>NC_069658.1:244034686-245284686 GCF_027244095.1 Hemicordylus capensis | reverse complement strand
TTCCGATTCTGACCCACAGAACTTCCCAACAAACTAGACTGTGAAGGGCAGGGACCTGCCAACCATACAAGGAAGGAACATAGAACGAAACAATGGTGCAAAGATATTTGAGCTCAGACTATGAACATTCAGAGTTGCCTTATACCAAGCCGGACCACTTCAGATGGAGAAACTGGTGGATAGGGATCTGTCGTCTGTGCCAAGGGCAGGAAATATATGGGAGAGCGAGGGAGGCACAGAGCGAGTGGGCGGGGGGAGGGTGTCTGATCAATCCAGACCAATATCTTCTTCACCTAAAAGAGGTTTGAGGCCTAAACACACACACAATCCTAGGCAGTTCCTTCTTGGTTTTCATCCCAGACAATAAGGCTCACGGTTCAAAGACTGGAATTTATTGGCCCCAAGTTAAATAATTTTAGGGGACTTGGGGGCTTAAAGCACAAAGATGCAAAGCAGCTGCATTCAACTTCGACAAGGTCTGGTCAAGAACTTTAACCTGGACATTTTAGGAACATAGGGAGCTGATTTATACCACGTCAGGGGAAATAGAAGGCAGCACCCAAGATGGACGTGAAGAAAAAGGAGACCCAAAGGTCAGTAAGTGCAAAACATGGCATGGAAAAGTAACAGCTGGTAACAGAAGAATTCTTATTAGAAAAGGGCCCCAACTGGGTCATGGGAGAAACCACTTTATCCAGGCCTCACAGCCTGCAGCTTCACTTCTCAGATGGGCAGAGAACTCAGCTATGGCCCCATCTCTGGTCCTGTGGCACAGGGAAAAAAGGGACTAAAATGGCCTCACCTGGTTTTCCTGCCTCCGAGACTCCTGTAGGTTCGACGGACCCCCTGGCTGGCAGTCCATCTCCAGGCCACAAAACTTGACCACACTCCAAAACTCTGCTGGCTGGACCGCCTGCTTTTCCAGATCGTCAGGGGAAATAGAAGGCAGCACCCAAGATGGAAGTGAAGAAAAAGGAGACTCAAAGGTCAATAAGTGCAAAACATGGCATGGAAAACTAACTGCTGGTAACAGAAGAATACTTATTAGAAAAGGGCCCTAACTGGGTCATGGGAGAAACCACTTTATCCAGGCCCCCACAGCCTGCAGCTTCCCTTCTCAGATGGGCAGAGAACTCAACCATGGCTCCATCATTGGTCCTGTGGCACAGGGAAAAAAGGGACTAAAACGGTCTCACCTGGTTTTCCTGCCTCCGAGACTCCTGTAGGTTCGACGGACCCCCTGGCTGGCAGTCCATCTCCAGGCCACAAAACCTGACCACACTCCAAAACTCTGCTGGCTGGACCGCCTGCTTTTCCAGATCGTCAGGGGAAATAGAAGGCAGCATCCAAGATGGAAGTGAAGAAAAAGGAGACCCAAAGGTCAATAAGTGCAAAACATGGCATGGAAAAGTAACTGCTGGTAACAGAAGAATACTTATTGAAGGGCCCCAACTGAGTCATGGGAGAAACCACTTTATCCAGGCCAGGGGCGTAGCAAGGTTGGAGTGGGCCCAGAGACAAGATTTTAAAATGCCCCCCCCCCCCCCACCAATGTAAATTGTGGATGATGCAAGTCATGTGATGGTACTAGAGAAAGACATGCTGTTCTGGTAGCTCCAGGTCTTAAGACTCACATCAATTTCGGAGGATGAATACAACTGGAGGAAGCCTGGGTGGGTGCGCGGCATGTTATTTGCCTCTGGGGGGCCCCCCAAGGCAGGGGCCCCCCAGACAACTGTCTCCCCTTGCCCCATTACTGGTACACCCCTGATCCAGGCCCCCACAGCCTACAGCTTCCCTTCTCAGATGGGCAGAGAACTCAGCTATGGCCCCATCTCTGGTCCTGTGGCACAGGGATAAAAGGGACTAAAATGGCCTCACCTGGTTTTCCTGCCTCCGAGACTCCTGTAGGTTTGACGGACCCCCTGGCTGGCAGTCCATCTCCAGGCCACAAAACTTGACCACACTCCAAAACTCTGCTGGCTGGACCGCCTGCTTTTCCAGATCGTCAGGGGAAATAGAAGGCAGCACCTAAGATGGACGTAAGAAAAAGGAGACCCAAAGGTCAGTAACATGGCATGGAAAAGTAACTGTTGGTAACAGAAGAATACTTATTGAAGGGCCCCAACTGGGACATGGGAGAAACCACTTGATCCAGGCCCCCACAGCCTGCAGCTTCCGACACCGACTCAATGGCACCTTTAAGCTCCTTGCTTTTGAAACTGGCCTTCCAATGACCCACTTGTACTGAAACAAATCCCACTGATTTCAAGTCATTGTTCCACACGATGGAATGTATCAGTATCGGGGAAAGGGATAGCTCAGTCCCTCTCCCGATCCACGCCATTCAGTGCTTTGTTCAAGGGGCTACTTTCTCTCTAGCCTTCTGTTCAGACATTAGGGCGGTTCACAATTGGTATTTGGGTAGAAGTTACTGTCCAAGTCAGAGAAAGAAGCTCCCAGTCAGCGAGTGCTGGCTGGCAAGACACTGGCCATGCCCTCTGTGCCAACGTCAGACACATGGAGGTGTGGCCTGTATTGGGAAGAGGGGTAGCTCCGTCCCTCACCTGATCCTCGCCAGTCAGTGCTTTGTTCAAATGCTGACTGGGAGATTCGTTCTCTTCCTTGGACAGAGTAACTCCTCTCCAAGAACCAATCATGTGAACAGTCCTAATGTCTGAACAGAGGGCTAGAGAGAGTGATCAGCTCTTATTCAACCCTCAGTGGTTGCTGCTGCTGCTCCCTGGAGTGGGCGAGGGGTAGTTGCTGGCTATTTTTTAGGCCACCTCCAATTCTTATTGTTTTATGTACCTTACTTTGCTGCTATTATATCTTATTGTTATGAAGGGGTGCACTAGAAAGGATACACTAGAAATCGATGCATTTGTTCCTGTAAAGGTCAGGCAGGTAACTTGGTATTCATGGCTCCCAGCATTTCCACTGGGCCTTCAGGAAGCACCCACTGTTTCCAGAATGTTTCTTGACATTCATAGGAAGCTGCCATATACTGAGACAGACCATAGGTCCATCTAGCTCAGTATTGTCTACGCAGACTGGCAGCGGCTTCTCCAAGGCTGCAGGCAGGAATCTCTCTCAGCCCTATCTTGGGGAAGCCAGAGAGGGAACTTGAAACCTTCTGCTCTTCCCAGAGCGGCTCCATCCCCTGAGGGGAATATCTTGCAGTGCTCACACATGAAGTCTCCCATTCATATGCAACCAGGGCGGACTCTACTTAGCTAAGGGGACAAGTCATGCTTGCTACCACCAGACCAGCTCTCCACTGCTAGACCAGCTCTCCTCTCCTAATTCTAGCTATCAGTCCCTTGGGGTCTTTCCCCCCCCCACTTTCTGGGAACGTAAAGCACCGCATTCAGTGCCACTGTAAACACTTTCGCACAGCAAGCTGACCTGCACAGCTGGACAGGCTGGCAAGCCCGAGCAGGAGTGTTTTCTTATAGCAAGCACACAGCAAAATCTCCACACAGAAATATTACCAGCCAGGCAAGAGAAAGGAAAAGGGGAAAGAGCTGAGGTTGGTGGCGGCGGCGGGGGGGGGGATGTGTGTGTGTGTGTGTGTGTGTGTGCGCGCGCGCGCGCGCGCAAGGAAGGAAGAAAACTCCAGTGGGCAAGAAAGTGGGGGAAAGGAGTGGCTGGAAGCTGGGGAAAGAAAAAGAGAAAAACCCCTGGGCAAGAGAAGGGAAATGTTTATCATGGATGGGTAGGTGTGTGCATGAGCAAAGAGAAATAAGAAAACCCCACTGGGCAACAGAAAGGGAAAAGGGTAGCTAGAGTTGGGGAGGGATGGAAAAGGAGAAAAAGTAAAGAGTAAAACCCCATGGGGAAACATCATGGAAAAGGAGTTGGCGGGAGCATGCAAAGGAAAAGAAAAGAAGACCCCACTGGGCAGGAACAATCAGTCAGTAAGGGCAAAAGGGAAGGGAGCAACAAAGCAAAGAAATGTACTTAATAAGAAGGGAAGATTACAGCTTAATCAGAAGACAGAGGGTCATTTGCTCTGAGGAGAAAGGAGCTTGCTTCAACTCCTCACTGCTGCTGGAGCCTCCTCTCTCCTATGATTGGCCAGAAAAGGTGCCTGTCAATTTATCCTGTCTTCTAATTGTTTGGGGGCTCCTCTACACATTGCCCACCCTCTCAAGGAAAAAGGTTTTTTTTGTTTTGTTTTGTTTTAATTATACACAGGCTGTGGCAACAGAGGCGTAACTAGGGAAAATAGCGCCTAGGGCAAGCACTGAAATTGCACCCCTGTCCAAACAGGAATGATGGGACTTGTAGTCAACAATATCTGGAAATCCTTGTTAAAGGGAACACTGTACCATCTAGACATGGTTGTTGATCAAAACCTGAAAACATGAGCCATCTCTGTAAAAGACTTAGAACAACAGTCAGGAGTTATGCAAGGATTCCAAGTGTCATTTTTTCTGTCTCATCTCATTCTTTTTAAAAAACAGCCACTAGCAAAATAGGGGAAGAAGAAGGTGGTGGTGGGGGTCTATAAACCAGTGAATGATTCCTGCCAGCCTTTGTCTTATGATGACTGTTGGCTCATGATGGGGTATATGTGCATTCACAACACCAGTGCTTGCTTTGACACCAAGAGGGAGGAGGATACATTAGTTTGCCACACCAGACAGAGGCATTTGCAACAGGAGCAGACAGCCAAGTTCTGCCAGGGCCAAAACCAGCCCCTGCCAGACTAAGAAATCATTGTCATTTGCCCCTTCCTGTCACAAGCAGTGTGCTGTTCTTTTATTAT
Organism: Hemicordylus capensis; assembly: GCF_027244095.1. Classification (NCBI taxonomy): domain Eukaryota; kingdom Metazoa; phylum Chordata; class Lepidosauria; order Squamata; family Cordylidae; genus Hemicordylus; species Hemicordylus capensis. Next base: position 245,279,912 of record NC_069658.1, on the reverse strand, counting down.
TGACTCTAACTCTCAAATATCCCAGTCATGGATGGAAAATTCAGGGTCAATTTACAAGAGACACATTTTCTACATGGAAGTTTCTTCTGTGCAGATGTTGTGCAGAAACCCATGTGTAGTGACTGCCAGGGGCATAGCAAGGTTGGAATGGGCCAAGATGAGATTTTAAAATGGGCCCCCAGCCCCTCAAAGTCCAGGGCCTCCACACATCCCAGGCCCCCAAGGATAGGGGTGTGCATTTTGGAATTTTCTTGTTTTGATTTGTATCCGAATCAAAACATCCCCATTTTGTTTTGTACCCAAATTTTCTTAATCCGAATCAGCCCTATTTTGTAGCCAAATTTTCCAAATCGATTTGGATTTTTAAAAAGGGTCCCAGGGCAAAAAGAGTGGGTGGTGGTGGGAGTGTCCAATGGGTGGAAGCTACCACCCAAATTTCAAAGGAATTAGGCAAAGGGCTGATTTTTTTTTGTGATTTTTTTTTTAAGTTTACACATCTTTAAGAATTTTCCCATAGGGAATAATGGGGATTCCAGCAAATGTATCGCTTCAAATCAGTGCCCAATGGGGGCAAGGAAACTTCCAGAATTATTTCAAAGGAATTGGGCAAAGGGCTGATCTTTTGTGATTTGTTGAAGTTTACGTGTCTTTAAGATTTCTCCCATGGGGAATAATGGAGGTTTCAGCAGCCCCATAATTCCACTTGGGGGGCACTGGGGTTGCCCAGAGTGAGGGGTTGTGTAGTGCACATAGGGTGCCAACCACACCCACACCCACAAGCCTGTGGGGTACTGGGTTTTGTTGTTTCTGAAGTGTTCATTGTAGATTCTCTGGTAGCATATGAGATTTTCAGTGAAAAACAAGAATCCACTCTCATATTCTACCAGAGAATCTACACTCAGAACACCACAGAAACAGCAGAACCCAGCACCCCATAGCTTAGCAACCCTTCCCCTGGCCAATGTGGGGTCAATAAAGAGTGGCAAGAAGCAAAAGAGCCAATGGGGAACACGGAGGGAATTGTCAGCAGGTCAGCCTGATGTGTTTTAGAAAACCAAAGTAACTCCATTTTGCTTAGAAAACTAACCTCTAACTTAAAGTAACCCCAGCCCAATAGCTCAGGGACATAATCTGCAACACTGTCTTTAACAATTGCTGTCATTACCTCTCTCTCTAGCTAGAATAGTAACAATTTAAATGCTAACGCTAAGTTTCCCAAGGGAAAGCGGATCTAACCATATAAGGAGGGGATCACCTGATGAACAATGGAGTCAAGTTACGCATGCGCATTTGAAAGGGGTTAGGTCATCGGCTTGCTATGTGTATTGGGGCTGGGAGCTTTAGCATTCATTTTGTTGATTGTATAAAAGAACACCTCAAGCTGTAACTCATTTGTATTCAGTGCAGAGCCGAAGCCCACTGGATACCTTGCTAACTGCAGTAGCAAATAAAATGCCTCTAAGGAATTCCCACTGAGTCTGTTTGATTGGCTAAAAGGGCGGACCCAGGGACGAACCGAATACACATCAAGCCCATGAGTTAGGTCACTGATCAGAAGGCTGGAAGGGTGGGAAATTCAAAGAGATGTCAAAAACAAAATGGAGACTGACTCAGAGATCACCACAAAATGGAGGTCCGAAACAACAAAACGTTTTGTAGCTGAAACAGGGATGTTTTGTTTTGTATACAAAACTTTTGGATCTGGAAAATGGGTGTTTTGTTTTGTCTACAAAACACCTGAAACAGGCTGTTTTGGGTACAAAACGTTTTGTATCCGAAACGTTTTTGCACATCCCTAGATTTAAGTCTGATATTTCAAAGTAAGTATGCTGCCTGGAAATACATTTCACTGAATACACACTTCACAGTATATAGTGATATACATTGAGTACTATATATTTGTGCTACTTTTAATGCCTAGAACACACTACCAACGCTAATTATTAAAATGGCCCCCTCGCTGCAGATTAGCAAAGGAGACTTTCAACCATGCAGGGTGAGCCTATGTTTGTTTTCTCAGAATTCTGAACAAATTCAGTAAAGTTTAATTCCAGGAGGTTTTTCACACGAGGCTTTTAAAGCCCTTTAACACACATCTCCTCTGGAATGGAGGTGCTGCATTCACATGTTGGCCAGATTGACCCTGATGTCCCTCCAAGTTATTGCAGAGCAGTTCACACACAAGAAAAATAAAATAAAATAAAAGCACAACACATGCTTCACAGTTCTCACTCAGACCTTCTGGGTTGTAAAACAACTTGAACATAAGTGCATTTATAAATGAATGAATGAAAGAATGAATGAGTAAATAAATATTTGTTCCAGAAGCTTTTGTAATTTTCTGACATGAAACAAGCCACTTATAGGCCTTAGATAGTTTTTGTTTTTAAAGCCAGCACATTTTTCAGTCTGTTTTAAATTAAATATTCAGAGACTTCTCAGTCTCGCCCCACCACCCATATCAAAGCCCTATGGCAAGCAGATCCCTATATTGGGGGGGGGGAACCACAAAAAGGAATTCACAGCCTACCTTGCAAAAGCTGTGCTGGATGGTCTGGTCTGCTGCAGGGAGCTCTGCCAGCCTCCTTCCTGGCTTGCTGGGGCCTGCTGAGTTCAGGCTTCAGGGAGGCCTACTCGGAGGCATCTCTGGAAGCCCCGCCCACCCGCCAATCAGCTGAGAGGCGGGGAGAGAAGAGCTCTGCAGTTTGCAGGCTGCTCCGATCCTAGGCCGGAGCTGGAGGCAAGTGGCTGAGGGGCCCTGGGGCTGGGCAGGTGGGCAATGGGGTGGGGTGGTGGTGGCAGGAACTGGCGTGGTGCCCCCACCTCAGTGGCGCCTAGGGCATGTGCTCTGCCTGCCCCCCCCCCAGTTCCGCCTATATGTGGCAATCAGCCTGAGTATTTATTTTTACCATTTTTTTCATTGGGGTGGGGTGGGGGAATTCAGGGACTGCTGCAATCAGCCTGTGTATTTTTCCGGGGGGGGGGAATGCTCAGGGGAGCCCCCAAACAATCAGAAGACAGGACAGCTTGACTGGCACCTTTTCTGTCCAGTCATGGGAGAGAGAGGAGGCTCCAGCAGCAGGGAGGAGGGGTTGAAGCAAACTCCCTTCTCTTCAGAGAAAATCTCTCTCTCTCTTTCCCAATTAGGCTTTGGGTTTTCCTTCTTGATAAGCACGTTTGTGTGGGGGAGGGGGACATGGCCCACCTGCCCTTAATGACCAGCCCCCATTGTCAGACCCCTTCAGAACAACTTCTAAGGAAGAGTTGCTAAAAGATATTTGAATCTGGCTTCATTTTTCCATGGGATCTGAGAAACAAAGTAATTAGTAGAAAGAAAAAACTATTACCTCTGCTCTGTAATAGACACCGCTTCTAAGGCAAACCCTGGTCCAAAGGAGAAGGAAAGATTAAATCTAGGAAAGAAAGGAATATGAAAAGGATCAGCCAATGGTTAAAGCTGGGGAGAGTAAGTGACTCTAGCCACTAACTCAAAGGTCATTCTGGCTGGGGATGATGGGAGTTGTAGTCCAACAACATCGGGGAACCCAAGTTTGATAACCCCTGGACTAAAATTTTATGTACCACATAAAAGTGGTACATAGAAAGTCTCACAACCAACCAAACAGAAACCACAAGCATAAATGCAAACAAGTATGTCTTCCTTTTCTTTATTTGGGACCTAAAGAGCTCGTTCTTATGACACACACAATACAAGTGAAAAGGTTAACGAAGATCGCGGAGACTTGTGGTGCGTGATGTGAGAACTTTACCAGCAACTGTAGTCCTGCCAATCGTAGCCCATTGTCACCTCCATCCTCAGAGGCAAGATGCCTCCAAATCCCAGTTGCAAGGGAGCCATAGCAGGAGAGGGGACCGGCCCACACCTCTTGCCTGTGGGGGCTCCCTAGAGGCATCTGGTGGGCCCCCGTGTGAAACAGGATGCTGGACCAGACAGGCCTTGGGCCTGATCCAGCAAGGCTGTTCTTACAGGTTTAATCCTCGTTTATTGTGACAGTGGGACGACGATGGCCAGGAAAGGGCAGGTTCTTCCACCATGTTCTGCAAGAGCGCTCCCTGCTTGGCAACTGTAGTCAACTTTTTATCTACGATTGCGTGGCTCATAAAAACAAGCCCAGACAAACAACTGGGTTGTAGAACAAAATCTTTTAAATTAATTTTACCACACTAGCTAATACTGAAATTGGTCCTCTCAAACCTATATCCATCCACACCCTGCTATTCAAACAGAGATGCACAAACCAGCTAGAGATGCACACACCAGGTGGTATAAAAATATAATAAATAAATAAATGGGTTAGCCGTGGTGCCTAGAAATTTAACTGTGGTGCCCAGAGTAGAATATTCAGAGGCAGAGTTATTTTTAAAAAGTTGACCCAGACAGCCCTGTTTCTCTTCTAAGTATGCTACTTGTAGAAGAGATACTTGTAGGAGAGCCAGCGTAGTGTGGTGGTTAGAGTGCTGGACTAGGACTGGGGAGACCTGAGTTCAAATCCCCATTCAGCCATGAAATTGGTGGGTGACTCTGGGCCAGTCACGTCTCTCTCAGCCTAACCTACTTCACAGGGTTGTTGTGAGGAGAAACATAAGTATGTACTACACTACTATGGGATCCTTGGAGGAAGAGCGGGATATAAAATGTAAAAAATGAAAAAATGAAATAAATAAAGGGAAGACCATTTATCCTCCCCCTGTCCAACATCCATCATTAAGTCTGGTAATTTTGGGAAGTGTACATTATCCAACTCATAAATTTTTGGACTGACCCCTAGATCCAAAGAAAATTTGTCAGGGCTTAGGTTTGGAAGTGGAACAGAAGTAAATAGCGCTCATGAAGCGATAGCATTAAAGCAAGAATAGGCATATATGGGAGGAGAGCTGGTCTTGTGCTAGCAAACATGACTTGTCCCCTTAGCTAAGTAGGATCCACCCTGGTTGCATTTGAATGGGAGTCCGCACATAAGCACTGTAAGATATTCCCCTTAGGGGATGGAGCCACTCTGGGAAGAGCATCTAGGCCCTCCAGCTGTTGAACTACAACTCCCATCATCCTCAGCCACAATAAATTATGGCTGAGAATGATGAGAGCTGCAGTTCAACAACAGCTGGAGGGCCAAGGGTGCCTAACCTTGCACTAGAGCATGCCTGGTCAATTTAGCCCCCCCACCAGCTGTTTTTGGACTACAACTCTCATAATCCCCAGACACAGTGGCCAATAGCCAGGGATTATGGGAGTTGTAGGCCAACAACATTCCTTCCTCTACAGAAGGAATCTGTTAAAAATTAGAGGAGCAGCAATGGAACTTGGTCCCCTCACAATTACAAGCCCATCCGCAAGCAGTCAAGGTTGCCACCTTCTTTATCAGCCTCTGCTTCTGTCCCTTTAATTGAAGCCTGGCCCAGAGAAATTATTATTATTATTATTATTTTTACATTTATATCCCACTCTTCCTCCAAGGAGCCCAGAGCGGTGTACTACATACTTAAGTTTCTCTTTCACAACAACCCTGTGAAGTAGGTTAGGCTGAGAGAGACGTGACTGGCCCAGAATGACCCAGCAAGTCTCATGGCTGAATGGGGATTTGAACTCGGGTCTCTCCAGTCCTAGTCCAACACTCTAACCACTTACACCACACTAGCTCTCTATTACGAACGGTGAAGTTTTCCCAACTAAGTATGAAAACCAAGAAAAGTTTCTCCTTACTCTGGGTCAAACTGCTATATGAAGCACAGGAGCAGAAGCTGATAAGAACCCTTTATATAGGAGCCGGGGGAGGGGAGGGTCATAGATTTTATTAGCTGCTTTCTTCATTTGTACTGTGCCTTTTAGGAAACTGGTTTTGCATTAGGCCAAGATCTAGATCTAGATCCTACGTCTAGATCAGAGGTAGGCAACCCTGGCTTGCCTGGTGCTGTTGAACTACAACTCTCATCATCCGCAGTCACAAATTTGTGGCTGGGGATGATGGATTTTGTAGTTCAACAACAGCTAGTGAGCCAAGGTTGCCTGCCCTTGTTCTAGTACAGGTGAAACTCGGAAAATTAGAATATCGTGCAAAAGTCCATTAATTTCAGTAATGCAAATTAAAAGGTGAAACTGATATATGAGACAGACGCATTACATGCAAAGCGAGATAAGTCAAGCCTTAATTTGTTATAATTGTGATGATCATGGCGTACAGCTCATGAAAACCCCAAATCCACAATCTCAGAAAATTAGAATATTACATGGAACCAAGAAGACAAGGATTGAAGAATAGAACAATATCGGACCTCTGAAAAGTATAAGCATGCATAAGTATTCAGTACTTGGTTTGGGCCCCTTTTGCAGCAATTACTGCCTCAATGCGGCGTGGCATGTATGCTATCAGCCTGTGGCACTGATGAGGTATTATGGAAGACCAGGATGCTTCATTAGCGGCCTTCAGCTCTTCTGCATTGTTTGGTCTCATGTCTCTCATCCTTCTCTCGGCAATGCCCCATAGATTCTCTATGGGGTCAGGTCAGGCGAGTTTGCTGGCCAATCAAGCACAGTACACTGTATACTTTTCGGAGGTCCGATATTGTTCTATTCTTCAATCCTTGTCTTCTTGGTTCCATGTAATATTCTAATTTTCTGAGATTGTGGATTTGGGGTTTTCATGAGCTGTACGCCATGATCATCACAATTATAACAAATTAAAGCTTGACTTATCTCGCTTTGCATGTAATGCGTCTGTCTCATATATCAGTTTCACCTTTTAATTTGCATTACTGAAATTAATGGACTTTTGCACGATATTCTAATTTTCCGAGTTTCACCTGTATGTGCTCTGCCTTATTGTAGTCTTAGATGTATTAACAACCCTGAGAATTCATTGACAATTCAGATAATATTCAACAAAAACTTATAGAAGATAATTTTAAGTATCCTGGAGCAAATGTACAGTTAACCAAGCAAGCTATTAAGAGAAGGGAGTTCATTAGCACATTTGCAAATTTAAAAATATACTAATGGACCAACCAATCTCCCTCAAACTTCACACACTTAATGCAATCACTGTGGAATGCATATTCTCTGAAGTATCCTAACCAATTTCACAGTGGGATGCTGCCTGTCAGAAAAGGCAATTTCTTAAATAGAGCACCAATGGCTAGACTCTGGCTGGCAGCATCTAATATGATTGGCAATTGCTGTAGTGATGACAAGGGCCAACCTCCGTCCATCCATCTATTATATATTTTGAAGAGTTGAGTGAAATACTTCCTGATGACCTACAGATACCTAATTTTGCATACATAATCTTGCCACTTGCATTAGCTGAATGAACTACTTTTCACAACAGAATATGCTTGCTGAATGTTTTAAATATTTGTTTTTGCATTTTCAGAAGAAATTCTGAATGTATATTTATCATATTTCCATACAGCCTCATCTGTCAGTTCACAACAAACAAAACACAAAACAAAGCGGGGTATGAACCTGATCCAAAAGGTTAACCAAAGCAATACAAAAGATCAAGAACATTGTAATATGGTCCTAGGTTAATTATATATAACTACAAAAGGCAAGACTATAAATGGGTATTTTAATAATAAGGGTTAAAAATGCTGCATAAAACTATGTTTATGAAACAATCCTTGTTAAGTTTTAAGTACTTTTATGCAGCATTCTTAACCCTTATTAAAATACCCATTTATATTCTTATCTTTTGTAATTATATATTATTAACCTAGGATCATACTATATTTTTTCCTAATCTTCTGCACAACAAATAAAACACCAATTTAATTAAAAACCAGTGGACGTTAAAAACTAAAACCAATATAAGCAGTTTTAAACAATTTAAAAATACTTTTAAAACCTTGGAGATCAGACCTTCCAGTTCTGACCTATAGATGAACAATCCTGCCTTTTAAATTAGCCAAAACCATGACTTTTGATACTGGAATGTGCTGGGTGTGTGTGTGTGTGGGGAAGGATTACTTTTTTTAATAAGAAAAAATTCTGAATATAATCAACAGGTTTTAACTTTGTTCTCAACAGATTTTTAACATTTTAATCAGATCAATAATTCTAAAACAACATCATCTCCCAGAGAAGCAGAAGATCTTTGTCAGATTCCAATTTATGATTTAAAAACCATATATGGAACTTATTCAATAAAGTGAATGTTTGGTGTTGAATTTCTACACATTTGAAACAGTTCTTTTAACTTCCCTTTTGCAAGCGCATTAATAAAAAATTCTATTATATATTTAATTTCTTGAATGCATGTTCCTACAAGTGTAATCTCTGCAAAATGATTTTGCCAAGTCAATAAAGGGCCAGGCCTTACTTACTATTAAGATAGAAGTTGCAACTGACTTAGCAAAAAGTTATCAAAAGTTTCATGATTGTAGCCACCACCATTCCTTAGAAGGTAGAGCAACAGGATGGGGACATATCCAAGTCACGTGTGTCTCTCTCTCTTTACTAGCTGTAACTAGGGGCTTGCTTCTTCTGATTAACAGACTACTAGGTAGGGAGATGCCAGAAGGAATGGAGATCATCATCTTTTCTTGCTTTTGAGTTTTCTCCCAAGGAATCTGGGTGAACATTATGGTTGGGTGGGGGGGCGGCGGATGGAGAGTGCTGGATACTGCCTGTGTCTGAGATGCAGACAGAGGGAAAGATTGAGAAGACGTTCCTCACTTAATTTTTTTTTGGGGGGGGATACTTTTGAGAGGGAGAAAAAAGCTTTGGGATTGAAGATATGGGCTATTCTCTTTAGCAGCGGTGGGCAAAGCTATCAGCTACTGCAGCTCAGATAGGTTAACATTGTGCCACTGCCAAGCTGCAAATCACGTCGGTCCTTTTAGGTCTAAATATTCTTCAAAAGTGGTCAGTAACCCTACGAAGTCACACACGAAAACTTGACTAGCAGCCAGGACTCAGATAAGAGCAAACCGACGTGACACCCCCCCCCCCGCACACCCGCAACTAAGCCCCTCCCCCCCACTTCTTAGCGTTATCATCTATTCCTTTCAAGGCTCGCAGACTGGTTAAAGCAGCTCGTGTGGGGTATGGGGCGAAGGGGGAAAAACTGAGCTTGGACTGGGCTGGAAGAGACCAAGTGGTCTTGCGGTAGCAAGCAAGAATTGTCCTCCTCGCGGAGCAAGGTCCACTTGAGTTTACATTTAGATGGGTTGGGAAGAGCATCTCTAGGTCCCAGATTCCCTCCCTGCACTCCCAAGCTAGAGCTGAGAGAGACTCCTCCCGCGTATAACCTTGGAGAGCTGCTGGCTGGCAGTGCCGACAATCCTGAACGAGATGGGCCAACGACGGCCCGACTCAGGCTACAAGCCGCTTCCTATGTCCGCGCCCCCGAGATTCAGCTAGTTTCCTCCCAAAGTGGCTACCAGGCGACAAGAGCTACTTATTCTAAACATACACTGGCTGACCGGAAGAAAAGGAAACGCTACCAGCACGGACTTCGATGGAAACGCCACTGGCAAATAATCGCTCTTACCACCAGCAAGTTGCAGACGCGATGATCGACTAGCACAGGCCGACGAGGAGGGAAGGCAGCAGCAGGTCGCTCCACGAGGTAGGGAACTTCGTGCCAGCTTCAAATGCGCAGCCGGGAAGGAGTTCACTCTGCCGCCCACGAACCTGGGACTCTTATCATCACCCCTCCTTGGTAGGCGTGGCCTCAGCCTGGCGGCACTGCAGCAAACCTTCCTGCTGCTGAGAGAAGTTCGCTGCCCTGCTGTCTGATCTTGCTGGATTGAGTTTGGGTGGAGGAGGCGGGTGCGTGCTTTAAGGGGCGGGGTGGTAGGGAAGAGCAGAACTGAGACTCTAGTCTTATCTGATTTCTTTTAACACCGCCGTGATTGCAATTCATGATGCAAATGGCTGAGTCTTGTGAGGGGAAGTTTATTGTCGCCGAAGACAAAAGCCAGTTTTTTCCCCTCACCTCTTCATCATCTACTCTACAGTACATTCAGGGGCGTATCTAGGGTAAGGCAGGAAGGGCAGTGCCCCAGGTGCCACTTGAAGGGGGGCACAATTTCTTAAAATAAAAAATGGCCACCAAAAACAAAATGGTTGCCACGCATGCTCAAATGGCCTCTGTGAGGCCCTAGGGCGGCCATTTCAGGCCTTGCAGAGGCCATTTGAGCATGTGCGGTGGCCATTTTGTTTTCAGTGGCCATTTTTTTTAAACAATTATTTTTAAAAATGACCACTGCACATGCTCAAATGGTCCCTGTGAGGCCCTAGAGACCTGCGGAGGAAGGGGTAACCTTTGCAGACTCCCCCCCCGCCCACGGCCTATAGGAAGCGCCCCGAAGGGGCTACAGGTTAAAAATATTTTTAAAATTTAATATACATCACAGTACACATATTCAGTTTGGCACTATGTACAGAGAATCAGGGCTTGTGAATACTGAGCTGATGCTTATGAGCTAGGATTGTATTCATTTGCTCTTACTTTGCTTCTTATAAGTGAGTTAAATGTGGTGTCTTAATAATATGGCTCTTAATGGTGAGTTTGTCTTTGAATCAGTGTGAAATCCTTAGTATTAAGGCCCACTGGGAGTTTCTTGCTCTCTTGCTCTCATTTTAACTGTCTTTCTGAAAGACTAGAATATATTCCAAGCAGTGACACAGTTTACTCTGCATATCGTTTAATTATTTACAGAGTATCTGGGAAAAGTCAATTTCTCCATTGATTTTTAAAACTTATGTAATAGTGATGCTACAATGCATAGTAGAGAATTAGACAGGCACTTCTGTTTAATTTTCCAAGTACACCTCCACATAGTATTTGGGTATTTCATGAGCCCCCGCATACTGAAATTTGTAGTGTTCCAGCATTTTTTGGTCTGGCTACAGCCACTGCTAAATAGTTTTTGAAATTTTAAAAGATTAATGAGCTTGACTTGTATTTTTGAGCTGTTATTATGGCAAAGTTACCTGAAAGATGGGTGTCAGAAGTTTGGACAGGGGGCGCAATTTCAGTGCTTGCCCTAGGCGCTATTTTCCCTAGATAGGCCTCTGAGTACATTGATAAGCTCTGAAAGTTCAAGAATGGCTCAAGGGCTATTGCTTCTTCTACCTCAGGCCTGCACAACAAAAGGCCCGGGGGCCGGATTTGGCCTGCAGTGACTATTTTAATCCTGCAGCAATACAGCAGCTGGCAACTGTTTTATAGCGCCATCCTGTGCATGCATTGTCTCAGAAATATGCTCCATTGGTATGCTCAGTAAGGCTTAATCCCATGTAAGCATACCTAGCATTGCTGCCTGAAAGCAACAACAGTTTGGGGAAAGGAGAGGACTTGGCATTTGTTGGGGGGCTGGGCTGGCATGAACTCTAGGGGCCCCACTGATTGAGCAGGGACAGGACCGATTTTCTGGCCACTATCCTTGGTTGAAACTATGGGTCCATTGACAGGGGGGGGGATAGATCCACAAGTAACTAATAATATTTTTAATTTTAATGTAATGATGTGCTAAAAATTGACCTCGGCCCCTGCACACCAAGTTGTAGATGGTGCTGGCCCACCGGGGCATTTGAGTTGTGCAATCAGATCTCCCTCCTAATAAGGAGAAACCTATGCTCATCGGTCTCATGAGGTCTTTTTAAAATGTGCAACCCAGGGGTGAATTTAAGAACTGGATCAGGCCGAAGTCCCATCTAGTCCAGCATCCTGTTTCGCACAATGGCCCACCAGATGCCGCTGGAAGCCTACAGGCAGGAGTTGAGGGCATGCCCTCCCTCCTGCTGTTACTCCTCTGCAACTGGTACTCAGAGGCATCCTGCCTTTGAGGCTGGAGGTGGCCTATAGCCCTCCGACTAGTAGCTGTTGATAGACTTCTCCTCCATGAAGTTATCCAAACCCCTCTTAAAGCCATCCATAGGTTATTGGTATTTGAACTGTGTGGGAAGGGTTCTGTGGTGGTGTCGCTCCCCCTTGAAAATGAAAAGAAAATGTACAATTTTCTGCACCAAAGAAATGCACCAAATGCACCATATTTATTTATTTTTTAATTATTATTAATTTATTTGATTTTTATACCACCCTTCCAAAAATGGCTCAGGGTGGTTTACATTAAAAACATAGGATTCTGTGATCCAGTCAGAGGAAGGCTGGTGTTTAAGATGTGTGGAAAAAGGAGTGTGTGAATTGTATTTATTATCAGATTATCCTGCTTTTATCAAAGCATTCATATGTTATACCAATTAACATATGTAGATTTCATGCAATTGTTTAATGCGAAGTGCAGACCTTTTAGAGACTATTTTGGTGAACAGCACCATTTATTTCCACTTTTTTGATGATAGCGTTCTACTATTTTCACCAGCACCATGGACCTGGCAACCCTAGATAAGAACGTAAGAACATAAGAACAGCCCTGCTGGATCAGGCCCAAGGCCCATCTAGTCCAGCATCCTGTTTCGCACAGTGGCCCACCAGATGCCACTGGAAGCCTACAGGCAGGAGTTGAGGGCATGCCCTCCCTCCTGCTGTTACTCCCCTGCATCCTGCCTTTGAGGCTAGAGGTGGCCTATAGCCAGCGTGGTGTAGTGGTTAGAGTGCTGGACTAGGACCGGGGAGACCCGAGTTCAAATCCCCATTCAGCCATGAAACTAGCTGGGTGACTCTGGGCCAATCGCTTCTCTCTCAGCCTAACCTACTTCACAGGGTTGTTGTGAGGAGAAACCTAAGTATGTAGTACACCGCTCTGGGCTCCTTGGAGGAAGAGCGATATAAAATGTAAATAAATAAATAGTAGCCATTGATAGACCTCTCCATGAAGTTATCCAAACCCCTCTTAAAGCTAGGTGCAGCTAGGTAATTTTGGATCTTGGACTACATGTTATGTGTGCCCGATTTCAGAACACTAAGCCCAGTCATTCTGGAAATGTAAAGGGCTGGGCAAAAGGTGGAGGTGGATGCTGCATATTTTCTAAAATGAAGGCAAAGCTTAGTTAGAATCCTTCACTTGTTGTGGGGCGGGGTGGAATGTTGGTACAGGGATGGACTTCAGTGCCAGTCTTTTGTAATTTTGTAATTTTCTGCCATGAAACAAGCCATTTATAGGACTTTTTGAAGTGGTTTTTTTTAAAATTAAAAAAGCATTTTAAAAAATCACCTTCAGAATCAAATACACAGAGACTTGATAATGTGTCCTACATCTGTTCCAAATTTCAGAACTCAAGGAAAAGTTTCTGGTCACTATATTAAGAAGGATATTGTAGAACTGGGAAAGGTGCAGAAGAGGGCAACCAAGATGACCAGTAGCCTGGAGCACCTTGCTTATGAGGCAAGGCTATAGCATCTGGGGCTTTTTGGTTTGGAAAAGAGGAGACATGATAGAGGTATATAAAATTATGCATGGTGTGGAGAGAAAGAGAAAGAAAATTGTCTCCCTCTCTCACAGCACTAGAATCAAGGGGCATCCCATAAAATTGAAGGCCAGGGAATTTAGTTCCAACAAAAGGAAATACTTTTTCACACAGTGTGTAATTAATCTATGGATTTATTGGACACTGGATGTGGTGGCGGCGGCGGCCACTAGCTTGGGTAGATTTAAAAGGGTCTTAGACAAATTCATGGAGGACAGGTCTATCAAAGGCTACTAGTCTGGTGGCTGTGGGCCATCTCCTCCCTCAGAGGCACGATGCCTCTTAATACCAGTTGCAGGGGAGCAACAGCAGGAGAGAGGGCATGCCCTCACCTCTTGCTGGTGGGCTTCTCAGAGGCATCTGGTGGGCCGCTGTGTGAAACAGGATGCTGGACTAGATGGGCCATGGGCCTGATCCAGCAGAGCTGTTCTTATGTCAAGTCCTTCCAGAAATATAGACGGGTCTCTCTTTTCCCTCAGGGAACATCATGGGACTCTCTAGGGGGAATGGCACACCAACCTGGGCACCTCTGCGAACCACCCAGGGACCTGGAAGTCTTCTGTTATACCTTGTCCTACCTTCATTCCCAAGGGAGGCATGCCCTCCCTGCTGCTGCGGTGTCTACCCACCTGTCTGATCTTAGAGCAGAATACTAGTCTTATCTGCTATCTTTTAGCACCACCATAATTGGATCCACAAATGAATCTTGTGAGGGCAAGTTTGGGGAAGACAAAAGCCTCAACACTCCCCTCCCCCCCCCGCCTTATCTCTTCATCATCTATGCTGAAGGTTAATTAGGCAAGAATGACTCCAGGGCTCTCCTGCCTTCTCAGCAGAAGCCTATGAGTCATCTGGTTACCTTGGAGAGCATCTTAACAACAACAACAACAACAACAAATATTTATATACTGCTTTCCAACAAAAGTTTCCAAAGCGATTTACATAGAGAAATCATAAATACAGATAAGATAGATAAGTATCTCCTTCTGCATGATCCCCACCGCACATTAAGACTGAGAGAGGTCCATCTCCATATACACCACCAGGTCTGCCAGTGAGGACTTTCTCTGTAGTCGCTCATAAGCTGTGGAATACGCTCCCTATAGACATTTGTGATTTAACATCCTAACCAGCCTTCACAAGAGTCCTTAAGACACATTCTTTTAACCAGGCTTTTAGTAATTTCTGAGTTTTTAAATTTTTAATTGATGTTTAGGTTCTTTAATTCTTGTTTTAATAGTTAGTCTTGTTTGTCTTTGTTTATGTGAACCGCCTGGAGCCTCTGGAGTCAGGCGGTATATAGATTAAATAAATAAAAACATAAAAATTAGTCTCACCACATCTTAAAATGTGTATTGCAACCAGACGCAAAACTTGCAGGTTTTGGATGCATCCATCCAAGAGTCCTCAAAGAACTTAAATGTGAAATTGCTGACCTCCTTGCTAAAATATATAACTTATCCCAGAAATTGGGCTCTGTACTAGAGGACTGGAGAGTAGCAAATGTAACACCGATTTTCAAAAAGGGATCCAGGGGCGATCCGGGAAATTACAGGCCAGTTAGCCTAACTTGCGTTCCAGGCAAATTGATGGAAAGCATCCTCAAGGATAAAATTGTAAAGCACCTAGAAGAACAGGCCCTGCTGAGAGTGAACCAGCATGGCTTCTGCAAAGGTAAATCTTGCCTCACCAACCTTTTGGAGTTCTTTGAGAGTGTCAACAAGTGTGTGGATCAAGGTGATCCAGTTGACATAGTATACCTGGACTTCCAAAAAGCTTTTGACGAAAGTTCCTCATCAAAGATTCCTGAGGAAACTTAGCGGTCATGGGATAAGGGGACAAGTACATGTGTGGATTGCTAACTGGTTGAAAGTCAGGAAACAGAGGGTAGGTATCAATGGAGAGTTTTCACAATGGAGGGAAGTAAGAAGTGGGGTCCCCCAGGGATCTGTACTGGGACCAGTGCTTTTTAATTTATTCATAAATGATCTAGAAGCAGGAGTAAGCAGTGAGGTGGCCAAATTTGCAGATGATACCAAACTCTTTCGGGTAGTGAAATCCAAAACGGATTGTGAGGAGCTCCAAAAGGATCTCTCCAGACATTGTAGAACTGGAAAAGGTGCAGAAGAGGGCAACCAAGATGATCAGTGGCCTAGAGCACATGAGGCAAGGCTACAACACCTGGGGCTTTTTAGTTTAGAAAAAAAGACGACTGCAGGGAGACATGATAGAGGTCTATAAATTCATGCATGGTGTGGAGATTAGAAAGTGGATAGAGAGAAATTCTTCTCCCTCTCACATAACACTAGAACCAGGGATCATCCCATGAAATGGATTGCCAGGAAATTTAGGACCAACAAACTGAGGTACTTTTTCACACAATGCATAATCCACTTGTGGAATTCTCTGCCACAAGATGTGGTGCCAGCCAACAACCTGGATGTCTATCAACGGCTACTAGTCGGAGGGCTACACACCACCTCCAGCCTCAAAGGCAGGATGCCTCTGAGTACCAGTTGCAGGGGAGTAACAGCATGAGAGAGGGCATGCCCTCAACTCCTGCCTGTAGGCTTCCAGCAACATCTGGTGGGCCACTGTGTGAAACAGGATGCTGGGCTAGGTGGGTCTTGGGCCTGATCCAGCAGGGCTGTTCTTATGTTCTTAAGCACTGTTTGATCAGGCCCAGGGCTTGTCTAGTACAGCATGCTGTTTCCCACAGTGGACCATCAGCTGCCTCTAGGTAGCCCATGAGCAGCCAAGGAAGGTATACCCCTCTAGTGCGGTTGCTCCCCTGCAGTCAGTATTCAGAGGGACCTCACCTCTGAACCTGGAAGTGGCCTATAGCCATCAAACGAGTAGCTGTTAGTGTACTTGTCCCCTGTGAACGTGTCCCTGGCCTTAGCAGCCACAAGATCCGAAAAGCAGCAGCTTTGGGAGTGGATGGGAACGTTGCTCTGCTCAGACCGATTGCTCCACTCCCTTGACTTAAAGATTAGACTGGGGGAGTACAACCCAAAAGTCCCAGTGGTAACGGTTTTTGCTCTGGATATCTGCCAACACTTTCTAATATAAAAGTTCAGTTTTCCACCTTGTCTAATTAGCCATGTGTTGTGCTGTCATGGATTCCTCACGAACTGCAGACTACCACCCCATGGCATTTTCCAATACCTGAATATGCTTTTTATTGGTGAATGTGGTATTTTTTTATTAATCCATCCCGTGATCCAGGCCAGCTTTTGAATAGGGTTTTCATTACTTCATTCCATTTCATTTTTTAGATGTATATCCCACTCTTCCTCCAAGGAGCTCAGAGTACATGCTTATTTTTATCCTCACAACAACCCTGCGAGATAGGTTAGGCTGAGAGATAACTGACTGGCCCAGAGTCACCCAGTGAGTTTCACAGTTGAATGGGGATTCAAACTTGGGTCTTCCTGGTCCTAGTCCAACACTCTAACCACTATGCTATACTGGCTCTTGTATTCTAGTCCTCGAATAGAGGTGGGGGCTAAGAAACAGCACAAGAGCACAGAAAAGCAGTCTGCACTTGCCTCTCTGTACATCTGTATATATAATTCTCCTGGGTGTGCCAGGGAAAAATGCGTCCCGGCAGCCCAGCTGATTGTCTGGGCTGCGGGGTGCCTGATTGGCTGGTGCACCCAGGAGAACAGCGGCGGCGGCCATGGCTGGGGAGCCAGGCGGGCCCGGCCGCGGAGGCGAGGCGGTGGGCCTGGCCGGGCCTGGCCGCGGAGGCGAGCCGGCGGGACTGGGCGAGCCGGCGGCTGGCAGTGGCAGCCGCACTCGGCCCGGTGGCGGCACTCAGGTCAGCTAGTAATATCTATTTCATTAAAGTATTAATATTCCTAATTCCACTCCACTGCCTTGTCCTTGCATATCACAACTTTTTCTCTTGGATTCTACATAAATATAGTATTTCTTGGTGAAGGTGAGGATCCTCATGCTGAGCAGCAGTGCTGAGTGCATTTTCATTACCGCTAAGTTCTATGATTGACCCTACAAAACTGGTGCTAAGGCGTTCATTTTTTATTATTAATTATTATTATTATTTTATTATTTTACATTCTATATCCTGCTCTTCCTCCAAGGAGCCCAAAGCGGTGTACTACATACTTAGGTTTCTCCTCACAACAACCCTGTGAAGTAAGTTAGGCTGAGAGAGAAGCAACTGGCCCAGAGTCACCCAGCTAATTTCATGGCTGAATGGGGATTTGAACCCGGGTCTCCCCATCCTTTGTAAGTAATTGAACAGGAAGTCAACTTCAATGGAGAAACAAGCATTACTTGCTAAACATAGGCTAAGATATATAAGCAAGCTCTTATGCAGAGAGAGGGGGAGAACCTCTCAGTTTGAATTTAAGTCAGCAAGTAAGAAGCAGACAAACAAACTGTGACTCCACCCCCCCGCCAAGCCAGTACATAGGCAAGCATGCCCTATACAAAGAACTGAGACCATGTCCATGGCAAAATCCCAACAAGCCCCCTCCCCTGCAGGGATTACACTGTCCACCCCCCCCCAGAGATGAATCATTTCCCCCCCTCCTCAACAGAGTTAAGGAAGGTGGAATGAGAAGGTGGGAAATATATGCAAAACAGCAGCCTATGACCTGAATTGCCCAAACTCTATCTCCACACTTTGCACAAGTTAAAAGGAGACACTGTTTGGCATTTCTATGGGTGTGTGCAAAGCCTGCTTGCAATTTTAGTTCACAAAAGCAGCAGCAGCCGCCGCCTCAGGCAGGTTGGAACACTGGTTTGCAACCTGAATTCAGAATGGTCATCACCATACAGATTTTGCCTTTGAGCAATTGTCAGTTTTCTCTATTGGTTGTTGATCAAAAGCTTTCCCTGTGTCCTGTAGCTTTCTTTTCTCTATTTTAGTTTGTTTTCTAAAAAAAGTCTATGCCTAAATAAAACTCTAATGCCTAAATGAAACTACCATGTTCAGACTAGGGATGTGCATAGAACCGGTGGTTCCGCCAGTTCAAAGGCGGTGTGGGTGTGTGTCTCCCTTTAAGAGCAGGTAAGGGTGCACTTACCCCTCCCCACTGCTTCCCCACCACTGGTGTCCATGTTTATTAATGCCCATTGGGGAGGCAGCATACCTCCCTGCTGACCAGGGTGGATTTGATTTAAATCAAACTGATTTAAATCACGATTTAAATCACGATTTAAATCACTAGCAGGGTGGATAAAAATCAAAAAAATCTGATTTAAATCAAAAAAATTGGATTTTTTTGATTTAAATTGGATTTTTTTGATTTAAATTGGATTTTTTTGATTTAAATTGGATTTTTTTATTTTTATCCACCCTGCTAGTGATTTAAATCGTGATTTAAATCAGTTTGATTTAAATCAAATCCACCCTGCTGCTGACCCATTGTCCTTGTCTTCCGGATATGACCAGAAGTCGCTGACACGCCTGCACATGCCAGTACAGATGCATGCACATCACGTACGCATGCACACCCGTGCTGGCGCGTGTCGGCGCGTGAGCGACTTCTGGTCATATCCGGAAGATGAGGGCAATGGGGTGGAAGGGAGGTATGCTGCTGCCCCCAACGGCGGGGGAAAGCAGTGAGAGGGGTATGTGCATCCTCTCCCGCTCTTAAAGCGGCACCCCTGCTGCCTTCAAACCACCCTGCCATGGTTCTGTGCACATCCCTAGTTCAGACTAGTGTGCCTTGGTATTGCAGATTCTAAAGTGGTCATACAACAGGAAAGAGCTATTGCTATCATGGTGAATTTAACCGTTTAACTGGCCACAGGTGGAAACAGGATGCTGGGGTAGATGGTCATTTAGTCTGATCCTACAGATGCTTATGATATGCTTAAAAAGGACTGCCATATGGAAAAGAGAAAAGGTCTTCTTTTAACAGATGCACAGAAAAAGGAATTTCAGCAGGGGCAGCTATTCCTTCTCCTGTATGAGAAGCTGTACCTGCTGAAATTGCTTCTTCTGCGCATCTCTAAAAGGTCCAGGGGCTTTCCCACAAATAGTTTGCAGCTCTTGGGTAAATGTTGAGCGAAGCAGAGCCGTATCTAGGGTAGGGCAGACATGGCACATGCCCTGGGCGCCACTTGAAGTGGGGGGGGCGCCAGTGCCACTGTGGCCAGTTCTGCGGGCGCTGCTCACCGCCGCTTCCGGTGCCTTGTGCTGCTCACCACCAGCGCTGCCTCTGGGCGCCTGATTGGCTAATAATGCACGAGGCCTGCTGGTTTGATTTTCCCCAGCATGCCCCATCCTTTCAAAAGAAACTGCTTGGAAAACAAGACACGCATTGACGGTTCTTTGATTCCAGATGTTTCAAAACTGTATGGGTTTTTTTGGCATAGAAGAAACTGTTTTGGCGGCGACTCGGGAGGTTCAAAAGGAGACGAGCTGTCTTGCTCCCGTTCACATCCCACTGAGAGGAGGAAAAATGAGCACATCGGAAATGCTGCTGAGGAGCGTTTGCGGTTGGTTTGGAGCTGAAGCCCCGGGACCGGTGAGAAATGCGCCTCTCTCTGCACCGCTGGTGAAGAACACCTGCTAGGGGAAATATTAGGCAGAGTAGAGATCCTCCAAAGGCATGGTGGATGCAGCCCTAGGCATACCTCCACCGGAAGGAGTCCCACTGAAGTCAGTGGGTTTTACTTCTGAGTAAATGTGCATAGGATGTCATGAAGCCACTCTATATGCTGCTGCCGCAGATAGCTACAACAGCATCTGTCTTTCCCTGTGAGGAGGGGGCTCTCCCCCACCTCACTTTATCCAAAAGGAAGACTAAATCTAATCAAACTTGGTTTCTCTCTGTTCAGTGGGTATGAGGTGGTAGTTTGTAATGGCAATATTTAATTGCAAAAACTTATTTTCCCCTTTTAGGATCCACTCAGAAACAAAGCAAGCAGTTTCTTAAAAGGCTTGGAGGGTGATGATGAGGTAAGGGCTTCTATACTTTTTGTTGCTGTATGGGAGAAGGGGCGGGGGAGTATCCCAAGGGATGCTGAGTCTTTATCACAACTCCAGTATAAAACACACACTAAGAAATGGAGTTCCCAATTCCAAACTTCTTTTCTAGGCAACTAGCATTAACCAAAGGAGGACCTGGACAAGTCTAGGTTAACCATTTCGATGACCGACTTGTAGTTACCAGTTTTTGTCAACCCATCTGGGGTGGTCTCTTAAGACAGTATAGTTCTTCTATGTTCACATGGTATCCCCCCCCCTTTTTATTAGCACAACAAACCTCTTGCTTTAGAACTGCGTGGATTGCAAGTGTATGAAGAAAGTGTTTAACTGTTCCCCAGATATTTCTGTGGGGCATTCTTTGTTTTTGTGCATTTTGCTGTTCAGAAAAAACACTTTTCAGGACCCAGAAAACTTCAAATTCCCTGATAGCAGCTGGCCAAAGGAGCTTCCTTTTTGTATGAGTTCTTTTTAAAAGTGTATCGCTTCTGTGAGAATTCTTTCAGAGCAGTATAAGGATGATTCTGGATGATAACTTATTCTTCTCAGTGTCTTTCTTGCACTACCCCATCCAGTACCAAGAGTGGTGTTCTTCAGTAAAGGAAATGGGGCCGAGTAACCATGGGGAAATAGCTAGCCTCTTGCCTCTCTCTCTCTCTCTCTCTCTCTCTCTCTCTCTCTCTCTCTCTCTCTCTCTCTCTCTCTCTCTCTCGTAAATACTGGGGGCACCCCATTTATTATTATTAATTATTATTATTTTACACAGTCAGACAGGTGTTATTGACTGGTTTGTTTTATCCAGACATCGAGTCTCCCCCCACCACCACCTGGGATGGCCGAACTTCACTATCAATGTTGTTGCTGTTGTTATAGATATCGTTGCAGAATATAAGCTGTTCCCAGTAAAGCTGCTTTTTGTAATTGGCTGATGGTGATTTCTGTGGCCCCTATGGTGTTGAGGTGCTCTTCAAGGTCTTTTGGAACTGCACCCAGGGCGCCAATTACCACTGGGATTATTCTGGTCTTTTTCTGCCACAGACTTTCAATTTCAATTTGTAAATCTTTGTATTTTGTGATTTTTTCTATTTCTTTTTCTTCTATTCTGCTATCCCCTGGTATTGCTATGTCAATTATTTTAACTTGTTTTTCTTTCTTCTCAACTACAGTGATATCTGGTGTATTGTGTGGCAGATGTTTAACTGTTTGTAGTCGGAAGTCCCATAATATTTTTACATCTTCATTTTCTTCAACTTTTTCAATTTTATGGTCCCACCAATCTTTGGCTACATGTAGCTTGTATTTTTTGCAGATGTTCCAGTGTATCATCCCTGCTACTTTGTCATGCCTTTGTTTGTAGTCAGTCTGTGCGATCTTTTTACAACAGCTGATTAGGTGGTCCACGGTTTCATCTGCTTCTTTACAAAGGCGGCACTTGCTGTTTGTGGTTGATTTTTCGACTTTTGCTCTTATTGCATTTGTTCTTAGTGCCTGTTCTTGTGCAGCCAGTATTAAACCCTCTTTCTTCAAGTTGCCATTCTTAAGCCATTGCCAGGTCTTGGTGATGTCTGATTTTCCACTTATATTGTGCAAATATTGACCATGCAGTGGCTTATTTTTCCATTTTTCTGCTCGGTTCTTGACTTGTCCTTTCTTGTAGGCCTGCTTTGTTTAACTGGTGTTGAATAGTTTCGCATTATTGACCATTTGAAGTGCATCTTCTTCACTGTCCTTTATGTATTCTTCAAGGCCTCTTTTCTCCTCCTCTGCTGTTTGATGGACTTGCAGCAATCCTCTTCCACCTGAGTTGTGAGGGAGGTATAGCCTATCGACATCACTGCGGGGGTGCAGAGCATGATTGATGGTCATGATTTTCCTGGTCTTACGATCTCTAGCGTCTCTAGCTCTGCCTGGGTCCAGTCTATTATCCCTGCAGTGTATCTGATAACAGGTATAGCCCAGGTGTTGATGGCTTGTATGGTGTTCCCGCCATTGAGTTTGGACTTGAGGATTTTTCTAACTCTCCTGATGTATTCACTTCCAATTTTTCTTTTAACTTCAGTGTGTGCGATGTTATCAGCCTGGAGAATGCCCAAGTATTTGTAATGTTCTTTCTCTTCCAGGTTCTTGATCTTGCTTCCATTGGCCAGTTCTATTCCTTCTGTTTTTGTTATTTTCCCTCTGTTCATTATTAATGCAACACACTTGTCTAGTCCAAACTATTATTATTATTATTTTGATTTTTACACCGCCCTTCCAAAAATGGCTCAGGGCGGTTTACAAAGAGAAACAACAAATAAATAAGATGGCTCCCTGTCCCCAAAGCGCTCACATTCTAAAACAAAACATAAGATAGACACCAGCAACACTCACTGGAAGCACTGTATTTAACACTGCAAATTTGTTGTTGTTTGATGTGGGATAATAGAACTTGCAAAATGTAATTGATGTAATCATAGAAGATTTATGGGGGTGTTTTTGGAGGTAAAGTTATCTGAAAGATGGGTGTCAGATGTTTGGACAGGGGCACAATTTCAGTGCTTGCCCAAGGCGCTATTTTCCATAGATATTCATCTGGAGCGAAGCCACTTTGAATTACACTCACGGCATGAGGGAAGCAGCCGCTTGCCTCTGCCCTCAGGTCTTCTTTTGGTGCAGGTTCACATTGCATGTCTCCATGTTTTCCTTCTAGCCAATTGTAGGGGAGGGGGGAGAGAGAGCGCTCCATGGGTAGGAACACAATGTTGCCTTCAAAACCTTGTGTCCTAGACTGGGAGCATTTGTATACACTAACAGATTTCTTCCCTTTTTTCCAACACATGTGTGGTGTTTTAACCAGTGAAAACCTTTAACAAGCAGACTGATATTTTTCAAAATAGTCAACTTGAGCAAATGCAGAGGTTTTACTTTTGTAACTAGAACTTAAAGAGTTCACTTCCTGCAGCTAGGCAAGCCAGCTCGATTTGCATTTCTAAAGAGCTATATCTGCATTCCTAAAGAGTGTTTCCCTCTTATCATGTTAATGAATCTACCTCAGTGCTTCTCCCTGTTTGCTCAGGGTGTTTTCAGAAAAACTCTCTTAAAACCAGGATTTTAGAAACCTGGAAATACATTGAGATAAGCTAGAATTTGGAAGACAAAGCCCAATTTGTGTGTAGAGTGCTTCCGAGGATCTCAAATGGACTTCGGGGTAAGTTAGGCAAATGTGCCTAAATTCAAAGCAATCTGAAAAAAGGCCAGTCACAGCAAGTTAATGATATACCGAAAATCCGGTTCTTGTCTGGGTGGTTTCGACGCCAATAATAGATGCCACACAGCGGAAAAGTTTCAAAGTTTTACTGCTGCAGCAAAAGGCAAGAGGGGCTGCAATGCCCAGATCAAATGCAAATTCTACAGAGTTTCAAGTAACTATTTATACATTTTCCAAGTTCTTTGTTCTACATACCTATGACATAGCAATATATCGAAAGAAGACACTTTAGCAACTACATACGTAGATCAATCTCCATCAGCATCAAACCACAAGCAATGGACACCCGCATTGACATGTAACAGTCTCCAGATCTCTGTAATTCACAGTTTGTCCCACCTCCTTTTGTTTAGCTCCTTGGCCTTATCTTGCCTATGTGTCAACAGGTTTGTTATTGGTGAAGTCTTGGAGCCTCTCAGGGCCCCTTAGTTATTGCTTTTCGTTATCTCACAAGGCTAAAGCTGACTTCCTTGTAGGAGTTAAGCTAGCAATTAGGGCGATTCATCTACATTCTAAAAGATCAGGGACATTTCTGGTGTGAAAGGAAACAGAAGGGAGGGTTGGTTAGTCCATCTGCATTTCTGAAGACAGTTATGAGCTTAGTGTTTTGCTACAAAAATGGCTAAACTCTGGTTCAGGCTTTTAGGCCTATGACCAGTGTGATTCAGTGTTTAGAAACGGTTTATGGGAATTGGGATCTTGAGTTATATCATTAAAAAGTTCTGAGAATGGGACACTTTTACCCTTTTTTCTCCAATCTTTAGAACAGTGTAACATATATTTCTTTCAAATTTGGGTGAAAATGACTGGTGTGCCCCATCAGACTCTCTCCATCTAGGGAGTTTGCTTTTTGGTGGTTTGGTGAAGGTTTTTGCAGTGATGTTATTAAGGTTTTCCTGGCAAAGTTATGCCCATGGAATGCCAAGAGGTGCAGTCCTATCCAGCACTTTACCCATGCAACTATTTTGTAGTTAACTATCTCTTATAATGAACATCATAATGTGATATTGGGGAGGGTTTGGATTGTCAACACTGTAATGATAAATTTTCTTTTCACAAACCATGGAAATTAGACAGTTTAAAAACACATACACACATAACCCTGCTGGTTTAAGCACAGAGTTTTGGCTAAAGCTCCACAAAGCTGGAAAATGGGAACTTAAGGCTGATGCCTTAACAGACGTGCCATATGATCAGTAGCAATGTTGCGCAATACCACAAATTGTGCTCACTTTAAAAAAAAGTAGAAGCTGTAAGTCAGGAGATAAAAGAATTGGAAAAGGAAAAGGAAGAGTTAGCCGACCAACTTGCAATGCTGCAAATGGCACAGAGGGAAAGAATGCTCAGAATAAGGGGAATCCCAGAAAGTACAACTCAAAATTTACTAGATGTTCTGACAAGTAAATTAGCTAAACTCTTGCAGGTGGACATACCTAATATAGAAGGACTGGTTGAAAATGCCTACAGAGTAAATAACACTTTCGCAGTCTCCCATAAAGTCCCTAGAGATTGTGTAATTCAACTTAATTCCAAATCTACCCAAGATCGTATTATACAAGCCCATTTTCAAGATAAATGGGAAATTAACGGTCAAACGATAATGGTGATGAAAGAAATCCCAAAGAGATTTCTTATGAAACGAAAAGAATACAAAGATTTGACTGATATTCTAAAACAAAACAAAATCCCCTTTAGATGGGAGTTCCCTCAAGGGGTTGCCTTTACCTTTAAAAATAAGAAATATAGACTAACCGAAGACTTAAAAGTAAAACAATTTCTTTGTAGGTATAGGAATGATCTTCAGATTTCAGAGGACGTACAAAAGACACAAGGTGCTAAATAAGGGAGGAATTAGCAATATAAACAAATATTCACTATGGAAATAAAATTTTCTTTAAATGTAAATGGCTTAAATATAAAAACAAAATGCCAAAAAATATTTCATGATTTGAGAAAAAGGAAAATTGGATTTGATTTGCCTACAGGAAGTGCATATAAGAAGGAGAGAGAGAAAATATTTACAAAACAAAGTACTAGGTCAGCAATTTGAAACCCTAGATATTAAGGGAAAAAGGGGCGTAGTTTTTTTAATATAAAAGACTTCCTAGAGCCAAAATTGTTATATAAAGATGATTATGGAAGAGTATTGGTGGTAGAGATAAAGGTTGGAGATTTAAAATACATAGTAGTGGGCATATATGCCCCTAATGAGGCAAAAGCAGAATTCTATAGAAAATTGGAAAAACAACTAAAGAAAACTGGAAAAACACAGAGATAGATAGGCAATGGATTATATTAATGGGAGACTTTAATGGAATTGTCTCAACACAGGCTGACAGAGATACAACAGACTTGAGGAAAAATGATGGGAAATTACCAAGAGCTTTCTTCAATATGGTTGAGCATTTTGGTTTACACGACATAAGAAGAATTAAAAACTCAGATGCGAGGGAGTATACTTTCTTTTCGGATAGGCACAAGACGCATACGAGAATAGACATGATTTGGGCCAATGTAGCGGCGGCAGGCCAGGCGGCGGGCCAGGCGGCGGATGTGAGGCTGCGGGGGCAGCCCGGCCTGGCCCAACAGCGTGGTGGTGGTGGTGCGATAGTGGCGGGCCGCGGGTTGGCGGCGGCACTCGGCCAGGGCCGCCGGTTGGCGGCGGCACTCGGCCAGGGCCGCCGGTTGGCGGCGGCACTCGGCCAGGGCCGCCTGGGCTTGGCACTTGGCCAGGGCCGCCTGGGCTTGGCACTTGGCCTGGAGACGCAGATGTTCTGCGCCCGGGCCCACTAGTGCTCACAGATTTTCCTCATCAGGCAGCTATCAGTACTTGCCCTTCCCAGCTCTGGATTCAGAATCATCAGTAGAATGAATAACTGCCCTGCACCTTGAGCAGATTGTACCTTGTTAGTATGGGGACTTCAGAGCCTAGTAATAACTAAGGAAATATTGGGTTGATTCTCTGCCCCCGCCCCAACACAGGATTATGCTGAAGCCTATGCAGGAATTTTCATTCTTTCTTTCACACAGCTAAAAGGACATAGAAAGAAAGAAAGGTTACCTGTTGGCAAAAAACCCCACATCCAACATTTTAAAACTGCTTATCTGAGCTATTTGACAGACTTTCAACAGACTTGGAAGGATGGTGGACCTTATCACATAGTTGATATCTGCAAACAGACGTGTAGGTTTGATGCCTGGTTTCAGTGGCTAATATGATGTGCGGTTCTTAGGGGAAAGGAGTGATTTGCAGAGCTGCTGCTGCAGAGGCAGATGCAGTGAGACCATTGCACAAAGCAGGCAATAGCACTACCAGCTTGATTGTATTTCTTCTCATAGTCATGAATGAGAACATTGTGGTAGCACTACATCCCTGTCTCTGCAGTGGCCCTGCTACTTCTGTCTCTGCAACAGGGACGCTACAAGTCACTCTGTATCTCTAAGAGCTGTGTGTCATGTTGGCCAATTGTATGAATGGCCGACATGTGTGAAGCAGAATGTTGAAACAATGATACTACTGGAACTACTGTGATAGTATAAATATCGACCCTGCTACGTGAAAAAACAACAACTACTTTTCAAATTAGAAGCTCTCCTATATTAAGCAAAGGGAGAACAACTGTCCATATTCAACCCAAGATAGCATCTTTTCAGTGGCTCTTGCTGGTGTCTGCTGTAGACTGTGAGCCCCTTTGGGACAAGGAACCACCTTTTTGCTATGTAAACCACACCAATTTGTTTTCTGTTGAAAAGCAGTACATGAACAACAAAAATAAGAAGATACACAAAATTTATTATTAACCAGAGCAAATGCATTCCAATACCTATATAAAGCAATGACTAAATAAAATAGAGAAAGCTAGTGTATTGAATGTTAATTAAGCAGATCTACTGTCCATTTCAACAGAAACAGAAACTTTCAAAGTTTCTATGTGAATTCAGCTTTCCTTTACAATTTATCTGAATAATCCAGCCTAATTATCATGAACACTTCTGCTACAGTCTGAGGACTCAGACAGCTTCCTTGGTGCAAGTTCATTCTTTGGCCTACAAATATTGACTGTTCAAAGGCAGAAGCTTCACTTTAAGCTTCTTTCCATTTTTGTATCCCCTTCAAAGAATAAAGGATCACTAAAAATATTAAAACCATTGAAACCCACCAGCTAAAACATACACTTAAAATCATCAGTGAACTATAAGAGCATATACGGGGAGGTTCTCATAGGGCAACTACTAACAGGTCCCAACTCACGAAAGTACCTTCTAACATTCAAAAATTCAGGATACTCAAAGTACACCCCATTCAATCACCTCACTGCTTGTGGGTGAGGTGGGGATTTCAGATGGAAGTGTGTGTGAATTCTTGATGTAAATCATGACGTGTACTGCAGCGGAACCATTTCCCCCGCTTCAAATAGCATTGAGTTTTGAGGCATTCTCTTATTTGTGTGTTTTCTCATGTTCCTCAAGGGCTGTCTGATTACAACAGTTCTTGCTACAGCCCTGAGGTTTTGTAAGTTTGCTTCTCCCAATTAGTTTTTTTGTCTTGTTCTCTGACAGGAGTGCTTTTCAGCCTCTGAGCATTCATACAGTTTCTGTGCTGTGTGGATTCTTTTATGTTTACTAAGGTGTGCACTTTGACTGAACCTTTGTCCACACACTGAGCACACAAAAGGTTTCTCCCCTGTATGGATTCTTTGATGTGTTATCAGATGTGGCTTTTGACTGAACCTTTGTCCACACTGTGAACATACAAAAGGTCTCTCCCCTGTGTGGATCATTTCGTGTCTAGAAAGCCGTGAATTGTTACTGAAGCTCTTTCCACACACTGGGCAAATGTGTAAACGTATCTCCCAGTATGAACAAAAGGTTGTGCTCTCATGCTGGGCTCCTGATGTGCTTTCATGCCGGGCTCCTTCGGACAACATCTCATGTGGTTCCCTTTCGTTGCCACTTTCCTCCACATCATCTGCCAAAACACCAAGAAATTTGATAAAGGCCCAAGTAGTCTCAAGTCAGCCCCTCCTGAATCATAGGAAATGAAGCCAACCTCTCTCAGTTCATGGTGTCCCCAAGCAGGGCTGGGAAACGGCCAATCAAACCCTGATGAGAGTGCTTCCAGCCAGTGCAGACAACATAGAGCTTGATGGACCAAGGGCCTTACTGTGGTGTAGTGGTTAGAGTGCTGGACTTGGACCAGGGAGACCCGATTTCAAATCCCCATTCAGCCAGGATACTAGCTGGGTGACTCTGGGCCAGTCACTTCTCTCCCAGCCTAACCTGCTTCACAGGCTTGTTGTGAGGAGAAACTTAAGCATGTAATACACTGCTGTGGGCTCCTTGGAGGAAGAGTGGGATATAAATGTAAATAAATAAATAAATCAACTATAAGATTCTTTCTTGACTCATAGAGATTCCCAGATAAAATGCAAGCCTTTAAAGTGCCACGAGACTAACATGTTTACTCTAACATGAGCTTTTGAGGCACACAGTCCACCTGTGGACCTTATTCAGACACTGAGGTGATTCTCACGATCGCCAAAAAGCGGGCTAAGGGAGCCTAGCCCGCGTTTTGGCGATCGTGTGCTGCAACGGGAGCAGCATGGCTGCCGGCAGCAAACCTCGCTAATTCCCCCTTCCCTTAGCTGAGGTTAACGGAGTGAGCGCTCCGTTAACCTCAGCATTTTGCTCATGTGTTGCTGCGGCGTGTGGTGACACACAAATAGACCCCTGACTGGGAGGCTGCAAGCAGCTTCCCAAACTCAGGGGTCTCTCCAGAATGCTCCGTGCACTCACGCAGGGCATCCTGGAACTTCTGGGGTCTGCACGGCCCCCGCAGGCTCTGTGACGGAGCCGGGAGTTGTACGGGCGGTCGATCCGGCCACCCAGGGCTGCTGCCTTGCTCGGCTGTGGGGAGAGTGGGCTAAGCCCGCTCTCCCCGCAAACCCCCTTCCGGCAAGTTTCACGGATTGTGAGACTCGCCTCATTAAGTTCTACCAGCCTATTATGCTACCCATGCTCAGAAGTTCCTGTGTATATGTGTTCGTGTGAATGACTGTAATAGACAAAAGTGTACTTTATCTGAGAGGTGAACCTGGGTACAGGCCCCCTCAGATGCAGAACACAGACAATAAGTCTGCTGTTGTATGTGCGTGTGTTGTGACTCCTACCAGAGCGGGGAGGGGGGAGTGGAGGATTTCAATGGGGCGAATCCTTGACTGCAAGAGATTCTAACTGGTTTCTAACAGGGATTCCCAGATATTGTTGACTACAACTCCCAGAACCCCCAGCTACAATGGCTTTTGCTTGGGGATTCTGGGAGTTGTAGTCAACAATATCTGGGAATCCCTGTTAGAGGGAACACTGGCTGCCACCATCCACTTTATTTTAATGTGGGACAAACCACATAAGATTTTTGGGGGAGGCAAAAGTGGCAAAACCCTCCCTAGAAGGGCTGAGCAGTCCTAGGCCTCCAAAGTCATATGACTAAGGCAGATCCTAAATGAGGAGTGGAACACTTCACCAACGAGGGTTTATTAGAGTAAAAGAAAAACACAACACCTGTGGGTTTGCTGTGGCAGCTGAAACCTTTGAGAAGCCATTGGCAGGGATTCCTTGGCAATCAAATAAATAACTGGCACCCTTCTCAGATGTGTATTTTACTCACAATCTCCAAAATTTAAGAGGCCTGTTACTGGGTACATTTTCTATGTTTAATGCCAGGTTGCATTTTTAAAAACTCTTTAACTAAAGGTGTTTCATAAGGGAATTAGAATCCTAGTGGACTGGCCTATCCCAGCTATAACAAAACTTGCAGGGGGTGTCCAAAAGCTGTATTCCCTAGGAGGATATATCCAATGCCAATTACTACTAGCTGCACTGGTAAAGAATTTCCTTTGACAGGCAGAGCATTTATATGGCATTTCCTCAGTGTGGATTCTCCAATAGAAAATGAACTTCAGCCTACAAAGAAAGCATTTCCCAACAGGCTTGGGACTCTCCCTCCATTGCATACCCTCAAGAAGAACATGAATCCACATGTGGTGTATTTCCTGCACTGGATCATCGCATACAGTAGTTTTCTCATATAGCTTACAATTAATTTAAAACACGGGGATGTAAGAGGCCATCTCTGAGAGGCAAACCATGACACCTAGGAGGAGAGCAGTGGCTTCACCAGAGATCAGGTAGAAAATTCAAACCATTCCATAACTCAGGCACAAAAAATGGTTCACCACCACCACTTACCCAACAGGCTGGACTCCTCCTTGACCTCATCTTCCTGCTTGATCTCCTTCCACAGCTGCTCCTGATCAAAGAGCTCCTCCTCTTTGCCAAAGAGGATGGCACCACAATAATAATCTTCCTGCTTGATCTCCATCCAAGGCTGTCCCTGCCCAGAGAGCTCCTCCTCTTTGCCAAGGAAGGTGGCACCACAATAATAATCTTCCTGCTTGATCTCTGTCCAAGGCTGTCCCTGCCCAGAGAGCTCCTCCTCCTTACTGAACAGGCTGGCCTCCCCAGTCTCATCTTCCAGCTGGATCTCCATGTACAGTTGCCTCTGCTGAAAGAGATCCACCTCCTTACCCAAGAGGTCAGCATCACAACCATCTTCCTGTTGGATCTCCATGCCCACCTACTCTCTGCTTGGTGCAAGCTGTTGACTCCTGCATTTTGATGAGAAAGAGCAAGTGTATAAGCATAGGATAGGAGCAGAGGTGCTCTTACCCCAGGAACTTGGGGCCCCCAGAGGCCAGGGGCCCTCCAAAGGCCCAGGGGGGATCTTGCCACCACCCCACACCTGCCACCACTGCCCTGCCCCAAGGGCAAACCACCAATTTCCCCAATAATTCTAGCCACTGTGTGTGTGTGTGTGTGTGTGTTTTGAGCTGAGCAGGCTTCCCCCTGTGGTGGCCGCAGTGGGAAGAGTGGGAGCGGCCGCTGGGCCTGACCATCCGGCCCAGCGGCCCTTGAGAAATGCAAGGCACTCCAGCGTGTTGGAGCGCCTCATAGTTCTCAAGGGCCACTGGGCCGGATGGCCAGGCCCAGCGGCTGCTCCCACTCCACCCGCTGCTGCCGCCACAGGGGGAGGCCAGGGAGGACTGCTCGGCTCACTCCCCCACCAGTTAGAATTGTTGAAAAAGTCAGTGGTTCAGCCTCACGGTGGTGGGGGAAAGCTCGCAGCAGTGGTGGGGGCTCACAGCAAAGTGCAGTCCGGGCACCAAAATCACCTAGGTGCACCACTGGATAAGAGATACCTGACTTGGCAACAGTACCTGCAGGAAAGGTCTGTTCAAGCAGCTGAACTTGAGCCAGCCGTCTGATGCAGATGCTCAATTAAAACAAAAACATTTCAAGACTCGGGGTGCATCCAAAGAAGGAAAAGTGACTGTTCCATGGAGTGTGTCCTCCTCTATCTGTTGGCTTTAATAGTCACATTCCTCCTTCCCAGGCAGGGATTTACCTGTTTTTGTTTTTATCTCTTCTTCAGAGGTACAAAATCTTCCTAATCAGAAACACTGAGAACCACCCCCGAGAACCAAAGGATGAGCAATGTGCAAGATACAATCCCCAAAGCATTAACAAGAGCTATAGAATGGCTTACTGTCAGCTTCTGTAGTGAATGACTTCTTCCTCCCAGTCCTCATCTGGATGTTAATTTATTCAAAGTCTCCTTCCTTCTCAGTTTGCACAGATTCATAGAGTTCAGCTGTGGTTCATTTCCACTGGATTGGGCAGACCTGCTGGGAATTGTAGTTCAGAAACCTCCTGCAGGGGTGAAACCCTGATCTCAAAAGAGTTTCATTTTAAAAAATCAGACCCCTGGATCAATACAAGTCCCCCTGTTCATTACAGAGACATAAGAGAGCACATTATAAAGGTGCTGGTGTTTGCCAGCTCAGCTCCTACTGAGGCTGCTCTCAATTACGTGGTCAAAATGGTCATGTAATTTTTGCTCAAAAACAGCTGTGAAATTGGATGCCTTTAAGTGACATGGCCCATGATGTTGTACGATGTCACAGATTGTGTTCATGTACAACTTGCCCTCAATGCACCCACTTTTGAGGCCGAACTCAAGATGGGGAGCTGAAAGAGTTCAAGGGAAAATGGGGTTTCATGCAGCTTCATTTGTACAGTGCATGATACAAAACTCTACAAAGCCCTAAGAGCCCCAAATGGTATGGAAGTTAAGAGGGCCACCTTGCCTTGCCATTTCAATCTAATGGAAAGCATCTTCACTCTCAAAGCAAAGGTTTTTGGATTAGTGAATGTCCAGAGTTTTTGAAAAGGAAAATCTGACTGGGCACTGTTGTATTTGAAGATCCTTGCATTCTGCTGCATGGAATGCGAGTGGCACTGAGGTGGGGTGGGGCCTGAGTTAGGGTTGCTTGCCATCCCCCCTCCATAGTTGCCAAATAACCTGGTTTCCCTTTCCTCCGCACCCTCTGCCTCTGAGCACCCATGGACACACATACATCCAGACTGAGCGAAAAGACAATCGCTCTGTGCACTATACACCCTCAGTACAGTCAATGCTGTACTTGGCAAGTCTTGGTGTGGGATCCCATCTCCCTGGCTGCATATGAATGGGAGACTAGAAGTGTGAGCACTATGAGATCTTCCCTTCAGGGGATGGAGCCACGCTGGGAAGAGTATCTGAAGGTTCCATGTTCCCTCCCTGGCAGCATCTCCAAGATAGGACTGAGAGAGATTCCTGCCTGCAACCTTGGAGAAGTTGCTGCCCAGGGGCATAACTACCATTAGGCAAGGGGAGGTGGCTGCCTGGGGCCCCCCACGCCTCGAGGGGCCCCCCAGAGGCAAGTCACATGTGAAGTGAGTGTGTGTGTATCAGCGAGGGGCCCATTTTAAAATTTTGTCTCTGGGCCCACTAGAGCCTCGTTACGCCCCTGCTGCTGCCAATCTGTGAAGACAATACTGAGCTAGATGGAGCAAGGGTCTGACTCAGTATATGGCAGCTTCCTATGTTCCTATGTTCTTCCTGGCCCCATCCAACTCCCTCCCCCAAACCACCCATCGTCCTCCCTGCCACTGGCAAGGGGGATTCCATGTCATTCCCTGCATCATCCAAACTCCCCCCCCCCACTCATCAGACTTCTTCCTGGCCACTAGCAAAGGGGATCCCATATCCTCACCTTCCCTATACAAACCCCCCTCAAATGCCTGCCCCACCATGATCCTCACGCTGCTGTGCCTGTGGTTCCTCTCCAGGGCATTTCTGGGTGTGCAAAAGGGGATGACCACCCCTGGTCTCCAAAGATCACCAGCGTCACCTTTTGCCCGCCCACCTCAATGGGCACAACGTTCATCCAGATATCTCTGGAGTTTGGAGGTGAGTGGGTAGGTCCCGAAAATGGCTGTGTTGTGACTTCTGCCTGACACCCCAGTATAGACACCTAGGAACTTGCCTGTAGTGTCCACCGCACCTTGTAGGGCCATGGTGTAGTCGTAGTTCTGCCAAAAGTACTCAATTGTGGTGGGGCACTAAAATCTCCATGGGTGTCCTGTCTATACAGTCAAGGATGCCCAGGAACCCCTTCTCTTCGAACCTCAACATCACCTCCTGAGGGTTGCCCACACAGGCAGGGTCAGACTGGGGACACAGAGAGGGTGGGGGAATATATGTGGGGAGAGGCCAAATTTTGAGCAGAATGGGTAATTAAGGGTGGGAGTTGGGGCGCAGGGGTGGGGTGGGGTGCACCAGGTGGGGTGGGGTGGGGGGGCACACCGGGAATATGCCCTGTTGCTCTAAGGGCAGTCTGAGCCTACTTCTCACGACTAATCGGAAGGAGAGGAGGTGGGGCTTTATGGACAGGGAGAGGGGGGGAAAGGGAGCTGGAGCGGGGAGAGGCCAGCGAGTGCAGCAGGGCGTACCAGGCGAGGGTGCACCAGGAAAATGCCCTGCTGCTCGGTCAGCCAGTCTGAGCCTGCACACAGGTCACGACATCCGTGAACCTTTCCACCAGGAGGTCCGTCGCATCCGCGTCCATCTCGCAGACAGTGGATGTGGGAACAATGGGACAGCAGGGGACAGCAGCGGGAACAATGGAGCAGTACCCTGGTGGCGCAGTGGTAAAACTGCCGCCCTGTAACCAGAAGGTTACAAGTTCGATCCTGACCAGGGGCTCAAGGTTGACTCAGCCTTCCATCCTTCCAAGGTCGGTAAAATGAGTACCCAGAATGTTGGGGGCAATATGCTAAATCATTGTAAACTGCTTAGAGAGCTCCGGCTATAGAGCGGTATATAAATGTAAGTGCTATTGCTATTGCTACACCAGGGAGGGAGGGAGAGGGCAGGCATTCTCTGCCCCCTGCCTCTAGCCTCATTCCGGACAGCTGGTTCCTGGCCTGGCACAGCCTCCCTCCAGCTTCATGCTGATGGGGCTTGTGGGGATGTGGAAAGCATGACTTGTCCCCTTAAATAAGCAGGGTCCACCTTGGTTGCATATAATGGGAGACTAGAAGTACGAGCACTGTAAGATATTCCTCTTAGGGGATGGAGCCGCTTTGGGAAGAGCAGAAGGTTC
The DNA here is from genome assembly GCF_027244095.1 of Hemicordylus capensis. NCBI lineage: Eukaryota > Metazoa > Chordata > Lepidosauria > Squamata > Cordylidae > Hemicordylus > Hemicordylus capensis. The sequence continues at coordinate 245,244,759 of NC_069658.1, read as the reverse complement.
CAAGTTCCCTCCCTGGCAGCATCTCCAAGATAGGGCTGAGAGAGATTCCTGCCTGCAACCTTGGAGAAGCTGCTGCCAGTCTGTGAAGACAATACTGAGCTAGATAGACCGATGGTCTGACTCAGTATACACATATTTTATGCTTCTTTGAATGTTATAGTTTGCTTGGATATATATTTTGCCATGCACTTACCTTTTTATGTATCTTTACCTTTACCATTCTATATGCCTTTGAATAAAACTTTTAAGCTTTCAAAAATGTAGTCATTAGGCTTGATCATATGAAAAGCCTATTGAGGCAATAAGAGAACTGGTTTTTCAGTGCCTATAAACAATCTTTGGTTCTTGAACATGAACCCTTTCAGGGCTTGCTATACCACCAAGTCAAAGTGCAGATGCACCACGTCTCAGTAAGGAGAGCTGGTCTTGTGGTAGCAAGCATGACCTGTCCCCTTAGCTAAGCAGGGTCTGCCCTGGTTGCTTATGAAAGGGAGACGAGGAGTATGAGCACTATAAGAGATTCCCCTCAGGGGATGGAGTCACTCTGGGAAGAGCACCTAGGCTCCAAGTTCCCTCCCTGGCAGCATCTCCAAGATAGGGCTGAGAGAGATTCCTGCCTGCAACCTTGGAGAAGCCACTGCCAGTCTGTGAAGACAATACTGAGCAAGATAGGCCAATGGTCTAACTCAGTATATGGCAACTTCCTATGTTCCTCCCGCTTAATAAGCGAGACTGTCCAAAGTTCTGACATCTTTTAGAGCATGCCATAGAAGATGGGCCCCTTGCTATTTCCATGACTTCTAGAGCAAAGGTGAAAATAGAAAGCATCTTAAAGGTTGAAACTGCTCATCTTACCAATAGTAGCCATACTGTCAACAAACATTGACCCTTACCAAGTACAAAAAATGGTTTCTCTTTAAAGCTGCAGTGCTCTTCTGTTGAGCAAAAGCAGAACAGATGCCTATATTCAGCCCCAAAACCACACCTGGGCAATGGTGGAATCTCTTTTTGGTGTGAGGCCCTTTGGAAGAAGGGAGCATGTATTCCTTTTCATGTTTGCTATATCAACTGCTTTGATTTTCTTTTTCTGTTGAAAAGCAGCATATAAATAATGATAACAAAAATCCAAAAATACACAATATTTTATTATTAACACCATTCTGATACCTACACAAGCTACAAAAGTTACCCCCTTTCCCATCAGATGTCTGAAAAGCCACAGCTATGGCCACTTTACATTTCAGGCACTCAATCCCACCAAAACAGAAGCCTTCGAAACATCCCTCTCCCCCCAGGTCTCTTCTCCACATGAGTTCAGGTTTCCTTTAGCCAGGTTTCCGGACAATGTCTCTGTATAATCTGGCTTTCGTTGTACGCTAAACATTCAGACAGCTTCTGTGTTATGGGAGTATCCTATCATTTTAAATAATGGTTATCAGTCAGTGGCATAAACCATCGATCGAGTTTCTACCCATGTTTCCATAAAATACAGTATTGATACCAGTGAAATGCTCTAGATAAAATATGCAATTAAAATACTCCAGTACACAGCAAATGCATATTTAGGTAAAAGACAATGCAACTATTTAAACTGCCCTGATCAGTGCAAATGCCTTCCAAAGTTCAGACACTCAAAGCTGGCTCAGCCAATCACCCAATGGTTGCATTGAGACATTCAGAGGGAAGTTCTTTCTGAGGGATTTCATCATTATAAAATGACATGCGCTAACACTTATCAAACTACAAGCAGTTAGGAGGCATCTTCTTTGTGCATTCTCTCATGTTTCTCCAGACCAAACTGATCATCAAAGGTCTGCTACAGAGTAAGCATCTGAAGTTCTTTTCCCCATATGGTTCTTTGAATTTCAGTAGGGCATCTTCACGGACGAGCTCTCCATCTTGGTTGCTCCGAATAAAACTTTTAAGCTTTAAAAGGCATAGTCATTAGGTTTGTGGCTTCTTTGGTGTTTTCAAAACCTCCCGATATCCCTAAAACTTCATCCACATGCTGTACATGCATATGGTTACTCCCCTGTGTGGTTCTTTAATGCACAGTCAATGAGCAACCTATCACTCCACACTCTGGGCAAAGGTCTGTGTTCGGGCTTAAGTGACTCCCTTGGTGTGAACTGGCAGCTGTGTACTCATGCTGGGCTCCTCCTTCTGATATCCCATGTGGCTCCATTGCATTTTCATATCCTGGAATAGATAGATAGATAGAGATTGGACAGGCAGCCAAGGGAGAAATAAATCATCCTCAAATCAGCCCCTCCTTCATGATGACAGGGAATGAAACTAACCTCCCTCAGTCCCTGGCCTCGCCATATAGGTCTTGGTGACAGAAACCCCGGAAAGCTACTGCCAACCAGTACTGGCAATGTAGTACTAGTGGGCCCCAGGGCCCAATTCTTGCTCCAGTAAACTGGTGACACACAGTATCGGAGTAGGAAATGAACATAAGATTTCTCTGAGGCCATTTCCAAACCCCTCAGTGGCTTGTCCAGCCATGTTGACAATTAGGGAAAAAAATGACTGTAGTTCAGTGAAAGGGACCCTTCTTTGCATACTGAAGGTCCCTTCCAGCAGGACTTGGAAATATCTCCCTCTGAAACTATGGAGAGGTCCTGCAAGTGGTCATCACACAAAAATTTATATACTGTTTTTCAACAACACCAGGGTTCCCAAAGCAATGTACGTAGACATAAAACATGATCAATTTGATGAGAAAAGTTTCCATGTAAGAGAGGACAACAATGAAAGAGATATCTTCATAGTTGATTCAGGGGCTACCCAAAATATTTTAAATTCCCCAGAACTGTTCATTGACAGACACAAAGTGCAAAACCTCGATAGTTACTGATAATGGTAGTATTTCTCGTGCAGAAGGGAAAGGAGCTGTTAACTATATTGCAGACAATGGAACGGAAAAATAGATATGATTTTAATTGAAAATGCTCTATTTGTCCCTTATATGGAATGTAACCTGATCTCTGTAGGACATCGAGTCAAAGTGACTTTTGAGGGGAAAGTCTGTTATATTACCAGAGATGACAACATAATGACGACAGGCCATATGTGTAAAGATGGTCTCTTTCAATTGGACTGTGTAACTGAATGAGCAAATTTTTCAACTTCATGCAGTCATAAGAATTGCATCACTCTATGGCATGAAAGGCTTGGGCATAGACAAATGGGTATGATTAGAGACCTGAGAAGGAACAGACTAATTAATTAATGCCCTGGGTATTTAAGAGAATGTCTTCTTCACCATGAGCCCTACCGCCTGATAAAAGCATTTGGAGAAGTTTGTCTGAGGTTGCCACCAACTCATTTGGTGGCTACTCGGGGACAGGCCTTCTCATTTGCTGCCCCTGGACTCTGGAATGTGCTCCTTGTTGAAATAAGAGTTTCCCCATCTCTGGCAGCTTTTAAAAAGGCTCTGGAGACACATTTATTTACCCAGGCTTTTTATTAAATTTATTGTTTTAAATTATTCTAATGTTTAAATGATTTTAATTGTAAACTGCCCAGAGATGCAAGTTTTGGGCGGTATAAAATCTCTCTCTCTGGCATTGAAATATGCAATGCAGTAAAACCACCACAAGATGTCAGTGTTGCTTACTCAATAAAGGATCGAGGCCCAGCTTTTCTGAAAGGAAACATTTAGAATTACAAGAAAATCTGGAGTTAATTCATTCTGACATTTCTGGTGCGAAGGAGATAGTATGGGAGGCAATCGCTACATACTAACATTTATAGATGATTTTTCAAGATTTACTCATGTATATCTACTGAGGCAAAAGAGTGAAGTGTTTGGAAATTTTAAAGAGTATGTTGCAGTTGTCAGTAATAAATTTGGAAAAAGGCCTCAAAGACTATGGACAGATAACCGAAGCAAATACATGTCAAAAGGGATGGAAGCATTCCTGAAGCAAAATGGAATTTTGTAAGAAGTCATTGCTGCATACTCACCGGAACTGAATGGTGTGGCAGAGAGGAAACACCACTCTCTGCTAGAGATGATGAGGTGCATGTTGCATGGTGCTGGCTTAGCAAATAAATTTTGAGGAGAAGCTGTGATGACTACAAACTACATGCAAAACAAGTTGCCTACCAAGGCAGCAGACAAGACACCATTTGAATTATGGTATGGGCACAAACATCAAAGTGTTTGGATCAAAGGCTATTATGCATATGTTCCAAAGGCCAAAATCAAAATGCAAACTGGGAGTGTTGGTTGGATATGTGCCTGGCAAAAGGGGATTAGGAATCTTTGATCCTATAATTTGTAATTTAGTGTATTTTGATGAAAGACTAGAGCCAGCTAGAAGTGACAAGCTGGAACTTGTGATGGAGATTCAGGTGAAAGAGGACCCATGCATATGGGACCCCACTGAGCCCAAGGAACATGTGCCAGAATAAGGAGGAGGTTCAGATGAGGATACAGACTCAGAGGGGGCTATACAGCCTGAGCCAGAGCTAAGGCACTCACAGAGGCCCAACAAAGGGATTCCACCCAAGAGGGTCTTGCTCATGACCAAAAGGAAGGGAGATATGGGAACCCACCACATGGCATGATGTAGAAAAGATGGCGACTGATGAAGCTGAAAAATGGAGAAAGGCAGCACTAGAAGAAATTAATACCCAGCACAAAAATCAGAGTTGGAGACTTGTGGAACTACCTGTTGAAAGGAAGACTGTAGGATGCAAGTGGGTCTTCAGAGTCAAACAAGATGCAGAAAGAGATGTGCAGTGCTATAAAGCCAGACTGATAGCCAAAGGATAATCCCAAGTCTATGGTGAGAACTACAACAAGACCTTTGTTCCAGTTGTCAAGCACACTTCAATTAGGGCATTGCTCAATGTGGCGGCAACCAGAAAGATGCACATTGACCACTTGGATGTAAAGAGCGCTTTACTTCAAGGGGAAATCGAGTAAGATACATATATGCAACAGCCACCAGGCTTTGAGGTACCTGGAAAGAAGGGGACTTGTGTGTAAACAACAAAAGAGCATCGATGGCTTGAAGCAAGCAGCCAGAGCATGGAATGAAAAGTTGAATCAACTACTACTTAAAGAAGGATTCACGCAAGGAAAGGCTGATCCTTGTCTATACTCAAGATTCAGAGACAATAAATTGACTTATGTTCTGACTTATGTAGAGGGCCTGATCTGTGCATATGAAGAAGAACGAGACAGCCATGTGATTGTGCAACACTTGAACAAGGAAATAGAAGTGAAGGAGCTTGGAAGCATCTCCTATTATCTTGGCATCCAAATAGGAAGAGAAAGGGATGGGACATTCCTTCTCAACCAAAAGCAGAAGATAATGGATCTTCTACAATGCCTAGGATTGACGGATGCCAATGAGGCCATTACGCCAATGGATACAAATTTCCGGAAACAAGATGGAGACAACGAGCCTTTGCCAGCCAACAATCTATACAAAAAGGCAATTGGAAAGTCCCTGTATATAGCCACAGTATATATTGCTTCAGCAGTAGGAATCTTGAGCAGAAAGGTGAGTGTGCCAACCCACAATGACTGGATTGAAGTCAAGACTGGGAAGATATCTGAAGGGTACTATGGACTATGCACTAGAGATTCCAGCAAACAGCAATCACAGGCTTGTGTGGTACTTGGATGCAGACTGGGGCGAGGACTGAACAGAATGTAGGTCCACAAGTGGATACCTATTCTTGTATGGAGGTGGAGTCATAACTTGGTCTAGCTGCAAGCAGTCACTTGCTGCGCTCTCATCCACAGAAGTAGAATATGCCAAGAAGTTATGTGGATACACCAACTACTATTGGACTTTGGGACTGAGGAACAAAAGCCCACAACCATGCTTGAGGATAACCAGAGTTGCATCCAGATCTACCAAAGAGATGGTGTCATACTAAGCACATTCCCATAAAGTATCACTATGTTTGGGACTTGCAAGAAAAGGGAGTGATCTAGTTAAAGTACTGCCCAACAGAATAGATGGTGACAGATGGATTGACTAAACCACTGCCTAGAGACAGATTCCAGGTGCTACGGGAGAAGATGGGAATCGTGAGCTGGTGAGACAGGTGATGAGAAGCTGTGTTGGCGATGGAGTTCCAGTGCATCGGCCTTTTGCACCAAGTATCCAAATGACCACTAGGGGCATTGGGAATAGAGGTAGTTAGTGAGGGTCCCCTTACCTGTCCCTGCTTTGCCTCTAATCTGTGACACCTGCCTTGACTCCTCAGGTATTTCCTGCAGCGAGTCAGGAAACCCGCTACTTCCTTTCTCCTTGGCGAGCAGATGGCAGCATCTCTCTCTCATCCTATTCAATATGTAAATTGAAATTCGTAATTTGAGATCATTACTCTCCTCCAGGAGAGCCTGGCCTGTTTGGCCTGGCCTTCCAGGGTTTTAAATGATTAACTACTTTTTAAAATTGTTGCCCTGATTTCCAGGGGTTTTAGCTGTTTAATTGGTTTTATTGTGTTTTAATAGTTTGAGTTTAATTGTCAACTTGTTTTAATTGTTTCTATCGTGCTGTAAACCACCCTGAGCCATTTTGGAAGGGTGGTATACAAATCGAATCAATCAATCAAACAAACAAACAAACAAAAACAAACAAATGAATAAATAAAATGTAGCTCGTTGTTAGTGTAGGTCTTTCCTATCTCAAATGTACTTAACCTAATCTTATTTACTTTATACTGCACTACAATCTCCATGCTTGTTCTTGACTAACTGCAATAATAAGGTTCCACACTACTTTGTAACTGGAGTGGGCAGCTTCCTCTTGGTGATTTGCTAAACAATCACAATTTGCAACGTGCTGTGCAAAATCCATACATGCCCCTGCTGCTCTCTCCAGAAACAGGTTCCCCTTCCCTTGATGTGTGGTAAAGGCTGTTCTCCAAGTGAAGGACTTCCCATGCTCTAAGCATTTTTGTGGTTTCCCCTCTTTGCAGGGTTCCTCACCTTCGGGAAGGTCCCAAACCAGGCTTCCGTGATCTGCTTCTTCTGCCAAGATTGCACATAATTCATCTATTACGGCCAATTCTGTTGGTGATAACGGAGATAGCCGCCCTTCATTCTCATTCTCTTGCATATCACCTTTGGGAAGAAAGAGAGAAATCCTATAAGAGTCCAAAGGAGTGGAAGAAAGCCTCAGACCAGCCCCTCCAAAGTGATCCTACAAGTTTAGTCAGGTGGGGTCTCAGAGGCCACTGCATTCCAAGTACAGTCAGGTATGCTGTACTCTGGGGACCATTCATAGAGACCAGTATTTTCCCCAAATATTTTCATCCCAAGCCATAGGTACATGAAAAAAGCATATTGATAAACACTGCTCCCCAACACAAACTTTTTTTTTTTTTTTTTGCAGTGGCAATGGCACTATACAACACTTTGAAGTTGACCTTTCGCTTGCTTCCACCTCCTTAGTTTCAGGCAGTCCTTATTCTTATTCATAGCTACGCCTTGTATCCTGCCTGAAGCTGCCTTACCCTGAAATGCAGCAAGGAGGACACGTGCCACCTGGTGAAGAAGTGAGCAAGTCAACTTCACGACTGAAATGCCCAGTTTTGCAGCAGACTCAGAGTGAGTTAGTGCGGCACACAGCTAGAGTCCACCTGCTGGGGAATGCCAATATAGTCAAAAACCTCATCCTCGCCAAAGAACCAAATCCCACCTGGATAGCTGGACGCCTCCTGTGATTCGAACTCCTGTAGTGTAGCTGTTTAGTTCATTATGAGATTTTTCTTTTAAACCATGATGTATTGATCCAGATTTCCAGAAAGAGCCAGTGTGGTGTAGTGGTTAGAGTGCTGGACTAGGACTGGGGAGACCTGAGTTCAAATCCCCATTCAGCCATACTACTTGCTGGGTGACTCTGGACCAGTCACTTCTCTCTCAGCCTAACCTCCTTCACAGGGTTGTTGTGAGGAGAAACCTAAGTATGGAGTACACTGCTCTGGGCTCCTTGGAGGAAGAGTGGGATATAAAATGTAAGAAAATAAATAATAAATAAAAATACAACTGGATGAGAAACCAGTACTAAGTTCAATAAGGCTAGAGAGAGGTATGGGCCATCTAGAGGAAGAAGGTGCTCCCTTCGCATTAAGCCAGAGATCAAAAGGAAGCTCTGTTGTTGGAGTTTCCTGCTGCTTTGGGAAGGAATTCTTTGGGCCCTAACCCCAGCATTCATACCTCCAAACCTGGACTTTGATTAGCACCTTTATGACTTCTTCCAACTTCCACTTCTACTCCTGCACTGGACAAGAATCTCTTTTCAAGGTACAGTTTCTGATCTCATCCAGGAATCAAAGCCCTGCAAATCAGGGTCAGCCCTTCCATGAGAAAGCAGGAGCCTCAACCAGAAGATGATTTTGGGCACCGCTGAGGCACCAATATACCCACCTAAACCCCATTTTTTTAAAAAGGCAAAGAAAGGGAGGAAGGTTCAAAAGTGCTCATTGAATTTGGTTCCCAAATTCAGGTACAGATGTTTCCAAAACAGCTTATTTTGGGGCTGCAAACAGCACCCTTCTATGTGATTTGGAGCTGTGGGCTCATAGCCTCCATTTTGAACACCTGAACTCCCGGGATATTTATTTATTTATTTAAAACATTTCTGTACTGCCCAAAACTTGTGTCTCTGGGCAATTTACAATTAAAATCATTTAAAACATTAAACCAATTAACAGTGAAAATCATTTGAACTCTGCACATGCCCATATTTGGCAAACGATGCTATCTGCTCACTTAGCACAAGCAAAACGTGGGGCAATGCTGCCCAAGGTCATAACCACCAAGGACTGCTAGGAGTCAGCCCCATAAAACTTCTCATTGTCCGACAGACAAAGAGAAGGGACAGCTAGCAAGTAGACCCCAAGTCAGATGCACTCTAAAAAGGGAAATAGCAAACTCCTTTCTGGCAAGGGAATTAGCTTCACTAATGTTCTCTGCAGTAACTCAGATAAGTTCGGCACACCCCTCCCCATGTTCAATAGCACTAATAAACTAGCAAGGACCAAGGAGTGAACTTATTAAAAATGTAAGAGAAACACATTTCTGCACTGGGAAGAGATGTCCTGGTTCTCATATGAGAAGTTTCCAGGATTAGAGAAACATTTCCCTCAGTGCTTGCACACAAGGGACGTTTCTTTCAGCCCTATAAGAAACGATGCCCCAAAGGTGAACTTGAATGGGTAAGGACTCTCCTCCCACCCACTTCTATGTGACTGTTCTGAAGAGCTGATTCTCCTGTGGATGAGGAGCTAGCTTTTAGGTCCAAAGCATGGGCTTTGGAATGGTTGGAATGGGCCCAGAGACAAAATTTTAAAATGGGCCCCCCTGCTCACTGAAGCTCAGCTCATGAAGTAAAGAAATCTTAAATGAGGCTGAATAGTGGTAACAAAAAGCATAGTAATGTCACACACACACACACACACACACACACACACAATGTGCCACAATAGAACATCATCCTAAATTATTTTTAAAAAGTTTTTGTCAATTGTGGACGATGCAAGTCATTTAATAGTACTAGAGAAAGACATGCTGTTCTGGTAGCTCCAGGTCTTAACATCCACATCAATTTCAGAGGATGAATACAACTGAAGGAAGCCCAGGCGGGTGCATGGCTGGGTTAGTTAGTCATGTGACTTGCCTCTGTGGGGAGGACCCAAGGCAGTGGGCCCCCAGACAACTGTCTCCCCTTTCCCTATTATAGTTGCACCCCTGGTCAAAAGGAGGTAATTCCTCAGAGGGATTCATGTGGTTTTCCTCCTGGGTGAATGCTCTTAGCTATATCGGCTGACATCTAGACTAAGTTACTGAATGAATACTACTACTCATGAGTAATTTAATAGCAAAACCACCCAATATATATTGAAGATGCTGAGAATCTTGTAAGCTTCCACAGCGGAAGGAATTTCAGAACATTCCCCTCCTTACCCAAGAGGCTGACCCCAAGACCCCCTTCCCGCTAGACTCCACACCCCCTGGGGCCCCCAAATCCACTTTAGGCCACTTTAGTGGTCACCAAAACTGCCGGATCAAGCTACACCAGCCAGCCAAGCTTGACTATGACCTGTGCCGCGGGGACCAGGTGTGGCCTCTGATTTAGAGAGGTTGTGGGTAAGAAATATGTGGGATTAATGTGTTTCAATGTTTCTGCTAATGCATAAATATACCAGTTTCACATCCTTAATTCTTGTGAATTCAGTTGCCGTTTATGCCGCAAGAACCCATGTGCTATAAATACTGCTTGTGCCACAGTCTGTGTGTGTAGGGAAATGATGCTTAGCTTGCAGCAGGGGTGTTTCCAAAGGCCTTTAGGTCCAGGCTCCAAAATTACCTTTGGGTACCTTTGGACTGACCTTCTGGTTGTCCTTTTCCTGCTTGCTTTCCGTGCCAGATGCCTCTGCTCAGTGTCAGACGGAGTCTCAGAGAATCTCACAGCTGTCTCCTCCAATCCAGCTGCAACAGCAAAGAATGACAACTTTAGGGCAGCCGGAGAGCTCCAAGAGGAAGTGATAATGGTCTACTGTTTTACAATGAAAAATCCTCAGGGCTATTGGGAGAGATACCCATCCCCTACCCCATGCACATGTTGTTAGAAGCCCTGTGAAAGCACCATCAGAATGGAAGTTTGCCTTCTCTTTGTAACAGCAGGATGCACCTCAAACATAAATCCCCAAACCATTTTGGTTTCTATGCATCTGACCTAGGAAGAAGGGTGGTGATTTGCTAGGCCCCATCCACGGTGGTCTCATGAAGCTTTCCTCTTGAAACTCTTGGCTAGACAAAGTTGAGAAACCTAAAGGCCCATTCCCATGAAAGCAAGGTATAGAAGGTGGCGGGTCATCTCCTTGGGATTGCTGGGAATCCCTGAGGCTAGAAGTCTATACTCTTTGCCTACCTCTTCAATTGCTTACTCTATGCCTTGAAGGAAGACAACAGAAGAGAAGCACAGGTCAGATGGCTTTACACAATAGAGCTGTTAGCTTTTCATGACCCAGATAAATTGAGTAGGGAAGCTTTTGCTTCCCTTTCATGACAAGAACAGCTTCACCTGACCTGCTTAAGTACTTATCTCTGCCCACTGATCAAGGAGGCACCTGTTAAATTCATGGTTCACTTCTATTTAGTGGGGCTCATGCTGATGTTTCCTACTAACTGAACAAAGAGGCATCTTTGTGAAGTCTCTTTATTTAGTGGGGGAGAGCAACTGGTCCTACCCATCTCCAATGCAGCAACTCTCCAGCTGGGTTGCCAGAACCTAAGGGATATACTCGTGGGTCAAATGGGCCGTAACCCAAAATTTGGCTTTAAAAAAGAGTCTCCAGTGGCTGTTGCTGGTGTCTATCTTATGTTTATTTTTTAGATTGTGAACCCTTTGGGGACAGGGAGTCATTTTATATATCTATATCTTTGGGAACTTTTGTTGAAGAATGATATATAAATATTCATTCATTCAGTTTCTATATTGCTCTTCCAAAAATGGCTCAGGGCAGTTTACACAGAGAAATAATAAATAAATAAGACGCATCCCTGTCCCCAAAGGGCTCACAATCTAAAAAGAAACATAAGATAGACACTAGCAACAGTCACTGGAGGTACTTTGCTGGGGGTGGACAGGGCCAGTTACTCTCCCCCTGCTAAATAAAGAGAATCTCCACGTTAAAAGGTGCCTCTTTGCCAAGTTAGCAGGGATATTATTCATTGTATTCATTGTATTCATACGTATTCCTGTGAGGGTTTTTTTAAGGTAGCGAGAGCCATAAGAATCAGTTACACTGGTAACCAGGCAAAAAGCTACCTTTTATAGTGATTAAGAGGATTAAGCAAAGTGAGAGCTCTCATCTCTAACAGCAGCCTCACAGCTTTCCATCCAAATTGTCTGCATCTCTGAAACACATTTAATAGGACTGTATATGTGAGAAAATGGAAACTCCAAAGTTGGAATTCCCCACCCCCACCCCCCAGGAGGAATCAGAGTGTGTGGCAAGTGTTCCTGGTAGTGTGCTGGTGGTGCACAGTGATGTTTGGGATTTGGAGGTGGGTGTGCAGGCAGGGAAAGATGCTGGATAGGCCAGTCAGTCCACACAGTTGCTGGGAAGATGCACAGGCTTCTGGGGATTGTAGTCCCTCTCAGAACACACTCCTGCTTGGATTGTGGGCAAAGATTCAATAGAAGAGGAACCCGGACTCAACATGAAAGTATCCACACAAGGGAGAACCCATATGTGTGCTTGGAATCACAGTCATAGGGAGCTTTGCATGGCTGGGGGACAAAGTTTGACCAGCAGCTCCCCCCCCCTTGGGTCTTCTTTCACATGCGCAAAGTGAGAGGGCAAGGGTGCACCCTGGCTGAGGCCTTCTCTCCTGCTGTTACTCCCCTGCAACTGGTATTCAGAGGCATCTTGCGTTTGAGGCTGGAGGTGGCCCATAGTTCTCAGACTAGTAGCTGTTGACAGACCTCTCCTCCATGCATTTATCCAACCCCCTCTTAAAGCCATCCCAGTTGTTGGCTATCACCACATCTTATGGTAGAGAATTCCACAAGTTGATTATGTGTTGTGTGAAAAGGTACTTCCTTTTGTTGGTCCTAAATTTCTTGGCAATTAGTTTCATGGGATGACCCTGGTTATGTGTTATGTGAGAGGGAGAAATTTTTCTCACTATCAATTTTCTCCACACTATGCATGATTTTATAGATGCAAACCATTAGGTGGTGTACAGCTCATTTAATACTTGCCAGTAGGTTGTAATCATAGACTAGTGGATTATGTAGATGCAGATTGGGCAGAAGACAGAACAGATCATAAATCCATAAGTGGATATCTATTCTTTTATGGAGATGGAGCTGGAGATGGTACAATTGACAGCAATTCATTGTTGCTCCTTTGTCTATGGAAGTGGAGCATGTCTCAGCCACTCAGGTTTGCCAGGAGGTGGCATGGATATACAAATTGTTGCAAGACGTTGGAGCTGATGAACTGAACCAACTGAATTGTTGGAGGACAATCAAAGTTGTGTTTTGCTTTCACAAATGGATAAGACAAAATCCAGAAAAAAGCATATTGAGACAAAATACTATTATGCATGAGATGTTCAGGAAAAGGTGAGGTTTAAATACTGTCCAACAGAGAAGTTGTTAGTGGATGTGCTAAGAAAACCATTGCCAAGAGATCATTTTCTAGCATTGCAAAATATGATGGGGGTTGTTGATCAGTGCTCAAGTGATGAGAAGGAATGTTTGAAGTGAGGATTCTACAGCATTGACTCTTAGCACCACAGTGACTCCTTTTGGCCACTAGAGGCATGAGGAGTTATGTTAATGGGTCTCCAAGGCTGTTAGAGTCAGTTAGAATCTGGCCACTTTGGGACATAGTGTGAAATCTCAGGTTGACGAACCCGAGGTTAATTCTTGCACCCTGGAATCACGCCACAGATAATCGTTTCCAACCACAGTCGTCCAACCACAGTCCAGCAAACTCTGGCTTCTGGGTAGAGGAACTCCTCCCTCTTCCTTGTCTGCTGAGGCCAAATCCCAGCAAGCTGCCGGCTGCTCATTTTGCCAGACTGTGGGCAAGACATCAGCACATCAGTAGGGCTGCAACCACTGGCCCCAATCTTCAAGGATGTGTGTCGAGTGCAATCGTGCCATTTCAGCATTGGTCCATCACCCTTGGGCAACAAAGGGTATTTAAACCCCTTCCTCAAACCACTTGCACCACAGCCCTTGCAAGGGCCTGGCAGTCATGCTGTCTTGCCCAAGCAGAACTACTGGCATCGGGGGATGCAGAGGGGTGCTAGTTTTCTGTTACACCGGGGAAGGGATCATGATGTCTTCCTAGGAGGAAATATGTATATGAGGGCAGGCAAAGGATCCTCGGGTGTGGTCCACCATGGTGAAGGATGCTCTTAAGAACATAAGAACAGCCCTGCTGGATCAGGCCCAAGGCCCATCTAGTCCAGCATCCTGTTTCACACAGTGGCCCGCCAGATGCCACTGGAAGCCTACAGCAGGAATTGAGGGCATGCCCTCTCTTCTGCTGTTACTTGTAGACCTGGGCCAAGCAGTCCAGGTTTGCCTGCAGAGGATTCGTTCTCTCACGAGAGGGCCAGAACCCTGGGGAGAACCAGAGGCTCCATCAGTTCCTGGTCTCCATGGGACTGTGCTCTCATGAGATAGCCCATCCAACTATAGGGCGCCCTGCTGATGTCCCCCCCCCCCGCCCAGTATCTCTGTTTAACTCATACTCCACACCTTGTCTTCTCCATTCACCCTTTATAGACTCCCGAGGGTTCTGGGCCACTCTGTGTGTCCAGGACCTCCCGGGTGGGCAGAGCTGGGTGGCATCAGGGATATCTCCTAATACACGTCCAAAATTCTCGGGTTGGAAGATTGCTGCATATGTAGATCAGCTGCCAGAGGGAATCCTGGGTGAGGGGAGCTGCTGTTTTCAGTAATATCTGCCAAGCTGCGTGAGTGTGGTGGGCAAAAAAACCCATGCATATGTGCTATGGGGCAGGGGTGCAGCAAGGTTGGAGTGGGCCCAGAGACAAGATTTTAACCCCCCCCCCAATGAAGCTCAGTTCATGAAGTAAAGAAATCTTAAATGAGGCTGAATAGTGGTAACAAAAAGCATAGTTATATATATACACACACACATGCACACATGCACACACACACACACACACCCCTATGTGCCACAATAGAACATCATCCTAAATTTTTTTTAAAGGTTTTGTAAATTGTGGACGATGCAAGTCATTTAATAGTATTAGAGAAAGACATGCTGTTCTGGTAGCTCCAGGTCTTAACACTCACATCAATTTCAGAGGATGAATACAACTGAAGGAAGCCAGGGCGGGTGTGTGGCTGGGGGAGGCAGTCATGTGACTTGCCTCTGGGGGGCCCCCAGGTCAGTGGGTCCCCAGACAACTGTCTCCCCTTGCCCTATTATAGTTACGCCCCTGCTATGGGGCGATCAGACTGCCAGAGGGAACTCTTTGACTCCAGTTGTCTGCCAGTCACTGTGACCAGGAAAGGTGTTGCTGCTGCGGTACCCTTGCCCAGGACTTGTGGGTATACTCTTTTAGTGGTGTGTTTTAATTGTAAACCACCCTGAGCCTTTTTGGAAGGGCAGTATACAAATCAAATAAATAAATAATAAATCAAGTGGCTGGGTGGCAACAGCCCTCTGGCCCGCATGTGTGTCTCCATGGCCTTTCACTCTCATGAGAGAGTGGTCCATTCTGGAGCATTATCCATCCTTATCACACGGGAAGAATCTCTCCTGTGACTGGATTGAATTATGCTACAGATGCACAGTTCTTTTCATAAGACTGCAGGGGGCAGGGCTATAGGGGCCATGGCAGCAGCAGAATCTGGGCCACCACTGGCCTCCCTCCACACCTGTGTATAATCAGTTTTGGTGAAACAACTGAGCTGCCTGGTTCCTGGTGTCACTGAACTCCATGTGCTTGTGCAAATACTTCTGCAGCCTTGCTTTGTGGACACCTCTTCCACTGTGCCCATCTTGTCATCCCATCTCATTTTTGTCCAGATTGAGAAAGGGCGGGGGACGACGACAGAAGATGCAGTGGAAAGTGCCCCCTCCCCGTGAGTACCTCCCTTTACATGCATTGTAACTGGGGATGAAGCAATGCAGCCTCCTTGTTGCCAGGCAACAGCAGGAGGAATGCAGAAACTCTGGGGCACAGGGCAACTGATCTGAGAGGTGACCAGAGAGGCAGGCATAGACCAGATACTCTGTGTTTGGGCTTGTGTGAGCCACCCTCTCTATGGTTTTGGGAGCAGGCACAGCACAAAACCCAGGAGCTTTCCCAGACAGCAGGCTTTACTGAGAGTTCAAATTTGCCCTAAAAAACCACTACAAAAAGTGGATTTTAAAATCCTGGCTATAAACTGGGTTACACTCTAACAGACAATGAAAAACCTGAATTGTGTGTGAAGTGATTCCTGACAGCTTGCCGGGACATGGGGGTAAATTTGGCCAATAAGTGAATTCACACCCTCCTTTCTGGAGGAGATGCAAACTAAAAGCTGGGTGTGAAAAACTCCCAGGTTACAGCAGTGGCAGAATTCCTGTGACATGATGCCATCTTCAAATCTGAGGTTTGGGCAGCAAAACTTTCTACAAACAAAAGCTTCAGATTATGGTTTGGGGTCGCAAACCTTGGGTCACTTTTTGGAAGATCTTTTGAGATCAGGGTTTCAGCCTACAGGAAGTTTCTGGACCGGCGTTTCCAGCAGACCTACCACAGCTGAACTCTTGAATCTGTGCAAAGTGAGGGGGAAGGAGAATTGAGCAAATACCCAGCTAGAAGCCATTTGCTGTATAAGATCGAAGCTATCCATTCCACCTTTTGCAGGTTTGGCCTAGTAAGAGCTCAAAGTGAAAGAGTCTTTATCCTCAGAAAGGGACCTTCAGATCTGTGTCCTGCTTGCTGTTCCTTCCTTCTTGCTCCAGCTAAGTGGCTTCATGTGCTCAGGGGCGTAACGAGGGTGGGGCAGGCAGGGCATGTGCCCTGGGTGCCATTGCAGGGAGTGCAAGGTGCCTACCATGCCCTGCCCCCCACCCCACCTGTGGTCCGGAGAGGTGCCCCACCCCCTGTGAGCACTTGCTGTTTATTTCAGGCAGCGTTTGCTTCCTGAAAGCATCTATTCCCCTTTCTCTCCCTCCAGAGAGGGAGAGAAAGGAAGAATAGATGCTTTCAGGCAGCAAGTGCTGCCTGAAATGATGCTGAAGAGCTTGCCCAGGCTCTTTGGAGCTCAAGGCCATGCCCCTTTTGCATGTGATGAAAAAAGGGGCGTGACCTCAAGCTCCGAGGAGCCTGAGCAAGCTCTTCAGCGTCATTTCAGGCAGTGCTTGCTGCCTGAAAGCATCTATTCTTCCTTTCCCTCCCTCTCCGGAGGGAGAGAAAGGGGAATAGATGCTTTCAGGCAGCAAACATTGCCTGAGATAAATGGCAAGTGCTTGCTGGGGGTGGGCGGGCGGATATGGATTGGGCAATCAGGTGTGGATTAGGCAATCAGGTGCTGGTGCAAGCACCTAATGTGTTGATTTTCCCCATTTATAGCCTGCTTTTACTCCAAGAAGTTCAGAGGACTGCATGGTTATGTTTATCCTTGCAACAACCCCGTGAGAGAGGTTAGGCTGAGAGCTAAGTGGCTGACACAGAGTCACCTGTAAGTTTCATGGCTTGAATGGGGATCTGAACTTGGGTCTCCCCAGCCCTAGTCCAGCCCTCTAACCACTACACGCAATTGTTTTCCTCAATCACCCTCCTCCCCCACCCCCCGCTCTTGGGTAAATCAAAAGAATTTTTTTTTCAACTGTATCAGTTGATCTGCTACAACATGGATGAGGATACTGACTGTTCATTTGCAAAAGAAATATTCCATTTCACCTTCAGTGAAAGAGAAGCCATATAATAGTGAACAGAAATTGATATTTCTTTTGGAATGGATGTACTCATGCCTGATAAGTATTTACTCTGTACTCATGGGTGTCAGATGTTTGGATGGGTGGTGTGTGCAATTTCAGTGCTTGTCCTAGGCACTATTTTCCCTAGATACGCCCTGCATGTGTTCCACATAACCTTTGTGAGTGGCTACTAATGTTTTGGGGACTGTATGTATGTGGCTCCTTCCTCTTTCTCCCTTGGTATGGGGGTGGTGGCGGTGGAAATCAGGGTGTCCACTTAAAGGAAGAATTTGTGTGCCTGAAGTGGAGATAAAAGTAGGGACTGGTGAATATCTTTCTGGGAGGGAGGAATGTGGCCAAGGAGGCCAGCAGATAGGGAAAGGCATGATCCATAGGAAAGAATTATAGCTCGGAAGAAAAGCATCTTCTTGGCAAGTAGAGAGTCCCAGGTTCTGTCCCTGGTAGCATCTGAAGGTAGGGCAGTGAAAGGGCCCCCATGTGAAATCCTAAAGAGCTGATGCTAGTCAGAGTAGACACCACTGAGCAAGGCAGACCAATGGCCTGATGCGGTATAAGGCAGCTTGATATATCTAGAGGGGAAAGAAGCAGTGCTTGTCTTCTGCATTCAAACCCACAGGTACATATAGTGGGGAGGAGGTCCTCTTAGCAGAATGTCCTCCTATGCCAGCAGAGACTGAGGAGCTGTGAATGAGAATCTCCAAATGGAGACGAAAGTATTGGGAGACAGGAGTGCCTTCATACACGTCTATCCTGCCTGCCTTTTCTCCTTTAACTCGGTGCAGCCCACACAGGGGTTTCTTCCTAAGCGGTTTCCCATCTAGCTGCTCATGACCACACCCAGTCATAGTTCGGTTCTGCCAAGCAGCTGCATCAGGTGCTTCCGGACCATAATTCTTGGCCTTTCTGCAGCCAAATGGCAGGATCCCTTGAAGGGAGTATTTGAAGGCAAAGGCATTTCAAGGGCAACTGTGAGGCTGTTGTAAGGAGCTCCCCTTCGCTTGATCCTTGGTGTGGATGAAACGGATTAACAGAGATTCTGCTTGCTGTGTCCCTTTCCCTGTCCTGGGGCAGAAACCCCTTATGGGAAAGTGACTGATGAGCTTGAGAAGTCAAATTCACATCATTCTGGCCTTCTTTATGCTGCTGTTCCCGTAACTGTGACTTGGTAGGAGAAGGTCTATTGGCTATGGAGACAAGGGATGGGGAAAGCTTCTTTGTTATCACTTTGATGATGGATGATCCTATGGGAACCATAGCCTTTCACCTAATTGAGCTTAGTATGCATGTCTGAGCATGCTCCAGTAAGAAAACTGGTTTATTTTGGGCAGTCAAGCCCTGATCTGAACGTTAAGGTTTGAAGTTGGTTTGTCTTTCGAGTGGTTTTGTGTGATGTCTGAATCCCCAATCAAGGTTTTGTCTTGGTCCATTTTAGTAGTTTCCTCCTCCCTGGACTCTTATATAGAGAATGGCAAATCTAGATCATGGTGGGGAGGAGGAGGAGTGAGATGTGATATAGTGAAACAAAACAAGATTTGGTGATAGTTTGTGGTGCCAATCCTAGCTTGTTTAATCAACTTTAAGCTAAAATAAACTCTGCTTCCACATAGTGTCTTGATCTGCCCTCAGTCAAACTGCTGTTAAAGCTCCAAAAGCTACAGGGGATAATTGGAATCAATCCCTTATTGAGCAAAGAATCCCAGTTTGATTAGGACAGAGCTTATAGAGGAGATTTGGAGACAATTGCTAAAGAGGGGGGAAAGTAGTTTTATTGGGTGGGGGAAGCTTCTCTTATCACTTTGGGTGATTTTAATTGGGGTGTGTGTTAATGTACGCCCTGAACCACTTCAGAAAGGGTGGTATATAAACTTGGAATCAATCACTTATTGAGCAAGGAAACCTATTTTGACGAGGACATAGTTCATGGAGGCAATCAGGAGATAATTGCCTAAGGACTAAATTTTAAAAAAGTAAAGGTTTATTTTGACTTACAAACTTGGATAGCAAACCTGGACTAGTTACTTCATGGTGGAAGGAAAAGAACATAGAACACAAAGGGGAGTGTCCTAAACATCAGTCTACAAATCACAAGAGACTTAGAGCAGAGTGACAGAAATGAGAACAAGGGAACAGTTCTATACACCCTACTTCTACTCCTAATGTCCCTGGTAAAGGTAAAGTGTGCCATCAAGTCAGTCTCCACAGAGCCCTGTGGTACTCTTTGGTAGAATACAGGAGGGGTTTACCATTGCCATCTCCCATACAGTACGAGATGATGCCTTTCAGCATCTTTCCTATATCACTGCTGCCAGGTATAGGTGTTCCCCATAGTCTGGGAAAGATACCAGTGGGGATTTGAACTGGCAACTTCTGGTTTGCTAGTTAAGTCATTTCCCTGCTGCACCATTAGGTGGCAATGTCCCTAGTGGTCAGTTGAAATTATAAGTGTTGAAAGTCAAAGTCAATACTTATGGAGTCACATGCCCAGAAGAAGCATGTGAACTGGAAGACCCGATGGAAGTTAAAAATTTGAGAAGGAATTTCCTCCCAAACCCTTGGGCTTTATCATATTAGCTTGTGTTTAAATCATTTTTACTACAGTCCCATGAAGAGTTGCAGACTGCTGAACATCTTGTAATCTTCAAGGGTCTCCAACCATCTGAGCTGTCTATCTCAGACTGTTTGGGAGATTGTCCTTCCAGATTCTTGACTACATCTTGCCAACTGTCTCGGGAGAAAGGTGTTATGAAAGTGGCACAGATCTGGGCTACCTGTTGGGTCACTTGGAGGGCAGCCAAGATGCGTATGTTTACCCGAGGCTCTAGTAACTTGATAGAATGTGGGTCTGATGGGGTCTGAGCTGTCTGTGATTGACCAGGAGAGAGATCTTGGGGTCATGGTGGACAGCTCATTGAAAGTGTTGACTCAGACTGTGGCAGCAGAAATTCTATGCTAGAGATCATTAGGAAATGGATTGAAAATAAAAATATTATGTCTTTATACAAATCCATGGTACAGCCACATTGGTCACCGTATCTTAAGCAGCATATTATAGAACTGGGAAAAGTGCAGAAGAGGGCAACCAAGATGATCAGGGGCCTGGAGCACTTTATGAGGCAAGGCTACAGCATCGGAGACTCTTTAGTTTGGAAAAGAGATGACAACTGGTAGAAATGACAGAGGTGTATAAAGTTATGCATGGTGTGGAGAGAGTGGACAGAAGTTTTTTCTCCCTCTCTCACATTACTAGAATTAGGGGTCATGCCATGAAACTGAAGGTTGGGAAATTTAGGACTGACAGGAGGAAGTACTTTTTCCACACAACGTGCAATTAATCTATGGAATTCTTTGCCATGGGATGTGGTGATGGTCACTAGCTTGGCTAGCTTTAAAAGGGGCTTAGACTAATTCATGGAGGGCAGGTCTATCATAGGCTACCAGTCTGGTGGTTTGGGGCCACCTCCATCCTCAGAAGCATGATGCCTCTCAATACCAGTTGCATGGGAGGTTGTACTGTGTTCAACCATGAAAAAGAGGCAGGATAGAAGTATAAATCAGGCTATTGCCAATATACGTTTGCTTCTCCATTTTGCGATTCTCATTCACAGCTCCTCTAAATCTCTGCTGCCTTGAGACATGCTGCTAGGAGGTCCTCTCTACTTCATACACCTGTGGCAATAGGCCTCACTTCCTCCCCTAGATATCAAGCTGTCTTATACCAAATCAGGTCATTGGTCCACCTGGCTCATTATCATCTAGGCCAGCTGGCACCAGCTCTATAGGATTTCACATAGGGGCCCTTTAACTTCCTTACTGAGAGATGCTGCCAGGGACTGATCTGAGGACCTTCCACATGCAAATAAGATGCTCTTCTTCTGAGGCAGTCCTTTCCCATGGATTGTGCCCTTCTCTGTCTGCTGGCTTCTTTGGCCACATTCCTCCCTCTCAGACAAGGATTTGCTAGTTCTTTCTTTTACCTCCACTTGAGGCACACACACATTTCCTCCTTCATATACACTCCCCAATTCCCCCAATACCAAAGGAGGAAGAGGAAGGAGCAAGATACAGTCCCCAAAACATTAGGAGTAGCCACGCGTAACGGTTATGGTAGAACACTTGAAGGAGATGCCACTCAGCTGAAAAACAATCTAGAAAGAACAGAACTCAGTACCAAATCTGGAAACCCCTTGCAAGAATAAGGACTGTTGAAATGACTTGACTAGCAAGCCAGAGGTTGCTGGTTCCAATCCCCACTGGTATGTTTCCCAGACTATGGGGAACACTTATATTGGGCAGCAGCAATATAGGAAGAAGATGCTGAAAGGCATCATCTCAGACTGCGCTGGAGATGGCAATGATATACCCCTTCTGTTTTCTACCAAAGGCAACCACAGGGCTCTGTGAGCACCAGGAATCGACATCGACTCAATGGCACACTTTGCCTTTTTTAGCAGTTGCTGGAACCAAGTCCAAGCCTGCAAAAAGAGTTTTTCACAGCACTACCTGGAGGTTAAGCAAGAGATTGAACCTGAGATGGGACCACCTGTATGCAAGGCAGATGCTCCTCCACCAAGCTACACCTCCATCCACATTAAAAGGATAGTGTTCTCACACACCCAAAGGGGATTTTCTGGTAGGAAAGGGCCATTGGACTATTTTATTCTACATATGATGTCTCATCTGACCAAGAAAGTAGTGAGAGCAGAACTTCAAAACACCTTTCTCTAAAAGAGGGGTATATTTTTCTGTCACTTACTGGAAGTTGGGAAGCCTCTTTGAGAAGGTTAGTTAGGAGTGGAATAACTGATTATGGACCATCATATTTCTTCCTTCCCCCACTCTCCTTTGAGTAACACAATTTGAGTTTCAAATGAGAGTTGTAGACAGAGCCTTCCAAAAAGGTAATCAAATATGTTTAACAAGAAGCCTCTCAGTTTATGGCCTTTCCATGTACATTTAAGCTCCAAAATGCCAGAAAATGGTGGGTGGGAAAGGCCACACCCTTAACAGATACATTAATTTATATACTACCTGGCACCAAAGGATCAGGGTGGTTCACAAATACAATAAAAACAGCTATAAAAACAATTTAAAACATTCAAAAATTACTAAAGGCCAGGCTTTTTAAAAAAGCATGTTAAGGACTCTAAAAGAGGGTGAACTCTCCTCTAAATGTCTGTAGGGAGTACATTCCACAACTCTGGAGCAACTACAGAGAAGGTCTACTCCTGAGTAGCCATCAGATGAGCTGGCAGCATTTGGAGACTGACCTCTCTTGATGGCTTTAATGTGTAGTGGAGATCATGCAGAAGGTGGGGGCTCTCCCAGGTAAGTTGGTCCTAAACTGTTTATTATTAAATCTAACATAAATTTAGCATGGTCTCTCATGCTGTGGTTTAATTACAGCTTCTCCACTAAGTCTGGTGCTGGATGGCCATGAGTGGCAGAATGGTCAACCTGCATCCAAGGTTTGTCCGTACACTGGAACAGTCACATGGAGTCTAGGCCACTAAAGCTACCATTACAGTTATCCAACTGGCAACCAGTACCACATCCATACAGACCAATCATGTTCAAAGGGGCTTTCAGGTTACTGCTTAGTATAGCATAACTACTGGTAACACATTTTAAAGGATCTTGCTTTTTAACCAAGTGAGAGAACGGAGAAGATGCAGGCTAACACAGGTGTAGGTCATAGTGGGCAAGTGCCCCACTGATGTAGCCAGTGTCTCTTAAACGGTGAGCCCTTAGGAACCTGCCTTCTACGATTTGCTCAGTATTGTCTACCCTGATTGGCAGTTGCTTCTCCAAGGTTACGAGCAGGAGTCTCTCTCAGCCCTATCTAGAGATGCCAGGAGGGAAACTTGGAACCTTCTTCATGCAAGCATGTTCCCAGAGCAGCCTCATCCCAGTGCTCACACATGTCTCCCATTCCAATGCAAGCCAGGGTGGACCCTGCTTAGCCAAGGGGACAATTCATGCTTGCTACCACAAGACCAGTTCACCTCCCCATCTGCAACTGGAACCACATTTCATTCTTATTTCTATGTAAAATACTTTGAGTGCCTCTTGTCTTGGTAGAGAAACTATTTAAAACCATGATATAAAAAACCCAAAAAGTTCACAAAATTTTAATAAGCAATGTAAATACAGTCCAATACAGAAGCAGTGATAAAAAGAAACTATGTTAAATATCTGAAAAGTAGCAGCTGGTATCTTCATGTACATTTCAGTTGGAACAACAGAAGTCTTTGATACATTTCCCTTCCTTCTCGGCTGCTTTTCCATGCAGATTCAGGTTTCCTTTCCCCCTGAATGGTTTCCATGTTAATCCAGCCTGATTATCACAGAATACTTTGCTACAATCTGAGTAGTCAGGCCATTTTCTTGTCATGTGAATATTCTTTGATCTAAAAATATCAGCTGACATCCAGAATAAGGAATTGTGGGCACATCTTGAGTGCACGCACACTCCCAGGCAAGCAATGTTTCTGTGTCACTCTCTTTCCCTCGGAAGCTGCCTGTGTGTCCGGAACACATGTCCCTGTGAGTTACACAGCCCTCAGGGATATGTTTTCAGAAGCTGCAGAAAGCTTTCCCCAGGAAGGCAGGTGGCCAGAAAACGTCCCTCCTGTTTAACACGTGTGTTGGTGTAATATTCTGCATGTCAACCATTGGCTGCAGTGTATGAGTCTGTAGCAAAAAGCAAGCTTCATGTATCAGGCTGCTCTCTGTGTTTCCATAAAAGAATAAAATGATTAATACTCTTGAATCTCTCAAGATAAAACATGCAATTAAAATCTTCAATGGGCTGCAGAAGTCTATGCTGGAAGATCCACGCAGACAGCAACTAATGTAAAAAGGCCCAGCGCCATGCAAATGCTTTCCAGCGTACAGAAAAGCAGGATACTCAGAGCAGGCCTCGCTTAATTTCCTAACTGCCATGTGGTGCTCCGATAATAATCTTGCATTCTCCAAGATTTCTTGATGTAAATATAACATGTGCTGCAAAGGAACCTCTTTCCAAACACGCAGTTATGAGCTGCTTTCTCCATTGTGTGTTCTCTCATGTTCCTCCAAGCCCAACGGATCAGCAAAGCTCTCATTACAGTGTGAGCATTTATAAGTCCGTGTTGCCCAGTAAGCTCTCTGATCTTCAATCGGGATTGTTCCCTGGCAGGAGCTCTTTCCACCTCCTGAGCATTCATTCCCCATGTGGCAGATTTCTTTGTGTCTAGCAAAGCTTTTGCTGTTTCTGAAACGTTTCCCACACACCTCATGTTTATATGGTTTCTCCCCTGAATGAATTCTTTGGTGGTTAATAAGGCTTTTCTTGAGTCGGAACTTTTTCTCACAGTCCAGGCATCCAAACGGTCTTTCCCCTGTGTGAATACTTTGATGGACCATAAGGTTTTCCCTACGGCTGAATCTTTGGGCACACACTGGGCATTCATATGGTTTCTCAGCTGTGTGGGTCATTCTGTGTCTAACAAGGTTGGACTTGTCCATAAATGCTCGTCCACATTCCAAGCATTCATATGGTTTTCCCCCTGTGTGGATTCTTAGATGTCTAGTAAGGCTAGAGCGAGAAGTGAAGCTTTTCCCACACACTGGGCATATATACGATTTTGTGCCTAAGCAAATCCTCTGGGGTGAACTAACAGCCGGCTTCTCATGCTGGGCTCCTCCAGGTATTGCATGTGGTTCCCCTTCGTTTTCACTCTCCGGCACAGTACCTGCTGGGATAGAGAGCGAGAAACTCGATAAGAGCTCAAGGGAGAGCTGGTCTTGTGGTAGCAAGCATGAATTGTCCCCTTGGCTAAGCAGGGCCCACTCTGTTTTGCACTTGGATGGGAGAATACATGTGAACACTAAGATATTCCCCTTAGGGAATGGGGCCGCTCTGGGAAGGGCACCTGCATGCTTGCATGAAGAAGGTTCCCCTCCCTGGCAGCATCTCTAAGATAGGACTGAGGGAGACTCCTGCCTGACACCTTGGAGAAGCCACTGCCAGCCTGTTCAGACAATACTGAGCGAGATGGACCTATGATCTGACTCAGTAGAAGGCAGCTTTCTATTTTGCTAGAAATCTCAAATAAACCCATTCTATGCAATCGGCAATGAAATCAGGTTTCCTTTGGCCATGGGCCCGGATGATGTCTCTGTATAATCTGGCTTTCGTTGTACGCTAAACATTCAGACAGCTTCTGTGTTATGGGAGTATCCTATCATTTTAAATAATGGTTATCAGTCAGTGGCAAAAACTTCATCAATCGAGTTTCTCCCCATGTTTCCATAAAATACAGTATTGATACCAGTGAAATGTTCTAGATAAAATATGCAATTAAAATACTCCAATACACAGCAAATGCATTAGGTAAAAGACAAGGCAACTATGTAAACTGCCCTGATCAGTGCAAATGCCTTCCAAAGTTCAGACACTCAAAGCTGGCTCAGCCAATCACCCAATGGTTGCATTGAGACATTCAATGGGAAGTTCTTTCTGAGGGATTTCATCATTATAAAATGACATGCGCTAACACTTATCAAACTACAAGCAGTTAGGAGGCATCTTCTTTGTGCATTCTCTCATGTTTCTCCAGACCAAACTGATCATCAAAGGTCTGCTACAGAGTAAGCATCTGAAGTTCTTTCCCCCATATGGTTCTTTGAATTTCAGTAGGGCTTCTTCTCGGACGAGCTCTCCATCTTGGTTGCTCCGAATAAAACTTTTAAGCTTTAAAAAGGCATAGTCATTAGGTTTGTGGCTTCTTTGGTGTTTTCAAAACCTCCCAATATCCCTAAAACTTCATCCACATGCTGTACATGCATATGGTTACTCCCCTGTGTGGTTCTTTAATGCACAGTCAATGAGCAACCTATCACTCCACACTCTGGGCAAAGGTCTGTGTTCGGGCTTAAGTGACTCCCTTGGTGTGAACTGGCAGCTGTGTACTCATGCTGGGCTCCTCCTGATATCCCATGTGGCTCCATTTCATTTTCATATCCTGGGGGGAGATATTATTTATTTATATATATATATATATATATATATATATATATATATATATATATATACACACACACACACACACACACACACACACACACATATACATACACATACATATACATACACACACACACACACACACACACACACACACACACACACACACACACTGGAGAGAGTGAGAGAGAGAAAGATTGGATAGGCACCCAAGGGAGAAATAAATCATCCTCAAATCAGCCCCTCCTTCATGATGACAGGGAATGAAACTAACCTCCCTCAGTCCCTGGCCTCGCCATATAGGTCTTGGTGACAGAAACCCCGGAAAGCTACTGCCAACCAGTACTGGGAATGTAGTGCTAGTGGGCCCCAGGGCCCAATTCTTGCTCCAGTAAACTGGTGACACACAGTATCGGAGTAGGAAATGAACATAAGATTTCTCTGAGGCTATTTCCAAACCCCTCAGTGGCTTGTCCAGCCATGTTGACAATTAGGGAAAAAAATGACTGTAGTTCAGTGAAAGGGACCCTGCTTTGTGTACTGGAGGTCCCTTCCAGCAGGACTTGGAAATACCTCCCTCTGAAACTATGGAGAGGTCCTGCAAGTGGTCATCACACAAATATTTATATACTGTTTTTCAACAACACCAGGGTTCCCAAAGCAATGTATGTAGATATAAAACACGATCAATCTGATGAGAAAAGTTTCAATGTAAGAGAGGACACCAGTGAAAGAAATATCTTCATAGTTGATTCAGGGGCTACCCAAAATATTTTAAACTCCCATAAACTTGTTCATTGACTTAGACACAAAGTGCAAAACCTCGATAGTTACTGATAATGGTAGTATTTCTCGTGCAGAAGGGAAAGGAGCTGCTAACTATATTGCAGACAATGGAATGGAAAAATAGATAGGATTTTAATTGAAAATGCTCTATTTGTCCCTGATATGGAATGTAACCTGATCTCTGTAGGACATCGAGTCAAAGTGACTTTTGAGGGGAAAGTCTGTTATATTACCAGAGATGACAACATAATGATGACAGGCTATATGTGTAAAGAACGTGTCTTTCAATTGGATTGTGTAACTGAATGAGCAAATTTTTCAACTTCATGCAGTCATAAGAATTGCATCACTCTATGGCATGAAAGGCTTGGGCATAGACAAATGGGTATGATTAGAGACCTGAGAAGGAACAGACTAATTAATTAATGCCCTGGGTATTTAAGAGAATGTCTTCTTCACCATGAGCCCTACCGCCTGATAAAAGCATTTGGAGAAGTTTGTCTGAGGTTGCCACCAACTCATTTGGTGGCTACTCGGGGACAGGCCTTCTCATTTGCTGCCCCTGGACTCTGGAATGTGCTCCTTGTTGAAATAAGAGTTTCCCCATCTCTGGCAGCTTTTAAAAAGGCTCTGGAGACACATTTATTTACCCAGGCTTTTTATTAAATTTATTGTTTTAAATTATTCTAATGTTTAAATGATTTTAATTGTAAACTGCCCAGAGATGCAAGTTTTGGGTGGTATAAAATCTCTCTCTCTCTCTCTCTCTCTCCCCCCCCCGGCATTGAAATATGCAATGCAATAAAACCACCACAAGATGTCAGTGTTGCTTACTCAATAAAGGAGTGAGGCCCAGCTTTTCTGAAAGGAAACATTTAGAATTACAAGAAGAAATTCTGGAGTTAATTCATTCTGACATTTCTGGTGCGAAGGAGATAGTATGGGAGGCAATCGCTACATACTAACATTTATAGATGATTTTTCAAGATTTACTCATGTATATCTACTGAGGCAAAAGAGTGAAGTGTTTGGAAATTTTAAAGAGTATGTTGCAGTTGTCAGTAATAAATTTGGAAGAAGGCCTCAAAGACTATGGACTGTTAACCGAGATGAATACATGTCGAAAGGGATGGAAGCATTCCTGAAGCAAAATGAAATTTTGCAAGAAGTCACTGCTGCATACTCACCAGAACTGAATGGTGTGGCAGAGAGGAAACACCACTCTCTGCTAGAGATGATGAGGTGCATGTTGCATGGTGCTGGCTTAGCAAATAAATTTTGGGGAGAAGCTGTGATGACTACAAACTACATGCAAAACAAGTTGCCAACCAAGGCAGCAGACAAGACACCATTTGAATTATGGTATGGGCACAAACGTCAAAGTGTTTGGATCAAAGGCTATTATGCATATGTTCCAAAGGCCAAAATCAAAATGCAAACTGGGAGTGTTGGTTGGATATGTGCCTGGCAAAAGGGGATTAGGAATCTTTGATCCTATAATTTGTAATTTAGTGTATTTTGATGAAAGACTAGAGCCAGCTAGAAGTGACAAGCTGGAACTTGTGATGGAGATTCAGGTGAAAGAGGACCCATGCATATGGGACCCCACTGAGCCCAAGGAACATGTGTCAGAATAAGGAGGAGGTTCAGATGAGGATACAGACTCAGAGCGGGCTATACAGCCTGAGCCAGAGCTAAGGCACTCACAGAGGCCCAACAAAGGGATTCCACCCAAGAGGGTCTTGCTCATGACCAAAAGGAAGGGAGATACGGGAACCCACCACATGGCATGATGTAGAAAAGATGGCGACTGATGAAGCTGAAAAATGGAGAAAGGCAGCACTAGAAGAAATTAATACCCTGCACAAAAATCAGACTTGGAGACTTGTGGAACTACCTGTTGAAAGGAAGACTGTAGGATGCAAGTGGGTCTTCAGAGTCAAACAAGATGCAGAAAGAGATGTGCAGTGCTATAAAGCCAGACTGATAGCCAAAGGATACTCCCAAGTCTATGGTGAGGACTACAACAAGACCTTTGTGCCAGTTGTCAAGCACACTTCAATTAGGGCATTGCTCAGTGTGGCAGCACCCAGAAAGATGCACATTGACCTCTTGGATGTAAAGAGCGCTTTACTTCAAGGGGAAATCGAGTAAGATACATATATACAACAGCCACCAGGCTTTGAGGTACCTGGAAAGAAGGGGACTTGTGTGTAAACAACAAAAGAGCATCGATGGCTTGAAGCAAGCAGCCAGAGCATGGAATGAAAAGTTGAATCAACTACTACTTAAAGAAGGATTCACGCAAGGAAAGGCTGATCCTTGTCTATACTCAAGATTCAGAGACAATAAATTGACTTATGTTCTGACTTATGTAGATGACCTGATCTGTGCATATGAAGAAGAAGGAGACAGCCTTGAGATTGTGCAGCACTTGAACAAGGAAATAGAAGTGAAGGAGCTCGGAAGCATCTCCTATTATCTTGGCATCCAAATAGGAAGAGAAAGGGATGGGACATTCCTTCTCAACCAAAAGCAGAAGATAATGGATCTTCTACAATGCCTGGGACTGACGGATGCCAATGAGGCCATTACACCAATGGATACAAATTTCTGGAAACAAGATGGAGACAACGAGCCTTTGCCAGCCAACAATCTATACAAAAAGGCAATTGGAAAGTCCCTGTATATAGCCACAGTAACAAGGCCAGATATTGCTTCAGCAGTAGGAATCTTGAGCAGAAAGGTGAGTGCGCCAACCCACAATGACTGGATTGAAGTCAAGACTGGGAAGATATCTGAAGGGTACTACGGACTATGCACTAGAGATTCCAGCAAACAGCAATCACAGGCTTGTGTGGTACTTGGATGCAGACTGGGGCGAGGACTGAACAGAATGTAAGTCCACAAGTGGATACCTATTCTTGTATGGAGGTGAAGTCATAACTTGGTCTAGGCGCAAGCAGTCACTTGCTATGCTCTCATCCACAGAAGTAGAATATGCCAAGAAGTTATGTGGATACACCAACTACTATTGGACTTTGGGACTGAGGAACAAAAGCCCACAACCATGCTTGAGGATAACCAGAGTTGCATCCAGATCTACCAAAGAGATGGTGTCATACTAAGCACATTCCCATAAAGTATCACTATGTTTGGGACTTGCAAGAAAAGGGAGTGATCCAGTTGAAGTACTGCCCAACAGAAGAGATGGTGACAGATGGATTGACTAAACCACTGCCTAGAGACAGATTCCAGGTGCTACGGGAGAAGATGGGAATCGTGAGCCAGTGAGACAGGCGATGAGAAGCTGTGTTGGCGATGGAATTCCAGTGCATCGACCTTTTGCACCAAGTATCCAAATGATCACTAGGGGCATTGGGAATAGAGGTAGTTAGTGAGGGTCCCATTACCTGTCCCTGCTTTGCCTCTACTCTGCGACAGCTGCCTTGACTCCTCAGGTATTTCCTGCAGCGAGTCAGGAAACCCTCTACTTCCTTGCTCCTTGGCGAGCAGATGGCAGCATCTCTTTCTCTCTCTCCTCCTATTCAATATATAAATTGAAATTCGTAATTTGAGATCATTACTGTCCTTCAGGAGAGCCTGGCCTGTATGGCCTGGTCTTCCAGGGTTTAAAATGATTGACTACTGTTTTAAATTGTTGCCCTGATTTCCAGGGGTTTTAGCTGTTTAATTGGTTTTATTGTGTTTTAATAGTTTGAGTTTAATTGTCAACTTGTTTTAATTGTTTCTATCGTGCTGTAAACCACCCTGAACCATTTTGGAAGGGTGGAATACAAATAGAATCAAACAAACGAATGAATGAATGAATAAATAAAATGTAGCTCATAGTTAGGGTAGATCTTTCCTATCTCAAATGTACTTAACCTAATAAATTTTATTTACTTTATACTGCACTACAATCATCATGCTTGTTCTTGACTAACTGCAATAATAAGGTTCCACACTACTTTGTAACTGGAGTGGGCAGCTTCCTCTTGGTGATTTGCTAAACAATCACAATTTGCAACGTGCTGTGCAAAATCCATCCATGCCCCTGCTGCTCTCTCCAGAAACAGGTTCCCCTTCCCTTGAGGGATTTCCTTGATGTGTGGTAAAGGCTGTTCTCCAAGTGAAGGACTTCCCACACTCTAAGCATTTTTGTGGTTTCCCCTCTTTGCAGGGTTCCTCACCTTCGCGAAGGTCCCAAACCAGGCTTCCGTGATCTTCTTCTTCTGACAAGATTGCACATAATTCATTTGTTACGGCCAATTCTGATGGTGATAACGGAGATAGCCGCCCTTCATTCTCATTCTCTTGCATATCACCTTTGGGGAAAAGAGAGAAATCCTATAAGAGTCCAAAGGAGTGGAAGAAAGCCTCAGACCAGCCCCTCCAAAGTGATCCTACAAGTTTAGTCAGGTGGGGTCTCAGAGGCCACTGCATTCCAAGTACAGTCAGGTATGCTGTACTCTGGGGACCATTCATAGAGACCAGTATTTTCCCCAAACATTTTCATCCCAAGCCATAGGTACATGAAAAAAGCATATTGATAAACACTGCTCCCCAACACAAACTTTTTTCTTTTTTTTTTGCAGTGGCAATGGCACTATACAACACTTTGAAGTTGACCTTTCGCTTGCTTCCACCTCCTTAGTTTCAGGCAGTCCTTATTCTTATTCATAGCTACGCCTTGTATCCCTCCTGAAGCTGCCTTACCCTGAAATGCAGCAAGGAGGACACGTGCCACCTGGTGAAGAAGTGAGCAAGTCAACTTCACGACTGAAATGCCCAGTTTTGCAGCAGACTCAGAGTGAGTTAGTGCGGCACACAGCTAGAGTCCACCTGCTGGGGAATGCCAATATAGTCAAAAACCTCATCCTCGCCAAAGAACCAAATCCCACCTGGATAGCTGGACGCCTCCTGTGATTCGAACTCCTGTAGTGTAGCTGTTTAGTTCATTATGAGATTTTTCTTTTAAACCATGATGTATTGATCCAGATTTCCAGAAAGAGCCAGTGTGGTGTAGTGGTTAGAGTGCTGGACTAGGACTGGGGAGACCCGAGTTCAAATCCCCATTCAGCCTTAATACTAGTTGGGTGACTCGGGGCCAGTCACTTCTCTCTCAGCCTAACCTCCTTCACAGGGTTGTTGTGAGGAGAAACCTAAGTATGGAGTACACTGCTCTGGGCTCCTTGGAGGAAGAGCGGGATATAAAATGTAAGAAAATTAAAAAAAAACCAAATACAACTGGTTGAGAAACCAGTACTCAGTTCAATAAGGCTAGAGAGAGGTATGGACCAACTAGAGGAAGAAGGTGCTCCCTTCGCATTAAGCCAGAGATCAAAAGGAAGCTCTGTTGTTGGAGTTTCCTGCTGCTTTGGGAAGGAATTCTTTGGGCCCTAACCCCAGCATTCATACCTCCAAACCTGGACTTTGATTAGCACCTTTATGACTTCTTCCAACTTCCACTTCCACTCCTGCACTGGACAAGAATCTCTTTTCAAGGTACAGTTTCTGATCTCATCCAGGAATCAAAGCCCTGCAAATCAGGGTCAGCCCTTCCATGAGAAAGCAGGAGCCTCAACCAGAAGATGATTTTGGGCACCGCTGAGGCACCAATATACCCACCTAAACCCCATTTTTTAAAAAAGGCAAAGAAAGGGAGGGAGGTTCAAAAGTGCTCATTGAATTTGGTTCCCAAATTCAGGTACAGATGTTTCCAAAACAGCTTATTTTGGGGCTGCAAACAGCACCCTTCTATGTGATTTGGAGCTGTGGGCTCACAGCCTCCATTTTGAACACCTGAACTCATGGGATATTTATTTATTTAAAACATTTCTGTACTGCCCAAAACTTGTGTCTCTGGGCAATTTACAATTAAAATCATTTAAAAAATTAAACCAATTAACAGTGAAAATCATTTGAACTCTGCACATGCCCATATTTGGCAAACAATACTATCTGCTCACTTAGCACAAGCAAAACATGGGGCAATGCTGCCCAAGGTCATAACCACCAAGGATTGCTAGGAGACAGCCCCGCAAAACTTCTCATTGTCCGACAGACAAAGAGAAGGGACAGCTAGCAAGTAGACCCCAAGTCAAATGCACTCTAAAAAGGGAAATAGCAAACTCCTTTCTGGCAAGGGAATTAGCTTCACTAATGTTCTCTGCAGTAACTCAGATAAGTTTGGCACACCCCTCCCCACGTTCAATAGCACTAATAAACTAGCAAGGACCAAGGAGTGAACTTACTAAAAACGTAAGAGAAACACATTTCTGCACTGGGAAGAGATGTCCTGGTTCTCATATGAGAAGTTTCCAGGATTAGAGAA
The DNA here is from genome assembly GCF_027244095.1 of Hemicordylus capensis. Classification (NCBI taxonomy): domain Eukaryota; kingdom Metazoa; phylum Chordata; class Lepidosauria; order Squamata; family Cordylidae; genus Hemicordylus; species Hemicordylus capensis. The sequence continues at coordinate 245,211,157 of NC_069658.1, read as the reverse complement.
ACATTTCCCTCAGTGCTTGAGCACAAGGGACATTTCTTTCAGCCCTATGAGAAGCGATGCCCAAAAGGTGAACTTGAATGGGTAAGGACTCTCTTCCCACCCACTTTTATGTGACTGTTCTGAAGAGCTGATTCTCCTGTGGATGAGGAGCTAGCTTTTAGTTCCAAAGGAGGCAATTCCCCAGAGGGATTCATGTGGTTTTCCTCCTGGGTGAATGCTCTTAGCTATATTGGCTGACATCTAGACTAAGTTACTGAATGAATACTACTACTCATGAGTAATTTAATAGCAAAACCACCCAATATATATTGAAGATGCTGAGGAGCTTGTAAGCTTCCACAGTGGAAGGAACTTCAGAACATTCCCCTCCTTACCCAAGAGGCTGACCCCAAGACCCCCTTCCCCCTAGACTCCACACCCCCTGGGGCCCCCAAATCCACTTTAGGCCACTTTAGTGGTCACCAAAATTGCCGGATCAAGCTACACCAGCCAGCCAAGCTTGACTATGACCTGTGCCGCGGGGACCAGGTGTGGCCTCTGATTTAGAGAGGTTGTGGGTAAGAAATATGTGGGATTAATGTGTTTCAATATTTCTGCTAATGCATAAATATACCAGTTTTACATCCTTAATTGTTGTGAGTTCAGTTGCCACTTATGCCGCAAGAACCCATGTGCTATAAATACTGCTTGTGCCACAGTCTGTGTGTGTAGGGAAATGATGCTTAGCTTGCAGCAGGGGTGTTTCCAAAGGCCTTTAGGTCCAGGCTCCAAAATTACCTTTGGGTACCTTTGGACTGACCTTCTGGTTGTCCTTTTCCTGCTTGCTTTCCGTGCCAGATGCCTCTGCTCAGTGTCAGACGGAGTCTCAGAGAATCTCACAGCTGCCTCCTCCAATCCAGCTGCAACAGCAAAGAGTGATGACTTTAGGGCAGCCGGGGAGCTCCAAGAGGAAGTGATAATGGTCTACTGTTTTACAATGAAAAATCCTCAGGGCTATTGGGAGAGATACCCATCCCCTACCCCATGCACATGTTGTTAGAAGCCCTGTGAAAGCACCATCAGAATGGAAGTTTGCCTTCTCTTTGTAACAGCAGGATGCACCTCAAACATAAATCCCCAAACCATTTTGGTTTCTATGCATCTGACCTAGGAAGAAGGGTGGTGATTTGCTAGGCCCCATCCACGGTGGTCTCATGAAGCTTTCCTCTTGAAACTCTTGGCTAGACAAAGTTGAGAAACCTAAAGGCCCATTCCCATGAAAGCAAGGTATAGAAGGTGGCGGGTCATCTCCTTGGGATTGCTGGGAATCCCTGAGGCTAGAAGTCTATACTCTTTGCCTACCTCTTCAATTGCTTACTCTATGCCTTGAAGGAAGACAACAGAAGAGAAGCACAGGTCAGATGGCTTTACACAATAGAGCTGTTAGCTTTTCATGACCCAGATAAATTGAGTAGGGAAGCTTTTGCTTCCCTTTCATGACAAGAACAGCTTCACCTGACCTGCTTAAGTACTTATCTCTGCCCACTAATCAAGGAGGCACCTGTTAAATTCATGGTTCACTTCTATTTAGTGGGGCTCATGCTGATGTTTCCTACTAACTGAACAAAGAGGCATCTTTGTGAAGTCTCTTTATTTAGTGGGGGAGAGCAACTGGTCCTGTCCATCTCCAACACAGCAACTCTCCAGCTGGGTTGCCAGAACCTAAGGGGTATACTCGTGGGTCAAATGGGCCGTAACCCAAAATTTGGCTTTAAAAAAGAGTCTCCAGTGGCTGTTGCTGGTGTCTATCTTATGTTTATTTTTTAGATTGTGAACCCTTTGGGGACAAGAAGCCATTTTATATATCTATATCTTTGGGAACTTTTGTTGAAGAATGATATATAAATATTCATTCATTCATTCATTCATTCAATTTCTATATTGCCCTTCCAAAAATGGCTCAGGGCAGTTTACACAGAGAAATAATAAATAAATAAGATGGATCCCTGTCCCCAAAGGGCTCACAATCTAAAAAGAAACATAAGATAGACACCAGCAACAGTCACTAGAGGTACTTTGCTGGGGGTGGATAGGGTCAGTTACTCTCCCCCTGCTAAATAAAGAGAATCATCACGTTAAACGGTGCCTCTTTGCCAAGTTAGCAGGGATATTATTCGTTGTATTCATTGTAATGCTATTCCTGTGAGGGTTTTTTTAAGGTAGTGAGAGCCATAAGAATCAGTTACACTGTTAACCCGGCAAAAAGCTACCTTTAATAGTGATTAAGAGGATTAAATAAAGTAAGTGAGAGCTCTCTAACAGCAGCCTCACAGCTTTCCATCCAAATTGTCTGCATCTCTGAAACACATTTAATGGGACTGTATATGTGAGAAAATGGAAACTCCAGAGTTGGAATTCCCCACCCCCACACCCCGGGAGGAATCAGAGTGTGTGGCAAGTGTTCCTGGTAGCGTGCTGGTGGTACACAGTAATGTTTGACAGACCTCTCCTCCATGAATTTATCCAGACCCGTCTTAAAGCCCTCCCAGTTGTTGGCTGTCACCACATCTTATGGTAGAGAATTCCACAAGTTGATTATGTGTTGTGTGAAAAGGTAATTCCTTTTGTTTGTCCTAAATTTCTTGACAATTAGTTTCATGGGATGACCCTGGTTATGTGTTATGTGAGAGGGAGAAAAATTTCTCTCTATCAACTTTCTCCACACTGTGCATGATTTTATAGATGCAAACCATTAGGTGGTGTACAGCTCATTTAATACTCATTTAATACTTGCCAGTAGGTAGTAATCATAGACTAGTGGATTATATAGATGCAGATTGGGCAGAAGACAGAACAGATCATAAATCCATAAGTGGATATCTATTCTTTTATGGAGATGGAGCTATTAGATGGTACAATTGACAGCAATTCATTATTGCTCCTTTGTCTGTGGAAGTGGAGCATGTCTCAGCCACTCAGGTTTGCCAGGAGGTGGCATGGGTATACAAATTGTTGCAAGACTTTGGAGCTGATGAACTGAAACAAACTGAATTGTTGGAGGACAATCAAAGTTGTGTTTTGCTTTCACAAATGGATAAGACAAAATCCAGAAAAAAGCATATTGAAACAAATTACTATTATGTATGAGATGTTCAGGAAAAGGTGAAGTTAAAATACTGTCCAACAGAGAAGATGTTAGTGGATGTGCTAAGAAAACCATTGCCAAGAGATCATTTTCTAGCATTGCAAAATATGATGGGAGTTGTTGATCAGTGCTCAAGTGATGAGAAGGAATGTTTGAAGTGAGAATTCTACAGCATTGACTCTTAGCACCACAGTGACTCCTTTTGACCACTAGAGGCATGAGGAGCTACGTTAACAGGTCAAGGCTGTTAGATGCCAAATCCCAGCAAGCTGCAGGATGCTCATTTTGCCAGACTGTGGGCAAGACATCAGCACATCAGTAGGGATGTGTGTTGAGTGCAAACGTGCCATTTTGGCATTGGTCCATCACCCTTGGGCAAGAAAGGGTATTTAAACCCCTTCCTCAAACCACTTGCACCACAGCCCTTGCAAGGGCCTGGCAGTCATGCAGTCTTGCCCAAGCAGAACTACTGGCATCGGGGGATGCAGAGGGGTGCTAGTTTTCTGTTACACCGGGGAAGGGATCATGATGTCTTCCTAGGAGGAAATATGTATATGAGGGCAGGCAAAGGATCCTTGGGTGTGGTCCACCATGATGAAGGATGCTCTTAAGAACATAAGAACAGCCCTGCTGGATCAGGCCCAAGGCCCATCTAGTCCAGCATCCTGTTTCACACAGTGGCCCGCCAGATGCCACTGGAAGCCTACAGCAGGAATTGAGGGCATGCCCTCTCTCCTGCTGTTACTTGTAGACCTGGGCCAAGCAGTCCAGGCTTGCCTGCAGAGGATTCGTTCTCTCACGAGAGGGCCAGAACCCTGGGGAGAACCAGAGGCTCCATCAGTTCCTGGTCTCCATGGGACTGTGCTCTCATGAGATAGCCCATCCAACTATAGGGCGCCCTGCTGATGTCCCCCCCCCCCCCCGCCCAGTATCTCTGTTTAACTCATACTCCACACCTTGTCTTCTCCATTCACCCTTTATAGACTCCCGAGGGTTCTGGGCCACTCTGTGTGTCCAGGACCTCCCGGGTGGGCAGAGCTGGGTGGCATCAGGGATATCTCCTAATACACGTCCAAAATTCTCGGGTTGGGAGATTGCTGCATATGTAGATCAGCTGCCACAGGAGCTGCTGTTATCAGTAATCTCTGCCAAGCTGTGTGAGTGTGGTGGGCAAAGAAAAACATTCATATGTGCTATGGGGTAGGGGCGTAGCAAGGTCGTAGTGGGCCCAGAGACAAGATTTTAAAATGGCCCCCCCCCAATGAAGCTCAGTTCATGAAGTAAAGAAATCTTAAATGAGGCTGAATAGCGGTAACAAAAAGCATAGTTATATATATACACACACACCTATGTGCCACAATAGGACATCATCCTAATTTTTTTTTAAAGGTTTTGTAAATTGTGGACGATGCAAGTCATTTAATAGTATTAGAGAAAGACGTGCTGTTCTGGTAGCTCCAGGTCTTAACATTCACATCAATTTCAGAGGATGAATACAACTGGAGGAAGCCCAGGCGGGTGCGTGGCTGGGTTAGTCAGTCATGTGACTTGCCTCTGTGGGGGGGACCCAAGGCAGTGGGCCCCCAGACAACTGTCTCCCCTTGCCCTATTCTAGTTATGCCCCTGCTATGGGGCGATCAGAGTGCCAGAGGGAACACTTTGACTCCAGCTGTCTGCCAGTCACTGTGACTGGGAAAGGTGTTGCTGCTGGGGTACCCTTGCCCAGGACTTGTGGGTATACTCTTTTAGTGGTGTGTTTTAATTGTAAACCGCCCTGAGCCTTTTTGGAAGGGCAGTATACAAATCAAATAAATAAATAATAAATCAAGTGGCTGGGTGGCAACAGCCCTCTGGCCCGCATGTGTGTCTCCATGGCCTTTCACTCTCATGAGAGAGTGGTCCATTCTGGAGCATTATCCATCCTTATCACACGGGAAGAATCTCTCCTGTGACTGGATTGAATTATGCTACAGATGCACAGTTCTTTTCATAAGACTGCAGGAGGCAGGGCTATAGGGGCCACGGCAGCAGCAGAATCTGGGCCACCACTGGCCTCCCTCCACACCTGTGTATAATCAGTTTTGGTGGAACAACTGAGCTGCCTGGTTCCTGGTGTCACTGGACTCCATGTGCTTGTGCAAATACTTCTGCAGCCTTGCTTTGTGGACACCTCTTCCACTGTGCCCATCTTGTCATCCCATCTCATTTTTGTCCAGATTGAGAAAGGGCGGGGGACGATGACAGAAGATGCAGTGGAAAGTGCCCCCCCATGTGAGTACCTCCCTTTACATGCATTGTAACTGGGGATGCAGCAATGCAGCCTCCTTGTTGCCAGGCAACAGCAGGAGGAATGCAGAAACTCTGGGGCACAGGGCAACTGATCTGAGAGGTGACCAGAGAGGCAGGCATAGACCAGATACTCTGTGTTTGGGCTTGTGTGAGCCACCCTCTCTATGGTTTTGGGAGCAGGCACAGCACAAAACCCAGGAGCTTTCCCAGACAGCAGGCTTTACTGAGAGTTCAAATTTGCCCTAAAAAACCACTACAAAAAGTGGATTTTAAAATCCTGGCTATAAACTGGGTTACACTCTAACAGACAATGAAAAACCTGAATTGTGTGTGAAGTGATTCCTGACAGCTTGCCGGGACATGGGGGTAAATTTGGCCAATAAGTGAATTCACACCCTCCTTTCTGGAGGAGATGCAAACTAAAAGCTGGGTGTGAAAAACTCCCAGGTTACAGCAGTGGCAGAATTCCTGTGACATGATGCCATCTTCAAATCTGAGGTTTGGGCAGCAAAACTTTCTACAAACAAAAGCTTCAGATTATGGTTTGGGGTCGCAAACCTTGGGTCACTTTTTGGAAGATCTTTTGAGATCAGGGTTTCAGCCTACAGGAAGTTTCTGGACTGGCGTTTCCAGCAGACCTACCACAGCTGAATTTGAATCTGTGCAAAGTGAGGGGGAAGGAGAATTGAGCAAATACCCAGCTAGGTGAGGACTGGGAGGAAGAAGCCATTTGCTGTATAAGATTGAAGCTATCCATTCCACCTTTTGCAGGTTTGGCCTAGTAAGAGCTCAAAGTGAAAGAGTCTTTATCCTCAGAAAGGGACCTTCAGATCTGTGTCCTGCTTGCTGTTCCTTCCTTCTTGCTCCAGCTAAGTGGCTTCATGTGCTCAGGGGCGTAACGAGGGTGGGGCAGGCAGGGCATGTGCCTTGGGTGCCATTGCAGGGGGTGCAAAGTGCCTACCATGCCCCGCCCCCACCCCACCTGTGGTCCAGAGAGGTGCCCCACCCCCTGTGAGCACTTGCTGTTTATTTCAGGCAGCGTTTGCTGCCTGAAAGCATCTATTCCCCTTTCTCTCCCTCCAGAGAGTGTAAAAGATTTTCCACACCATCTATTCAGTGGTTGGCATACATAGAGCAGAAAGAAAAGACAGATATTCAGCATGCTTTGAAGGGCGGGGAATTTAAAGTTGCAATCCCCAGAAACCTTAAGTCATGTTGAAGATGAAGCCAAAGAGTATTATCTCAATGGCTATTCTGTCATAGATGGTAAGAAGAGAGCCTTTGAGTTTAATGGCTGCTTTTGGCATGGCTGTCCCCAGTGTTATGATTCACAGACCCAACACCCCCTGCTGGCCAAAACATATGAATTTCTTCACAATGGTACAGAAAGAAAAGCAGCTGTACTAAAGAAGATGGGTTTTGAAGTCAGATCTATATGGGAGCATGAGTGGGGAAAAATCTTAAGAACCTCTGAAGAAGTGCAGAGTTTCCTGGCAGAGCAGCAGTTTCCAGAGCCTGTGCAGGCCAGGGATGCATTATTTGGGGGTAGGACCAGCTGTGTTAGCTTATATTACAAAGCAAAGAGAGATGAACAGATCCATTATAGGGATTTTACCAGCCTGTACCTGATGTATAGTAAATTAGAAATGCATAGAATTGCACAGCCTGAATTAGTTTGAAATAATGGTTCTCTGCAAGAGATGTTTCTTTGCTTGTCAGTGCAAAGCACTGTCAAAACTATGTTTCTCTAGTAGTTTTCCATCCCCCATAGGTTACTGCGACCGTCTATGGAATGTACTGAAGCTGATATGTAGAAGGGGTTGATATGACTAGGAAGATGTTGGCAGTCTGCCTGCATACGTGTTTAGAGTTTGTTTTCTGGCCTTGGTTAGGCACCTTGGCATCAATATGCTGTTTCCTTGTGAGGATGACTTTTGCATTTGTCTTGTATAAGGGTATGGATGTTTGAATATTTTTTTGTCTTGCTTTGAGCTAAAGCCAAAGTAACACCTCTGTTCTTAAGGCAGATTAAAAGCTTTGATCTTTAAGTCCTCTCATCTGGGCTGGTTATTGGACTCCATCTGCCCAGAAAAGAATCTCCCCTACTGGGTCAAGTCTACCATAATACATCAAGTGGTGCCGTGTCTCGAATTTGGGGTAAAATTAAGGACCCCACTGGGCGGTGTGTCCCCTCCGGGGCTCTCGCTGGGTGAAGAGGCAAGCCAGCTGCCGGGAAGTTTCCCGGGTCCTTTTTCACAGGTGCAGCAGCCCCCAAGTGGCCACCACAAGTGAAGGAGTCCAGAGAGGCAGATCAACAGGTGTAGTCCGGCCGGCAGGACGGGTTTGAGTCCCTTAGCAGTGAAACGTTTCCTTGGTGAGTAGCCATTGCTGATTGTCGATTAGGTTGGGGTTAAAGTCCCTGTGAGTGAAAGAAGGTGGGTCTATAGCTTGGTGACCCTGATGTATAAGAGGCGTCGGCACAGACGCCTGAGCGCTTGTGATAGTGTGTGTGAGACTTGGGGTTTGAGTCCTCAAGGCCAAAGGGACAATGGGGAAAAGCCAAAGAAAGGCTTCTGGGGGTTGTACTCCACTGGAATGTGTTTTGAAACACTGGCAAGTGTTAACGGGGGGTGATTCCCTTAGGAAGAAGAATCTTCCCCTTAGGAAGAAGAAGATGGTTAATTATTGTCAGAATTGTTGGCCATATTATGAATTAGAAGGCCAAATGAAATGGCAAGCTCAAGGTTCCCTTGATTATCAAACCATATTGCAACTGTTGCTCTTTTGTACTTGTGTGGGGAAATATGAGGAGCATCAATATGCTCAGGTTTTTATGGACTTATGGTCCAGTGATGAACTATTAAAGTCCTGTGGACTGTATAAGGCTGCTAGGATTGCAGTTGGAAGGTCTCGGTCCCAACCACATCCTTATGTACATCCATGCCCTGAAGAGCCTATATCCACTATACCTAGTGCTTCACGTCCCCCGAGAGAGAGAGTGCCTCAACCTGTTCGACAGTCCCGGCTCCGTGTCGACCCCAGTTTGATCCTTAACACCCAGTTGCGTTCAGAGGATGGGGGAGGGGATAGGTTGCAGTTGCCAACAGGGGGAGCAGGCATCGGAGCTGTGGGGTTGCCACTATCAGCAGGAGCAGCTAGTCCCGAACATGTGGACATTCCCGAGGCAAGTTTAGAGGAGGAATAAATAGTCCTCTTTCAGGAGAGGGAACAGATTAATGAGGAAGACTCAAGCCCAACCATTTTAGCCCCCCTCCGTGAAGCTTTGTTGAAGAACGGAGAAAAGACTTTGGTCTATGTCCCCTTTACCTCGGCTGATCTCTTAAATTGGAGACAGAATACTCCCTCACTGAGAGAGAGGATCCTAGTAAGATGTATGGCCTGTGGGAGTCTGTTTTTGAAACTCATAGACCTACTTGGTCTGATATTCGCCAGATGGGCCGTAGTTTGCTCACAACAGAGGAGCGTCATCTGTTGGAGGAGAAGGGCTGGAAGCTGGCTAAGAAAGCCACCAAGGGGAATGAAGATGAGGCACGGGCGATTTGGCCCCAGGCTAATCCTGATTGGGATACTAGGGTACAAGGTGCACGTACTCTTCTGTCAAAGCATCAGGAGATAGTGTTAGAGGCTTTGAAGACATGTGTGCCAAGGGCCATCAATATGGCAAGGGTACACCAGATCATGCAAGGACCCACGGAAAACCCTGGAGAATTTTTTGATAGATTGGAGAAGGGGTTCAGACAATATACCAATTTGGATTTGGAGACTCCAGAAGGGGAATATGTTTTGAAGATGGCTTTTGTGAGTCAGAGTGCCCCAGATGTTAGATGAAAATTGCAGAAGTTAGAAGGTGGATTACAGGTGCCAGTGGGGCAATTGATGAACACGGCATATACTACCCATACACAGAGAGAGGAGACGGCAGACGCAAGGCAGAAGGCGAAGGTTATGTATGTGAATGAGCGTAGAGGACAGAGGAAGAGGATTTAATAGGGGACAAGGCAACAGGAGAATTCTTAACTCTCAACCAGGACAAGGACAGTGCTTTAAGTGTGGGGGAACTGGACACTGGGAGAGAGAATGCCCAAATCAGTTTGAACAAGGACCTACCCCTAGAAGACAGGGAGGAAGAGGAAACTGGAAAGGGGGACCATCAGGAACCCTATCTCCCTTAGCACAGCCTTGGCAGCCACAAAGGGACCAAACTCAGCAAAATCAGCAGCAAAATTCTTGGCCACAAGCCCCAGAGCCCTGTATGTATCAAGGAACTTATGCACAAGATCAAGGTTTTCTGCAATCGGACAGACGGGGCTGCATCTATACAGCAGGAAATAGATTTAGACCCACAAGAACCCCTTGTCTCAATGGTAGTGGGTTATGGACAGCATTCTCTTTTGGTGGACAGTGGAGCCACTCATTCAGTTTTGAAAACACCCCAGGGAGCCCCATTGTCAGGAGAAACACTTGCCAAGGCTGTGCTAAGGTAGGCGGAAAACTCATGTTCCCTCTATGCATGACCTGTGCAACTACTAAACAGTTGGAAGAATGTGCACACACTAATGAGCAGCAGTCCCTTACTGGAACATGGTGTACAGTCGAACTGATGGAGGCTATGGCCAGGGGGTATACCGTTGTGAAAATCTATGAGGTGTGGCATTTTGAAAATAAATCTGACAAACTCTTCACAGGTTATATTAATACCTTTCTCTTAAACATGCCTCATCAGGAATCAGTGGTTCTGAGGTTCCATTCATTTTTTTTAATGCAGATTGCATAATATAAGTTTTTTTTTTTTAAATGTAAACTGCCCTGAGACATTTTTGGAAGGGCAGTATATAAATCAAATAAAATTTAAATAAATCAAAGGTAGCTTTATGCCTGGTTACTAGTGTAATTGGTTCTTATGGCTCTTGCTAGCTGAAAAACAAACTTAACAGGAGACATCAGCAAGAGACACTGTGCTAGACTGAATAAGGACAGTTACTTTCTCCCTGCTAAACAGAAGTGAACCACTAATTTTAACAGGTGCCTCCTTGATCAATGGGCAGAGAGAAGTACTTAAGCAGGTCAGGTGAAGCTTTTCTTCTCATGAAGATAAAAGGCAGGAAAAGCTTCCCTGCTCAGTTTCTCTGGACCTTGAAAAAGTAAGAGCTCTGGTGTGTAAATCTTCCTGTCCTGTGCTTCTTCTCTTCTATTGTCTTTTTTCAAGGCACAGAGTAAGCAGTTGAAGAGGTAGGTGAAGAGTATAGGCTTTTAGCCCCAGGGATTCCCAGCAATCTCAATGAGACCTCATGAAGTCTGCTCTATCTTATTTTGATGGGAACAGGTCTTTGGGTTTCTCAGCTTCATTTAGTTAAGTATTTCAAGAGGAAAACTTTATGAGGTCACCTTAGATTAGATGTGGCCTACCAAATCACTACCCTTCTTCCTAGGCCAGAAGCAGAAAAAACCACAATGGTTTGGGGATTTATGTTTGTTTGTGCAACCTGCTATCACGAATCCTCCAAAACATTATGAGGGAAATCTCAACTCTCATGGGGCTTCTAACAACATGTGTGTGGCGGAGGGGAGGGGTATCTCTCCAAAGAGGCTTGAGGATTTTTCATTGCAAGGTTTATGTTGCATTGCAACTCTTCACTTTCTCCTAGAACTCTCGTTCTGCCCTAATATCTCTCTGCTGTTACAGCTGGATTTGGATGTGAGAGTCTCCTAGACTCCATGACAAAGGCAGCTGTGCACAGAAAGCAAGCAGCAAGAGGACAACAAGGAGGTCAGTCCTGGACCTAATGCTATGGGAAACCTGCCCCACCCACCCCAACGTCTGCCCATAGACTGTGACACCTGCAGTATTTCTAATACGTGGGTTCTTGAGAGCAGAAATGGCAACTACACTCACAAGAATGTTAAAATGATATACTTGTGCAAATATGCATTAACAGAAACATTTCCATCTGCAACTTAACATATCCCCATCCCACATATCTCCCCTCCCCCCCCCCCACCCTTCAGTATCTTAAGCAGAGGTCATGCTCGGCTGCCAGGTACAGCATGGGTGGGCAGTGTGGTGACCATACATCCCGGGACAAAATAAAGAGGATTTGGGGAGAGCCCAGAGGGTGTGTGAGCACCTGGACATCTGCTCAGAAGTCTCGGGGGAAGAGCACCTCTGGGTCAACCACTTGGGAAAGTCAGGGAATGTTCTGACGTTCCACTGAGGAAGCTTACAGGCTCCTCAGCATCTTCAAAATAAATGGGGTGGTTTTTTATATTACATTACTCCTGAGTAGTAGTATTCAGTAACTTCGTCTGGATGTCAGCCAACATGGCTAAGAGCATTCACTCAGGAGGAAAACCACACCAATCCCTCTGGGGAATTGCTTCCTTTAACCTTAATGCTCCTCACCCATAGGAGAAGCAGCTCTTCAGAACAGTCCTATAAATGTGGGAGGAGAGTCCTTACCCGTTCAAGTTTACCTTTTGGGCAGCAGTCCTTGTGGAGATGAAAGAAATGTTCCTTGTGCTCAAGCACTGAGGGAAATGTTTCTCTAATCCTGGAACCTTCTAGACTTGGGAGGATGTGAGGGGGAAGGTACACCTCATAGAGGTGTACATGAATCTCCTATGAGCCTTGTTTCAGCAGGGGTAAACCTGCAGGAGTAGCTGCTCAGGATCTCTCTGTGCTATTGGGACTGTTTCGCAGTGCTTGACTAAGGTTTTGGGCCATTGTGAGGAGTTGGCTTGACTCCAGGGGAACAGTCTGCCACAGTATTGATTTGAGCAATGTTTGGTCTTGATATAATGAGAATTATTTAGGGATAAATTGGGGTACAGGAAAATAAGAATAGGTTAGGCAGGCAATACAATCTTATCTAGCAGTATTACTAAGAATCTCACTTGGAGGAGTTTTAGCTTGAGGTATGAATTGTCAAGGAATCAGTTTAAGGCTCACTGGAGAAAGGACCAAACTGCAGGTTTAAAGTGGGAAGGGAAGTAGCTAATGAGGCTTAAAGGGACGGGCAGCTTGTAAATGGATGCACAAGTAAACCAAACTGGATTCTGTTGCTGTATGAGTTCTTTCAATGAATCCCTAATATGAAGAATTTCGCACATGCACATGCACACCAGAGAATCCACTCTGATAGACTGTTAAGAGGCCAGAAACTGAAAAATTCCCAGAAAAACCCCCATAAACCTCACCGACTTCAGGCTGACTGGAGGGAGTTGTGGCACAACCTGCTGTGCCCCCAAACCTGCTGTGCCCCCAAATGGGGCTGCTTCAAATGCCCATTATCCTCTATGGAAGAAATGCAAAAATTGGGAAAATCTCCAAAAAAAATCATTAACTACCACAGGAGTGTCTGATTGCTTTGGGGTTTGGGTGGTATTTGACACCTCTGGGTGCCTGCCACCCACCCAGGTTTGGTGGTCCTAGGTTCTTCTAATAGGGAATAATGGGTTGGTTTGAGTCCCCATTATACCCTATGTAGAACCTTCTAGAACTGGTTCAAATTGGGTTCAAATTTGAACCGAACCGGGTGGGGTTTTTCCCCCAAGCAAAACCAAAACTGTACCTACCCACCCTGGTTTGATGCTGGTTCAAATTCAAACCAAACAGGCCAAGCCAGTCTTGTATATGTCCTTACACACAAGTGGATTTCCTTGCAGGGACAAAACAGGACAGGAAAGAGAGGGGGCAAGTGGTGCAGAGTTACAACTCGCAAGTTTGAGAACCAGTATGGTGTCAGTGTATTTCCATGCAACGCCTTCGTCTGGTTCCAATACAGATTCTGAGACAGGTTCTTCTCTTCTGACCATGTGCTTGGATCAGAAGTACAAATGCATGCCCTGGGGGAATGCACAACTCACATCCCCTTGCTGAAGGGCTGAAAGGCATGTGGAACAATGAAATTAATGGTTACATGAATTGGTCAGTGGTGGGTGTGATCCTGAGCTTATCTGAGAAGCGAGACATCGCTTCCAGGTACAGACATGTGTTCCTCTTGAACTTTAAGGACTTAGTCCTTGCCAGCTAGTGCTATAGATGATGGGGTTGGAATGTGACAAACTTATCTGAGCTACTGCGGAGAAGATTAGCGAAGCTAATTTCCCTTTTTAGAGTGCATTTGACTTGAGGTTTACTTGCTAGCTTTCCCTTCTCTTTGTCTGTTGGACAATGAGAGATTTTTGGGGGCTGACCCCCTGCAGTCCTTGGTGGTTATGACCTTGGGCAGCATTGCCCCATGTTTTGCTTGTGCTGAGTGACCAGATGGCATTGTTTGCCAAATATAGGCATGTGCAGAGTTCATGATCCTGTTAGCTCCGGTGTCCAAAATGGAGGCTGTGATCCCACAGCTCCAAATCACATAGAAGGGTGCTGTTTGAAGCCCCAAAACAAGCTGTTTTGGCAACATCTGTGCCTGAATCTGGGAACCAAATACAATGGCCACTTTTAAACCTTCCTCCCTTTCTTTGATTTTTTTTTTTAAATTGAGGTGCAGGTGGGTATATTGGTGTCTCACTGGTGCCCCCATCTGAAGGTTGAGGCTCCTGTTTTGCTTCATGGAAGGGCTGACCCTGGATTGCAGGGTTTTGATTCTTGGATGATATCAGGAATTGTATCTTGAAAAGTGGTTTTTGTCTAGTGCAGAAGGGAAAGTTTAAATGGAAGGAGACACAAAGGTGCTCAGTCCAGTTCTGGATGTATGAATGCTGATGTTATAGCACAAAAAATTCCTTTCCAAAGCGGCAGGAAGCTCCAACAATAGATCGCGCCTTTGATCTCTGACTGAATGGAAAGGGAGCACCTTCTTCCTCTAGTTGGCCCGTACCTGTCTCTAGCCTTACTAAACTGAGTACTGGTTTCTCATCCAGGTTGGTAGAATCTTTTTGGAAATCTGGATCAATACATAATCAGTACAAAATCTCATAATGAACTAAACAGCTACACTACAGGAGAACAAATCACAGGGTGCTTCCAGCTGTCCAGGTTGGATTGGTCCTCTGGCGAGGATGAGATTTTTGACTATATCGGCATTTCCCAACAGGTGTGCTGCTGGACACTGGCTGGTGTGCTGCACTAGCTTGCTCTGAGTCTGCTGCACAACTGGGCATTTCAATCGTGAAGTTGATTTGCTCCCTTCTTCTCCAGGAGGGACGTGTCCTCCTTGCTGCATTACAGGGCAGGGCAGCTCCAAGAGGGATACAAAGCATAGCTATGAATAAAAATATGGACTGCATGAGACTAAAGAGGTGGAAGCAAGCAAAAAGTAAACTTAAAAGTGTTGTGTAGTGCCATTAGCACTGGGGGGGGGAGTATATGTTGTGGAGCAGTGTTCCCCAATTTCCCCCAATTTATGTATGGCTTGTGATGAGAAAGGTTGGAAATACTGGTCTCTACCTATGGCTGTACTCTGGGAACCTAACTGACTGTAACTGGAATCCAGTAGCCTCTGAGACCCCATCTGACCAAATTTCCAGGATCACTTTGGAGGGGCCGATCTGAGGCTCTCTTCCACTCATTTGCACTCTTATTGCATTTCTCTCTTTATTCCCAAAGGTGATATGCAGAATAATGCAAGTGGAGAGCAATTACTTCCATTATCACCAACAGAATCGGCCGTAATAGATGAAGTCTTGCCAGAAGAAGCAGATCATGTCGCCTTGGCTAGGAACCTTCCTCAAGGTCAGGAGCCTCCGCAAAGAAGAGAAATAATAGAAACTAGCTGGGCCAGGTGCACAGCATCTGCGCCTCTAGTTTGTCAGCTGTTGCCATACGCTTGCCGCCCCCCCGTTGCCGTTTTGTTGCCTGCCCACTGCCACCTCCTTCTTCCTCCGTCCCCATCTCTCCTTACCACCTCCTTCCTCCTGTCGCCAGGACTATCCTTAGGGTGGGGCAACTGGGGCAATTGCCCCATGCCCCGTACTGGCGCAGTCCCAGCCCTGGGCACACTGCAGTGCAGCCTGCACTCCTCTCTTCCCCAGTCCCAGCCACTTATCTTTCCCCACAGCCCAGCTGGAGCCGATGTTTTGAATCTGTGTGCAGCTTAAAAGGCTAATAGACAAACGGCTAGAACTCTGCCTCTCCCACCTCTCAGCTGTTTGCTGGTTCGGTGGGGCTTCCAGAGAGGCCTCCATGCAAGCCTGCCTTAAACTCAGGAAAGCAGAAGGCAGGCCGACAGTGTCCAGCACCAGAGCTCTCTGCAGGCCCTCTGCCCTGCCCAGCCCAGCCTTCGTAATGGAAGTACGATGTGATTTCCTTTTTGTGGTTATCTCCCACCACCCTTGAATATTTAGGGATTGGCTTGCCATAGGGCTTTAGTATTGAGCAGAGATGTAGGGCAGGGTGGGAGGAATACGTATATTTAAATTGAAGTGGATTAGACAAATTGTTGTTTTTAAAAAACCCATCCAAATTGTCCTTTAAGTGGCTTATTTCATGGCAGAAAATTACAATAATCTCTTGGACAAACAATATATAGTTTGTTTATGAATGCACTATGCTCAAGTTGATTTGCAACTCAGGTCTGAGATCTGTGAAGCATGTGCTGTGCTTCTTATTTTTATTTCTTTAGAAATGCATTATATGTCTAAACTGGTTGGACATGTCCAAAAACCTCACTCACACTATTGCACAGTATGTCATCAATCAGTATGATTCTGTAATTATGTGGAATGTTAAGGAGGCCCTGCACATGCTGATTCGCCTCCAGCCCCACACCCCCACTAGGTACGGCCCTGCCTGCCACTGCCACCATTTTCTTTGCACTACCCCTCCTCCGGCTGGCCAGCCAGCCAGCCACTGCCATTGCCTCCATTTCCCCATTCCCACCCGTCCTGTGGCTAGCCTATATGGCAGCTCTCCAGACTTTCGCGGGAGCTGCCACACATGGGATTGGCCACTGATATGCCTTAGAGAATTAAATATATAGATGCCTAGAGTGGGAAAGTCCATAACCTGGAGATCAGCCTTCACCACACACCAAGGAACTCGCTCCAGGGAGTTGATGGAAGGGAAGGGGAAACCTATGTCGGGAGCCACACAATGGCTGGGCTGCCACTGGGTGCGAGCCCGTGGCCACACTCACCACTGTGTCTAGCAACTGGTTGCTGCTGGGTGAAAAACAAGAGCCCCCTGCCACTTGCTCTACCTGGCAGCTGAGCACTGGCAGCTGAGCACTGCTGGGGTCCAAGAGTGGCCAATGAAAGGAATGGAATCCATTTCCTTGTGAGGAACAGTTCAAACAGACTTGGCCTTGCCTATTCACAGTATTCCATTAAAAAGGTTGGGTTTGTCCTGGTAACCTACACCTGATTGATCTCAGGTGGTGACTGAGCTTTGGCAAGCTGTTCCCAGAACCCCTCCCCAAGAAAGGAACTCAGGTACAAGTTCTCCAAGGCTTTGTTTGATCCCATCATCCATTTTATACCTCTACAGTTTGCTGTCAACAGGTGGTAACCTTTCCATAAACGGTGCCCCCAGCATGTACACATTTCATAATATATCAAGTCTACACATCACTGACAGCCTGCCTACTTCCCAGAATTATGGCCATAGATGTGCCTGTTTACAGGTACCATTGTCTGGTAACCGTGTCCACAGGATATTGCACACTCCTGTTGTTCCATTCCTTGTCCTATAGTAAAACCCTACTAATGTATGTAGCATCAGCATCTATGGACCTGCCCATTAAAAGTAGCCTCTGACCCAAAGACATCTATGCTATAGTTCAGTCTGTGCTAAGTATAAGCTTATGTATTAATATAGAAATAGCCAAACATGTAACAGCAGAGCACCACCACCCAGTGTCCCTCAATGATGCTCAACCGTTGGGTTGCTCTTGTGCTCAAGGACGCTCACTGGCCCTCCACCCCCAGCAGCTAGGTTGGCATTAGGCCCAAGGGGGCTTGGTTGCCACCACCCCTCCACCATCCCTGACAGTTGGGTGGCCACTACAGGGCTACTTTGATGCCCTCTCTATTGTGCTGAACAGCTTGGTTGCTACTAGGTAGGTGTCCTTCCTTCTCCACCAAGCCCATGGCACCTGAGTAGCTCTCGAATGGGAATGGACAGTGACGGAGGAAATGGGAGTGGGGAGGTGCTTGGCTCTGTCTGCCTTCATTACAACTGCACAGAGAGGAGAGAGGTTCCATTGGCAGAGCCAGAAGAACAGCGTCTTCTGTTCCACCCCGCTGTGTGCGCACAGCACACAAAAGTGATGCTTCTTGCACATGATGTCACCAACAAACGGGGCATGTTGTGAGAGCTCTCCGGAGATCATTTCCAGCCAGCGTTTGCTGACTGGCTGTGTTATTTCCTTTCCTCTACCTCTAGCAAAGGAGGGAAAGGAAAATAAAACAGGCAGCCAGAGGAGCTCCACTGGAGTGCTTTTGTGCTTGTGTCCTGCACCCAGGGCATCTCGCATGGCCCTCTTCACCAGCGGCCCAGGTTCTTTGAACCCTACCGCTGAATAGTGGCTCTGCCCCGGGAGGTTCAGTGACAGAGGAGTGCAAAAATGGGGCATGCCTGCAAAGTTGCAGTCCTGCTGCTCCCTACTGTTTCTTGCTTCTTCTAAACAGGGTCAGGGATGGTGCCATAAGGGTGGAGTCAGCCAGTAGCTCCAAGGCTCCCAGCTAATCAGGGGGGCCTGAACCCCAGGGCCAGGTGCAAATTATTCTGCTCCCCACCCAGTCACCACAATTATACAGAACAGTGAATGAATAAGGTTCAGAAGTGGACTATATAACACGTGAGCAGATAAATAATAAATAAATAAGATGGATCCCTGTCCCTGAAGGGCTCACAATCTAAAAAGAAACATAAGGTAGACACCAGCAACAGTCACTGGAGCTACTGTGCTGGGGGTGGAAAGGGCCAGTTACTCTCCCTCTGCTAAATAAATGAGAATCACCACATTAAAAGGTGCCTCTTTGCCAAGTTAGCAGGGGTTTAGCTCAGTATTGTCTACAGAGACCAGCAGCGGCTCCTCCGAGGTTGCAGGCAGGAGTCTCTCTCAGCCCTATCTTGGAGATGCTGCCAGGGAGGGAAACTTTCTTCATGCAAGCATGCAGGTGCTCTTCCCAGAGCGGCTCCTAAGGGGAATATCTTAGTGTTTACATGTATTCTTTCATCCAAGTGCAAAACAGAGTGGGCCCTGCTTAGCAAAGGAGACAATTCATGCTTATTACGACAAGACCAGCTCTCCCTTGAACTCTTATCCAGTCTCTCTCTTTATTCCAGCAGGTACTGTGCAGGAGAGTCAAAACGAAGGGGAACCACACGTAATACCAGCAGGAGCCCTGCATGAGAAGCCGGCTGTTAGTTTACCCCAGAGGATTCACTTAGGCCCAGGATCATATATTTGCCCAGTGTGTGGGGAAAGCTGCACTCGTCGCTCTGGCCTTACTAAACATCTCAGAATCCACACAGGGGAAAAACCATATGAATGCTTGGAATGTGGCCGAGCATTTAAGGACAGGTCCCACCTTATTAGACACAGAATGACCCACACAGCTGAGAAACCATATGAATGCCCAGTGTGTGCCCAAAGATTCAGCCGCAGGGGAAGCCTTATGGTCCATCAAAGTATTCACACAGGGGAAAGACCATATGGATGCCCGGACTGTGGGCAAAGGTTCCAACTCAGGAAAAGCCATATTAGCCATCAAAGAATCCACAGAGGGGAGAAACTGTACAAATGTGTCGTGTGTGGTAAAAGTTTCAGACACAATGAAAGCCTTGCTAGACACAAAAGAATCCACAGAGTAGAGAATGAACACTCGTCCTGCCAGAGAACGATCCCGATGGAACATCAAAGAACATATTGGGAGAAGCGGACTTCTAAATGCTCACACTGTCACGAGAGCTTTGCTGATCTGTTGGGCTTGGAGGAACATGAGAGAACACACAGTGGAGAAGGTGCCTCATAACTGCTGCTTGTTTGGAAAGAAGTTTGTTTGCAGCACGTCACCCAATTTTACATCAAGAAATTCTGGAGAATGCAGGATTACTATCTGAGCACCACAGTGCAGTTAGGAAATCAGACGATGCCTGCTCTGAGTATCTTGCTTTTCTGTACGTTGGAAAGCATTTGCACGGCCCTGGGCCCTTTTTAATTAGTTGCCATCTGCATGGAACTGCCAGCATAGATTCTTTTATGGGAACACGGAGAGCAGCCTGATAGACGAAGCTTGCTTTTTGCTATGGACAGATACACTGCAGCCAATGGTTGACATGCAGAATATTACACCAACACACGTGTTAAACAGGAGGAGAGTTTTATGGCCACCTGCTTTCCTGGGGATAGCTTTCTGTAGCTTGTGAAAGCACATCCCTGAGGGCTGTGTGACCCATGGGGACGTGTGTTTAGGACACAGAGGCAGCTTCCGAGGGAAGGAGAGAGTGACGTAGAGACATCACTTAGCCTGGGAATGTGTGCATACAGTGATGATATTGATTGATTGATTGATTGATTTGATTTCTATACTGCCCTTCCAAAAATGGCTCAGGGTGGTTTACACAGAGAAATAATAAACAAATGAGATGGCTCCCTGTCCCCAAAGGGCTCACAATCTTAAAAGAAACAAGATAGACACCAACAACTGGAGGTACTGTGCTGTGGGTGGATAGGGCCAGTTGATGTGCACACAGTGCCTGAGTCTGGGTGCCAGCTAATATTTTTAGAGCAAAGGCCATTTGCGTAACAAGGAAACTGATCAATGCTCAGATTGTAGCAAAGTATTCTGTGATAATCAGGCTGGATTAACAGGGAAACTGCTCAGGGTGCTGTAAAGGAAACCTGAATCCACAGGGGAAAGAGGCTGAGAAGGAAGGGGAATGTATCAAAGTCTTCTGTTGTTCCAACAGAAATGTACATGAAGATACCAGCTGCTACTTTTCAGATGGTTAACCTAGTTTCTTTTATCAGACTATGCTTATTTATCAGACTATGTTTGCTTTGCTTAATAAAGTTTTGTGAATTTTCTGGGTTTTAAAAAAGCATGGTTTATATAGTGTCTCAACTGAAACAAGAGGAACAACAGAAACTCAAAGTATTTTACACAGTAATAGGAATGAAATGTGGTTCCAGCTGTGGATGGGGAGGAGAGCTGGTCTTGTGGTAGCAAGCATAAATCGTCCCCTTTGGTAAGCAGGGTCTGCCCTGGCTTGCATTTGAATCTTAATATGTGAGCACTGTAAGATATTCCCGTTTGTTTGTATGTTTAACATTTATATCCCACTCTTCATCCAAGGAGCCCAGAGCAGTGTACTACATACTTAAGTTACTCCTCACAACAACCCTGTGAAGTAGGTTAGGCTGAGAGAGAGGTGACTGGCCCAGAGTGACCCAGCAAGTCTCATGGCTGAATGGGGATTTGAACTCGGGACTCCCCGGTCCTAGTCCAGCACTCTAACCCTTAGGGGGTACTTTGGGAAGAGAATTTGCCTGCTTGCATGCAGAAAGTTCCAAGTTCCCTCCCTGGCATCTCCAGTTGGGCTGAGAGAGATTGTCGGTTCTCTTCCTCAGCTAAAAAGCAAGATGTTTTCTTTGCCTCTAGTTATGCTACACTAAGCGGTAGGTTGTAGTAGGTAATCTGAAGGTCTCTTCAAAGACTATCATTCTGTGTGGATGATACTAGTTGCCAATTGTGTGTTTGTAATGGTAGCTTTAGTGGCCTAGAATCCCATGTGTCTGTTCCAGTGTACAGACAAATCTTGGACATAGGTTGACCATGCTGCTACTCTGACCATCTGGCACCACACTCGTGGTCAAGCTGAAACTAACTGCAGAATGGGATGCCACGCTAAATCTATATTGCCCAAATAATACATTTGTTAAGGGTGTGGCTCTTAGCATCCACCATTTCCTGCCATTTTGGAGCTTAGCTGAACATGGCAACGCCATAAGCTGAAAGGCTTTTTGTTAAACAGATTTGAGTACATTTTCGGAAGGCTCTGTCTACAACTCTCAATGGAAATTCAAATTGTGTTACTCAAAGGAGAGAGAAAAAAGAAGAAATATGATGATCCATAATCACTTACTCTAGTCCAGGCCTGCTCAACTTAGGCTCCCCAACTGTTTTTGGACTACAACTCCCCTAATCCCCAGCCACATTGGCCAATAGCTAGGGCTTATGGGAGTTGTAGGCCAACATCTGCAGTAGGGCCCAAGTTGAGCAGCCTTGCTCTAGTCCTTAGTTAAAAAATGGATCAAATCTGAAAACCAGAATTTAAAAGGCCTGGGTGAACAAAAAAGTCTTTACCTGGTGTCTGAAAGAACAAAGTGATGAAGCCAGGTGAAACTCACTGGGGAGGCTAGTCCATAAACGGGGGGCAGCCACTGAAAAGGGCCTCCCTGGTAGCCACCCGCTTCACCTCATCTGGCAGGGGCACCTGGAGGAGGGCCTCCGAAGAAGATCTTAAGGATTGGGTAGGGACATATGGGAAAGGTGCTCTTTCAGGCAACCCAGTCCCAATCCATTTAGGGTTTTAAAGGTTAAAGCTAGCACTTTGAATTGGGCCCAGAAATGGACTGATGAAGCATGGGCATATGATCAAAACCTCCACTCCCAGTTCATACTCTTGCAGCCCTGTTTTTTTTATCAGCTGCAGTCTCTGGATTGTTTTCAGAGGCAGCCCCACATACAAGACATTGCAGTAATCTAAGCGAGAGGTTACAGGAGCATGAGTAACTGTGGCCAAGCTCTCTCTGTCAAGGCAAGGTTGCAATGGGTGTAGCAGCCAAAGCTGTTAAAAGGTGCTCCGAGCCACAGAAGCCACACGAGCCTCTAGTGCCAGTGCTGGATCACTGAGCACCCAAAGACGGCGAACCTGGTCCTTCAGCAGGAGTGCAACCCCCTCTAGAACAGGCTGAACATCATTCACCTGGGGAGAGGAACTACCAACCAGCAGTACATCAGTAGTAGTTTATATACATACCTGGGCGGAGCCTAAATTAGGGCAAAGTGAAGCCATAGCCTAGTAAGGGCAAGCAACTATGGGCAAGGTGAAGCCAGAGCCTAGTAAGGGCAAGTTGAAGCCCCGCCCATCGAAGGGCATGACGTCACAGCAGGGAGGAGTTGAAAGCCCTCCAGAGAACATGCCCAGGCATGCCCAGAGCCTCCCTCCTCCTGTACCATGAGGCCTACCCACCTGACATGTGAGGACCTATAGGAAGTAGGTCCCAGCCTGCCGTTCAATGCTTATAGTGTTGCTGCTGCATTGAGCATCCTACAAGGCTTGTAGCATAGCCCCCATTGCATAAAAGTAACAGTTCTACTGTTTGCTTGTGGGTTTGATTATGGAATCTCCTCAGAGCCCTAATTTGGCAACAAATCAGCCAGATTCTACACCTAAGCCAAGAAAACGCTATATTAGCACCAGTTCAGATGATGAACCACAAGGACTGCCTGTCAAAACCTATGCTGAAGAACAAGCTGAGACAAGGGAAATATGGCAAGAGATCCTGGCAACCAGGGCAGCTGAGCCACAGGTAAATATATTTTACAGTCTAGGTTTTGAAGTTTTGTGTGTGTGTGTGTGTGTGTGTGAGAGAGAGAGAGAGAGAGAGATGACATTAAACTAATAGTCTTTTCTCCCTTTAGAATTCAGCAGTTGTGCAAAGTCTGAAACCCTCTCGCATAGCAATGCAGAAATTCTGGGGCCTGAATATCAATGAAGAGCCCTATATAGCACCAGCAAAGCGGAGAGCAGCTATGAAAAAACTAGTGAGGGTTGTCGTCTATGGAATTATGAAATATTGCCTGAGGTCTCACGCCTGGGACGCATGTTCTGGCTGCAGCATTCATGCCCTGGGTCCAGATGCCCATGACTGCTTACGCTACTCTGAGAAACAAATTGCAACCTTCATTAAGATTCTCTGTTCTAAACTGTGTCTTAAATCTTTCTTCCATCATTTAGTGTGTTATGGCTTTGCAATAAAATGTTTGGTTTTAACAGAAGAAATAGTCCATGAATCACTAGTTTTGTTTAGCAAACTTTATAGTTCCGATAATCCACGACATGTTTTAGAGAATATCTTGAAACTGGGGGATTTGGAAATGTTGGGGTTTGTGAACACTGTAATAGAAGCAAGAGATTATAAAACATTTCTGAAGTCTCTACCTCCTAAATAAAGATGCTTTTTGAGAGAGAAAATGTCTCTGTCTTCCTGCTTTCTTAAGTTCAAGGAAGGGTGGGTGGGGGAGCAGCCAAGCAGCCATGCTGGTTTTCAAGAACCAACAAAGTCAAAAAACCAGCAATGACCAATTTGCGCTTTCTCAGAAAAGCCTTAGCTGTCTAAGAAAATAAGGTTTGCATTTATGACCAGTTCTGTTATCCAAAAAACGTGCCTCTGCAAAAGGTTTTAAGCATGAGATAAGACCCTCGTGTGAGAAGGGGGGGGCGGGGTGGTGGTGGATGGGTTGTATTTTGTGTATTCACTAGGAAATGAGAGTTATGGTTCTTTAGCAATCAACTAACACAAACTAATTAAATGCATCAAAATTACTGACCAAGACTAAGTCCTATTGAGGATAGAGAAAGCAAGCAAGCTACAATTTGTGCTTTCTCAGAAAAGCCTTGTTTTCTAAGAAAAGAAGGCATGCATTTATGACCAGTTCTGTTATCCAAAAACTGGTAGGACTGGGCCTCTTTAAAAATGTGTAAGCATGAGATAAGACCCTCATGGTCTGTGCATGAGAAGGGGGGTGGGGGTGGGGTGGGGTGGGGGTGTTAGAGAGGGATGGGGCAATGCTGCAGGTTTACTATTGGGTAATATTCTATGGTGAGACTATGCAGGCCTATAGAAATATTGCCCCATCCTTGTTTTCTAAGAAAAACTTTGCGTTCTGAGAACCAGGACATGCGGTTCTGACCCGCTCGATAGCTATTGGTGCATATTCTATAGGGGACTATGCGGGCCAATCCAAATTGTACCCCGCCTTTCTGACGTGAACCCCAGGGGGGCTTAAATTCTTGTGCTACACAGTGCCGGCGCGTCCATTAAGGCGAACTAGGCAGTTGCCTAGGGCGCCAAAATGGAGGGGGCGCCGCGCTGGCCAGCCCGCCGCCCCGCCGCCCCCCACCGCCGCGAGCAGATTTGGGTAAAAACTACCGCTAGGTCGCCTTCCCCCGTCCCCGACTTGTTTGCTCCCTGGCTTCCCTTCCCTAGACTACCCGTTCTCTGCGTATGTGGGTTTTAGGAAGGAGAGCTGCTGGCTGAAGGTTGTCCCTTCCTGCCTGTCTCTTTGCTACATTGCGTGGCTGCGCGCCCCGAGAGACATTGGCGAGTGTGAGTGCATGGAGTTTGCTCAGGCCCCGGGATTTTTGTGTGTCCTGAAGCAATGCCCTCCCCCGGTTGCGCCGCCGCCGCCACCGTCTAGCTTGCTGCGTCCCTTTTGCTGCGACTCCTCCTAAAGGCCGGCTCAGCTGCTGTGGGCGAGCGGAGCAGCATGCCCTTCCTCCCCTCCCCCGGCTTCATAGTAAGGAGGGCCAGTCCTCGCTGCACTGTGTAGTACGGGCTGGGTGGTTGCCGGAGGGGTGAATGAAGCGAGGAGGAGGCGGAGGAGGAGGGAGGAGGAGGCGGTGCTGGGACTGGGATGTGTCCGGCAGCGGCGGCAGCAGCAGGAATGGCAGCAGCTCCCCCTCCACTATGCTCCTGCATTCAGGGCCCAGGTCGGCTGGCGACTCCACCCGGCACTTCAGCAAGGAGTCAGTGAGTGAGTGCACCTAACAGCACTTCTGTGATATCAATAGTTCAGTTTCAGTTTGAATCTAGAAGTTGCAGTTTTAAGGTTTTTTGTAGATGGTCAATAATTTTTTGAGAATTGTTTACACTGCTTTAGCAGTGAATACATTGCCAAATAAGAGAATTAGGTTAAGTTGTTGCTCCATGTTTTACTTAGTTTAGTTTTTTTGCAGACTGGAAATATTCCACCACCACCCTCTTTAGCCTTGTGAGCACTGTGGATCAACTGCTTCATTTTGTCGTTGTTGATATGCAGCTAAAGGATTTGTAACTAGCAGCTAGCATTGTCAGTCATCTACTTAAATTTGGGGGAAAATTCTTTTTACTCTAACCACAGTTCTTCACCAGTTGCTGTGCTTTTATTATATTTGGCATTTTGCTTTGAAGAAGCCCTTTGTGGCATCTCTGGAGGCGTAGGGAGCCTCCCCCCCCCTTGTGTATTCTCAGTGTGGCTACCCAAGAGTACTCAAAATGACAGCAGCTATTTAATACTTAAAATGCCAACAGTGCTTTAATAGTATAAGACCTGAACACAATGAAATATAGGATTCTTTTTTCTTTGACTGTTTTAAAAGCACTGAATTAAATGCTCATGAATTGTGTTTTCAAGTTTTTCCTCCTCCATCTTGGAAGATACCTTTTGCTTTTCCAGTGTTTCTTGAGGTTTTAACTTGCTCTTTCAGGCTATACAGAAGTGCCCTAGCAGATGCCTATGGGCCACATATAGGAACATAGGAAGCTGCCATATACTGAGTCAGACCATTGATCTATCTAGCTGAGTATTGTCTTCACAGACTGGCAGCAGCTTCTCCAAGGCTGCAGGCAGGAATCTCTCTCAGCCCTATCCTGGAGAAGCCAGGGAGGGAACTTGGAACCGTCTACTCTTCCCAGAGTGGCTCCATCCCCTGAGGGGAATATCTTACAGTGCTCACACTTCTAGTCTCCCTTTCATATGCAACCAGGGCAGACCCTGCTTAGCTAAGGGGACAAGCCATGCTTGCTCCCAAAAGACCAGTTCTCCTCTCCTAATAATATTTATTATCCAGTTGTGTTTTGTGAATTTGTAAACAGTTACCCATCTTTGCATTACAACTGTGTCTACAAATGTTCAAAATATCTAGATACTGCAGGAATTTAAGGGATCCATCCCTAAAAAAAACCTTGTAGAGGTATGAGCTTTCTGTTTCCCAGAAGGAGTCTTCTAGTCATGCTGTTCTTTGATGACTGACTGGTATATCTCAGTTTCTAAAATTTACGTCATTCTGGACAGTAGTGTACCTGCTTGTAAATTACTTGGGCTTTTGATAAAGTGCTCCTTGCTTTTGGTTGCCAATCACTGAAAAAGAAGTTAATCCTGAATCATACAATGTCAGTAGATTTCCCCCACAAATAGATTCTGTATAGGTAGTGAAATCTGCATACAAATAACATTGTGTGTGTGTGTGTGTGTGTGTGTGTGTGTGTGTGTGTGTTATTAGTGATCTAGCAAATGTCTGTTGCTTTTTAAAGCTTCTTCAGAGTTTGTCGGAAAATTTCAAATGCAATCTGGTGCTTTGGGTTGGGTGTTTAATCATAAATACAAAGCCTCTTTGTATTTATTATTGGTGGGCATGCTTGAGACTCTTAGGATCCTTCTCACACTTCCAGTGACAGTGGCAAGTGGTGAACGCAGTTTTTCAAAACTCAAACTTCTAAAAACACACATACACTCAACTATGCTCCAAAAGAGACTAGTTGGTTTGGCAACTATATCAATCGAACATGCTGAAGCATCAGCACTTGACCTGAAGGAACTGTTAACAAAATTTGCAAAGGAAAAGGCACATAAAATAAGATTTTGATTTGCTTGAAATTGAAACATTAAAGAGACTTAAATTTCAGCATCACATTTAACATTTTTCAAAGTGATTTCTGTGCTAAAACTGTGTTCTGTTTGAGAAAATAAATCAGAAATTGTTTTATGACTTGTTTTCACAATTTTTAAAAAATAAATTAACAATTTCAAATTCTGTGCTTTTCATTCTTCCTATAATACATCTGTGTTTGAAATATGATTGGCCGGGGGTGGGGGTGGGGCGCCAGAAGGTGATCTCGCCTAGGGCGCAAAAAACCCTAGCACCGGCCCTGGTGCTACACCAGAATTTTCCCTCTTTGTCTTTGGGAAGACCTCAAAGAACCAACAAGCGGTAAGTACATGGCCATTTTTCTTATCTGATCATAAGCATGTGCTGAGCCCTGATAAGCCATTACCAATGTTTTAAATTTTTTTCAGAGCTGTCTTTTTATTAAAGCATGCTATATTTAAGGATCTATTTTAAATGTTTTCTATTTTCAAATCACCTGTTGTGTCCAAACCCCCCCCCCCCCTCTTTCTCTCTCGTTTGGTTTGACTCTTTTAAACTCCCCCTCAGAGTTTATGAATAGTTCAACATGTTTTAAAAATTCTTATCTGATCATAAGCATGTGCTGCCTTTTTATTAAAGCATGCTATATTTAAGGACTGTTGTAAATGTTTTCTATTTTCAAATCACCTGTTCTGTCCAACCCCCACCCTCTCTCTCTAAAGCATGGTTTGTCTCTTCTACCTGTAAATTCCCCCCCTCATAGTTTTTGAATAGTTAAACATACTGTGTGTGTTTGTGCTTAAATAAAATACATACAATTCATAAAATTAATTACAATTTTATTCTTTTGAGTATATATACATTTATTTATTTATTTATTTATTCTGCCCACCCTTGTAGATATATGGCACAAGAACAACTGGTCTATGCATCTACACATAGAAATATGGATATGTCAGACTATGATTCAGCAGGTATTGATCATAATTAATATGTATTATTATCACATATTTATGGATCATGTGTATTAGTAAGAGAGAGATATATTAATTATTGTAATTAATTGTCTTCTACAGATGACTGTATACTTTACAAAGAGGTCTAACTCACTCCTGTATGAACCACTGACCCCACCATCTGAAGAAGAAGAAGCTCATATGGCACAATGTAAATAGTTGTAATTATATATCCTATATCTGTGAGCTAGATTTGTACACGTGTATGTGATAGACCCCCGAGTAACTGTATATTGTTCTGATTTTAGCCAAACCAAATACCTCTTCAGGAAGTGTGAAAAGAAAGCAGCTGTCTAGGGGTAAGAAACCCAAATGTTCATTATTCTTATTATGATCAAGCAGTTACAAACAGTTTAACAAAGAATCTCCCTCTCCCTCTCCACAGTCAACCATGTACCTGTTGAATTGCCAGAGATCCTTATCACAGATGAAGATCTTTCAGGTTAGAAAACAAGCCCTAACTAACACAATGATGATGAAACAAATATGTTATAGGCTCTGTGTAAATGTATATAATTTCCATCCTTTCTTCTGATTATAGGCAATCCCCAGGTCTCTGAGAACCAGGGGCAGCCGTCTGCAATGGGATGCAATGGCAAGTTACTTTTCTCTCTATGATAGTTTATGATCATGCAGTTGCAAACAGGTTAACAAAGAATCTCCCTCTCTCTCTCCCCACAGTTAGCCATGTAGCTGGGGATTCTGGTTAACAACAGCGTACAGGAGCTTCCAGGTAAGAAAATAACAACCCCTAACTAACACATTGATGATGAAACAAATATGTTATAGGCTCTATGTAACAATATTTTATTTATTTTTAATCACAGGGGAACCAAGTACCTCTGAAGGAGGAGGGGGAGTGAAAAGATCTTTGAAAAGAAGGCATCTTGGCCTGTGTAAGAGATACAAAATATTAATCCTAATAAATTCATTCACTTTGATTTCTATACTGTCCACCCATAAGTGGCTCAGGATGGTTTACACTGTGAAATAATAAATGAGATGGATCCCTGTCCCCAAAGGGCTCACAATCTAAAAAGAAACATGATAGACACATGCAACAGTCATAGACCTGTATAAATAAATATATTCATAAACTATAAGGTTTTGAGGAATACACGTATGTATCTTGTTCTTGTTTATAGCTCGTCTGTCAAAGGAGCTCCTCCCGTGAAGAAATCAAAAAAACAGGAACACGAGGAATCGGGTAATTGATCTTTGTATTAGCGCCCCAGCCCCTGTAATGCATTGGATAGCAACCTTAACACATAATTATGAGTTTGGAGATCACCAGGTGTATTAGTTTTTAAAAAGTGACTAGAATTATAGCCGTAGCCGGGGTGGGTGGGGATTAGGGCTTACTGTTTTCTAATGCCCGTGTATGTGTTCTTGACTTTAGAACTTGCTGATGAAGCAGTGCAACAGAGTCCTGATCAAGCCAAGGTGACCAAATTTGCAAAGGAAATAATTGAAGCTGGTGAACGTCTAGCTCAGTTGAGCCGCAAGATAACAGAACATGAAAACAGCATCGCAGAGAAGCAGAAAATTGTCATGAGGTTCAAGCAGTACCAATCATGCATAACAGAATTTCTTGCAGGAGATGTCAGAAGATACAATCTGCCAGGCATGGCGGACTTTCTGAAAGATATTAAAAATGAACTGATGTATCCCTATAGTGACACTACGTGTGCCACACAGTGGGGAGGGGGTAGGAAACTAAACTCTGATACACAAACTGATTCTGATTCTGTACAATCTACAGAAGCAGAAGCAGAAGCTCTCCCTGAAACACAGCACACTGATGATTCAGCTGTGAGTTTCCACTCAGACACTGATGATGGTGATGGTGGTGTGTACTTAGAGCCTATCAGGAATTGGGAAAGGATCAACAACCGTTAAAGGGCCCGTGAAATGTATTTTGAATTTCGTTTTGTGAATTTACATAGAGCATGCTCCTATCATGAAGCCATTGCAGGAATACACACAGCTATTCAGAGTCTACTAGACACTGTAAATAGGGTGATAGGCCCCAATGATTATGTTCAACTAAGATTACAGGGTGACCGCCTGAATAATCCTCTGTTTATGGTTAGAAGAAACAGGAATGAGATGACTGCTGAGGAATACTTAGCAGCCATTAGCAACTTATTCCAAAGTTATGCAGAAATCTTGGGGGATGATACTTTAAGGTTAAATGTCGTAATAGTAAACCCTCCAGAAGGGGGCTCCAGAAGGTCTATAATGACCATCCCTTTTAGTTCTATCGTAGAGAGAAAACAACAACATTTTTTTTGCCGGTGGGGTCCTGTCCCTCCTGTCTAATAGTCCTACACTTGAACAAATAATAGCTGATGCTGAGAAAATGCACACGGACCTTGGTTGGACACCTCAGAAAAAGGTTTCCCTAACTGATGTGTCAGCTGTTGAACAGTATTTACAGGTTGAGATACCCGTAGTTCACTGGAATGGCACTAAGTGGGGGATTTTAAAAACTGATGAGCAAAACTACACAGACACATGCTACATGCCGCTCTACAATGATCACTATTATGGGATTAAGAATATTGGGGGCTTCTTTGGGTCCAGAAACTTTTGTCAGATATGCAGTACTCCCTATTCTCACACACATGATTGTCTGTACACGTGTCGGCGCTGTTTGAGAAAAGAGTGCCCTAAAAAAGTAGGGGAAATTGGTGCCCCACATGCAAATTACAGTGCAGAACCAAGGCCTGTCTAACCAGACATGAAAAACTTGCATCAGAGGAAAAGGTAGATTACATAATGATCACATTTTGAACATAATATTCTCAGAGTGCAGAGTTAGACCATGAAGCTAAACAAGAATGTCAAGGTAAACAGTGCAAAACATGTTATGAACATTTTGAGGATATTGAAAATCATAACTGCTACCTAGGGAAAATTAAGCAGCCTAAACTATCCATCAGATATGTCTTTTATGATTGTGAGTGTAGACAGGAAAGTGCTATACATATACCAAATCTTATTGTAGCAAAAGCTTTTAAAGCTGAAACAGTGAAATCAGTTCCTGAAAAGAAATGGCAACCCACTGGTGAGACTTGGGAATTTAAGGGTGACACATGTCTAGAGGACTTCGTTTGGACATTTACCTCAGACTTGAATTTTAAGAAAACCCATTTCATATGCCATAATTTTTGGGGATATGATGCTTATCTAATCCTAGGGGGGATACTCAAAGAAAAGTTTGATGTTGATATGATTACTCAAGGTGGCAAGGTGATATGTATAACTATCAAAAGATTGGGTATAAAATTTTTGGACTCCCTATGTCATTTGCCAATGGCCCTGGTGAAGTGACCCAAAGCCATGGGCTTCCAAGAGGCTAAAGGATATTTCCCCCATTTCTTTAATACCAAAGAAAATTGGGAATATGTAGGGGAGATGCCTGACCCTACATATTATGGTGTTGACACCATGATGCCCAGTGAAAGGACAGCGTTCCTGGCTTGGTATGAACAGAACAAGTCAAACACCTTTGACCTGCAGAAGGAACTGACAGCTTACTGTCATCAAGATGTAAACATCTTAATGCAGGCCTGCACAAAATATAGACATGAGCTCATAGAGATGACCCTTCGAACAGTCCCTGTGCGCAAGGGTAAGAAATGGGTCTTTGAATGTGTGGGTATTGATCCTTTTCAATACCTCACCTTGGCTAGTATGTGCTTAAAAATGTATTGCTACAAGTTTCTTGTGGAGGGCAGGATTGCAATACCCTCTCCAGATAATTATCACAAGCAGTGTAAAAGATTTTCCATACCATCTATTCAGTGGTTGGCATACATAGAGCAGAAAGAAAAGATAGATATTCAGCATGCTTTGAAGGGCGGGGAATTTAAAGTTGCAATCCCCAGAAACCTTAAGTCGTGTTGAAGATGAAGCCAAAGAGTATTATCTCGATGACTATTCTGTAAGAAGACAGCCTTTGAGTTTAATGGCTGCTTTTGGCATGGCTGTCCCCAGTGTTAAGATTCACAGACCCAACACCCCCTGCTGGCCAAAACATATGAATTTCTTCACAATGGTACAGAAAGAAAAGCAGCTGTACTAAAGAAGATGGGTTTTGAAGTCAGATCTATATGAGAACATGAGTGGAAAAAAATCTTAAGAACCTCTGAAGAAGTGCAGAGTTTCTTGGCAGAGCAGCAGTTTCCAGAGCCTCTGCAGCCCAGGGATGCATTATTCAGGGGTAGGAACAGCTGTGTTAGCTTATATTACAAAGCAAAGAGGGATGAACAGATCCATTATAGGGATTTTACCAGCCTGTACCCTTTTATGATGAAACAAAGAGAGTACCCTCTTGGTCATCCCAAAATCATTTATGAGAACTTTGGGCCCCTCTCTGACTATTTTGGCTTAGCCAAAGTGAAGGTCTACACACCCCGGGGGCTTGTTTCCCCCGTACTACCCGTCAAGGTAGGCGGAAAACTCATGTTCCCTCTATGCATGACCTGTGCAACTACTAAACAGTTGGAAGAATGTGCACACACTAATGAACAGCGGTCCCTTACTGGAACATGGTGTACAGTCGAACTGATGGAGGCTATGGCCAGGGGGGTATACCGTTGAGAAAATCTATGAGGTGTGGCATTTTGAAAATAAATCTGACAAACTCTTCACAGGTTATATTAATACCTTTCTCAGGCAGAAGCAGGAAGCATCGGGGTTTCCCCAGTGGTGTGTTAGTGCGGAGGATAAAGAGAAATACATCCGCGATTACCATAAAAGAGAAGGAGTGCTCTTGCACCAGGATCAGATTGATGTCAACCCCACAAAATGTCAAATTGCCATTTAACAAAAAAAATTCTTTGTGGGGTAAGTTAGCTCAGAGAACAAACCTGCCTAACACAACCATTCTGAGGGACCCTGATAAGTTTTTTCACTATCTGTTTTCAAATAACTATGAGGTTTCAATGTGTGAGTTTATTGATGATGACACATACTTTGTTGGAAACATACCAAGACCGCATAACAACCTCAGGTACCACCAATGTTTTCCTAGCCTGTTTTACAACAGCCTATGGATGCTTAGAGTTGTACCAGCTGTTACACAAGCTACAAGGACGTTGCATATACCATGATACAGATTCTGTGATATTTGTAAGCATTGAAGGTTTGTACAACCCACCCCTCGGTGATTTTTTAGGGGAGCTGACAAACGAACTGCCCTCAGATCAACACATCACTGAGTTTGTGAGCACCGGTCCTAAATCTTACGGGTACAAGCTGTCTGGGGGTGATACCTGTGTAAAAGTCAAGGGAATAACTTTGAATTTTGCTAATAATCAAAAAATTAACTTTGACAGTCTCAAAGATCTGGTCTTTGCCTATACTGCTGGTGAGGACCCTCTGCGTGAGATTGTAGTGGAACAGAAAGGTATAGTAAGGGACAAAAAGCAGTGGAAGCTCGAAACAAAAACTCTAAGGAAAACACAGAGGGTTGTTTTTGACAAATGTGTCATTGTTGACAGGTTTAAAACTGTGCCTTACGGTTTTTAAATGGATACCCGCTGGCAGCACCCCTTCTCAGCCATTCTGGCTGGACCTAGTAACTGTGGCAAAAGTTTTTTTTTTTTTGTAAAAAATATGTTGGACAATGCTCACTCTGTCCTATCTGTTGTTCCTGATAAAATTGTATGGTGTTATGCCTGTTGGCAGCCTCTGTATAAAGAACTGTCCTGTAAATATCCAATCATTACCTTTGTGGAGGGTATACCCTTGCAGCTGACAGATGATGAGCTGTTACCCCCCAATAAAAACTGCTTTCTTGTACTGGATGACCTTATGGCTTCTTGTTCTGACAACATTCAGATTGAAAAGGGATTTACTCAATACGTTCACCACCGGAACCTGAGTATTTTTTTCATTAAACAAAATGTATTCTGTAAAGGAAAAGCCACACATACCATAAGCCTTAATGCTAAATATATGGTACTCTTCAAAAATCCTAGGGATAAGTTACAGATTGTAACTCTGGCACGTCAAATTTTCCCAGGCAATGTCAGATATTTCATGGAGGCATACGCTGATGCTACTCAAAAGCCCTATGGTTATCTGGTTGTGGATTCAAATCCTGAAACCCCAGAATCCTACAGGCTCAGAAGTGGCCTTTTCCCTCCTGACTGGCCAGTGGTGTACACCATGAAGAAAGTACAGACTGGATACAAAAGGGGAGGTCTTTAATCTTTGGTGGCACATATTACAACCAGGCCTCCTCTGAGGGACATCATTTCTAAATGCATGAAGAGAAATCTCGCCCTCTTAAAACTTCTTATTAAGGCTCCTCCAAGTCAGAGAAAATCCATTTTATGCTCAGCGTCTGATGACCTAATTGCAGCTATATCAGAGATAGCGTTGAACACCTTGAAAGGGAACATTCCTTTATCCCCAAGACAGGTGCGCGTACTAAGAAGAAGGCGCAGCTTAATTAAAAACCCGAGTAACAAACGTGTGTCTCTAAGAAAAAAGAAGCTGCTTGTAAAACAATCTGGGGGATTTCTTGCTCCTCTCTTAAGCATTGCCATTCCTCTGATAACGGGTCTTTTAACTAGACGCTAATGGAACATGCTTGGTTCCTTGGTTCCTAAAAGTCAATTAGAAGTTTTAAAGACTAATTTTCCCAAGGAGGAAAATATCAGAACTGCTGCTATCTATGCTTTAGACGCAGAAATGCAAGGGGTTCTTCAGAGGACAGGTTAAACAGAATATGAAAAAGCTAAACTCTATGAAGCTCTACTTCAAAAATATTTAACCCACGTAAGAAAGGGTGATGAAGAGAAAGGAAAACTAAACCTGTTTCTATCACAATCCAAGATGCTGCTGCTGAAGTTCCACATAGCTCGGATCCCTCCTTTCAGGAGATCTTGGACACTTTGCCTGTGCACTCTAGGAACTCAGCAAAGATTTTGTTAAACAAGCTGAGGCAGAATGCTACAGTTGCAGCGTGGGATGAGAGGGGTCGTTTCATCTATAAGGGCTGCTGTTGAGGGTTCCAACATGGTGGACCTGATCAAAGCATTTGCCCAAGTTCATGCATTGCATTCCAAATGCTTCCCTAAAGGCTGGGATCTGTTCATGAGAGGTTAGGCAGAGTTAAATGTCCCTACCTCTATTGCAGGAAACCCTACCAGCAGGGAGTTTTTGGAGCATGTGAAGAATCCTACCCCTGCAGCTAGCCCTCTACCCTTAACTCCTACACCCAGGACTTCTAAAATATCCATGAGAACTCACTGGCTCCAGTTGTAACCTGTTATATATCTCAAACAAAAGTGTCAAAAATTTTTTTCTCTGAACTATATTTTACAGGCTGGTAGTTGCTGCTTTGTGGGTAAGGAAGACACAAGCACACATACTCTTTTTTAAAAGCCTCAAGGCTTACTTTATTGTTCTGTGAAAATCAGTACAAGATCCACAGACTTGTGTGTTCTGAAAACAATTTGGGGCATGTCCAGGCATGCATTTCTTTTTCTTAACATACAGCTCAACCATTTGGTCATTTCTTTCTAAACCCTCAGAATACAATTATTGAATCTGTTTAAATGTCAACCCCTTTCTCCTCCTTTGCAGAAAACACACACAGTGGTAGCCACATGTCACGGAATCTGGAGCTTGTAGCTGACGTTGCTGAAAGATTGTCTGGTTGGCATTTTTTCTTAAGAAATACATGATAGTCTTGGGAAACAGAGGGTGATTTGGGGGGTGTCCATAAGAATAAAAAAATTCTCCCCGGGTGTCCTCTGTCAAGTAGATGGCAAGCCAATGCTCTCTGGGGAGGTTGTGGGAATGGGTGTTAACTACAAGACCAGCCGGTCTTTGTAGCAGTCTCTTTCTCGGCATCCCATCATTAGGAAAGACTCCAAAGAAGGTCTTTTGGGAGCAGGGGCTTACAGACAACACATGCGTTAACTGTATGCTATCCATTTCACATATAGTCAAACAGCACATTCCTCCTGTGCTATATCTCTATGAGATTATCGAATACTGCATACACAAGCATGTTGATTGTTGTCGGTAGGGGTCTGGCAAGACTTATTTCTGCTCTCAGGTTCCCTGTTTTAATCAGGGAATAGTGACCCCCACATTCTTGGTCTGATCAAACGCTAGCAGTGTGAAGCCCTTCCTATATTCTTCCCTGTTAATGACCAGTGCTCTATCTTCCAGTTGCTTACCAGTGGCCTGCACAAGGTCCATGTACTCGCGGACACAATTACCAGTTTGAAAGTCAGGCTGGTAAGGCTTCATGGGCACAAGGGTTCTGTCCATATAAAGACATGCAAAGTTAATTTCATAATGCTTGAAATTGAAGGGGTTTTTAGAGAATGATCCACTAAAGGAATCATTATCCACAAAACCAATTATGACAGTTTTTGGTAGTTGTCCTAAAAATAAATTTTCCTGATTGCTGACAGGACTTCCGATCGGAATGCTAAACACTTTCATACTCACATGGTCCACAGGGTATTTCGCATTGGCTGTGAGCAAAGCCTCTGCATGTGCTAACCGCACAACAGGGTTCAGGTAACATTTCTTGATAAAGAGAGAAGCTGACACTATCTGAAACTTGTATCTGGGGTTAGCCCCTTCAGACATCAAACAGAATGCATCCTTGCTGCGTGTTAGCTTAATTTTCACATCTACACCGTTTAAGAGTAGTTTTTCTTGAAAAAACAGATCTGCATGAAGACGCCCCAGCAGGTCTACCTTCCGGCTTCTAGCTGTAAAGACCACCCTTTCTACAAATCCAGAATTTTCACCGTCCAAAGTTTGGACATCATGACGGTCGGCCGTGTCCTTATAAAATAAACCTGCTGAGAATTGGGTGGCTAGGGTGTTCTCGCTGTAATTCATCATCGTTTCGATGATTGCCCTGTAGGGATAGGTACTGCTTCTCTGTCTGACAAGTCGGTCTCCCAGGGTTACATCCACCTGGCTAAACATGGTTGCTATAGGGTAATTCACTAGCCCTGCTGCTGCATCCTGGGCAAGAGCTGTTCCATCCTCATTGACAATTCTACAGCAAATGTATAAAAGCGTGTTATTTAAGTCCATGTAAAGAAATCCAGAGGGGCGTTGTCTGCCAGAGCTGTTAAGGGTGGCACTTCAACATACACGCTTCTTTCAATACTGGTTTGCGTCGGAGCAATTTGAAACAGGTCCAGTTCAGACTTAACACATTCTTCAGAGCTGCTATGTATAAATGCCATTGTGTTTTTTAAAAGATATCACCAGTGGAGCCTCTCCTCTTCCTCTTAGGTCCTCGTTTACGCTTATGAGCCTTCGGCTGTCTCACAGCTTTTCTTTTAAGAGGACAGGGAGGTCCCGTTAGTTGCACACGTGATGCTTTTTGTTTTCTCTTGATATACATGAGCCCTGATCCTCCTTGGGTGGTTGGGGTATGGGCCATCCTATTCACAACTGCTTGAGGATGTGACCAGCAACGTCTTTAGCAATACCTTGGGCGGCTGTTTTAAAGTGTGGTTTAAGGATCCCCAACCCCTTTATCAAAAGGGGTGCTGCCACCCTGAATAGGCGCCGGAATATACCACCTATGTCAGCACCATACATGACTGGCGTGCCCGCATAACCGGAGAGGGCCCTTCCTGCCTGGGCCCTGTAATAGTTTTTGTAAAGGGTGGGATCCCCATAACTTTTCAGAGTTGGCATTTTTATTTTTTAAAACTGTGCACCTCTCTGGGGACGAAAGTGCAGCTTCACAATCATCTTGCCAAAACGGAATGATACATTTTGGTCTTGGTCGTTCTTTATTTCTACCATTATCGTGTCGATGTGGTGTTTGCTCACTGGGATATAGTGGGGCTTATCATAGACAATGGTAACACGTTCCCCATTTTTCCCTTGTAGGGGTACGTTCTGCAAAAGGCACACATAGTGGGCTCCCACTATCTGATGTTCCACAATGTCTGTATAAACAAACAGCATGTTAAACCCCCCAGTTATGTCTGCAGGGAAAGGGAATATTTTGGTAGGTGTGTCAGGATGGAGTCCTAATATGCGAGCTAATTCTGCTTCCGCTGAAAAACTAAAAGAATTGTCACGACTAATGATCTGTATATATGAACTCACAGGGTCATATTTCAGGTTCGTACCCTCCATGGCTGCCTTGGTGCTTGCAATTTCATTAATATCATCAACCAAATCTGTAATGTTTGGGTAAAACCCCTTTCGTACAGTGAAGAGCCGCGTCCTTGGCCACCTTGTATATTCAAAGGGTGTATCCTCTGAAATAGTGTTCCAGCTGTGCGGGTAGTGTATCTCAACCAGGCCCACTTCCCACCCTCCAGGAAGATCCAGGGGCTTTGCTAATTGTATAGTGTAGGCCGAACTAGTGTTCTGTGGGAAGGCCTTACGGCTGGCATTACTGGGTAGAGTAACATAAAACCCTCTGCCTGCCATTCTACACCTGTTTGCATAGATCTGAAGCAGGCACCCAGCTGTTGAACTTATCCGGCCAACCTGCCCAATTCACTAAATGTTGTTTTACTCTTCCACGTCATTTTGTATCTATAATTTTTTCAACCCTGTACACCTTGTCCACCCCCTCTTTAACTTTCTCCATTTCTTCCGGATAGAAGCTGCTGAGAACAGCCTCCCCCATGTAATCTTTTAACAGGTAAACAGGTCTTTCCTGTCTTCTGATGACTTGGTCCACTATAAACAATTTTGTGGTGTAGTTCTGTTCATAGCCTTTCTCAAACATTCCTTTAATCTTTGAAATCCTAACATGATCACCTTTTTTTAGCGTAAGAGTCTTGGCTTTTTTGTGGCTATTGTTACCGTAAACAGTTTCCCATACAGCCAACTCATTGGAAGGTTTAACATCCACAGGTCTGTTTTGTATGGTTCTGTGAAAACTGTGGTTATAGCTCTTTATGTGTTCAGGTAAAACATCAATATATCTGAAGGTGTTGTGAACTGTGAAATACTTCCACATTCGTGTTTTTAGTGTTTGGTGAAAACGTTCAACCACAGCAGCTTTGACATCATTGTTCATGATGAAATGGTGTATTTCTTGTTCCTTTAATAGGGCCCCTACTGTCTTATTTAAAAATTCACCCCCTCTGTCTGTCTGGAGCTTTCTAGGTTTTCAGCCTTCACTGAAAATAGCTTTAAAAGCCCTGGCCACTTCCCTACCCTTTTTGTCTTTTAGAGGCAAAAACCTCCATGCATATTTAGATAGAATATCCACAACTGTCAATATGTACTTGTAGTCATCGTTGTATTTAGAAAGCTGTTGCATGTCCACTAGATCGGCTTGCCATTGTACATCAGCCCCTGAAACAACCGTCTTGTTTCTTTTAAAGTGTATCCTCGCAGGTTTATGCAGAGTGTAAGCATCCTGCTCTGACAGCCATGTCTTAACTTGGCTTTTACTCGGCTCTTTAGTGTTCTGCCTGGCCTCTTGATATAGAGGGTCTACACCACCATAGCTCCCTACGTTCCCTGGTGTATAATATATTTTCTTTAGGATTTTCTCATGTTCCGCCATGGTGCTACTTAACACAGGTATGAACACACATTTTTTCAAACAAAATTCTTTTATTGATCGTTTTCAGTACAGACACATGTGATACAGGAAATGCTGACATCGCCAAGATGCATGTTCTCAATGGTCCTGGCCTGTACAAAAAAGAGGGGACAATACTTTAATAAAACTGGGCATTAAGGAAAACAAACTAAACATACAAAATAAAAGACATATGGCTCACCATCTTGGGAATCTCCTCATTTACATTTAGCTCTTCAGGCATGGCCGTGGTAACCAGACCACTATCCATACATTCCTCCCCACCTTCAGCTGCTGATGTAACGCTTACATCCCTTAAGTAATCATCTGTAGGGCTGGCAGGTAATGGTGTCTCACGATCTTTGCACAACCAACAATGCTGCTTGACACACAGGGACTCCTGAGACCTGTTTGACATGAAAGATAGGGAGCCACACTCATCAACACCCTTATCCAAATGATGCTTCTTATTCACCCTTTTTTTCCTACGCGGCTTTGGTTTCACAGGAGCTTCTGTTTCAGAATCTGATGCTGAACTCACATTTCTGTGATTAGGGGGTACTCGTTCTTTCCCCTTAGGTTCCACAACCGCCTCTTCAGACTCTCGGGGTCTAGTTCCCATAGATGGTTCTTCAACCGACTTGTCCTGGTCCTCAGCTGCTGTTTTCTTTGCAGGTATTGTAAGTACACAGCCATCAGTGACATCCTCCTCACTCTCAGATGCTGAAGTGAAACACACAGCCCTACAATAAGAGTAATGAGGCTTGCTAGGACTCGGCGTCTTACATTCACATGATGACCAATCTTCGCTCGAACTGCAGCACTTGAGCACACAATAGCATACCCTCGGCCTGGATGACAAGTCAGATTCACACCCACACTCATCAGAATAAGTATACTCCCCACATGAACTATCACAACAACGCTCATCACACCATTCAAATTGGGGTCTGCTCTTCACCCATTTTTTTTTCCTACGCAGCTTTGGTTTCACAGGAGCTTCTGCTTCAGAATCTGATGATGATGAACTCACATTTCTGTGCTTTAGGGCTGTTCCTGGTGGTTCTCGGCTCTCAGATTCCCACTCTACTTTTTGAGGATCTCTGTTCTCCATTTCCATAGTCACGCCTTGAGGAGGGGCAACAGGAGTCCAGATCTTGTCCATTTTTCAGGCTCAAGGGTTGAGAGTAGGAGAGGCTCCTCATTACACTATATTTGGA
The DNA here is from genome assembly GCF_027244095.1 of Hemicordylus capensis. Lineage (NCBI taxonomy): Eukaryota > Metazoa > Chordata > Lepidosauria > Squamata > Cordylidae > Hemicordylus > Hemicordylus capensis. Next base: position 245,170,338 of record NC_069658.1, on the reverse strand, counting down.
ATGACCCCTTCTAGGTTTCACAGGTGCCACCGGTAAAGGTAGGGTCAAGGGGCGTAAGGGTGTCCTGAAATCAGACATCCTCTCTGCACAAATGTACAATGACCCCTTTTGCAGGAACCTACACCTGAGCATGCTACTTATGTCCTACAGTATCCCTTTTCAACCAATAAGAGCTCAATGACACGCAGAGTGGGACCTACTTCCTATTGGTCCACACATGTCAGGTGGGTAGGTCTCATGGTACAGGAGGAGGGAGGCTCTGGGCATGCCTGGGCATGTTCTCTGGAGGGCTTTCAACTCCTCCCTGCTGAGGTGATGTCATGCCCTTCGATGGGCGGGGCTTCAGCTTGCCCTTACTAGGCTCTGGCTTCACCTTGCCCATAGTTGCTTGCCCTTACTAGGCTATGGCTTCACTTTGCCCTTACTTAGGCTCCACCCAGGTATGTATATAAATTACTCCCTTGAAGATTACAAGATGTTCAGCAGTCTGCAACTCTTCATGGGACTGTAGTAAAAATGATTTAAACACAATAAGCTAATATGATAAAGCCCAAGGGTTTGGGAGGAAATTCCTTCTCAAATTTTTAACAGACTACCAGTCTGATGGTTTGGGGCCACCGCTTCCTCAGAGGCATGATGCCTCTCAATACCAGTTGCATGGGAGGTTGCACTGTGTTCAACCATGAAAAAAAGGCAAAATAGAAGTATAAATCAGGCCCTTGACCCTACCTTTACCGATGGCACCTGTGAAAACTAGAAGGGGTCATTCCAAATATAGTGTAATGGCACACTTTGCCTTTTTTAGCAGTTGCTGGAACCAAGTCCAAGCCTGCAAAAAGAGTTTTACACAGCCCTACCAGGAGGTTATGCAAGAGATTGAACCTGAGATGGGACCACCTGTATACAAGGCAGATGCTCCTCCACCAAGCTACACCTCCATCCACATTAAAAGGATAGTGTTCTCACACACCCAAAGGGGATTTTCTGGTAGGAAAGGGCCATTGGACTATTTTAGTACACATTGACATATGATGTCTCACCTGACCAAGAAAGTAGTGAGAGCAGAACTTCAAAACACCTTTCTCTAAAAGAGGGGTATATTTTTCTGTCACTTACTGAAAGTTGGGAAGCCTCTTCAAGAAGGTTAGTTAGGAGTGGAGTAACTGATTATGGACCATCATATTTCTTCCTCCCCCCACTCTCCTTTGAGTAACACAATTTGAGTTTCAAATGAGAGTTGTAGACAGAGCCTTCCAAAAATGTAATCAAATATGTTTAACAAGAAGCCCTTCAGTTTATGGACTTTCCATGTTCATTTAAGGTCCAAAATGCCAGAAAATGGTGGGTGGGAAAGGCCACACCCTTAACAGATACATTAATTTATATACTACCTGACACCAAAGGATCAGGGTGGTTCACAAATACAATAAAAACAGCTATAAAAACAATTTAAAACATTCAGAAATTACTAAAAGCCAGGCTTTTTAAAAAAGCATGTTAAGGGCTCTAAAAGAGGGCAAACTCTCCTCTAAATGTCTAAAGGGAGTGCATTCCACAACCCTGGAGCAACTACAGAGAAGGTCTACTCCTGAGTAGCCGTCAGATGAGCTGGCAGCATTTGGAGACTGACCTCTCTTGATGGCTTTAATGTGTAGTGGAGATCATGGAGAAGGCGGGGTTCTCCCAGGTAACTTGGTCCTAAACTGTCTATTATTAAATCTAACATTAGTTTAGCATGGTCTCTCATGCTGTGGTTTAGCTACAGCTTCTCCACTAAGTCTGGTGCTGGATGGCCGTGAGTGGCAGAATGGTCAACCTGCATCCAAGGTTTGTCCGTACACTGGAACAGTCACATGGAGTCTAGGTCACTAAAGATATCATTACAGTTATCCAACTGGCAACCAGTACCACATCCATACAAACCAATTGTGTTCAAAGGTGCTTTCAGGTTACTGCTTAGTATAGCATAACTACTGGTAACACATTTTAAAGGATCTTGCTTTTTAACCAAGTGAGAGAACGGAGAAGATGCAGGCTAACGCAGGTGTAGGTCATAGTGGGCAAGTGCCCCATTGACGTACCCAGTGTATCTTAAACGGTGAGCCCTTAGGAAGCTGCCTTCTACGATTTCCTCAGTATTGTCTACCCTGACTGGCAGTGGCTTCTCCAAGGTTACGAGCAGGAGTCTCTCTCAGCCCTACCTAGAGATGCCAGGAGGGAAACTTGGAACCTTCTTCATGCAAGCATCTTCCCAGAGCAGCCTCATCCCAGTGCTCACACATGTCTCCCATTCCAATGCAAGCCAGGGTGGACCCTGCTTAGCCAAGGGGACAATTCATGCTTGCTACCACAAGACCAGTTCACCTCCCCATCTGCAACTGGAACCACATTTCATTCTTAATTCTATGTAAAATACTTTGAGTGCCTCTTGTCTTGGTAGAGAAACTATTTAAAACCATGATATAAAAAACCCAAAAAGTTCACAAAATTTTAATAAGCAAGGTAAATACAGTCCAATACAGAAGCAGTGATAAAAGAAACTACGTTAAATATCTGAAAAGTAGCAGCTGGTATCTTCATGTACATTTCAGTTGGAACAACAGAAGTCTTTGATACATTTCCCTTCCTTCTCGGCTGCTTTTCCATGCAGATTCAGGTTTCCTTTCCCCCTGAATGGTTTCCATGTTAATCCAGCCTGATTATCACAGAATACTTTGCTACAATCTAAACATTCAGGCCATTTTCTTGTCATGTGAATATTCTTTGATCTTAAAATATCAGCTGACATCCAGAATAAGGAACTGTGTGCACATCTTGAGTGCACGCACACTCCCAGGCCAGCAATGTTTCTGTGTCACTCTCTTTCCCTCGGAAGCTGCCTGTGTGTCCGGAACACATGTCCCTGTGAGTTACACAGCCCTCAGGGATATGTTTTCAGAAGCTGCAGAAAGCTTTCCCCAGGAAGGCAGGTGGCCAGAAAACCTTCCTCCTGTTTAACATGTGTGTTGGTGTAATATTCTGCATGTCAACCATTGGCTGCAGTGTATCTGTCTGTAGCAAAAAGCAAGCTTCATGTATCAGGCTGCTCTCTGTGTTTCCATAAAAGAATAAAATGATTAATACTATTTAACCTCTCAAGATAAAACATGAAATTAAAATCTTCAATGGACTGTAGAAGTATATGCTGGGAGGTCCTCACAGACAGCAACTAATCGAAAAAGGCCCAGCAGCATGCAAATGCTTTCCAACATACAGAAAAGCAACATACTCAGAGCAGGCTTCATCTGATTTTCTAACTGCACTGTGGTGCTCAGATAGTAATCTTGCATTCTCCAGGATTTCTTGATGTAAAATATAACATGAGCTGCTAAGGAACTTCTTTCCAAACATGCAGTTATGAGCTGCTTTCTCCATTGTGTGTTTTCTTATGTTCCTCCAAGCCCAACGGATCAGCAAAGCTCTCATTACAGTGTGAGCATTTATAAGTCCGTGTTGCCCAGTAAGCTCTCTGATCTTCAGTCGGGATTGTTCCCTGGGAGGAGCTCCTTCCACCTCCTGAGCATTCATCCTCTGCTTTGTGGATTCTTTGGTGTCTAGAAAGACTTTTCCTCTGTCTGAAACGTTTCCCACACACCACACATGTATATGGTTTCTCCCCTGAGTGGATTCTTTGGTGGTCAGTAAGGCTTTCCTTGAGTCGGAACTTTTTCTCACAGTCCGGACATCCATATGGTCTTTCCCCTGTGTGAATACTTTGATGGACCATAAGGCTTCCCCTCCGTTTGAATCTTTGGGCACACACTGGGCATTCATATGGTTTCTCAGCTGTGTGGATCATTCTATGTCTAATAAGGTTGGACCTGTCCTTAAATGCTTGTCCACATTCCAAGCATTCATATGGTTTTTCCCCTGTGTGGATTCTTAGATGTTTAGTAAGGTCAGACCGACGAGTAAAGCTTTTTCCACACACTGGGCAAATATATGATCCTGGTCCTAAGTGAATCCTCTGGGGTGAACTAACAGCTGGCATCTCATGCTGGGCTCCTCCGGGTATTACATGTGGTTCCCCTTCATTTTCACTCTCCTGCACAGCACCTCCTTGAATAAAGAGAGAAAAACTGTATAAGAGCTCAAGGGAGAGCTGGTCTTGCCATAACAAGCTTGAATTGTCCCCTTTGCTAAGCAGGGCCCATTCTGTTTTGCACTTGGATGGGAGAATACATGTGGACACTGAGATATTCCCCTTAGGGGATGGGGCCGCTCTGGGAAGAGCACCTGCATGCTTGCATGAAACAGGTTCCCTGCCCTGGCAGTATCTCCAAGACAGTGCAGAGAGAGACTCCTGCCTGCAACCTTGGAGAAGCCGCTGCCAGTCTGTGTAGATAATACTGAGCTAGATAGACCAATGGTCTGAATCCATAGAAGGGAGCTTCCTGTTTTGCTAAAAATATCAGATCAGCCCATTCTGTGTAATTGGCAATGAAACCAAACTCTCTCAGTCTCCAGGTAGAGCTGGGATTCACCCCATCAGTAACTCTGGAGAGCTGCTGCCTGTCAGTGTTGACCAGCTGTAGCTAGCTGTCTCAAGAGTCTGACCCAGTATAAGGCAGCTTTCTATGCAGCTTCAAAATTCCAGCTCTCTGTTCTCTCCTCACTGGGATTCCCAATTGCAATGCAAGAGTCTTGTGGCACCTGTAACATGAGCTTACGTGGAATACTGTCCACTTCTGAACCTTATTCAGTCATTATTCCACATAACTGTGGTGATCGGGAAGAGCAGAATCATTTGCGCCTGGCCCTGGGGCTCAGGCCCCCCTGATTAGCTGGGAGCCTTGGAGCTACTGGCTGACTGACTCCATCTTTATGGCACCATCCCTGACCCTGTTTGGAAGAAGCAAGTAAGAGGAGGGGGGAGCAGGCCTGCAACTTTTCAGGCATGTAGGGTAGGGTTCAAGGAATCTGGGCCACTGGTGAAGAGGGCCACGTGAGATGCCTTGGGTGCAGGACACAAGCACGAGAGGGCCGGCCCCAGCACTCTGGAGCTTCTCTGGCTGGCTGCATTATTTTCCTTTCCCTCCTTTGCTGGAGATAGAGGAAAGGAAATAACACAGCCAGTCAGCAAGCGCTGGCTGGAAATGAGCTCCGGAGAGCTCTCACAACATGCCCCGTTTGTTGGTGACATCATGTGCAAGAAGCACCACATATTCAAGTGGGGGGGGGGGGAAGATAACCACAAAAAGGAAATCACATCATCTCTCCAGTACTAAGGCTGGGCTGGGCAGTCTGCAGAGAGCTCTGGTGCTGGACAGTCTCTGCCTGCCGCTTTGCTGAGCCTCAGGCTTCAGGGAGGCTTGCATGGAGGCTTCTCTGCAAGCCCCACCCACCCGCCAAACAGCTGAGAGGCAAGAGAGATGGAGCTCTAGCAGTTTGCCTGGTAGCCTTTTAAGCTACACACAGACACAAAAGATGGGCTCCGGCTTGGCTGCGGGGAAAGATAAGCGGCTAGGCCTTGGGGCAATTGCCACAGTCACCCCACCCTAAGGACGGCCCTGGCAATGGGAGGAAAGAGGTGCCCAGCCCAGCTAGTTTCTATGATTTTTCCTCATTGGGGGGCCTCCTGACCTTCAGGAAGGTTCCTAGCCAAGCCTCCATGATCTGTTTCGTTTAGAAAGTCTTCATATAGTTCATCTACATCTGCTTGTGATAATGGATATAATTGGTCTTCACTCGCATCATTCTGCATATCACCTTTGGGAATAAAGAGAGAAATGCAATAAGAGCACAAAGAAGTGGAAGAGAGCCTCAGATCAGCCCCTCCAAAATGATCCTGGAAGTTAGTCAGATGGGGGGTCACAGAGGATACTCGATTCCAGTTACAGTCAGGTAGGTTCCCAGAGTACAGCCATAGGTAGAGACCAGTATGTCCAACCTTTCTCATCACAAGCCATACATAGATGGGGGAAGTAGGGGAACACTGCTCCACAACATATACTCCCCCCCAGTGGCACTGGCATAACACAACACTTTTAAGTTTATTTTTCACTTGCTTGCACCTCTTTAGTCCCATGCAGTCCTTATTTCTATTCATAGCTATGCCTTGTGTCCCTCCTGAAGCTGCCTTGCCCTGTAATGCAACAAGGACAACACGTCCCTCCTTGTGAAGAAGGGAGTAAGTCAACTTCCCGACTGAGATGCCCAGTTGTGCAGCAGACTCGGAGCGAGTTACTGCAGCACACCAGCCACAGTCCAGCAGCACACCTGTTGGGAAATGCCGATATAGTCAAAAATCTCATCCTTGCCAGAAGACCAATCCCACCTGGACAAGTGGAAGCCCCCTGTGGTTTGCTCTCCTGTAGTGTAGCTGTTTAGTTCATTATGATTTTTTTCTATTCTACAATGATGTATTGATCTAGATTTCCAAAAGGATTCTACCAACCTGGATGAGAAACCAGTACTCAGTTTAGTAAAGCTAGAGACAGGTATGGAGGACCTAGAGGAAGAAGGTACTCTCTTTCCATTCAGCCAGGAATCAAAGGCTTGATCTATTGTTGGAGCTTCCTGCTGCTTTGGGAAGGAATGGTTTGGGCCATAACCTCAGCATTCATACCTCAGGAACTGGACTTTGATTAGCATCTTTGTGGCTCCTTCAGTTTAAGCTTCCCCTCTGTACTGGACAAAAATCTCCTTTCAAGTTACAGTTCCTGATCCCTTTCCTGGTCCCATCAAAGATTCAAAACAATGCAAGCCAGAGTCAGCCCTTCCATGAAGCAAAACAGGCGCCTCAGCCAGCAGATTATTGTGGGCACCAATATATAGTGGGCACTTGGTTATCATGGGCACTTGCACCCCTTTTTTTTTAAGGCAAAGAAAAGGAGGAAGGTACAAAAGTGGTCATTGTATTTGGTACCCAGATTCAGATACAGATATTGCCAAAACAGCATATTTTGGAGCTGCAAACTGCACCCTTCTATGTGATTTGGAGCTGTGGGTTCATGGCCTCCATTTGAACACCTGAACTCACGGGATAATGAACTCTGTACATACCCATATTTGGCAAACAGTGCCCACTTAGCACAAGTAAAACATGGGGCAATGCTGCCCAAGGTAACATAACTACCAAGGACTTCAGGGAGTCAGCCCCCCAAAACCTCTTTTTGTCTGACAGTCAAAGAGAAGGGACAGCTAGCAAGTACACCCCAAGTCAAATGCACTCTAAAAAGGGAAATAGTAAAACTCCCTTCTGGCAAGAGAATTATCTTAGCTGATCTTCTCTGCAGTCACTCAGATAGGTTTGGCACATTCCAACCCCACAGTCAATAGCACGAATAAGCTGGCAAGGACCAAGTCATTAAGATTCAAGCAAAACACATCTCTGCAACAGGAAGAGATGTCTCGCTTCTCAGATAAGCTTAGGATCGTACCCACCGTTGACCAATTTATGTAACCATTAATTCCAGTGTTCCACACGTGTTTCATGACTTGTGCATTCCCCCAAGGCATGAATTTGCCTACTTGTACCTCTGATCCAAACACATGGTCAGAAGAGAAGAACCCGTCTCAGAACCTGTATTGGAACCAGATTCAGGAGTTGCATGGAAATACACCGACAACGTATTCATTCTCAAACTTGCGAGTGAAAACTCTAGACCACTTGCCCCCTCTCTTTCCTATCTTTCTGTTTTGTCCCTGCAAGGAAATTCACTTGTGTGTAGGGATATACACAAACCTGGCTTGGCTTGTTTGGTTGGAATTTGAACCAGCATCAAATCTGGGTACGGAGGTACAGTTTTGATTTTGTTCAAACCCTCCCCCCAACTGGTTCAGTGGGATTGAATTCAAATTGGGTTTGAATTTGAACCAGTTCTAAAGGTTTCTACATAGGGTATAATGGGGACTCGAACCAGCCCATTATTACCTAAGAAGAGGACCTAAGAGAAGCAAACCAGAGTGGGTGGTATGCATCCAGAGGTGCCAACTACCACCCAAACCATAAAACAAACACACACTCCTCTGGTTTTTAATGATTTTTTTTTGGGGGGGGGAAGGATTTTCTCAATTTTTGCATTTCTTCCATGGGGAATAATGGGGATATGAAGCAGCCCCCCCTTGGGGGTGTACCTGGGCATCCCAAAGTGGGTTTGGGGTCACAACAGGTCATGCCACAACTCTCTCCTGTGAGCCCCAGGTCGATGAGGTTTATGGGACTTTTTTCAGGAATTCTTTAGTTTCTGGACTCTTAACAGTCTATCAAAGTGGATTTTCTGGGCTGTGTGTGTATGTACACACTCTTCATATTAGGGATTCATTGAGAGAACTCATACAGTAACACAATTCAATTTTTGTTGGGACTTGCTGAAAAGACACAGAAAAATACTTACCTCAACACAAACCAGAAAGGAGGCCCTATTTAACAAAAGCCAAGGACAAAAGGGGCACCAAAAAGAAACTACTTACCCCCTTGAGCTGAAGATCTTCTGCCCCACACACTGGCCAGGGGAAGAACAACAAACAAGCTTTCCTGACCAGTGGCAGGCTGGCAGCACGATGACACACACAGCCGGGGCAGGAGGAGGGCAGAATTAGCAACTCTCCAGCTGTCCACCCAACCATACAAGTTAAATTAAACACTGAATAAAACAAAAGGGGGGGGAGGGACAGAGACAGTCACTCATGGGGTGGAGGGGGAACCAGCAGGAGAAGCACACAAAACACACCAGGGCAAGGGGAACGTTAAAGCAGGGAGGGATGGAGGAGTGAGGCAAAAAACAGGCAGGCAGGCAGAGGGGAACTGAAGGGAACACACACAGCACAAGTCTGCAGGCAGACCCTCACCAGCAAGCAGCAGCCCTCAGCTCAACAAGCCAAGGAGGACTTCAGCAAGAATGATTTTGCAGGACCAGAGGCTTGCCTTGAAATAAAATTTGAAACTCCCTCCTTTTGGAGCCCCCACCTTTGCCCTTCCCTCTGGCCAATAGGGTGCCAGTTCTCAAGGAGTGGCACCACTGCAGAGTAAGACCCATCTGGCCAATCAAGGAAGCATGAGCTTAGCAAATGAAGTCAAGCAATACAAGTGACAAAAAAAATTGGAGGATAGCATCTTACATGGATGCTTTAGCCTTTGAACCAATTCGAACCGAATTAGGATCAATTGGTTCGAACCCAAACTGGTATTGCCAATGCAATGCCCAGTTTGGTTAGAACTCGAGCCTACTTGACTATCCTTACTAGTCAGTCCATTTACAAGCTTGCTATCACTTTAAGCCTCCTTGGCCACTTCCCTTCCCATTTTAAGCCTTAATTTTAGTCCTTTCTCCAGTCAGCCTTAAACTGATTCATTGATAATTCAGACCTTTAGCTAAAATTCCTCTAAGTGAGATTCTTGGTAATACCACTAGTTAAGATTTTATTCCCTACCTAACCTATTCTTATTTTCCCTGTACCCCAATTTATCCACTGAGAGACCTTAAAGGCCAAGTTTATGACAGAGCATCCTGGAGAGAATGTATGTGGTCCCTAAGAGTTGACACTGACCTGAGGGCACTTAATTCTCATTATTTCCAGACCAAACTTTGCTCAAATCAATACTGTGGTGGTCTGTTCCCCTGGAGTCAAGCCAACTCAACACAAGAGCCCAAAACCTTAGTCAAGCACTGTGAAACAGTCCCAATAGCACAGAGAGATCCTGAGCAGCTACTCCTGCAGGTTTACCCCTGCTGAAACAAGGCTCACAGGAGATTTATGTACACCTCTATGAGGTGTACCTTTCCCCTCACATCCTCCCAAGTCTAGAAGGTTCCAGGATTAGAGAAACATTTCCCTCAGTGCTTGAGCACAAGGAACATTTCTTTCATCTCCACAAGGACTGATGCCCAAAAGGTAAACTTGAACGGGTAAGGACTCTCCTCCCACATTTATAGGATTGTTCTGAAGAGCTGCTTCTCCTATGGGTGAGGAGCATTTAGGTTAAAGGAAGCAATTCCCCAGAGGGATTCATGTGGTTTTCCTCCTGAGTGAATGCTCTTAGCCATGTTGGCTGACATCCAGATGAAGTTACTGAATATTACTACTCAGGAGTAATGTAATATCAAAACCACCCCATTTATTTTGAAGATGCTGAGGAGCCTGTAAGCTTCCTCAGTGGAACTTCAGAACATTCCCTGACTTTCCCAAGTGGTTGACCCAGAGGTGCTCTTCCCCCAAGACTTCTGAGCAGATGTCCAGGTGCTCACACACCCTCTGGGCTCTCCCCAAATCATCTTTAGTCTGTCCCGGGGTGTATGGTCACCACACTGCCCACCCATTCTGTACCAAGCAGCCGAGCGTGACCTCTGCTTAAGATACTGAAGGGTGGGGGGGGGGAAGAGAGATGTGTGGGATGGGGATATGTTAAGTTGCAGATGGAAATGTTTCTGTTAATGCATATTTGCACAAGTATAGCATTTTTACATTCTTGTGAGTGTAGTTGCCATTTCTGCCCTTAAGAACCCACCTGTTAGAAATACTGCAGGAGTCACGGTCTATGCGCAGAGGTCGGGGTGGGTGGGGCAGGTTTCCAAAAGCTTTAGGTCCAGGACTGATGATCTTGTTGTCCTCTTGCTGCTTGCTTTCTGTGCACAGCTGCCTTTGTCATGGAGTCTAGGAGACTCTCACATCCAAATCCAGCTGTAACAGCAGAGAGATATTAGGGCAGAACGAGAGTTCTAGGAGAAAGTGAAGAGCTGCAATGCAACATAAACCTTACAATGAAAAATCCTCAAGGCTCTTTGGAGAGATACCCCTCCCCTCCGCCACACACATGTTGTTAGAAGCCCCATGAAAGTTGGAGGATTCATGATAGCAGGTTGCACAAACAAACATAAATCCCCAAACCATTGTGTTTTTTTCTGCATCGGGCCTAGGAAGAAAGGTGGTGATTTGGTAGGCCACATCTAATCTAAGGTGACCTCATAAAGTTTTCCTCTTGAAATACTTAACTAAATGAAGCTGAGGAACCCAAAGACCTGTTCCCATGAAAATAAGATAGAGAAGACTGCACGAGATCTCACTGAGATTGCTGGGAATCCCTGGGGCTAAAAGCCTATACTCTTCACCTACCTCTTCAACTGCTTACTCTGCGGCTTGAAAAAAGACAATAGAAGGGAAGAAGCACAGGACAGGAAGATTTACACACCAGAGCTCTTACTTTTTCAAGGTCCAGAGAAACTGAGCAGGGAAGCTTTTCCTGTCTTTTATCTTCATCTTCATGAGATGAAAAGCTTCACCTGACCTGCTTAAGTACTTCTCTCTGCCCATTGATCAAGGAGGCACCTGTTAAAATTAGTGGTTCACTTCTGTTTAGCAGGGAGAAAGTAACTGTCCCTATTCAGTCTAGCACAGTGTCTCTTGCTGATGTCTCCTGTTAAGTTTGTTTTTCAGCTAGCAAGAGCCATAAGAACCAGTTACACTAGTAACCAGGCAAAAAGCTACCTTTTATTTATTTAAATTTTATTTGATTTATATACTGCCCTTCCAAAAATGGCTCAGGGCAGTTTACATTTAAAAAAACACCAAAAACTTATATTATGCAATCTGCATTTTAAAAAAATGAATGGAACCTCAGAAGCACTGATTCCCGATGAGGCATGTTTAAGAGGATCACCTGAAGTTGCCAGCGCTATAGAGGTTTCCAAGTACCAGGGCCAGAAACACTTTGGGGATAATCAGATTTCACATGGAATCCTTTGGCAACACTATAGTTGATCCAGTTCTTTCACACTTCAGAAAACACTTTAGTGTAAAAACTTGTTAGGGCACAGTGACGAAGGAAGCTTTATCTGAAGCTGATAAAAGGACCAGCTTGGAAGACTAAACAAGACACCAACACAGATATCATAACCAGGGAAATAATTCCTGAGCACCTGAGAAGAGAAAATAGCTTCTTTGCTGTTCAGAATGAAAGGGTGCTTCCATTTTCTTAAACCCTTTTATAGTGATAGCACTTTTTTTTAATATAGCAGAGGAATAACAACTCTCTGTATTCCTCCCAACATCGCATTTGTCTCAGTGGGGCTTGCTGGAGTTTCCCTTGGGTTGTTTTTTGGACTGTAAACCCTCCGAGACAGGGAACCAAGCCCCATAATAACTTGGGAAGGAGATCCTAGGTTGCCAGAACCTAAGGGGTATACTCGTGGGTCAAATGGGCCGTAACCCAAAGTTTGGCTTTTTAAAAGCCAAACCTGCCAAAAGGGATTTCCCTTTTAAAGTGGTAGCAGAGGGGGGATTAGCTATCCCCCTTGAAAGGGATTGCAGAGGGGGAGCAGCTGTCCCCTTTCAGCTCAGTGTAGCATCTCTTCAGTGTCTGTTGCCAAATGGTTTTTTGTTTTAGATTGGTAGCCCGTGGGAGCAAGGAATGACTCTCCCATAGCTTTTGCTCTGTAAATCACTCCAAGAACAGGTTTTCTGGGAAAGTGGTACATGCAAAACTTTAATAATCAATACAGCTTTGGGTCAGGTTACTATCAGAAGGACAAGAGCAGAAGCTGCTAAGCTGGCAACCTCACTTGCAGGAGAAAGTGCAAGAACCATGTTCACAGGAGTCTGTAAGTAGGAGCACAGTAAGCTACCTTATACAGAATCAGACTCTTGGTCCATCTAGCTCAGTATTGATTACACAGACTGGCAGCGGCTTCTCCAAGGTTGCAGGCAGGAGTCTCTCTCAGGCCTATCCTGGGGATGCTGCCAGGGAGGGAACTTGGGACCTTCCCAGAGCAGCCCCATCTCCAAAGCGAAATATCTTACAACAAGCGGAACCCACACAGAGCACCTGTGCGACAGTTCACTCCTGCCCTAGTCTCTCCTGCCCTCCCCCGCCACACCTCCTGCCCCAGTCTCTCCTGCCCTCCCCCCGCTGCCATCCATTTGGGCCCCACTGCCACCGCGACACCTCCTCCTTACTGGACGGCGGGTCATTTTCTCTCCCTCTCTGTGGTGATGGGCCATTTTCAGCTGCACCCCACTGCCACTGCGCCTCTTCCTCACCAGGTGGTGGGCCGCCATTTTCGGCTGGGCCCCGCTGCCACCACAAGGTCTCCTCCTCACTGAGCAGTGGGCCACCATTTTCGGCTAGGTCCCCACCATGCCTTCTCCTAAGCCCACCGGCGGCCTCCCTTCCCGCCATTTCCAGGCGGCTGTGCTGCCGCTGCACCACCTCCTGTGCCCGGCTCCTCCTCCCAGCAGCCAGGCCAGGCCACCTCCTCAAGCTGTTTTGCCACCTGCCACCATTTTCTTTTTCCATTGTCTGCCCGGTGCTGAGCAGCAACTCCGCCCCCACCTTTCCATTGGTCATGGCTGCAGCAGGGGCGGGGCTTGCCAAACATCCGCATGCATCCCCACGCATCGGTGGCTTCGAGAATTAGATAGATAGATAGATAGATAGATAGATGATCACACATGTAGTCTTTCATTCAAATGGAAACCAGGACAGACCCTGCTTATCAAAAGGGATACCCTGGGAAGTCCATACAGGTGCTTGGAGCGTTCACAAGCTTCTGGGCATTCAAGTCCCACTCAGAACATCCTCGCGCTTAGCCATCTTACACTTCGATCCCCCCAATAGTTCACAGTTTTTGAAAAGGAAAATCTGACTGTGGACCATGGGGGGAAGAGGGGTTAGATCAGATGACCAAGCAGGAGTATGTTCTGTGAATGGGACTAGAATCCCCAGAAGCAGCTTCCCGCGGTCTCTTCCCAGCAACTGCATGGACTTCCCAGGATATCCAGCATTATTCTCTGCCTACCCCCACCCACCCTGCAATCTCAAACGTCACTGTGCACCACCTGCACACTACCTGGGGCACTCGCCCCACCAAGGGTGTCGCTATAATTGAGTAGATGGGTACAAAGAACCTAGGCCCCACAGCTCTTGAGGGCCCCCCAGACTCCAACCCTCCCTATTTTCCTTGTTATCTCTCTCACTCCGAGAGGCCCCTGGGGATAGGGGCGGACACAGGCCCCGTCTCTCCTAGCTACGCCCCTGCGCCCCGTACTCTGATTCCTCCTAGTGGGGTGGGGAACTCCAACATCAGAGTTCCCATTTTCCTCACATGCACAGTCCTAATAAATGTGCTCCTGAGATGCAGACCATTTGGTTGGGAAGCTTTGAGGCTGGTGTTAGGGAGCTCTCCCTTTGCTTAATCCTCAGTGTGGATACAAGGAGAGCTGGTCTTCTGGCAACAAGCAAGAATGATCGCCTTAGCTAATTATTGCCCCTGCTAACTGGGCAAAGAAGCACCTTTGAATGTGGTGATTCTCTTTATTTAACTGGCCCTCTCCACCCCCAGCACAGCATTCCTCCAGTGACTGTTGCTGGTGTCTATCTCGTGTTTCTTTTTAGATTGTGAGCCCTTTGCAGACAGGGATCCATCTTATTTATTATTTCTCTATGTAAACCACTTTGGAAACGCTTGTTGAAAAGCGGTGTATAAATATTGTTGTTGTTAGCCAAGCAGGGTCTGCCCTGGTTGCATATGAATGGGAGACTCGATGTGTGAGCACTGTAAGATATTCCCCTTAAGGGATGGAGCTGCTCTGGGAAGAGCAGAAGGTTCCAAGTTCCTTCCCTGGCATCTCCAAGATGGGGCTGAGGGAGACTCCTGTCTATAAACTTGGAGAAGCCACTACCAGACTGCGTAGACGATACTGAACTAGATGGACCAATGGTCTGACTCGGTATAAGGCATTTTGCTGTGCTCCTCTATTCCTAGGTACAGACTCCAGTGAACACGGTTCTTGCAGGTTCTCCTGCAAGTGACCCTAAGACACATTGATTAACTGGATCAACTGTAGTGTTGCCAAAGGATTCCATGTGAAATCTGAGTATCCCAAAGTGTTTCTGGTCCTGGTACTTGGAAACCTCTTTGGCGCTGGCAACTTCAGGTGATCCTCTTAAACATGCCTCATCGGGAATCAGTGGTTCTGAGGTTCCATTCATTTTTTTTAAAATGCAGATTGCATAGTAGGATGCAAAAAAAAAAAAAAAAAAAGAAGAAGAAGAAGAAGAAGAAGAAAGGAAAGGGCAGTATATAAATCTAATAACTTAATTAAAATAAAAGGTAGCTTTTTGCCTGATTACCAAGGTAACTGGTTCTTATGGCTCTTGCTAGCTGAAAAGGAAACTTACAGGAGACATCAGCAAGAGGCACTGTGGTGGACTGAATAGGGACAGTTATTTTCTCCCTGCTAAACAGAAGTGAACCACTAACTTAACAGGTGCCTCCTTGATCAATGGGCAGAGAGAAGTACTTAAGCAGGTCAGGTGAAGCTTTTCTTCTCATGAAGCTAAGGAGCAGGAAAAGCTTCCCTACTCAGTTTCTCTGGACCTTGAAACATTAAGAGCTCGGGTGTGTAAATCTTCCTGTCCTGGGCTTCTTCTCTCCCATTGTCTTCCTTCCAGGCACCAAGTATGCAGTTTAAGTGTCTAGGCTTCAACCCCTAGGGATTCATCGCAATCTCAAGGAGATCTCATGCAGCCTTCTATATCTTATTTTCATGGGAAGGGGCCTTTGGGTTTCTCAACTTCATTTAGCCAAGTGTATTCAAGAGGGAAGCTTTAGGAGATCACCTTAGAGATGTAGCTGGACAAATTGCTACCCTGCTTCCTAGGCCAGGTGCGGAGTGGTCTGGGGGTGTATGTTTGTTGGGCCTCCTGCTGTCACAAATCCTCCCAAACATTATGAGGGAAACTTCAGCTCTCATGGGGCTTCTAGCAACATGTGCATGGGGTAGGGGAGGGGTATCTCTCCAAAGAGCCTTGAGGATTTCTCATTGCATTGCATCTCTTCACTTCCTCCTGGAGCTCTCTTTCTGCCCTAAAATCATCACTCTCTGCTGTTGCAGCTGGATTGGAGAAGGCAGCTGTGAGATTTTCCTAGACTCCACCCGACACTGAGCAGAGGCAGCTGTGCACGGAAAGCAAGCAGCAAGAGGACAACCAGAAGGTCAGTCCAGAGAGGCACCTAGATAGGTTTGGTGCCTGGACCTAAAGGCTTTTGGAAACCAGCCTCCCCCCCACGATCCCCCCCCCAACAGACTGTGATTTCAAATATGTGGGTTTCTGAGGGCAAGAATGACCACTATACTCCCAGGAATGTAAAACTGCTATATTTATGCAAATATGCATTAGCAGAAACATTTCAGTCTGCAACTTAACATACTGTATTCCCATCCCACATAAATCTTTCCCCACTCCTCCACCCCCAGTGTCTAAAGCAGAGGTCGCACCTGGCACAGGTTACAGTCACACTCGGCCGCCCAATGCAGTTTTGGCCGGCTGGGTGTTGACCGCACCATCTGAACAGACTAAAGAGGATGGGGGGGGCACATGGTGTGGGGGCCCTGGACATCTGCTCAGAAGAGCACCTATGGGTCAACCACTTGGGAAAGTCAGGGAATGTTCTGAAGTTCCACTGAGGAAGCTTACAGGCTCCTCAGCATCTTCAAAATAAATGGGGTGGTTTTGATATTACATTACTCCTGAGTAGTAGTATTCAGTAACTTCATCTGGATGTCAGCCAACATGGCTAAGAGCATTCACTCAGGCGGAAATCCACACGAATCCCTCTGGGCAATTGCTTCCTTTAACCTAAATGCTCCTCACCCATAGGAGAAGCAGCTCTTCAGAATAGTCCTATAAATGTGGGAGGAGAGTCCTTACCCGTTCAAGTTTACCTTTTGGGCATCAGTCCTTGTGGAGATGAAAGAAATGTTCCTTGTGCTCAAGCACTGAGGGAAATGTTTCTCTAATCCTGGAACCTTCTAGACTTGGGAGGATGTGAGGGGAAAGGTACACCTCATAGAGGTGTACATGAATCTTCTGTGAGCCTTGTTTCAGCAGGGGTAAACCTGCAGGAGTAGCTGCTCAGGATCTCTATGTGCTATTTGGACTATTTCACAGTGCTTGACTAAGGTTATGGGCTATTGTGTTGAGTTGGCTTGACTCCAGGGCAACAGACCACCACAGTGTTGATTTGAGCAAAGTTTGGTCTAGAAATAATGAGAATTAAGTGCCCTCAGGTCAGTGTCAACTCTTAGGGACCACATACATTCTCTCCAGGATGCTCTGTCATAAACTTGACCTTTAAGGGCTCTCAGTGGATAAATTGGGGTACAGGAAAATAAGAATAGGTTAGGCAGGCAATAAAATCTTAACTAGTGGTATTACCAAGAATCTCACTTAGAGGAATTTTAGCTTAAGGTCTGAATTGTCAATGAATCAGTTTAAGGCTCACTGGAGAAAGGACTAATATTCAGGCTTAAAATGGGAAGGGAAGTGGCCAAGGAGGCTTAAAGTGATAGTAAGCTTGTAAATGGACTGACTAGTAAGGATGGTCAAGTAGGCTCGAGTTCTAACCAAAGTGGGCATTGCATTGGCAATACCAGTCTGGGTTCAAACCAATTGAGCCTAATTTGGTACGAATTGGTTCAAAGGCTCAAGCTTCCATGTTAGATGCTATCCTTCATTTTCTGTCACTTGTATTGCTTGACTTCATTTGCTAAGCTCATGCTTCCTTGATTGGCCAGATGGGTCTCGCTCTCTGGTAGGCTCTGCAGTGGTGCCACTCCTTGAGAACTGGCACCCTATTGGCCAGAGGGAAGGGCAAAGGTGGGGGCTCCAAAAGGAGGGAGTTTCAAATTTTATTTCAAGGCAAGCCTCTGGTCCTGCAAAATCACTCTTGCTGAAGTCCTCCTTGGCTTGTTGAGCTGAGGGCTGCTGCTTGCTGGTGAGGGTCTGCTTGAAGACTTGTGCTGTGTGTGTTCCCTTCAGTTCCCCTCTGCCTGCCTCTTTTATGCCTCACTCCTCCATCCCTCCCTGCTTTAACGTTCCCCTTGCCCTGGTGTGTTTTGTGTGCTTCTCCTGCTGGTCCCCCCTCCACCCCATGAGTGACTGTCTCTGTCCCTCCACCCCCCTCTTTTTGTTTTATTCAGTGTTTAATTTAACTTGTATGGTTAGGTGGGCAGCTGGAAAGCTGCTAATTCTGCCCTCCTCCTGCCCCGGCTGTGCGTGTCATTGTGCTCCCAGCCTGCCACTGGTCAGGAAAGCTTGTTTGTTGTTCTTCCCCTGGCCAGTGTGTGGGGCAGAAGAACTTCAGGACAAGGGGCTAAGTAGTTTTCTTTTTGGTGCCCCTTTTTTCCTTGGCTTTTGTTAAATAGGGCCTCCTTTCTGGTTTGCGTTGAGGGAAGTATTTTTCTGTGTCTTTTCAGCAAGTCCCAACAAAAATTGAATTGTGCTACTGTATGAGTTCTCTCAATGAATCCCTAATATAAAGAGTGTGTACATACACACACAGAGCCCAGAAAATCCACTTTGATAGACTGTTAAGAGTCCAGAAACTAAAGAATTCCTGAAAAAAGTCCCATAAACCTCATCGACCTGGGGCTCACAGGAGAGAGTTGTGGCATGCCCTGCTGTGACCCAAAACCCACTTTCGGATGCCCAGGTACACCCCAAGGGGGGGCTGCTTCATATCCCCATTATTCCCCATGGAAGAAATGCAAAAATTGAGAAAATCCTCCCCTCCACCAAAAATCATTAAAAACCAGAGGAGTGTGTGTTTGTTTTAGGGTTTGGGTGGTAGTTGGCACCTCTGGATGCATACCACCCACTCTGGTTTGCTTCTCTTAGGTCCTCTTCATAGGGAATAATGGGCTGGTTCGAGTCCCCATTATACCCTATGTAGAACCTTTTTGAACTGGTTCAAATTCAAACCCAATTTGAATCCAAACCCACTGAACCAGTTGGGGGGAGGGTTTGAACAAAATCAAAACTGTACCTCCCTACCCAGATTTGATGCTGGTTCAAATTTGAACCAAACAGGCCAAGCCAGTTTTGTGTACATCCCTACACACAAGTGGATTTCCTTGCAGGGACAAAACAGAAAGATAGGAAAGAGAGGGGGCAAGTGGTTTAGAGTTTTCACTCGCAAGTTTGAGAATGAATACGTTGTCGGTGTATTTCCATGCAACTCCTGAATCTGGTTCCAATACAGGTTCTGAGACGGGTTCTTCTCTTCTGACCATGTGTTTGGATCAGAGGTACAAGTAGGCAAATTCATGCCTTGGGGGAATGCACAAGTCATGAAACGTGTGTGGAACACTGGAATTAATGGTTACATAAATTGGTCAACGGTGGGTACGATCCTAAGCTTATCTGAGAAGCGAGACATCTCTTCCTGTTGCAGAGATGTGTTTTGCTTGAATCTTAATGACTTGGTCCTTGCCAGCTTATTAGTGCTATTGACTGTGGGGTTGGAATGTGCCAAACCTATCTGAGTGACTGCAGAGAAGATCAGCTAAGCTAATTCTCTGGCCAGAAGGGAGTTTTGCTATTTCCCTTTTTAGAGTGCATTTGACTTGGGGTGTACTTGCTAGCTGTCCCTTCTCTTTGACTGTCAGACAAAAAGAGGTTTTGGGGGGCTGACTCCCTGAAGTCCTTGGTAGTTATGTTACCTTGGGCAGCATTGCCCCATGTTTTACTTGTGCTAAGTGGGCACTGTTTGCCAAATATGGGTATGTACAGAGTTCATTATCCCATGAGTTCAGGTGTTCAAATGGAGGCCATGAACCCACAGCTCCAAATCACATAGAAGGGTGCTGTTTGCAGCTCCAAAATATGCTGTTTTGGCAATATCTGTATCTGAATCTGGGTACCAAATACGATGACCACTTTTGTACCTTCCTCCTTTTCTTTGCCTTAAAAAAAAAAAAGGGGTGCAAGTGCCCACGATAATCAAGTGCCCACTATATATTGGTGCCCACAATAATCTGCTGGCTGAGGCGCCTGTTTTGCTTCATGGAAGGGCTGACTCTGGCTTGCATGGTTTTGATTCTTTGATGGGACCAGGAAAGGGATCAGGAACTGTAACTTGAAAGGAGATTTTTGCCCAGTACAGAGGGGAAGCTTAAACTGAAGGAGCCACAAAGATGCTAATCAAAGTCCAGTTCTGGAGGTATGAATGCTGAGGTTATGGCCCAAACAATTCCTTCCCAAAGCAGCAGGAAGCTTCAATAATAGATCAAGCCTTTGATTTCTGGCTGAATGGAAAGAGAGTACCTTCTTCCTCTAGGTCCTCCATACCTGTCTCTAGCTTTACTAAACTGAGTACTGGTTTTTCGTCCAGGTTGGTAGAATCCTTTTGGAAATCTACATCAATACATCATTGTAGAATAGAAAAAATTCATAATGAACTAAACAGCTACACTACAGGAGAGAAAATCACAGGGGGCTTCCACTTGTCCAGGTGGAATTGGTCCTCTGGCGAGGATGAGATTTTTGACTATATCGGCATTTCCCAACAGGTGTGCTGCTTGACTCTGGCTGGCATGCCACACTAACTCACTCTGAGTCTGCTGCACAACTGGGCATCTCAGTTGTGAAATTGACTTACTCCCTTCTTCACAAGGAGGGACGTGTTGTCCTTGCTGCATTACAGGGCAAGGCAGCTTCAGGAGGGACACAAGGCATAGCTATGAATAGAAATAAGGACTGCATGGGACTAAAGAGGTGCAAGCAAGTGAAAAATAAACTTAAAAGTGTTGTGTTATGCCAGTGCCACTGGGGGGGGGAGTATATGTTGTGGAGCAGTGTTCCCCTACTTCCCCCATCTATGTATGGCTTGTGATGAGAAAGGTTGGACATACTGGTCTCTACCTATGGCTGTACTCTGGGAACCTACCTGACTGTAACTGGAATCGAGTATCCTCTGTGACCTCCCATCTGACTAACTTCCAGGATCATTTTGGAGGGGCTGATCTGAGGCTCTCTTCCACTTCTTTGTGCTCTTATTGCATTTCTCTTATTATTCCCGAAGGTGATATGCAGAATGATGCGAGTGAAGACCAATTATATCCATTATCACAAGCAGAAGTAGATGAACTATATGAAGCCTTTCTAAACGAAACAGATCATGGAGGCTTGGCTAGGAACCTTCCAGAAGGTCAGGAGCCCCCCCCCCCATGAGGAAAAATCATAGAAACTAGCTGGGCTGGGCACCCCTTTCCTCCCATTGCGAGGGCCGTCCTTAGGGTGGTGTGACTGTGGCAATTGCCCCAAGCCCCACATTGGCACTGGCCCCACACAGAGCACACTGCAGTGCAGCCTACCCTCCTCTCCCTCAGCCCCGGCCACTTATCTTTCCCTGCAGCCAAGCCAGAGCCCATCTTTTGTGTCTCTGTGTAGCTTAAAAGGCTACCAGGCAAACTGCTAGAGCTCCATCTCTCTTGCCTCTCAGCTGTTTGGCGGGTGGGTGGGGCTTGCAGAGAAGCCTCCATGCAGGCCTCCCTGAAGCCTGAGGCTCAGCAAAGCGGCAGGCAGAGACTGTCCAGCACCAGAGCTCTCTGCAGACTGCCCAGCCCAGCCTTAGTACTGGAGAGATGATGTGATTTCCTTTTTGTGGATATCTCCCCCCCCCCGCTTGAATATATAGGGACTGGCATTGGTATTGAGCAGAGATGAAGGGCAAGTTGGGAGGAATACGTATATTTAAACTGAAGTGGTTTGAACAAATTGTTGGGTTTAAAAGAGAACCCACCCAGAAAATCCTATAAGTGGCTTTTTTCATGGCAGAAAATTACAAAAACTTCTGGAACAAACAATATATAGTTGGTTAACTTGTTTATGAATGCAGTATGATCAAGTTGATTTGCAACACAGAAGGCCTGAGAACTGTGAAGCATCTGTGCTAAATTTGGTCTGTGCTGAGCATAAGTGTATGTATTAATATTGAAATTGCCGAACATGTAACAGCACCACCACCCACTGCCCCTCCATGATGCTCCACACCTGGGTTCCTCCTGTGCTCAAGGACGGTCACTGGCCCTCCACCCCCAGCAGCTAGGTTGGCATTAGGCCCAAGGGGGCTTGGTTGCCACCACCCCTCCACCATCGCTGACAGTTAGGTGGCCGCTGTAGGGCTGCTTTGATGCCCTCTCCATGGTGCTGAACAGCTTGGTTGCTACTGGGTAGGAGTCCTTCCTTCTCCACCAAGCCCATGGCACCTGAGTAGCTCTCGAATGGGAATGGACAGTGACGGAGGAAACGGGAGTGGGGAGGTGCTTGGCTCCATCTGCCTCCATTACAACTGCACAGAGAGGAGAGAGGTTCCATTGGCAGAGCCAGAAGAAGAGCGTCTTCTGTTCCACCCCGCTGTGTGCGCACTGCACGCACAAGTGATGCTTCTTGCACATGGTGTCACCAACAAACGGGGCATGTTGTGAGAGCTCTCCGGAGCTCATTTCCAGCCAGCGTTTGCTGACTGGCTGTGTTATTTCCTTTCCTCTACCTCCAGCAAAGGAGGGAAAGGAAAATAATGCAGCCAGCCAGAGGAGCTCCAGAGTGCTGGGGCTCTTGTGCTTGTGTCCTGCACCCAGGGCATCTCGCGTGGCCCTCTTCACCAGTGGCCCAGATTCCTTGAACCCTACCGCTGAATAGTGGCTCCACCCCTCGAAGGTTCAGTGACAAAGGAGTGCAAAAATGGGGCATGCCTGCAAAGTTGCAGGGCTGCTCCCCCCCTACTGTTTCTTGCTTCTTCCAAACAGGGTTAGGGATGGTGCCATAAAGATGGAGTCAGTCAGCCAGTAGCTCCAAGGCTCCCAGTTAATCAGGGGGGCCTGAGCCCCAGGGCCAGGCGCAAATGATTCTGCTCTTCCCGATCACCACAGTTATACGGAACAATGACTGAATAAGGTTCAGAAGTGGACTGTATTCCACGTGAGCTCATGTTACAGGTGCCACAAGACGCTTGCATTGCAATTGGGAATCCCAGTGAGGAGAGAACAGAGAGCTGGAATTTTGAAGCTGCATAGAAAGCTGCCTTATACTGGGTCAGACTCTTGAGACATCTAGCTACGGCTGGTCAACACTGACAGGCAGCAGCTCTCCAGAGTTACTGATGGGGTGAATCCCAGCTCTACCTGGAGACTGAGAGAGTTTGGTTTCATTGCCAATTACAGAGAATGGGCTGATCTGATATTTTTAGCAAAACAGGAAGCTCCCTTCTATGGATTCAGACCATTGGTCTATCTAGCTCAGTATTATCTACACAGACTGGCAGCAGCTTCTCCAAGGTTGCAGGCAGGAGTCTCTCTCTGCACTGTCTTGGAGATACTGCCAGGGCAGGGAACCTGTTTCATGCAAGCATGCAGGTGCTCTTCCCAGAGCGGCCCCATCCCCTAAGGGGAATATCTCAGTGTCCACATGTATTCTCCCATCCAAGTGCAAAACAGAATGGGCCCTGCTTAGCAAAGGGGGCAATTCAAGCTTGTTATGGCAAGACCAGCTCTCCCTTGAGCTTATACAGTTTTTCTCTCTTTATTCAAGGAGGTGCTGTGCAGGAGAGTGAAAATGAAGGGGAACCACATGTAATACCCGGAGGAGCCCAGCATGAGATGCCAGCTGTTAGTTCACCCCAGAGGATTCACTTAGGACCAGGATCATATATTTGCCCAGTGTGTGGAAAAAGCTGCACTTATCGCTCTGACCTTACTAAACATCTAAGAATCCACACAGGGGAAAAACCATATGAATGCTTGGAATGTGGACGAGCATTTAAGGACAGGTCCAACCTTATTAGACATAGAATGACCCACACAGCTGAGAAACCATATGAATGCCCAGTGTGTGCCCAAAGATTCAGCCGTAGGGGAAGCCTTATGGTCCATCAAAGAATTCACACAGGGGAAAGACCATATGGATGCCTGGACTGTGAGGAAAAGTTCCGACTCAAGGAAAGCCTTATTAACCACCAAAGAATCCACTCAGGGGAGAAACCATATAAATGTTTGGTGTGTGGGAAACGTTTCAGACAGAAGAAAAGCCTTTCTAGACACCAAAGAATCCACAAAGCAGAGAATGAATGCTCAGGAGGTGGAAAGAGCTCCTGCCAGGGAACAATCCCGATTGAACATCAGACAGCTTACTGGGCAACACGGACTTATAAATGCTCACACTGTAATGAGAGCTTTGCTGATCCCTTGGGCTTGGAGGAACATGAGAAAACACACAATGGAGAAAGCAGCTCATAACTGCATGTTTGGAAAGAGGTTCCTTAGCAGCTCATGTTATATTTTACATCAAGAAATCCTGGAGAATGCAAGATTACTATCTGAGCACAACAGTGCAGTTAGGAAATCAGATGAAGCCAGCTCTGAGTATGTTGCTTTTCTGTACGTTGGAAAGCACTTGCATGCTGCTGGGCCTTTTTCGATTAGTTGCTGTCTGTGAGGACCTCCCAGCATATACTTCTACAGTCCACTGAAGATTTTAATTTCATGTTTTATCTTGAGAGGTTCAATAGTATTAATCATTTTATTCTTTTATGGAAACACAGAGAGCAGACAGATACACTGCAGCCAATGGTTGACATGCAGAATATTACACCAACACACATGTTAAACAGGAGGAAGGTTTTCCAGCCACCTGCCTTCCTGGGGAAAGCTTTCTGTAGCTTCTGAAAACATATCCCTGAGGGCTGTGTGACTCACAGGGACATGTGTTTCGGCCACACCGGCAGCTTCCAAGGGATGAAGAGTGACACAGAAACATTGCTGGCCTGGGAGTGTGCGTGCACTCAAGATGTGCTCACAGTTCCTTATTCTGGATGTCAGCTGATATTTTTAGATCAAATAATATTCACATGACAAGAAAATGGCCTGACTGTTCAGATTGTAGCAAAGTATTCTGTGATAATCAGGCTGGATTAACATGGAAACCATTCAGGAGGAAAGGAAACCTGAATCTGCATGGAAAAGCAGCCGCGAAGGAAGGGAAATGTATCAAAGACTTCTGTTGTTCCAACTGAAATGTACATGAAGATACCAGCTGCTACTTTTCAGATATTTAACATAGTTTCTTTTTATCACTGCTTCTGTATTGGACTGTATTCACCTTGCTTATTAAAATTTTGTGAACTTTTTGGGTTTTTTATATCATGGTTTTAAATAGTTTCTCTACCAAGACAAGAGGCACTCAAAGTATTTTACATAGAAATAAGAATGAAATGTGGTTCCAGTTGCAGATGGGGAGGTGAACTGGTCTTGTGGTAGCAAGCATGAATTGTCCCCTTGGCTAAGGAGGGTCCACCCTGGCTTGCATTGGAATGGGAGACATGTGTGAGCACTGGGATGAGGCTACTCTGGGAAGATGCTTGCATGAATAGCAATAGCAATAGCACTTACATTTATATACCTCTCTATAGCCGAAGCTCTCTAAGCGGTTTACAATGATTTAGCATATTAGAAGAAGGTTCCAAGTTTCCCTCCTGGCATCTCTAGATAGGGCTGAGAGAGACTCCTGCTCGTAACCTTGGAGAAGCCACTGCCAGTCAGGGTAGACAATACTGATGAAATCATAGAAGGCAGCTTCCTAAGGGCTCACCGTTTAAGATACACTGGGTACGTCAATGGGGCACTTGCCCACTATGACCTACACCTGCATTAGCCTGCATCTTCTCCGTTCTCTCACTTGGTTAAAAAGCAAGATCCTTTAAAGTGTGTTACCCGTAGTTATGCTATACTAAGCAGTAACCTGAAAGCCCCTTTGAACACAATTGGTTTGTATGGATGTGGTACTGGTTGCCAGTTGGATAATTGTAATGGTAGCTTTAGTGTCCTAGATTCCATGTGACTGTTCCAGTGAACGGACAAACCTTGGATGCAGATTTAATAATAGACATTTTAGGACCAAGTTACCTGGGAGAGCCCCGCCTTCTGCATGATCCCCACTATACATTAAGGCTATCAAGAGAGGTCAGTCTCCAAATGCTGCCAGCTCATCTGATGGCTGCTCAGGAGTAGACCTTCTCTGTAGTTGCTCCAGGGTTGTGGAATGCACTCCCTATAGACATTTAGAGGAGTGGTCACCCTCTTTTAGAGCCCTTAACATGCTTTTTTAAAAGCCTGGCTTTTAGTAATTTTTGAATGTTTTAAATTGTTTTAATAGCTATTTTTATTGTCTTTGTGAACCACCATGATCCTTTGGTGTCAGGCAGTATATAAATTAAATAATATATCCAGGTGTGGAGCCACCATTGAGTGAACGGGTTCAAAGAACCTGGGCCACGCCCAATCAGGAGTTGTACCTCGCGGGCCCGACACCCCCCCCCAGTCTGATGTCAGATGCTGGGCTGTTGGTTTAGCTCCCAAGCGGGGGCTGTGCAGCCCCCCTTCGGGAATTAAATGTCCGCTGCATTTGGGGCGTGGACAGGAGCGGCTCTTCCCTGTCTTTAAGGCAGGGAAAAGAGCTGCCCCTGGCTGCACTGCGAATGCAGCGGCAGCCAAAACCTAACTCCCCAAGGGGCTGCGCGGCCCCTTCGGGAGTTAAATGCCCATCGCTCCGGTGTCCAAAATGGAGGCTGTGTGCCCCCAGCTCCAAATCACATAGAGGGGTGCTGTTTGCAGCCCCAAAACAAGTTGTTTTGGCAACATCTGTGCCTGAATCTGGGTACGAAATACAATGCTTTTGTACCATCCTCCTTTTCTTGACCTTAAAAAAAAAAAAAAAGGATGCAGGTGGGTATATTGGTGCCCACAATAATCTGCTTGCAGGGTTTTGATGGGATGAGGAATTGTAACCTGAAGAGAGATTTTTGTCCAGTCCAGAAGGTGAAGTTTAAACTGAAGGAGCCACAAAGGTGCTAATCAAAGTCCAGTTCTGGAGGTATGAATGCTGATGTTATGGCCCAACCAATTCCTTCCCAAAGCAGCAAGAAGCTCCAACAATAGATCGAGCCTTTGATCCCTGGCTGAATGGAAAGGGAGCACCTTCTTCCTTTAGTTGGCCCATACCTGTCTCTAGCATTACTAAACGGAGTACTAGTTTCTCGTTCAGGTTGATAGAACCTTTTTGGAAATCTAGATCAATACATCATTGCTGAATAGAAAAATTTCATAATGAACTAAACTTGAACTAAAATTTAATAATGAACTAAACTTGCTAACTTGGCAAAGAGGCACCTTTTAACATGGTGATTCTGTTTATTCACTGTACCTCCAGTGACTGTTGTTGGTGACTATCTTATGTTTCTTTTTAGATTGTGAGCCCTTCAGGGACAGGGAGCCATCTTATTTGTTTGTTATTTCTCTGTGTAAACTGCCCTGAGCCATTTTCGGAAGGGAGGTATAGAAATCAAATCACATCAAATAAATAAATAAACAGCTGCAGTACAGGAGAGCAAACCACAGGAGGCTTCCAGCTGTCTAGGTGGGGTTTGGTCCTGTAGCGAGAATGAGATTTTTGTCTATATCGGTATTTCCCAACAGGTGTGCTGCTGAACACTGGCTGGTGTGCTGGACTAAATTGCTCTGAGTCTGCTGCACAACTGGGCATTTCAATCATGAAGTTGACTTGTTCCCTTCTTCAGCGGGAGGGACGTGTCCTCCTTGCTGCGTTACAGGGCAAGGCAGCTCCAGGAGGGATACAAGGCATAGCTATGAATAAGAATTAGGACTGCATGGGACTAAAGAGGCAGAAGCAAGTGAAAAGTAAACTTAGAAGTGTTATGTAGTGCCATTGCCACTGCAAAAAATAGTATATCTTGTGTAGCAGTGTTCTCCAGTCCCGTCCCCCCCCAAACCCCTATGTATGTATGGCTTGTGATGAGAAAGGTTGGAAATTACTGGTCTCTACCTATGGCTGTACTCTGGGAACCTATCTGATGCAACTGGAATCCAGTAGCCTCTGAAACCCCATCTGACCAAATTTCCAGGATCATTTAGGAGTGGCTGATCTTTTTGGGAATTCTCTCTGGTAGGAGAAACCCTTTTCCATTATAGCAGAGTGCACAGAGGCACAACACAGCAGAATTTATTTATTTATTATTAAAACTTTTATACCGCCCTTCCAAAAGGCTCAGGGCGGTTTACATTAAAACACCATTAAAATCAGTTAATAATTAAAACAAAAATTATAGAGCATAAAACAATGATTAACAATTAAAAACATCATAAAACAACAAATAATCAGAACAATTTAAAAACAGGTTTTTAAAAGCTGAGAAACCCTGGTTGAAGAGATGTGTTTTCTGAAGATTGCCAGAGGTGGGAAGGATCGTATCTCAGAAGGGAGCGCATTCCACAATCTCAGGGCAGCAGCCGAGAAGGCCCGTCTCTGTGTAGCCACCAATCGAGTTGGTGGCAACTGGAGACGGACCTCCTCAAGTGACCTCAATGGCCGGTGGGGCTCATAGCGAAGAAGACGCTCTCTTAAATACCCAGGGCCTAAGCCGTTTAGGACTTTATAAATTATAACTAGCACTTTGTATTTCGCCCAGAAACCTATTGGCAGCCAGTGTAACTCCATCAACAAAGAAGTAATGTGGTCTCTCCGAGATGACCTGGAGACCAACCTGGCTGCCGCATTCTGAACCAACTGAAGTTTCCGGACTACGTACAAAGGCAGCCCCACGTAGAGCGCATTACAGAAGTCCAGTCTGGAGGTTACCAACAAATGTACCACTGTTTTGAGGTCATTGATCTCAAGAAACGGGCGCAGCTGGTGTATCAGCCGGAGCTGATAGAAGGCACCCCTGGCCACAGCCTCAACCTGAGAAACCAAGGAGAGACGTTGATCCAGTACTCCCAGACTGCGAACCTGTTCCTTTTGGGGAAGTGTGACCCCGTCTAGAACAGGCAGATCAAAATCGTCTCTAGAGTTCCGACCCCGCACAATAAGTACCTCTGTCTTATCTGGATTCAGCTTCAGTTTATTCTCCCTCATCCAGCCCATTACTGCTTCCAGGCAGGCATTTAGGGAGGATATGCCAACTCCTGAAGAAGTTGACATGGAGAAGTAGATCTGGGTGTCATCAGCATACTGGTAACACCCAGCTCCAAATCCCCTGATGATCTCTCCCAGCGGTTTCATGTAGATGTTAAAAAGCATTGGAGAGAGCATGGAGCCTTGAGGGACACCATACTTAAGCTCAGATTTTGAAGGGCAACAATCTCCAATCGACACATCTGGAATCTGTCCGAGAGGTAGGAGTGGAACCACTGTAAAACAGTGCCTCCCACCCCCAACCCCCTCAGACATTCCAGAAAGATACTATGGTCAATAGTATCGAAAGCCGCTGACAGATCCAAGAGGACCAACAGAGTCACACTTCCTCTGTCAATTGCCAATTGGAGATCATCCATCAGGCCAACCAAGGCAGTCTCCACCCCATAGCCAGTTTGAAATGGGTCTAGATAATCAGTTTCCTCCAAGACCGCCTGGAGCTGAGAGGCCACCACCCTCTCAATTACCTTGTCCAGCCATGGGAGATTGGAAACTGGCCTATAATTGCTCAACTCTGAGGGATCTAACGCAGGCTTCTTTAGAAGAGGTCTAATAATTGCCTCCTTAAGACAAGGAGGCATCCCGCCCTCCCTCAGAGAAGCATTTATTATTTCTACCAGGCCGCCTACAACAGCCTCCCTGCTAGATAGAACAAGCCATGCTGGACAAGGATCAAGAGGACAAATGGTAGGCCTCACCGCTCCAAGCAGCTTGTCCACATCATCATGAGTTACAAACTGAAATTGATCCAGTTGAATCGTATAAGAGGAGTTGTCGGACACCTCCAGTTCAAACATCAAATTAATTGTGGAGTCCCCATGTAGGTCAGCCCGAATCCGAGAGATTTTATCTGTGAAAAATTCATTAAACACACCACAGTGGGTAACTGATGCCTCCAAATTCTGGTTCAAGGGAGAGGGAGCAGATACTAGTCCCCTCACAACCCTGAACAACTCCGCTGGACGTGAATTCGCAGAGGCAATACGGGCAGAAAAGAACCGCTTCTTTGCCGCACATATTGCCTGAGCATAGATCTTTAAATGTGCTCCATGTCGTCATCTGTCGTCATCTGTTGGATTTGAGTCGAGTCTTTCTCCACTTGCACTCCAGTTGCCTACCTTGCCGCTTCAGCCCCCATAGATCTTCCGTATACCAAGGGGCCAATTTTGAAGCAGGTCGGAGGGGATGCTTAGGCATGCGTGTATGCTGAGAGTAAACATACATACACGCGTATGAGAGTAAACTCAGTAAACTGAGAGTAAACTCAGCATACACGCATACTTAGGCATGCGTGTATGCTGAGAGTAAAGTAACTTGGAGCCAGTTCATAGTTTCAAATCAATATAAATGGTATTTATTAGAGAATGCCATTCTAGATAGGAAAGTGAGGAGTTAGGGTCTCTAATCTATCTATCTAGCTGAATGCAGATGGATTCTGCATCTCTACACACAAGGTGCAGGGGAGAGGAGCTTGCATGTTGCAAGCAAGGTAGAAGGATGGGAAGAGAGGAAGGAAGTGGCTGGAAGAAAGGAAGTCCCTAAGATTAGCAATCTACATATCAAAGGGATAGTGTCAGAGCAGTAGAGAAGGGATGACCAATGTCTTGACCCTCTAGCCCTCTGGCTCACTAGTCCATCCTCCTATGTCACTGAGACAAGAGACAGCACAGAAGAGTCCTTCACTTCCAACAGATCTGAGGCTCTCTTCCACTCCTTTGGGCTCTTATTGTGTTTCTCTCTTTATTCCCAAAGGTGATAAGCAGATTAATGCGAGTGGAGAGCAATTACCTCCATTATCACCAACAAAAACAGCTGAACTATATGAAGTTTTGCCAGAAGAAGCTGATCATGGAGGCTTGGCTAGGAACCTTCTTGAATGTGAGGAGCCCCCCAAAGAGGAGAAACCCTAGAAATGCCTAGAGTGTGGATAGCCCGTCACTTGGAGACCACACACCAAGGAACTTGCTCCAGGGACAGGGAGACGATGGAAGGAAAGAGGAAACCTGTGTCCGGAGCCACACAATGGCTGGGCTGCCATTGGGTGTGAGAGCCAGCCAGTGGACACCCTCTCCACTGTGTCCGGCAACTGGTTGCTGCTGGGTGTGAGAAAAGAGCACTTTATTGCTTATAGAAAAGAGCATTTATTGATTTATTATATGTTTATACCACCCCATCTAAAATAGCTCTGGCCACTTTTCAATACGAAACCACCGCAAACGATCTGTACAATTGGAAATATATCAAGTTATGCAAAAGTGGCATTATGTTTACGCTCCTCCGCCTCCTTCAAAAAGCCCGGCGGGTCGCCGCCTGCAGAGGTCAGTTTCCTCTCTGCTTTCTGGCGAGAGTCCATCCGAGGGTTAAAATGAGTGAGCTTGGGTTCCTAGAAGGGAAGCCGAGAGACAGTCGCTCCCTGCTTATCTTCCTCTGCCTTGAACCTTTGGAAGTTCAGTGGCTCCTTCTGGAATCTGGTAAGTCCCGGACCCTTTGGGGCGAAGGAGAATCCCGGGACTGCAGTGGCTGGAGGCGGCCAAGAAGCAAGCCATCCCGCCCACCTGCCAGGAGGAGCGATGCCCATATCCTCAATGCCTGGCCAGTGGCTGGAGGAAGAGATGGGGGGAGGCGGCTGCTGGTGCTGCAGGCTGGGGACCCAGAGCGAGGGGGAGCCCGTCCCCGCCGCTCAGCTTCACCCCAGAGGGAAAGGGGGGCTGCTCAGCTGGGGCATTTTCTAGGGTTCCCTCCAGGGGCGTAGCAAGGTTGGAGTGGGCCCAGAGACAAGATTTTAAAATGCCCCCCCCAAAGTCCAGGGCTTCCGCACACCCCAGGCCCCCAAGGATTTAAGTCTGATATTCCAAAATAAGTATGCTGCCTGCAAATACATTTCACTGAATACACACACACACGTCACAATATATAGTGATATACATTGAGTACTATACATTTGTATTACTTTTAATGCCTAGAACACACTAGAAAGATGAATTATTAAAATGGGCCCCTCGCTGCAGATTAGCAAAGGAGACTTTCAACCATGCAGGGTGAGCCTATGTTTGTTTTCTCAGAATTCTGAACAAATTCAGTCAAGTTTGATTGCAGGAGGTTTTTCACAGGAGGCTTTTAAAGCCCTTTAAGACACATCTCCTCTGGAATGGAGGTGCTGCATTCACATGTTGGCCAGATTTACCCTGAAGTCCCTGCAAGTTATTGGGGAGCAGGTCACACACAAGAAAAATAAAATAAAAGCACCACACATGCTTCACAGTTCTCACTCAGACCTTCTGGGTTGCAAAACAACTTGAACATAAGTGCATTTATAAATGAATGAATGAATGAATAAATAAAATTAATAAAATACTGTTCCAGAAGTTTTTGCAATTTTCTGCCATGAAACAAGCCACTTATAGGACTTTTTAGATAGTTTTTTTTAAGTCAGCAAATTTTCCAAGCTGTTTCAAAATAAATATTCAGAGACTTCTCGGTCCCTCCCCCCGCCCATATCCAAGCCCTATGGCAAGCAGATCCCTATCTAGGGGGGGGGGGGTGGGGGCGGGAAAGGTAACCACAAAAAGGAGTTCACACTCTGCCTGGCAAATGCTGGTCTGGGTTAAGCAGGGCAGCAAGGGGTCTTCTGCTGCCGAGAACACTCTGGCTGCCTCCTCCTTCCTGGCTTGCTTGGGCCCTACTCGAGTTCAGGCTTCACTGCGGCCTACACGGAGGCCTCCGTGGAAGCCCCGCCCACCCGCCGATCAGCTGAGAGGCAGGGAGAAAAGGAGCTCTTGGCAGCTTGCCTGCTGCTTCGATTGCGGCCAGCAGAACAAGCAGGAGAGAGGGCGAAGAGGGCAAGTGGCTGAGGGGCCTTGGGGCTGGGCAGGGGCAATGGGGAGTCACATGAGGTGCCTCTGGGGTGCCCCTCCAGGCAGTGGGGCCCCCAGACAACTGTCTCCCCTTGCCCTATCATTGTTACGCGCCTGGTTCCCTCCACTGCATCTAGATGAGAGAACCTCTTCCTTCCTTCCTTCCTTCCTTCCCTCTTGGGAAAGCTAGGAGCTCGCTTAGGGTGGATTCAAACCAGAGTCTTGTCAAACCAATTTAGTCAGTCTCTACATATATGTACACCTGGGGTGTAACAAGGCTGGAGTGGGCCCAGAGACAAAAATTTTAAATGGGCCCCTTGCTGATACACACACACACACTTCACAATATATAGTCATGTGACTTGCCTCTGGGGGGCCCCTCAAGGCGTAGGGGCCCCCAGGCAGCTGCCTCCCCTTGCCTAATAGTAGTTACGCCCCTGATATACACGTACTCAGTAGCGCCCAGACTGCTCCCGCCGCCATGAGCCCGCCTCCTGTATTGCCACCGCCGCCGATCTTTGCAAGTGTATTCCTTCTAGCTGCCATGTGCCCCAAAATGCCCCAATCAGGTTTTGGTAGATTTTTGATATGTTCCTCGGGATACTTTCTTGAGCACAAAACCCCACATTTCTTTCTTTTGCAATTAGTTTGAGGTCTTTTTCTTTGAGCACAGAATGATGGGCCTAAGAGGGGACAAGGTTGTGGGCTTCTTGGAAGCAGTGGCTGGGCACTGGAGGAGGTCTGTTTCTTTCAGTGGGCACTACTGAGCTCTGGGAGTTAGGAAACGAACTTCCATGTACAAGGGCAGTACATCCCTGAGTGTTAGATAGTGAGGAGAAATATACTTTTTTCTTTGTTTCTGATGTAAAATTATAAAGGGAATATATGGTGTGTTTTTGTCTGAAATGTTGGCTTTATTCTTCAGCAGATTGAATATATGACTTGAACTTGGCTAGGACCTTTGGGGAGGGAAAGGAAGTGAAGTAGAGACACAAGGGAGCGGAGAGCAAGGAAGTGTGGATAGAAAGAAGAGTTGTTAGGGGGTGACCAGGAGCAGGGATGTGCTATCATGTGAACCCCTAGCTGGGCTGAAGGCTTTGGTCTGTGGCCTTCAGGTGAAGAAATCTCCCCTCTCATCCTTCCCCCATCTCTAATCTTTCGTTGAATTTTAATGTGTGTTTGTCTTTTGTACAGGGAGAAGATTTAACTGGTACCAGAGTAGTCTGCTTTTCCTTGTAAAAGCTCTTCTTGCCTTCAGAGCACAATCCTTCATTCAGAGAACATGAAGATGTAGTAAGAAACACCAGTTAGGGAAGTTCTTGATTTAAGAAGGAAATTGGCAACAGAGAAAGCAGATTGTTGTTGAAGGCTGACTTAGAGCACAAATTAGGGATGGAAGAGCCAGGCCCAACGGGTCCAGAAGCAAGAAAAGGCCCTGATGCAACCCAGGTGGGGAGTAGTTGTGAATTCTGGGAAATAACTGTGGAGAAGATCTTAGGTGAGGACACAGTTAGCTCAGATGTACCATACCAGCGTTTCAGGCAGTTCTGCTACCAGGAGGCCAAGGGGCCTCGGGAACTTTGTAGTCGACTGCACGATCTTTGCCATTGGTGGCTGAAGCCAAAGCAACACACCAAGCATCAGATCCTGGACCTGGTGATCCTGGAGCAGTTCCTGACCATCTTGCCCCCAGAGATGGAGAGCTGGGTCAGGGAATGTGGGCCGCAGACCAGTTCCCAGGCAGTGGCCCTGGCAGAAGGTTTCCTCCTGAGCCAGGCAGAGGAGGAAAAGGTGAGTGTATTTCCTCCTGATAGTTCCAAGGGGATGACTCCTTTGATGGAGATCATGCAAGGAGGGCACCATACTAGCCCCCACCCCAGTTCTTTTGTTTGTATTGTTCCTTTTCTAACCCCTCTATCTGAGAAATGCCCACCGGTTTTCCAGCTTTTTCTATAACTCATCCAAGGAAGAGACCTCCCAACCCACCAGGCCTTTGCAATACCACTTCTTATCTAATCCCTCTTCCCATACTTTCTTCTCCTGTGATCCCTACTTCTGTTTCAGGTGCAGTTGGAAGGGGTCCCTGGTTTTCCTAAGGGAAAGAAGGTTTTGTCAGACACCAGTCGGAAGCCGCTGTTCAGATGGATTGTACAGGAAGGGGAGGGATGTGCCAGCTTGCTGGGTAAGGATGAATAGGGTGTATTTTCCCTCTTCTCTTCCTCTCTTGGGGATGCACTTTAATTTATTTAGCAACCAGGAGATCAAAGAAGGGAGCACTTGGGGTGGGTGGGAGGGAAATGAAGCAACTCTCCAGATTCAGCAGAGTATTAAAAGACATCCATGTCACAACATACTAAATCAGTGTTTCCCAGCTGGTGTGCCTTACTGACAGGCAGGGCTGCCACTCTGTAGTAGAGCATCTGTTTGGCATGCAGAAGGCCCCAGATTCAATCCCTGGCATCCCCAAGAGCTTTCCCAGACAGCAGGCTTTACTGCGAACTTGAAGTTGTCCCAAAAAACCCGAAGCAAAAAGTGGATTTTTTTTTAACCCCGGATACAAATCGAGCGACACTTTAACGTGCAGTGAAAAACCTGAATTTTGTGTGAAGTGCTCCCTGATAGCTCGTTCAACGAAAGTACCACGAAAGTTAAAACTGCAAGATTCAAGATTCCATCCTAACCTGAACAATTGGATTAGGGTCTTGAGAAGCAGGGCATTCTGTTCCTTTGGAGAGCTGGAGGTCTAACTCTTAAATCATTTAAAGTGCAAATAGATTATTTTTTTCTTTCCCTAATTTAATCGCCTTGACCTGCTCTTGCTTTCTTACTTCTGTAGCTAAAGGGTCTAAAAATCCTTGCCCTTCTTGGATGTGCATCCTGCATCGCTTTGTGAGACATGTTTGCTACAACCTCTCCCATAATGTAAAAATGTTATTCTGTCTCCATGTTGACTGTGGGCTCAACTCACAAGGCCTCATTTGCTTGCCTTAAGCCTTCAACAGTTGACTTTATACAATGGAAACCAGCCCTGCGAATAAGCCAACAAGTTCGGCTTTGTTCCCCATGCTGTTTCCATCAACGTAAAACTTACTTGTAAACTCCCAGGGCTGTTAACTTGGATTGGGTCACACACAAGGAACAAATAAAAGTGAAACTATGTACAAGGAATAAAGCACCTTCCCACTATCGTTCTCTCCTGCTCAGCTTGTGGAATTACATCTGTGATGGATGGCAGCTCATTTCTTCTTGATCCTAGGGTGGAAACTACTTCTGCACAGCCTGATCAGGTAGCGGAGGGTTCATGGGTGGAGATGGGTAGCACGAGGCCAGGTGATTGTCTGGATCTGAATGGATGCCTGGCTCTCTCTTTCCGTCAGTGAAATCTGTCAGCTGGGATGGCTGTGAATGCCACTTCTGGAGGTTTTCCAGGAGGGTCCTCAACCTACCACCTCTTATTTATTTATTTAGCAGATTTATATCCCACCCCAAACTCGTGTCTCTGGGCAGTTTACAGTAAAATAACATAAATTAAAACAAGAATTTAAACATTAAAACAATTAAAAAACATGCCAGATTCTGTAAATCCATTTAAAAGCCTGGAGGAATAAATGTGTCTTCACAGCCCTTTAAAAGCTGTCAAGAGATGGGGAGGCTCTGATTTCTGCAGGGAATGCATTCCAAAGACTCAGGGCAGCAACCCCGAGAAATCCATTCTAACAGGTAGAAAGGATGCTTCTTTATATCAGCTTGGCCCCTTGGTCCGTCTAATGCAGGGCTGCACAACTCCGGCCCTCCACCTGTCGTTGGACTACAACTCCCATCGTCCCCAGCCATAGTGGTCAATCATCAGGGATGATGGGAGTTCTAGCCCCAGATCTGCAGGATTCTGCAGATCTGCAGAAATTGTCTATACACTGGTGATCCTCCCTGTTTTTCAAGTGGGAGCCCCTTTGGCCAAAAACCTGCAATGGGAGAGCCATTTCCCACTGTCCTGTCCTCTGCACATTACTGTTTTTCTCCGAGTGCTAGGAGGGTGCTTTAAGAGAGATCTCTATGGGGAAAGCAATGGGAAGTGCTACACTTTGCAGAGGAGGATAGTAGGCTTGTGCCCGAAACGTTTCGGCGGCCATTGAAAAGGCCGCCGAAACGTTTCGGGTGTGGGGGCGGATTCGGCGCCGGCAGGGGTAGGGCTTTAAGGGCGAGGGAGAGTGTACTCACACACACACCCCGCCGCGTTTCCCCCGCCGGCGCTCTCCGAATTTTAAGCCCCTCGGGACGGCAGCGTTCCTCCCTGCCGCCCCGTTCCCCCCGTTGGCCGGAAGTGGCCGGAAGTCCCGAGCACGCGTGCGCCCGGGTGCACACGCGCTCGGGACTTCCGGCCACTTCCGGCTGACGGGGGGAACAGGGCGGCAGGGAGGAATGCTGCTGCCCCGAGGGGCTTAAAATTCGGAGAGCGCCGGCGGGGGAAACGCGGCGGGGTGTGTGTGTGAGTACACTCTCCCTCGCCCTTAAAGCCCTACCCCCGCCGGTGCCGATAATTTTTTGTGCACATCCCTAGAGAATAGAGTATCTTTTTCTTTAAGGCTCTGATGCCCTTTGCGGAGGTTGTGGTGCATTTCTCCGAAGAGGAGTGGGCTCTGCTGGATCCAGACCAAAAGGCCCTGCACAGGGAAGTCATGGAGGAGACCTGGGGGATCATGGCCTCTTTAGGTAAGGCTCCCTCCTTCTCTAGGTTGATAGAATCCATTTTGAAATACTAATTTTTGCACTATTTTTGTACCTTGCTTCATCACCTTCTGGCCAAGCAGCTTTTTATGTATTAAAAAATGGTTGCTATTAATGGTTGTTAGTGAGGCTTGCCTTGGGCAATGTGCTCCCCTCAATGCCCGCCCCCCCCCCGCTGCAACATGGGGAGACTAACCAGTGCAACTCACCGGGTTGTGGTCAAGATTACAGCACGATGGTTGTGAAATTCTTTGAATACTCAGAATCAGAATCAGAAGCTTTATTTCGATCAATGACCAGAACAAACACAAGCAAAAAGGAAAAAGAGAATAAAACATCATAAAATAGTAGTACGCAACTTACGTGCAACGTAGCAAAACTTGGCCACAGAGTTAGTACTCATACTATCAAATTTAGTCAGTAATAAATCAAGATAAAAGTCATCTGAGCGGCCAGGAAAAGACTTCAACAAGGGTGAGATAAAATCTAAACGGGCATCCCTGTAGAGGTCACAGTAAAGAATAAAATGTGCAGTCGACTCAATAGCACCTGAGCCACAAGGGCAGAGGCGCAAAACATAAGGAATCCCCTTGAACCTTCCCTTAAGCACAGATGTTGGAAGAACATTAAGACGTGCAAGTGTCAAGGCACGCCTAAATTTAGGAAAGGTTATGTTACTTAGGTAATCAGCAGGCTTAAGATTGTAGAGCTGGTTACCTATATACAAACCTCTAGATATTTTGGAGGCTTCAACCTGTAGGTCAGTATCAATTATTCGCTGTTTAATAACCTTCGTAGCTGTAATAGATCCTATCCTAACAAGTTCTTCAAGTGGGATCCCATAAAGTTGAGATTTTATTTTAAGCGACCGTTTCCATCTCGAATCAAAGGAGTCGGTCATAATAAGAGGGACTAATCCCACTTGTGAGAACTTCAATTTTAACCAGAATAGGAAAATACATTTCCAATAAACCGATTCCAAAGTATAAAGGCCTGCCTCCCGTCTAATAGCGGCATTTGAGACACTATTTGGGACCTGGAAGATGGATCTAAGAAATTTTGTCTGTATGGCCTCCAGAGGTGAAAAATGACAGAAAGGGCCCAATTGTGCACCATATGTAAGCTGTGGGTGTACTTTAGCTGCAAAGAGTTTAATAGCAGCAGGTATATATGCAGCGCCCTTCGTGAAATAAAAAGATCTAATTAAGTTGGCCGAAAGCTGGGCTTTCTGTATGGTATAGTTGAGGTGGGCCTGACGGCCTCCCGAAGCATGGAAGACTATGCCAAGGTATTTAAATATTTTAACTTGTTCAATTAATTGGCCATTTATTTTCCATACATGGGGCTTGGGGCGTTTGGCAAATACCAGTACTTTAGTTTTCTGGTAGTTTACCTCAATGGCCTCCTCTGCACAAAAAGAGCTAAGTGATGCAAGTGCCCGCCTTAGGCCGACTGGAGTCAGTGACAGGAGAACCATGTCATCGGCATACAGCAGAATTGATATATGTTTATGTGCCAGTTTGGGCGGATGAATAGAAGGAGCATTCATATGCGTTACTATGGAGTTAATATAGATGTTAAACAAAAAAGGGGCTAAAATACACCCTTGTCTGACTCCTCTATGTGTGGGGATTTCAGCAGATAAGTGACCCCGTGCACTACAACGAACTCTTAAGGATGTATTTTCATGTAGCTTAAAAATTAGTAATAGGAGACGCATATCTATGGATAAATCCCTCAACTTAGCCCAAAGGCGGCCCCTAGAGATGGAATCAAAGGCAGATTTTAAGTCAATAAATGCCGCATAGAGGGCAGAGCCAGGTTTACAAGTATATTTCTCAGCCAGATGTTGGAGTATAAAGGCCTGCTCAATGGTCGATCGGCCTTCACGAAATCCGGCTTGTTCAGGAGCCAGGATGTTATAGGCATCAATCCAGTCAGTCAGTTTTATCAGGAGATGTTTCGCATATAATTTAGAGATAATGCTCAAGAGGCTAATTGGGCGGTAATTTGCGGGATCTTGTCTGCTTCCTTTTTTATAAATAGGGATAATTAAAGCAACCCCCCAATCCTGAGGAATTTTCGCAGTCTTATCGATAAATGAGAATAATGACGAAAGAACAGGGGCCCACCATTCTAAGTTAGTGCATATAATCTCAATAATGATGCGGTCGATCCCGGGAGCTTTACCGGGTTTAGTTTGTTTGACAAGGGCCTCAATTTCTGAGCATGTAACTGGGTTCCAATAGGAAAGGTCAGAGGTATTTAATTCTAGCTTAGCTTCTGTAGGATCAGTTTGACTGTAGAGTTTGTGGAAATGACGCTCCCATGATTCTGCGGGAACAATAAAGGTCGGCGAGGAGGGAGCTCTCACGTGAGGAGAAGAGATCAGTCGCCAAAACCTTGTTTGATTCTTTGATTTAGCTGCATCAATTAGTTCAGACCATTTTTCTTTAGTAAATTGAAATTTCTTAGATTTCAACAATTTCTTATATTGATGTCTCAGATTAAGTAAATCCTGCGAACTGTATACAGAGGTACCTTCAGCATGGGATTTAAAGGCCTGAATGAGGGCCCTCTTGGCAGCGCGACACTCAGAATCAAACCATGGACGGGAGGGGGTTTTATGGCGCTGACTAGCTGGTGGGCAGGAGTTGGTGAGCATGGGTGAAAGGAGACTAATTAGGCTAGCATAAAGATCTAAGATAGCTGGAGAGGAAATCTGTAATCCTTTCCCAACTAGGGCTTCTCGCAGAGAGATGGCATCCTGAGAATTTAGGAACAAGCTTACTTGGTTAAGCAAGAAAGGAGACCATCTCACTCGCTGGTGTATAGGTCCATCATTCCTGCAAAGATTTTGTTTGCAGTCTAACCTAACAAGGCCTTTCCAACCAATATTCAGAAGCAGGGGGAAATGATCGCTCTCTGGTCGATTAACAACTTGAAAGTTCCTAACAGCTGAGGCCAAACCACGAGAAATAGCCACATAGTCAATTAAGGAAGGTCTAGCTCCCGCCCAGTGAGTAAACTCTGCGGGAAAATCAGTGTGAACCGCTCCATTAAGACAGTGCAAATCCAACTTATTAAATGACTGAAGTAAGGTTAAACCTGAAGCATTAGCTCTAGAGTCTTTAGAGCGTCTAACGATTAAAGGGAATGGAGGTTCTACAGTTGGAGGGTAACAGTGAAATTTGGAATAAAGAGTTTGATCATCCAAACCAGTATGAGCATTGAAGTCTCCCGCCAGTACATAGTGTGAATTATGCTGTGAGATCTGGATATCAGTAATAAATGCTTCTAAATTTAGCCATATCCACCTAACACAAGAGTGTGAACCTAAAGGTGGGATATAGATGTTTATCAGCACTAAATTGAAAACCCCAGAAGTAAGTAGAACAGCTAATGCATAAGGGTCAAGGGAGCCAAGGTAAGTCAATTTGCATTGCAGAGATGTAGATACAAGGACCGCAAGACCACCCTTCGGTCTACCCCTGCCCCCCTCAGCCTTGGCAGCTAGTAGAAAAGGTGTATAACCAGGGAGAAAAAGATCTCCTGTTAGCCAAGTTTCTTGGATCATCAAAATGTCAAAGTGGGAAACAAAAGTTGAAAAGTCCGGGTCACGACGTTTGCTATTCCAACCGCCGACATTCCAGGCTAAGATCGATATCTGTTCTGGCCCAGCCAAAAGTCAATCAGTTGGAATCTGGGTAGCCATGGGAGTAGAGTTAGTTTCAGGTTCACATAGAGTGGCATCAGTGGCCAGGGGTTCTGGCAACAAAGAGCAGTTGGGGATATTGGTTGGTGCAGATAATCTGGAAGTAGAGGTAGGATCATCTTGAGGAGATGGAGTAGTTGAAATGCAAATCAGGCTTGTGTCATCATCAGAGGAGAGAACAATAGGGTCTTCTGTAGTTCTTGGAGTAGCAGAAGAAGGGGAAGGTGAGGCACTTGCAGTATCAACAGCATTAGCGGTAGCATCCTTGTAAGTTGGAAATGAGGGACCATTATCGTTGTCATCCGGGAGAGGCCTAGCACCAGTCTTTTTTAAAGC
Source organism: Hemicordylus capensis (assembly GCF_027244095.1). Lineage (NCBI taxonomy): Eukaryota > Metazoa > Chordata > Lepidosauria > Squamata > Cordylidae > Hemicordylus > Hemicordylus capensis. The sequence goes on along the minus strand of NC_069658.1, from coordinate 245,128,904 downwards.
TTTAGCAGGAGAAGAGTGCTGTTTAGAATCTAGCAAGGAAAAAATTGAACAGAAATGGGGGTCGTTTGCCAAGCCCGCCCAATGGTCTTCCTCAATTTGGCCATTTTCTTGTAATGCCATGTGTACCAATTTCAACGTATCCACATCCACTGGAACGTCAGCAGATAGATGGTTAACAGGAGAGGAATTCCCAGCTATGCAGAGAGAAGCAGCTTGACTTTGTTTACTCAGTTCAGCCAAATCGTCGGCTACCTCAAGCAAGGACTTTATAGTATCCGGTAGGGGAAGTATATCAGCATAGTCCTGTAATGCAGAAGTAAACTTTGGAGCAGCATAAGAGTTTAAAGTTTCTGCCTCAGCTCCTTTCTCTTGGGAGGGAGTCTTAATTGAAAGTACACAGGGATGCTGACCTTGAGGTATGGAATGCGATGTTGTCTTGGGCCTGGATGTTTTACTGCTTAGCTTAGTTCTCTCAAGGCTGCGAGGCCGAGGGTGAGGCGCAGAGAGTGGCGGATTTATCTCCCTCATAGCTAGAGGTTTAACAGTTGCATTTACAAAACATCTCTGGGTTGAAATATTGAATCTGGCTAGATACTCTCTTGATCGAAGAAGTAACTCTGGGAAACTGGAATTCCTGAATGTGAGTAGAATTCTCTGATTATGATTCATATCTGGTAAATGTTCATATTTAATAAGGTCATAGCTTGAGATAGAACGGGCAGTTAAGGAGCTTAATGAGCGAAGAATAGCAGATTTGTGGATCCAATTATAACGGTTGCATGACTGACGTGGAACAGAGAGCATAACACAATTAGGTTGAAGTCTGAGGTTAGCTTTGTTGTCAGGTGCAGGGAACGATATACGATTTAATAGCCCATTAACCGATAGCCCATTAACCGGTGAGTCTATCTTTGTTTTAGTATTGCCTTCACGATGGAAACAGGAGCAAGACTGGCTTTGGGTTAAAACAAGCTTCATGATCTCACTTGTTTTAGATTCCAGTCTCTTTAATGTTTGTAGAATATATTGCAGCGTATCTGCAGTTAAATTGCAGAATTGAGATAGAAGAACGTTTTGATCAATGCTACGCTGCGTCTCCTGTGAAGAGCCATTCGGGGGGGGGGGGTTCGACAAAATCATCCCCAGCAACAGCTTCTGTGAAGGCACAAATATCCTCTAACGGGGCAAATCTGTTTTGTAGTGAAATAGGAGTCGAGGCACTCACCGAAGGCAAAAAAGAGTCCAACTTCAGCTGCTTGGTGCGTCTCTTTGACGCTGGGACTGAGGCAGGGAGACCAGCTCCTGTGCAATTCCTTCTGCCCATCCTGGAGGGCTAAAAATAATCTCCCAGGTGATAAAGAGTAGAATAAAAAATATAAAATAATAAAATAGCAAAGAATAATCCAGAAAGAGAGGCCTCTACAGGGAAAAAAGACAAAGAACTGGAGGAGCTGAGAGGAATCAAACTATCCGTCGGCCATGTTGGCTCCACCCCCCTGAATACTCCGAATGACCATCTAAATTGGTGGTGTTAAGGCTTTCCTACGTGGGGTTGTGTCTGAAATGCAGGCTTTGGACTCTTTCTCCAAAAGCTTCTTCCCTGTCTGTCAAAGTTGCATTGAGTCCATCTAGAAGAGTTTAGCAGGAGGAGAGAGGCTGGCCCTATCCCACCCCAGCACAGCATCCCTCCAGTGGCTGTTGCTGGTATCTGCCTTATGTTTCTTTTAAAATTGTGAGCCCTTTGGGGGACAGGGGACCATCTTATTTATGTATTATTTATTTTTTATATGTAAACCACTTTGTGAACTTTGGTTGAAGAGCGGTATATAAATATCAGTAGTAGTAGTAGTAGTAGTTTTAAACTTTTTAAAACAAGTATACCTCTTATTTCTCAAAGCTTCAGCTCAGGTACTATGTATGTATGTATTTATCTATCATGTTTTTATACTGCCTGATTTTATACTCGGTCTTATTTGGATTCAACTTTAGTTTGTTATCCCTCATCCAGCCCATTAATGCCTCCAGACAGGCATTTAGGGAAGATATGCCATTTCCTGATGAGGTCAACATGGAGAAGTAGATCTGGGTGGCATCCGCATATTGATAACACCCAGCACCAAATCTCCTGATGATCTCTCCCAGCAGTTTCATTTAGATGTTAAAAAGCATTGGAGGCAGTATGGAGCCTTGTGGAACTCCACACTTTAGTTCTCGCTTTGCAGAATAACAGTCTCCGAGAGACACCATCTGGAATCTACCAGAGAGGTAGGCGTAGAACCACTGTAAAACATTGCCACCCAATCCCACCTCCCTCAGGCGGTCCAGAAGGATACCATGGATGATGGTATCCAAAGCCGCAGAGAGATCCAAAAGGATCAGCAGAGTCACGCTCTCTCTGACAATAGCCAGTTGGAGATCATGTATGTATGCATGTATGTATGTATGTACATTTACATAGATCTCTATATAGAGCTCTATCCAGAGTCAGGGTGATAGGGTGGGCCTGCCCCCTGCTCTCTGCCCTCTTTTTTTTTAGAAACATTTAAAAAATAACTGACTGCTGCTTGCACTAGGACTGATGGGGGCCAGATAAGCTGACCCCCTACCTTTTTGGCAGCCCCCCCGCCCAGTGTTTAGGCTGGCTATGGGCCACATACATATTTACATGCAAAAAACCCAAGAAGTGTGAGTCCTTCCCCCGCCCCTTGGAGCAATCCCTGCCAAAGCTGGTGGGAAACAAAATACAAGCTTTGAAACTGCCCTAGAATTCGCAGAACAAGCAAATGAATCCTAACTCCGCACGGCGACTTCTTCCCTCCTCTCACATTCTGGAACCCTGTAGCCAGGGCTCCAAACCATGTTATGCCTATTCACTGTGGTCACTGTGACAGTGAGCAATAAAGCAGGGGCTGTGGTGGGACTTTAAGGAGAGCAATACAGTCGTAGCGTGCATGTTCTATGCAGGGCCAGCTAGTTTGTTTGTTTGTTTTGTTTTTAAAGGGCCTTAAAAACACATTTTTTAAAGTTTTGTCTTTAGTGGCTATTTCCTTTCTTATTATTTTTTTAAATGGGTTATTTATTTTGTGTTTAATGATGTAAGCCACCCAGAGTCATTTGGATTGGGCACTATGGTATATAAATCTAATGAATAAATAGCCTCGGACCCCCTCCTGATGACCGGCTGGCTAAGTGTTCAGGCTCAGCCCTTCCCTCGCTCAGCCTGACTGATGGGCCACTGTGCGAACAGGATGCTGGACTAGATGGGCCTTGGGCCTGATCCAGCAGAGCTGTTCTTATGTTCTTATGTTCTTACTAGTAATTTTTAGCCCGTTGTAATAACGGGCGCTAGCCTTAAGGGGAAAAGAGATTTATTTACGGCCCCGCCCCCCGAGTGCAGCCGCAAGCGGGTCCTTTCCTGTTCGGCCACCACGGCTACCGCCACCTCTTGCTGAGGCCGCGGCCGCAATCGGGGCTAGTCGCCCCGCCACCGCCTCACCCGCACTCTCGCTGGTGTCGCGGCCGCCGCCATCGGGGCCAGTCGCCCCGCCGCGGCCACCGCTACCTTTGGCCGAGGCCGCGGCTCTGCCGCTGCCTCGGCTGCACTCTCCTCTTGCCGTTGGCGGCGGCCGCTTCTCCTTGGCCCGCCGCTTCTGCTCCTCCCGGCCCTCTCGCCGTAACGGCGGTGGCCGCCATCAGAGCCAGTCGCTCCGCCGCGGCCACCGCCTGGTCCAACATGGCCGCCCGTCTCTGGGCGGCCGTATCTTTTTTGCCCAATCTGGGCATGCGCTCCGCGCATGCCCAGACCGGGCGAAAAAGACATGGGTGGCACGGCCGCACGCCCAAGGCTTTTATGGTAGAGGATGACTGACAGGTTCAGCAGTCTGGGAAATCACAGCTGATGCTCAGCAACAGCATTTCCTTCTCTGTCAGGCTGAGGGAGGTGTGGCTGAATCTGAGCACCTAACCAGCCAGCCACAAGGAGGGGCAGAGGGAATGATGCTGCCTGACACTCCTCCCCTCTTCCTGAAGAGGAGTCCTTTCAGCTTGCAAGACAGGTTTTTCAATCAGGAGCCAACGACGCAGCATGCCAGTGAGTCAAGGAGACAAGAAGGCTATGCATACCCCCAAAAAGCTTTAAAATAACCCCAGGGGTTGGCGTACTCCTGGATGAAAATTCCTGATGTAGACAAGTATAGGCTACTCTGACTGGCAGCAGCAGCTCTCCAAGGACACATGCCCCAGGTCTTCACATAACTGGAGGCGGTGGGGTTTGAATCTGCGGCCTTCTGCATGCAAGGCACAAGAGCTGCATTCAGGTGGCTTGAAGGCATATGGAGCCAGCCAGGCAAGCAAGGACCGATGGGGAAAGGTGGTGGGAGAGAGCATTGAGTGGCTCTTAAAGGTAGCTGTCCTTGGAGGGGGTGCTCATGTGCACGGAAGCACCTTAGAGGAAACGGTGCTCTTGATCCATCGAGCTTTGGATGGTCAACACTGACAGGCAGCAGCTCTCCATAGTTTCTGATGGGGTGAATCCCAGCTCCACCTGGAGTCGGAGAGAGGCTGGTTTCATTGCCGATTGCATAGAATGGGTTTATTTGATTTTTAGCAAAATAGAAAGCTGCCTTCTACTGAGTCAGACCATAGGTCCATCTCGCTCAGTATTGTCTGAACAGGCTGGCAGTGGCTTCTCCAAGGTGTCAGGCAGGAATCTCCCTCAGTCCTATCTTAGAGATGCTGCCAGGGAGGGGAACCTTCTTCATGCAAGCATGCAGGTGCTCTTCCCAGAGCGGCCCCATTCCCTAAGGGGAATGTCTTAGTGTTCACATGTATTCTCCCATCCAAGTTCAAAACAGAGTGGGCCCTGCTTAGCCAAGGGGACAATTCATGCTTGCTACCACAAGACCAGCTCTCCCTTGAGCTCTTATCCAGTTTCTCGCTCTCTATTCCAGCAGGTACTGTGCCGGAGAGTGAAAACAAAGAGGAACCACATGCAATACCCGGAGGAGCCCTGCATGAGAAGCCGGCTGTTAGTTCACCCCAGAGGATTTGCTTAGGCACAAAATCGTATATATGCCCAGTGTGTGGGGAAAGCTGCACTCATCGCTCTGGCCTTACTAAACATCTAAGAATCCACACAGGGGGAAAACCATATGAATGCTTGGAATGTGGACGAGCATTTAAGGACAGGTCCCACCTTATTAGACACAGAATGACCCACACAGCTGAGAAACCATATGAATGCCCAGTGTGTGCCCAAAGATTCAGCCGCAGGGGAAGCCTTATGGTCCATCAAAGTATTCACACAGGGGAAAGACCGTTTGGATGCCCGGACTGTGGGCAAAGGTTCCGACTCAGGAAAAGCCATATTAGCCATCAAAGAATCCACAGAGGGGAGAAACTGTACAAATGTGTCGTGTGTGGTAAAAGTTTCAGACACAATGAAAGCCTTCCTAGACACAAAAGAATCCACCGAGTAGAGAATGAACACTCGTCCTGCCAGAGAACGATCCCGATGGAACATCAAAGAACATATTGGGAGAAGCGGACTTCTAAATGCTCACACTGTCACGAGAGCTTTACTGATCTGTTGGGCTTGGAGGAACATGAGAGAACACACAGTGGAGAAGGCGCCTCATAACTGCTGCTTGTTTGGAAAGAAGTTTGTTTGCAGCACGTCACCCAATTTTACATCAAGAAATCCTGGAGAATGCAAGATTACTATCTGAGCACCACAGTGCAGTTAGGAAATCAGACGATGCCTGCTCTGAGTATCTTGCTTTTCTGTACGTTGGAAAGCATTTGCACGGCCCTGGGCCCTTTTTAATTAGTTGCCATCTGCATGGAACTGCCAGCATAGATTCTTTTATGGAAACACGGAGAGCAGCCTGATACACGAAGCTTGCTTTTTGCTATGGACAGATACACTGCAGCCAATGGTTGACATGCAGAATATTACACCAACACACATGTTAAACAGGAGGAGAGTTTTCTGGCCACCTGCTTTCCTGGGGATAGCTTTCTGTAGCTTGTGAAAGCACATCCCTGAGGGCCGTGTGACCCATGGGGACGTGTGTTTGGGACACAGAGGCAGCTTCTGAGGGAAGGAGAGAGTGACGCAGAAACATCACTTAGCCTGGGAATGTGTGCATACAGTGATGATATTGATTGATTGATTGATTGATTTGATTTCTATACTGCCCTTCCAAAAATGGCTCAGGGTGGTTTACACAGAGAAATAATAAATAAATAAGATGGCTCCCTGTCCCCAAAGGGCTCACAATCTAAAAAGAAACAAGATAGACACCAACAACTGGAGGTACTGTGCTGTGGGTGGATAGGGCCAGTTGATGTGCACACAGTGCCTGAGTCTGGGTGCCAGCTAATATTTTTGGAGCAAAGGCCATTTGCGTAACAAGGAAACTGATCAATGCTCAGATTGTAGCAAAGTATTCTGTGATAATTAGGCTGGATTAACAGGGAAACTGCTCAGGGTGCTGTAAAGGAAACCTGAATCCACAGGGGAAAGAGGCTGAGAAGGAAGGGGAATGTATCAAAGTCTTCTGTTGTTCCAACAGAAATGTACATTTATTTATTTATTTATTTATTTATTTATTTATTTATTTATTTATTTATTTATTGTTGCATTTCTATACTACGTTTTGTTAAAAGACAACCCCAAGGTAGTTTACAAAAGTTAAAAACATAAAATAAAAAGACAATAAAAAACATCAAGCTAAAAATATAAAAACATAAAAACCAGGCATAAAAACAATACAAGTAAAAACACACAGAAGCAGCAGTAAAACGATTATGTAAAAGCCTGGGTAAAAAGACAAGTTTTAACAAGCTTTCTAAAAGCCGTGATGGAGTCTGAGGAGCGGATGGCCACTGGGGGAGCATTTCAGAGTCTGGGAGCAGCAACAGAGAAGGCCTTGTCCCGAGTGCACGACAGCTGGGCCTCTCTCATTGTCGGCACCCGGAGCAGGGCCCCCTCAGATATCCTCGTCAAGCGGGCAGCAACCTTCGGGAGCAGGCGGTCCCTCAAATACCCCGGGCCCTAACCATTAAGGCTTTAAAGGTCAAAACCAGCACCTTGAATTGGACCCAGAAACGAACCGGTAGCCAGTGCAACTCTTTCAGAATGGGGGTGATGTGCTCCCAACAGGCAGCTCCAGATAGCACCTCGCTGCCGCGTTTTGCACTAGCTGCAGTTTCCGGATATTCTTCAAGGGCAGCCCCACGTAGAGTGCGTTACAGTAATCCAGCCGCGATGTGACTAAGGCGTGGCTAACTGTGGCCAGATCTGCCTTCTCGAGAAAGGGACGCAGCTGGTGCACTAACCGAAGCCGTGCAAAGGCACCCCTGGCCACCACCTCCACCTGAGCTTCCAAAAGCAGAGCCAGGTCCAGTAGCTGCGTACTTGTTCCTTCAAGGGGAGTGCAACCCCATCCAGAACCGGTAAAATCTCCTCATCCCAATTGGCTCTCCTACTGACCAACAGTACCTCCATCTTATCCGGATTCAATTTCAGTTTGTTAGCCCACATCCACCCCATCACGGCCTCCAGCCCCCGATTCAGGACATCCACTGCCTCCCTAGGATCAGATGACAAGGAGAGATAGAGCTGAGTGTCATCCGCATATTGCTGACAACTCAGTCCAAATCCCCGGATGACCTCTCCCAGCGGCTTCATGTAGTTGTTAAACAGCATGGGGGACAAGACCGATCCCTGCGGGACCCCACAGGCCAACGGCCACGGGGCCGAGCAGTAGTCCCCCAGCACCACCTTCTGGACCCTCCCCCCAAGAAAGGACCGGAACCACTGCAACGCAGTGCCTCCGATTCCCATACTCGAGAGGCAGCCCAGAAGGATACCATGGTCGATGGTATCGAAAGCCGCTGAGAGGTCCAGCAGAACCAACAGGGACGCACTCCCCCTGTCTAGTTCCCGGCGTAGGTCATCCACTAGAGCAACCAAGGCAGTCTCAGTCCCATACGGCGGAAGCCAGATTGAAAAGGGTCCAGATAATCCGTATCATCCAAGACCCTCTGCAGCTGGGACGCCACCACACGCTCTATCACCTTGCCCAAGAAGGGAAGGTTAGACACAGGTCTATAGTTGTCCAGGTTGGAGGGATCAAGGGAGGGCTTTTTTAATAGAGGTCTTACCACCGCCTCCTTAAGGCACGATGGCATCCTGCCCTCCCTTAACGAAGCATTAACGATCACCTCCAGCCATCTGCCTGTCCCCTCCCTGGCAGCTTTTATTAGCCATGAAGGGCAAGGGTCAAGAGCGCACGAAGTCGCCCGCACACTGCCCAGGATCTGGTCCACATCCTCAGGCCGCACCAACCGAAAAGAATCCAACACAATGGGACCAGATGGTACCAGAGGCATGTCTGCCAGAACTGCCAAAACTCTGGAGTCCAGGTCAGCATGGATGCGAGCGACTTTATCTGCAAAGTGACAGGCAAACTGATCACAAAGAGCTGAAGATGACTCCTCCCCCATTGTCTGGGGGGATGTGTGGAGCAAGGCTTTTACCACACGAAACAGCTTTGTTTGTCTGCATTGAGCAAACGCAATGGAGCGGAGAAAAAGCATTTCTTCGCCTCCCCACCACCACAGCGTGGTCCCTAAAATGGGCTCTAGCCCGTGTTCGGTCGGATTTGAGACGACTCTTCCTCCAGCATCGTTCCAGCCGTCACCCGAGTTGCTTCATCGCCCTAAGCTCTGAGGAAAACCAAGGAGCAGATCGGGCTCCACCAAGCCGGAGAGGGCGTTTAGGAGCAACTGTGTCAACAGCCCGGGCCACCTCTCCATTCCAGAGATCAGCCAGGGCCTCGACAGGGCACCAGCTCTGAACTCCAGAAACTCCCTGAGGGCCATCTGAAATCCAAGCGGATCCATAAGCCTCCGGGAGCGGACCATCCTAATTGGCCCACCACCCCTGCAGAGGGCAGATGGAGCAGTCAAACTAAACCCCACCAGATGATGATCTGTCCATGACAAGGGAGTGGTCTCAAATTCCCCCACCTCCAGATCATTTATTTCCCGGTCGGCAAAAACCAGATCCAGAGTGTGTCCCGCCACGTGGGTAGGGCCCAATACCAGTTGAGACAGGCCCATGGTTGCCATGGAGGCCATGAAATCCTGAGCCGCACCCACTAGGGCGGCCTCAGCGTGGACATTGAAATCCCCCAAAACAATAAGCCTGGGGGAACCCAAAGCCACCTCCGAGACCACCCCCGCCAGCTCAGGTAGGGAGACTGAAGTGCAGCGGGGTGGTCGGTACACCAGCAGAATCCCCAGCCTATCTCGGAGGCCCACCCTCAAGGACAAACACTCAAAATTCTGAGATTGCCTGACCGGGCACCTGGAAACGGGGAGAGTCTCTCGAAAGATGACTGCAACGCCTCCTCCCCAACCCTCGCGGTGGGGCTGCTGCACGATCTGGAAACCTGGAGGACAAATCTGAGAGAGACCAACCCCGCCCAGCGCATCCAACCAGGTCTCCGTCACACATACCAGGTCAGCACGCTCATCCACAATCAGATCGTGGATGAGAGATGTTTTTGTGTTAACTGACCTGGCATTCAGCAGCAGCACCCTAATCCTTGAGAGAGCGTCTTCAGAGCTCCCTGGGGTCAGAGGGTTGGGAGAAGGGCCGGAAAAAGGAACAGGCCTCAATTGCCTGGACCGTTTTCCCCTGTAACGGCCTGCCCAACTCCCACTGCCATACCTCCCTCTGCCCGCTGCCTGTGATATTGCTGCCCCCACTCCATGCCCACTTTTTCGCTCTCCCAGACACATGTCCCCAGACTAACCCACCATGGCTTCTTGGCTTAATAAAAACCAGAACCAGACTTGTGCAATCTCTTGCTGACTTCTTGATTTCAGGATGAAGGATCTTCAGGGCAGAAGGAGAAAGATCTTCTGGGCCCCAGGCAGCTCGCCCCACGGCTGAGAGCCACAAGGACGAGAGCCCTTGGGCCATCCTGCCCTAGAAAAGCTCCAGCCACAGCAACAGCCCAAGGAGATGTTACACACCTGAGGAAAGGTGGGGCAGAAGCAAAGCACAGTCAGTGCCCCACCCAAGCTGTTCCTTCTGTCTTCCCCATGAGGTATACATGAAGATACCAGCTGCTACTTTTCAGAAGCTTAACCTAGTTTCTTTTATCAGACTATGCTTATTTATCAGACTATGTTTGCTTTGCTTAATAAAGTTTTGTGAATTTTCTGGGTTTTAAAAAAGCATGGTTTATATAGTGTCTCAACTGAAACAAGAGGAACAACAGAAACTCAAAGTATTTTACACAGTAATAGGAATGAAATGCGGTTCCAGTTGTGGATGAGGAGGAGAGCTGGTCTTGTGGTAGCAAGCATGAATTGTCCCCTTTGGCAAGCAGGGTGTGCCCTGGCTTGCATTTGAATCTTAATATGTGAGCACTGTAAGATATTCCTGTTTGTTTGTATGTTTAACATTTATATCTCTTCATCCAAGGAGCCCAGAGCGGTGTACTACATACTTAAGTTTCTCCTCACAACAACCCTGTGAAGTAGGTTAGGCTGAGAGAGAGGTGACTGGCCCAGAGTGACCCAGCAAGTCTCATGGCTGAATGGGGATTTGAACTTGGGACTCCCCAGTCCTAGTCCAGCACTCTAACCCTTAGGGGGTACTTTGGGAAGAGAATCTTCCTGCTTGCATGCAGAAAGTTCCAAGTTCCCTCCCTGGCATCTCCAGCTGGGCTGAGAGAGATTGTCAGTTCTCTTCCTCAGCTAAAAAGCAAGATGTTTTATTTACCTGTAGATATGCTACACTAAGCAGTAGGTTGTAGTAGGTATCTGAAGGTCTCTTCAAAGACTGTCAGTCTGTGTGGATGATACTAGTTGCCAATTGTGTGTTTGTAATGGTAGCTTTAGTGGCCTAGAATCCCATGTGTCTGTTCCAGTGTACAGACAAATCTTGGACATAGGTTGACCATGCTGCTACTCTGGCCATCTGGCACCACACTCGTGGTCAAGCTGAAACTAACTGTAGAATGGGATGCCACGCTAAATCTATATTGCCCAAATAATACATTTGTTAAGGGTGTGGCTCTTAGCATCCATCATTTTCTGCCATTTTGGAGCTTAGCTGAACATGGCAACGCCATAAGCTGAAAGGCTTTTTGTTAAACAGATTTGAGTACATTTTTGGAAGGCTCTGTCTACAACTCTCAATGGAAATTCAAATTGTGTTACTCAAAGGAGAGAGAAAAAAGAAGAAATATGATGATCCATAATCACTTACTCTAGTCCAGGCCTGCTCAACTTAGGCTCCCCAGCTGTTTTTGGACTACAACTCCCCTAATCCCCAGCTACATTGGCCAATAGCTAGGGCTTATGGGAGTTGTAGGCCAACATCTGCAGTAGGGCCCAAGTTGAGCAGCCTTGCTCTAGTCCTTAGTTAAAAAATGGATCAAATCTGAAAACCAGAATTTAAAAGGCCTGGGTGAACAAAAAGGTCTTTACCTGGTGTCTGAAAGAACAAAGTGATGAAGCCAGGGGAAACTCACTGGGGAGGCTAGTCCATAAACGGGGTGCAACCACTGAAAAGGGCCTCTCCCTGGTAGCCACCCGCTTCACCTCATCTGGCAGGGGCACCAGGAGGAGGGCCTCCGAAGAAGACCTTAAGGTTTGGGTAGGGACATATGGGAAAGGTGCTCTTTCAGGCAACCCAGTCCCAATCCATTTAGGGTTTTAAAGGTTAAAGCTAGCACTTTGAATTGGGCCCAGAAATGGACTGATGAAGCACGGGCATATGATCAAAACGTCCACTCCCAGTTCATACTCTTGCAGCCCTGTTTTTTTTTACCAGCTGCAGTCTCTGGATTGTTTTCAAAGGCAGCCCCACATACAAGACATTGCAGTAATCTAAGCAAGAGGTTACCGGAGCATGAGTAACTGTGGCCAAGCTCTCTCTTGTCGAGGCAAGGTCGCAATTGGTGTAGCAGCCGAAGCTGTTAAAAGGTGCTCCGAGCCACAGAAGCCACACGAGCCTCTAGTGCCAGTGCTGGATCACTGAGCACCCAAAGACTGCGAACCTGGTCCTTCAGCAGGAGTGCAACCTCCTCTAGAACAGGCTGAACATCATTCACCTGGGGAGAGGAACTACCAACGAGCAGTACATCTGTCTTGCCTGGATTGAGTCTCAGGATTGAGTCTCGATTTATTCACCCTCATCCAGTCAGGGGCGTAGCAAGGTTGGAGTGGGCCCAGAGACAAGATTTTAAAATGGGCCACCCCTCAATAGTTTTTATAACACCTATGTGCCACAATAGAACATCATCCTAAATTACTAGAGAAAGACGTGCTGTTCTGGTAGCTCCAGGTCTTAACACTCACATCAGTTTCAGAGGATGAGTACAACGGAAGGAAGCTCAGGCAGGTGCAGGGCTGGGGGAGTCAGTCATGTGACTTGCCTCGGGGGGAGGCAAGGCAGTGGGTCCCCAGACAACGGTCTCCCCTTGCCCTATTATAGTTATGCCCCTGCATCCAGTCCATTTCTGCATCCAAGTGCCGATTCAGGACAGTCACTGCTTCGCCTGCGTCTGATGGCGACTTACTGTTGTGCAAGCCAGCTGGCAAGCGGCAAGAAGACAGTGGGGCAGCAGGAGGCCCAGGCGGGCAGCAGACAGAACAATTGGCCAGTGAGCAACAGGAGTGGCCAGAGCAGTGGCAGTGCGCTGCATGTGAGTAGGGGACATTTGGGGGGAGTGCTTGACGGTGGCAGTGGCAGTCAAACCAACCAGCCACAACCTTACAAACCATTCAGACAGTGACACAGACCCGAGATTGGCTGTTAAATTATTTTGTATTCAGAGAGTAACTGGCCCTCCATGCAGCCATGCTTTCCCTAGTTCTTTGAGGCCCAAATCAAGATGGGGAGCTAATAGACCAAGTCCAAGGCTGGGTACATGGAGCCTCACTTGGGAAGTCTAATTCAGGCATCCATAAACCTTCTGGTTTAAAGGGAGAGTTAAGATGCTTTCAGTTTTCACCCATGTTCTAGAAGTGCAGAAGTTGCAAATTAAGGGGGCCAGCAGAACTGCCACGCCATATAAGCTGTCAAGGTTTTGTAAAGGTAAGGTGTGCCGTCAAGTTGGTGTTGACTCCTGGCGACCGTTTTTCTTTGGTGGAATACAGGAGGGGTTTACCATGGCCACCTCCCGCGCAGTATGAGATGATGCCTTTCAGCACCTTCCTATATCGCTGCTGCCCAATATAGGTGTTTCCCATAGTCTGGGAAACATACCAGCGGGGATTCGAACCGGCAACTTTCTGCTTGTTAGTCAAGCATTTCCCTGCTGCGCCACTTAAGGTGGTCAAGGTTTTGTACCGTCTCCTATATTATGCTGCTTTAAAATTGAGGCTCTATGCAGCCACACCTTGACTCATGAGGAGCTCTCACCCTTACATATTCACCCCATGCCTTTACTTATGAGTAGACCCACAATTTCCCTCCTGAGAAAAACTTGCATTCTTGGTTGTGAGTAGACCTGCCGTTCCTATTCACCAGGGGACTGCCAACCTTACTCATGAGTAGATTCATACTTGTGGGGAAGATTGAGCGTCTACTCATGAATGACGTCAACTGTCTACTCGTGAACAGGGACACACCCTTAAGTGTGACTGAAGCCCCATGTTCACTTATGAGCAGACCACACCCTTATTTGTGAGCAGACTTGCAACTTTATTCAGAATTAAGCCTTGTATTCTGTCTCAAGAGTAGACCTGCTCACAAGAAAGGTGAGGGCTACTCATAAGGCTGAATGACTACTCACAAATTAGGCTGCACTAGGGGTGTGCCCGAACCGGTTCGGAGGCCATTCTGGAGGCCTCCGAAGCGGTCTGGTTCCGAGCCGGTCCGGCGGCTCGGCACGGAGGGGGGTTGTAGCTTTAAGGGTGGGGGGGTAGTACTCCCCCCCCCCCGCCGCTCTTCCCCCTCCAGCGCTGTGATATTTGCAAAAGTTTCTGGGGCGGCAGTGTTCCTCCCTGCCGCCCCTGGCCCCGTCGTTAGCTGGCTAGAGCTCAAATACGCTCCACGCATGCGCCCGTTGTGGCGCGCGTGCGCACTTTTCGCCGCCGTGCGCGCGCTCTGCAGACGTCACACAGACGTCACACAACCCCCCCTCCCCGTGCCCATCCGGACCAGTTCTGGGGCATGCACATCACTAGGCTGCACTGTCTATTTGCAAGCAGGGGTGCAGCTAGGTAATTTTGGACCCTGAACCTAATGTGCTTACAGGGGCCCCCTGCAAAATAAGCATAATCTCCATATAAGAAAAACCCTGCTGGATCAGGCCCAAGGCCTATCTCGTCTGGCATTCTGTTTCACATAGTGGCCCACCAGATGCCTCTGGAAAGCCACAGGCAGGGGTGAGGGCTTTCCCTCTCTCCTGCAACTGGTATTTAGCAGCGTCTTGCCTCTGAGGCTGGAGGTGGCCTATAGCCACCAGACTAGTATCCATTGATAGACCCCGTCTTCCATGACTTTGTCCAAGCCCCTTTTAAAGCCATCCGAGCTAGTGGCCATTATCACATCCTGTGTTAGAGGAGTCCATAGGTTAATTATGCACTGTGTGAAAAAGTACTTCCTTTTGTCAGTCCTGAATTTCCTGACCTTCAGTTTCATGGGATGACTGCTGGTTCTAGTGTTGCGGGAGAGGGTGAAAAAATTATTTCTATTCTTTCTGCTCCATGCATAATCTTATACACTTCTATCAATGTAAATATATAAATATAAAATAAATATTATATGTATGTATGTATGTATGTATATACACACACCCACAGGTCCGCCAGAGTGCATTTGGAGAGGTCGGAGGGAAGACTACACAACACCCAAAGGATCCATACTTTTTAAAAACCATTCACCATAAACCCACAGATCTGGGCAAAAGTGTATCCCCCCCGCCCCCCACTATGCAAGCCACAAACACATTTCAAACTGGCTTTCATGTGGGCTATGGAGTTGAGACTACTTTGGTCGGCCTGATGATCTCCAGCAATCTACCGACAGAGGGAGTGTGACTCTGCTGATCCTTTTGGATCTCTCTGTGGCTTTTGATACCATAGTCCATGGTATCCTTCTGGACCTCCTGTGGGAGTTGGGATTGGGTGGCACTGTTTTAAAATGTACAGTAGTTCCGCTTCTACCTCTCTGGTAAATTCCAGATGGTGTAGCTTGGAGACTGTTGCTCTGCAAAGCGATGACTGAAGTATGGAGTTCCACAAGGTTCCATACTGTCGCCAATGCTCTTTAACATCACATGAAATCGTTGGGAGAGATCATCAGGAGGTTTGGTGCAGGATGTTATTAATATGCTGATGACACCCAGATCTACTTCTCCATGTCACCCTCATCAGGAAATGGCATATCTCCCCTAAATACCTGCTTGGAGGAGGTAATGGGCTGGATGAGGGATAACAAACTGAAGTTGAATCCAAATAAGACAGAGGTACTGACTGTGGGGGGTTGGGACCCGGGAGATGGTTTAGAGCAGGGATTCTAAACATTAGGACTCCAGATGTTATTGGATTTCAACTCCCATAATCCCCAGGCCCAGTGGCCTTTGGCTGGGGATTATGGGAGTTGAAGTCCAATAACATATGGGGACCCAACATTGAGAATCCCTGGTTTAGATCTGCTTGTTCTGAAAGATCAGGTATGTAGCTTGAGAGTGCTCCTAGACCCCAAGCTCTCCCTGGTTTCTCAGGTTGAGGCAGTGGCCAGGAGCGCTTTTTATCCACTTTGGCTGATATGTCAGCTACATCCATTTCTAGAGGTAAATGAGCTTAAAACTGTGGTACATATGCTGGTAACCTCCAGACCTGACCACTGTAATGTGCTCTACATGGGGCTGCCTTTGTACATAGTCCGAAAACTACAATTGATACAGAATGCAGCAGCCAGATTGATCTCTGGGACAATACAAAGGGACCATATAACTCCGATTTTGAAAGAATTGCACTGGCTGCCAATATGTTTCTGGGTGAAATACAAAGTGCTGGTTATCACCTATAAAGCCCTTAACGGCTTGGGTCCAGGCTATTTAAGACAGTGCCTCCTTTGTCATGAACGCTACTGCCTGTTATGATCTTCTGGAGAGGTCCGGTTACGATTGCCACCAGCCTGTTTGGTGGCGACCCAGGACTAGGCTCTCTCTGTGGCTGCCTCAGGGCTTTGGAATATGTTCCCTGCTGAAATAAGAGCATCTCCTTCTCTGTTTTCAGGAAGACCCTCAAGACCCTCCTGTTCTCACAAGCTTTTAATCAGAATTAATTTTAACAATTTTAATTTGTTTTACACTATTGTTTTTATTGTGTTTCATGTATTTTAATCTGTAATTTTTTTAAATATCTTAAATTTTGCACACCACCTAGAGATGTACATATCAGGCAGTATAAAAATATGACAAATAAGAA
This sequence comes from Hemicordylus capensis, assembly GCF_027244095.1. NCBI lineage: Eukaryota > Metazoa > Chordata > Lepidosauria > Squamata > Cordylidae > Hemicordylus > Hemicordylus capensis. The sequence goes on along the minus strand of NC_069658.1, from coordinate 245,112,434 downwards.
TATATAAACAGATGCACACAGCTTCTTGACCATTCACAAACTAACTGGGATACAACACGTGTCCCAGAGGTATCTCCCAGCTGCCTCTGTGTGCCAGCGGCACACAAGGGCAGCTGGGAGATGCCACAATGGGGTACAATCATAGCTGTGGGGAGCACCATGATAACAGAAGAGGCAGCGAGTGGAGGAGGAGCAGGTATGGACCTGCTCTCCCCCATGTTGAAGGGCTGTGGAAGCCCTCAATTTTAAAGGGATTGTGCTGTGATTCGGACCCCGAATCGTGTTTTGAACACATCCCTCGTCTTTTCCAGCCCTGCTAGCAGATGCCAGGGACTGAACCTAGAACTTTCTTCATGCAAAGCCAATGTTCTACCCTGAGCTATGGCCCCATCCTAATGAGAAACCCAGCAGGCCTAATCTCAGGGCAACTGCAGGCCTTTCCTCATCACCACCCAAATAGCTATTCCACTACTACATAGTCACTCTTATTTTGTAAAACCCTATTTAAAGTGCATCATGTGGAAAGCTTCCCCCCACTTTAGAACATCCCACAGATTCCTAAAAGGGCTCTTTTCTCACCAGAAAGCTGCAAAGACATATAGCAACAACAAGATCTAACTGGATATGGAAGAAATGTTTATTTTAATGTTGTTAGCATAATGTGACTACTCCCAAACAAATCTATGAAAAACAGTCAATTCCATCCCGGCTTACTTTTTAATTGATTTGTAGGGAAACAACAGAAGCTTTCCCCAAGATTTCTTGCACTCCTCAGTAGTTGTTCTGCTCCTCTTCAAATTCTTCAACAGCCCCTGATGAATTCCCCAATGTACAAGTAAGCCAGATTTATAACAAAAGGTTTTACTACAGTCTGGGCACTTATACTGTTTCCCTTCCATGAGAATGTGTGATAAGGTGGCAGCTGTGATTGTTCTGTGTCTGGGAGAAATTTCTTGTCCGTTATTTCTCTCCTGTTTGGATTCTTTGGTGTGAAGTTAGGAGTTGTGTTCTTACTAAAACTCTTTCCACACTCCAAACATCAACAGTATTCCTTTATGCAGCTTTTCCATGATGTGAAGTTTCGATTCTATGCTTTCTCTCCAGTGTGGATTCTCTGATGTGAAATTAGATTTGTGTTTTTACTATAGCTCTTTCCACACTCAGAACACTTGTATGGTTTCTCGCCTGTGTGGATTCTCTTATGTGCAGTAAGACTTGAGCTTTGGCTGAAGCTTTTTCCACACACAAAGCATTTATATGGTTTCTCGCCTGTGTGGATTCTCAAATGCTTAATAAGGGTTGAGTGATTACAAAAGCTCTTGCTGCAATTGGAGCATTTAAAAGGTTTTTCCCCTGTGTGCGTCCTTTGATGTGAAGTAAGGTTTGAATTCCATGTGAAGCTCTTGCCACACTCCAAGCACTGATACGGTTTCTCTCCGGTGTGGATTCTCTGATGCAAAGTAAGGTTTGTGTTCTTACTGAAGCTCTTTCCACATTCCAAGCACTTATATGGTTTCTCTCCAGTGTGGATTCTTTGATGGGAAGTAAGGTGGCCACCTTGACTGAAGTTCTTTCCACACACATAGCACTTGTACGGTTTCTCTCCTCTGTGAATTCTTTTATGCTTAATAAGATCAGACTGGCTGGAAAATCTCTTGGCACAATCTGGGCAACTATATGGTTTCTCCCCTGTGTGGATTCTTTGATGCGAAATAAGGTTTGTGCTCCGTGTGAAGCACTTTCCACACACAAAGCATTTATAAGGTTTCTCCTCTTCATGGAGAGTTTCACAGTCAGTCAGATCTCTGCCCCGACTGAAGCTCTTTCCAAACTTGAAACTTTTATTTGGTTTCCCCACTGTGTGAATTCTCCAGTGAGGATCAAGGTTTCTGTTCCTCCGCTTTCCGGCTTCAATATTTTCCTGGATTGGGGTTTCCAGGATGTCCCCACCCTGACAAATATCAGAGAGATCTCTCCTCTCCTCTGTGTGGTTTCCCTCTTGCCTCAGTGATCCATCTTGACTCCAAAAGTTCTCTTCTAGATCTTTATGTTCAGCTCTTCCTGCCACTATCCCACATGGATTCTCCACATTCTCACTTCCCCACCCATCATCTGCTGGAATAAAGAGAGAAATAAGTGCACAAAGCCTCAAATCCCTCACCCCTAAATGTTCATCTTTCCATTCTTGTGTGTGACCTAGTTTCCGATTACACATTTTTCCTAGGTCCTCTTCAGAATCCAATTGCACAGGTGGAATCCATGACCAAAGTGTTGTGTAAAATCTAAAAACTCATATTGGTAAGCAGGGGACAAACTAGGGCATTAATGAGCAAAAGGGAGGTGAAATCTAGGGATGTGCACAAAGCATTTGGGCGCCTTTAATCTGAGGCGCTGAAAGGCTTTGAGCTGCCCCAGCCAAATTATGTTGGCAGGTGGTGAGTGGGTGCTTTAAAATGAGGAGGGCAGGTCTTACCTGTCTTTCTGCCATGGTACTGTCGGTATTAAATGCCACACTGTGCAGGTGCAGTGCTGCTTCTAGAAGCCCATGGGTGTTGTTTGCACGTAAATGGCATCTGCACATGCGCGGATGCCATTTGCGTGGTCACTGACCATGTGTTGCTGACCACATAAATGGCGTCCGTGCATGCACAGATGCCATTTATGTGCCAACACCACCCACAGGCTGCTGGGAAGAGCACTGCAGCCATGCAGCATGGTGTTCAATACCGATAGCACCACAGTGAAGTGGTAGAGGAGCAACAGAGGCACAGGTAAGACCTGCCTGCTTCCTTTTAAAGGAAGAAGAAGGAGAGTAGATGCTCTCTCTCTCTCTCTCTACACACACACACACACACACACACACACACACACACACACACACACACACACTTTGTGCACATCCCTAGTGAAATGCAAATCTGGGAGAACCAATTTCTTTGTTTTCTTCTTTGGTATAGTTTATTGCTTTCACTATTTCCCCCCTTCCTTTCTTTTTGTTAGGGTTTTCTTTCTTTGCGTTATCAGAAGATCCTCTCTTTGTTTCTGTGCTTAGTATTTTCCTTTTTATAGCTTACATGTATGTAACTCACCAAGCATCAAAATTGTTTGTAAAGAAATAGCATTTGCAGACTAACTGAAAACATGATAAGATTGCTTAATATTGCATAAACTTTCATGGGTGACCGACAATCCATATTGATGGTTTTCCTTGCTCCCTCCCTTCCTCGCCCCATTCTCCCCATTTTTTTCCTCATCCTCTTCCCCCCAAACTCTGCATTTTATTGACTGTGCCCTGTTGATTGACAGGAAAAGAACAACTTCCTTCTGTGGCTGCTAGGCATATGTGCTCTCTGCTTATTACTACTACTACTACTACAACGATAAAGAATAATAAGAATATTTATATACCATTCCTCAACCAAAGTTCTCAAAGCAGTGTACATAAATAAATCAATAATAAATAAAGATGGATCCCTGTCCCCAAAGTGTTCACAATCTAAAAGGAAACATAAGGTAGATTTCAGCCACTGCAGGGATGCTGTGCTGGGGCTGGATAGGGCCAGGTGCTCTTCCCCATAAAAGAATCACCACTTTAAAAGGTGTCCCTTTGCTCCGTTAGCAGGAGTAACTGGGGTTCCTTGGGAGTGGTTTCTGGTTCTGGGGGATTGGGCAGAGGTCCCCGCTTCTCTTACAAAAACTAACATTTGGGGGCATGCCTTATCGTCTCTCCCAGCACCCCCAACTAGTGGTCCCTCTAATTTTTTTCATCTCTGTGTGGAATGCGTTTTGTTCTGGGCGGCAGTATCAAGGCACTGTATGCACAGATGCATTCAGAGTGGGGCCTTCCTCATTCAACCTGAGCGGGATCTAGAATAAACTGAGCGGACATCAAAAAACTTGTGAGCGCGCACATATGCGCACGCCTTAGAGGGAACAGTGCCCCCAACACCCTTAACAGGAACTTGCAGAGGCTCTGTGCCTACCCACATACTGCTGCCGTCAGAGTAGATCATACCAAGATGGACCAATGGTCTGACTTAGTATAAGGCAGCTTCCCATGTACCTATAACCTTAGGATTCTGGTTTTCAAAAGAAGAGAAAAAACCCAAGTAGATCCTCCAGTTCCATACTCTGCCCACATCTGAGTGCCCACAACTCTGCCTACAGCTGTGGTGTTTCTTGTACAATATGTCCATATCCTGGTTTGTTACAGGAATCAACAAACCAGGATATGGACAGCTTTTGCAAGAAACATCACAGAAGAGAGACTGCAACAAATGGCTCTCACCAGAGATGTCCTCAAACACTAAACAGCTTACCAAGATACCTTGAAGATCACCTCCTCCCGTATGAACCTGCCTGGACACAGATTCTTAACTGGGTATCAACTATGTGTCTTCTCCCATACAGATCTGCCTGGTGGGGACCTGGCATGGGGGCCTTTTTGGTGGTGGCCCCTAGCTGTGGAACTCCATCCCATAAGATCTGGCAGGCCTCTTCATTAGCCTCCTTCCACTGCCTGACTAAGACTTTCCCGTTTAGGCAAGATTTGTCTGCTGAGATTTTTAAGACCCTGGAGCCTGGTTGCTTTAAACCTGTAGATTGACCACAACTGTTCTGCCCTCTCAGACTATTGTTACGGTCAATTTTATTAATTTTAAATTGTATTTTTAGCTTGCTTTTTTCTTTTTAAACTACTTTTACAGTGCTTGGAGCACTGCAGTGAAAAATGGTATAAGCGCTGAATAAAATTAATAAATTTATGAATAAACATTTGCTAAGTGATGAAGGGCCAGAGAGTCCTCATGAACATAAGAATATAAGAACAGCCCTGCTGCATCAGGCCCAAGGCCCATCTAGTCTAGCATCCTGTTTCACACAGTGACCCACCAGATACCACTGGGAGCCTACAGGCAGGAGTTGAGGGCATGCCCTCTCTCCTGCCGTTACTCCCCTGCAACTGGTACTCAGAGGCATCCTGCCTTTGAGGCTGGAGGTGGCCTTTAACCCTCCAACTAGTAGCCATTGATAGACGTCTCCTCCATGAAGTTATCGAAACCCCTTTTCAAGCCATCCACATTGTTGGCTGTCACCACATCTTGTTGCAGGGAATTCCACAAGTGGATTATGTGTTGTATGAAAAAGTACTTCTGTTTGCTGGTCCTAAATTTCCTGGCAATCAATTTCATGGGATGACCCCTGGTTCTAGTGTTATGGGAGAGGGAGATGAATTTCTCTCTATCCTTTCCACTCCATGCATGATTTTATAGACCTCTATCATGTCTCCCTGGACAAGGAAAGGGCTTCTCCCAGTGTGGAGGTTTCTGGTGCAGAACAAGATATGAATTGGAAATGAATTTCCTCCCACAGGCATCTATACCAGAGGATAGTCAAGGTAGGGCTCTCCAGCTATTGATGAACTGAAACCCCCATTATGGCCACTGCAGCTGGGGACGATGTGAGTTGTAGTCCAACAAGAACACTGGACAATGGGAACTGTAGTCCAACAACAACCAGAGAGCATCAGGTTGGCCATCTCTGATCTGTACAGCTTCTCCCCCATTTGACTTCTCTGATAGAAAATGAACTTGGTTTATCAATGACAATGCTAGAAATAAAGGACTTCCCACAGATTAAAAGAGATGAGTGATTTTCTTCCTGCACTAGTTCATTTAAGGATTCTGAATGGCCAAAAGGAGTAGTGGCGGGTAAGTACCACTCTGGGGATGGTGATGAGAGCAGAGGAATACAGCTTTAAACGTCAGCAAACCTATCCATCATGTTCTACAGGGGCAGGTCACCCGCCCCAGCAGCTTGCATGGAGGGTGCCATGTCCCCATAGAGCATACAGGAGGACCACATTATCTGCGGGGGTCCCATTCCCACAGCAAAACTGTGGATAATGAGGCATTGAGTCTATGGAACTGCGGGGTTTAGGTTCCCAGACTTCAGAAATATTGCTTAAAACGTCAAAAAAAACCCACTAAAACAGGTCAAATAAAATGCCCTACCAAGCTCAGGAATCCAGTGTTGCCCCTCCTCCCAAGTCACCGAATTTTGAGTAAAATAGCTGAGTTTTTAAAAAAACAAAAATGAGGCACAAAATGTCTCTTCTCTACAAAATGGTGGCCACAAATGACCTCCAAGGTCATTGCTGGTCACCCCCGCCCCACGGATACACAAATTTAACCCCTTATGATTTGGTGTTTTCCTGCATATGCCAAGGTCAGGTGTCTATTACCCAACCACGGATACGCAAAACTGCCAATGGCAAGTCCATGGATAGTGAGGTTCACCTGAATTGGGAAGTGGCAGTGGGTAGGTTCACCACCATTTAAAGCTGTATTTCACACCCACACCCACACCCTGTAGCGGCACTTACCAGCCGCTACTTCCCAGAAGCACAGCTGGTCTTTTGTTTCTTACCAGCATAAATTCCTGCTTGGACTGTAATTTCATAGGGAGCTTTTTGACCTCTCCCACATGTAACGGATTCCTCTGCTTTCTCCGCTGGGTAGGACTCCTTCCAACACACTGTTTTTTCCAGACTCACTGGAGAACTGTCCTGCTCACAGCATGGGGAAAGACTCTCTTCTTCTTTCCACACTGATGCCCTGTAGGGTCCCATCGATTGGGAATCTTCCAGCACATATTTCCCCACATCATCTGTAGTTATCCCCTTTTTATCTGCTGGAGACAATAAAAGAATCCCAAACAATTCAGTCCCTGGACTAGAGACAAATAGGACCTAGAAACAGAGCTAAAGACAATGAAGATGCAGAGCAGAACAGAACATTGCTCTTCTGAAAGACCTTAAGGCAGTCCGCACCATTATAATTAGGATAGGACAAATGTCCTACAGCAAGGATGGAGGGGGAGGAAGTGATCGTCTGGGAGAAAGGAGGTGGGTCAGATGGCAATTCCTCCTACCTCGGTAAAGGGCTGGGTCAGAGAGCTGGGTAGGACAGTGCTGTCCAAGGAGGAGAGGAGAGCTGGTCTTGTGGTAGCAAGCATGATTTGTCCCCTTTGCTAAGCACGTTCCACCTTGGTTTGCATTTGAATGGGAGACTACATGAGTGAGCACTGTAAGATATTCCCCTTAGGGGATGGGGCTGCTCTGAGAAGAGCACCTGCATGCTTGAGTGCTGAAGGTTCCAAGTTCTCCCCCTGGCATTTCCAAGATGGGGCTGAGAGAGACTCCTGCCTGCAACGTTGGAGAAGCTGCTGCCAGTCTGTGTAGACTATACTGAGCTAGATGGGCCAATGCTCTCACTCAGAAGAAGGCAGCTTCCTATGTTCCTAGATGATCATTTCCTCTTCTTCCTCCTCCAACCTTGCTGTTTCCCTCGCACACAATCACAAAGCGGGAGCGTGCACAGTTCCCAAACTAGGGTAGGGCACTTGTCCTGTCCTAATTATGATTGTGCAAACTGCCTTTGTGTAAGAATTTACAAAGGTTACATTTGAAGCTGCCCTATCCAGAGTCAGTAACCCAACAGGAGCCACGTGATAGATAAACAAATAGGTAAATAGCACAACGTGACTAAATGAACTGGAATTGGAATGCTCAAAAAGTCAATCCATCAACCCCAGTTTTATATGGTACACTTATCTGAACAGAAATAACACACCAATTTAATAAAACAAAGTATATACAAATGTTGCAAAGGATCTTCCACAACATATATAGTCCATTTTAACACTTAGGTGTGATCAAAACAGTTCTTATCTTGTAATCCAGATAGTCCACAAGCAGGGTTCTACACCAATTGAGTAGAATAAAGAGAACTCTTCTCATCCTTGTACAGCAATGCATTCCCATTCACAGTTACATAGGAATGGAGGTGATAATTGTAATCCAACCATGTATTTCAAGGAATGACAGATTTTCCAGATAATTTCCTTGTGCTACCAATTTTATACACGGATTTTCTGTTTCATAACAAACTGTTATTTCATCAGATTACAACCACTGTAAATACAAACATAGCATTGTTAGCTTTTTAAGCTGAAATGCCTTGTCCTCCCACGGTTTCTTATGTACAACGCCTGTGGAGACAAGTGCCCTACCCTAGTTTGGGAACTGTGCACGCTCCCGCTTTGTGATTGTGTGCGAGGGAAACAGCAATGGTTGTAATCTGATTTGTGTACCTGCTAGCAGGGCAGGGAGTGGTTCCCTTTAAAAGCAGGTAAGGGGCTCCTTATCTGCTTGTCCCCACCCCACCACCTTTCCACCGCCGGTGCCCGCTTTCCAAACGGCCACACAGGGCTGTGGCGCTGTTCCCTGCAGCCTCCGCACAGCATCAGCATGCACATGGCCGGCTGACCGCGCAAAGGGCCAGCGCACGTGCCGACGCTGCACAGAGGCTGCAGGGAACAGTGCTGCAGCCCCGTGCGGCCGTTTGGAGAGCAGGCGCTGCCGGCAGAAAAGTGGTGGTGCAGGGACGAGCAGGTTAGCAGCAACTTATCTGCTTTTTAAGGGAACTGCTTCCCACCCTGTTGAGCCAGTTCGAACGCCGGTTCGAACGCCGGTTTGAAGGCCGCCCCCTGAGCTGGTTCGGCGCTTCCCAGAGGAGGTGCCAAACTGGCTCGTGCACATCCCTAGCAAGTGCTTTACCGCTGAGCTACAGCTCCTCCCTTTCAGAGCATCCCTGCACTCAGCCTCAAAATGGCACCCCTCCTTACCCAAGAGGCCGGTATCCCCATCCTGCTTGGCTTCCATCTGCAGCTGCCTGTGCTCTCTGGCCAGCGGAGGCTGGCCTGTCTCTGAGAAACTTGCAGCCTCTTCCTCAAATGCCATCTGCAACAGTAGAGAAGAGTTAATTCAGGGTAAAGAGATGGGGCAGGGTGGGGGGCTGCACGGAAAGGCCTGATTCTTCCCCTCCCAGTGCTTCACAGTCCCATTGCCACAAATGCAGGAGAAATCAGGACTGAGATTCTTTAAGAAATACATGAATTTTTGAGGACCTTCCTTTGGGAACCAGAAATCAACAACAACAAATATTTATATACCGCTTTTCAACAAAAGTTCCCAAAGTAGTTTACATATAGAGAAATAACCACAAATAAATAAATAAAGATGGCTCCCTGTCCCCAAAGGGCTCACAATCTAAAAAGAAACATGATAGACCCCAGCAACAGCCACTGGAGGGATGCTGTGCTGGGGATGGAGAGGGCCAGTTGCTCTCCCCCTGCTCAATAAAGAAAATCACCATGTTAAAAAGGTGCCTCTTTGCTCATCAGGGGTGAAATAAAATACATACATACATACTCCTAGCTGTCTCGTTGCATGACTTGCCACCTCATCTAACCCATTTTCAGTCATTAGTATTTATACCAGGCCTAGCCAATCCAGAGGCTTCTTACTGTCTACCAATCAGAAAGGGCCAATCTTGCATAGCGTCATCCTTTTCTGCACCCAAAGAGGGTTCTGAGACCTGAGCACATGCAACCCCAGGCAGCTCCCTGGTCTTAGCCCCACTGTAGAAGGCTCATGGTTCAAGCCATGAAAACAAAGAGTCAGACTTCAAGAGATGCTGAAGAGAGCTGTGTAGTTTTATTTACAAACACATTTTTTAAAAAACGAGCATGCCCAATGTGTTTTGAATTTGACAGTGCTTTGTCAGAGGCAGCAAAAAAAAATTTTTAAGACAATAATGTATAATATATTTAACCCTTATGATTAAATTCAGCCATATAATTAGTCTTTTCTTTTTTAAACACCTCTGAAGTTTGTTCTTAGAAAATTTTACAATGCAGAATTTTCAGTTGATACCCTAAACAGATAGTGATCTGATCTGGCATGTTATTTGACCTATATATTTAGTTAAAAAACAAAAACTCAAAAATAAAAAGCCTACAAACCACCATATTAATTTCCTATGCAGTCACTCAAAAATTTTCAAGTCGCCAAGCAGCTGAACAGAAATATTAGCTAGGAGGCAGGGCAGGAATCAATCCAGATCCTGAATGTGGTTTAAATGTCATACTGAAGTAACTTCAAAGCTTTATTTATTTGATTGATTAATTAATTCATTCATTCCTATACCACCTTTCCAAAATGGCTCAGGGCGGTTTATGTTAAAACAAAACTATTACAATCAATTAGCAGTTAAAAACAGAGAAGCGATTCTCACGATCAGTGGAAAGTAGGCTAAGGGTGCTTCACCCGCTTCCCACTGATCGTGAGACTCACTGGGCTTGCAGCCGAGCCCGGTTTAGTCAAAGCAGGTAACTCGCTTAATTGCCCCTGCCTTAAGCCCAGGTTAGCGGAGCAAGCGCTCCACTAACCTGGGGTTTCCAATTGTGAGTTGCCGTGGCGCGGCTCCGCACCTCGGCAACTTACAAGTAGACCCCTGACCGGGAGGCTGAAAAGCAGCCTCCCAGCTCAGGGGTCTCTCCAGCATGCCCTGCGCGCTCGTGGGAATCGCCTCAGAGGTTGTAAAACACCATAAAACAGTAACAGTTAAAACGTTCAAAACAGTTTTTAAAAACCCTGAAAAACCGGGTTACAACATTAAAACCATTTACAATTTGAAAAACCCTGGAAGGCCAGGCCAAATAGATAGGTTTTGAAGGCTCTCCTGAAGGCCAATAAAGAATTCAGATTACGGATTTCTGCCGGGAGCGCATTCCACAGCCCAGGAGCAGCTACAGAGAAGGCTCGCCTCTGTCTCTCCACCAGAAGTACTGGTGGTAACTGGAGACGGATCTCCTCAGATGACCTTAATGTGAGGTGGGGATCACGCAGAAGAAGGCGCTCTCTAAGGTAACTCGGGCCTAAGCCGTTCAGGGATTTAAAGGTAATAACCAGCACTTTGTATTTTGCCTGGAAACATATCGGCAGCCAGTGCAACTGTTTCAAAACAGGCATAATATGGTCTCTCCGGGTTGCCCCAGAGACCAATCTGGCTGCTGCTTTATGTGGAAAGCCATTTAGAAATGCAAACTTTCCATGGAAAAATGGTCAGCCCCACATCTCTGCATGTGAACCAAGTTGGCCTCCTCTACCAAAAGGATTTGTTTTTGGATTTGTTTGTGCAAAAATGAGGGAGAGCAAGGGGGCCAGGTGCCCCCTCAGAAAAGCAGTTGCCACCCCTCCCCCATTTCTGTTTCAGAAATCTAACATGTGGGTCACAGCTTGCCCATCCCAAAATCCACTTTGCCCTTTCTGTGCTCCCACAGTTTTCTTTTCCGGTGCTGCCACTGCTCAACTGTACAGTTCTACACTGATATTGCACAGGACTTTAAAACAGACCTTTAAAATGTTGATACTTGACACGTATGAAAAATGATGGGTGCAGAGAGCTGCTTTAGGGGACAAAAAGAATGGCTGTGTGATCTGAGAGAGAAATACCCCACCCTATACTGAACACCGACCCCACGTGAAATCGGTCTCACCTGGCTTTCTGTTCTCTCAGGCTCAAGCTGCAGGAACTCCTCCGCCAGGGCCACCGCCTGGGAGCAGGTCTCGGGGCCGTGTTCCCTCACCCAGTTCTGGATCTCCGGGGGCAGGACAGTCAGGAACTGCTCCAGGATCAGCAGCTCCAGAATCTGCTCCTTGGAGTGTCTCTCGACTTTCAGCCACTGAGAGCAAAGTTCCTGGAGTCGGCCGTAAACCCCTCTGGGCCCCTCGGCCTCCTGGTAGCGGAAGTGCCTGAAGTGCTGCCGCCACCTCTCCCTGGCCAGGGCATCCCATCGCAAGATGATGGCCTTCACTTTCCCATAATCCTCTCTGTCTCCGGCCTCCAGGCTGCTAAAGGCCCGCTCGGCCTCTCCGCTGAGGGCCGGCAGGAGTCGGGCCACCCACTCTTCCCTGGGCCAGTGGCAGGCTTCGGCCACCTGCTCGAAGGAAGCCAAGAAGGCCTTCGCATTATCCCACGGTGTGGGTTCCTCCAGCAACTGTGGGGTTCCCCAACCTGAGTGTGGGGACTCTACTGTCTTCAGGAACTCCTGCCATTGGACTTCCCAGCGTTGGGCCAAACCCTCTTCTGGTTCCTCTTTCACCTGGTGCTGAGTTGGCCTTCTGAGTGATCCATCAATACTCCCAGAATGCATTGCTTCAGATGGCCCTCCCTCCAAAATCCTCCTGCTTTTGTGACCTAGCATGTCGAAGAGGACATGAGGAGCTTTCCCGCTTCCTTCTGATGCCTCCCCTTGTATACAGCCTGTGGGCTCTCGTGCTTCCATTTTCATCCTTGAATGAGGTCACAAAGATAGCAGCACACTACAGAAAATTCTAGAATAACCTATTGTGATCTAGGCAGGTATGCTGAACTTCTGCCTGTGGAGGAAAGACGAAAATAAGATTGAGAGAGGAATTAACCCAGATAAACATTCAACCTCTGGTAGATGTGGTCCAGCATCATGTTGGAAATAATGGTCATGCAGTAACTTATGTTCCAAATATATGTACATATCAATAACTCCTGCTAACTGGACAAAGAAGCATCTTTTAATTTTTTAAATTAAAAAAAAAAACATTTTTATCCTGCTTTTCCTCCAAAGAGCCAGAGCAATGTACATGGTTATGTTTATCCTCACAACAACCCTGTGAGGTAGATTAGGCTGAGACATATGTTTATGTTTATCCTTATGTTTATTATGTTTATGACCAAGAGTTGCCCAGTAAGTTCCCTGGCTGAATGGGGATTTGAACTCAGGTCTCCCTGGTCCTAGTCCAACACTCTAACCACTACACCACATATCTTTTAAAGTGATAGCTCTCTTCTATTTAGCAGTTAGCAGCCATTCATATTGATAACTGATCTGGGATGTTGCCATATTAAAAAACAAGAGGAGTCATGCAGACACAAACTTTACTTTTTTGCGTTAAATCTACAGACAGCCTCAATTCTTGGCATGAGCCCTCTGTAAGGACACAGATAAGGAAGCAAGCCATTCCAACACTCCGCTTTCTGTAAACAAACAAAACAGGCATGTTGGAGAAAGGTGCCCTGTTTTTGAAACTCAGAGCAAGCCCCAAAGAAATAGCAACGGAAGGGCCCCGTCTCCCCTCCTCCAAATTAGAGCAACAGTGACCAATATAATATGGAAGGAACAGCCAACCTGCAACTCTTCAGCTGTTGGACTACAACTCCCATCATCCACAGCCACAATGTCCTGCAGTGGGAGTGATGGGAGTTGTAGTCCAACAACGGCTGAAGAGGCTCAGGTTGGCTACCCCTATGATATGGAAAGGGAATATGGCCTCCAGTCTCTGTGGGGCTTATTTTACATCCAGGGAATCTGTTTTGAAATTCTGGTCTCTGTTTTTCATACCTATTCTCAACTCAGGAATACAGGAAATGGGACTGAGGGGGAGGTGCTCCTGAGCAAGTGCAGAACGCAGCTCCTTTACTCCTGAATAAACACAGGGGAGCTGGTCTTGTGGTAGCAAGCATGAATTGTCACCTTTGCTAAGCAGGCTCTGCCCTGGTTTACATTTGAATGGGAGACTGCATATGAGCACTATAAGATATTCCCTGTAGGGGATGGGGCCGCTCTGTGAAGAACATCTGCATGCTTGCAAGCAGGAGGTCCCAAGTCCCCTCCCTGGCATCTCTAGATGGGGGCTGAGAGAGACTCCTGTGCCTGTAACCTTGGAGAAGCTGCTGCCTGTCTGTGTAGACAATGGACCAGTGGTCTGACTCAGTGGAAGGCAGCTTCCTTTGTTCTTATGTTTAAAGGTTAGGGGGAAGGCTTTTCAACTCAGAGGGTGGCATTTCCAGAGAGAGGGAACATAGAGCAATGAAAATCTCCAGATCATCTGAATGGGATCAGGGAAGCCAGTTTCCCTACAATTCTATATATCGCAGATTAACTAAACTTTAGAGCTCTAATCACACATTATGCTATAGGAATGTATAGAGGTCTGTGCACCTTTACATGTTTTTGTGTGTGAATGTAGTGAGTGAAAGGTAAAGTAAAGTAAAGTGTGCTGTTGAGTCGTTGTCGACTACAGAGCCATGTCTGGTTTACCATTGCCATCTCCCATGCAGTATGAGATGATGCCTTTCAGCATCTTCCTATATCGCTGCTGCCCGATATAGGTGTTTCCCATAGTCTGGGAAACATACCAGCAGGGATTCGAACTGGCAACCTCTGGCTTGCTAGTCAAGTCATTTCCCCACTGTGCCATTAGGTGGCTTGTGAGTGAAAGGTACCAGAGACAAATATTCCTGGTCAAACAAACTGAAAAGTTCTGGTTAAACATGCCAAGCACCACAAACAAGGGTAAAACTCATCTGTCACAAATTATTTACCATCCCTAAAAGCTACATTTGGAAAGGCGGTTAAGACACCCTGAGAAAGTTCAACAGCTGACTTATTTAGCAACATTGTAGTGAAGATGATGTGCCCTGCTTTGCAGAGATCTTTATTTCAATCTTTTGTAAATAATAAACTTGCTCTTATTTATTTCTACACTTTAAGCTTTGTTTCTTTTTATGCACTGAACATAAACACCTGTCCTGTGCTCACGAGGCTACATGACCGAGGGGTTAATTACTGAGAGCAGGGTAATAACAACCACATGGTGGCAGCGAAAGAAAGTAATATCTTATTGATTTAAAAACTTCTTATAAAACAAGTCACCTTCCTGGTCATGGGAGGGGCATCAGGGTGGGTTCTTGACAATGACAAAGAGCTTTAAAAATAAAAACTAGCATTTAAAAAAACAAACATTTATATCCCGCACTTCCTCCAAGGAGCCCAGAGTGGTGTACTACATACTTAAGTTTATCCTCACAACAACCCTGTGAAGTAGTTTAGGCTGAGAGATACATGACTGGCCGAGAGTCACCCAGTGAGTTTCATGGCTGAATGGGGGAATTTGAACTCATGTCTCTTCTCCCCGGTTCTTAGTCCAACTCTCTAACCACTACACCACACTACATTGTACCTGGAAACAGGTCAGAAGCCTGGGCAATGCCTTCAAAGCTGGTATAATATGTGCATTTGTGAGCAGCCCCAGATATTAATCTGGGCACCTTATTCTGCATCATCTGAAGTTTCCAAATACTTTTAAAAAGCAGCCCCTTGTAGAGTGCAAAGCAATAATTCAAACACAACCTAAGGCATCGGTGACAGAGGCCGGATCAGTCTTCTTGAGGAAGGGCTGCAGGTTTGAGCCGAAAAGACCACTAGCTCTGGTTGGCTGGGGTGGAAGGGATAGCTACCCATCTACCTGTTTATCTCCTTCTTCCCAGTCAGAGATCTTCCTGTTTCTGCCTCTATTCTGACCTTTCTGAATTGAATGTCCTGTTCAGAGATGCCTGGCTTCAGCATCCTCGTGGTTTCTTCACTAATGGGTCAGGACTCCACCTCCCCATACAATTTCTTTATTAAATAAACCCAGGAGTGTGTGCCACTTGCTTTTTAAAAAAGAAACTACCTAGTGCCACTTTAGCACTGTAGATCAGTCTGTGTGCTTGAGGGGGGTAATCCCTAAAGGGGGCCAATTCTCCAAAGCCCAGCCGATAGCCCTGCAAAGATCCCCCTTCCCCCCTCAACAATCTTTACCTGCAAAAGACCCCCAAGTCTCACCTTTGCTCCCCCTGATCTGTGTGGGCTTGAAAGGAGGTCTCTCTCAGTTTGTCCACGCTTCGTCCGTCCGTCCGTCCTTCCAAGCGGAGAGCGAACCTCTCTCTGCTTCTGTTCTGACGTGCAAAATCTTCCTTGGGGGTCGCCCAGATCCCCTCAAAGCCGCGTGTGCCCCAAAGCAGCCGGCCCCGGGGTGAGCTACCTCCATCCATTCAAAGGAAGCCGGAAAGGGCTTAACCTAAATTTGCAAAGGTGGGTCTCCTCGCGAAGACTCCAGGCTTTCTCTGCCCCCGCCCCTCTTACACTGAAAGCCGCCAGCGCTGTCTGGGCCCAGGTCCCCCCTGCCCACTTCCCCCCACCCCTGCTTTCTGCCTCCCTGGCCCGATCTCTAATGTTTTTTTGGGGGGGTGGGCTCCTTCCGGACTGTGCATTTGCTAAACAGCCTTCCTCCCGTTGCACAGAAGAACTAGGGGGCCGGTCAACCTGAGGGAATCCTGGGAGTTGTATTTTCCTCCTGCTTTGAACTACAGTTCCCAAGAAACCTTTTGCAAGGGCAGGAGAGGAGAGACGTTATTAAGGGCTTTTCTTGGTTCATGCATGCTTTGTTTTGTGATCGTTGCTATCATCACAAAAAGAAATGGCAAGGCGGGGAAGGGAAGGGCGGGCGGGCAGCTAGCTGAAGAGGCAGAATCTCCCTTGCGCAACGATGCAGGTTGATTTGAGAGGCAGCCCCTTTGAATGGAGTGGGGCTAGAGGCACCGGATGGGACGCTGAGTCTGCTTCCTTCGCTGCCTGGGTGTAGAGACCGCTGCTCTCCTCTTGCGGGGAGGAAGAAATCTCTCCCGGGTTAGTAGAAGAAAAGAGTTCCTCAACGGGGGAAGATCAGAGGTGCTCTTACCCCTGGACTTCGGGGCCAAAGTCCAGGGCCGCCACACCCCCTGGGGGCCCACAAATCCTCTTTGGTCTGTCCTGGTTGGTGTGGTTTGTGCCCTCAAGAACCTACATGTTAAAAAAAATGATGTTTAACTTACAACGGGGGGGGGGTGTCAAAAGGCCCTTAGGTTCAGGCTCCAAAATCACCTAGGTGTGCCTCCGCCGGGGAAGATTCCTAACAGGGTTTAGTTGTGCAGGCAGTGGTGCTCTTACCCCTGGACTTTGGGGCCAAAGTCCACGGCCTCCACACCCCCTGTGGGCCCCCAAATCTGCTTTAGTCTGTCCCGGGTAGTGTGGTCGACGCAGCCTGCGCTGGGCAGCCGACTCGAGCGTGACCTCTGCTTTAGAGACAAGCGTGGGGAAAGAAATATGTGGGATGGGGATACGTTAAGTCCTGTTGGAATGTTCCTGCTGCCCGTGCATATTTGCATAAAGATTCCTGTTTTCTATCCTTACATTCTTGTGAGTCCAGTTGCTGTTTGTGCCCTCGAGAACCCGCGTGTTAAAAATACTGCATGTGTCGAGGAGCTTCGCTTGCAAGCTTCCACTTCTTGGGGGAACTGTTGAGTGAAGCCACTTTGAATTCCACTCAGGGCAGCCCCACCCCTCTGCTCTCGGGTTTTCCTTTTTGTGCAGGTTCACATTGCATGCCTCCGTGTTTTCCTTCTAGCCAATGAGGAGAGGGAAAGAGAGAGAGAGAGAGAGAGAGAGAGAAAGTGTTTGGGAGCTCCATAGGGAGGAACACAATGTTGCCTTCAAAACCTCATGTCCTAGACTGGGAGCATTTGTATATACTAACACAGGCGCGGAGCCAGCCAAACAGTGGCCTGGGTCCAGCCCCACCTGGCAGCCCCTCTACCAACGCCCCGTGCGAGTGACATCACGTGCACAGGGCATGGCTCAGGCTCTGGAAGTGCCCTAAGCGAACTCCCGCTGCCCACGCCCAGGTTCCGGAGAGCCCCGAGCAAGCTCTCCCCTGTTCTTTTCACTGCCTGGCAGCCTTTATTTCTCTTTCTCTCCCTGAGAGAGATTCCTGCCTGCAACGAGGAGAAGCCACTGCCGGTCTGTGTAGACAATGCTGAGCTAGATGGACCAAGGGTCTGACTCTTGTCTAAGGCAGCTCCTCTGTTCCTGTCTTCTAGTCCAGCCTCCTGCTCAGAGCAGGGAACTGCTACAGCATCCCTGACAAATGGCCGCCCAGCCTCTGTTCGAAA
This sequence comes from Hemicordylus capensis, assembly GCF_027244095.1. Taxonomy (NCBI): domain Eukaryota; kingdom Metazoa; phylum Chordata; class Lepidosauria; order Squamata; family Cordylidae; genus Hemicordylus; species Hemicordylus capensis. The sequence continues at coordinate 245,094,744 of NC_069658.1, read as the reverse complement.
ATCTCCAGCAAAGGACTAGACAGAAGGTCCCAAGATTGATCCCTGGCATCTCCAGGTAAAGCTGGGAAAGTACCATTCTCGGCTGGTGTAGGAGGTCACCCAAGCTTGGGATTACATCCCCCCCACATGCTCCAAAAGGCAGGAAGTAGTCATACTTGAAGAGCCTTAACCCAGTGCATGTGGGCGGATCTCCTTAGTTCTACTTCCTGCCTTTGCTCCAGAAGGCTCTCATTACAGCTCACTGGCTTTGGCCTAGTTAACTAGGCCTCTTCTTTTCTTCTGCTTATATTCCTATTATTTTTGACTGTTTCCAATCTATTCTTCACCTGGTATTCTACTACTATTAGTTTTCTGTAGTTACTAAAGAAAAATAATAATAATAATTCTAAATTAAAAAAAATAAAATTATTTCATGTCTTTTCTTCTACTGTCCGTTCTGTTATTCGTTACCTCTCCTCACCTCTTGCCGACCTTTTGGCCGATGTCCGCTAAGAAGACCTTCGGACTCCTGGCCATTAGGGAGAGATCCGCCCATCAGCGCCTGTTCCCGCCAAAAACTCGGGACTGCGCAAATCCTGTAAGGAAAATGGCGGATGTATCAGATGACCTCGCTGGCGCCTGTAGGCCACAGCGGTCCTCTCTGTTGCCAGATACCGGTGAGGAGACTGGGCGCAATCCATGCCACCAGCAATCCACCGTAGCAGGACGCAGGTGGCGGCACCAGAATCGGAGGCTTCCCTACAAGGAGGCCCCGTTGGTGAGAGAGCTTTCGCCCGGCAGCGCGAGCAAGGTAAGCCTGTGATATTTGGCCTCGCCCCCCCCAACTCCTTTCCCTAGCAGTTGGGCGTGCAGGAGGAGGACTGCCTCAGCGAGTATTGGGGCCGCGCTGAAAGGAACGTCAGCAGGAGTGGCCGCCCCAGAGCCTGTCGGAATCAGGCGGGGAAGACGTGCAGGATGATGAGGCAGGCGGTGCTGAGCCTGTGGACGGAGCGTCGGAGCACCCAGAAGGCCATGAACAGCTCGCCCCGGTAAGATCGGGACTTGCTCATGGGGGGAGGAGGTGAGTGCAGATGCCCCCTATGTGGCCCCTCCCTCAGGGCCTACTCCTACAGGGAATGTGGGGGTTCCCCCTGATGCTGCCACTGTAAAGGGCTGGATTCAGGAGGCCGTTCAGGTCTCACTGGCAGCGGTGCTTAAAGCGCGGAAGCCTGCAAGGTATTGCAAGGCAGGCTGTGATCCATGTGTCGCCCTCAGACTCTCAGGAGGAGATGGTGCCCGCTAAGCAGCCCAGGGTGGCTATACGCCAGGACTCTGTGCCCTTGTGTAGGGGGAGGTCTTCAGACGAGTCAGGAGAGGACTCCCCAGATTTATTGTGACCCAGGGTCAGGGGGTCGGAGACATTGCTGGGCAACCCAGACAAGGGGCCCTCCTCCTCGGAAGAGGGGGAGGTTATTGAGGACTCTGCAGCAAACTTACACAGTCAGAGGCTCTCTCTTATGGTGGATTTTCAGCCACTAATTAACCAGGCTATTGCTGCACTTGATCTGTAGCCAGTTACAGAGGAACAGATCTCTCCTGTGTCCGCAGATTAAATCAGTGATACCTGAGGGCTTTACTAAGACCATCAAGGAGGAATGGGCAGCTATTGCGACTCCCAAAGCGTATGTTGGCATTGGCTAGCAAATTGTACAACTTTGAGGAGGAGACTCTAGACTTGCTGAAGGTGCCACTTACGGTTGCTCACTTCGGGGCCCTACTTAGTAGCACAGTGGTACCCAAGGATGGGGACTCCTCTTCTAAGGAGCCAGGAAACAGAAAAGCAGAATCTGCACTGCGCAAGGCTCACGAGGCTTGAGCAGTGGCCATCAGGGCTGGCACCACTGCGTCCTTGGTGTCTAGAGCATCGGTCTTGTGGATTGGCGAGTTACCCAATGACCCTCCCACTGATCAATCTAAGATGTGGCATAAGCTACTTCGTCTACAGAGGGCGGCTGTCTTTTCAGCGGATGCTACTCTGGACAGTGTTCAGTTCTCGGCACGTGCGGTCAGTGCAGGTGTCCTGGCAAAACGCAACATATGGCTAAAATTTTGGATGTTGATAATACGTCTAGGGCTAAATTAGCTGCTGTTCCCTATGCTGGGGGGGAAGCTAATTGGGAATGAGGCCCTGAAAGAGGTCCTCATTGAAACTAAGGATAACCGCAGGGCTCTGCCATCAGCCCCTAGGAAGAAGGACAAGAGTTTTAATCATAGACCGATGCAAACCTTCAGGGCGTTTAGACCTCAGTTTGTCAGAGGGAGCCTTTTAGGCCTTTTCGATCGCAGTGGAACAGATCCAGAGGCCAAGGCAGGCAAGGGTTCACTCAGCAGAACCATCAGTCTTTCGGAAACCAGCAGCGGGGCTCCAAGCAGCAGTCCTGACTCCCACTCAGACAAAGTGGGGGTCCGCCATTTGGCCTGTTTGGAAAGAATCCATTGACAGGTGGGTTCTTTCCATTATCCTACACGAGTACAAAGTGGAGCTGGCCAGCCCCCCAGGAAACAGATTCCTCCTTACCCCTAGATCCGGGAAACCGGAAAAGCACAAGGGGTTGTCCATGGCCATGGCTATAGGGGCCATAGAGGAGGTCCCACCTCTTCAGAGAGGCAAGGGCATCTATTCTGTGATTTTTACGGTGCCAAAAAAGGACGGATCAGCCAGGGCAGTTCTCAACCTACACCCAGTCAACCGCTTTGTGATAAAAAGGAGGTTCAGGATGGAAACCCTTTGTACCATCTCAGAGGCATTGCAGATGGGGGACTACATGGCTTCAGTGGATCTCCAGGAGGCCTATTTACATATCCCCATTCATCCACTCAGTCGACATATACTCCGCTTCTGCTACATGGGGAGGCATTATCAGTACAGAGCCCTTCCTTTTGGTCTCTCATCAGCCACCCGAGTTTTTACGAAGGTTCTAGTCTGCTAGTGGCCACTTTATGCACTAAGGGGGTCCACCTGTATTGTTACCTCGACAGCTTGCTCAAGAAGGGGCAGTTCAGTCGGCTCTGTCCAGAACAATGTCTGTGTTATGTGCCCATGGGCTTCTGATAAATGTGGGCAAGAGTCACCTGATGCCCACACACAGCCTTCGTCATTTGGGCATGGTAATGGACACCTCAGTATGCAAACTGTTTCTGCCACAGGATCGGATGGAGGTCTTATCATCACTGGCTCGTGTGATTGCTTCGAGACTGTGGGCCAGCCTTCTCAATCTAGCAAGTTGTTGGGTCTCATGGTGGTGGCTATGGACTCAGTGCCTTGGGCGAGGTTTTCATCTACGCCAGTTACAGTGGGCTTTCTTCCCTTACCAGCACAGGATTGCCCTCAAACGTGACAAGAACATTCCTCTCTAGGTGTCTCTTCGCGAGTTGATTCGTTGGATGGCCCAGGGAACCTAGACAAGGGCAAGCTGTTCATAGAACCCGAGAGAGTGATGGTCACGACGGACGCCAGCCTATCGGGCTGGGGGGCTCACTGTTGGAACAGTTCTGCCCAGGGGCTTTGGTCGGTGGAGGAGTCGCTCCATAGCATAAACTGGCTCGAGCTGCGGGCTGTCTTTCTGGCCCTAAGAGCCTTCACGCCCTTGGTGAAGGGAAGGAACATCTTAATGTGTACAGAACAACTTAATATCCATTCTGGGCCATCATGTAAATGGAATTTCCAGTGTTCAGGCAGATTGGCTAAGACGGCAGCAGATCCAGCCGGCAGAATGGGGCCTGCACCCTCAAGTATTTAGGTGGCTGACAGAGCGGCTGGGGTGTCCCCAGTTAGACTTGTCTGCATACCCTCAGAATGCCAAGATTCAGAGGTTTTACTCACGTTTCCCGATGTTGGGGGCAGAAGAGACGGATGCAGTGTCGGTGCCATGGCCTCCGTGTCTGCTGTATGCATTTCCTCCAGTGCCGCTACTCTCCCGTTGCCTCAGGCAGCTGCGGGGTTCCCAGGCATCCCTGATATTGATTGCGTCTTTTTGGCCCAGAGGGCCTTGGTTTTCCGAGATCGTCGACTTGACCGTAGGTCATATACTCAGTTTGCCAGACCATCCAGTTCTGCTGTGTCAAGGTCCGATTTACCATCCTTGTGTCTAGAAAGTGTTCAGCCAACAAGATTTACCAATCGACTTGGCGTAGTTTTCTACGCTGGACAGCAAAGCGCTCCCTGCAGCTGGACAAGTGCAGGTCGAGGGGATTACTAGGTTTTCTTCAGGATGGCCTTGCGCTTGGTCTGAAACCCAACACGCTTAAACGCCGGGCGGCGTGCTTGATCCAGATGTTGTTTCTTCATCAGCGTTTGTTCAGGCGTGGCACCCTCTTCTACGCAAGTTCTTGAGGGGGGCAGCTTTGCTGTCTCCTCTGGTCTGCCATCGTTTTCCATCATGGGATTTGCATATTGTGTTGTGGGGTCTGCAGTTTCCGCCATTTGAACCACTTTGATCTGTATCATTGCAGATTCTGTCCTGGAAGGTGGTCTTTTTAGTAGCTGTAACATCGGCCAGGAGGGTTTCTGAATCTCAGGCTCTGTCAGTTAAGAGTAATTTGTGTATTTTCTCTAAGGACTCTGTGAGACTTATCCCGGATCCTTCGTTTATCCCTAAGGTAAAGTCTCAGTTTAATCGTGAGGCGGACATTTAATTACCTTCTTTTTGTCCGGATGCTCGTCACCCTGCAGAGAAGGAGTGGCACCGGATGCTGGCTTTTCATAAGTCAGATGCTCTTTTTGTGGCCTTTAAGGCTTCTAAGATGGGATGCAAGGTCTCTTCAGCCATTATTGCTCGATGGGTCCGTTCATGCATTACGATGTTGTCTGAAGCCCAGAAACTTTCGGTGCCTGGTCAGATTACGGTGCACTCAACTACATCGGCAGCCACTTCCACTGTGTTATCTTCTCCAGCGTCCCATGAAGAGATTTGCAAGGCGGCTACTTGGTCGTTGCCTTTTACATTTTCAAGGCATTACAAGTTGGATGAACATGAAGCTGCCAGAGCGGCATTTGGTCGGAGGGTCCTGCAACAGGTCCTTCCGGGTCAGTAGCTCCAGCTTGGGTATTTTTCCCTCCCGTGGTTGGTGCTGTGGTATGTCCCAAGCTTGGGTGACCTCCTACACCAGCCGAGAAAGGTACATTGGCACTCACTGTGAAGGTGTCTTCTGGCTGGTGTAGAAGAGGTCACCCAAGGCCCACCTGGGTTGTGTTAGGCTGGAGCTGATGATCTGGTTGTAGGGGGGCAGTTTTTTCTGTCTTTCTCTGCATTATTGTTTGTATATTGTTGTATATTCTCTGTTGTGTTTCTGTGGTTTTCATTCCGTAGCTTGAGCTGTTTTAAGCACTGAGGAGATCCGCCCACATGCACTGGGTTAAGGATCTTCAAGTATTACTTCCTGCCTTTTGGAGCATGTGGGAGGGGATGTAATCCCAAGCTTGGGTGACCTCTTCTACACCAGCCAGAAGACACCTTCACGGTGAGTACCAATGTACCTGTCTGACCTCCTGGAAAGCCTCCGCCAGTCAGTGTAGTTATTCAGTGACATGGTCCAGTGGTGTGATTCTGTATAAAGGAGCTTCATATGTTCATCAAAAGCGTCCTGTGGCAGAGCACTGCTTTGCATGCACAAGGTCATAGGAACATAGGAAGCTGCCATATACTGAGTCAGACCATTGGCCCATCTAGCTCAGTATTGTCTGCACAGACTGGCAGCAGCTTCTCCAAGGTTGCAGGCAGGAGTCTCTCTCAGCCCTTTCTTGGAGATGCCAGGGAAGGAACTTGGAACCTAGATGCTCTTCCCAGAGTGGCTCCATCCCCTGAGGGGAATATCTTACAGTGTTCGCACTTCTAGTCTCTCATGCATATGCAGCCAGAGCAGACCCTGCTTAGCTAAGAGGACTAGTGATGCTTGCTACCATAAGACCAGGTTCATCTCTGGCTCCTCCAGGTATGGCTAGAAAAGACCTTGCCTGAACCCCTGTGAAGCTGCTGCCAGTCAGTGTAGACAGTACTGAGCTAGATGGACAGAAGGTCTGACTAGGCATAAGGCAGCTCCATCTGTCCTTTAGGGATTAGACAAAGCCCCTGCTTTGCATGCAGAAGGTCGCAGGTTCAACCCCTGGCATCTCCAGGCAGGGCTGGGCAAGACCGCGGCCTGAAACTCTGGACAGCTGTTGCAGCCAGTCAGTGTGGGTAACACTGAGTTAGATGAATCAGTAATAGGATGTAAACAGGCCTACTCAATGTAGGCCCCCCCCAACTGTTGTTGGACAACAACTCCCATCATCCCCAGCCACAGTAGCCAATAGCCAGGGATTATGGGAGTTGGAGGCCAACATCTGCAGGAGGGCCAAAGTTGAGCAGGCCTGATAGAAGAACAACATGTACTGTGCATGCCAAAGTTCTAAGAACAGAGTAACAGCCCTGCTGGATTACTCCCAAGGCCCATCCAGTCCAGCCTCCTGTTTTCCACAGTGGCCCACCAGATGCCTCTGAGAAGCCCACAGGTGAGGCATGCCCTCTCTCCTGCTGTTACTCCCCTGCAACTGGGATTTAGAGGCATCTTGCCTCTGAGGCCAGAGGTCCCTGGTATCTCCAGGTCAGGCTGCGAAAGACCACTGCCTGGAACTCAGGAGAGCTGCTAACCAGTCGAAGTAGACAATTCTGAGCTAGATGGACCACTGGTCTGACTCGGTAGAAGGCGGCTTCATATGTGATAAGCCTGGAAAAGATCTTGATGTGCTGCTACCAATCTGAATAGGCTCCACTGATCTGCTTCAGCACAGACAGTGCGCTACATTCACATACGATTACAGAAGGTGTTGCAACTGGACACTGATAGAGGAAAGGGTTATAGTACTTTTCTTTTAAAAAAAAGACTTGTTTGATGGCTGTATGTCTGTATGCAGATGTGCTTTTTATTTGTAAGTGGCTGACCCTTGTGTATAACTACAAGCTTATATATATATATATTTTAAAACAGAGAAAAATACATGTATACATATACACGTACACGTGCAGAAGAAACACAACCACAATCCAATTCTTACCAAACAAAATGTGTCTGAAAAACAGCAAGACTTCCCATCCAAGTTGACATTTCCATTAAACTTTTGCAGTTTTCTCTTTCCTCAGTGTCTCTTCTGCACGGATTCGCTCCACAGGTCACCTGTATGGTTGCCCTCCTATATAATCCAGCCTGATTATCAGGGGCAGCCCTTTCATGAGGCAAGCTGAGGTGGACTCGCCTCAGGCAGCAGATCATTGGATGACCACCAGCAGGGTGGCAACGTACCCCTATCACTGCCATTGGAGCAGCTCTTCGGGACTGATCTGAACAAGGAGAGAGGAGGCGGCTGTTGGCAACCTTCCCTCCTTCCTGCACCACTGTAAAAAATCTGCAGAGCCCCGTTTTGAACGGAGGCTGGTCCCAGTGGCGTAGTAATGTGGAGTGTGGCTCCGGGCAAAATTGGGGGCAGGCTCCATTGTTGTTACCAGCTGTGCCACAGGCCAGCCACTCCCATTCTACCTGACTGCTCGTATTGCTTCCCTTTTTGTTGCATTGCCGTTTAATGTCACTGCACTGGCGTGAGTTGGCACCATCATGTTACTAGACCACATTGCACAGCCAGCAAAGGGAGGCAGACTGGCAGTGAGTGGGTGGGCAGCCAGATGGCCTGCAGGAGTCACAAAGGTAGGCGGACCCCATGCCTCATGGCAGGAGGAGGCAGCAGGTAGCTCAGTGATCTTGGGGGTCCAGTTTCCGGATACCCTAAAAGGCAGAATGGGGGGAGGGCATGGGGGGGCAGGCTATTGGTGTCCCCCAAAGACCAACGGCCCCAGGACATTTGTTCTCTCCCCACCGGCTCAATTATACCTACAGGCCTGGCTGGCCCCGATTTGTTGTGGGGCAAAGCAGCATTTGGGGCCTTGCCTCAGGCACTGGAATACCTGGAGCTGCTCCTGCTTTTCGTCAACCCTTTTGCTCCAGTCTAAGCATTTCTGTCACTTCTCGGTCACAAGAACACCCTTCCGTTTAATAAGGAGGCAGAAGCCTCGTCGGTGGGTAAAGCTTCATTTACTCATACGTGCCCTTGAGCACTTACTGAGCCGAACTGAGAGGTAAAAATAACTAAATCACAATGGCCCTTGCTGAAAACATTCAGGCTTGTACCTACAGACAGCTCTCAGTTGGGGCTACAGCAAGTCCATCACTAATGAAGCCTTTGCATTCCCCTTCAGCTGCATTTTCAGTGGAGGAAATAACTGGCCCACCATCTGGTGGGCCACTGTGTGAAACAGGATGCTGGACTAGATGGGCCTTGGGCCTGATCCAGCAGGGCTGTTCTTATGTAACTGTCCAAACCTCTTCCGTGACTTAGGCCTTGCTAGTGGTTTATTTTCATTTATATGCAAAATCACAAAGGGTCTAACCAACACATGGTTTTTCCTATGCAGAGTCTTCCATGGCAATTTAGCGAGGAGTCAAACTGAACATGAGCTCAGACCCCGCCCAAAGCCCTGCTAACAGGGCAAGAGGCACATTTTATGGTGTCAGCAAATGTATCAGACAGAGCAAAACTGTCCCCATAGTGGCTGTTGCTGGTGTCTGTGGCCCTTGTGTTTCTTTTTACGTTTGTAAGCCTTTTTGGAACCCCTCTTATTCCTTCTTCCATATAAACAGCTTTGAGAACCCTTTTTGTTGAAAAGTGGTATGCAAAACAAAAAGAAGTCAGTTCAGAGAGGGATTTTCTCCCCAGTGAAAATCCCTAAAAACTCTTAGCTGTTTTGAACATGAACCGAATCCCTAAACACAAAAAGGGTTAACCTGTACAAAAGAAGCAGTTCAGTACATCAGACATTCAGCTTGCAACAGTAAGATAAATGAATGTTTTTCAGGTTTTGAGCCTGCTGTATATGTTTTGTTAAATACAATCTTTTAAAAATTTAAAAGTAAACTGCTTGAAAATTAATAATTTTCTCTCACGTTAACTAGTTGCTATTGTATTTGCTTCACAGAATTACTATTGTGCATACTGCAAGTAAGTATCACGTGCATACTTGCAATGCATGATATTATACTGAATGAACTGTGTCTGAACTAGTTGCCAAATCATTATGTAAAGTCTATTTATTTAAAATAGTTACATTCTGCCCCTCTGGCGCAATACTGCTCAAGGCGGCTCACAGCAACCATAAAAATCAGTATAAAATTAAAACCAGAACAGTAAGGCAGAGAAAACCAGTAGCAAATAAATAAATAACCAAATTGCAAATGAAAAGGTTAGTGACTGAACTGGCAAGTCTAAAAATATATATATAGCGATGAACCTGAAGGGCAGGATCTAAAACCAACAGGTTGAACTGGCAAGGAAGCAGATCTAGGCTAGACAGTAGGAAATGCTTCCTAACTGTAAGCCACTGGGACAGTGAAACAGTCTGCCTCGTTTAGGGATGTGCTTGAATCATTTTGGTGCCTCTTTGGAGAGGTACCAAAACAATTCGTCCTCCTGCTACTGAATCGGGGCAAGGGGTACTTTTAAAAAGGAGGTCCCTCCTTTTAAAAAAAGGTTTCCCTCCCCACTAGTGTTCCCTCTAACAGGGATTTCCAGATGTTGTTCACTACAACTCCCAGAACCCCCAGCTCCAATGGCCTTTGGCTGAGCATTATGGGAGTTGTAGTCAATAACATCTGGGAATTCCTGTTAGAGGGAACACTGCTCCCCACCCCCTGGGATATGCACAAAGCATGTTGTGCACATCCCTAGCCTCGTGCAGTGGTGGGCTCTCCTTTGCTGGAGATTTCAAAGAAAGGTTGGGCAGGCATCTGTTAGTAATGCTGTAGCAGTTTCTTCCACTGAGCACAGAGCTGGATTAGGTCCCTTCCAGTTCTAGCATTCAATGAGGTTATGAACTGAGCTTAATGACTGACATTCTGCATAGTGCAAAGCAGGCGGTTCTGAACCACCCATGCAGCTGCAGGCATGTAAACTGCAATGCCCGAGGTGTTGCACAAGAGTGCTCTTTCACCGAAACTTAAAGCTGCACAATTGCACTTGTGCAATCCTTCCATCAGAGAGAATGGTTCAAACTGCCCGTGTTGCATCGCACAGAACATCGACTGTTGGCTTTAAAGGAGGACAGAGAAATTCTCAACAGCTGCTCATCTTGATGGCTTATATGCTATCTCCAGGTTGAGTATGGCTCTGAGGACAAGCTGCAGGGAAGCAGAGGCAGGAGAGGTGGTCTGCCTTCATCTCCTGCTGATGGGCTGCCCAGAGGGATCCTGTGGGCCATTCTGAGAAACAGGATGCTGGACTAGATACATGGGCAAGGCTCTTCTAATGAGAACAAGACACAACATTTGTAATGGTTTCACTCCCTGGAACTTACAGATACTGGAGCACTTGCCACACTCCAGGAATATCTGCAGTTATATGAATTATTTTACATAATTTTCTCCACACGTGTTCCCTCCTGGGCACATGTATTTTATATTTTTTTCTTTTCTTTTGCTTTGGAGTGTGATTTCATGTGTTGTGTGTTTTACTTGATTTTTTAATGTGTTGTGAGCCACCCAGAGAACAATTTGTTATGGGGCAGCTAACAAATAACTATGATGATGATGATGATCAGGGCTGCAGAAATCCACTAGTCTACTAGTCTGTGACGAGTGAAAAATGATGCCTGACGAGTGAAAAAGGTCCTGATGAGTAATCTACCAATATAGCTTGACGAGTAAAATATTTTGTCTGGCTGATCAACTGAGCCAACATTTCTTCACCCCTGATGATGATGATTATTTAACAAGCCCCGATAGATCACAGAAGGTCTTGCTACAGTCCGAGCATTTATACATTCCCGGCCCCATGTGCGATCTCTGATGTGAAGTCAGGTGCGCGCTCTGCCCAAAGGTCTTGCCACACTCTGTGCATTTATAGGGCTTCTCCCCCGTGTGGATCCTCTTGTGCTTAAGAAGGCTCGACTGAGCCCGGAAGCTCTTGCTGCAGTCCGGGCACGTGTACGGTCTCTCCCCTGTGTGGATCCTTATGTGGGCACTCAGGCTTCCCCTGTGACTGAAGCTCTTTCCACATTCCAAGCATTTAAAGGGCTTCTCCCCAGTGTGGACCCGTCGATGCTGGATGAGGCTGGCTTTGTCGTAGAAGCTCTTGCTGCAGTCTGAGCAGCTGTGGGGTTTCTCCCCTGTGTGTATCCTCTGGTGCCTAATGAAGTTGGTGCTTTTGTTGAAGCTCTTTCCGCACACCAGGCATGCATATGGCTTCTCCCCCGTGTGGATCCTCTGGTGCTGGATCAAGCTCGACTTGTCGCACAAGCCCTTGCCACACTGGGAGCAACTGTACGCCTTGTCTCCCGTATGTAGCCGTTGGTGCCTGACAAAATTTGTGCTCTTGTTGAAGCTCCTCCCACAGTCCAGGCACTTGTACGGTTTCTCCCCTGTGTGGATTCTCTGGTGTTGAATAAAGCTCGATTTGTCGCAGAAGCTCTTGCCGCAGTACGAGCAGCTGTGTGCTTTCTCCCCTGAGTGCATTCGCTGGTGCCTAATGAAGTTGGCACTCTGGCTGAAGCTGCTTCCGCACTCCAGGCACTGGTGTGGTTTCTCCCCGGTGTGGATTCTCTGGTGCGACACCAGGGTCGTGCTGCGGTTGAAGCTTTTCCCACACTCCAAGCACTTATAAGGCTTATCCTCTTCCGGGAGAGTTCCACACACTGTAAGGTCTGTGTAGATGTGCCATTGGGCATTGAGATACTCACTCCTCTCCTTTTCTGTTTGTTTTCTTTGTTGGACTGAAAGTTCAGAGAAGTCCCCAGCCTGACAATCAACAGATTTCTCTCTCTTCTCTGCGTTGTTTCCCTCCTGCCTCTTTGGTCCATCTCGACCCTGGAAGTTCTCTTTCAGTTCTGCACATTTGAGTCTTTCTGATGCTATCCCTGGTGGTTCTCGCTTGGTCTCACTTTCCTGAACACCTGATAGAAGGAAGAGAAATCTGTTAAGAACCCAAGGGAGAAACAAAGCTTCTGATCATTATTTTCTATAAGGTGGGGAAGCAGAGCATCTGCTTTGCATGCAGAAGGCCCCAGGGTCAATTCCTGGCAGCATCTTCAGCTACTGCCAGTCAGTATAGACCACCGCTGCTCAACTTCGGACCTCCTGAAGATGTTGGCTTATAGATCCCATAATCCCTGGTTATTGGCCACTGTGGCTGGGGATTATGGGAGTTGTAGTCCGAAAACAGCTGGCGGGGGGGCCTAAGTGGAGCAGGCCTCATATAGACAATATTGAACCAGATGGACCAACAGTCTGACGCAGTGGAGCCCAGTTTTGTATATCCATCAGGCTTATTCATAGCTCAGTGACAGAGTCCCTGTTTTGTATGGAGAAGGTCCCAGGTTCAATCCTTGGCAGCATCTCAGGCAGGGCTGGGAAAGACCCCTGCCTGAAGCCCTGGAGAGCTGCTGCCGATCAGTGCAGACCAGGCCTGCTCAACTTAGGCCCCCCAGCTGCTTTTGAACTACAACTCCCATAATCAGCAGCCACAGTGGCCAATAGCCAGGGATTGTGGGAGTTGTAGGCCAACATCTGCAGGAGGGCTGAAGTTGAGCAGCCCTGGTGTCAGGGCCGGATTAAGGGCAACTGATGCCCTAAGCACAGCCCAACAATGGTGCCCCCACTCCATTGCTTAACTGACAAGACATTAAGACTCAAGCAAATTATTTACTTATACCTTAATATTTATTTAAATTTTAAAAAGTTTTCTTCTAGATTTTTTAAGGTAAAACAAAACAGTTCCACTGCCTATAATTTCTTATAAATAGCCGCAACAGAAGGAATGATTGAGAAAAATATTTCATCTTCAAGGTCAAACATCAGAACATATGACCATCTTTTACATGAAGTTCTATCAATATTTTGTACTGCTCTTTACAGTAATCTTTCGCAAATCAATGACTTTTTACTTCAGTCGCTCACCGAGCCAAAGAAATTTTTTTTTTAACAATGCAGAGTAAAGTCGAACACAGCAGATAAAAACAATTACAAAAAATCGACTAAAGTTGAGTGTGGCAGTGAAATTTAAGGTGGCAAAAGAAATGCAAGGTGACAATAAGGGAGGCAAAAAGAGAGTTTGAGGAACATTTATCTAAAAGTATCAAAGGGAATAACAAGAACTTCTTTAAATACATCAGAAGCAGGAAACCTGCCAGGGAGGCAGCTGGACCATTAGCCAATGAGGGAGTGAAAGAGATTATTAAGGAGGATATGGAGGTGGCAGAAAAGTTCAATGATTCTTTGTGTCAATCTTCATGGCAGAGGATGCAGAACATATACCTGTTCCTGAACCAGACTTCAGGGATGGAGGCCAAAGAACTGAGTCAGATAGAAGTGACAAGAGATGATGTTCAAAACTGTCTGGAAAAACTGAAAACTAACAAATCACCAGGGCTGGATGGCATCCATCCAAGAGTCCTCAAAGAAATCAAATGTGAAATTGCCAACCTCCTTGCCAAAATATATAATTTATCCCTGCAATCAGGCTCTGTACCAGAGGACTGGAAGGTAGCAAATGTAACACCGATTTTCAAAAAGGGATCCAGGGGTGATCCAGGAAATTACAGGCCACTAAGCTTAATGTCCGTTCCAGGCAAATTGATGGAAAGCATCCTCAAGGATAAAATTGTAAAGCACCTAGAAGAACAGGCCCTGCTGGGAGAGAACCAGCATGGCTTCTGCAAAGGTAGATCTTGCCTCACCAACCTTTTGGAGTTCTTTGAGAGTGTCAACAAGTATGTGGATCAAGGTGATCCAGTTGACATAGTATACCTGGACTTCCAAAAAGCTTTTGACAAAGTTCCTCATCAAAGTCTCCTGAGAAAACTTAGCAGTCATGGGATAAGGGGACAAGTACATTTGTGGATTGCAAACTGGTTGAAAGACAGAAAACAGAGGGTAGGTATAAATGGAGAGTTTTCACAATGGAGGGAAGTAAGAAGTGGGGTCCCCCAGGGATCTGTACTGGGACCGGTGCTTATTAATTTATTCATAAATGATCTAGAAGTAGGGGTAAGCAGCGAGGTGGCCAAATTTGCAGATGATACCAAACTCTTTCGGGTAGTGAAATCCAAAATGGATTGTGAGGAGCTCCAAAAGGATCTCTCCAAACTAAGGGTGTGGGTGACAAAATGGCAAATGCAGTTCAATGTTGGCAAGTGTAAAGTGATGCACATGGGACAAAAAACCCCAACTTCAAGTATACGCTGATGGGATCTGAGCTGTCGGTGACTGACCAAGAGAGGGATCATGGGGCCGTGGTGGACAGCTCATTGAAAGTGTTGACTCAATGTGTGGCACCTGTGAAAAAGGCCAATTCTATGCTAGCGATCATTAAGGGGGTTGAAAATAAAACTGCTAATATGATAATGCCCTTATACAAAATGATGATGTGGCCACACCTGGAGTACTGCGTACAATTCTGGTCACCACATCTAAAAAAGGACATTGTAGAACTGGGAAAGGTGCAGATGAGGGCAACCAAGATGATCAGGGGCCTAGAGCACCTTTCTTATGAGGCAAAGCTACAACACCTGGGGATATTTAGTTTAGAAAAAAGATGACTGCGGGGAGACATGATAGAGGTCTATAAAATTATGCATGGAGTGGACAAAGTGGATAGAGAGAAATTCTTCTCCCTCTCACATAACACTAGAAACAGGGGTCATCCCATGAAATTGATTGCCAGGAAATCTAGGACCAACAAACGGAAGTACTTTCTCACACAATGCATAATCAACATAATCAACAAGATGTGGTGACAGCCAACAATGTGGATGGCTTGAAAAGGGGTTTCGATAACTTCATGGAGGAGACGTCTATCAATGGCTACTAGTTGGAGGGTTAAAGGCCACCTCCAGCCTCAAAGCCAGGATGCCTCTGAGTACCAGTTGCAGGGGGATAACAGCAGGAGAGAGGGCATGCCCTCAACTCCTGCCTGTGGCTTCCAGCGGCATCTGGTGGGCCACTGTGTGAAACAGGATGCTGGACTAGATGGGCCTTGGGCCTGATCCAGTTCTTAAATTCACCCCTGGGTTGCACATTTTAAAAAGACCTCCTGAGACCGATGAGCATAGGTTTCTCCTTATTAGGAGGGAGATCTGATTGCACAACTCAAATGCCCTGGTGGGGCACTCATGCCTCTGAGTTCCAGTTGCAGGGGAGTAACAGCAGGAGAGGGGGAATGCCCTCACCTGTAGGCTTCCAGTGGCATCTAGTGGGCCACTGTGTCAAACAGGATGCTGGACTAGATGGGCCTTGGGCCTGATCCAGCAGGGCTGTTGTTATGTTCTTATATTCAGTGAAAGAGTTAAGGGCATGATAGTTAGGGGGGAAACTCTGTGGTGCCCGCCTTCCCTTGATGCCCTAAGCAAGTGCTTGTTTTGCCTTATGGTTAATACAGGGCTGCCTGATGCAGACAATACTGAACCAGACCAAACTTCTGACTCAGTAAAAGGCAGCTTCATGTATATGTGGATTTCATTTCCTTTGTCTGTACCTGTTTCCCACCCACCACTCTTTTCCCTGGACAGACCACCCTAGGGAGAAAGTGGTATATTCTGTCTGTCTATCTGTCCTTCCTGTCTTCACTGAGACTCTCAATTATAAATGTTTATAGTCTTTGTTCCCTGGAGAGGTACTGTTACCCATCTATGGTGTTTTTTTTAGTCTCAAAAATCTTGATTCTCATCACTGATTGGCAGCAAATGGCCAAGAGGTGGCGTTGTGAAACTGTGCGACAGCCAAGGATGTCATCTGGAGGATGCTGAAAGGAAAAGTGGGAAGAACTTCTATTTTAAATCCAAGTATTTCTCCATCTGGAAACACCCATACTCTCAAGACTCTGCTTGGAGTGTGCAGGTCTGATTTACTTATCCTTGAGGGACATTTTAAAGTTAAGAAAAAGAGGTAGGACCAACTGCGGGAGATCTCCCCTGTGGTGTCTTCCATATGGGAGGAGTGCTGGTCTTGTAGTAGCAAGCATGAACTGTCCCCTTTGCGAAGCAGGGTCTGCCCTGGTTTGCATTTGAATGGGAGACATGTGTGAGAACTGTAAGATATTCCCCTCAGGGGATGGGGTCACTCTGGGAAGAGTACCTTCATGCTTGCATGCAGAAGGTTCTAAGTTCCCTCCCTGGCGGCATCTCCAAGGTAGGGCTGAGAGAGATTCCTGCCTGCAACCTTGGAGAAGCCGCTGCCAGTCTGTGTAGACAGTACTGAGCTGGATAGACCAATGGTCTGACTCAGTATATGGCAGTTTCCTATGTTCCTATGAGACATGGGTTTGATGGCATCACCCCAGGACATGCTGTCCAAAAAGAAGAGGCAGCTAGGCAAATCTCCAAAGGGAAAAGGACATCCTTCATGCCAAAACTGAGAAGGTCCCGTCTCTCACGCGCATTCACTCACCTGCTCATGACAAAGAGAGCAGGGCCTCCAAGTCATATTTTAAAGTCCACGCAGGTTGATACAAAAGCAGGGAAGTCTTTGCCATCACCAGGCCTAAGACCATTTAGGGCACAGGTGGGCAAGCTGTGGCTCTGCAGCTGTTGGACTACAGCTCCCATCATCCTCAGCTGCAGTTTATTATGACTGGGGATGATGGATGTTGTAGATCCAACAACAGCTGGAAATCCTCAGCTTGCCCATCCCTAATCTAGGGCTTCAAAGACTAAATTCAGCACTTCAAATGGAACCCGGAAACAACTGAGCAGCCGATGAAGCTGAAATAAGTTCTTACCGAAGGCTTTCCCATAAGCTTGGCAGAAGTTTTGTTTCCTCCTTGCAGAAATTCCTGTCTGCACTGTGGCTTCACTGGGGGTCTTGTAACCTTCCCCACAAAAATGGGATTCGTACGCTTCTGCCACTGGGTGGGTTTCCTGCTGCTGCTCTGCCCTTTCCCGATCCAATGAGGTGGTTTCCTGCCCACAGCACTGGGAAAGGATCTTTGCGGCTTTCCATGTCGGCGCCCCGTGTCTCCCAACCAATTCGGAATCTGCAAGCAGATATGCCTCCCCTTCATCTCCAGTCATCCATCCTCTGCCTGCTGGAGACACAATGAAAGGATCCCAAACAAATGATTCCCTGGCCCCAGAGCAAAAGGGAACTTGGAAAGAGTGGGTAGAGCAAAATGCCTGTTCTCCTCACGCAGCGCTCTGTGGGGAAAGCAGCCCTGATGTTCTGCCAAATATCAGGGCTGTTCTCACAAACATTAATAGGGTGGGAGAGGCATCCTACCCTAGTTTGGGAGCTGTGCACAGTCCCGTGCAGTGTTCCCTCTAACAGAGATTCCCAGATGTTGTTGACTACAACTCCCATAATCTCCAAGTAAAAGCCATTGCAGCTAGGGATTCTGGGAGTTGTCGTCAACAACATCTGGGAATCCCTGTTAGAGGGAACACTGGTTCCATGTTCCAATTGTCTATGAGTAAAAAGCAAGAAGTGGGAGGAAGTGAGCGTCTGCTAAGTAGCGGTGGGATCAGAAGGCTTTCAGGGGCATAGTGAGCCCCATGGCAGCCTGTGTTCCCCCCATTGCCCTCCCCCACTGCTTGTATGTGGAGTGTGTTGCCCCCTGCCCAGAGATGAACCGAGGCAATTTTGGAGCCCCCTGCAGCAAATTAACTGCCCTGAGCCATTTTGGAAGGGTGGTATATCAATCAATCAATCAAATAAATTAAGCATCTTCCCACTACACACACACACACACACACAGAGAATTTTTAACATTCCCCCTGCTGAATAATGAGAATCACCACTTTAAAAAGACGCCTCTTTGCTCAGTTATTTTTATTTTATTTTTATTTAGTTAGCAGGGCACCTAGTCAACAAGACAGAACTCACAAGCATCTGAATGTTCCTTTATATAAATAAGTGTAGCATTGCCCAGTATTGGCTTGTATCCTGGAATGCATCCCTCACCACTGGGTGAGTGACTGTAATGTCACAGAATGTACTCAAACATTCTACCCAAGAAGGAGTGTGCAAATGAAAAACTTACGGGCATGGCCAGAGGACACATGATACAGTTACTCTGTTGAAGCTAAGCAGGTTGAGGTCTGGTCAGTGCCTCGATGACTACCTGGGAACCTCATTTACATTACCTCAGATTGCATGATGGAAGAAAACAGGATATAAGTGCATGATAAAGAAAAACAAAACAAAGAAACAAGCAGAACTAATGGAGCCTACTTTTCTTTTCATTTAACATGGTGCCTTTTACCTAGGACCCCCTCACACATACTGTGAATTTAGTTTGTTTTTGTCAGCACATGGGTTGCGAAGAAGCATTGCCTATACATTGAAGATCCTCCATCTTGAAACAACATGGCAGAGCAGGGAAGAAAAAAAAAAGCCTTCAGGGTCCCCCAGGCCAGGACCCTTCCCACATGCTGTGAATTTGGTTTGTATCACACTGTAAATGCAAAACTATTAACTTTTAATTAGAATTGGTGGCCTTGTTTTGTTTGAATTTCTGCTTTGTTTTACCATATTAAATTTGTCTTACCATATTACCATGAGAACCAGCGTGGTGTAGTGGTTACAGTGCCGGACTAGGACCGGGGAGACCTGAGTTCAAATCCCCATTCAGCCATGATACTAGCTGGGTGACTTTGGGCCAGTCACTTCTCTCTCAGCCTAGCCTACTTCACAGGGTTGTTGTGAAAGAGAAACTCAAGTATGTAGTACACCGCTCTGGGCTCCTTGGAGGAAGAGCGCGATATAAATGTAATAATAATAATAATATTTTACCCGAACACATGGCAATTCTATATTTAAGACAAGTCCCTTCAAAAATAGAAATTAAATACAGTTTATACCTGTATTTACCCAAAAGAAAGAGGACTCTTTAATTTAAGATGGCCCCCTGATTTCTAACGTCGAAGAAGTTGGAAAAAACTTAAGTGTTGGATTCAGGTAAACATAGTATGCTTGTTGTAAACCGTCCAGAGTTTGTTGTAAACCATCCAAGGGTGGTACACAAATATACTTACTTAAAATAAAATAAAAGTTATTAGACACACATACAGGATGATTTCCAGTGTTCCCTGTAAAAGGAATTCCCAGATGTTGTTGACTACAACTCCTATGATGCCTAGCCAAAGGCCATTGCAACTGGGGGTGTTGGGAGTTGTGGTGAACAACATCTGGGAATCCCTGTTAGAGGGAACACTGGTGATTTCCTAAGCTTTTTTAAAACTTAGGCTGCAGTAGGCCAAGAATGCCAAAAGCTATGCCCTCTAGGCTCATCATTTACAGCAGGGGTTCTCAAACAATGGGTGGGACCATTGTGGCTGGGGTTGATGGGAGTTGTAGTCCAACAAGCATCTGGGGACCCAAATTTGAGAACTCCTGGTTTCCAGAACACAAAAATACATCACCCTACTTACTCCAGTGGCTGGTCTTCCCATCATCCTCTTCCTGCTTGGTTTCCACACACAGCTGCCTCTGCTCCATGTCAGATGGAGCTTGGCCTACTTCAGAGGAACACGCAGCTGCCTCTGCAGATGCTGCCTATAAGAGCCGAGAGAGAGAGAGAGAGACTTTCAGGGCGGAACAGTGATCTTCATTCTTTTCCAAGCAGGGGCCACTTTAGCAAAGACGCCTTCAGTGCGAGAGCCATTTCCCACTGTGCCGATCTCCACACAGTTCTGCGCATTTCTCTGTGCTGGGGAGCAGTGTTCCCTCTAAGGCGTGCGCACATGCACGCGCACACAGCCTTTTTGATGTCCACTCAGTTAATTTCAGATCCCCCTCAGGTTGAATCAGGAAGGCCCCACTCTGAATGCACATCTGCACACACATTGTCTTGATACTGTTGCCCAGAACAAAACTCATTCTGCACACAGAGAAAAAAACAGAGAAAACACTGCTGGGGAGGCCTTTTAGGAGAGACGGAGCCCTCTCTAAAGAGCTCTAGGAGAGCACTGGGAAGGGCTACACTTCCCAGAACTCTGTACTAGAGATGAGCACGGAACTGGGCAGGGGAAGTTCAGAGGCGAGGGGGGTTTGACTTTAAGGGCGGGGGAGAGTGCACTTACCCCTCCCTCCGCTCCCCTCCCCACCGCTGGCACTCCGTTTGCAAAGGAACCTTCGGGGCAGCAGTGTACCTCCCTGCTGCCCCATTGCCTCCTTGGTCCCTATGTCAGCGGAAGTACCTGACACGCCTGTGCGCGCTCAAGAGTGTGACATGCGCGCTCATGCGTCGATGCGTCGGGTACTTCCGCTGACTTAGGGACCGAGGAGGCAATGGGGAGGCAGGGAGGGATGCTGTCGCCCCGACGGTCCCTTTGCAAATGGAGCGCCGGTGGGGGGAAGGCATGGGGGGGGTAAGTGCACCCTCCCCCACCCTTAAAGTCAACCCCCCCTCGCCTTTGAACCGGTTCATTGTTCGAACTGGTTCGGAGGCCCATAAAGGGCCTCCAAATCAGTTCCGTGCACATCCCTACCTTGCACACCCCATCTTGAAGGGCAAGATGGTACAGGGGCTCAAGAGGCCTCCATTTCCTTAAAGGAGCCCTTAGCTCTGGGCAAAATGCAGTACTGTACGATGAGAATGTTTATCTCCACAATACACAATTGATCAAGGAGCTACACTTAGGGTTAGGGTCATTGGCCCTCACACAACATAATTTTATTTACTTATTTATTTAACACAGTTATATACCGCCCAAAATGCAAGTCTCTAAATGAAGTACACTGGGGTAAAGCAAGAGGATTAGGAGGAGGAATGTGAGGAGTCATCAATCATCTGCAGTAATGGGAAGGCTCTGAGGAAGGACTACTAGGCCTCACTTAGAGCAACTGCTGGGAGGGTGGGCCTTTCCTAATGAGGGGGAAATCCCTGGGAAATCAAAACAGAAGGACCAATCCAGAGGACTGGGAGGGAACGACACGCTCAGCCACCAGCAGAAAAAGAGAAAGCTTTGTTCTGTTTGTTTGTTCTGTCCCAAGAGTGCTCTGAGGAAGCAGCTGGCTGAGAAGCTGCTGAGGAAATGGGAAAACCAGAGCCTGGAGGCTGGACACAGCAGGAAGACCCCCTACCTGTGGGTAATAAGATAGGGACCAGTTCATTTAGACGTGTGAGGGAAATTGTCTTCCTTTATTGTGCTGCTTGAATCTGAGTTGCCTGGTTAGTGAAAACGTTTCTCTCTCTCTTGCAATCTGCTCTGTGAAAAGACCTATTTCCTTTAATCTGATAATAATCCCTTGTTGATGAAGTGTGCTACTCTTCATTTTGGGTCATATATTTAGTTAGATGCCGCTGGTGGCCCAGTGAATGCTCAGCCCCTTCCAGGGAGGATTTTGCCACACACACACACACACCCCCGAAATATTCTATGGAGAGTGGGCTTTTCCACTTCAAAATCAAGTGGACGGTAGCAGCCTATGTGAATCTCTTACAGACAAGGATTCACCCCAGTGAACTCCCCCATCCTCCTCTGACTCTGGTAGGAGCTATGACATTGTCTGATTCTGTTCCCCAACCCTGAGAATCTTTAGAAATAGAGAAACAAAAGTTCTGACCTTCCTTTGGAGGCCAGATTAAATAACAAACCCAAATCAGTATGACTTGCTTGCAGCAGACCCAGAAGGACCGAGTTTGGCAAGCCAGAATCCCTGACAATGTCTGATTCAGATGTCACACAAAATCATGGTGGTGGTTTTATGTGACGACTGCAAACCTTGGGCTAACGCACCGCCACTCAGCTCCTCTTAGCATGCGAAGTGAAGGCACGTTCAACTTCCATTCATGGATTAAAACAAACTGATTTGCCACAATGCCCAGCAGATCCAAGCTTATTCAAACCACAGTTCCATGGAACTGGGTCCCTGATATGAGGGCACGTGATACAGCTTCTGTGCTAAAGCTAAGCGGGTCTACGTCTGGTCAGCATATGAACGGCTGACTGCCTAGGAATTCCATATACAGTACTGCCCTGAGTTCCGTGGCAAAGGAAAGATGGCACACAACTACATAAATCTCACAACTTTGCTAGCTTGTCTTAAATTCTAAAAGGCTTAGTTTCTTCCAAGTGAGAGTTGAATAAATTTGGTGATGGGGCCATACTTAGTGGTGAAGCACTGGCTTTGCATACAGAAGGTTCAATCCCTGGCATTTCCAGGTAGGACTTGGAACAACCCCTGTCTGAAACCATGGAGAGCTGCTGCCAGACCATACTGAGCTAGATGGATCAAGGGTCTGACTCGGTATACAGTAGCTTCCTATAGTCCTATGTCCACAGTTTGGAACAAGCTGGGATTTCTCAGGTTCAGATGGACCATCACAGAATCACAGGATTGTAGAGATGGAGGGAACCTTGGAGGTCTTCTTCTAGTCCAACCCCATACTCGGTACAGGAATTTGCTGCATTATTTATTGCCACCCAATAAAAACCTCCACTGCATCCCTGGAAGCTGGCCTTTGAGCTGTCAGTCTGAACACCTCCAGCAAAGGAGAGCCCACCACTGCACAAACCAATCTGTTCCACTGTCCAACAGCTATTACAGTTAGGAAATCTGTTTAACATCTAGCAGAAAACTGTTTCCTCGTACCTATTTATACCTATTTATTCTGAAGGGAAACTATTTCCTTCAACCTACTTATTCTAGCCCTGCCCTCAGGAGCAATAGAGAACAAGTCTGCTCCTCCTCCTATATAATAGCCCTTCAAATATTAGAAGTGATATCTTCCATTACACTTCTCTTCCGCAGGCTAGACATCCCCAGTTCCTTTCTCTCCATCCCAGCTTGTTCTAAACCAGGGCTGGGCAATCTTGGCCCTCCAGCTGTTGTTGAACTCCCATCTGTAGTGTTGTTGGTTAATCCATTCCTTGATCCAGGCCAGCTTTTGAATGGGGCTTTAGTTACTTGTATTGCAGTTCTGGAGTAGAGGCAGGGCTAAGAAATAGCCAGCAGCAAGAGCACTGAAAAGCAGTGCCTCTCTGTACATCTATATACAAAAAATTCTCTAAGGTGTACCCATCACTAATCCCATGCATGACAGCTCTTGTGAGAGCTCACGAGCAGCTGCCCGGATAGCGATGGGGGAGGAGGTGGCGGCAGCTGGCCTGCCAGTGGTTGGGCAAAGAAAACAGTAGCGAGTGGTGGTGGGCAACTGGCCGGCCAAAGAAGGCAGTGGATGGGGGGGAAGAAGACGACGGTGGCGGGGAAGAAGACAGCCGGCCGGCGGGGAGGATGGTGGGTGGGTGAGGAAGGATACAGCGAGCAAGTAGGTGGGAGAAGAAGGTGGCAGGCGGGGGGGGGGGGTGGAGAAGCAGCAGTGAGGTGGGTGGTGGAAGAAAGCGGCGGCAGCAAACTAGAGGCACAGATGCTCTGCGCCTGGCCCAGCTAGTAATATTTTTATTTATTTATTTATTTATTCATTCGATTTCTATACTGCCCTTCCAGAAATGGCTCAGAGCGGTTTACACAGAGAAATAATAAATAAATAAGCTGGATCCGTCCCCGAACGGCTCACATTCTAAAAAGAAACATAAGATAGACACCAGCAACAGTCACTAGAGGTCCTGTGCTGGGGCTGGATAGGGCCAGTTACTCTCCCCCTGCTAATGTCGTAAATCTGTTAGCTCGGCTAAGTGAAAGGAAAACACAGAGAAAGGAATGAAAATAGCGAAGGACAACAGAAGCAAGGAATTAACAGAACAAAGCAGGCAAGCATAAACAAGGCAAACTAGAACGCAGACAAAGTTTTTGGAATCTAAATAGCACACTGTCTGCGGCCAGCAAGAGTTGCAAACAGCATCTGAGTAAGAGGAGACTGTTAAATATATATGGCTCAAGAGAACTAGCAGCCAATCAGGCTTCCCTGAGTCAGCACTTTGGCTTCCTCTCTTGTGATGTCCTACGCCTGCGTGATTGCCACTGAGCTTGCCTCTTGAGATGCCTTCTCAAGACAGGTGATATCCCAGGCTCCTCCCCATCAGAAATCATGTCTGGCAGCTGTTGCGAATCCTCAGCTCCAGAGTCTAGTCTCCCTGCCAAGTCCTGTTGCTGTGCCTCTGAACCCTCACGAGCAGGCGAATCCTCCTGCTCTGACTCTTCTGAGTCAGAAGTCTGAGCCATGACAGCTAAATAAAGAGAACCACCATGTTAAAAGGTGCTTCTTTGCCAAGTTAGCAGGGATTATCTAACCATTAATATTGCTGATTCCACTCCACTGCCTTGCCCTTGCATACTACAACTCTCCACCCACCCCCTGGATTTTACACCATCATCCCCAGCCATAATTTATGGTGGGATGGAAGTTGTAGTTCAGCAACAGCTGGATGGCTGAGATGGCGCACCCCTGTTCTAAACCATAGACAGAAGGTGGAAACATCCTCCTCTGCCCATCCCAAATTGAACAATGGTTCTTGAGATGCACACAAGCACCAGAATGGATGGTGCTCACCTGCCTGCCTCGTCTCTCAGCGGCTTGTTGTTTCAAGAGGAAATCCTCAGCCAGGAGCACTGCCTGTGTGCAGGTCTCTGGGCTGCATTCCCTGACCCAGCTCTGGATCTCTGCGGGTAGGACAGTCAGGAACTGTTCCAGGATCAGAAGCTCCAGGATCTGCTCCTTTGTCTGTTTCTTTACTCTTAGCCACCCATGGCAAAGTTCTCGGAGTCGGCTGTAAGTCCCTCTTGGGCCCTCGGCTTCTTGATAGCAGAAATGCCTGAAGTGCTGGCGCTGCTTTTCACTGCTGATGGCATCACTTTGCAAAATGGCTGCCTTCACTTTCCCATAATCCTCTCTGTCGCTGGCCTGCAGGCTGCTGAAGGCGTGCTCTGCCTCGCCACTCAAAGCTGGCAAGAGTCGGGTCACCCACTCTTCCTTAGGCCACTGGCAAGCTTCAGCCACTTGCTCAAAGCAGGCCAAGAAGGCCTTCGTGTCATCCCATGGTGAAGGTTGCTTGGGCAATGGTGAGGTATCCCAGCCTGAATGAGGGGGCGCCACTGTCCTTAGGAACTCCTGCCACTGGACCTCCCAGCGCTGGGCCAATCCTTCTTCAGGTTCCTCTTTCACCTGATGTGGAGTTGTCCTTCTGAGGGATCCACCAGTGCTCCCAGAATGCATTGCTTCAGGAGCTTTACTCCCTTGCTCCATATCCATCCTGGGTTTGTGACTAACAGTGTTGGGGAGGACACGAGGGACTTTTTCTGTACCTTCTGACCTCTCCTCTAAGACAGGGTCTGTACGGACTTGCTGTTCTATTTTCATTCTTGTGCGACCTCACAAAGACAGTGCTGCACCATAAAAAATTCTAGTGTATACCACTATGATCTAAACAGACATGCTGAGCCTGGGAGGGAAGGAAAGAGATGGGGGAAAAATATTATTATTAAAGTGTTTATATACTGCTTTCCAGCAAAATGTTCTCAAAGTGGTATACATAGCAAAGGAATGAAGAAAATGGTTCCCTGTCCCAAAAGGGATCATAGTCTGAACATACACACACGTCACTGAGGAGATACTATGCTGAGGTGAATAGGGCCAGTTCTCCCCCTGATAAATATGAGAGCCACCATTTTGAAAGGTGCCTCTCAGGGGCATAACTATAACAGGGCAAGGGGAGACTGTTGTCTTGGGGCCCCCTGCCTCGCCCCCCCCGAGACATGTCTCCCCCACCCAACGCCAGCCCGAGCTTCCTTGAATATATATATTTTAATTTTTAGAGGAAGGCATTTTAAAATTTTGTCTCTGGGCCCACTCCAACCTTGTTATGCCCCTGGTGCCTCTTTGCCCATTTAGCAGTGTTGTTGCCCAAACTGTGTGCCACAAGATGATCTGATTTTTCCCTGTCCCAGAGAGGCTCACAGTCAAAGAAGAAATCCAAGGGAGACAGCAGCAAAAGCCATGGAGGAATGCTATGCTGGGCACCATAAAAACAGTTGCTCTTCCCCTGCAAGAACACTACCACTTTTAAAGGGCATCTTTCCCCAGTTAGCAGGGAATGAGAGTGTAGTGATCAGCCTCCCCTCCCTCTAAAGAGTTAATCGGAAGTGAATCCTTGTCTTGACTGACAGGCTGGTGAACTCCAGGGATCAGCCAATCAGACCACCAGGTGGCTTAGACCTAGAGAGCTGTTGCCAGAAAGAAGGGAGTTATTTGTTAGAGAAGAAGCTTGGCTGGAGGTGCTGAGGAGGACAGCCCCCATGGTGGTTGGCTGCAGGAGAATAACTCTGCAGATCCTTGAAAGACAGGAGGGCAGGAAGCTTGAATTATCATCAGGCATTTGGTGAGTTCAAGCCAGGGCTTATTATGGCTTCGGGAAGTTTCATCTAGGGAAAAGTTTGTTTAGTCAGACTTTGTGTTAGGGCTGTTATATTTTTCTTTGGTGTGTGCGCTTTTGCATATTCCTGATACTGTTCTATTATTGTTTACCTGTTACATAATTAAAATAAGAAACACTAGCCTATGCCCATCGTACCTAGGGCATTGCAAAAGACTCCATAAACATTTAAGCATGCCTAGGATAACCTATTTTTGTAACCTAAGTACTTGAGTGTATATAAGAAAGCTAGAAGCCTCAGACAGAATCAGTCTGCAGTAGCTGAATAAAACTGTTTTTTCAGTTAGTTGCTTTTTACAAACCTCTCCAAATTGGTTTTTAACTCTGGAAAAAGGGGGGGGGGTGCGAGGGGGAGATTTCTCTGATGCAAGCACATCCTCAAATGTTCAGCAGCTATCAGTTTTCTCACCACATGTAGGCTTGCACGTGGAAGATTGTTGTACTTGTCCAAGAGCCAAATTAAGAGGTTTCCCCCCCTGGGTTATCCCACCCCAAGCCCAGAGAGTTTCTGTAGACAAAAGGAGAGGTGGTGGAAGCATTTTGAACCCACCGCTAATATAGAACAGTTTTAGGAGAAGCCTAGCCAAGCAGCTCAGCAGGGATGATTCAGCATTTCTTTCCCTCACGTGAGCTTGCTCTGAGACAAGGTTAACTGGCTCCCCTGCTAACTTGGCAAAGAGGCACCTTTTTAACATGGTGATTCTCTTTATTTAGCAGGGGGAAAGTAACTGGCCCTATCCACCCCCAGCAAAGTACCTCCAGTGACTGTTTCTGGTGTCTGTCTTATGTTTCTTTTTAGATTGTGAGCCCTTTGGGGACAGGGATCCATCTTATTTATTTATTATTTCTCTGTGTAAACCGCTTTGGAAACTCTTGTTGAGAAGCGGTATATAAATATTTGTTGTTGTTAATCTGCTACAGAGACGCAACTGACCCAGATAAATATTCAACCCCTGTAAGGCTGGTATAATTTATTTTTGACAATACTGGCTATATAGTATGGATAAACAAATAATATGTACATCTGAATGATTATTTATAGTGGACAGCATCCAGACTAGTTAGTCATGTGTAAGTGCCATTGAAACAAGTTAGTCATGATTAACTTCAGTCTCATTAATTTCAATGGGACGTAGTCTGGAAGGACAGCATCCAAACTATCTTAGTCGTGACTAAGTCTCCGGATCATTTAAAATGGGACCAGGGAACCCAGATTCTTTACAGATGCTCTGCCCTCGGCCCAGCTAGTTAATAATAATCCACACCAGTGCGGTAACCACACTTTGGACGCTGTGGGTTCTGAACCTTGGGTCCCCAGTTGTTGTTGGACTACAATTCCCATAATCCCCAGCCACTCCCCCCCCCCCAATATAAACATTACATTGCTTCCTTGCCAGATCTATGATAAGCCTTTGAGTATTTTATATCTATATCTATATGCTTCTGGGGTGCCTCAGAATTTGTTGCAAGGGCCCTCGCCACGCACAACACACACCAGCTCTGAATGGAGAAAGTCTGACTCTCTCATCTGGCTGGGCAAAAAAGGGTACCCGGTTGACTACCGGACTGCAGCGCTTCCTTCTTGCCTACCAGGGCTCCCCACCACTACCCTTCAGACGTGCACAAGCCTCCTTTTCACTCACCGGGATGCTCCAAGACCACGCAATAGCTTCTGCAAGAATTAATTTCCAGCCCCAACGCAGTTGTCAATCCGTGGGGGGTGGAGATTCAAACGGGAGCCAGTTTCCAGGGGGAAGCAGAAGCAAGAATGTGCCAGTGGCAGTGTGGGTCTCTCCTTTTTAGGACTTGTGGTTCTCTTGGGCCCCGTCACTGCCAGTTCTTGTCGGGCCTAGATCCACAAAAAAAATCCTCTAGTTTATCTTGGGTGCTTCATCCCTGGTCCCGTTTCTAACGGGGGAGAACTCGCTCTTGGTTATGTGTTTGCCACACACACAAAAAAACCCACCTCCGCCTCCCCTTTCACAGAAGAGGCGAGATAGGGGGCTGGTCTGCCTGCCAGGGAATTCTGGGAGTTGTAGTTCCTGCTTGAACTACAATTCCCAAATTGCCCCTTGTCAGAGCAAGCCAAGTTTTTAAGAAAGGATGGAAAGCGCAGCCAAAAACCCGAGCCTGGAGACGGGAATCAATTAGGAGGTGCGAAGCAATCGAGCGAATTCTCTTGCGCAATGCAAAGTGCGCTTTCCAGGGAGTCCGTTGTCCTACGGTACTGAGCGGCGATTGCTTCCGAGTAAAGGTGCAGAGGGATTATTGCGGTATTGTTGGAGGGGTGTGTTTTAATCACGGAGGAATGCCAACTGAAAAAGGGCGGGGGGTTGGCAATCTGCCCTGCGGCTGTGCCTTTGACATAAAGGGTATGATATGCAGAAATCGGCCAAGGGAAGCCTTTTTGATAGCATGGAATGATTATCTGCTCAGAACTGCAGATCGAAAGCTATTAAGGCACAGGAGCTGAGGCTGGGAAGGAAGTTGGCATCCTTAGCTGTTGGGAACCCAGATTCGATGGTATGCATGCGCTGTCTTTTAAATTCTGAAAATTCTGACAATTTTAGATGATTCACACAGTAGCATATCAGCCTGCCTGCGTTCCTAGGAAGAGCTCCCGAGTTCCCTCCTTGCTTCTGTCTCTTTCCTACATAAAACTGGCTTTAGTGAATCTACCCTTTCCCCTCGATTGGATGGAAATTTCTGCCCAGTGCACAGGTATTTGGGGGTGGAAATGAAATGAAGTGAAAATGAAGACATATTTTATGGTTCATCCATTCCGATGTGCATTTTTATCCATTCAGACGTGCAAAAAATATATCTTTGCATGTCGAATTGGAGCAAAAATGCATGACTGAATGGATGACCCCCTCTCCCTCAGCAAGAGGCTGAGCCTTGCCTAGAAAGAAGGATGTTGGATAGAAAGACAGTGAAACCACCCTTCAAGCCTACCCAGATCCAGAGTGGGGTGGAATTTGCCTGCTTCTCCATTCAACTGGGGTAGAGGGGTCTTCCTTGAAGCATGTTGTTAGGTAGATGTGGTTGCCAACTTTTTTCTCAGTTCTTGCTCCTGCATCTTTAAGGCAAAGGTTTCCAACTTTTGGTCGCCAGATGTTGTTGGACCACAGCTCCCATTTTCCCTCCATTGTGGCGGGGGAATTGGTAAGAGTTGTGGTCCAACGACATCTACGGACCTAAAGCTGGGAACCCCTAACAGTTTGACACTAGCTGGCGGTGATTTTTCACTGTGTGCTATGAAAAGTTCTGCCTGCTTTTTTCTGGGCATTAGGTTGTGACAAGAAAGGCAGAGGGGAAAGGCCTTAGGTCCCCCCCCCCCGCTCTCTTCCCCCTCCTGGCAAACCTAAAGGCAGGGTGTTTGCAGATATCCCCTGTTGGACATGACCAGGTAAAAGATCTGCAGTGGTTTGAAGGACTACCAGCTTTTGGGCAGCGGGCTGCATAATGCTCTTAGTGCGGGTTGATGGAAGGGTGTTTATTTGGAAGTGACTCCTGCTGTGTGGAGGAAGTAAGGCTCTAGGGCCCAGTTCAGATGTCAGGTTTTTGGCCCTCTTAGGGGTTTTTTTTTTTAATAAAAAAATTATTTATTTATTTCTGCTTCTGATTGTTGTGAAACAGATGTATCTGCAAGTTATCCTGAGTCTGCTGGTACCTCCCTGTCACTTGCAGGTGCGTCCATAAGGATCTAGAGATCTATCACCGGCTACTAGCTGGAGGGCTTAAGGCCACCTCCAGCCTCAAAGGCAGGATGCCTCTGAGAACCAGTTACAGGGGAGTAACAGCAGGAGAGAGGGCTTGCCCCTTTCAACTCCTGCCTGTGGCTTCCAGCTGCATCTGGTGGGCCACTGTGCGAAACGGGATGCTGGACTAGATGGGCCTTGGGCCTGATCCAGCAGGGCTGTTCTTATGTTCTTATGATCATTACATTGCCAGCTCTTTCAGAAATAGATATAGAATATACTGCTCCCTGTGCAACTAAACAGCAGAACAGCACACCAGATGATGGGAGACATACATGCCCACACATTTAGGCTGGTCAGGTCACAGTGCTGTCCAAACCGGCTCTCTGGGGTGTTTGTGTGGCCCCTTCAGCCAAGGAGAAAGGAGCAGTTCAGAGGTTCTTCGCATGCTCTGTGGGTTTGTATGTTTTGGAGAGTTTTTCTGGCTTAATTTCCCAGTTGCTCCTGGGAAGTAAGGGCTCAGTTAGTAGGAATGATATGCATAGTTTGGGTTGTTTTTCTTTTTTAAATGCACTGAATGGCTTGGCATAGGAGAGTTAATGCCATATACTGAGTCGGACCATTGGTCCATCTAGCTCAGTATTGTCTACACAGACTGGCAGCAGCTTCTCCAAGGTGGCAGGCAGGAATCTCTCTCTCAGCCCCATCTTAGAGAAGCCAGAGAGGGAACTTGAAACCTTCTGCCCTTCCCAGGGCGGCTCCATCCCCTGAGGGGAATATCTTGCAGTGCTCACACTTCTAGTCTCCCATTCACATGCAAACCAGGGTGGACCCTGCTTAGCTAAGGGGACAACTCATGCTTGCTACCACAAGACCAGCTCTCCTCCCATGAAGCAGATGACAGTGTACTTTCTGGTGTCTGTTGAGTAAGCCAGGGCTTGACTAATTCCAGGTGCCAGGGAGCCATGGCACCCAGAAATTTAACCATTGTACCTAAACTAAGGATGTTTCGGGCAGCTGTGGGGGGTGGGGGCGGAGTGCGGTAGCTTTAAGAATGAGGTACACAGGTCATTATCTGCTCCACCACCACCCCGCCATTGCTCCAGTCACGGCACTGTCCTCCCCAAAAGGCCACCTGTGGCTGCATTGCAATGGGGGCACATGTGCATGCCGCCACTGTGATGCAGCCGTGTGCGGCCTTTGGGGAAGGACAGCGCCATGACTGGAACTGCAGCGGAGAACCAGTGAAGGACCTGCATGCCTCATTCTTAAAAAGACCACTCTCTCCCTGCCAAAACATTTCAGATGCGGCCGCCCAAATCACTTTGGCACCTCACTAATGAGTAGTGCTGTGCACGGAACTGCAGAGGTGCGGTTCAATGCCGGCAGGGGTGCCTCTTTAAGGGTGGGCGAGGGTGCACTCACCCCTTCCGCTGCCTTCCCCCCACCGGCACTCCATTTTTAGGGAAATCCTCTTCCCCTGTTCTTGGCCAGAAGTATCACCTGTGCGTGTGCACGTCGACGGGCGTGACGAGTGCGCATGCAACGTACGCTGCCGCCCCGTGGATTTCCCTAAAAATGAAGCACCGGCGGGGGGAAGGCGAGGGGAGGGGTAAGTGCACCCTTCCCCACCCTTAAAGAGGCACCCCTCACTGGCATCGAACCTTCGAGACGGTGCTGCCTTCAAACCGGTTCGGAGGCCTTTAGAATGGCCTCCAGACCGGTTTATGCACATCCCTACTAATGACGCGCCAAAACGATTTGGGCATATTCCTAACCTAGACTAGGATATTCAGAGGCAGAGTTAATGGAATAACATCTTTCTTTGTCCCAGGCAACCCAGTTTCGGCTCTTAAGTATTTTTACCTGTAACGGGGAGAAAGATCAGCCCATTTTGTCC
Source organism: Hemicordylus capensis (assembly GCF_027244095.1). Taxonomy (NCBI): domain Eukaryota; kingdom Metazoa; phylum Chordata; class Lepidosauria; order Squamata; family Cordylidae; genus Hemicordylus; species Hemicordylus capensis. The sequence goes on along the minus strand of NC_069658.1, from coordinate 245,062,765 downwards.
TCCTTCCCACCAATAGCCATCACTGAATCTTGTCAAGTGTCCATTGCCTGGCTCCTAAATTTTTGGGCTGGCTCCTAGATCCAAAGAAAACTGGTCAAGGCCTGGTTTACTAAAGCTCTCTGGCCCAAAGCTGGCTTCATCATGAGGCGAACTAAGGTGGCAGATTACGAGGAGGGCGCAGGCAGTAGCCCCCTCCCACCTGCCGCTGCTTGGCTCGGCTCAACAGCATGGTCTGAGAGCACCCACCTGCCTGCGTTGCTGCTGCAAGAGTGAAAGCAAAGGAAAGTGCTGGAGCAGAGCATCTATCCCCTGCCACGTATCCCGTGGCACACAGAGGTGATCTGATGCGCTCAGAGAACAGGGCCAAAGAGCCATTCCTCTCCTGCCATGCTGGATAATTGGTGTAGTGGGTGGAGTGTGGAGCTAGCACTGGGAAGACCTGAGTTCAAATCCTGGTTCAGCCATGAAACTCACTAGGTGACTCTGGGCCTGTGATTTCTCTCTCAGCCCAACCTACCTCCCAGAGTTGTTGTGAGGATAATTTAATTTAATGTTTTAAGTGATTTTAATTGTAAACCGCCCAGAGACACACGTTTTGGGCGGTATAGAAATATGTCAAATAAATAAATAAGATAATCATAACTGTGTACACTGCTCTGGGCTCCCTGAAGGGAGAGTGGGATATAAATGTAAAAAATAAATAAGATAAAATTTTAAAATAGGAAGGGGATGAAGCCGAAGAGGAAGTGGAGGTGAGGAGAACGGTGGGGAGATGCTCTAGCTGAGGGATTCTCAGCTTTGGGTCCCCAGATGTTATTGGACTTCAACTCCCATAATCCCTCACCAAAGGCCACTGGGGCTGGGGATTATTATTATTATTTTTATTTTTACATTTATATCCCGCTCTTCCTCCAAGGAGCCCAGAGCGGTGTACTACATACTTAAGTTTCTCCTCACAACAACCCTGTGAAGTAGGTTAGGCTGAGAGAGAAGTGACTGGCTCAGAGTCACCCAGCTAGTTTCATGGCTGAATGGGGATTTGAACTCGGGTCTCCCCGGTCCTAGTCCAGCACTCTAACCACTACACCACGCTGAAGTCCAATAACTTCTACGCCAACCTCCTCTACCTCCTTTTTCAAGCCCAGCGTGGCAGGAGGAGTGTCTCCTCACAGCTGCTGGCTGACTGCATCAGACCAGAACTGTGTGCCACCAGTAAGGCACCAGCAGGGCAGGCAGCAGCATTTGATGACCGCCCCACCACTTCTGGCACCTGATGCTCTTGAGCTGCCCCAGGCCAGATGTCATTGCTTGGTCCTGCTATCAGTGAGATTCTGTCGAGTTCATTCAGAGTCTTATTTTGCATTTGATACTGTCTTGGTGAGCTGACCTGGGCACGGGGAGGCCCAAGATCTTAGCTGGACATCCCTGCTAACTGGATAAAGAGGCAGCTTTTAAAGTGGCGATTCTCTCATATTTGGTGGCGGGGGGAGGGTGTGGGGATTTCAACTGGCCCTATTCAGCCCCAGGCCAGCATCCTTCCAGTGGCTGTTGCTAGCGTCTACATTGTGTGTCTTTCACATCTTTGAGCCCTTTGGGGACAGATAAAGGTAAAGTGTGCCCTTGAGTCGATTTTGACTCCTGGTGCCCACAGAGCCCTGTGGTTGTCTTTGGTAGAATACAGGAGGGGTTTACCATTGTCATCTCCCACGCAGTATGTGATGATGCCTTTCAGCACCATTCTATATTGCTGCTGCCTGATATAGGTGTTCCCCGTAGTCTGGGTAAGATACCAGCAGGGATTCGAACCAGCAACCTCTGGCTTGCTAGTCAAGTCATTTCCCCGGGACTCTCTTTTTTCTTCTTTTCCCTTTTCTCCCCCTTTCCACCCTCCCCCCCTTTTCCTCCCCCCCTTCCCCCCGCCTTTCCCCTTTTTTTCCTTTTTGTATGCAAACCACGTTAAGAACTTCTTTGGTTGAAAAGTGGTATATACAGTATTTATTTATTTATCATATTTTTGTACCGCCTGATATGTAAATCTCTAGAAATTAGAGATTAATCTCTAATTAGTAGTCGTTGTAGTAATAATTCCTTACTGGTGGTGCACAGTACTGATCCGGTGCACTCGGCCAGCAGAAGTTCTCTCCTTCTATTCTAGATTTTAAAACCGAGAAGGGGAAGAGTGGAGGTGTGGAAAACACCAATCCAGACCCTAGAATACAGAGTTTGCGTTTTGAAGATATAGGGAATGCTGGCTTCAGATTGTGTAAAATTGTCACTCTTTCACCAGGAAGAAGACAGTTGTGCCATTCTCGTGTGCCATACCTACCCAAGGATCAGCCTGTTGCTTTGACGGGAATGAAATAATAAATACGGATACGGAGCAATCACCTACTCGCTGTTGCTTTGCGGCCACCATTTGGGCAGTATTGTTTCCAAGCTGGGATAAGGCTGTAGTGAGTGGCCGACAGACAGGCCATGGCTGCAGAACAGGCCACAAAGTCGGAATCTGGCCTCCCATTGACTCTAGGACAACCCAGGGGCAAAATTGAAGATGGAGATGAACCAGGCGGCAAAGGAGGGAGAGAACTGGAAGGAGCCAGAAAAGCTCCTCATGTCCTCCAGGCTGGGAGTATCGGCGAATTTCTCCAAAGGATACCAGAGGAGAATTTGAAACAGGAACCAGGTGAAAGTTCACCTCAGCAGTGGGAAGCCCAGTGGCAGGAGTTCCTGAAGAGAGTGGAATCCCCCCACTCAGGCTGGCGAGTCTCCCAGCTGCCAGAAGAGCCCACACCGTGGAATGATGCTAAGGCCTTTCTGGCCTCCTTCGAGCAAGTGGCCAAAGCCTGCCAGTGGCCCAAGGAAGAGTGGGTGGCCCGGCTCCTGCCAGCCCTCAGTGGAGAAGCTGAGCTGGCCTTCAGCAGACTCGAGGCCGGAGACAGAGAGGATTATGGGAAAGTGAAGGAAACCATCTTGAGAGGGGACACCATCAGCCGGGAGAAGAAGCGCCAGCATTTCAGAGGCTTCTGCTACCAGGAGGCTGAGGGTCCAAGAAGGACTTACAACCAACTCTGGGAACTTTGTTGTGGGTGGCTGCGAGTCGAGAAAGACACCAAGGAGCAGATCTTGGAGCTGTTGGTCCTGGAGCAGTTCCTGACCATCCTGCCACCAGAGATCCAGAGCTGGGTCAAGGAACGTGGCCCAGAAACCTGTTCCCAGGCAGTAGGGCTGGCTGAAGATTTCCTGCAGATACAGCAAATGGCTGCCGAGCTACAGGACCAGCAGGTGAGGGAGATTCATTCTGGCAAGTCTCAGTGACCCAGCATTGGTGATGGGGCATGGACGGTGATCTTTGCAGATGTAGAAAGTGCTGAACTAGATGGACCAAGGGGTCTCACTCAGAAGATGGGTGCTTTCTATGTTCCTATGTTGTTGATGTTTCAGGCGCTGGCAGCAGCGGCCACCCCTCTCCTGGAGGTGAAGCAGGCTGTATCTGGTGCTGAGAAGAGGCGGCTGTGTGGGGAGGCCAAGCAGGAGGCTGACACTGGAGATCCTGTTTTTTTGGGTGAGCGAGATGCTAGCTGCCAGGGTAAGAATTCCTTGCTTGTTCTGGAGGGCCTGCTGTGCCTGAAGAATGCAGTTGACCCTATTTTTACACACACACACACGTATGTATAGAGTGAGTTAGTACATGCATGCGGTTGGGTATATATACTGAGTCATAGCTCAGTAGAAGAACATCTGCTTTGCATGCAGAAGGTCCCAGATTCAATCCCTCGTATTTCCAGGTAGGACTCCTGTTTGACACCAGGCCCAAGGCCTCTCTAGTCCAGCAGCCTGTTTCCCAGGAAGTCCAAAATCAGGTGTCAAAGGCATGCCCCCTTTCCTGTTGTTGTTCCCCTGCAATTGGTACTCAAAGGCATCCTGCTTTCAAACCTGGAGGTAGCCTATAGCCATCAAGACTAGTAGCCACTAGAGCTGTTCACAGGACATAGGAACATAAGAAGCTGTCATATACTGAGTCAGACCATTGGTCTATCTAGCTCAGTATTGTCTTCACAGACTGGCAGAGGCTTCTCCAAGGTTGCAAGCAGGAATCTCTCTCAGAGCTCTATCTTGGAGAAGCCAGGGAGGGAACTTGGAACCTTCTGCTCTTCCCAGAGTGGCTCCATCCCCTGAGGGGAATATCTTGCAGTGTTCACGCATCAAGTCTCCCACTCATATGCAACCAGGGCAGACCCTGCTTAGCTAAGGGGACAAGTTATGCTTGCTACCACAAGACCAGCTCTCCTCTCCAAGAGCATCTTGGACCATTAATGGGCTAGGACAAGTGTCTTACCCAGCACACTCCTGATTTTTGATTGTGTGTTGGCCAACTAGGTAGGAGGAGGGGGACGTGATCATGTGAGAGAGAGGCTCTGGGTAGGCTTTTCCTCCTATGGTGTCATCCTGCCCACTTCCTCTCTCTCACACGCAATTGCTCCTCCTTCCTCCTACCTATTTGTTTGCTCACACACAATCTAAAATCAGGAGCACTCACATCTCCTGAACATGGGTAGGATGCTTGTCCCACATCATTAATGGTCATGCGAACAGCCCTTTTGATTGATGGGGAATTGCTGCCAGTCAGAGTAGACAAGCCTGAGCTAGGTGGACCAGAGTCTAAATCAGTAAAACCAGCTTCCTATGTTCAACACAAGCATCCATAGCTCAGTGGTAGAGCTCTTGCTTTGCATTCCCAGATAGGGACGTGCATGAATCTCACTTGAATTGATTCAAATTTGAATTGGTTCGAGTTTCAAACCATTGAATAGAGTAGAGATTCATTTGAATCAAATTTGATCGACTTCGATTCAACTTTGGGCAAATTCGAATTTATTTGAGCACATCTCCACTCTATTCAATGGTTTCAAACTCAAATCAATTCAAATTTGATTGATTCGAGTGAGATTAGTGCACATCCCCAATCCCAGATTCAGTTCCTGGCATCTCCAGGTAGGACTAGGAAAGTCCCCTGTCTGAAACCCCGAAGCGCTGCTGCCAATCAAGGTGAACCATGCAGAACTAAATGAACCAAGAAACTGACCAAGTCTGGCCATTGCATAAGCCCTGGTGACGCAGTTATCTGAGGTGTCAGATTGGAGGCAGTAGCAGTGAGGGTATCTCTGGGGTGCCCTTGCAATCACGGTCTCAGATGTTCTGTTTCAGACCTCAATTAAACCATTTCTTGTTCTCTCCTCTCTCCTCCCATCCTGCAAAGATGTTTTCCTGAAACCAGGTGCAAGATGGACTAACTATTTTGACTAATTGGGCCTAGTAAAGGCCACCAGCTCTCTGCCCAGCAACACAGATAGAGTGGACTGTGTCAGCACAATCCCGATCATTTATATAACAAGATACAAAGTGTCTTCCTTCTGGTCCATTTAGTCAAATTCAGGCCAAACTGCATCCAAAAATAGAGTCCATTCCTTACAAAAGCTGAAATAGGTACATCTTTCTCTGCAGCAGTTTGGATTCAGAGCCCCTGGTGGCGGAGTGGTAAAACTGCCGCCCTGTAACCAGAAGGTTACAAGTTTGATCCTGACCGGGGCTCAAGGTTGACTCAGCCTTCCATCCTTCTGAGGTCGGTAAAATGAGTACCCAGAATGCTGGGGGCAATATGCTAAATCATTGTAAACCGCTTAGAGAGCTCCGGCTATAAAGCGGTATATAAATGTAAGTGCTATTGCTATTCTGGACTTTTAATTATCCTAACCCGCAAGTTATTTTCTCAGTTTCTCATTCTTCTCTATGGGATGTTCCAGTCTTGCTGAATGTTAGGATTTTCTTCCTTTTTCTCCTAAAGATCACAGATCTGCAAGACCGTGCTGTGCAGAGAATTATGAACAGGATGGCTCTGGATTGGAAGAAATGTTTGGAAACTCACCTGGAAGATCCCAAGAGAGTGTTTCTTTCCCAGGTAAGGATGGTAAAAGAGTAGAGTATTTCAGGCAGATCTGAAGAATAGCTAAGAACATATATTCAGTGTTATGGTGACAAAAAGAAGAGAGAGAAAAACTATGGACTGGTTCACACAATAATAAGAACATAAGAACAGCCCTGCTGGATCAGGCCCAGGGCCCATCTAGCCCAGCATCCTGATTCACACAGTGGCCCACCAGATGCTGCTGGAAGCCACAGGCAGGAGTTGAGGGCGTGCCCTCTCTCCTGCTGTCACTCCCCTGCCAACTGATACTCGGAGGCATCCTGCCTCTGAAGCTGGAGGTGGCCTGTAGCCCTCAGACTAGTAGCCGTTGATATACCTCTCCTCCATGAAGTCCATTTAACAGGAATTTGAACATTCCCACACCATGCACATTGCTAATTGAGCAAAGAAGCACCTTTTTAAAAGTGGTGATTCTCTTATATTTTGTAGAATGGGAGCAACTGGCCCTATCCACCCTCAGCACAGCATCCCTCTAGTGGCTGTTGCTGGTGTGTGTCTTTTTTTTAAAGACTGTGAGCCCTTTGGGGAGGGAGAGCCAGTGTTCCCTCTAAGGCGTGCTCACGCTCAAATGTTTTTTGATGTCTACTCAGTTAATTTTAGATCCCACTCAGGTTGAATCAGGAAGGCCCCACTCTGAATGCAAAAGCACACACACTGCCTTGATACTGCCACCCAGAACAAAACTCATCCTGTACACAGATGAAAAAAAATAGAGAGAACACTGAAGGGGAGGTTCTAGTTTTGTTAGGGAATGTCTTCTAAAGTCCTGGGGCAACCCTAGAAAAGCCCTGGTTTAAATTGGATTTCTGCCTGATTTGAGGCTTCATTTTCCTTCTTGCTCTTTGAACTGCTTTCTTTTGATTTGATTTCTTTTCTGTATAATTATTGGTTTTTAATACGTTGCTACCCTGCTTAAAAAAAAAAAAAAAATCCCGAAGGGACATTATGAATACAGAAAGTAAAACAGAAGTGTCTCCCTTTATGCCAGCAGATGATGAATGGGAGAGGGAAAGTGAGGAGGCACCCAGTAAGGTATTGGCAGAAGAGGCTGAGCTTCCGCAAATGGATGCAGAGAATAACCGTGAACTACAGAGGAAGGAGGGAAACTTCCCAACAAAGAAGTGGAAGAAGAAGCTTGTTCCCTCTCAGGGAAGTGAGTTGCATGGTGTCCCAGTCCAACAAAAAATATGCAGAGCGAAGGGAAGGGATAAGCATCTTGCTCGTGGCAAAAGTCACAAATCAGTATTTAAGGCGCATCAGAGAGTTCATGTAGCTGAGAAGCCATATACATGCTTGGAGTGTGGCAAGAGCTTCAGCCGGAGCTCAGGACTGACTACCCACCGAAGAATCCACACAGGGGAGAAACCATATAAATGCTTGGAGTGTGGTGAAAACTTCCGCCACAGGGCAAGCCTGAGGGTCCATCAAAGTACTCACACAGGAGAGAAACCGTATAAATGTTTGGAGTGCGGGAAGAGCTTTACTCAGAGCACAAACCTGATTTCACACCAGAGAATTCACACCGGGGAGAAGCCGTACACCTGCTTGGAGTGTGGGAAGAGCTTCAGTCGGAACAACATCCTTATTTCACACCAAGTAACTCACACGGGAGAGAAACCATATAAATGCTCAGAGTGTGGAAAGAGCTTCAAGTGGCGCACTTACCTGGCTTCCCATCAAAGAACCCACACAGGGGAGAAACCACATAGTTGCTCAGATTGTAGCAAAAGCTTTAGTGAAAAATCAGCACTTATTCAACACCAGAGAGTCCACACAGGGGAGAAACCATATAAATGCTTCGAGTGTGGAAAGAGTTTCAGCCGGAACAATATTCTTGTTTCACATCAAGTAACTCACACAGGGGAGAAACCATATAAATGCTCAGAGTGTGGAAAGAGCTTCAAGTGGCGCACTTATCTTACTTCCCACCAAAGAAGCCATATGGAAGAAACTACATAGTTGCTCAGATTGTACAAGCTCTCAAAGCAAGAGCTTTGGCAAAAAATGAGTTGTGCCCTTACTTGACACCACAGAGTCCAGACACAGAAGAAATCATATACATATTTGGAATGTGGAAAGAGTTTTAGAAAATGTAGTTCACTTCTCATTGAAAGGATCCACAGAGGACAGTAGCTGTATAAATGCTCAGAGTATGGAAAAGCCACCTGCAAGAGCATAAATCTTACTCCAAAATATTCACACAGGGCTGGTACTCACCATCGATGTAATGTCAGTTTAACAGGAACCTATGGATTCCTGCTGCGTGCACACTTCTGCAGAGCATTTCGTCAGAACTCAGAAAATGTCATGAATCATGACAAACTGACATCAATCTTAGCTCAGTAATCTTCAATTTGAACTTGGCTTGCCAATCTTGGTTTGATGTCAGTTTGTAGCAGTGGCAATTTGAGATTCCTGACATTTTACGAGTTCTCATTACACACTCAACAGGAATGAACACATAGTGGGAATCTATAGATTCAAGTTAAACTAACGTTACATCAATCATGAGATGTGTATAATCAGTGTAAATATTTGGGGCATGAAATAACTTCAAAGAATGCACTTTACTTCTCATCAAAGAACCTACACGGGAAAAACTGTATAAATCTCTGGTACTCCCAAAAGTAGTGGGAGGTTCTTCTCAGATTGCAAGAGCCTACCAGCAGGTGGAACTGCCAAAATCACGCACCTCCCCTATTGTGTGTGGGGTCAGAGGAAAAAATTATAGAGGGAAGGAGGGCGCAAACCTGTGTGAGTGTCTGTGGATAGGGTGGTGTGTGTTTGTTCTCTGGAAGAGCTCTCTGTCTCAGCCACCAACTTTAAGGCATCAGAAAAGCCACAGGAGAGGAAAAAATCTCCTAGATGGTCAGCATAGATATGGTCATTCTGCTAGAAAGCTTCAGTCTTGTTGGAGCTCCATAAAAACACAGATGTCTGCTCAGTTTATTCTATATCCAGCTCAGGTTGAATCAGGAAGGTCTCATTCTGAATGCAAGTATGCACACACTGCCTTGATACTGCCGCCCAGAACAAAACTCATTCCACACACAGATGAAAAAAATTAGAGAGAACACTGTGCTGGAGAGTTGTGAGCATGCTGTAGAGTTGTGATTCCCACCACAAGTTCCTAGGGATTGCCCAGAAGTGCTTAAAAAGCACAAATTCAAAGTGTGGGCTTCCCTACCAAAGCAACTGCTAACTGAACCAAGGGTCACTCATCAGTGTCATGGCTTTTTATATTTAGCAGGGGGAGAGCAACTGGCCCTATCCAGCCCCAGCACAGCATCCCTCCAGTGGCTATTGCTGGTGTCTATCCTATGTTTCTTTTTAGATTGTGAGCCCTTTGGGGACAGGATTCCATCTTTCTTTATTTTTTACTTCTCTATATAAACCGTTTGGGGAACTTTTGTTGAAAAGTGGTATATAAATATTCTTTTTCATCATTGAGAGACTATACCGCCTGTTGAACTTCTGCCTGGTCACACCTTTAAAAGCCCAGTGCTTCTGTCAAGGGATCTTTCCTGAAGGCAAAAAGTTGCAAGATGTTCAGAGCTATCATACAAATTGTTTATCTATTCTTTCTTTCTTTTTCACACTTCTATCCCGCTCTTCCTCCAAGGAGCTCAGAGCAGTGTACATGGTTATTTTTATCCTCACAACAACCCTGTGAGGTAGGTTAGGCTGAGAGCTACATGACTGGCACAGAGTCACCCAGTGAGTTTCATGGTCGAATGGGGATTCAAACTCAGGTCTTCCCGGTCCTAGTCTAACACTCCAGCCACTACGCTGTGCTGGTTCTCAAGGATGATCTTGCTCCCATACACACACACACACACTGCATGTTTCCACACTACTTCCTGGCACAATCTTGTTTGTATCACACTGAGCAAGGACTTCCTGTCATTTTTGAAGCATCACCTGCTGGACAGCTCCTGCATTCTGATCCCACCCTTTCCACCAGTTGTCACGGAAATAATAATGAAAAGGGGCAGGTTCTTCTCTGAATGCAAAAGCTGGTCAGCCAGTTGTGCTGCAAAAATTGTACAAGGTTTCTGATTGATGAGAGTAAGATAGCGGCAGGAAGTAGCACAGAAGCCTGCAGCTATATGTGTATGGGGAATAAGATCACAGACGGAACTTGCATGAAAGTTGGAACATTTTTCAGTTTATTGCTGTCTGAAAAACAAACAAACAAGGGAAAAGGGACCAATCTGGTTTGCATTCAGCATTTTGTAACTCAGCAGTTTGACCACTTTCTCTTTTAAAAGACTTTCCCCTCAGCATATGTAACTATGAATCAATTTTGATTAAAGTTCCCTTACATTTTCAGCAAAAAATTTCCCATATCTGTGACTGCTGAAGTCACATAAGAAGCTGTCATATACTGAGTCAGACCATAGGTCCATCTAGCTCAGTATTGTCTTCACAGACTGGCAGCGGCTTCTCCAAGGTTGCAGGCAGGAATCCCTCTCAGCCCTGTCTTGGAGATGCTGCCAGGGAGGGAACTTGGAACCTTCTGCTCTTCCCAAAGCGGCTCCATCCCCTGAGGGGAATATCTTACAGTGCTCGCACTTCTAGTCTCCCATTCATATGCAACCAGGGTGGACCCTGCTTAGCTAAGGGGACAAGTCATGCTTGCAGCCACAAGACCAGCTCTCCTCTCCTCATTGTCACATTGTGTTATGTATCGGTTTTTAGAGAATGGTCCCAACTTTGGCCTTTGAAATTCTGTTACTAAAAAACCTACTTTAAATTAAGATTGTTGGAAAGTCTGGTGTAGAAAATGTTTTTGTTCTCAGTCTTAAATTAAACCTGGCCTTGAGCATGAAATTCTTAGGTTGACATTATAACAATAACCTTAAAAAATTATTTCATGAGATCTTGATCAATATGAAGGATATTACTGATCAATATTGTGGACTATATGAAGAACAATATTGATTGTCCTCCATATTGATCGCTACGGAGGACAACTGTCCTCAGTACCTTGAGGACATTTTAAGGAAGACACTCTACCATAGTGGACTGATGAAAGCACTACACAACCAGGAATACAATGGTTTTGCTAAAAGTTTATTTTCTATTGGATGTTTCCCCAATACTGTTCACTTCTGAAGATTAATATGCTCCAACATTCATGATGTAATGCTGATAGGATTTACTTTCCATGCTGTGTTGGTGTTTTGGTAAAATAAAGGTAGATAAGATAAACCTGTAAAAGGTTTGGAGGAATATTTTCCACTAGTTGTTATTGCAGTAGCCCAATATGGAATACTAGTTTCATATTAACTCTGGAGTTGGGCATGTGACTTTTGCAATTCCAGAGCAGATTTCTTGAACTGTGTCCTCCATGAAAGTGTGCAATGGAAGCTTGCCTGGAATCAAAAGAAAACTGACCTGTCAGGTTGGTAAAAGAGATTTTTCCAAAGATCTATTTGAGTCACTTAGACTTATGTTCTCAATCTATGGGATTAGTAACGTGTGCTGTCAAGTCGGTGTCTACTCCTGGTGACCACAGAGCCCTGTGGTTGTCTTTGGTAGAATACAGGAGGGGTTGACCATTGCCATCTCCCGCGCAGTATGAGATGATGCCTTTCAGCACCTTCCTATATCGCTGCTGCCCGATATAGGTGTATCCATGGGATTGCTCCAGGATTATTCTTCATAAATGGTTAATGGTTCTGCACATGTTCCAAGCACAGTGCGACATAGAATGCAAATACACTCTGTGCCCAGCGCATGCATGCTCTCCATTTAACGCAAATAAATAGAAACCCTGAATAAAGCACACATATTTTATTCTGTTTTTGTAACTTGATTTGCCAGTGGTTTTTGTGCAATAGGAGACCTGTCTATGTAATTCTTTGTTTCAGGATATAGCACACAGCACAGGTATTTAGAAATTAACCAGGCCTGATTTCAGTGGGTGCCAGATCTTTGGGAGGAGAGCTGGTCTTGTGGTCGCAAGCATGACTTGTCCCCTTAGCTAAGTAGGATCTGACCTGGTTGCATTTGAATGGGAGACTCCATGTGAGCTCTATGAGATCTTCCTCTTAGGGGATGGAGCTGCTCTGGGAAGAGCAGAAGGTTTCAAATTCCCTCCCTGGCTTCTCCAAGATAGGGCTGAGAGAGATTCCTGCCTGCAACCTTGGAGAAGCCACTGCCAGTCAGTGTGGACAATACTGAGCTAGATAGAGCAATGGTCTGATTCAGTATATGGCAGCTTCCTATGTTCCTATGTTTGCAGCAGCATGGGATGAAGCCATGGAAAAGTGGCCCCTACCCCTGCAACTGTGTACAAAAGGATGCGGATATATATTTAAAATATATGTGCGTGCACTTATGTTTATGTGTATGTTGAGTGGCTCAACACAGTGGCAGAACACATGTATAGTGATAGGCTTTAGGGGAGGACTAGGCATAGTCAGGTTTTAGGGGAGGAAAGGGTGGGTCTTTCCTAATAAGGGGGAAAGCCCAGGAAAATCAAAACAGAAGGACCAATCCAGTGGACTGGGTGGGAACTACACACACAGCCGCCTACAGAAGAAGAGAAAGCTTTTTTCTTAGTTCTGTCCCAAGAGTGCCCTGAGGAAGCATCTGGCTGACAGCTGCTGGGGAAATAGGAAGGCTGCAGTCTGTGAATAACAACTTAGGACCACTTCAGTTCGATGTGTGAGGAAAGTTATTTTCCTTTCCTGTATTGCTGGAAATCTGAGTTGCCTAGTTAATTAAAACTTTCTCTCTTACAATCTGCTTTATGAAGAGAAAATTATTGTTACTGCATACTGTTGTTCTTCTCTTAATCAAATAATAAACCTTTGTTGGTGAAGTGTGCTACTCTTCATTTGGGGTCTGCCTTAGTCTCACACCTTTGGAGGCCTAGGACAACTCAGCCCTTCTAGGGAGGGTTTTGCCACTTTGACCTGCTCCAGGAATCTTCTGTGGAAAGAGTTTTATTTAAATAAGTTTTTATTTAAGAGTTTTAATGTCCCACATAAAAATAAAGTGGATGATGGCAGCCTACTGTGACTCTCTTACGGTCAAGGATTCACCCCAGTGAACTCCCCCTAGGAGCTATGACAACATGCTTTGCATGCAGAAAGCCCTAGGCCCACTCCCTGGCAGCATCTCCAAAAGACCCCTCTTTGAAACCCTGGAGAGATGCTGCCAGTCAGTGTAGACAATACTGGGCTAGATGGACCAAGGGTATGACTCACTACAAGGCAACATCATATATGCCTCAGAAGCATCCATAGTTCAGTGGTAGAGCACATGTTTTGCATTCCAAAGGACCCAGGTTGAATTCCTGGCTCTCTCAAGGAGGCCTAGAAAAGATCCCCATCTAAAACGTTTGAGAGCTGTTGCCAGTTACAGCATGTGATAACTGAGTAAGAATGGCTCCATCTAGAAAATGAGAGGAGGTGACCGCAACCAGGCTTCTCTATGCTGCAGAAGAGCAGTTTTTAAAATATGGGTTGGGACTGGATCTCAGGATATTAGGTATAGGGTCACTTGCTAATTAACATGATGTTGATGGTCTCTTCAATGTGTCAGTTAAAGGCTAAGTCGCTTAAGAAGCATGTCTTGCTTGCCCTACTGTGATTTTGTGAAAACCATTCTGAGAATCAAGTGATCTTTGGGGTGGTGGTGGGAATCAGAGATTTCCTTCATTGTCTACTTGGTGAGGAAAAAGGTAAAGGTCAAGTGTGCCATCAAGTCAACTCCTGGCACCCACAGAGCCCTGTGGTTTTCTTTGGTAGAATACAGGAGGGGTTTACCATTGCCATCTCTCAAGCAGTATGAGATGATGCCTTTCAGCATCTTCCCATATTGCTGCTGCCCAATATAGATGTTTCCCATAGTCTGAGAAACATACCAGTGGGGATTCAAACCAGCGAGGATTTGAACCGGCAACCTTAAGCAGCTTGAAAATGGCTACTGCAGAGCCTTCCTGCCAGGACCAGCCAATGGAAAAGAGGGGTAGAAAAAACTTGGTTCTTTGGAGGAGGGAACAACAGTTGATCCAAGGAGAAGGGTGTCCTTCTCTGTCTTGTTTCCTCGTGTCCAGAGATCAACTCTCACCAGTCATCCAACCTGATCCTGTCAGAGAAGGAACTGTACCCTCTGATCCAGCTTGCGTTTGATCTTCACACTGAAGACGAGGAGGAATCCTGAATTTAATTTAACAGCCCCCTTCATGCCTACAAGAAAAGGCCTTAACCAGTTGCCTAGCTGGTCTCTGTGGTAAGGTGGGTCCTGGGGGGGAAGGGGCGGTGTTGCCTGCAGCAGGCCCTAAAAACCACCCCTCTTGAGGAAGGTCAGCTGTCTTGTCTAGATCATGGCTTTAAAGTGGGATGCACATCTGGGAGGAAAAGATTGCCAGCTCCAAGTGAAACTATTCCTGGAGGGGTCCCCCCACCTCAATATTTTTCACATAGGCAAGCCATTTGGATCTCCAGGACTGCTTCAATAGATGGATGCTGATTCCTGGAGCCTGCTGCAGGCCAGTCCTGGAGGATTGGCAAGTAGCCTTGCCATGTCCTCCAGAATTTAGGGTAGCCCCCGGATTTTGGCTGCTCCACCCGACTGCTAAATTCCACCTGGATTTACATGGATTTCAAATGCACTGCCCGGATTGTACTCTGGATCCAATCACATGGGAGGTCAGAGAAGGAGGGAAAAAGTATACAAATCTGTCAAATAAATAAAATGCAACTTAGATGCTGCACAATTTGCATAATATGCAAATTCGGCCACCTGAATTTGGGAAGCTTGAATATGGCAACCCTAGGTAGTAGAATATGGCAAGCCTAGGACCTCATGGCTCTTGGGATCATGGAGCTCCCCACTGCACTCAGTCAGCACATCAGAGGGACTCTGAGCCTGGTTTCCATGCCATTCTGGCTCTACAGGGACATGATAGAGAGCCGAGCAGAAGATTGAGAGGGAAGAGATCCCCACCCTGTTGTTACAGACCAGGCCTGATTTATACACCAAATATGCTCATTAGCTAGTATACAAAATCAGGTCTGGCCCGCAATGTCATCAAGTTCTTTATAAGGTGACCCGTGTGTGATCTGGGCACAAGAGGAAAGGAGATCAAACCACTCCTGAAAGGGTTCAATGGGCTTTATTGAACATAAAAGGCTTAACAACAACCTAGCAAAGCAGAATTGCTAACAGTATTAAAACAGAACATCTAGCCAGTACCAATATTTTCCACCCAGTGTGCCTAATTAGCTTATGTGCATGCAATTAAATCTTCCTAGGTCTAATACCTTCAAATATAGGCAGAAAAGAAAAGGGGGGGGGGGAGGCTACGGGCTGATAAGGTTTTTGGGGGAGATCAGAGATTAGTAGAAGGGGAAAAGGGGGGGAGCGGAGAAGGGAGCAATAAAAAAGGAAGGGATAAGGGGGTTCCGAGCAGCATATTACCAGGATCAGAGGCTGGAGAGAGACGAATCACTTCAGCTGAAGCAGTGCGGCGCTGGCGGAGACAGGAGTTGTGCAATTGTTTCAGATCATTGCTGAGAGCTCCATGGCTGGGGAGCCTTGACTTCTCACTGCGCAGTGAGAGTCATAGCCTCTGAGCACGGGCAGAGTTCCTGCTTAGCCCCTGCAGCTGTGCAGCAAACTCTGGGAAAGCGTGTGAGCAGATCTTGTTGTAGGCACAAGAATGCTAGCGTGTGAGCAGAATGCCCGTAGGCACAGAACTGCTAAACTCTCTGTCTCAAAAGCCTCATTCTTATAGTCATTTCCTCTTTGATCCTTGAATAGGATCTATTCAAAAATCTCCTCTTTTCCTGTATGTCCAAAAAAAGGTGTCAACTTCCTGCCACCTTCTCAACAAAATCTTAATTATTCAGGATATCAGCTATTCCAGAGATATCTTTGGATTTCATCTCTGTAAACTGCGTACGCTCAGGAAGGGAGGGGTGGGGAAATCTGCATCTTAAGATGCTGCAGATTACATCTTGGCAGTCTGGTCCCCAGAAGGTGTGAAAATTCAGAGTTTAGTAATGGAATTGTGGAATTGGTCCCATTTGGTGTGAGACGATTATTCCACTATTTCTTATGTACCTTTATCCAGTGTTTTGCTTGTAATTGAAAACGAGAATATTTAGAGGAACATACATGTGTGTGAGACTTGTAGCATTAGTGAGGTGAGAATTAAAGTCTACAAGCATTATCTCTGTATACATTTGGCTATATTGAATTTCTATAGACAGCAATTGAGCTTAATCACTTGGGCCTTGCAGGGCCATCACTGACAATGGAAGGAGGAACTCAATAGGTCTGGCAAACCCGTCCACAGACACCTTGGTAGCCAGTGGTATTAGCATATGGATTGCAGCATTCAGCATCCAGACCTGGCTCCATTGTTCCCTTGCATATCCCATTTTAACAACACAATGCCAGGTTCCTCCTCTCTTCGCAGAGCAGGGAACAGTATGCCAGAGTTCAGGTTTGATTTCATTTCTTGATATAAAACGAAATCAGATACAGGCCTGTATTCTGGGCCTATATTTCACATACTTCTGAGTTGGTACCTCTGGTTATGATATGTTATAGACTGTTCATAACACTATTGAGATCCCATCATGCCCACCCCTGTTCATGTGCAGCAACTCAAAAGGAGAGACCGAATGGCAGGCAGCTGGGAGAGGCAGATGTGTCCTCCCCTTTATACCCGGGCTAGGGCCTCTGCTAACTGGGCCAAGAGGCACCTTTGGATGGCTCCTCTGTTTAGCAGGGAAAGAGCAACCACCCCTCTTCAACCCAGCATAGTGTCCCTCCCAATGGCTGTGGCTGGTCTCTTTCTTTGTGTATCTGTTTAGATTGTGAGCGCTTTTAGGGCAGGAAATCTTCTCCTCCTCCTCCTCCTCCTCCTCCTCCTCTGTCTTCTTGTAAAGTAGTATGGGAACTTTTTTCTTCAAAAGCAGTGTCATCATCATCATCCCCCTCCCTGCCACACCCACTTAATATTAATTCCAGTCATGGAACAGAGTGTTATCACATCTAAGGAATTTAACAGCTGGGGAAGAGAGCAGGCTTTCATCTGTGCCTAGGGTTTTTTTGGGGGGGGCAATGCCATTTTGTTGAGATTTGAAAACTTTAAACAAAATACCAAGAATTCTGCTGAACCACGTGTCAGGGCTGGGGTAGAGAGTAACGGTATACATTAGAACTGAAGTGGGCCTCCTTGCTTTGTGGGGGGCCTGGGGCAAATTGCCCCTGCCCCCGCCCCTTTCTGGGCTGCCTTGCCATTGGCTGCTGCCTGTTTGTGATGTCACAAAGGAGTATGAAGCCTTCATGGTAAGAGGCAGCTAAGAGTGCCAAGAAGGGATGGAGACAAGAGGAATCCCAGGAGAAGAAGGAGGGACAGAAGGAGCAGGGAACAAAGGAAAGGCAAGGTGTGGCAGGGCCACCTGGACATATAGAAGGGAAAGGCGGCAGTTACGGGGTTTGATCCCAAGTGTGATAGTAACCACCCTTCGAGACTATACTTGGCTCAAAGTGGGGGGAAATTCACTCCGATTGGCTCAAACAGAATGAGAAAAGAGGGTAGTTAAAGCAGAGATCAGCACTCAGCAGCCTTGCTGATGATGGTCTTTCTGTAAGGCATTTGCAGACTCTGTGGAAATGGCTTAGGTTGCCCCTAATACAAAATTACTGTTTCATAGCGCTAAGAATCAGGGTTTGAGGCTTTAGAGAAAGAGACAGAACAAGAACACATGCATAGCTACCTGAGATCTAGGTAGGGTCATTCTCTCCAGGGGTGCATGAGAAGCTTGGTGGGACCAAGAGGGTCAGCATGCGAGAGGCCAACCAAGGGACCTTCATGGGAGAGGATTTTGTAGTCCAAACACAACTTGGGGGCATGATTTGGGGACTTAAGTGGGAAAGCAGAGTTTTTTTCCAACACGAGGACATGGGAGCTTAGGGAATAAAAATATTTTGAATACCTGCTCCATATAAAGTATGATGATGATGATGATGTACATTTATATCCCGCTCTTCCTCCAAGGAGCCCAGAGCGGTGTACTACATACTTAAGTTTCTCCTCACAACAACCTTGTGAAGTAGGTTAGGCTGAGAGAGAAGTGACTGGCCCAGAGTCACCCAGCAAGTCTCATGGCTGAATGGGGATTTGAACTTGGGTCTCCCCAGTCCTAGTCTGGCACTCTAACCACTACACCACGCTGGCTCTCATATTGATCCTCTAGCCTGTGCTATCAATCAGATGCTTCTCTTAAACAAAGGTCTTTCTCAACAGGTACTTTGCTAAGAGTAGAAGTCTGAATAGAAATGGGGGGTGGGGGTGGGGCGGGGTGGAGATCTCTCTTTGGTATACCTCACCAAAACTGTTAACGGAAAGGAAGGAGTGTGTCCTATATGAAGATTAATCAAGGGGGAAGGAAGACTGTGTTCCTTTTGTGCTCTGGGCTGGTCTGCCCTCACTCTCTGCATATGCTCAGATGCAGTCAAAGTGGCATGTCCTAGTCCAGGGGTGGGGAACCTTGGCACCCCACCCCTGTCCATTTGCAGTCAACTAACGATCTGGGGGCACCAGGAAATGCCTAATCAGAACAACCTGTAATCTCAGAAAAGCAGCAGGCTAAAATCTCCCTTCCAAATAGCTAAGAAAATGGCCAAGCTTCTGCTCTGGGGGTGCAATGAAGCACACACAAACATGGAGAACAAAACGAGCCCATCCCTTGGGGTTCTCAATCCAAAGTAGTGAGAAGATTATAGGAAGGTGAAGAAAATTATCCGATTCCTTAAAAGCACTTTTCTCTCCCAGACAGGCAAGGACAAGCACATAGGCTAAGGCTGACAGGAGGCGGAGGAGATGATTTGGCAGAAATAGAAGCAGGCAGTCCTCCCTAGGCAGAGTGAAGCAGGCCACGCCATGGATGCAGAGACAAGGCAAGTTTTCTTTCTGGAAGTGTGAAAGCGAGTCTGTGCGTGAAGCCTGCTGATGCCCAAGGCTTATGGCTTGTGGTCACTGGCTGATCAGACCCGGTGGAAGCCAGTGGATGTCGGGGGTACAGAAACCTGGTGGCTATCTGTATTTGGAAGCCGCTGGATTCTGTTGCACGGCAGAAAACGTTGGCAGATGTTTGCAGATGATGAACGCTGGTGGAAGTCCCCCTTTGGATGCCCGTCTTCAGAAGCTAGCAGATACTTGTGGATTGAAGCTGGGGAGTGTATGTGAATGGATGGTGACTGAAAGGGAGTGAATGGATGTCAGTGGTTGTCCTCATGGGCACCCTGGCATGCGAATGTGTGCGTGCATGCAAGGTTGTGAATGTGCTGAGCTAAAGGGAGTGAATGGATGTCAGTGGTTGTCCCCAACGGGTGCCCTGGCATGAAAATGTATGTGTGTGCATAGCAGTTGTGAATGTGGTTGGTGGTTGTCCCTCACAGGGGCCCTGGCGTGCAAATGTGTGTGTGTGCATGCAAGGATGTGAATGTGCTGATCAAGAGTGAGTGAATGGATGTTGGTGATTATCCTGCATGGGTGCCCTAGTGTGCAAATGTGTGCATGCATGTGAGGAGGTGAGTGTGGTCAGGGTGGGTGCTGGTGAATGTTTTGGCAAGCATTCAGAAGGTGACGGTAGTCCCCTTCCAGATGCTGCCTGAAAGGCCAACCAGTGGATTGAAGCGGTTGGAGCTATGTGGAAGTTGACAGGCGGAAGTTGGTGGATGATCCCGGCTGGCCCAAACTGGCAGATATGCCTGGGCAATGCTCGCGGATGGTGCAAATAAGCCAACCCACTTCCATGACTGCTTTTCTTTATTTTGCAGGAACGTCTGAGGCTGTTTCAGTTTTCACTTGAGAAAGACCCCAGAATGCGATCTGAGACTCCAGAAAGCAATATAGGGAATTGGTGGATGTCCGTGGCCTCATGGGACTTGGTTTCCAGGATCCTTAAAATCTTTGTTGTCCTGTGAACCTATTGTGTGATGTGGACCAAACTTGAGGAGGATATGTCCCCCCCCGCCAGATGTATGATTCGCCACAGATTTCCTTAATTGTTATATTTTCTAAGCAATAAAGTCCTTTCCTCCCAATCAGTCTCTCTCCATTCAACGGTTAAATGTCTGCCTGCTTTATTCCTGGTCAGGCCAGTATGCAGCTATTAGTAGTAGTAGCAGCGGAAGAAAAGACACAGAGAGCATGCATCTACCCATAAAGAAGGGGGAGAGGGACCTACAGATATCCAGATAGAGCAAGGATCATTTCCCCTTCAAAGCACCATCCAGAGGGATGCTTGGAGCCAAAAGCAACACACGGCATTTTGCATGATGTCAGAAGTGGAAGCTCAAAGAGGACACAAAGACAGACCAGGAAGGGGCCCCTCCTAGGACCAGCTGTTATCTGCCTAGAGACAGCAAAGCTCTCCCCTGCCCTGGAAGAAGACACAGTGGTGCCCATCTGCCTAGGTTGTGGGGCGGGGTGGAGAGAAAGACTTGCAGATATATCCCAGCTCTAGGAGGAGTTGTTGTTTTTGTTGTTGTTGTTGTTGTTGTTGTTGTTGTTGTTGTTATTATAATAAACCGGCCCATCCAGAGGCTCGGTGGTATACAACTAGTTTAAAAAACATAAAAATAAACATCATTTAAAACACATTAAAAACAATCTAAAAACAATTTTAACACCAATTAAAACCAATTAAAATACTTTAAAACAATGTAGCATGGCAAGGGATCCTCTTGGCCAGTGGCAGCACCAGAGAGGGGGCACAGAAGGGGCAAAGTGTATTTCTGGGTGGGTGAGCTGGGTCCCACCGGAGAGGAGAGCTGGTCTTGTGGTAGCAAGCATGACTTGTCCCTTTAGCTAAGCAGGGTCCACCCTGGTTGCATATGAATGGGAGACTAGAAGTGTGAACACTGTCAGATATTCCCTTCAGGGGATGGAGCTGCTCTGGGTAGAGCAGAAGGTTCCAAGTTCCCTCCCTGGCTTCTCTAAGATAGGGCTGAGAGAGATTTCTGCCTGAGAGAGATTCCTGCCAGTCTGTGAAGACAATACTGACTCAGTATATGGTACCTTCCTATGCCCCTATGTCCCACATGTAAGATTTTTGAAGCATAAATAATAACAGTATGTTTCACATTAACATTCTCATACTGAACATATTTTCACTGAAACATACCCTATTGAGTTCATAAATGGGGCAGGGGGGAGGCAAACTGCTTGCCAGGGAGGTACTTGCCCCCCTCCCCCATGCCCCACCTCTGGAGCCATCCCTGCTCTTGGGACCAGGCTTGGTGGATG
This sequence comes from Hemicordylus capensis, assembly GCF_027244095.1. NCBI lineage: Eukaryota > Metazoa > Chordata > Lepidosauria > Squamata > Cordylidae > Hemicordylus > Hemicordylus capensis. Next base: position 245,041,496 of record NC_069658.1, on the reverse strand, counting down.
CTCGGGGTCTCTCCCAGAGAGGTGCTCCAAATATGGTCCTCTGTTTCTTCTCTGCTCCCAACCACCTTGGAATAATTGATGGAGAACGTGTGTGTGTGTGTGTGTGTCTTTCAACAACTGTTAGCTATGAAAGTTGAGTGAAAAGTCCACCTGCAGAGATAGGGCGAGCTTTATCCAGCAAACCAATTTTTATGTTTTCAGTTTTTAAAGAAACATAAGAACAGCCCTGCCGGATCAGGCCCAAGGCCTATCCTGTTTCACAGAGTGGCCCACCAGATGCCTCTGGGAAGCCCACAGGCAAAGGGCATGCCCTCTCTCCTGCTGTTGCTCCCCTGCAACTGGTATTTGGAGGCATCTTGCTTCTGAGCCTGGACGTGGCAAACCTCAGCACGCAAACAACAGTGCCCAAACCTCCTATATTTAAAACATTAAAAAGCAGAGAAACTGAATGCCTCAAAGGCAAATCAAGAAGGTTATTGATCTAAGCGGAAGATTAGAAACCAAGCCCTTTTGAGTTCCCTTTTCAGATCAGGTCTCCATCCTTTGCAGATTTATTCTTGATGTGAACTACTGTTCTGCAGGTCTTTCAAAACCAGGAGAAATCCCCAACACCTGAGGCCTTGCAAATCCAGTAGCAATGACCCACAGCTGAGTGGGAGCTGACTTATTTTAATCTGTACAAAGAAGTGGAAGTCTTTGAGCAAAGACCACTAGTGAATCTCGGAGAGAGGTGAGGACTGAAAGACAGGCATGCTTCTCTCCTAGGACTGAACTTGAGCCAGCTGAACTGAAGGAGTGTGAGAATACACATTCCCAGAAGGTGATCTGAGTCTTTCTTCCCAATCTCAACTACCTTCCTGCTCCTTTGGAGATGGATTCTGATTGTGGCTGTTGCTCTTTCTTTGCCTCTGTATCTTTGCACATCCAGAGAAAAGAGAAAGGAAATCTCTTGGGAGGGATGAATGCAATTTGTGAAGGATAGCGGGGAGAAAGAAGCTCCCTATGGCAGAGAAAAAGATGGGGTGGGGCTATTTTCTGTATTCAAAGTATTGGGGGCCCCCATTTTGGCCACATCTTCCAAAGCAAGACTTTAGGGGACCCCCCAAAGAGGGAGAAAACCCCACTGGTAATGATTTCTATTAAGAATGGATCTTTTAACCCTAACTGAAAACATAACTTTTAAAGGAGGCTTTTTAATGTTTCAGCTCTGTTTATATGTGGTAGGTTCTTTAATGTTTATAGTCCTCGGGTTTTAGCATTTAAAATAATTTTTAATTTTAAACTTTTTTAAAAAATTGTAATTTTAAATGTGGTTTTAGTCTAGTTCTTAATTTTAGCTTCAATTTGGTTAACTTTGAGTCTTATTTTACATTGTATCTCTTTATTAACATTGTGAGCTGCCCCAAGCAGTCGTGTACTGGAGGGGTGGGGTATAATTATTTTAAATAAATAACCCCTTTTAAAAAAACTAACCACAAACTAATTCCTAGTTATTTAGGTCACAGACTTCTAAACAAAGATTAATTTTGTCTCTAACACATTTATAAAAATTGCTGGTAAATACCATTTTGGAAAATGCAATCTTCCTTCCCTTTCACTCGGGAGGGAATGCCTCTTCTAAGATAGTGTCTACTGATGCATGTTGATTGCTTGTGTGTCTCACTGCTTGGTTGCTCTCTTTCTCCTGGCAGAATCTCTTCACACCAGTCCAGACCACTCTAGCTGAATCCATTCTTTATAGTGCAATATTCCTCTGTGAGGTCTACCAACAGGAAGGAGAGACACTTCAGAGGCCTTCCCTTAGAGGTAGGGTTGGAAGGAGTAGGAAAAGCCCTTGGATCGTCCATCCTGGACAATATCACGGAACTGTTACCAAGAAGAGCAGGAAAAGAGGATAAACAAGAACCAGGTTCACTTCAGCACCCAGAAGAGCAATTGGAGGAGTTCCTGAGGAGAATGGAGTACCTTTACTTAGGCTTAGGAAACCCACTGTTTCCAGAGCAGCCTCTGTGGTGTGTGGATACAAAGGCCTTTCTGGTCTCCTTTGAGCAAGAGGCTGAAGCTCAACACTGGCCCAAGGAAGAGTGGGTGACCCAACTACTGCCAGCCCTTGGAAAAGAAGCCAAGCTGGCCTTCAGCAGGCTGAGGGCCAGAGACAAAAAAGACTATGGGAAAGTCAAGGCAGCCATCTTGGGATGGGATGCCATGTGGCGGGAGAAGCAGCGCCAGCAATTCCGGTCTTTCTCCTACCCGGAGCGTGAGGGACCAAGAGCAGCCTACCACAGACTCAAAGACCTCTGCTGTCGGTGGCTGAAGATGGAGACATGCACCAAGGAGCAAATCCTGGACTTGCTGGTCCTAGAGCAGTTCATTAACATCCTGCCACTGAATATCCATCGCTGGATTGCAAAATTTGCACCAGGCAGCTGTTCTGATGCAGTGGCCTTGGCAGAGGATTTCCTGCTGAAACAAGAGGTCTGTAGGCAGAAAAAACAGGTGAGGCCATTTCACTTTAGTGTTCCTGAGGGGGGTCACGGCATCTCTGATGGGCAGGGGATTTCAGAAAGGGGGCTGGACTGAGTGGCTTCTTCTGTGTTAGCCTAGCCATGCCTAAGGGAGTTGGTAGACTTCTTAATGGCCTGGAGGACCTGACAACTATGTACCATGAACTAGGGAAGATTCTGGGTTGCCTCTCCAAGTTTTGGGTGTTTTTTGGTGTGTGTGTGTGTGTTTACAAGGATGTGTATAACTTTAAAGTTGCATCAGGGTATTACAAGGAGGGTTTTCAGATAGCAGGCTTTACTGCAAGTTCGCAGTAGTCCCCCCAAAAGATGCAAAAAGTGGTTTGTTTTTCGGATATAAATCAGGCTACACCCTGGATATAAATCAGGCTACACTCTAACATGCAATGAAAAGCCCGAATCATGTGTGAAGTGCTCCCCGATAGCTTTCAGGGACTTTGAGGTAAATCTGGCTATATGACCTCACACCCTCCATTCCGGAGGAAATGCGAGCTAAAAGTCTTGTGTGAAAACCGCCAAGGTGCCTTTGCTATCCTGCCCTTTCTCAAGGATTTCCAGGAGTGTACACGTGAAAGGAATTGAAATGCAATCCAGTTTGGGTAAGGCTTTGTTGGTATTGTGGTACTGTCACTCTGAAAAGGAAAGCCTAGTGGAACTCTGGGCAAAGGGAGGGGGGAAACCCCAGAATAGCTCTATTGTTGGCCTAGACAGAGCAACAAGCTTATAAAAGCATCTGCTGAGCTGTAAAGCAATAGTTCCCTACCCCTTGCAATGTGGTGTAACATACAGCATTGTTTAAAAACAATATTGGCAATAAAAACACATGCAGAAATTCAGAATTAAAACACTTGAGGCAGCTGAAAACTAGAATATAGTTGCAACAGAAAGATAAGTGCAGATGAGACAAGACCTGCTCAAATAGTGCTTGAGCGGTGGTGGCTGGATGTTAAGAGAGAGAGGTCCAGTTAAATCTCCAGTGGGAGAGAGTTCCAGAGGATATGCACCACAACTGAGAAGCCTCTTTGCCATGTGTCTACCAACTGGGCTCTATTTGCCCTTTCATTGCATATGCCCTAAACCTCAGGTTCTGGTTGTCCAACAGTCTAAAATACTGTATTGTTGCGGTATTAAGAATGAAAACTCCCCTCCTTACATTCGGTTCCTCTCTGGCCTAGAAAGCACTAGTGACCGCAAACTTCATTTTTTTGGTGAATTGGTTGCCTTTGTAGATGTTGTCTGTTCCTCATACCTAAGGATTAATGAAGAAATATAGGCTGGTTCAGATGTCCTGCAGAACCTCGGTTAGAGCTGAGATCCACATGATCTCCTTGCGCCTCAGGAAGGTCCCCTTTCCCTCCCACCTCCACTCCCCATGCAAGGATCTATTTCCTAACAAGCTTAAAATAAGGTGAGATTGGTTATGTTATCCTAACCCACCAATCTTGGTTTATTCTAGCTGTCTTGCTTTAAATAACCCAAGATCTGATCCCAAGGTTTGAAGCGAGTTATGACTTCAGCTTATGTACAGCAAGTAGGTTAGAATAAGCCAGCATTCGCTGTGTTGTCCAAACTCGCCAATCTCACCTTGTTTTAACCTAGATAGGATGTAGACACTTGTTTGGGGAGAGTGCATTCCCAAGACTCAAGGACATCATGTGGAGCCCCACTCTAACTGAGATTCTGCATGATGTCTGAACCATCCCATTATCCCATCCCATGATGTCTGAACCATCCCATTATGAGATTCTGCATGATGTCTGAACCATCCCATTATCATTAACCTCTTTCATGCAGATAATAGCTATGTTAGCTATACATAGATCGTATAGCATACATTAGAATACATTAGATCAAAAGGAAGAGGTAAACAAGGTTATTTGTGAGGCTTCTTTTTGACTGAAATGAGAAGAGTTTGATTGAAATGCTGACCTATTTTTCTGGCTATGACTGGAATTCTAAATAGTCTGAAAACTTAAATGAAAAGTAAGGATAGGGATGTGCACGGAACTGATTCGACCGACAGATGGTTCTGCCGGTTTGATGGCGTGTGTGTGTGTGTGTACATCTTTAAGGGCGGGGGAGGGTGCACTTACCCCTCCCTCCGCATTTTCCCCACCAGCGCTCCATTTTGGCAAAGCCTCTCGGGGCAGCAGCGTACCTCCCTGCTGCCCTGTTGCCGCGTCTCCTGGAAGTGACCGGAAGTATCGAGTGTGCCTGCGTGCGCCAGGTACGGGCTCACACACATTGCGGGTGCGTGTGCACACAGCAGGCACATGCATGTGACGGGCATGACGTGCGCGTGCCTGATAGTTCTGGGAGGTGCGGCAACGGGGCGGCACGGTGGTATGGCCCTGCCCCGAGGGGCTTTACCAAAACAGAGTGCCGGCGGGGGAAATGTGGCGGGAGGGGTAAGTGCACCCTCCCCTGCCCTTAGGAACATAGGAAACTGCCATGTACTGAGTCAGACCATTGGTCTATCTAGCTCAGTATTGTCTTCACAGACTGGCAGTGGCTTCTCCAAGGTTGCAGGCAGGAGTCTCTCTCAGCCCTATCTTGGAGATGCTGCCAGGGAGGGAACTTGGAACCTTCTGCTCTTCCCAGAGCGGCTTCATCCCCTGAGGGGAATATCTTGCAGTGCTCACACATCAAGTCTCCCATTCATATGCAACCAGGGCAGACCCTGCTTAGCTATGGGGACAAGTCATGCTTGCTACCACAAGACCAGCTCTCTTCCGCCCTTAAAGATGCACGCACACACACACCCCACTGTCAAACCACCCCCACCTGGTTCCATGCACATCCCTAAGTAAGGATATATTTAAGCATTTGATCTGTCTCTGGGCAGCCTGGGGAGAGCTGTGGGTAAGACTCTGAATTAAGCTCTTTTTTAATCATTTCTATGTTGATGCTTCATGCTTTGACTCTGCAATCCATATTTGGTATATGCTTTCCTAGACATGATGCAAGTAAACAAGTGTTTTAGTAAAAACTTGCATTCTCAAGTTCCTGTCTTTAAAAAAAAATTGCCTGTACAATACCCTATTAGTGAACTTGGACTTACAACACAGTGTATTATCTGACTGGAAGTGTTCACACTCTTCAGTTAGTTGAAGAAGCATAAGGCTCATCCGAATGCTGCTAGTGTGCAAAACCATCCCAATAGAGGCACAAGGGACGCATGGAACTTTCTACATCTGTCTGTCTAGGCAGGGATTCTCAACATTGGGTTCCCAGATGTTATTGGACTTCAACTCCCATAATTCCTAACCAAAGGCCACTGGGCTGGGGATTATGGGAGTTGAAGTCCAATAACATCTGGGGACCCAACGTTGAGAATACTGGTCTAGGCAATTGTTCTTCAAGCTTCTGGACTCAATCTAGCTAATTGTCTGCAAGAGGCATTATGAGACTGTCGGGTCTACCAGTTCCCCACCCCTGTCCCAAATAAACCCCTTCTTTTGCTTCATGTGTGCCAGGGTGATTCTGGGTTTCTTATCTGAGCCCAAACAGAGCTTCTAAAAGGTGGAGAAACTGTCCTCCAGAAGTGGCAATGGGGCTGCTGTATGCCTATTTCTGGAATTAAATGACCTTGAAACAGTGGTACATATGCTAGTAACCTCCAGACTTGACTACTGTAGTGCACTCTATGTGGAGCTGCCTTTGCACATAGTCCAGAAACTACAATTGGTACAGAATGAAGCAGTCAGATTGGTCTCTGGGACAACCTGAAGGGACCATCACATCAATTTTAAAAGAACTGCACTGGTTGCCAATATGTTTCCAGGCAGAATACAAAGTGCTGTTTATTACCTATAAAGCCCTTAACGGCTTGGGTCAAGGGTACCTAAAAGAGTGTCATGATCCTTTGCCGCTGGGACTATGACCGTCTCTGTGGTTGCCCCAGGGGCTTTGGAATACACTCCCTTTAAAAATGAGTTTATCAATCTCTGATTGCTTTTAAAAAGACCCTCAAGACACATCTGTTTTCTCAAGCTTTTAGTTAAAATTAATTTTAAATTGTTGTTTGTTTTTATTCTGTGAAATGGTTTTAACTGTTTTTATCCTGGCTTATATTGTGTGGGTTGTGTACACTGCCTAGAGATATGCATATCAGGCTGTATAAAAATATGACAAACAAAGTGGGGAGACAGCAAGGACATCACTGTAATTGAACCAGGGGAGACAAATATCCCTGGGCTGGGCCCCTGAAGGAGAGGGGACCTGCTGGCTGGTTGAGGGCTCACTCATCACTCTTGCTGTTGTGTGACTATCTGAGATGATATTGTGGAGCAGGGCTGCTCAACTTTGACCCTTTGACTGATGCTTTATTTATGTGTCTATTACATTTTATATCCCGCTCTTCATCCAAGGAGCCCAGAGCTGTGTACTACATACTGAAGTTTCTCCTCACAACAACCCTGTGAAGTAGGTTAAGCTGAGAGAGAAGTGACTGGCCCAGAGTCACCCAGCAAGTCTCATGGCCTACAACTCCCATAATCCCTGTCTATTGACCCACTGTGGCTGGGGATTATGGGAGTTGTAGTCCAAAAAGAGCTTGGGGGCCCCCAAAGTGAAGCAGTCCTGTTGTAGAGTGTGATATTTGCACAGGAGCAAGAGAAACTTGGGTGGCTTTCACCATGTCCTTTCAGTTCTTCTGCAGCAAAGACACAGGGGTGGGGAGAGGAAAGTGGTGGAGGGGAGGCTAGGGGCCAGTTTTGCTCCTCATCCCAGGGCCCACCCCAGTTCTGCTACACTCCTGGAAGACAGGGTCAGACTCAGCCCTGAAAAAGTCCCTCTTGATTCTTTCAGGTGGCTGTGGAGGGAGCTGCAATTTCCTCCCAGGCAGCACAGGTACCTTCTGACCTCCAGCAACAGCAGCTGTGGGCAGAAACCAAGCAGAAGGATGACAACCAGGAAGCCAGCCTCCTAGGTAAGCAGGGGGATGCCTTTTTGCACCCGAGTTCAGGGGTGCTCTGTAGTTCTTTCCTGAGTTGACCTTGGCTATGGTGCTCTCTTCCCCCATCTGGAAGTCCAATGGCTGCTCAGGATCCCTCTAGTTCATAAACTGTCACCAGCGCAATGGCAAGATATTCTAGGCAGTGTTAAATGTAGCACAGTGGATGTTAAATTGTGCCTTATCCAACAGATTATTATTTTTCGGGCATATTGGACCCCTCTACACCTTAAGCGATTAAAAAGGGCCTCAAATCATAATTGCTGGAGATGCAATAATCCTCACGCCAGCTTAACGCATATGTTCTGGGACTGTCCCATAGGGCGAGGATTCTGGAGGGAGCTTCTTACTATTAATTTAGTGATGGATTCATCCCTTGCACTGAAGGATCTGAATGCAGTACTGGGGTATCTCCCAACGGAGTGGGGACTAGAATCAGGTCCTAAACAATGGCTATGGAGAAGCTTACTGGTAACCATGGAAATCTCCCACTCCCTCTAGGAGTGAGGAATGGCTGCATGACCTTCTTGAGTTAGAGGCACATGAAAAATGGGCCCTCCTAAAAGTAAATAAACTGGATAAATGGTCAGACAACTGGGATAACTTTATTGAACTATTCTTAGAATAATAATTTTAAAAACCCTTTCTGATTCACCCACATCTGTTGGTGCAATGGTATGTATCCCCTTCTCTTCTTCTCTCCCTCCCCTTCTGCCCGCCCTCTCCTTCTCTCACTTTCCCTCTAACTCTCCTTTCTTTTCCTACCTCCCCATAGCCAGCGCAGTGTGCAAAATCTGGCTAGGGGAGGGAAGGTCAGGTTCGGGGTTGGGGTGGAGGGAAGAGATGGGGTTGGATAAGGAAAGTTGTATGTAAAATACAAAATGTTAAACATTACATTTAAAAAATTGCACAGAGTGCTGAATGAATTGAGGGGGGAAGAACTGTAGAAGTATACATACATTTGCTACATAGTTATGTCGTGAACCCTGTAAGTGGTTGCTTTTGATAACTTGTTTCTTGTTGGACTCTAGGTGCCGCGGGGACGCACACTCCTTTTACATACAGAATATAAAGGAGTCAATTCTATTAAATTTTAATGTTTTTATTCATTGAGATTTTTTTCATCTGTGTTATGAATTGTAACTGTTCTATATTTTATATTTATGTTACACCACCAGTAGATTTCTATATCAGGTGGTATAGAAATACAATAAATAAATAAATAAATAAAATATATGTTTCTATGCCAGTACTGTAGCTCACCCAGGGACTGGTGTTGACACAGAGTCCAATTCAAAGTGCTGGTTTTGAACTTTATTTATTTGATTTCTATACTGCTCTTCTGAAAAGGACTCAGGGCAGTTTCAAGTCCTTAATGGTTTGGACCGTGGATACCTGAAGGACTGCCTGCTCTTGTTTCTGCCTACCTGACAAGATTGTCAGAGAGGGCTCTGTTCCATGTTCCGATGCTGAGGGAACCTCAATTGTCATGCGCATGGGGAAGGGCCTTCTTGGTCATTGCCCCCAAACTTTGGAATGTTCTTCCAGTGGACATCTGCTCCTTGGTCTCCCTCACTGCCTTTTGGAGGCAAGTGAAGACCTTGCTTTTTATTCAGGCCTTTGAATAACGGGTGCTGTGTTTCTGCTGGTGGTGCTGCTTCTGTGTGGTGGTGTGTTACGGTTTTATTGGTGGTTGTTTTTTAATTTAATACTTGTAATTAGTTGGGAAGGTGAGAGTGAATCAATGTATTACTGACATTTTCTTCTCCATTGTATTTTAAATATTAAATTATGGAAACACATGGTTAATTGTTAGTAAAACGGCACCCAGAGCATGGCCTCCCTAAACCCCTCTTGGAGTCCAGTAATTTCAGGCTCTGGACCTGGGAAGCAAAGATGATCCACATCTTAACATATTGGGTCAGACTTTCCTAGGGAGCAAGTATGACCAGCCACTTGCTGCATGTTGGATGGGGTACAGGGGGTGGGGGGTGGGGGTGAAGAGGCAGCCCAGGTTTGGGCAAAGGAAGTGAAACCACTCCTGCCATTGAGGAGGAAGTGATCTGAACTCTTTATTTCTTACTTGGACTCATCTGGTTTCTCTGTTTCAGCAGTTAATGACTGGAAAAGTGAGAATAAGGAGCCTCTGACTGGGATATTTTTGGCACAAGCACCATTTGAGGGCACACAAGAGAAACCTTTGTGTCCTTATAAAGTGTCCACATGGCAGGAAGGATACCGCACAGAGGAGGAGTGGGATGCAGCCATCCCTCCAGAGTATAGAGTCTTCCTTGAATACCCAATCCAACAAGAAATACAAAGAAAAGATGGCCAAAACAAGGGCCTTAATGTTCACTGGCAAAACCCCGCAGAGAAGAAACCAAAAGCACCCCACAGAAAGACCCCACAGAGCAGAAACCTAGAGCTAGGGAAGAGTTTCAGTCAGAATACCGCTTCTGGCTCGGTCCAGAGAACTTACTCAAGGGAGAAACACTATGAATGTCTCGTATGTAGAAAAAGCTTCCATTGTCAACGCAGCCTTTCTAATCACCGAAGAGTTCACACAGTGGGGAAACCTTATGAATGCTCTGTATGTAGGAGGAGATTATGTCAAGCATGTTACCTTATTAAACATCAGAGAACACATACAGGGGACAAACCGCATGGAACCTCCTGTGGTGGGGAGAGCACCTGTTTGACGTCGAGCACTGGAGACCCTCAAAGCTCCCAAACAGGGGATGGGCTGGACAAATGCTTGGAGTGTGGCAAGAGCCTTGGTGACAGATCAAGCAGTGAGGCACACAAGAGGAGGAATGCAGCAGAAGATGCCAAATAGCTACTCAGAGGGTGGAAAGAGCTTCAGTCGGAGCATGTGTGCGCACACACACACTTAATTTTACATCAAATTTCATGCGAGGACCAAATTCCCATTTCAACTTTTGAATGCAATTTGACCACCTTAGTTATAGTCGCACGTTCAGTTGCACCTTGAGAATAAGAATTGCTTCAAGTGTAGAGTGGAACAGTAGCTGTGGCTGCTTTTTAGATACACAATTCCTTTGGTAACTTTGATCATGTAAGTTCTGGAATGTGTCGTGTCCCTCCCCCCACCCCCCACTGCTGAATCACTAATAAAGTTGTATGTTTTTATTTGCATGTACTGATAGAAGCGAGGATATACATGGTATACCAACTAAATTTGGTTATCCCAGCCCTCTCTAAGAACTCTGCCTGAATGGTAGGTGTAGAACAAGTAATGTTCCAGGCATTTTAGTTCAAGGTATTGGTAGCACTGTTCCTCTAAGGTGTGCGCGTGCTCACAAGTTTTCTGATGTCCACTCAGTTAATATTAGATCCGCTCAGGTCGAATTAGGAAGGCCCCACTCTGAATGCAGGTGTGCACACAGTGCCTTGATACTGCCGCCCAAAACAAAACTAATTCCACACAGAGATGAAAAAAATTAGAGGCATTTTTTGGTGGTTACCAAGGAGAGAGCCTTCTCAGTAGTGGCCCCTAGGCTATGGAATACCTTCCTAGAGAGATCCACCTGATGACTTCTCTGTATACATTTAGGCACCTGACTAAAACTTTCCTTTCCAGCAGTCTTGTAATCTGTTGCTGGCTCTCCTGACTTCTGCTGGCTCTGTATCAGTTTGATTGTTTTAATTGCTTTTAGAGTTTTTATTTATTTATTTATTTATTTATTTATTTATATCAAACTTGTACACCGCCCCAAACTTTCATCTCTGGGCAGTTTTAGATTTTGGTTTTAATTTTTAAAAATATAAATATAACACCAGTATTGAAATTAAGTAGTCCTTTAGTGTAACTTCTGAGTGCTACTATTGAGTCTGGATGTTAGTCACTATTAATAACTGCTGATGGATATCTTTGCCATTACTTTAGCAAACGTAAGGTCCCTCAAACCCACTATACGGGTTCCAGGATTGGCTTTTGTGGCCTGCTTGTACACCCTTTTGTTTTCCCCTGCAGCATCAGTACTGAGAGGTATAGTGCTTCTTTATATAGAGGTTCCATTCTTAGCCATCGTCACGGTTAATAGCTGCTGATTGGTGGCCATGCAATAAATACCTCTAGTCCTCAGTGAGAACAGAACACTTGCCTTGCTGCAAAAGAGCAGCTACATCCAGCCAGGGACCCTTTTCCAACCCCTGCTAACCCACCAGAATAATAGAATTTTAGAGTTGGGATCTTTCTAGTCCCACCCCCTGCTCCAGCTCCCCACTTCCACCATCCAACAGCTCCCACTTAGGAAATGTTTCCTAATGTCTCACTTAGACCTGCTTCCTTGCAACTTCAGCCCACCGGTTCTAGCCCTGCCCTCAGGAGCAACAGAGAACAAGTCAGCTTCTCCTTCTCTGTGACCAGTGTTCCCTGTAACCGGGAATTCCAGATGATGATGACTACAACTCCCAGCCAAAAGCCATTGCAGCTAGGGATGCTGGGAGCTGTAGTCAACATCATCTGGAATTCCCGGTTACAGGGAACCCTGTATGTGACAGCCCTTCAGATACTGGAAGGCAGCTATCATATCTCCCCTTGGCCTTCTCTTCTGCAAGCTAAATGCATCCAGCTCATTCAACCATTCCTCATAGGCCTTGGTTTCCAGTTCCCTCGCCACCTTGGTGACCCCTCACCTCTGAACCCATTCCAGTTGATCAACAGCCTTCTCAAAATGTGGGGCCCAAAAGTGGACACAGTATTCCAAGTGAGGTCTGGCCAAGGCAGAATAGAGTAGAACGATGGCTTCTTCTCATAATCTGAACACTTTGCTTCTGTCAATGCAGCCTATGACTGCATTCGCTTTTTTAGCTGCTGCATTACACTGCCGGCTCATGTTCAACTTGTTGTCCACTAAAGCACCTAGATCTTTCTTACATGTGCTGCAGCCAAGCCCCATCCTGTACCTGTAAGTTTGATGTTTCTTGCCCAAATGCGGGACTTTACATACTTCCACAAAATCCATAAGCAGGGAAACAGGCAACTCCCACATTGCTGGCTTCCCCCTCACCCAAGCAACTGGTATCTAGAGGTACATTGCCTCTGAATGTGGAGGTTCTTTTAGCTATCATGGCTAAGAGCCATTGGTATTCTCCATGAATTCATCTCTTTTCTTCTTAATGCCATCACCCCAGAGTAAATTCCAGATATTTATTATGCACTGTGTGGACAAGGACTTTTGTTTGTCCAATTTCATTGGATGATTCTATGCTCTAGTATTAAAAGAGGGGGAAGGGGCAAATCTTTTTGCTTTATTGAAATTTTTTTGGGGGAAACACATGCAACACATACCACACCATATTTAGTTCTCTGGCATATATGTTTCTTTCCTCTGGTGTTACATTAACTTTCCTTCCCCTAAAACAATATCCCCACCCTGTCTATATTATTATGCTGCTGTCTGACCATCTCTTTGTAAAGCTAATTGCTAGCCAATATTTCGGGATGATTGGCTGGTGTTTCCCCAATGGAAACTAAGGATAGGAGAAGAACTCCTGATAGCTGGGAATCTCTCTGCAGCTCTTGAATTGCAATATGCATCAGAGCTTAGAAAAAGTAAGACCCACTCTGCAGCTCAGAGGAGGGAGGGACAGAAGAGCCACTAAAAGCAGTTCTGAATATGGACAGAAGGAAAAAGTGACAGGAGTTATGAGTTAGTTACAACTGAAGCACCACAGAGGGCAGCAGCTCTCTAGGGATATTCCCCCTGCTATCATGAGTATTTCTGTGTGCACACCGTACCAATCTACCTAGCCCTCCTTGCCATATATACCGCCCACCCCTTGTAACGACTGGCATTTTATTAGTCAATAAATAAAACAAGAAAAGCAAAATGAGAACAATGTCATCTGTTAAGTCCTTAGCAATTCTTCCCTTCTGCTTCTTTCTTACAAACGTACCAGGTTTCTTGCTGAATAAGGCCATCTAGGCCAGCATCCATAAATCCGCAAATAGGCCAGACAGGTGCTTCAGAGAGGGAACATGTCCTAGGATGGATCAGACTTGGTCTAATCCTAGGATCCACCCACCCACCTAAAGATATTCCATCCTAAAATGGAATAGGTTTGATCGTATTTGGCCTATGCATAAGGAAGGGACTTAAACATTCAGAAGCGTATGTGCTTCCATTAATGCTTTCTCAGATCAGTTCTGCCCTGACAGATATGCTCATCTTTTAAACTCAGCGCTCCCACTGTGTAACCACTGACAAGGATGGAGGCACCTCCTGTTCAATGCATCTCTTGGGTCACCACTGGCCTTATGGGGGTTCTCTGTTGTTTTGTGAGGTCTGACCCGGGCAGAATAGAGTGGGGCAATGACTTCCAACAATCTGGACACTATGCTTCTGTTAATGCAGCCTAAGACTGCATTCGCTTTTTTAGCTGCTGCATCACACTGCTGGCTCACGTTCAACTTGTTGTCCACTAAAGCATCTTGCTTACATGTGCTGCTGCCAAGCCAGATCTCCCCCATCCTGTACTCATGCATTTTATGTTCCTTGCCCAAATGCAGAACTTTACATACTTCTACAAAGTCCATTAGCAGGGAATAAAGGCAACCCCCGCAGTGCTGGCTCCCCCCATCCCACCCTCCCCATGATAGGAACAGAATAGGGCTTCTTTCTACCCCATTTTCCCAAGTGCTGAACACAACCGGGACATCTTTCTCTTTGCGCTGAAAACTTCCAGAAAGGAGAGGGCAATGTCCAGCAAACTCTTGCATAAGGCAGAGCCCAGACCAGAAACAATGGTGAAGGCCACAATACAAGCAATATTTTGCAGCATACCCTGGATAAATGTCAGAGAGCAGCATCCTAATCAGGTCAGTCAACTGGAGAGATCAAATGCCACCCTTGTGAGATCAAGATATGTCGTGAACTTTGAGTGTGTTTCTAACCCCACAGGCTGTGGGGTTGGAAGGCTATTCCTAACATAGGAATGCAGAAAGAGGCCTTCTATCGAGTCAGTGCTCCATCTAGCTCAGTACTGTATACCCCGACTGGCAGCAGCTTCTCCAAGATTTCAGGCAGGGATTTTCCCCAGCCCTACCTGGAGATGCCAGAGATTGAATCTGGGACCTTCTGCAATAAAGATAGATGCGCTACCACTAAGCTATGGCCTCGTCCCAAAACCCCACCCTGACCCCTGTGAAATAGGGGTCATTTGGACAGAGGCTGTGGCCAATTTCTCCTCTGGATTCTCGGCTATCTCAGGAGTTCTTGAGAGCAGCTTTCTCCAGAGAGTCAGATCAAGTGCTCATCTTGTCGTCACTGTGAACACTCTGATGCCGAATGAGGTGCGCTTTGCGGATAAAATCCCTCCCACACTCGGCGCATTTGTACGGCTTCACTCCTGCGTGGATCCTCTTGTGGTTAATGAGGCCGGAGCCCGAATGAAACCTGCTCCCGCACTGGGAACACTTGTACGGCTTCTCCCCGGTGTGGGTTCTTTCGTGGATGGTGAGCAGCGAGTTGCGGCTGAAGCACTTCCCACAGGCGGGACACTTGAACGGCTTCTCTCCCGTGTGGCTCCTCTTGTGGACGAGCAGGTGCGAGCTCTGGCTGAACGTCTTCCCGCAGAAAGAGCACTTGTAGGGCTTCTCTCCTGCATGGCTTCTCTGGTGGTAAATAAGGCCCTGGCGCGAGTGGAAGCTGCTCCCACACTGGGTACACTTGTAGGGCTTCTCCAGGTCATGGGTTCTCTGGTGGAAAATGAGGTGTGAGCTCTGGCTGAACGTTTTCCCGCAGATGGGGCATCTATTATAGGGCCTCTCCTGAAGGTGGATGCCTTCCCCTGAGCTCTGTCTGAAACCCTCCCCAGAAACACTGCTGGTCTTCTGCACCTGCAGCAACGGAGTCTCACTGAGGATTTTTTGGTTCACTACAGAAGATCCTGAAACGACCAATCTGGGCCTTGCATGGTCTTCTGGTACCTTTGGTCTGTGCTGATTTGGAGGAGCTTTCCCCTGTCCAGGGCTCTGCGATCTGCTCTCAGTGGCTCTTTTGGGGGATGTCCAATCTGGCTCCACTTGTTCTGGTCTGTCCTGAGGGTGACTCCTCTCTTCATGCTCATTCTCTCGCCTGTGATCTGTTGGAACAAGCCAAACCAAACAGAATCTTCTTGAAATATGATACGGCAATAAAGGGAGGAGATCTGGTCTTGTGCTAGCAAGCACGAATGGCCCCCTCTGCTAAGCAGGGTCCACCATGGTTTGCATGTGAATGGGTGACTACACGTGAGCACTGTAAGACGTTGCCCTCAGGGGCTGAGGCTGCTGTGGGAACCGCATCTGCACAATTGCAAGGTCCCAGATTCACTCCCTGGCAGCATCTCCAAGATAGGGCTGAGAGAGATTCCTGCCTGTAACCTTGGAGAAGCTGCTGCCAATCTGTGTAGACAATACTGAGCTAGATGGACCAATGGTCTGACTCAGTAGAAGGCAGCTTCCTATGTCTGCGCCCATCGTTCTTCTTCACTCTCCTGGTTGAGAGATAAATTCATCCAGAAATATGGCTGCTGTCTACAGCCCTCTTCAGATGTTAAAATAATAATTTAAAAAGGGAACCCTGCACCTGCGTACAGTGTCCTGAGAGCATGCCTGGAAACCAGTCACAGAATCAGCATCAGGGTGGAGCTTCCAGACACACATTCCTGACACTGCAGGTAAGTACAGCTTCCCTGTTTCTGCACATCTGATAAGGGCTTAGGTCTGCATATTTTAAATTAATCCCTCAGATTAATCCATTTTAAAACTTTGGACTGACTAGAAGGCTGCCCTCAGTGAAACAGGCAGATTTATTTTTTTTTAAATGTTCATTTCTCCCCTATAAGAATTTCTAAAAATGAGTGTTGAGTGGTGGGCAGTATTCCCTGTCACAAGGAATCCCAAATGCTTTTGACTACAAATCCCAGCATCCCCAATTTCAATGGCCTTTGGGGATGCTGGGAATTGTAGTCAACAACATCTGGGATCTCCTGTTACATGGAACATTAGTGGCAGGCTCTTTCTTAGAAGAAGCATTCCCCTTCTCTATCACACACACACACACACACACACACACACACACACACACACACACAGAGGAATGCCTCTTCTAAAGTCATGCTTGTGGCAACAGGGGCATGCATCAGAGAGCCAGCGTGATCTATTGGTTAGAGTGTTAGATTAGGGCCAGGGAGACCCAAGTTCAAATCTTCATTCAGCCATGAAACTCACTGGTAAACTCTGGGCCAATCACATATCTCTCAGCCTAGTCTACCTCACAGGGCTATTGGGGGAGAAACATCACCACTCTAGGATCTTTGGAGGAAGGACAGGATATACATGCAAAAATGAATAAATAAATTGTGCTTCTGTATTGCCTGTTTTACAGAGATATCTGCTCTACACTTATTGCTCCAATTCTATTAAAAGTGCCATGGAGATCAGATAATTCTTATGTCTCTCTCCTTCTCTCTGATTACGATAATGATATTACTATTAACGTTGCAAAGTTTTGTATCTTTGTTTGTATTACTAGAAAAATGTTGTTCAGATGACCTAACTCGTTTTTAGGATTGTTGAGTTTTAGGTTTTTAGAATATTTGTATATATTATTACAGCTGTATCTTCAGATGTTTCACTTATTTTTGTTTTTCTGTGCTAGTCTATGACTAACAATAAACTAAACTAAACTAAACTAAAAGATAAATGAATTTAAAACTAAGGGTGGGTCTTCCTTCCTTCAGTATTATTAATATGCAAATCTACTGCTTCCAAAAAAGCATGCGCCATTCCCTGGACAAGGAAGAAAATGGAACTTGTAATTAAGGCAATGCAATTACAAAGACATTGACAGAAAAGGGGAAGATTTCCATAAGATGAACTTTCCCCTTGAGGCAGGGGTGGGCAAACTTGGCCTTCCAGCTGTTGTTGAATCACAAGTGGCTGGGAATGATGGGAATTGTAGTTCAACAACAGCTGGAGGGCCAAGTTTGCCTACACCTGCCTTAAGGCGGGGGGGGGGGGGCAAAGAAAGTTGGGATCCCTGATGTTGGCTGAAGGCCATGGTAGCTGAGAATGATGGGAGCTGTAGTCCAACACTGGGGGACCAATATTTGAGAACCCCTGCTATAGGGACAGACATTTGAAGCTACCCTATACCGAGCCAGACCACTGGGCCATGCAGCCCAATGCAGTCGACTGAGTGGCAAGGGCTGTCTTGGCTGGTGCTGCAGCTGCCACCTTGGAGATGGACTTCTGAAACTTATGACCGAAACCAGAAGCGGACCGCCGTACTCCTGCTGAGCAAAGAGGCACCTTTTAAAGTGGCGACTCTCTTTTACACAGCAGAGGGAAAACAACTCCGCCACTGAGCTGCAGCCCCATCCTCAGTGCCAGCTGAAGGCACTTGTAATGCCACCCAGATGGAGGGAAGCTTTGGTTTATTAGTAGTGCATCTCAGCTCAGCTCTCTAAATTAAAGCACGTCAAAAAGGGATCTCTCTGAACAGGGGAGAGACCCCCAGCCCAAACAAATCATTGCTGCTAGAAGATTATTCATTTATTATTAAATTTCTACACTGTCTAAATGCTGGTAGCCACCTAATGGTGCAGCAGGGAAGTAACCTGCCTAGGGAACAAGAGGTTGCCGGTTCAAATCCACATTGGTGTGTTTCCCAGACTATTGGAAACGCTTATATCGGGCAGCAGCGATATAGGAAGATGCTGAAAGGCATCATCTCATACTGTGCGGGAGGAGGCAATGGTAAACCCCTCCTGTATTCTACCAAAGGCAACCACAGGGCTCTGGGTTCGCCAGGACCTGACACCGACTCGAGGGCACAACTTTACTTTACTAAATGCTTACACTCCAGGCAGTGTAAAAACAAACAGCAACTGCCATAAACAAAAATAAGGGTTCCTGCGAACTAGAAAGCCCATATGCATAATTACCAGGGATAATTCATTTTTATTTATCTATCCATCCATCCATCTCTCAAATGTGTACACCACCACAAACATTCATTTCTGGGTGGTACTTTACAACAACATAAAACAAGCTAAAACAGCAAAAATAAAAACTAGCTTTTAGAACTAGCTTTCAGGTGCTGCTTCAGAGCATAATTAACTGTGGGGGGAAATTGTGGAGTGTCATGTCTGCCTGCAGTTGCCACCAGTTCATCTGTCGGCTACTCAGGGATGGGGCCTCTCTGTGGCCACACCAAGACTCTGGAATGCGCTCCCTGCTGAGCCTCCACATCTTGGACAGCTTTTAAAAAGTCTTTAAAGATGCATTTATTCACCCAAGCATTGTCACTTAATTCTTTTTTTAAATTCAACTTATTTGTATACCGCCCACTACCAAAGTCTCTAGGCAGTCTACAGCAATAAAAACAAACCACAACTAAAATTGTGATTTTAAATAGTTTTAATGTTGTAATTTTTGTTTCAGTTTGTTTTATGTTGTTGCAAACCACCCATAGATGTAAGTTTCAGGCAGTGTACAAATATAATATATATATAGATTGATTGATCAAATTTGTACACTGCCCCAAACTTTCATCTCTGGGCGGTTAACAATAGCATAAAACCAGTTTAAAATATATACAAAAAACTTAAAACAATTTAAAAATAAACCAGAGATTAAAACCCCCAAAATTTAGGAAGCTGAGAAAGCTTGGGCAAAAAAATGGAAGCTAAGAAAGCTTGGGCGAAAGAAATAGATTATTATTGTTAATCATATTTTTATACCAACTGATATATAAATTTCTAGGCAGTATACAAATTTAAACACAATATAAGAGTCACAGATTAAAATCCACAAACACAATAAATCCACAAACACAATAAAAACGATAGCATAAAACAGTTATTAAAACAAATTATTAAAATTAATTCTAATTAAAAGCCTGCAAGAACAGGTGAGTCTTAAGGGGAGATAGATTAATAAAACGTCCAGCACATATATCAGATTCCTAATAAATACCCCACAACATTTAATCATGGTGTAGTGTAGAGGCTAAGAGACTGGGCTACAAATCAGGACTTTCCTGGTTTCACGCTCACCTTTGACACGAACTCAGTAAGTGGCCTTAGTGAGGAGAGCTGGTCTTGCAGTAACAAGCAAGAATTTGGACAAATTGGTGAGGTCTGCCTTGGTTTGCATTTGGATAGGTGACTAGATGTGAGCCCTGCCTACTGTAAGGTATTCCCTTTAGGGCAGGGCTGCTCAACTTCTGCCCTCCTGCAGATGTTGGCCTACAGCTTCCATAATCCCTGGCTATTGGCCACTATGGCTGGGGATTTCTTTATTATTTCTTTATTATTATTTATTATTTAAAATATTTACACCCCGCCCCTCCAGTACACTACTGCTTGGGGCAGCTCACAACAATAAGACACAATATACAATCCCTGTGTGACTGCACAATATACCATGTACTGACTGACTTCCCAGGGGCATGTGTCACCCTTTGAACACTCAAAAGTGTTCACTCACTTGAACGCCCCAAAGCGCTATACAAGTGCTAAGCACTGTGCATTATATTAATATGAGTGAAAGAGTCACAGAACTCCCTGCAGGGATGAGGAGGACCCAGAACTCAACCTGGGAGCATCCAGGAGCTTAGGCTCAAATTATCATTACCTAACAGGCTGGCATCAGTGTCACTCTCCTTCTTGGCTTCTCTGCGCAGCTGGGTCTGGTCAGGAGGTGTGGGAGCCTGCTCTGGTTTCAGGAAACTCATAGCTCCCTCTTCAAGTGACATCAGCTCCTGAAATGGCAGCAAAGGCCCATTTTAAGTGGGGGGCAGGGGGAGAGAGATCTGAAATGAATTCCTTGCTGGATTAGAACAAACACTCAGTTAGCCCAGCATCCTGTTTCCAACAGTGGACAGCCAGATGCCTCCAGGATGCCCATCTGGAAAGCAGTAGCCTTCCCCTGCTGTTTACTGAGAAGCATACTGAGGTTCTCTTCTTAGCACTAACGTTTAAGAGACACTGTTAATTAAATCAAGAGCACAATGTCTAGCATGTAACATATAAAATCTCCCTCGATGGATCAAGCTAAATGTCCCTCAAGTCAAATATTTTGTCTCTAGCAGTGGACAAAAAGGGCATGAAAACAAAAGCCCTCCCTGTTGTTTGTCTCTGTCCCCACCCCAGCAAATTGCTATTCAGAGATATACTGCCTCAGCATATGGAGGTTCTATATAGTTATCGTGGCTAATAGCTACTGACAGGCCTAGCTTTCATGAATGTGTCTAATCCCCTCAATTTCTCCAAGCATTGCAGTCCCCTGGTGACAGAGAGGACACCACCAATTAAAAGGGTTTAAGGTAGGGATTCTCAAACTTAGGTCCCAGAATGTTGTTGAACTACAACTCCCATCATCCCAATGGCCTTGAGAAGGAGAAAAAGCTGGGCTGAACACTAAGCCTGGTCCACAGACACCACACAGAACCATGGTTCAATTTAGTTTAGGTTTATTTAACAAACCTGGATTGGCGCCACAGATCACCAAAACCTGGTTTATTTCACCATACTGTGGTTTGTATGGGCCCTACCCCTTCTCCTTACCTCCAATGGTCTAGGCTAGCGCCTCATAATATGACAGCCATGTGAGGGGAGAGATACTGAAACAAACCGAGATGTCCGGGAGGCAAAGTTAGAACAAACCAATCAACTTAAAACCTAGAGTTCAGATGGAATGCTTGAAATCAAACATGGTGTTGGTTTTTTTACTGGTGTGGGTTCAGACATACAACCTAACTGCCGTTAGTAAAAAAAAACCATGGTTCCATGCAATGCCTGAATTCACCAAATTCATACCAAGATTGTTTGCAATTTCTCTCCCCTAAAAAGCATGGGTAGAGATCTTAGAGGCTCTTCATGTGATCGATCTAATGTCAGCTCTGCAGGAATCTAGAGATTCTGCTAGAAATCTAGAGATTCCTGCAGTGCCCGCACTGCCAAAGAGCCCAGACATTTCCCCCAACCTTTGGTTGGCAATGCGTCAACTGGAGATCAGGGGGAAATTCTGTGTTTCACAATCACTCTACGAGCCATGGAAATCTCTAGATTACCCCAGAACTGACATAATGAATGTAACATAAAAATTACACAATACGTTGTGCAAACCCACCCTTA
This sequence comes from Hemicordylus capensis, assembly GCF_027244095.1. Classification (NCBI taxonomy): domain Eukaryota; kingdom Metazoa; phylum Chordata; class Lepidosauria; order Squamata; family Cordylidae; genus Hemicordylus; species Hemicordylus capensis. The sequence goes on along the minus strand of NC_069658.1, from coordinate 245,019,869 downwards.
CTCTGTCTCCCACCACTGGCCTTGTGCCTCTCAGCATGAGGCTTTCTCACCTGCTGTTCCCATCTCACAGCTTCCTGCTGCCTCTGCAGGAAAGCTTCAGCCAGGGCTACCGCCTGAGAGCAGCTGTCTGGCCCACATTCCCTCACCCAGCTCTGGATCTCTGATGGCAGGATGGTCAGGAACTGCTCCAAGATCAGCAGCTCCAGGATCTGCTCCTTGGAGCACCTCTCTGCTTTCAGCCACCGGTGGCAGAGTTCCTGGAGTCGGCTGTAAGCCCCGCGTGGTCCATCGGCCTCCTGGTAGCAGAAGCGCCGGAAGTGTTGACGCTGCTTCTCCCTGCTGATGGTGTCCCCACGCAGGATGGCTGCCTTCACCTTGACATAATCTCCCTTGTCTTTGACATCCAGGCTGCTAAATGCCCATTCAGCCTGTCCACTGAGAGCAGGTAGGAGCCGGGCCACCCACTCTTCCTCGGGCCACCGGCAGGCTTCGGCCACTTGCTCAAAGGAGGCCAGGAAGGCCTTTGCGTCGTCCCACGGGGTGGGCTCCTCTGGCAACTGTGGGATTCCCCATCCAGAATGAGGAGACTCGACTTCCTTCAGGAACTGCTGCCATTGGGCTTCCCAACACTGAAGGATCCCTTCGCCCGGTTCTTGTTTAACCTTTTGCTGCCCTGGTGTCTTCTTGGGGCATTTCCCAATACTCCCACTCTGAACAACATGGGGGACCTTTTCTGTTCCTTCTGGCTCTTCCACTAATTTGAGGCCTAGTGGGTCTTCCATCATCAAGCCTTGGCAAGTCACTCCAAAGATCAGAGTCTTTCAGCAAATGAAAGAAGAGATCCAGGTGATTACAGGGGTTGAGGTTGGCATAAGTGACTTTTGTTCTAGGAGGAAAAAGAGAGGAAAAACTGAGGAAAAACTTAACTATCAAGCTCTGAGGCCATTTCAAAATGGTCAACAAGCATAAGAAACTATCTTATACCAAGTCACAGACTTTTAGAGTTGGAAGGGACCTTGGAGGTCTTTTAGTCAAGCCCTCTGGCTCTGTGCAGGAAACTGCTATAGCATCCCCTGTACAGAGATGCTACTGGGGCAGACGGCCGGCTGATAAAAAGCACTCCTGGCCACTGCCTCAACCTGAGAAACCAGGGAGAGCTTGGTTTCCTGGTATTCCAGGGGTCCAGGAATACTCCCAAGCTATGTACCTGATCTTTCAGGGGGAGTGTAACCCCGTCCAGAACAGGCAGATCTAAACCATCTCCCGGGTCCCAACCCCTCACAGTCAGCACCTCCATCTTATTTGGATTGAACTTTAGTTTGTTATCCCTCATCCAGCCCATTACTGCCTCCAGGCAGGCATTTAGAGAAGATATGCCATTTCCTGAGATGTATATGTTCAGCAGTTTATAAATGTGACAAACAAACATGGTTTTCTCAGACTGAACCCTTTAGGGACAGAGAACCATTTTATCTTTCCTTTTCCTACATAAACTACTTTGAGGATTGTTTTTGTCAAAAAGCAGTATACAAATTAATAACAACAACAACAACTGGGACAAGAAGCACCTTTTAAAACTGGTAGCTCTTTTATATTTAGCAGTATATAAGTATTATTATTAATAATAATAATAAACTGGGCCAAAATACACCTTTTGGAAGTTCTTTCTGTTTAGCAGGGAGAGAGCAAATATCCTTATTCAGTACCACATAGCAGCTCTCACAATATCTCTCTCTTGAGTGTAACAACAGTTGTGCCAACTCTACCTTCTGCTAACCCTCTTAACTGAGCAAAGAAGCACCTTTGAAAGTGGTGGCTCTTTTATATTTAGCAGGGGGAGAGCAACTGTCCCTATGCAACCCAAGCAAAGTGTCTACCTTGTGTTTCTTTTTCAATTGTCCACGAGCCCTTTGGGGACAGGGAACATCTCCCCCTCCCCCTCCCGGGTAAACCTGTGGTATCTAATGGATTGACTACAAGAAAGCCTTCGACTCATTGCCTCACACATGGATACTAAAATGTTTAGAAACAACCGGTGTAAGCAAAAACATTCAGATATTTATTTAAAAAGCAATGAGCATGTGGAGTACACAGTTAACAATCAATGGCGAGACACTTGGACAGGTTAGCATTAGAAGAGGTATTTTCCAAGGGGACTCACTATCCCCTCTGTTGTTTGTAATCGCCATGACTCCACTTTCACAAATACTAAACAAAACAGGCCTTGGATACCAAACATCTAAAACATCAAATAAAATAAACCATCTGCTGTACATGGACGATCTGAAGCTATATGGAAAGTCCCAGTCAGAAATTGAATCACTGCTAAACACTGTCCGTATATTCAGTAGCGATATAGCAATGGAGTTTGGACTAGACAAGTGTGCTACATTAATAATGAACAGAGGAAAAATAAGAAAAACAGAAGGAATAGAACTGCCTAATGGAAGCAACATCAAGAACTTGGAAGAGAAAGAACATTACAAATACTTGGGCATTCTCCAGGCTGATAACATTGCACACACTGAAGTTAAAAGAAAAATGGGAAGTGAATACATCAGGAGAGTTAGAAAAATCCTAAAGTCCAAACTCAATGGCAGGAACACCATACAAGCCGTAAACACCTGGGCTATACCTGTTATCAGATACACTGCAGGAATAATAAACTGGACCCAGGCAGAGCTAGAGACGCTGGATCGTAAGACCAGGAAAATCATGACCATCAATCATGCTCTGCACCCCCGCAGTGATGTAGATAGGCTATACCTCCCTCGCAGCTCAGGTGGAAGAGGAATGCTGCAAGTCCATCAAACAGTAGAGGAGGAGAAAAGAAGCCTTGCAGAATATATAAAGGACAGTGAAGAAGATGCACTTCATATGGTCAATAATGAGAAACTATTAAACACCAATGAAACAAAGCAGGCCTACAAGAAACAACAAGTCAAGAACCGAGCAGAAAAATAGAAAAATAAGCCACTACATGGTCAATATTTGCACAATATAAGTGGAAAATCAGACATCACCAAGACCTGGCAATGTCTTAAGAATGGCAACTTGAAGAAAGAAACAGAGGGTTTAATACTGGCTGCACAAGAACAGGCACTAAGAACAAATGCAATAAGAGGAAAAGTTGAAAAGTCAACAACAAACAGCAAGTTCCGCCTTTGTAAAGAAGCAGATGAAACAGTGGACCACCTAATCAGCTGTTGTAAAAAGATCACACAGTCTGACTACAAACAAATGCATGACAAGGTAGCAGGGATGATACACTGGAACATCTGCAAAAAATACAAGCTACCTGTAGCCAAAAATTGGTGGGACCATAAAAAATTGAAAAAGTTGAAGAAAATGAAGATGTAAAAATCTAAAAATTTGTAGTTGGGACTTCTGACTACAAATAGACAAACATCTGCCACACAATACACCAGATATAACTGTAGTCGAGAAGAAAGAAAAACAAGTCAAAATAATCGACATAGCAATACCAGGGGATAGCAGAACAGAAGAAAAAGAAATAGAAAAAATCGCAAAATACAAAGATCTACAAATTGAAATTGAAAGGCTGTGGCAGAAAAAGACCAAAATAATCCCAGTAGTCATTGGCGCCCTGGGTGCAGTTCCAAAAGACCTTGAAGAGCACCTCAACACCATAAGGGCCACAGAAATCACCATCAGCCAATTACAAAAAGCAGCTTTACTGGGAATAGCCTATATTCTGCGACAATATCTATAACAACAGCAACAACATTGACAATAAAATTCTGGCATCCCAGGTCCTTGGGAAGGACTCGATGTCTGGATAAAACAAACCAGTCAATAGCACCTGTCTGACTGTGTAAACAAGAAAATAATAATAATAATAATAATAATAATATAATTTATTGTTTCTTGTTTACACAGTCAGACAGGTGTTATTGACTGGTTTGTTTTATCCAGACATCGAGTCCTTCCCAAGGACCTGGGATGCCAGAATTTTATTGTCAATTGTTATAGATATCATCGCAGAATTTATTTATTTATTTATTTATTATTATTAGTTAGTTAGTTATCCTAGACCCTTAGAAAGGGCCCAATAACTAAAGTACCAAATCTAGTAAATAACATTTGGTAGACTGTGTGTCAATAGAATTAATAATAATAATAATAATAATAATAATAATAATAATAATAGAATTCACCATCAGCCAATTACAAAAAGCAACTTTACTGGGAACAGCCTATATTTTGCGACAATATCTATAATAATAATAACAATATTGATAATAAAATTCAATAAAATTCAATGGGAAGGACTTGATGTCTGGATAAAACAAGCCAGTCAATAGCACCTGTCTGACTGTGTAAACAACAACAACAACAACAACAATAATAGTGTTACTCTGGTTGCAAGACAATCATAATGTGTGATTTTTTTGGTGTGAAAAAGCATTCCCTTTTATTGAGTCCCCACCTTCACTCTGAAGGTGGTGTAGCCCAGACGCAAGTTTAATACCATCTGAAAATTAGACCTGTAGTGGGGGGCTCACATGACTGAATGCTCCCCCATTTGGGGGGTGGGGGTGGGCTGCACAGAGAAGACTAGCATGACTGGGAAAGGACAAGGTCTGAATCCTTCTCTCTAATCAAGTTTTGGAGGACACCCCCCCTCCATCCCCAGCCCACCTTCAGTCAGAAACAGTGCAGTCCCCTCCAGTCACAAGGCGACCACCTCATCTGCTGTTTGTGAGAAATGCAACCCCTCCTTGGAGATGCAAACTTCCTCCTGTGACCAATCGCCTCCCACTTTTAACTCACTCAGTTTGCCAGAATCTGGCTTCTCACCTAGGACTTCCAGCCCCAACACAAAAAATAACATGCAATTTGAAAAAAAAAATAAGAAAAATAATACCCCCCAATGCATTCCCCTTGTTTTTTAAAAAGTCAGTTTCCGGAGGGAGGGGGAGAGAGGACGGAACAGGGAGAAGAACTTTTCCGTTTACAACCGAGGTCAGCTCTTACCACTTCCACATCTGTCACTCTAGGAATTAGGTCCTCCAAAAGCTCCCTGCGTTTAACCACTAGAGCACCCTGACCGTCCAATTCTATTCATTGCGCACTGGGTGAGTAATACCTTCACTAGGCAGAGGCGTATCTAGGGAAAATAGCACCTAGGGCAAGCACTGAAATGGCGCCCCCTGTCCAAACATCTGACACTCATCTTTCAGATAACTTTACCTTAATGTCAGCTGAAAAATACAAGCTTGTTAATCTTTTAATATTTCAAAAACTATTTCGCCGTGGACGTAGCTAGACCAAGAAAATGCTGGAAAACTACAAATTTCAGTATGCTGGGGATCATGTAATACCCCAATATTATGCGGAGGTGTACTTGGAAAAACTAAATAGAAGTGCCTGTCTAATTCTCTGCTATGCATTGTAGCATCACTATTACATCAGTTTTAAAAATAAATGGAGAATTTGACTTTTCCCAGATACTCTGAAAATAATTAAAGGATATGCAAAGTAAACTGTGTCACTGCTTGGAATATCTATATATATAATTCTCCTGGGTGTGCCTTTAGAACGTGCGTCCCGGCAGCCCATCTGATTGGCTGGGCTGCGGGGGCGCCTGATTGGTCCTGGTGCACCCAGGAGAATTGCCTGGCTGGGCGGCTGCGGAGGCAAGGCGGCGGGCCAGGCCGTGGTGGAGGTAAGGCGGCGGGCCAGGCCGTGGCGCAGGCCAGGCAGCGGCGGCGGAGGCAAGGCGGCAGGCTCCAGCCCGGCCGCAGATGTGAGGTGGGGGCGGCCCGGCCTGACAGCGTGGTGGTGGTGAGGCGGCAGTGGTGGGGCGGGGGCGGCCCGGCCCGGCAGCACGGTGGTGGTGGTGGTGGCGGGCCCGGGCCGGCCACGGGTCGTGGACAACAGGTCCGGCCGCGGACTGGCCGGACAACAGGTCCGGCTGCGGCGGCAGGACACGGACCGGCTGTGGCACTCGGCGCGGCAGCGGCACTTGGCCCGGCCACGATGGCAGCACAACTAGAGACACAGATGTTCTGCGCCCGGGCCCACTAGTATTCTAGTATTTCAGAAAGACAGTTAAAATGAGAGAAAGAGCAAGAAACTCCCAGTGGGCCTTAATACTAAGGATTTCACATTGATTCAAAGACAAACTCACCATTAATAGCCATATTATTAAGACATCACATTTAACTCACTTATCACAAGAAGCAAAGTAAGAGCAAATGGATACAATCTTGGCTCATAAACTTCAGCTCAGTATTCAAAAGCCCTGGTTCTCTGTACATAGTGCCAAACTGAATATGTGTACAGTGACTTATATTACATTAATTTTTTAAAAAAAATTACCTGTAGCCCCTTCGGGGGACATCTTAAAGGCTGTGGGGGGTCTGCAAAGTTTTCCCCTCCTCCCACTGGCCTCTAGGGCCTCACAGGCACCATTTGAGCAAGTGCTGTGGTCATTTTTTAAAATAATTTTTTTAAAAAAAATGGCCGCTGAAAACAAAATGGCCACTTTGCATGCTCAAATGGCCTCTGCGAGGCGTGGCATGCCCTAGGGCCTCACAGAGGCCATTTGAGCATGCCCAGTGGCCATTTTGTTTTTGGTGGCCATTTTTTTTTTTTTTAATAATTTTAAGAAATTGCGCCCCCCCTTCAAGTGGCGCCCGGGGCACATGCCCTGCCTGCCCCACCCTAAATACACCCCTGTCACTAGGAGAAATATAGGAAGCTGCCTTATATCAGACCATTGGTCCATTGGTTTATCTAGCTCAGTATTGTCTTCACAGACTGGCAGCGGCTTCTCCAAGGTAGCAGGCAGGTGTCTTTCTCAGCCCTATCTTGGAGAAGCCAGGGAGGGAACTTGGGACCTTCTGCATGCAGATGCTCTTCCCAGAGTGGCCCCACATGCTAAGGGGAATATCTTACAGTCCTCACATGTAGTCATACATTCAAAATGCAAACCAGGGCAGACCCTGCTTAGCAAAGGAGACTGTGCACACTTGCTACCACGAGACCAGCTCTCCTTCCATGATCCCATTGGACCAACTTAAAAAATAAATAAATCACAAAGTAATGCACAAACTTTACAGTTTCATATAACTCTTCTTCAGGCTGGATGTTAAACAAAAAATGTAGGAGGGGGAAAGTCGTTACCGGGGCAGAAGTCTTCTGAAGATAGCGGAAACCCCACTCTGCAAAATGTGAACGCCTTATGGTTTCTGGGAGTTTCCTGCCGATAGGATTAGCAGTCCTGCCACTGGCCTAGTTGATCTCTGAAAGACAGAGGTGACCCGTGAACTAGCATGATTACTCCAAAATGTCCTCTCTGACCCAGCTGTGTATTGGTTGGCCCTCTGTGTAGGGATGTGTGAACTGGCTCGACTTTGAGATGGTTCAACATGGAACTGGTCCGGCTCGAGGGCTCACCCTCAAGCCAGACTGGAATTTTTTTTTTTAAACGCCTCCATGGGGTGCTGCCACTGCCATGGGGTGTGTGTGTGTATCTCCGGCAGTTCCCCCTGCCACTGCTGCCCAGTTCGGGTGGTTTTCGGCCTATTCTGGGCCTATGTGTACTGGTGGCGGCCATTGTGGAGGCTACTGAGCATGCACAATGGCCATCTATGTAATGAATGACCATCTGTGTGACTCAAACCGAACCAGGAAAACTGGTATTGTGCACAAACCTACCTCTCTGACCCAACAGTTCCTTGGGTTATCAAGGACCTAAGGGCAGCAACATGGTTAAGTTACATATATAGGTGGAATACAGCCAATCTGAGGTAGAGCTCATTCTGAACCCCTGTCTAAACATCAAGGCTCACATGATGATGGAACAAAACAATTTCCTGCACTTGGAAAGCTAGCACCAATGGGCAAAGCTTTCTTTGCTACGTGCTAGTTTTCTAGGTCTACGTGCTCGTTTTCTAGGTGCAGGGAATAATGGAGCATTCCATTGTGTGAGACCCCACCTCCTTCCCAAACCAAAGTGGTACACAGGCTTGCCACCCCATTAAGATCATATCTCTGCTAACTGGACTAAGAGTCACCTTTTAAAACAGTGGCTCGTATTCATCAGGAGGAGAGCTACTTTCTCTATTCAGTCCCACCTGGCATCTCTCCCAAAGGATGCTGCTGGTTTCTCCCTCCTGTTTGTTTTTAGATTGTGAGCCTTTATGAGACAAGGAGCCATTTTCTTATTTTTATTCCTTTTGTTGTAAACCTTTGAGAACTTGTTTGCTGAAAAGCTGAAAGAATAATAAAAATTATGTATTCTGAAATAATAATAAAATATAATAAATTAATATTATAATAACTAGTAGCTGGCCCGGGCGCAGAGCATCTGAGCCTGTAGTTCTCCCACGTTCTTGTCCCCCCTCCCTTGTTCTCGGCCCCTCATTCTCAGCTTTCCCCCCTCCTCTTTTTTCTTTTCCCCTCCAATTTTTTCTCTCTCTGACCTGCCGCCTGGCCAGCCACTTTTTCCAGCTGCCTGTCACTTTCTCCCCCTTTCTCCTGCCGCCGCTTTCTCTCCTCATTCCACCCCCATAGCCCACAATTCCTTTCTGTGTTGAATAAAATGAAGGACTGATTGATATTCTTTAGCTTCTTTTAGTTTATGTATGTATATATGTAAATTTTGTATATGTTATGTGTTGGTTTTTATGTCCATATTTATCACAACAATCCTGCAAGGGAGGCTAGGCTGAGAGATAAGTGACTGGTACAGGGTCACCCACTGAGTTTCATGGCTGATGGGGATTTGAACTCGGGTCTCCCCAGTCCTAGTCAAACACTCTAATCACTACACCATGCCATTGTATAAACTCAAGAAGCTCTCAAGGTCATTTATATAAGCTTCTCAAAATAAAATTGCATTTGTCCTATCCTGGGGTTTTTCCAGACAGTAAAATATCCCGACATCAGCACAGATTACCACAGACGGAGGTGGTGGTGGGGGTGTATACAGGAAATTCACACTGAGAAGCAAGCAGTGTTATCTTCTTAGCACCATCTACTCACAACTTGTGGCAATCCACAAAACAACCGTGAAAGAACTTTCTTCGTCAGAATAAAAGGAGTACGAAATAAGGCAGTTCTTTTGAAATTGTTCAAACCATTGCCGCAGATGGCACTAGGAATATGACACAAACTCCTCCTCTTCCTCCTCAGCATGTGTCCTCTGTGTTTTCTCTCATGGTGATTTGCATGGATGCTGTTGAAAGATATCCGCTTCCCTAGTTTCCACCAAGGCGAGTCTGCAGGACCTTGGAGAGCTCCAAGAGAGCATGTTGATCCAATGGAGTCCCAGCTCCCACAGAGCCCTTTTATGTCTCTTGGTCCTGACTTCTTCCCTCTGACTCCCCTGCCCTCTATTGCAAAGTAGTGCTCCTTAAAGGGGCAGCCCACAGATCTGGAGCCAAATACTCCATCATTGCTCAGTCCCCTCTTACCTGATGTATTCCCCATGTTGGTGAGTGGGCACCGAAGGGCAAGAGGTCCCATAGAATTGCCATGCCCCCAGAAAGTGCACCTAGGTAATTTTGGAGCCCAGACTTTGGAGGCAACCTCTCCCCCCCCCCCGCCACTGCAACTTAAGCATTATTTTAAACGTATAGATTCTTGAAAGCACAAAGCACACCACCCAGGACAGATTAAAGAATATTAATCTGTACAAGTAATACAGTACTTGTAATGAGTACTGTATGGGGTTGTGGTTATGATGTTATGTATGTTGTATTTTATAGAACTGTGTTGCTTTGTATGTTATTGCTTGTAAGCCGCCCTGAGTCCTATCGGAGTAGGGTGACATATAAATCTAACTAACTAACTAAATATTTGGGGGCCCCCGGGGAGCATGGAGGCCCTGGACTTTGGCCTTGAAGTCCAGGGGTAAGAGCGCCTCTGTGGACTTCACCCAGATTTCAAGCATCTCACCCGGATTGCTTAGCCCACACGGATTCGCCAGGATTTCAGCTTTCTTTTCTTCTCTTTTCAAAGCAAAGCTCTAGCCCTTGTGGAAGTGGAGTTAGGGAGCAAAACGTGCAGTCACTATTCTTCGCAACCACTGGACTTGGATTAAGAGAGGAAGAGCACAGGAAGCTAGCTGGGAGGGTTTCAATTTCACAAGTACAGTAATCTCCTGAGGAATGTTGCCTTTGTGTTTGTTTTTAACAGCAGGGGATCTCTATTGGGCAGTTGAGAGGATAGTTTGCTTTTGATGTAAATCACTGCCTGCCTACCAGGCAGTGTATTGTAACATTTAAGGACTTTTTTGGCTTTATGTTCAATGCATGCCTACTTAGAAGTAAGCACCGTTGGTTTCAATCAGATCTTCTCTCAAATAAGTGTGTGCAGAATTGCAGCCTTAATTAAAAAGCTGTGCATTTTAGCCTACTTTCCAGTAGGCTTATGAGATCAGTTAGCAGTCTGTGTGTGTGTCCGTGTGTATATGTCCCCCGGCTATCAACTTCGCAATGCCTGGACCAGTATGAACCAAATCAGGTACAGTTGTAGGGACACACAGGGACACCTCAACGGTGTAGTTTGTAATGATGTCATCCACCTCAATCCAAGATGGTGGACGTGTAAACTTTTGAGGTGCAAGTGAGCTAACTTGTGAACTGCCTAACCGATTTGAACCAAATTTGCTACATCTGTTGGGGCACATGGGGGGGAAAAAGGAAAGATTGTGCCATCGAGCCAGTGTTGATTCCTGGCAACCACAGAGCCATGTGGTTTTCTCAATAGAATACAGGAGGGGTTTACCATTGCCTTCTCCTGCACAGTATGAGATGATGCCTTTCAGCATCTTCCTATATTGCTACTGCTCGATATAGGCATTCTCCATATTTGGGGAAACACACCAACAAGGATTTGAACCAACAGCCTTCTGCTCCCTAGGCAGGTTGCCTCCCCACTGCACCATTAGGGGCACATAAAGGTAAAGGTAAAGTGTGAAGTCAAATTGATTCGACTACTGGTGCCCACAGAGCCCTGTGGTTTTCTTTGGTAGAATACAGGAGGAAGTTACCATTGCCTCCTCCCGCGCAGTCTGAGATGATGCCTTTCAGCATCTTCCTATATCGCAGCTGCCCAATATAGTACCAGTGGGGATTCAAATTGGCAACCTTCTGCTTGTTAGTCAAGCATTTCCCTGCTGCACCACATAAGGTGACATAGGGGCACATAGGGATGCCCAAATGGCATGGTGTGTGATGATGTCATCCACTCCAATTCAAAATGGGGGCCATGTGAACATCTGAGGCATAATCTGTGGACTGCCGGCTAATCTGTGGACTGCCAAATCCATTTGAACCAAATTTGGTACAGTTGCAGTGAGTGACATACAGGGACACCTCAATGGTGCGGTTTGTAATGATGACATCCACCCCGATCCAAGATGGCGGACACATGAACATTTGAGACGCAAGAGATCTAACTTGTGAACCTCGGATTGCACCAAATTTAGTCCAGATGTAGTGACAGTGAAAGGAAAGTAGGCTGATTTTGTTCTATTGCTGCTGTTAATATGTCAAGGGAAATGGTCAGGCAAAGATATCTTCCCTAACTATTGTTGGTGGATATCCAGAGCAAATACAAATCAACTGGAAAGTGCAGCTGCTAATTTGCATATGCAGAATTATTTCCAAGCAAATTTACATAATATGCAAATCAGGCATCCACATTTGGAAAGCCAGAATATGGCAACCCTAAACTCCCATAATCCCCAGTCACAACGGAGATTATGGGAGTTGAAGTCCATCATCATCTGGGGACCAGCAACTGAGAACCCCTGCCCTATTGAGTAAAAAAGACATCACACAGCCTGTTTCCTCTCCCCCACTAGTCCCAGGTAAAGGAGGAGGTGAAGAGGGTAGGATACATTAAGGGGTTTGACAGACACATAGCATTTCTGAGCAGCCCTAACACAAGACACACAATATGATGGTTGGGAGGGGCGAACATGGTCCTTCCCACCAGTCTCACTGTCAGGTCATAGCTGGTTCGAATCCCCAGTGGTGTTTCCCAGACTATGTGAAACACCTATATTGGGCAGCAGCGATATAGGAAGATGCTGAAAGGCATCATCTCAGACTGCGTGGGAGGAGGCAATGGTAAACCCCTCCTGTATTGTACCAAAGACAACCACAGGTCTCTGTGGGCGCCAGGAATCGAAATCGGCTTGATGGCACACTTCACCTTTATGGGCCTAGTATCTGTGGGAGATGTGGCTCATTGACTCTTAATACCTATACTCCTGTTGACCACTAGGGGCATTTGGAATGGAGGCAGAGGGTATAGGACTGCCCCCCCCCCGCCTTGTTCTCTCTTGTATCTCTGCTCTCCCTCTTGTGATTGGTAGGCTGATATTCTTAGAACACTCCCTTCTACAGTGCTCTCTCTGTTCTTCCTTCTACCATGAGGTAGTGAGTACAGGACACAAGCTTTCTATTCTAGTTTGTAACTTCTTAAAATATACTTCTACTTGTTTTAGGCTTTAAGCAATTGTCTCCAGATCTCCTCTGTGAGCTCTGTTCTTATCAAACTGGGTTCCTCTGCTAAATAGGGGTCGACTCAAATTCTCCCCTACAGTATCTACATTACTAAAAGCATCATACATTTCTTATATGAGTAAATACTGTGACGTGAACTTTTCCAGAGGGGCAGCCCTGATGCTCTTTTGCAACAAAAATAGCAAGGAGTCCTTTGGCACTTTAAAGACTAACACATTTATTGTACCCAAAACTTCCATGGCCTAGAGAGTCTGTCACTTCATAACACCTTTTTCGGTGCTCTCACAGTTCCATATCTCTGCACGTTGGTCGTGATGTGTTGTTGTGACCTACTGTTTTTGCGATTTTTGTATATATAAATACATTAACATTAAAATAATTTTAAAAACAACCTGCTAGCTAGTCACAACAACAATGGAAAACTTGGTCTCCTTTGCACTTGAGGCTGCAAACATGCAGGCATTTTTCTGCAGTGTGACTATGATTGACTGTTGTCATTATAAAAGTCTATTTCAGTTCACTGTTAAACCTGCTTTGTTCTCAATTCATTATAACTAATGGTTTCAAGGAATAAACAGTATTCTGAGAGGAACACGTTCACACGTGGCTGAACTCCAGGGTTCTCAAACTTGGGTCTCCAGATGTGGTTGGACTACAATTCCCAAGGGCCATTATGGATGGGGATGATGGGAGATGTATTCCAACCACAGCTGTAGAGAACCCCTGGCTTAACCACATCAGAAGCAAGGCTTGAATGTCACCTGAGAATAAAGTACTTAATGCAAGCCTAGACTCCTCCCAGGTTTTTTGATATTAGAAATCAAGCGGTCACCCTAAATTCAAAGTCCTGTCCCTTTCAAGTAAATGCAGCTACAACTTGTATTGAACCTCTGGTTTTTAAGGGGATTGTCTTAAATTCAGAGTTGTCTTCTATCCAGGTACATATGGTAAGGACCCCACCCAGATTCTGCCAAAGTTTGGATCTGGAATCTGTTGAATTTCAGGACACCTACACAGGGCTCCAAAGAGCCTGATACGGATACTATGCCCTCAGTGCATTATGCATCTCCATGATGTGTGGGATGGGGCCATAGCTCACTGGCAGAGGAGCATAGGAAGCTGCCATATACTGAGTCAGACCATTGGTCCATCTAGCTCAGTAGTGTCTTCACAGACTGGCAGCGGCTTCTCCAAGGTTGCAGGCAGGAATCTCTCTCAGCCCTATCTTGGAGATGCTGCCAGGGAGGGAACTTGCAACCTTCTGCTCTTCCCAGAGCGGCTCCATCCCCTGAGGGCAATCTCTTACAGAGCTCACACATCAAGTCTCCCATTCATATGCAACCAGGGTGGACCCTGCTTAGCTAAGGGGACAAGTCATGCTTGCTACAAGACCAGCTCTCTTCTTGTGTGTAAAGCAGAGCATCTGCTTTAAAAACAGAGATCCGCTTTACACAGAGACAATACTGAGCTAAACAGACCAAATGTCTGACTCCGTAGAAGGCAGCTTTCTATGTTCTTCAGATACCATTGACTCACATTGCTCTGGAATGCACATAAGAAACAGTGCAGCTCAGGGATACAGAGACATTCCAGACCTGCTAATACAATGAGGAGAGGAGAGCTGGTCTTGTGGTAGCAAGCATGGCTTGTCCACTTCCCTAAGCAGGGTCCACCCTGGTTGCATATGAATGAGTGACTTGATGTGTGAGCTCTGTAAGAGATTCCCCTTAGGGGATGGAGCTGCTCTGGGAAGAGCAGAAGGTTCCAAGATCCCTCCCTGGCTTCTCCAAGATAGGGCTGAGAGAGATCCCTGCCTGCAACCTTGGAGAAGCCACTGCCCATCTGTGTAGACAATACCGAGCTAGATGGACCAAGGGACGGACTCAGTATATGGCAGGTTCCTGTGTTCCTTCCAATTGATAATTAATCTATGGAATTCCTTGCCATGGGATGTGGTGATGGCCACCAGCTTGGATGGCTTTAAAAGGGGCTTAGACAGATTCATGGAGGACAGGTCTATCAATGGCTACTAGTCTGATGGCCGTGGGCCATCTCCAGCCTCAGAAGCATGATACCTCTCAATACCAGCTGCAGGGGAGCAACAGCAGGAGACAGTGCATGCATGTATCTCTTGCCTGTAGGCTCCCCAGAGGCATCTGGTGGGCCACTGAGTGAAAAAGGATGCCGGACTAGATGGGCCTTTGGCCTGATCCACCAGGGCTGTTCTTATGTTAGGTTCTTATGATACTGGGTCTGATTTGCCAGGGATTCCAAAGTTTGTTTGTTTTTAATTTAAAAAAAACCCCAAACCTGTGCTTCGGCTGCTCCAAATCCAAATAAAGCAACCACTGGCAGCGTTGCCATCTCCATGTAGTACTGAGCACTTTGGAGGTGAGGTGAGGTGAGGTGAAGTGGGGTGGGGTGGGGTGGGGGCTCCTTTATAGGAAGCCAAGCCCTGCACTGCCTCAGCAGCAGTGGTGACAGCATGAAGGGTGAAGGAGCTTGGGCAGCAATGTGACAGGAGGAGAGCTGGTCTTGTGGTAGCAGGCATGAATTGTCCCCTTTGCTAAGCAGGGTCCACCCTGGTTGCATCTGAATGGGAGACTTGTGTGAGCACTGTAAGGTATTCTCCTTAGAGGATGGGGCCGCTCCGGAAAGAGGATCTGAGGTTCCAAGTTCCCTCCCTGGCATCTCTAATATAGGGTGGAGAGAGAGTCCTGCCTGTAACCTTGGAGAAGCCGCTGCCAATCTGTGTAGACATTACTGAGCTAGATGGATCAATGGTCTGACTCAGTAGAAGGCAGCTTCCTCTGCTCCTACAGAATGTAAGAGCTGGAAGGGACCTTGGAGGTCTTCTAGTCCAACCCCTGACTTAGGGCAGGAAACGGCTATAGCATCCCTGACTGATGGTTGCCCAACCTCTGTTTGAAAAGCCCACCACTGCATGGGGCACTGTGTTGCAAGTTCCTCCAAGCACAGTCCCTATGGGCGCTCAGAGGAGGAGAGCTGGTAGCGAGCATGGATTGCCCCCTTTGCTAAGCAGGATCTGCCTTGGTTTGCTTTTGAATTGATTACTACGTGTGAGCACTGTAAGATATTCCCCTTAGGGGGATGGGGCTGCTCTGGGAAGAGCACCTGCATGGTTGCAGGCAGAAGGTTCCAAGTTCCCTCTCTGGCATCTCCAAGATAGGGCTGAGAGAGATTCCTGCTTGTGAGCTTGGAGAAGCTGCTGCCATACTGTGTAGACAATACTGAGCTAGATGGACCAAGGGTCTGACTTGGTGCACTTGATTCAGATCCAGAGTGGCCAAAGCACAGGTCTATTTTTTAAAAAACCAAACAGGTTGCCAAAGAACCCAGGTTAAATCAGATTTCAGGCCTATTTCTATCAGTAACAGGCTCCCTGATATGATAAGAGGCCGATTCAGCACAGACCAAAGAAAGCAACTTCTTCCAACAACACATCATTAGCTTGTGGAATGCATTGCCACAGGATGTGGCTATGGCCACTAATTTAAGAAACTTGAAAAGGGAATTAGACAAATTCATGGAGGAATGGCACATCGATTGCTATTGTGCTTGGCAGCAAAATGAAACCTCCAGATTCAGAGGCAGTCTAGCTCTAAATACCAGTGGCTGGAGAGCAAGAGCAGGAGATTGCATTCCTGCCCTCCTTGGGCTTCCCTGGAGGCAGCTGCTTGACTGCTGTAAGAAACAGGCTGCTGGACAAATGAATCTCTAGTCCAGCAACTTTGGTCTTCCAGCTGTTGTTAGACTACAACTCCCATTATCCCCAGCCACAGTGGCCAATAATCAGGGGTGATAGGAGCTATAGTTCAACATCTACATGAAGGCCAAGGTTGTGCAGCCCTGCTCTAGACCAATCCAGCAGGGTGTGTTTGTGGGGGGGGGGGGGTTTAAGTACGAATTCCATCTCCTGTCAAGTTAGTACATGTTTGCAAGGAATCTTATGAACACCACATAAAATAATCTCACAAGATAACTTGATGTAGTTGTTTTTTTAAGGAAAGGGTGATAATTTTTCCGAGGCACGTTTGCTCGGAGAGTCCCTTCCCCTTAAGCCAGGGGGTGGGAGCTGAGGGTTGTACTATCTACCACAGCAACAAGCAGTTCAGGTATCACAAAGCCACTGAGGATATCGCAGGCAATTCAGCACCTGAGCCCAGAAATGATTTTATTATGTCACCCAGGCAATGTTCAAAATCGTTTCAGGAAGTGACCATAAATCAAATAATCTTTGCATTAACTCAGTGGCACATAGCCTGATCCAAGTTGGCTCTGCATAAGGTTCAGAGGTTTACTATGTTTCCTATCCCTCCCATTTTCCAATATCCTGTAACAGGGATTCTCAGACTTGGGTTTCCCTGGAGGCAGCTGCTTGACTGCTGTAAGAAACAGGCTGCTGGACAAATGAATCTCTAGTCCAGCAACTTTGGTCTTCCAGCTGTTGTTAGACTACAACTCCCATTATCCCCAGCCACAGTGGCCAATAATCAGGGTTGATAGGAGCTATAGTTCAACAGATGGTTTTGGACTCCAGCTCCCATCATCCCGTCGCAGGCTGCAGCAAAAGGGGATGATGGGATCTGTAGTACAAAACCATCTGGGGACCAAAGGTTGAGAACCCCTGCCCTGTAATACCTTTGTGAGTCTCGAAAGACTCACATCTGTCTTTGTGGAAGATCTGTCTTCCACAGCTGTCTTTGATTTTCTCATAAGTAATCAGCTAATGTTCAGGGCTACACAATTCCCATTCATTTCCTGGAGGCAGTTGGTTAGCCACTGTAAGAAACAGGATGCTGGACACATGAATCTCTAGTCCAATGAACTCATTCATTTCACTGGGGGTTGGCGCAGAGAGCTGGCCTTTGTTTAAAGGAATCTGAATTGATTAATCAATTAAATCTGCATCCGTGAGACAGCAGATCGGAAGAAGAAAAACTTCAAACAAATTTTGCAAAACAAAAAAGTAGTCCTGAGGACTATTTTTCTCATAAGCAATTCTATGCAGACTTAATCACTTAATCAACTCATCCAAACGTACAATGAATAGATGATGAGCTCTCTAATCAGGTGACAGCACTAATTTAGATGGTTTTTCTTGTATGGCAGGGGTGCCCAGGTGTTGCTGGACTACAACGCCCACCATTCCTAGCCACGGTGGCCAAAGACCATTGTGGCTGGAGATAATGGCAGTTGTAGTCCAACAACATCTGGGGACCCAACTGGCATGTAGCTAGTAAGGAATGGGCTGGTGTTCGCCCTTCTCCCTGGCAACCCCTCCCATGTACCAGCCACGCCCCAGTGACGTCACATGCACGGGGTTTGGCCGGCACCCAGAAGGGCCCTGCACGGGCCTCTGGAGCTCATTTCCCAGCTGGCTTCGTTGTCGGCTGGGTGTTTTCTTCATTCTCTCCCTGAGCGAGGGAGAGAACGAAGAACGAAGCCGGCTGGGAATGAGGCTGGCCGGAGCTTGGTGGAAGGGGGAAGCCAAGCAGCTCCCAGGAGCTGGGCGGCTTGTGTTCTTTGACCCTGTCCGGCCCATTAAAGCTCCACCCCAGGGACCCAAATGTGCGAAGCCCTGCAATACGGATTTATCCAGTTCCCATAAAATATGAATCCAAACTGCCCTACATGGGCAGAGTAGTTAAAACGGCTCCTCCCCTACATGTACCCGACTGTGTATAATAAGGAGCCGCTTCCGACTGAAGCTTTTCCCACAGGCGGAGCATTTATAAGGCTTCTCCCCTGTGTGAGTCCTCTGGTGGGAGGTCAGGCCCGCGCTCCAGCTGAAGGTCTTCCCGCACTCGAAGCACTTATAGGGCTTCTCCCCTGTGTGGATGCGCTGGTGCGAGGTCAGCTCCGCGCTCCGCCGGAACGTCTTTCCGCACTCCGCACACTTGTAGGGCTTGTCCCGCTGGTGGATCCTGGCGTGCTGGATCAGGTATGACATGCAGCTGAACCGCTTCCCGCAGACGGAGCACTTGTAGAGCTTCTCTCCCGTGTGGCTCCTCTTGTGCTGGATGAGCTGCGCGTTCCGGCTGAAGCTTTTCCCGCACACCGAGCACTTGAAGGGCTTCTCCTTGGTGTGGATCCGCTCGTGGAAAATCAGGTGGGACCTCTGGCGGAAGGTTTTTGCACAGCAGGAGCACTTGTAGGGTCTCTCCCCAGTGTGGGTCCTTTTGTGTAAAATGAGGTTTGAGCTGCAAGTGAACCTCTTGCCGCACACGAGGCACTTGTACGGCCGATCGCCTGTGTGCATCCTCCGGTGTCGGAGGAGATACGAGTTGCAGCTGAAGCTCTTCCCACAGACGGCGCAAGTATAAGGTTTCTCTCCTGTGTGGATCCGTTCGTGCACGACCAGGTACGAGTTACAACTGAAGCTCTTCCCGCAGACGGAGCAGCTGAAAGGCTTCTCCCCCGTGTGGATCCTCTCGTGTCGGATCAGATGCGACTTGTCCCGGAAGGTTTTTAGACAAGAAGTGCACTGATGGGGCTTCTTCTTCCCAGCGTGCATCTGCTGATGCCTCGTGAGGTTATCCTTGCGGCTGAGGCTTTTCCCACACTCGCTGCATTGATATGGCGTCTTCTGAATCGGCGACCTTTCGCATCGGAGGAGGGAGGCATTCTCTCTTGAGCTGCCTGCGGACATCTCATACCACTGCTCGGGAGCTTCCCGTTGATTCACGCTCTCTGCACAAGCTCGCGCTTGCCTATAATCTGTTGGTATGAAAAAGAAAACAGATTATGTATGAGGGACACTATGGGCCAAGAGTTAAGCCAAATTAACTACTGGAGAGAGACAGATGGTATGTTGACTCTGCTTATTATACTGTGGGTTCAGAGATGTATTGCAAGGCATAAAGAACATGGGAAGCTGCCTTATCCTGAGTCAGACCCTTGGTCCCTCTAGCTCAGTAATGTCTACACTGCCTGGCAACGGCCCTCCAGGTCTTCTCCCAGCCTCCATGGAAGGTGAACCCAGGACCATCTGCATGCCACGCAGGTGTTCTACCACTGAGCTATGGATGCCTCTGATGAACATAGGAAGTTGGCTTCAGAAGTTGTTTTCTGTTGCTCCTTGAGGGAAGGACGAGAACCAATGGGTTGAAATGAGCCAAGCAGCAGATTCAGGCTAGACATGAATTTCTTGACTTTAAAGAGCTGTTTGAAAGTGGAACAGTTTGTGTCTGCCTTGTGCAGGGGTGGGCTCTCCTAAATGGAAGTAGGGATGTGCCGAAGCGTAATGTGGCTGTCCAAATCACGGGCACTTGTTCCCTTTATAATCAAAGTCTTACACCCTTTGAAGCAGAGGAGAGCAGGTCCATTCCCCTCCTCCTCTGCTCGCCACCATGCCAGCGCTCCTCCTTCAGCTATGCCTTCATACTGGCAGGGCGTCTCCCAGCTTCCCCTGCACAGTGCCAGCACGCACATGGCCAGAGCACATGCACAAAAGCCATGTGCATGCTGGCACCATGCAGGGACAGCTGGGAGACGCCCCGCTAGTGTGTGGGCATGACTGGGGGGAGCGCCATGATGGCGGCAAAGGCAGTGAGCGGAGGAGCCCTCAGTTTTAAAGGGAGGTGTCCACGATTCGGACAGCCGAAACGCATTTCGGCACATGCCTATGCTGGAGGTTTTTGAACAGAAGCTGGACGGCCATCTCTCAAGGATGCTGTAGCAGTTTCCTGCATTGAGCAAGGGATTGGACGAACACAGGGCCGCACAGCTTTGGCCCTCCTGCTGTTTTTGAACTACAACTCCCATCATCCTCAGCCAGCGGTTTGAGAGATCTCTCTCACAGAGATTCGAACGCACATTTCCCCACAAACATGTGCATGGATCCCTTCTCTTACCATGGCAGATTTTTTGCT
Organism: Hemicordylus capensis; assembly: GCF_027244095.1. Classification (NCBI taxonomy): domain Eukaryota; kingdom Metazoa; phylum Chordata; class Lepidosauria; order Squamata; family Cordylidae; genus Hemicordylus; species Hemicordylus capensis. The sequence goes on along the minus strand of NC_069658.1, from coordinate 244,999,465 downwards.
GGATGGTGCCTTCAGCATCTCTGTAATCTTCTCTGCAGGAAATGGATTCACGCCCTCTCTTCTCTGGATAGGTTTCCGGGCGGATCTCTCGTCTGTGCCAATTCTCAGAGAAGTTTTCCTGCTTGCACCAATGGGAAACATTTGCTTCCACTCTTCCCACTGACATCCCATATGGGCCCACTTGCTCTGACCCATCTGGTGTATATTTTCGCTCTTCACTTCCACTCATGCACCCTTTCACAGCTGGAGAAAAGAAAGAGGATCCCAATCACAAAGAGAAGGGAAATCCTGGCCGAGGGGGGGCGGGGAGAGAGAGAAAAGCTGCAACGTTTATGAATGAAAATATGGGAAATAGCAACACACCAGGTGAAAAGGGAAACAGTTCTTCAAAGAGATGCTTTTGTGTAAAGCAGGCCAGCTCAACTTTGGCCTCCCAGCTGTTTTTGGACTACAGCTCCCATAATCCCTATCCACAGTGGCCAATAGCCAGGGATTATGGGAGTTGTAGGCCAACAACTGCAGGAGCAGATGTTGATGAGTAGATGAGCAGCCCTAGTGTAAAGGAAGCTTCCGGAAGCAGGCCCACAGGAGCAGCAGCCATTACAAGTAATTCAGTGATGGTTAGGAAACCCCCTTAGAGGCTGGAAGTGCCTTTTACCATTTCTGCCTTTTTGTAACATGAGGCTTGTTCTCCCAACCACAAACCAGATTTGGGAGCTGTACACACTCCCGATTTTTGATTGTGTGCAAGCACAAACCCAGGTCGGAGGAGGGGGAAGTGATCACATGGCAGCCCCATGCGGGGTAGGCCGGTTTTGACTCCTACCTCATTAAACAGCTGATATAGGTGGTGGGTAAGACGGCACTGTCCTACCCAGCACGAGGCTCCCGCATGATCACTTCTCCCTCCTCCTATTTTGGTTTTTTTTAAACCCAGGAGCACATATAGCTACCAAAGCTCCCTTTCAAAAGAGCCTCTTGGCAGTTTACAGAAAGGATCTCAGAATACGATAGGCTTGTTCTCACACGCAAAAACTGGGTAGGACAAGTGTTCCACCCAATTTATAGTCGTGAGAACAAGCCTATCGTGGTTTGAGATCCTTTCTGCAAACTGCCAGGCGGCTATTTTGAAAGGCATTCTCTTTCCTATTGTAGCCCACCAGATGCCTCTGGGAGGCATCACCACAAGCAGGTGATGAAGGCACACACCCTCTCCTGCCACTGCTCCCCTGCAACTGGTTATTTGGAGCATACTGCTCTGAACCTGGAGGTAGCATGTAGCCATCAAGACTAGTAGCCACTGAAATACTTGTCCTCATGAATTTGCCTAATCATGAATTTGCCTAATTCGCCCTTTTAAAAATATCTAAATCAGGGTTTCTTAACCTTGGGACCCCAGACACTGTTGGACTACAACTCCCATCATCCCCAGACAAGGCCTTTGTGGCTGAGGATGATGGGAGTTGTAGTCCAACAACATTTGGGGGCCCAAGGTTAAGAAACCGTGATCTAAATTAGTGCCCATCACCACATCTTGTGGCAGGGAATGCCATAGGTCAATCCTGCACTGCATAAAGAAGTGCTTCCTGTTGTCCATCCTAAAATCTCCTGCTAGTCAGACTCATTGGATGATCCTGCCTCTGAACCTGAATGTAGCCTATAGCCATCAAGACTAATAGCCACTGAGAGACCTGTCCTCCATGAATTTGTCTAAGCCCCTTTTAAAGCCATTTAAGCTGGTGGTCATCACCACATCCCATGGCAGAGAATTCTGTAGTAATAACTAATAACAACAACAACAACAACTTTATTTGCTGGTCTTCCCATAACAAATTGTTCTCTGGGAGGCTCACAAAGTAAAACAAGTAGTTCTGGTAAGAACTAATCTGCCCACTTTCCTTTCACTATCCTTACAACTGGACTAAATTTGGTCCAAATTGGTTAGTCAGTTCACAAGTTAGCCCATTTTCGCCTCAAAATTCACACATTCGCCATTTTGAATTGGGGTGGATGAAATCATCACAAAATATGCCTTTGAGGTGTCCCTACAACTGTACCAAATTTGGTCCAAATTGGTTCCCACTTGCTCCTCAAATGTCCACACATCCGCCATCTTGAAATGGGGTGGATGACCTCATCACTAACTACACTGTTCAGTTGTCCCTTTGTGTCACTCACTGCATTGCCCCAAATTTGGTCCAAAAAGGTTAGGTGGTCCGCAAGTTAGCCCACTTGCACCTCAAATGTTTACGTGTCCGCCATCTTGAATTAGGGTGGATGACATCATCACAAACGACACCACTGAAGTATGCCTATAACTGCACCTGATTTGGTTCATATTGGTCCAGGCATTGGAAAGTTGATAGGGACACAGACACACACATACACGGACGGACACACACACACACACACACACACACACACACACACACACACACACTCTGCTGGGTGATCTCATAAGGTATTTCCTTAAGTAAGCTTTTTTTAGATTTTTTCCTAAACTACCTTCCTTAAGGAAAGTAGGCTAACAATAAAACAATTAAAACATGTAAAACAAAATAAAAGATGACAGTAAAATCTGAAAGATTTAAAAAACGATTTAAAGACCTATTTTAAGAGGCCTGAGTAAACAGAAAGGTCTTCACCTGGCATCCAAAAGCAGACAGTGATGATGCCAAGCAAACCGCCATGGGGAGGCTATTCCATAAATGTAAAGATAAAGGTAAAGTGTGCCGTTGAGTCGGTGTCGACTCCTGGCGATCACAGAGCCCTGTGGTTGTCTTTGGTAGAATACAGGAGGGGTTTGCCATTGCCTCCTCCCATACAATGTGAGATGATACCTTTCAGCATCTACCTATATATGTGCTGTGTAAACACAGAGGCTATTCTGTAGATTAGTTATGCACTGTGTGAACAAGTACTTCCTTTTATTGGTCCTAAATGTCTTGGCAGTCAGTTTTATGGGATGACCTCTGGTTTGAGTCTTGTGTGAGAGAGAAAAGCTGCTCTCTCTCAATTATCTCCACAGCATGGATGATTGCATGTGCTAGGGATGTGCACAAAACTGGAAAACCTGGCTCGATTGAGTCGAACTGGACTTGAACCGAACCGGGTCCTGTTCGGTTTTGTGAGCACCCGAACCGGGCCTGGTTCGGCTTGAATTCAAGCCTAGTTCGGGGGGCTTGAGGCCATATTGGTAAAAGGGAATCCAGCTCCCTCATTATTCCAGTTGTTTTAAGAACATAAGAACAGCCCTGCTGGATCAGACCCATGGCCCATCTAGTCCAGCATCCTGTTTCACACAGTGCCCACCAGATACCACTGGAAACCTACGGGCAGGAGTTGAGGGCATGCCATCTCTCCTGCTGTTACTCCCCTGCAACTGGTACTCAGAGGCATCCTGCCTTTGAGGCTGGAGGTGGCCTTTAGCCCTCCAACTAGTAGCTGATAATAGACGTCTCCTCCATGAAGTCATCCAAACCCCTCTTAAAGCCATCCAGGTTGTTGGCTGTCACCACATCTTGTGGCAGAGAATTCCACAAGTGGATTATGTGTTGTGTGAAAAAAGTACTTCCGTTTGTTGCTTCCTTCTGCACCAGCACAGTCATTTGCCATCACCAGCTGCTCTAAGGCCCAGTCCAAGACAGAAGCCATCCCTACCCAGCAGGCTGGATTCTCTGTTGTCATCTTCCTGCTTGGCCTCCATGCACAGCGGCCTCTGCTCAGCTTCAGGAGGAGCCTGGCCTGCTCCGGAGAAGCTCACAGCCGCCTCTGCGAGCAGCGTCAGCACCTGCAAGGGAAGAAAGGTAAGTTGGCAGCTGCCTTATACCGAGTCAGACGGCTGGGTCGTCAGCTTAGGACTACCTACCTGGACCAGCAATGGCTCTCCAGGGTTTCAAGCCAGGGGCTTTCCCAGCCCTACCTGGGGATGCCAGGGAGTGAATCTGGGGCCTTCTACATACAAAGCAGGGACTCTACCTACTGTGAAGAGAGCTGGTCTTGTGGTAGCAAGCATGACTTGTCCCCTTAGCCAAGCAGGGTCCACCCTGGTTGCATATGAATGGGAGACTTGATGTGTGAGCACTGCAAGATATTCCCCTCAGGGGATGGAGCCACTCTGGGAAGAGCAGGAGGTTCCAAGTTCCCTCCCTGGTAGCATCTCTAAGATAGGGCTGAGAGAGATTCCTGCCTGCAACCTTGGAGAAGCTGCTGCCAGTCTGTGAAGACAATACTGAGCTAGCTAGACCAATGGTCTGACTCAGTATATGGCAGCTTCCTATGTTCCTATGTACCCCTTGGCTATGGGTGCTCCTGATGAACAGATAAAGCTGCCTTGGGCCCTTGGTCCATCTAGCTCAGTATTAATTACTCTGACCGGCAGCGGCTTTCCAGGGTTCCTGGCAGGGGTCTTTCCCAGCCCTCTCTGGAGAGGCCAGAAATTAAACCTGGGAGCTTCTGCATGCAGAGCAGATGCTCTGCCACTGAACTACAACCCCATCGTCAGAAAGGAACACTTTGGGGTAACGGGGAGAAAATGCGGAGGCTACATGCCACAGAGGACTCTATGTCACAACAAGACGTCTTTGACTCTGCCGGCAGCACCACTGCAATTGATGGAGAGAAACTGGTCTTGTGGCAGCAAGCATGAATTGTCTCCTTTTGCTAAGCAGCACCCACCCTGGTTTGCATTTGAATGAGAGACTACAAGTGTGAGCCCTTTAAGCTATTCCCCTCAGGGGATGGAGCCACTCTGGGAAGAGTATCAGAAGGTTCCAAGTTCCCTCCCTGGCAGCATCTCCAAAATAGGGCTGAGAGAGATTTCTGCCTGCAGCCTTGGAGAAGCCGCTGCCAGTCTGTGAAGACAATACTGAGCTAGATGGACCAATGGTCTGACTCAGTATATGGCAGCTTCCTGTGTTCCTATATAAACTGACTGCAGCAGGGGTTCTCAAGCCTGTCCTGCCCAGCCACAACTGCCTACAGCATAGCTTCTTTGCAGTAGTTATTGATAGCGTCTCCCTTGTGTATCTTTTTGGGCTGGGAGCCCCTTTGGGACGGGGGACCATCCTCAGGCCCTCTTGTAGCACACTATTTGGGAACTGTAGGGGAGAATTTGAGTCAACCCCTATTTATTACTTATTTATCATATTTTTATACCACCTAATATATACATCTCCAGGCGGTCTACAAAATTTAAAACCGTATTTTAAAATCAGCACAGATTAAAATACACGAAACACTTAAAACAGTAGCATAAAACAATTATTAAAACAAATTATTAAAATTAATTCTAATGAAAAGCCTGTGAGAACAGGTGAGTCTTGAGGGTCTTCCTGAAAACAAACAGAGAAGGAGATGCTCTTATTTCAGTAGGGAGCATATTCCAAAGCCCTGGGGCAGCCACAGAGAAAGCCCGGTCCTGAGTTGCCACCAAATGAGCCAGTGACAACCATAACCGGACCTCTCCAGGAGATGGTTAACAGGCGGCAAGGTTCATGACAAAAGAGGCGCTCTCTTAAATACCCTGGACCCAAGCTATTAAGGGCTTTATAGGTAATAACCAGCACTTTGTATTTCACCCGGAAACATCTTGGCAGCCAGCTGGTGACTCCTTTGTGTCTTTTCTTTATAGATTGTGAGCCCTTTTGGAAGAGGAACCATTATTTTATTTCTTCTGCTGTGTAAACCACTTTAAGAACTTTTTCATTTTTGAAAAGTGGTGTATGATTGCTCTGAATCCTCCTCCTCCTCCTCCTCCTCACCCAACAGAATCTGGGGACCCCAGTTAGAGGAACCCTGGGCTACAGTCTGCTGCTCCCAAGCCATGTACTGAAATTGCAAGAACTTTATTCCATGTCCTGCTACCGACTCTGGAGAGTATCGGCACAAATCTGCTCACCTGTTTTTCCATTCTCTCAGCATCTCTCTGCAGGAAATCCTCAGCCAAGGCCACTGCCTGGATACAGGTCTCCGGGCTCCATTGCCTCACCCAGTTCTGCATCTCCGGTGGCAGGATGGTCAGGAGCTGCTCCAGAATCAACAGCTCCAGAATCTGCTCTTTGGTGTGCCTCTCGACTTTTAGCCACCCGTGGCAAAGTTCCTGGAGTCGGCTGTAAGCCCCTCTCGGCCCCTCAGCCTCCTGGTAGCAGAAGCTCCTGAAGTGCTGGCGAAGCTTCTCTCTCCTCATGCCATCCCATCGCAAGATGGCTGCTTTCACTTTCCCATAATCCTCTCTGTCTCTGGCCTCTAGGTTGATGAAGGCCTGCTTGGCTTCTCCCCGGAGGGCTGGCAGGAGCCAAGATGCCCATTCTTCCCTGGGCCACCGGCAGGCTTCAGCCACTTGCTCAAAGGTGGCCAGGAAGGCCTTAGGGTCACCCCATGGTTTAGGCTCCTCCGGCAACTGTGGACTTCCCCAGCCTGAATGAGGAGACTCTACTGTCTTCAGGAATTCCTGCCATTGGGCTTCCCAGTGCTGAAGGAGCCCCTCACCTGGTTCCTGTTTAACCAGTGTTGCTCCTGGGATTCTCTGCAGAACTTCACTGATACTCCCAGCCTGGAGGACATGAAGGTCTTTCACAGAACCTTGCGGTCCCTCCCCCTGTGCACGGCCCATTGGCTCTTGAGCCTCCATTTTCATCCTGACACCACCTCTAGTGATCTCACCGTAATCCGTGGCTCACATTACAGAAAGTCTGATATGAACAAGGGGGATGTGGATGAAGACTGTAGCATTCTAGACTGCCGTGAGGTGACTTCTCTCTGGAGATAATAGAAAAGAACAAAGACATTTAGAAAAGTACTACAGGTAGAGGGCAGCAGGAAGCTGAATCCAAGCAAGACGGAGGTGCACATTGTGGGGGCTCAGAATCTGAGGGGTGAGTTAGATATCTTCCTTTGCTGGGTGGGGTTACACTCCCCCGGAAGGAGCAGGTGCGCAGCTTGGGAGCACTCCTGGACCCAGGCCTCACCCCGCTATCTCAGGTGGAAGCCATGGCCAGGAGTGCTTTCTATCAGCTTCGACTGATTCGACAGCTGCGCCCATTCCTTGAAGAGGATGACCTCAAAATAGTGGTGCACCAGCTGGTAACCTCCAAGCTTGACTATTGCAATGCGCTCTGTGTGGGGCTGCCTTTGTACGTAGTACGGAAACTGCAATTAGTTCAGAATGCAGCAGCCAGATTGGTCTCTGGAGTAACCCGGAGAGACCATATTACACCTATTCTGAAACAATTGCACTGGCTGCCGATATGTTTCTGGGCAAAATACAAAGTGCTGGTTATTACCTTTAAAGCCCTGAATGGCTTAGGCCCGAGTTACCTTAGAGAGCGCCTTCTTCTGCGTGATCCCCACCGCACATTAAGGTCATCTGACGAGGTTCGTCTCCAGTTACCACCAGCTCGTCTGGTGGAGACTCAGAGGCGGGCCTTCTCTATAGCTGCTCCGAGGCTTTGGAATACGCTCCCTGCGGAAATCCGCAATTTGAATTCTCTATTAGCCTTCAGGAGAGCCCTTAAAACATATTTGTTTGGCCTGGCTTTCCAGGGTTTTTTAATTGGTTTTAATATTTTAGCCCCGTTTCAGGGTTTTTAATTATTGCGATTGTTTAACTGTTATTTTAAAATGTCTTTAAATTGTTAATTGTTCTTATATTGTTTTTAATTTTTGTTTTAGCTCTTTACTGTTTTAATGGTTTGTTTTAATGGTTTGTTTTAATTGTAAACCGCCCTGAGCCATTTTGGAAGGGCGGTATAAAAATCAATCAAATAAATAAATAAATAAGAAAGATGGTGTCCCAGAGCAGTGGTCTTGTGGTAGCAAGCACGACTTGTCCCCTTTGTTAAACAGGGTCCTCCCTGGTTTGCATTTGTATGGGAGACCACATGCACTGTAAGGTATTCCCCTTAAGGAATGGGGATGTGCTGGGAAGAGCATCTGCACGCTTGCATGCAGGTTAGGAACATAGGAAGCTGCCATTTACCAAGTCAGACCATTGGTCTGTCTAGTTCAGTATTGTCTACACAGACTGGCAGCAGCTTCTCCAAAGTTGCAGGCAGGAATCACTCTCAGCCCTATCTTGGAGAGGCCAGAGGGAACTTGGAACCTAGATGCTCTTCCCTGATGCTCTTCCTAGATGCTCTTCTCCATCCCCTAAGGGGAATATCTTACAGTGCTCACAGATGTACTCTCCCATTCAAATGCAACCAGGGAAGACCCTGCTTAGCTAAGGGGACAAGTCATGCTTGCTACCACAAGACCAGCTCTCCTCCAGGTTCCCTCTCTGGCATCTCCAAGTTAGGGCTGAAAGAGACTCCTGCCTGCAACCTTGAAGGAACCGCTGCCAGTCTCTGTAGACAATACTGAGCTAAATGGACCAATGGTCTGACTCGTTATATGGCAGCTTCCTATGTTCCTACATGAATCCCTGGGGGTACTTTTAAGGCTTGTAAAGGGCACTCAGAACTGTTCTGCCTCACTGACTCATGATTAGGATGCAGCTCTGTTGCCTTCTGATCCAAGGACTTGGCTATGACACTCACTGGCTTACATCCAGCTTGTTTTATTTGTCACATCTGCCCCATCTGGTAGCCCTGGTTGGTTTATTGAAATTAGTGGGACAAGTTTACTCATGTGTAAATTAGTCTGGCTGTAAGCTGGTGACTGTAATAGTCTGTCTTGTAACTGTAATATTTAAATGTGTATGAGTGATTCAATCCTCAACATATCCAGCTTAAAAAAGAAAGAAGATATAGGGTAGGGAAAGACTGGCTTGAGGCCTTGGAGAGCCAACTCTAGTCAGAGGAGACAACTCAGGGTAACTATCAGACTGTATAAGGCAACTTCTGAAGTGACCCACATTTAATAAGGGGGCCAGGGGATTGCTCAGAGCGAGCACATGCTTTGCCTGAAGAGGGCCCCCGGTTTAGCCCCTTCCTGGCATTTTAGGTTACAGACCTGGGAAGGCCCTTTCCCTGCCTGAAACACTGAGGTGTTGCTGCTAGTGAAAGTAGATAGGACCGGGACAGGGCCAATGGCCTAACGCTATACAGAATGAAGGGAGTTGCTCTAGAAGCAACAGAAGGGGAGTTACTCTAGATCGAACGAAAAACCAAACAAAATGACCTCAAAGAGTACCAAAAACAAAGAATGCAAATGCAAAAAATTCGAGTGTGCACAATCATGCCAAGGATCAGGTGAGATAAAATAGAACACACCCTATTTTCCACATTTTAAATTTCTTCATCAAGATGTATTTTAACAACCAATATATCTCCTAAAGTTTGGTTAAATGGTTAACTGCACTGAGATTTTATATAGGGCGGTATAAAAACGTGATCAATAAATATATAAATAAATAAAATAAAGCATTATGCACACAAAGGATGCTTCAGAATGGATAAAGTCGCTCACTGCTGTGTGCAACTAGATATTTCATCCTCAGTCTTCATAAGAACAGCCCTGCTGGATCAGGCCCAAGGCCCATCTAGTCCAGCATCCTGTCTCACACAGGGGCCCACCAGATGCCCCTGAGAATTCCATGGGCAAGAAGTGAGGGCATGCCCTCTCTCTTGCTGTTGCTCCCCTGCAACTGGTACTCAGAGGCATCTGAGGCTAGAGGTGGCCTATAGCCACCAGACTAGTAGCCACTGATAGACCTGTCCTCCATGAATTTGTCCAAGCCCCCTTTAAAGCAAACATGAAGCAAAAATAAGTCATGAGGAATGGTTGAAGGAACTGGGTACATAGAACATAGAAAGCTGCCATATACTGAGTCAGACCCTTGGTCCATCTAGCTCAGTATTGTCTACACAGACTGGGAGGCAGCGGCATCTCCAAGGTTACAGGCAGGCATCTCTCTCAGCCCTATCTTGGAGATGCCAGGGAGGAAACTTGGAACCTTCTGCTCTTCCCAGAGCAGCTCTATCTTATAGTGCTCACACATCTAGTCTCCCATTCATATGCAACCAGGGCAGACCCTGCTTAGCTAAGGGGACAAGTCATACCTGCTACCACAAGACCAGCTCTCCAATATCAACCAGATATTGGTTGAACGGGAATGGCTGAAGGAACTGGGTATGGGTATTATTCCTCATGAGGAATGGTTGAAAGAACTGGGTATGTTTCACCTGGAGAAGACAAGACTGAGGGGAGATACAATAGCCCTCTTCAAATATCTGAAGGGCTGTCACCCACAATAATGAGTGGACTTGTTCTCTATTGCTTCTAGAACCAATGTGTAGAAGTTATAAGGAAACAGAAGGCTAGACATTAGGAAAAATTCCAATTTGTAAAAGCTGTTTGAAGTGGCACTGTCCACCTCATGCAGCAGCAGGCTCTCCTTCACCGGACGTTTTCAAACAGAGGCTGGAGGGGCACCTCTCAGGGACGTTGTAGCAGCTTCCTACACTGACCGGGGGGCTGGTCTAGAAGACCTCCAAGGTCCCACCCAGCTTTAAAAACCTATAATTCTATAATCTCTCCCAAGTAAATGTAAATACAAAGAAAACTGCAGACATTATCAATGAGCTCTCTCAACCCAAGCCCTTGGTTTGAGTCAGGATTTTTGAGAGATTTCCTAAGTGTTGGATTTGAGAAATTATCCAAACTTCAATACAGGGAATGAAAGCTTAAGTCTCACATAGTTGTGAGAGATCTCCTGGGTTACATCAGCAATCTTCTTTGTGTTCATATTAGCTTGGAAAGCAATGTTCCCTCTAAGGCGTGCACACATGTACATGCTCACAAGTTTTTTTTTATGGCCACTTGGTTAATTTTAGATCCTGCTCAGGTTGAATCAGGAAGTTCCCACTCTGAATGCACATAGGCACACACTGCCTTGATACTGCTGCCCAGAACAAAACTCATTCTGTACACAGATGAAAACAATTAGAGAGAGTACTCCTTGGGAGATAATGTTGCTATTACTGAATCATTAAGAAGCTGAACCTGTAATGAGATTCATATCTGAAGACGGTGCTGGTCTTGTGGTAGCGAGCATGACTTGTCCCCATTGCTAAGCAGGGTCCACCCTGGTTGCATATGAATGGGAAACTACATGCATGAGCACTGTAAGATATTCCCCTTAGGAGCTGCTCTGGGAAGAACATTTGAGGTTCCAAGTTCCCTCCCTGGCATCTCCAAGACAGGGATGAGAGAGACTCCTGTCTGCAACCTTGGAGAAGCCACTGCCAGACAATACTGAGCTAGATGGACCAATGGTCTGACTCAGTATATTAATTATTTATTATTTCTTGTTTCCACAGTCAGACAGGTGTTATTGACTGGTTTGTTTTATCCAGACATTGAGTCCTTCCCAAGGACCTGGGATGGCTGAATTTTATTATCGATATTGTTGTTGTTGTTATTATTATAGATATCGTCATAGAATATAAGCTGTTCCCAATAAAGTTGCTTTTTGTAATTGGCCGATGGTGATTTCTGTGGCCTCTATGGTGTCGAGGTGCTCCAAGGTGTTTTGGAATTGCACCTAGGGCACCAATTACTACTGGGATCATTTTGGTCTTCTTCTGCCATAGCCTTTCAATTTCAATTTGTAGATCTTTGTGTATTGTGATTTTTTTCTATTTCTTTTTCTTCTATTCTGCTATCCCCTGGTATTGCTATGTCGATTATTTTAACTTGTTTTTCTTTCTTCTCGACTACAGTTATATCTGGTGTATTGTGTGGCAGGTGTTTGTCTGTTTGTAGTCGGAAGTCCCATAATATTTTTGCATCTTCATTTTCTACAACTTTTTCAATTTTATGGTCCCACCAATTTTTGGCTACAGGTAGCTTGTATTTTTTGCATGTATCATCCCTGCTACCTTGTCATGCCTTTGTTTGTAGTCAGTCTGTGTGACCTTTTTACAGCAGCTGATTAGATGGTCCACTGTTTCATCTGCTTCTTTACAAAGGCGGCACTTGCTGTTTGTTGTTGATTTTATTATTATTATTATTATTATTATTATTATTATTATTATTATTATTATTTAATTAATTCAATTTCTATACTGCCCTTCCAAAAATGGCTCAGGGCGGTTTACACAGAGAAATAATAAATAAATAAGATGGATCCCTGTCCCCAAAGGGCTCACAATCTAAAAAGAAACATAAGAGAGACACCAGCAACAGCCACTGGAGGGATGTTGTGCTGGGGGTGGATAGGGCCAGTTACTCTCCCCCTGCTCAATAAAGAGAATCACCACGTTAAAAGGTGCCTCTTTGCCAAGTCAGCAGGGGTTATATGGCAGCTTCCTGTGTTCCTATGTTGAATATCTATTATTCAGTTCACAGTAGTGAGTGACCTTTATCCATTCTGAAGCTTTCTTTGTGTGTATAACGATCTGAGAGATAAAGTGATTGCTAAAGTACAACTTGATGAAGAGATTCTAAATGTGGAAAACAGCACTATACATCTTGTTCTGTTATTTGGTCATTTTCATCCTAATGTAATATGTACACTTTTATTTTTTCATTAGTACTCTGTTTTGGTACTCTTTGCTTTAAGTTAATTTGTTTGGATTCCAATTCTGTACAAGGCACTTTTAGAGAGGTCCCATTTTAGTGGCAGAGCACCTGCTTGGTATGCAGAAGATTCCAGGTTCAATTCCTGGCAACTCCAGATAAGCCTGGGAAAGAATCCTGCCTGAAACCATAGAGAGCTACTGCCAATCAGAGCAGACAATACTGAACCAGATGGACCAAGGGTCTGACTCAGTATAAGACAGTTTGTTATGTTTCTTTGGGGTGGCAGGGCGCAGATCACTTGTTTCGCATGCAGTAGGTCTCACGTTAAATCTCTGGCACATTATTTAAACAGATGTCCAGTAGCACTGCTAGTGACCTTGGAGAGATGCTGCCGGTCAGTGCAGACATACTCCGACTTGATAAAACAGGGCAGCTTCATATGCTCAAAGAGGAAGGGTTGAAGAACCCCCACGAGGGATGCAGGCACTACTCACTGCAAATTCACACAATTGCAGAGCCCCGACTCCCTCTTTTCCCCCTGCCTAATTACATCCATCCATTCCACAAAGTGATGTCCTGCCTTTCCACCACCTTGAGGTCTGGAGCTAATGGAAAATAAAAACCTTTGCTTGATCAGACCAAAGAATTACAGAACCCAGCATCCTGTTTCCCATAATGGCTACCCCTGGGGGTTCCTAAACTTGAGTCCCCAGTTGCTGTTGGACTACAATTCCATCATCTCCAGCCACTGTGGCTGGGGTTGATAGGAGTTGTCCAACAACATCTAGGGACACCAGTCTGGGCATCCCAGGACTACTCAGATAATTCAATCGTGCCCACAAGCAGCCTTCCCTTACGCTTCACCCCCTGCAGCAGCAGCCATGCAGAGGGAGACTGCCTCTGAACATGGAGGTTCCACTTAGCCACCATAGCTAACAGCCTTGACAAACCTATCCGTCTCTAGGACACTGTTCAGTCCCCTTTCAAAACCATCTAAGCTGGTGGTGGCCACCACATCACCATGTCTTGTGGCCGTGGCAATAAACCCCATCGAGATGCACAGCGGGAAGAAGACCCTTTCTTTTTCTACGTCCTGAATTGATTGCCCGTCAGCTCATTCTAACTTCTCTCTCTCTCCCTCCACTTTCTTCACAACGTGCATATATTGATTTTCTAAACGGGAAAAAAAAAATCCAAATCCAAATCAATCTGGAAACAGCCAGCAAACAAACCCCAGCCCAGCCTATCCTCCACCTACGGCTTTTAAATATGCAGAAACCAGCGTGGGAAGCTTGTCCACTCACTGCTTGGAACCAAAACATGACCATTTGCTAACAACGGCTGCAGCACGTCGAGCAGCCGGCAAAGCAGATGCAACATTGGCCCCCTTCTACCCATTAATCCCCCGGTTTTTCCCCCACTCACCCGAAATCCCGAAGCCACGTTTCCCTCCCGAGATCTCACTACAAAACCAAACACACACACACCCCAACACACTTTCCGGGAAAGGAGAGAAGACGACAGGAAGCGGGCTGGCTGCTACAGCCAGAATTCTCGGTTGCGGATCCTTGCTAGGAATCCCGGGCTCTTTGCGTTTAACTCTTTGTGCGTCCCGCTCACACCCCAGGAAGCGGCTGGGCGCGCAGGATTTTAGTTTTTGCCACCCGATCCGATCCCTGGCTCTAGTTTGGAAGGGCGGCTCCCGAGGTGGGGGCATGATGGCCAGGGGGGCTGGGCAAGCGCTCCCCCCACACCGCGACAACTGACTTAAGCTCTCCCCACTTTCTGTTTCAGAAAACGAAAAATGAGACACCGCTCGCCCACCCATAAATGCACTTTGCCCCTTCTGTGCCCCCTCCTCAATTTCCCCCTCTGTTGCCGCCACAGATTCGAGACCTGGCCTTGTGGTAGCAAGCGTGAATTGTCGCCTTTGCTAAACAGGTTCTGCCCTGGAAATTTTAATAAAAGGAATTTTTATTGTTCTAATTTTCCTTATTAGTATGTTTCCAGTATTGTTAAAAATTTTAATTCTGATTTAAACTGTTTTAATCATATATACTCTATTTACTGCTATATAACTGTAATCTTTTCCTTTTGTTTTGGCTTGTGGCTGTAACATTAAAGATTCGAGGTTCTGCCCTGGTTTGCATTTGAATGGGAGACTACAAGTGTGAGCAGCACTGTAAGAGGCAATGGGGCCCCTTAGGCGTTTCCACAGACAGGTGTTATTGACTGGTTTGTTTTATCCAGACATCGAGTCCTTCCCAAGGACCTGGGATGGCTGAATTTTATTATCAATATTGTTGTTATTATTATAGATATTGTCGCAAAATACAGGCTGTTCCCAGTACAGTTGCTTTTTGTAATTGGCTGGTGGTGATTTCTATCATTTATTATTATTATTATTATTATTTCTTGTTTACACAGTCAGGTATTTATTGACTATTATTATTATTATTATTATTATTATTATTATTATTATTATTATTATTTCAATTTCTATACTGCCCTTCCAAAAATGGCTCAGGGCGGTTTACACAGATAAATAATAAATAAATAAGATGGATCCCTGTCCCCAAAGGGCTCACAATCACAAGATAAACACCAAGATAGAGGGCTCACAATCACAAGATAGACACCAGCAACAGTCACTTGGAGATACTGTGCTGGGGGTGAATAGGGCCAGTTACTCTCCCACTGCTAAATAAAGAGAATCACCACGTTAAAAGGTGCCTCTTTGCCAAGTTAGCAGGGGATTACCCTGTCAATTATAGATGGAGTGGCTCAGAACCTGCAGGTTTACCTGTGCAGGAGCGTAGCAAGGTTGGAGTAGACCGGGGTTGAGATTTTAAAATGGGCCCCTCGCTTATCGTTCCCAAAGTGGTCTATATAAAATAAGATGGCTTCCTGTCCTCAAAGGGCTCACAATCTAAAAAGAAAGATAAGACAAACACCAGCAACAGTCACTGGAGGTCCTGTGCTGGGGATGGATAGGGCCGGTTGCTCTCCCCCTGCTAAATAAAGAGAATCACCACATTAAAAGGTGTCTCTTTTCCAAGTTAGCAGGGACCAATGGTCTGAATCAGCAGAAGGCAACTTCTTATGTTTCCCAGGGTATGCATTTGGTTGGCACCAGTGACAGATGAAGCCGCTGACAAGGCTTCATCTGTCCCTGTGCCACAGCGTGTCTGTGTCGGATGTGCCAGTTTCCCTTTCTGAGGAAAACTAGGAGTCAAAAGCAGCACCGTCCTAGCCCCAAGGATGAGACTCTAGTCCAGGGGTAGGCAACGTTGGTCCGGCCATTGTAATTGAATTTATTGTGGCTGGGGGTAATGGGAGCTGCAGTTCAACAACAGCTGCCGAACCCATGTTGCCTATTCCTGCTCTAGTCTTTGCCTGGAGAGGGCTTCCCAACCTTGGGCCTCCATATGTTGAAGTTGCAGTCCAACAGCATCTGGGTACCCAAGGTTGAGAAATGCTGTTGCGGACCTTTCTACATCCTTGGCAGGCGGCTTCCCAGACCCAGATGTTGTCTCCATGCAAATTTGGAATTGCACAGGAAACTACATAAGCCCAGAAAGTGCCATGGGGGGGGGCTGGCGCCACTGGGGCTGGGGATTATGGGAGTTGAAGTCCAATAACATCTGGGGACCCAATGTTGAGAATCCTTGCTTTAGAGGGAGGAGAGGCTGATCACTATAACATCAATTACTACATTAAAAATAATTTAGAATATTGATGAATGTGAGGGGGGTAGAGAGTTGGAGTAAGGGGGAAAGGTGAGGGGAAAGAGGGATGGTGTCAGTGGGCTCTGGACTGGTGGGGGGGGTTCAGCAAGGCAGGTGGGGAGCATTAAGCTGCCAATTGCATTCAGCCACTGCTGCTTGTCAGCAGGAAAGGCCAAGAGCTCTTCATGACTCCTGCCATTGCCATTTCTATGGGCCAGTAAAAGAGGCCCCGCAGGCCAGATTTGGCCCCTGGGCCTTACGTTGTGCAGGCCTGCCTTAAGTCCTCATAATGCACTGCAACTGAGCCTAAAGACACAAGCATCTTAGGTAGCTGTGTTGGTCCATTAAACACACACACAAAATCAGCATAAGGTAATACCTTTTAGGCAGGTTCATATCATCTGACCCACTGAAAATCAGCAGGAAGTCTGAGAGAAGGAGCTAGAGTTTTCTGCAGCATGTGTATGTACTCTCCTGTCCGGTGTGTCGTCAGAACATCCACCCAAGTTCCGTTGACGACAGGCCAAACCAACTTGTTGTCAGATCTAATCCAAGGTTCATAAGCAAGGGCTGAAGTTGGCTTGGCAAAGTCAGTAACACAAGCCAAACCAGACTTGGGTGAATCCAGACGACACACTGCACAAGACTGCACTCGCTGTGGGAACCTCGGGCTCCCTCTCACAGACGTCTTACTACTTTTCAGTGGGTCTTGTGAACCCACCATTATTAGGATCAGAGTTCCCTGTAACAGGGATTCCCAAATGTTGTTGACTACAACTCCCTGCATCCCCTTTGGCTGGGGATTATGGGTGATGCAGTCAACATCTAGGAATTCCTCTTACAGGGAACACTGATTAGGACCAACTAAAATATCAGAAAGCAGGCAGATTCTTCTCAGGCTGGATGTTAAGCAAAACAAAAAAGGGGGAGGAGATAAATTTGGACATGATGCTGACGTCTGATGTTTATAACAGTCTTAAGAGTTTTTATGTAAGGAGGTTTTATCAGATCATCTACTGCTAGGTGCAAGATAAGGGGCTGCTGCTGGGAGAAAGAAACACATTTAAGATGGGGTTTTTTTAAAAGCAAAAAACTTTATTTAGAAAAGTAGTTCAGACATAAGAAAATAAAAGAACACAAAATGTATTGTCGCTCATACACTGTTTTAGCTTAGACACTGAAGGCAAAATAGCAAGGTGGGATACTCAGATAGTTGCAACTGAATATTTATTTGGTTTGCTGGTTAAAAATGTTGTAGATGCTTTCCCAGAATGTCTCTCCCTGTCCAGAATGACTTACAGTACATAACCAATAACCAGCAACACAGCAAGTCCATGCTAAATCATACAACACCGAGAAACAAATTAATCTCAGCAGAGCAGAAATATTAAGACCATTTTACAGCCCAAATGCCAATTCTAACACAGAAAGCAAGGATGTGTAGGTTGACCTCTCTTGGAATAGAGTTCACAACAGAGGAAGATTTAGCCTAGATTCCTGTCAATCTAATTTCCCAATTGGACAGAGTGCATAAAGAGAGCGATATTCTGACGACCTCAACAAGAAGTGCAGTTGATGTGAGCGAAGGTGCTCTTGAATTTTTAACTGCGCTGAGAACACAAAAAGAAAGCCAGGGCAGCTCTCTGAAAAGGGCCATCACATATTCCCTTACTCCAGTTCATACTAAGAGAAAGGCAGCGATGTTGAGCACCAACTGTACTATCCCAACGATCTTCAAGTGTCATCCCATGTAGAATGTATGGCTGTGATCAGTCTACATAATTGTAAATGACAACCAGTGCATTGAGCCATGATCTTAGAAGGGAGTGCCTGCCTCTCATATAAGCTTCAGTTCATTCAGTCGCACCAGCTCATCTTCATGGAAATGGACTCAGAACTACACTTCTAGTAAGGAACAATAAATATAGAGGAATCCCACAATCCATGTGATCCGATACACAAACATATGCTCTTCCTGTAGCCAATCAGAAGCCTTTATCGGACATACCAAGAGTCTGAATAAATATGAAACTAGGCTCAGAGGCCAGAGGGAACATGATGGGATTCAGACCTTGTTTGGAAGAAAGTACTTACATATTATTTGACAAGGAGAGGGTTACAGCATGGATGGCAAGCGGTTAGGGAACTACATTCTGTCTGAACTCCACTTCTTATGGGAATAATGCAAATGAACAGGCCATGTGGCAACTTTATAGGTTCAAATCTCTGCTCTTAAGGCATAATTAAAGAGAAGGGAATTATGAGATTCTTCCCCCTGGTCCAATGCACAGGATGGACACATGATGTATTTGGTGCTTAGACATGCTCTTTTTCTCTCACCACCCCCTGTGCAAAAACCCTTCCTCCAAAGAGCTCAAAGCGATGCACCTGGTTCTCCCCTTTTATCCTCACAGCAACCCTGCGAGGTAGGTTAGGCTAACAGAAAGTGACTGGCTCAAAGTCACCCAATGAGTTCCATGGCTGAACAGGAATTTGAACCCAAGAATCCCCAGTCCTAGTCTGACACTCTAACTATGCTGGCTCATCAAAATTAGGTGGACAGTATGATAAAAGCTGGTTTATTTCTCTTTTGACTAAGTTGTGGCAAAAGTCCCCTCCCTTGGAGTCCAAATTATATAGATTCAATTTTCCATCCCACCTGTTTCTAAGTGCTCCAAGTGAGAAACAATAGTTTACATATTCCTATATAAAGAATTTTTTAAAAAGTTCCAAGTCTGTTTTTTTCTCCAGTTTCTAAAAGATACCCCAAAGAAGAATATATCTATATATATAATTCTCCTGGGTGTGGCTTTCGAACGTGCGTCCCGGCAGCCCAGCTGATTGGCTGGGCTGCGGGGGCGACTGATTGGCTAAGGCGCACCCAAGAGAATTGCCTGGCTGGGCAGATGTGAGGCGGCGGCGGCAGGCCTGGCCTGGCCGCGGATGCGAGGCGGTGGCTGGTGGGCCCGCCCAGGCCACTGGCGGCGGCGGCCGCACTCGGCCCCGCTGGAGACGGGGGGGGGGGGGGGTGGAGAAAGAGAGAGGTAGCCGGCCCCAAAGAGCGAACAGATGCTCTGTGCGGGGTCGGCTTGTTTAAACTACCTTAGGGAGGTATTTTAATGGGCTTTAATGGACTTCTAGGAGAAGGGAATTTTAGATGGAAACCCTCTCTATGTCCCTGCTCTCTGAACATGGAGCTTGGAATGTTCAGTTGAAAAGATGCCCTTGGTTGATCTTATGGAGAGTCCAGGTGTACATAGGAACATAGGAAGCTGTCAAAAACGGAGTCAGGCCATTGGTTATCTAGCTCAGTATTGTCTGCTGAGACTGGCAGCAGCTTCTCCAGGGTTAAAGGCCGGAGTGTCTTCCAGCCTTATCTGATGATGCCAGGGAGGGAACTTAGAACCTACTGCATGCAAGCATGCATGTACTTTTCCCAGTGTGGACCCTGTTTCACAGTGCTCACATGTAGTCTCCCCATTCAAATGCAAACCAGGGTGGACCCTGCTTAGCAAAGACCACAATTCATGCTTGCTACAAGACCAGCATAAGAACAAGAGTTACTTTGTTCTGGAAATTTCACTTACCACACTGATGTCATATATGCAATCTTATCCTGAGGATCAGGCAAAGGGGAATATGTTCTGCTAGCATTTCAGAGAGCTGTGCAGAGGGCTGATTGGCCAGCACCTGTGACCCCACAAGTACCCTCCCCCTCTCCCCAGAGCAGCTTTCCAGCTTAAGAACCAACATCTGGAGAGTGGTATGTGTACACCCATACATACACACAATCAGGCACCATACAATGGTTCAACCATGTCATCATACAAACAATGCTTGAAACAAACCAATGAAAAAGGCAGACAGTCCGCCAGAAGTGTGAACGGTCAAGGAGATCAGTGTCGGGTAGAGGGGAGGGCATGCATGTCATGGGAAGAACGGAGATGGAGGGTAGCTGGGCTCACCCATAGGGCACGGGGCATGGTGCTGGCTTGTTTTGACCTATGTCTGTATAACACCATTGAAGATCATAATACAATTTCTGAGATACATTGAGCTTTAACTATTACGCTGGACGCCATAGGGCAGGAGCAGTCCCTTGAACTCCGCCATGGTCTGTTTCCCAGCTCTGGTATCTGAGGTCCTTTAAACTGGAGGCGCCAGAGATTGAACCTGGGACCCCAGCTATGCAAAGCATGTTCTACTGCTGAGCAATGACCCCTACCCCAATGTGTAATAAAGGGCCGGGTCAGATTATCACCGGCCTCAACACATGACCAGGACTGGGGTGCAATAGGAGTGCACCCACTCCAAGGTCCCTGAAGGATGTCCCAAATTATGTAATGAGATGTTCATCTGAACATGAGCATGTGTAGAGGGGTGATTCAGATGAATGCCCCTTTCATGCAATGTAAAGACATTGGGACACCTTTCAGTGATGTCAGGGCTAGGGTACTCTTGGCACTATCCCATCCTGGCTGCATGTTGAGACCAAACTGCATGTTGGTCTCAACATCCTGGCTGCATGTTGAGACCAAACAATGTAGAAA
Organism: Hemicordylus capensis; assembly: GCF_027244095.1. Lineage (NCBI taxonomy): Eukaryota > Metazoa > Chordata > Lepidosauria > Squamata > Cordylidae > Hemicordylus > Hemicordylus capensis. The sequence continues at coordinate 244,978,722 of NC_069658.1, read as the reverse complement.
ACCCTCCTCCAAAACTCTGGACGACTTTTGTTTATCCCACTCGATTTAGGTTATGATTAATGTGAACACTTGCATGTGGGTTTTTTCATGTGCGGCAAGGTGCTTATGACGATTGAAGCCTTTCCCACAGGCTGAGCATTGGTACGGCTTCTCCCCGGTATGGGTTCTTTGGTGTATAACGAGGTCTGCATTACGGCCAAAACTCTTCCCACAGACCGAGCACTTGTGCGGCTTCTCCCCAGTGTGGGTTCTTTCATGTAGAATTAAGTACGACTTACAAGTGAAACCTTTCCCACAGGTGGAGCACTTGTAGGGTTTCTCTCCTGTGTGGATTCTTTCATGTACAATCAGGTGCGACCTTGAACCAAAACTCTTCCCGCAGGCAGAGCACTTAAATGGCTTCTCCCCAGTGTGGATTCTTTCGTGTACAATCAGGTGTGAGTTACAGCTGAAGCGCTTTCCACAGACTGGGCACTTATATGGATTGTCCCCTGTGTGGGAACGCTCATGTGCGATGCGATGGGAACTCTGTGTGAAGGTCTTCCCACAGAAGGCGCATTTATATGGTTTTTCCCCTGTGTGAGTTCTTTCATGTCGAATGATCTCGGAATTACTACTGAAGGTCTTCCCGCAGACAGAGCAGTTGTAGGGCCTCCCTTCAACATGGCTCCTTTCATGCATTACAAGGCGTGAATTCTGACGGAAGCTTTTCCCACAGTAAGAGCACTTGTAGATCTTCTCTCCCGCATGGACCCTTCGATGATGGACGAGGCCCGTGCAGGTACGGAACCGTTTCCCACACTGTGGGCACTCGTAGGGTTTCTCGCCAGTGTGGGTTCTCCCGTGTGAGATAAGGCGTGAGCTCTGACTGAAGGTTTTTCCACAGTGGGAGCATTTGTGTGGTTTCTCTTCCTTGTGGAGCCGCTGATGTCTCATGAGGTGGTCCTTGCGGCTAAGGCGTTTGCCACAGTCAGAGCACTGAAATGGTGTGTCCTGATTATAGACCCTTTTGTGCTTAGGGGCACATGACATCTCTCCACATTCTTCCTCAGGTATCACATGCACCTCTTCTTCGTGCCCTTGTTGGCTTTCACTGGAGAACTGGTTTACCATGTCAGAATCAGATTTACTCAGTCTTTTCCTTGTGGAGTTTCTTGGCTGCCTCTTTGGGCTGCCTCGTGGGTGGGTTTTTTGCTGCCTCTTTAGACTGTGGTGATTCCCAGAGAACTTCCCCACCTCTTCCTGGCCCTGGGAAGTGCCCTTTCTTCTCCTTCTTTGGAAAGTGCCACTTGATTCTACTGGTTCACGACTTTCCAGCTGGTGGTAGCTGTCTTCCAATTCACTCATACTCCTGTAAGCTGTTGGAATGGAAAAAGAAAACCATCTGGAAGTGAGAAATGATTGGCCTGGCATTAAGTCAATATTAATTGGGCTGTATCCAAAAGGAACTTAGTCATGACAAAGCACCATTGTATTCAGTGGGACAAAGTTAGTCATGACTAACTTAATCCCAATGGGATTTGTCTGAGGGCTATAGGCCACCTCCAGCCTCAAAGGCAGGATGCCTCTGAATACCAGTTGCAGGGGACTAACAGCAGGAGAGAGGGCATGCCCTCAACTCCTGTCTGTGGGCTTCCAGTGTCATCTGGTGTGCCACTGCGCGAAAGAGGATGCTGGACTAGATGGGCCTTGGGCCTGATCCAGCAGGACTGTTCTTATTTGGTAAAGACTAAAATTCTCTGGATTTAGTGCAGCAATTCCCAACCTGTGGTTCCCAACCTTATGTGAACTCAGAATTTCAGGAAAAATATGGTCAAATAGCCCCAGATAACCAACATCCATCCATCCATCCAATTTATATACTGCCTGATATTTATATATTGCTTGATGTGTGTATCGCTCATATTCCACGATTGAATCCTGATTATCCATTCCGTTTAAATGTTGGTTGACTGGAGCAGTTTGACCAGAATTCTGGGTTCAGAAAATTGGGTCCACTGGGCTCACGAATCGTGATTAACCTTTTAACCAGGATCCTTGTGATTATGTAAACGGAGGCATAATTTACACATTATGCTGAATGCAGTGTGAGGGGCCTGTACCTGAGTTCATTTTTAAAGTGAATGTAGGTACAGTCATTCACACACAAACATATACCAGTGTACAGACATCTATACGCTTATACAACTACATGAAGCATTAACATCACTTCAATCACAATTAAGGAAAGATAATAAAATATACAGATTCACAAACACATAGCAGCACAAAGATTGACTAAGTACTCCAACTAGTAACAATCCAAGGCCTTCCAGAGACTCTTTTACATTGAGGGAAACTTCAAATATGTGATCACTGGCTTCTCCAAGATATGGCTGAGAGAGATTCCTGCCTGCAACCTTGGAGAAGCCGCTGCCAGTCTGTGAAGACAATACTGAGCAAGATAGACCAATGGTCTGACTCAGTATATGGCAGTTTCCTATGTTCCTATGTTCAAGTAGTACAGTCCATACCACCACCTTGGGAATCGGCCACCTTATTGTGTAGCATGTGTAGACCAGGCCTAAATGCTTTGTTTAAGGCTACTGATAAACATACACTCTGATCCTCCCCCCCTGCCCAGGTATGAAATAATGGCGGGGGGGGGGCAGGGTGGAATCTCCAGGAACAGGTTCAGTCAAAGGTGGCCATCCTGCTTATCAATATGCCTTAAACTAAGTTATTCTCTTGTTTCCTCCTCAGGTAAATTTTCTGCCTCAGTCCCCCTGAATCCTCAGAGCAGGTTCTCACAGTCATTCATACAAACGCTGTTATAAATACAATTAAACAAAAAATAAAATTATTTAAAAGCACAACCCTGGCTTAAAAAAGAATTGGGGGAAGAGGAATTTCAACTATATGCTCTGCCTGTGGAAGGGCTGTGTCTCCCAAAAATATGTGTTGAGGACTGCACAACTCTTAGGGACATATTTTCAGGTGGCACAGTGCCACACCCTGCAGCCATCGTTGCCGGGGTGGATGTGGAGAGTTCAGTGGATGGGGCAATGGAGCTGGGAGTGGAACTGGACCCTTTAGATCCACCACCTCAGCCACACCCTGAAGATACTCCATTGCCCTTATCCTTCAAATCCAAGGACTTCCATAAGCCTCAAGCCTTTGCAGTGAACACAAACACTCACACATACACCCACACAACCACCCCAGTGTAGCAGCCTATGGCTACAGAATAGGTCCTGGCTCCTTTAAATCTTTTTCCCCTGGCAATAGGGAAGGAGACTAAAGCAGGAGTCCTGAGCCTGTACTAACTAAGGTAGGGGTGGGCAAACGTGGCCTTCCAGCCTTTGTTGAACTACAGCTCCCACCATTCCCAGCCACAATGGCTGGGAATGATGGGAGTTGTAGTTCAACATCAGCTGGAGGGCCAAGTTTACTTCACTGGCTGATCTATAGGCCTCGGTCTGGGTGAGCTGTTGCTGAAGCAACGTCTCCAGGCTCAGCTCTCAGTCTGGGAACTCTCCAACTCCTGATCACTAGGAGACCTGACCTCAGTATTGATCCTTGCCAGACCTGACCAGATCTGACCAAGACCTGCTTGATCCATGATCTGCCTTGACATACACTAACCTCCTTGTGCTGGTCCACACTTGGAGCAGGACCCTTCCAGAGGCAGAGCAGACCATCAAAGTTCCTTCCCCCTCACTGCATGACCAACACTGTGCAGCTAGGAAAGCTCTCTGCAGCATGGACACATCCTTCACTGGCACATCCATGCTGCATTAGTCATTGTGTTTTAGGCATTGTGTTCTAAAGGGAGGGAGGAAAGAAGTACCGAATTTGAAGTGCACACCCATTGCCTGCTTATTATCGTTTCTTTATTCATTGTAGCTATGGTAGTAATCACAAGGTGGGGTCACACGTCCACTGTGACTGAATCAACTCATATATTAATTGTGCCTTCTATGAAAAACATAGTGACCTCTTTGTGTTAGGGTGAGTTACATGTGTGTTTATAAAAAACATGTTTATAAACGCATTAAGTTGCCCCTGAAACAGAGGCAGTGGCTGATATCCAGACTAATGTTCTGAGTAAGCAATGGAGAGGGGCACCTGCATCTCCTTCCTTCTGCAGCCCATGGCACCCCCAAAGAATATGTCCCTGAGGGTTTTGGAACCTTCAGAGACATATTTTTGAGAGGCACAGAGGGAAGGAGAGAGCAGCAAAAATGGCTCCTGTCCTGTTGTACGTGCAAATATTAGTCTGGATGCCAGCCAATGATTTGCCAGAGTTGTGGGCCAGAGAATAGGGATTAGTTGGAACATCTGCATTCATAACTTTGGAAGAAAGGGCTCTTTACCCAAAGATGCAACGTTTGTGTAATTCTCCCAAATGACTTCCCTGTGCAGGTTTCTTTGGACTGGATCCAGCAGAGCCCACTCCTCCTCCGTGAAGCGCACCGTTACCTCCTCAAAAGTCACTGAGCCCTGAAAGAGGAAAACAATCCCCATTGCAGCACGGGAAGATAGCTATGTCAATCCCCTCCTGTAGTCAGTTGAAGGGAGGCCAGTTTAATACGAAGCTGCCTTATCCCGAGTCAGACCATTTGTCCATCTAGCTCAGGACTGTTGACACTGACTGGCAGCAGCTTTTCTGGATTTCAAACAGGGATATTTCCTACCTACCTGTAGATGCCGGAGTCTGAACACAGAACTGTCTGTATGTGTAGCAGGGGCTCTACCAAGGAGCTACAGGGTCCTATGTCATTACAAGACACCCTGGGTCCATTTAGTTCAGTACTGTCTACACTGATTGGCAAGGGCTCTCTCAGTTTCTTTCCCAGCCCTATTTGGAAATGCCAGGGGTTGAATCTGGGGCCTTCTGCCTGAAGATTAGGCTCCCTAACCCTGTGCTACAGCCTCATCCCCGCAAAATTAAAAGTAAGAACATATATGAAGCTGCCTTCTACAGAGTCATACCCTTGCCCCTCTAGCTCAGTCTTGTCTACACTGACTGGCAGCAGCTTGCCAGCATTTCAGACAGAGGGTTTCCCAGGCCTACTTGAAGATTCCAGGGTCTGAACTGGGGACCTTCTGCATGCAAAGCCAATGCTTTACCCCTGAGCTATGGCCCTCCCCTGAGGCTCAGTGAGGTGAAATAACATTTTGTTTCGATTCTTGCAGCACTGAAAGCTAAATCATATACAGTCATCCCTCGCCAACAGCAAAGCTTCCGTTCCGGGAAAACCTCATGGTTGGCGAGCAATAGAAATACATTGGAAACGGGTTAGGGGAATCGCAGTCGGGAAAAGAAAATCACCCCCTCAGCCCTGGAAATTGCAAAAAAAAACCCCACCCCCCAAACTGCCCCCAAATCTAGCCAAACTGAAGATACTCGGGTCACAGTCGGTGAGACCTGCCATGATTTCCCAGTTGCGGATAGTTTAAAACTGTGATTGGGAAACCCAATCACTGGGCTAGGGATGACCCTATGAGAATATGTAATCAGATTTTCCAATATCATTTTTAAAGCTTAAAAATGAGATGTGGACAAGGGGTGGGTTTATTCAAGACAATGATGCTAATCCTCCCCCCATACCCCAACAGCATTTTCTTGACTTAAATCACACACACCCCAAAACTCACTGGGGGTGGGGTGGAAGACAGTTAAAAAAATAGGACAGGCTCCAACATTTTGGGGCTGGCTCTTGGATCCAAAGAAAATTTGTCAAGGCCTGGTCTGGATGTACCCTGATAGGTCTCAAAATCATGTTCTCCCCGCTGCCCCCCCCCACCCCAGAGAGACTAATAACACATCTAAGGGTGTGTACTGTACATGAAAATCAAGAGCCAATGCAGTTTTCTGTCACAGCTTGGCTTTTCCCTGCCTGACATCCCATTTGACATATGTACAAGCTGGCACACTGAACAGTAATTCAGTAACCTTTTGCCTCTCCCCCACCATGTTTCAGGTAGTCTGTCGTCCACAGTTGCCACCGGCTCGTCTGGTGGCTACTCAGGGACGCTGCTTCTCCACTGCTGCCCCAAAAGCTCTGGAACGCGCTCCCTGCTGAAATCAGAGCCTCCCCATCTCTGACAACTTTTAAAAAAGCAGTTAAGACCCATCTGTTCACCCAGGCTTTTCACGAGATCGGCATTTTCAAATAGTTTCTAACAGTTTTAACATGGTGTTAAATTGAAAATTGTTTAAATTCTGTTTTAATTTGTACTGTTTTCCTTGTAAACCACCCAGAGATATAGGTTTTGGGCCGTTTACAGAGATAGGTTTTGGGGATGTTTTACAGTTTACAGATGTGTGTATTTAAATAAAAATAAATAAATAAATCTACATGTGTGCCCCCCCCCACTTTTTAAAAGCAGTAATCATTTTCTTAAAAATGGTTAAAAAACGGCTTGTGGGGTATACGTGGCGGGTTAGTGGCTGCGGCAGGCCCAGACAATCAGTGCCAGCGCCGTCCTCGGGTGCTATCGCCCTGCACCCTCCATGGCCCTGCACCAGCAGCGGCACTGAGATTCCTGCCTGGAAGGCTCCCTTTCCGCCCCACTGCCGCCCCAGTGGGCAGCTCCTGCCTGCCGCAGCAGGTGCCCTTCGACTCAGCCGGCCCCGCAGCGCATTTTGTTCGCCTTCACACAGTGGCGGCTCTGGCTGGGCTGCGGTCCCACCACTATGCAGAACTAATCAGAGCATGCCATGGGGCCAGCTGAATCAGAGGGCAGCAGCTGTAGTGGGCGTAAGGTTACATACCAACAGTCCCTTATTAGTAGGGACATCCCTTATGTCAGCCCCAAATTCCCTGTCTCTTATGGGATGCCATTTGTCCCTTATTTTCAGCTAATGGGAAGAACTTATAGCTCATAAGAACATAAGAGCAGCCCTGCTGGATCAGGCCCAAGGATGCCCATCTAGTCCAGCATCCTGTTTCACACAGTGGCCCACCAGATGCTGCTGGAAGCCTACAGGCAGGAGTTGAGGGCATGACCTCTCTCCTGCTGTTACTCCTCTTCAACTGGTACTCAGAAGCATCCTACCACCAGTTATTTTCACTAATAAAACAATTAATAAGTTCCAGCTCCTTTCCCTTCAGGGTGGATTTGATTTAAATCAAACTAATTTAAATCACGATTTAAATCACTAGCAGGGTGGATAAAAATAAAAAAAATCCAATTTAAATTAAAAAAATCTGATTTAAATCAAAAAAATCGGATTTAAATCAAAAAAATCGGATTTAAATCAAAAAAATCGGATTTTTTTGATTTAAATCGGATTTTTTTTATTTTTATCCACCCTGCTAGTGATTTAAATCAGTTTGATTTAAATCAAATCCACCCTGTTTCCCTTTCCCAGAACCAGAGTGCTCTGTGGGCTCCAAGCTTAGGGTTGCCAACAGTCTCATTAACATTAATAGGCATCAGTGACTGGCATTATCCAGGTATCATGAAAATCATGCCAGCGATGACTACTGGATAGTGCTCATGTGTGAAACCTATTTTTAGTGGCTAACGATGCTTCTCTTTCTAGAAAACAAAATGACATCACGCCCGGTTTGGCTAACCGTGGTTATATCCATAAGCAGAGGAGAAGCAACCTAAGTTGTAACTTGTACCACAGTTTAAGTTAAAAAGCACCTACAGCACTCAGGCTCCCAATTACACCTGCATATGCCCTGCCTCGCGTCCCTTATTCCGGCAGTGGAATGTTGGCAACCCTAAGTGGGCCACCCTCTGGGCTGGCAAATGGTGGGGGAAACAGGGATTCCAGGCAGGAATCTGCACATTTCCGGGGCCCTGCACAGGGGTATAGTGGAGAGGGTACGTGTAGGGACGGAGTGCTGGAGCTGTCATGGAGAGCACCTGCACTTCTGAATTTGCAACCACATCACTGGCCCTACATCTCCACTTCTCACCAGGGCCCCACACTACCTCCTATTGTCCTGGGCCCTGCACAGGGTGGCCCTCATCAGTGCTGTGCTGGCAACAGTGCTGGCTGCAAACTGAAGACAGGTTTCTCCTGAGTTCAGTCTGGGGAGGAAGACTGTCTGACCAAAACGTGATGGCCGCATTCGCATGCAATGCAGAACCACGGAACCATGGGTCCAATGGACCTGCGGTCCCATGTCCCCTTGCCATCTGAATCCGGTCATTCAGGAAGGCTCCCTCTCTGCAGTCTCACTGACTGCAGAGAGGAAGGGGCTGCTTGGGCTTCCTTCTTTCCTGAAGGACAGCCCCAGCAGCCAATAGCAGCTGGATCAAGGGAGAAGCTTCCTCCCTTGGCTGCAAAGCAACCAGACTGCAGTGCCAGCGTTCGGATGCAATGCTGGCACCATGGAACAAGAGGTCCAGGAGCCAGACCTCATTATAAACCAAAGGTACAAATCACTGTCTCGGAAGGGAAACCGCAGGTCCATTTTCTGTTGAGACTATGGTTGCCTGCATTTGGACATACAGTTTCTGAAACCAGAGGTCCCTTCACCTCCGGTTTTGTGTTACGTGCGAATGCGGCCAATGAGTCTTCTGCCACTGTGGATTCACTGCTAAAATCATGTATGTCTGGATGTACCCCAATAGGTTCCAAATAATCCTGACATGTGAACAACACCTAATAATGGGGCAAGAATGGGAGCTGAGTTCCTAACCGCTCTAGTTTATATTTGAGGCAGGAGATACTCCAGTAATGACTATTGGGAGCCACTTCTAACTCCCCTTGCTTGCTACAGCTCATTCACTGCCAGGTCTCTTTCAAGAGACTCACCTGCTGTTCTAGAAGCAGCACAAAATCCTCCGCAGCAGCCACAGCTTGAGCACCGTTTTGGGGCTCACATTCTCTCACCCAGCTCTGCATTTCCCCTGGAAGAATGGCCAGGAAATGCTCCAAAATCAGTAAGTCCAGGATCTCCTCCTTGGTGAGTTTATCCGGTCTCAACCACGCCCGGCACCGTTCCCAGAGCTGGATGTAAGCGTTGTGTGGCCCGTTGGCCTCATGGAAGCGAAACCTCCTGAAGTGCTGGCGCCGCACCTCCATTTTAAGGGTGTCCCCTTGTGAAAAGGCAACATTTTCCTTCATCTGTTCTTTCCTGAATCTGGCATACAGAATGGCACGATCTTGAATGATGCCGGTGGCATTTCCTGCCCCTTCCAGAACCTTCTCTGTTGATACTGGCTCTCCCATTTCCATTCTGGAATACATGCTCCCCTCCAGAGCAGCCCAAGATTGAGGAATCAGGGCTGGAACGATGCCTTTCTTTGCTGGCATCTTATCGCTCCAGGCTGGTTTTGACATTCAGTCTCCAAGAGCTTGAAATACCCTTGCTGCACTCTGCATATGCAAAAGAATAAAATAAAATAAAAAAATCAAGCCTTCAACCTGGCGACCCTTTTGTTAGGTGGATCCATCAGGGTTGATAGTGTCTCCTGTCCTGCTAGCAGCAACAACAACAAATATTTATATACCGCTTTTCAACAAAAGTTTCCAAAGCGGTTTACAAAGAGAAATAAATAAGATGGATCCCTGTCTCCGAAGGGCTCACAATCTAAAAAGCAACAGTCACTGGAGGTACTGTGCTGGGGGTGGATAGGGCCAGTTACTCTCCCTTTCTTAAATAAAGAGAATCACCACATTAAAAAGGTGCCTCTTTGCCCAGTTAGCAGGGGTTGTCAATAATCAAGGTCTCTTGTCAGCTACTGGAGGTTCACCCAGAAGCATTTTCAGGAGATACTTCCTGTGATTTTCAGGAGCTTCAGCATGAGGGAGAGACACTCAGATTGAGAGTACTAAGGAAACAGAGAAAAAAACAAGTGTAATATTAAGCACAGCTAAGGTCAAAAGGATTATCTCTCTCTTGTGTATTTTATAGAAGCAGAGACAGCTGAATTCAGCATTTAAGTTATTAAACAAATTCAGAACAATGTATGAACGAACTTAATGTATTCATTGCTAATTATTTCTGGTGTGCTCATTTTATTTATTTTTTATTATTTATTTAAAATATTTATATTTTATTATTTATTTATAATATTTATATTTATTATTGCCCTCCAGGGCAATACTGCTCAGGACCGCTTACAACAATAAGATAGGCACAGATTCAAGTAATAAAATTAAATTTTAAAAAATCAGATTAAAAACAATTATTAGGTTCAAATTAAAATTGAAAATTATAAAAAATGAAAGAAGCTAAAGAACATACCAGAGATAACAAAATAATAGTGATATTTAAAAGCCTCCTTAAAAAGGTGTGCTTTAAGATGTTTTTTAAAAATACTGAGGGAGGAAGCATGGCGAAGCTCTTCAGGGAGGGCGTTCCAAAGCCGAGGGGCCACAACCGAAAAGGCCCTGCCTCTGGTCCCCGCCAACTGGATCTCTGTTAGTGGCGGGGTCATGAGCAGGGCCTGAGATGATGATTGGAGGGCCCCGGCAGATTCATTTAAGTTCACTTACAATAGGGCTGCACAACTTTGCCCCCCGAAGCTGTATTTGTAGTTCAGAAACATCTGGAGGACCACAGGTTGGGAACCCCTGAGATAAGACAATTGGTCTCATCTTGATACCACAAGACCAGTGAGAAGAGCTGGTGTTGTGGTAGCAAGCATGAATTGTCCCCTTTGCTAAGCAGGATCTGCCCTGGTTTGCATTGGAATGGGAGGCTACATGTGAGTACTGTAAAGTATTCCCCTTAGGGAGTGGGGTCGCTCTGGGAAGATGATCTGAGGTTCCAAGTTTCCTCCCTGGCATCTTGAAGATAGGGCTGAGAGAGCGATTCCTGCCTGTAACCTTGGAGAGTGTAGTCTGTGTAGAAAATACTGAGCTAGATGGAGGTCTGACTTGGTAGAAGGCAGCTTCCTATTTTCCTAGCAGGGCTCTTCTTACATTCTTAAACACATTATTGTACTGGCCAAAATTTTCTCAAATGGGCCAAAATGACTACCTGCATTTGATCCATCCCTCAGTAGAGAAAAACTGTAAAGCAGCACTGCAGAACCAGTAACCTATGGAGCCCAATGCAGCTCACAGCTACATAGGACAGCCCACCAAGCAGCGAGGCACAATAATCCTGAAGGTTTTTGCTGCCTGCCTGAGACAGAAAGCAGGGGGGATACCAGAAAGGCTACCATGCAAGGCTAGTGACCTGCATTTATCTTTGCAAGTCATGGGCATGCTGAACATGGCCACCAACGCTGACACCAATTCTTGGCAGGGTGACCCCCAAAATATGTTTCCAATACTTTCCAAAATATCAAGCCATTAAAATATTCAGGAATGCTTTCTATAGTCACCTGGAGATAGATGCCAATCTCTGGAGACCCCAGGCCCATCTCAGATGAGGTTGCCAGCCCTCCAGGATTGGAGTGGAGTTTTAATGGCTCGATATGAAGACGACAAATATTTATATACTGCTTTTCAACATAAGTTTCCCAAGCGGTTTACATAGATATAAAGAAATAAATAAGAGGGCTTCCTGACCTCAAAGGGCTCCCAAGCTAAAAATGAAATAGAAGACAGACACCAGCAACAGCCACTGGAGGAATGCTGTGCTGGGGATGGATAGGCCAGTTGCTCTCCCCCCCGCTCAATAAAAGAACCACCACTTTTAAAAGGTGCCTCTTTGCTCAGTTAGCAGGGGACATGAGGGTTCTGATGTGGTGAAAAATATCCAGACATTTCCAGGAACAGCTTCAATCAGGACTGGCGGGCCTACTTAAAGAAAGGGGACTCTATTTTATCAGCAATTGTCTCCCACTACCCACCTCACAGGGGGCATCTTTCAATCTCATACAATTAGGAGATACTCCTCCACCATGCTAGCGCTCCTGGGTGCCCCGGATGGCTCATGCATAGCAGCCTGCTTTCCCCCCCATACTGGAGGTATTGCACGGTAAGCAGAACAGGAGTGGGGCCGGCCGTCAACGGGCCTGAGAAATACATAGCAGAAGACAAGCCCTGTCTGAGAAAAAAGTGCAAAAGCACTTCCCAGAGGATCGCACTACCGAAGGCTTGTGCCTGGGGAGGGGGTCCATGGAAAGACACAGGTCAGCTCACCAGCCCGTGCCACTGACACACGCCCTCTGTCAGACCCAAAGTTTGGTTTTCCGGCGGCTTGCATGCCTCCTCCCACCGCTATCGTTCTCCGGGGTGGCTTTCAAGGGGCACCTGGAAATCGATGCCGATCGCTCCACCCTAACTGCAGCTCTAGCAGATTCCGGTTCAGCCCTGCTGCTACCTGAGATCAGGTTTCAAGGGAAGACCCCAGGGGAAGGGATTGAAGGCAGGACCTTTGGCACGCAAAGCAAAGGCGCTGCCGCGGAGCTGCAAGCCCTTCCTGTCTCCAAGGTTCTATTGTTCCTTCCCCGGGGCGCTTTCCCTCTCCCTGCTCACCTCTCCCGCCGCCGCCGCGGCTGCAGCCATTCTCCTTTTCCCTTCTCCTTCTCCTCCTCCTCCCCTCCTTCTGCTGACTATTGTTTAATGGCGTCGCAGAGTCCAAGCAGGATCCACGCCTGCCACCTACTGGTTGTCCATTCGCTGTGTCATTTGGTTGAGAGGCAATTTCTAAGACACAGAGGTTTCCTACCTTAAAAACAAAACAACACACACACACACACCCCAAGCTTCAGCTCAGCTACCCCATATAATCAGCCAGAAATTGTCACCCCAGAAACCAATCTGGCTAAGGCTGGTGGGAAATACAAGACAAGCTAAGCGGATCCGGCCTGGGATCAAGCTGGAACAAAAATAGCAGAATGAGTTAGGGGAATGGGTGCTGGACTGAGCCAGTCCCATTGAAATGAATGGGGTTTGCTCCCAGGTACGTGGGTATAGGATTGCAACCTTTGCTCTCGCCAGGAAAAACTCCTACGGACACTCCTAACTCTCCCCTGCTAAAAGAACAAAGAGGCACCTTTTAGAAATAGCAATTTTCCTTATTGAGCAGGGGGAGAGCCACTGGCCTTATCCATCCCCAGCACAGTGTCCCTCCAGTGGTGGCTGTTGCTGGTGTCTATCTTATGTTTCTTTTTTAGATTGTGAGCCCCTTGGGGACAGGGAGCTTATCTATCTATCTATCTATCTGTCTGTCTGTCTATGTAAACTGCTTTGGGAACTTTTGTTGAAAAGCAATATATAAATGTTCATCATATTTGTATACACTTTTACATCCTTCCTCCTCCCATCCCCTGGAGCATCCTGGCCTTGGCTTCAGCGTACTCCTGACCTGACCCTGCTTCTGTCTCCTTCTCTCCACATGACTGGCTGGCTAGGTGCTCAGGTTGCTCAGCCCACCTCTCTCTCAGTCCAACTGACAGACCCAAGCCTGTCCGTCAGAATGAGGGAGGGCTAGGCTGAGCCAGGGCACCTAGCCAGTCAGTCACATGGGAAGGAAGAGGGAGGAATGCTGCCTGACACTCCTCTCACCCCCCCACCCTCCTGCAGAGGGAGCCAAAAACGTAGCATGCAAGTGAGTCAGGCGAGTTCTTCTGTGCATCCTACATGTCTCCAAAGTACCCCCAGGGGTTCAAGTACCTTTGGTTCAAAACTGCTGTGCTAAGAGATCAGCTGTTCCTGAGAAACCCTCACCTGGAACAGAAGGGGGGAGAAATCCAAACTTTCCCCCCACTACCAGCTGTCAAACTCCATGTGCTTTTGTTTACAAGCAGAAGCATGTGGCGGAGGAATGTCATAGCGCCCACAGGGGCGCTGACATCATGGGAGCTGTCAAAATGTGCTTACGTCACCGGAAGTGGTTGAAGGAGGAACTTACGTCACAGGAAATGGCTAGAGGAGACCCCCACGTGACTGGTACGCCCTCACTCCTAGAAATTTGGCCCCACCCTCCCCATCTACCCCAGAATACATCCAGGCATGTCCCAAAGGTGGGCATGTGACCCCTCTATGAACACACCTAGCCATCTTGGGCCAATAGGAACAGGTTTCCGATCCCGGAAAGGTCAGTGTGCCTAGGAAAAAAGTTTCTGCAGTTTCTTCTTCTCACACAAAGAAGCTTATGGGAAGGGAACAGAAATCCCATCTGGGGAGGGACTGTAGTTACATGTTAGAGCCCCTGTTTTCCATGCTGAAGTTCCCAGGTTCAACCCCTGGAATCTCCAGGTAGGGCAGGGAAAGACTCTTTTCTGCCTGAAATGCTGGAGAGCTTCTATCAGTGTACACAGGACGGAGCCAGATGGACCAGCGGTCGACTCCGTATATAGCAGCTTCCCTTCCTTCCGTACTATATGTCATGATTGTTGGAAATTCTCTGTGGTGAGAGAATCCCTTTCTCATTATAGCAAAGTGCACAGAGGCACAACACAGCAGAATTTAGTTAGGCATGCGTGTATGCTGAAAGTAAAGTAACTTGGAGCCAATTCATAGTTTCAAATCAATATATAAGGCATTTATTAAGGAACTCCATTCTAGATAGGAAAGTGAGGAGTTAGGATCTCTAATCTATCTATCTAGCTGGATGTAGATGGATTCTGCATCTTCTCTGCACACATGGTGCAGGGAGAGAGGCTTGCCATGTTGCAAGGTAGGAGGCCAGGTAGGGAAGAGAGAGAGAAAAGGAAGTTAGTCCCTGAGATTAGCAATCTACATATCAAAGGGATAGCACCAGAGCAGTGGAGAAGTGATGACCTTTGTCTTGACCCTCTAGCCCTCTGATTTACTAGTGTGTCCTCCACTGACTGAGACAAAGAGACAGCGCAAAGTCCTTTAACTTCGAACAATGATGACCCCACATTATATGATCTCCCATTTCCTGCTCCACAGCACAAATCAGAAAAGTCAATTTCTCCCCCCAATTTCATGGGGACAGGGGTGGAGGGAGGCCAGTGGCGGCCCAGGATCCACCACTACCGCAGCCCCCTAACCCCACTCCTGCTTCTGACTCAGGGAGTGTTTAGCCACGCCCTCTGCATCTGACATCAGACATGGGAGGGTGATTTAGCTCCCAAACGGGGGCTGCATGGCCCCGTTTGGGAGTTAAACCAACTAGGTCAGAGCGACTCTTCCTGCTTTTTAAACACAGCACTGGCCAGCTTAACTTCCAAATGGGCCTCACAGCCCCGTTTGGGAGCTAAATCTTACACCCTATGTCTGACGTCAGACACAGGGTGTGTGTCTGGGGTGCCAGGCGTGGCCCCTGAGGAGCAGTGGCATGGGTTCTTTGAACCTATCCCGCTCAATGGTGGCTCCGCCCCTGCATGGGGATCCTAGCTTTCATTTTAACTGTTTATGCAGAATTTCATCTCCTCCTTGGATTGCCACCATTTAGAAACTATTAATGAGTGTGCAGCATCACCAGTTCAATAGGTGAAGTGTGTCCACAACCCCATGTGATATAATAATATTTTCTCTGCTGCCACCAATGTAACCATGAACTAGAATTCCTTTAAACACAAAACTTTTATTCCCAGTAGCTAGTTTGGGACTTGGGCATCGTTTGGAGAGGCACTTTTAAAAGTGTTTGCAAACATATGTCTCAGGGGCAAGCAACTGGCCCTGTCCAACCCCAGAACCACATCCCTTCAGTGGTTGTTGCTGGTGTCTAACCTGTGTTTCTTTTTAGATTGTGAGCCCTTTGGGGACAGGGAATCATCTTATTTTTGTATGTAAGCCACTTTGAGAACTTTTGTTGAAAAGCTGTATATAAATATTCATCATCATCCATCATCCATCAATCATCCATCATCCATCATCCATCATCCATCATCCATCATCCATCATCCATCATCCATCATCCATCATCCATCATCCATCATCAATCATCACCACCACCACCACCACCACCACCACCACCACCACCACCACCACCACTTCAGTTGTAAATTTTTAGCTTAGAGCTATCAAGAGCAATTAGCCACAATAGAACAATTGGAACCTCCAGGATCAGAGACAATATCTATATATTTGATTCTCCTGGGTGTGCCTTGGAATGTGCATCCCGGCATCCAGCTGATTGGCTGGGCGGCGAAGGCACCTGATAGGCTGAGGTGCACCCAAGAGGCCAGAGGTGGTAGGAGGCCCAGCGGCGGCACTCGGTCGGGCGGTGAGCCTGGCGGCGGAGGCCACTCGGCCAGGCGGCGGGCCTGGCGGCGGAGGCGGCACTCAGCCCAGCGGCGGGCCCAGCTGTGGAGGTGGCCGGAGACTAGGGCAGAAGAGGGAGGGAAGAGGTAACCGCCGGCCCCAAAGAGATCACAGATGCTCTGTGCGGGGTCGGCCAGACACATCTAGTTCTGAAAGGGCTGGAAATCCTCATGGATGCATAACTGGAACCGCTGCAGGCGAGAGGGAGGTACTGACAGCCTTGAGGTAACCCACAGACATGTCAGTTCCAGAAAATATTGAAGGGGAAAAAGTAAGGGGGCAACTCCTACCCCACATGGCCTCAATTCATCAATGGAGCACAATGTGTGTAGACCCAGAGGTCAGTTAATAGACAAGCAAGTGGGCAGAGCTAATGGGACCCAGTGGCAAGGAGCGGGGCAGGGGCGGGAAGAGGGCTTAAACAAAACAAAAAAAGGTCAGGGATTGCTCAGCTTGAAGGATACTTCCTCAAGACAGTCACAACCCCTTCTGCTTCTGAGGGGAGAAAGTGCCTAAAAGAGGGGTAAGCAGCCTTTGGCACTCTTGCTGTTGCTGAATTATAGCTCCCATCAGCCCGAGCCTCAATAAATTCAGATGATGGGAGCTGAATTTCAGCAATAGCTGGAATGTCCAAGGTTGCCTCCCCTTAGTTTAAAACTTTCACCATGTTCAGGCACCAGCTCAGGTAACACATGCACAGCAAGGATGCAAACATTTTGTTGCTGGCCCATACTTGTACCTCTCCTGCTGTAGGCCGCAGCAGGGGGAGGGCTATTTGTCTGCATGTCCCATTTGGGAAATCCCCAGAGGCATCTGATGGGCCACTGTAGGCCACAGGATGCTGGACTAGATGGGCCTTGGGCCTGATCCAGCAAGTCACTTCTTGTGCTTCTGGGAAGCCCACTGGCAGAGCCTGAAGGCAACTGATATTGTTTTGATTGTTTTAATGTTGTGTTTAGAATATTGTTTAAAAATTTTAAATTGTTTTAGATTTCTTGCTTTTAATTTTTTGTTTTTAATTAATGTTTTACTTTTTTAATCTTCTTGTAAACCGTAAATAGATAGCTAGCCCTCCCTTGTAGCTTGTCGCCAGCATTTCGTACTCAGAGGTATCCTGCCTTTTAACCGAGTGCTTCACTGCAGCGGCCCCAAGACACGCCCCCTGACATCAGCTGCAAGGGGGCGGGAAAGGCCAGTACCAAGAGCGAGGTCCATCAGCCGAGGCAGAGCTGTCTTTCTCCAGTCAGCAGTCTGTGAAATCACTGAGGAGGCAGGGAAAGGAGTTCCTTTTCAGAAATTCCATGAATTCCAGGGCTGATGGGCCTTGCTCTTGGCTCTGGCTCCACCCCCTTGCGGCTGATGCCATTTGGACCCTCTCCCATCCTTCCCCACAGTCAGTGTTTCATTGAAATGCTGGCTGGCTGGTAGGCTGGGTCCCCCTGTCCCGCCCCCGACCTGCATAGCTAGTGTTCAGTGAAACACTGGTTGGAGAGGAGAGGAGTGTGTCTTGCACTTCGTTTGCCAGCTGGGTGCGGGAGGGGGTAAGGGGGCATCCTGGCTGAGGGGGAGCCTTTGGCAGCTCTCCCAGACCGGGCAGCCATGGGACAATCATCCCCCCTTGCTCCATGGTTCCTATGTCCTTGCATTTAACTCTCTCCCTAAAGGAGGGAGTGATCAGTTGTCCCTTTCATTCAAGCCATGAAGAGAGAATGACCTGTGCACCATGTGCAGCCAACAAATGAGTCAACAAAGGTCTTTCGAACCCAGCTAGCTTCATTACACCAGGTAGTTCAGCAGATTCCTTCAGCAAGAGTCCATGAAGAGATTTGCTCTTAACTGGTTCTGTTTCTTACTTGAGACCATTTATTAGGAAAACATACAGTAGTCCACACTGATAATGAGCAAAGTTCAAAGGGTAAAAAGAACAGAAATAGTGCACAGGCTGAGGCCTGGTGCTCATAAACAGCAGATGAAGTGGCAACACACACACACACAATTAGGGAGAAAGGGGCTGGGCAAACATGCTAGTTTTCGATGTGCAGGGAATTTTTAAATTCAGGTATCATGTGAACTTCTCACCTGCAGTCTGAAGTGGTACAAAGCAGCCAAAGGTATATAAGCACAATGGCTAGAACATAGACATCAAACAAAAAATTCAAATGTGTTTTTAAAATTTATTTTTATTTATTGTTAAATGTATATACTGCCTTTTATTAAAATAATCCATCACTTTATATTTCCATCACTTGGAAGGATCACTTGGATAAAGTTACATCACTTTATCCTTTTTGGGTGCCAGAATATAGGTTCCAGTGCCCACTTTTTAAAAAATGCCAGGAGGGGGTGAGTGTGCCTCGGGTGGGGAGGGGCATGCATTGGGGAAGAAAAAGATTGGGAAACACTGGCCTAGGATTCTAAAGTATGCCAATGGCATATATGAGAGGGAGATTAAGAAAATACTAGTTTCATTTGGCCAATGAATACATGGAACAGACAAAGTGGAAGACAACGAACCTTGGCTCTCCAGCTGCTGAACTACCACTCCCATAATCCCCAAAGTTTATTGGGGCTGGGGATTATGGTACCTGTAGTTCAACAACTGCTGGAAAGCCAGGAGTGCCTACCCCTGCAGTCCCTTGTATGATACCCTAGACCAGGGATTCTCAACATTGGGTCCCCAGATGTTATTGGACTTCAACTCCCATAATGCCCAGCCCCAGTGGCCTTTGGTTGGGGATTATGGGAGTTGAAGTCCAATAACATCTGGGGACCCAGCGTTGAGAATCCCTGCTCTTGAACTCTTCAAGAGTTGGCTGACTTGTGCGGGAAATGATCTGCAGTCTTCTTGCTAAGCATCATAGTACAAAGAGAAGCATCATTTGTCATGGCTGCAGGTTTTGCGTAGGGGGTTTCATACGACCGCTAGCAACGAGGACAGAACTGATAGTCCCTGGTAGAGATGTGCACAAACCGAGGAGGCGCGGTCCGATGGTGTGTGTGTTGCTTTAAGGGTGGGGGGGTGTACTTACTCCTGCTGCTTCCCCCGCTCCGGCGCTCCAGTTTTAAGCAAAATCTTCGGGGCAGCTGCGGGCCTCCCTGCCGCCACTGCCCCCTTGTTGTTTGCAAAATGCAGAAGTAACTCCCACGCATACACCACGCGCACATCACAGTGACGTGACGCATGCAGCAGCGGCGGGTGCATGCGCAGAAGTTACTTCCACATTTCGCAAACAAGAAGGGGACAGGGGTGGCAGGGAGGACCGCTGCCGCCCCGAAGATTTTGCTTAAAACTGGAGCGGCGGGAGGGGTAAGTACAACCCCCCCCTTAAAGCAACACCCTCCCACCCCTGGCGATGGTCAATCGGACCAGCGAACCGGTTCGCAGGCCTCCAACATGGCCTGTGAACCGGTTCGTGCACATCCCTAGTCCCTGGTGAGCACACACTCCCACTGTGTGACGGTAAATCCAGCCATTTCCAAGTTGCCCACAGCCAGAAGTGTCAGGTGGAGAAGGCTGGGTCTACTCTGTTGCCTGACATTCTCTGCCCAACTCCAGCTCTTGGTTACAGTTGTCAGGAGGTGGAGAGAACCTGACACTTCAGGGTTCGGACACAGAAATTGCTAAGAGTACCAGTGCAGGATGGGGGAGACCTGGATATCTGCTAGGATGGGGGAGACCTGTCCTGGACCTCCAGTTCCCCCCTAGTTACTTGGCAGCACTTGTGTAAAGCTGCCCCATGTCAAGAGTATTTGGCTGACTCCGCAGTTCATGGCAAGAGGGGGTTATTTAAGATATATATTTGTCTGGGATTTTAGAGACACAATTCTGTTTTATGACTTTGCAGTCATAACAACTTTGTATGACTGTGTAGTCCCACAACTTTGGAGAATGATTCTGGGGTGTTGTTTTTTTGCTTTTACAGTTGCAACTTTGTACTGGCCTGTGCTCTCTGGACAATAAATATGTACCCTCTCTCCATCTTCTACTACACCACCAACCGGCCCTCCAACAGAGCTTGCCTGGGGTTAAATCAGGGTTGCAAAACTTGGGTCCCTCTTGTAGATGTGGGACTACAACTCCCATCATCCTTGACTTGGCCATTGTGGCTGGGGATGATGAGAGTTGTGGTCCAACATCTGCAAGAGGGACTCAAGTTTTGCAACCCTGGCTTAACCCCATGCAAGCTCTGTTGGAGGGCCAGTTAGTGGCCCAGTTGAACTTTGTGCCTGGATAACAGTTGGGATACAGCTTAAAAGCCATGTCTGGGAACCCCTCAGCTCATAGGACACCGAACTGACAAAACAGATTCAGCACAGATATTTGATTTGTACCCATATAGTTATTCTGAAACAGTGTTTCAGTGGCCTGTTGGAAAGGAAGCTTTGCTTCCATTTGGCTCTGTGGTATTCCAGAGGGAAGAGGCTGAGCTTTGGAGAATAAAGCAGAACTTAAGCTGTGAAAGCCACAATACTGAAGAATTACTATTTTGCTGTGCACGATGGGCTGAAATATTGGCAAGATGAAATCAGACAGGCGTTCCGAATCCTGGGCTGACACCCAGACTAACAATGCACTGGCCTATTGGGGGGGAAGATTTTCACCAATATTCCCTTCCATCTTAAGCCCTCTGTGCCAACCCAAAAATATGCCCCTGAGGGTCAAATATTTTCTGTCCTACATAACACCAGCACAGCATTAATCTTGATGCCAGCCTAGGTATTTTCCCATGCTGCCCATGAAGCATGTGTAGTTTCTGGCAGCTGTATGCTCTTTGCCTTTTTATTTCTAAGATTTGCCTACCAATGGCATTCAATGGCCCACCAATCCAAAAGTGTGTTGTGTGCGCTGTTTCCAGGCAACCCAACAGCACGTCTTCACTGCTAGTGAAGGCAAAGAAGCTCCATGGCTAAGGATTTCTCCCAGTGGGAGGAGTGTCGCTACAGCAAGAACACAATCCTTAGTAGACACAGAGACTCTCCACCTTCGCTAGCAGCAAGGACGGGCAGGTGAGATACAATGCCTGGAACCAGCACGCGTACCGTGCTCTTGGATTCATAGGGCACTTTGCAAAACAAAAGCCAGTGCCACTTAAGTGGAGATTTTGCTGTGCCTTCTCTACCCTATAGGGAACAGGCTAGGGAGACAGCCCAACTCTGCAACCTGTCAACAGAGACTATTTTAGTTTTGGCAGGTCCAGAACAATATGGATTCATCACAGTGAACCCCACAAAATATTTTCTGCCTGGGTCCCACACAAGCTGGAGCCAGTCCTGTGCCCAGAGGTTCTTTTCTGTCTTACAGGAAGCACCTTTTTAGGTCCATTGCTCTGAATGCCTGCAAATCCCGTTTCTAGGAAGGTGCAATTTGCCAGATTATTCATGTCGTTTCTGTCTCAGCTGCATGGATTCTTTCATGATTAATAAGACCTGAGTCCGAATAGAACCTTTTCTGACACTTTGAGCACTCATATGTTTTCTCGCCGGCGTGGAAACTTTTATGCATAGCATAAAGCCAGTGGCGACTGAACGATTCCTCACACACTGAGCATTTATATGGCTTTTCCCCATTACATTGTTTTGCCGTGGTATGGGTTTTCTCATGGATGATCACCTGGGACTTCCAACTGAAGCTCTTCTCACAGTATGAGCATTTGTAGGGTTTTGCTCCTACATGGGTTGTTTCATGAAGAAACAGCAGCCAATTCCGACTGAAGCTCAGCCCACAAGAAGAGCACCGATAGATGTTCCCCCTGGCGTGGGTTCTCTCATGCGCCATACGCTGCACACACTGGCTGAAGGTTTTTGGACACTGAGAGCATTTGTACACCCTTGTGTGAGCTCTCTCGTGCATGGCAAGACGCAACCCCCGACTGAAGGTTTTGCCACAAGAAGCACATCTGTGTGAGCCGTTCTCTGCATGGATTCTCTGCTGCCTTATTGTTTGGTCCGTGCCACTGGGCCTTTCATCATTCTCACCACACAGATATGGGGTCTCCTGACTCCCACTGGACCTGTCCTGTTCAACGAGGCCCGAGGCCTGTTTGACACTTTCTGCAGACTTGGACTGTGCATTTTGTTCTAACTGTTGCGGGATTTCACGGACGCTCTTCTGGTTTTCCATGCAAGAAACAGCTTGGCTCTTTCTGTTCCTGCGGCGGTATCTTCGCCGCTGCTTTGGTTGGCGTTGATCTGCAGTAGCCAATTCTTCTTCCTCTCTTGCTCTTTTTTTGAATGCTTCCATTTGCTCAGGTCTTTCCCATTGATTGTTTTCCCTCTCACCCTCATTCACTTGTCCACAACCTGTTGGAAGGAAAAAGAAGAGAATTTCAAACAAATCTCTTTGGGTTAACTTGAAAGAAGGCTCGAATGGTCCAACGCGAATGAGAGGCATCACTGAGCTGCACAACTCAGACCTCCAGCTGCTGTTGGACTACAATTTCTATCATGCCCAGTCACTGTGGTCAACGTTCAGGGATTATGGGAGCTGTAATCCAACCACCGCTGGAAGGCCGGAGTTTGGCAGCTCTCAGAGAGCGCTTTCTAGGCTCTCAACAGATGAACTACTAGATCTCTGCCTATTAAAGCTGTACAGGAGAACTTTATTATACGTGGATTCTGTATCTCAGTTTCAGGTATTCGCGGGTGTCTAATTTACACCCAATTTCAGTATCCAAGGATACTAAAGGGTTAAAACCCATGTATCCGCAGTTCCTAGAAGGCCGGAAGTGACTGCTGAGGTCACTTCTGCCCCTTTTGTCAGCAGGAGCCATTTTGTGGCTTGTTTCTTTGAGGAAAGCTCCCCCCCGATATTTTTGAAGTTTTGGGGGGCATTTGGCAGTCTGGCAGACATTGCTGGGCACAAAAAGACCCTACAGAGCAAGATAGAGTACTCACCCCCCACTGTTTTGCACCATTTTTTGCCTATTTCCTTAAAAAAACCAAGCATTCCCCCCACCCGGTTTGGGGAGACATTGCTCAGCACAAGGAGACCCCAAGGAGCACACTACAGTAGTTTTTTTTGCTGGTTTTTTTTGGGGGGGGGCAGGTGTTTGGTTTCTTTACAACTTTTTTGAGCATTCTGGAACCTAACCCCCCTTTCCCCATAGGAATAACACCTCATTACTCGTGGTTTCGTTATTCACAGTAGTAGGTGAGGAACTGAAACCCCCTCCCCCTGAGTAGCACGGTCCTCCTGTACCTGACTACCCAAAGCTGAATAATGTGCACCACCCTTTTGGAACCATGTGGAGATGGCTGCTCCGAGCTCACATGTTCCCACTCAATCCAATTTCCATATTCATTTCAGTTCACTGTAGCAGAACTGTGGGAAGAGAGCTGGTCTTGTGGCAGCAAACATGACTTGTCCCCTTAAGCTAAGCAGGATCCGCCCTGGTTGCATATGAAAGGGAGACTAGAAGTGTGAGCACTGTAAGATATTCCCCTTAGGGGATGGAGCCGCTCTGGGAAGAGCATCTAGGCTCTAAGTTCCTTCCCCGGCTTCTCCAAGATAGGGCTGAGAGAGATTCCTGCCTGCAACCTTGGAGAAGCCGCTGCCAGTCTGTGCAGACAATACTGAGCAAGATGGACCTATGGTCTGACTCAGTATATGGCAGCTTCCTATGTTCCTAACTTCCCAACAGACACACCATTGCTTTCTTCCTTCCACCAACATTTTAGGCTAAGATTGCCTCCTGCCTCCCCACCCTAGTCTCTGCCTCCCATTCTCCAATTACTATTAAGCATCAGACTGCAATTCAGTCTTTCCCACTAACTGAGCATTCATATAATTTCTATGTCACATGGATTATCTGATGAGTGGCAAGTACTGAACCCAATCCCCCAAATTTCCTCCACACAATCCAAGTTGTGAAATTTTTTATTCCCTCCTGTGGATTTTCATACATATATGATGGGTGTAATGTAATACTGGTCGTAGCTCAGTGGTAGAGCATCTGCTTTGTGTACAGAAAGTCCCAAGTTTAAGCCCTGGGAACACCTCCAGATAGGGCTGGGAAAGACCCCCCTGGAAAGAGTCTGGAGGGCTGCTGCCAGTCAGTGGTGATAATACTGAGCTAGCTAGTCCAATGGTCTGACTCAGTATAAAGTAGCTTCCTGTGTTCCTGTTTCCAAGAGTGGATGCAGAAGGTCCCAGCTTCAATCCTTGGCATCTCCAGTAGAGCTGGCAAAGACCTCTGTTTCTAACTGCGGCCAGTCAGGACTAAGCTGGTCTTGTGGGAGCAAGCATGAATTGCCCCCTTTGCTAAACAGGGTCTACCCATTGACATTTGAATGGGAAACTACACGTATGAGCACTGTGAGATGATGGGGTCGCTCTAGGAAAAGCACCTGCAAGCTTGCATGCAGAAGGTTCCAAGTCCCACCTCCACCCCGCACCTCCAGCATCTCCAAGATAGGGGAGAGACTCCTTCCTGTAACCTTGGAGAAGCCACTGTCCATTTGTGTAGATAATACTGAGCTAGATGGACCAATGATCTAATGGTATAAGGCAGCTTCCTCTGCACCTATGAGCTAGATGGACCAAAGGTCCGACTCCGAATAAGGCAACTACCTATGCAAGTGGTGAGCCACAACTGAGGCTCCCCGGAAAATACTACATGTGGTTCGTCCCTCACCCATGCAGATGTTTTGGTGGGCTGTCATACCATTGAGAGAGTGGCCCTGCTCACCTCCCCTAGGCAAGCTGCACAGCCTCTCCTTGTGCTGCAGTTCCTTGTGGAATTCTGCCCTGTGTTGAGCCTCAGAGGCATTTTCTTGTTCATGACGACATAAGGAAATATAATCTTCTCTCCATCCAGATGCCCCATGGTTTCCCTCTGGCTCTGACTGTTTCGGTGCCTCTCTCTCCTCCTCCTTTAGGCTCCATTGCTCTTTGCCTGCTCAAGATGAGACAATCACAAATATATACATCAAGCAATACTCAAGTATCTACATGCTGCGGTCATCCTTATGGGTGATTTCAATTCTAGATGCGGTACAGATGACAGTGCCTTAATGGCTTCTCATTTATGGAACTGGGGGGATTGCATTGAGGGATCTTCTGTACCAAATCAGCTATCAAAAGATCAAGTTATCAATAAGTCCGGAGTTCAACTGATCCACTTAGCTAGAATATTTGAGCTGCTATTATTAAACGGTACTATTTCGCCGGATATTCCTGGCAAATATACATTCCTTTCTTCGCGGGGGAGTAGTGTAGTCGACTATGTTATGGTTTCGCGCTCCCTACTCCCCCAGGTTAATCTTTTGAGGTGGGTGAGCAAACTTTTAGTGACCATCTCCCGATGCTCACTTGTTTAGATCTACCTCGGGTGAAGGGGGACACCTCTTTCTCTTGTTTGTTTGAGCAAAGATCAGCTAAGTTGGGTTGTAAAATCAAGTGGTCAAAGGAAGTTGAAAATGAGCTGAATACTTTATATGATTCCCCCAAAGGAAGTAATCTGTATAATTTAATTGTATTTGGAATATATACATCAATTTGTTTAAAGAAAAATAATGATCTTGAAATTGGGAAAAGCTTCATAGCTCAGTTTTCCTCTCCCCAATATTAAAATAATTTATGTAGAGTTACTACTACTACAACAATTACACCGCTTTTCAACAAAGTTTCCAAATCGGTTTACATAGAAAGAGAATAAATAAATAAGACTAGCTGGGCTGGGAGCAGAGTATCTGCGCCTCTAGTTCTCCTCCTCCCGCCCTCCCTCTTGGTTTCCCTTCTGTTCTCAACTAGCCCCCCACCCCCTTCAGCCTGTCGGCTGGCACCACTGCTTTCCTCTCCCCCTGCTGGCAGCTCACTCGCAAACTCTTGCGAGGACTGCCACACATGAGATTAACTACAGGTTTACAGGGGGCGGGGCGGGGGGGGGAGAAAGAAATATGGTTACCTGTCCCCGAAGGGCTCATAATCTAAAAAGGAAATATAAAGTAAACACCAACAACAGCCACTGGAGGGATGCTGTGCTGAGGTTTGTAGAACCCTAGGATGGGGAAACATAATAGCTAATTTAGCCACTTGGCTTGACCAAAGTTTCAGGTTTTGAGATCTGTGCTAGGCCTCTATAGAAGGAAAAAAAGTTTATCTTCTTGCGCGCGTATGTGTGTGCGCGCATGTACACACACTGAACTGTCAAACAACAGGAAGGTGAGAGGAGAGCTGGTCTTGTGGTAGCAAGCATGACGTGCCCCCTTAGCTAAGCAGGGTCTGCCCTGGTTGTATATGAAAGGGAGACCAGAAGTGTGAGCACTGTAAGATATTCCCCTGAGGGGATGGAGCCACTCTGGGAAGAGCAGGAGGTTTCAGGTTTCCTCCCTGGCAGCATCTCCAAGATAGGGCTGAGAGAGATTCCTGTCTGCAACCTTGGAGAAGCCGCTGCCAGTCTGTGAAGACAATACTGAGCTAGATAGACCAATGGTCTGACTCAGTATATGGCAGCTTCCTATAGGACAGGTGTAGTTCCGTGTACCCAAGAAATATGCCCACCACAGAGCCCTGGCATTTTAAGTTTTGAAAAAACAATGGCTCCAGATATAAGGCTCAGGACTTGCAGGGGCAATTTGGGGGCACCAACCAATCACTGGAAAAGAAACAAAGGGATGGGTAATTAGGTGAAAGGTAACAAGATTGTGCAGCCTTGCTTCCTTGGGTGAGTGGCACTGTTCCATCTAAGGTGTACGTGTGTGCGCATGCTCACACATTTTTTGATGTCTGTTCACAATTTTAGATTCTGCTCAGGCTGAATCAGGAAGGTCCCACTCTGAACGCATGTGCGTGCACACTGCTTTGATACTGCCGTCCAGAACAAAACTCATTCCGCACACAGGTGAAAAAGATTAGCGAGAACACAGGTCAGTGGGCAACAAATGAACAATAACCCTAGACTTCCAATTCCCTTGAGGGATAATTTCCATATAAAAATCTCTAACAGATTGGATAGGGCCAGTTGCTCTCCCCACTGCTAAATATCAGAGAATCACCACTTTAAAAAGGTGCCCCTTTGCTCAGTAAAGGGGTTAGTATCCATGCTACCTTATTTATCAATATTTGCATAATGTATGTATATTTTAGGTTAATTCAAATCTTTTGGGTGCAGAAAAAGACAAACAAACAACAACACAGTCCTGCCCTGGAGACAAGGAGGAAGATCAAGACGGGGATGGATGAGCAGCCCTTTGAGGGGCTTGTTAGCCTCAGGACAAGATTCAAGTTTGGGATGAAAGAAATCCTGAGTTAAGATCCCAGACAAGCCCATAAAACCAGAGAAAAAAGTGCAGTTCAAAAGAGAGAGCGAGAGAGACAAGCGGCCACATTTGGAATACTGTGTACAGGGGAGCAACAGCAGGAGAGAGAGATGCCTTCACCTTCTTGGCTGTGGGCAGTGTCCCCTCTAACAGGGATTCCCAGATGTTGTTCACTACAACTCCCAGCATTCCCAACAGCAGTGGCCTTTGCCTGGGGATTCTGGGAGTTGTAGTCCACAGCATCTGGGATTCCCTGTTAAAGAGAACACTGGTTGTGGGCTTCCAAGGGTAGGCCACTGGGGAGAACAGGGTACTGGACTAGATAGGTCTTGGGTCTGATCCAGCAGGGCTCTTATGTTCACAGCTCAATTGCTAGAGCACATGCTTTACAGATATAAAGAAGCCAAGTTCAGCTCCAGTTTAAAAGATCTCAGGTAGAAAAAAGACCTCTGATCAAGACCTTGGAGGTCTGCTTCCAGCCAAAGCAGACAAGGTTTTGTTCAATGGGCAAACTGACTGACTCCGCATAAGGCAAGTCCACAGATCCATGTTTAAACACATAGGGCTCATAGGCTGAGCAACACAGTGGGAGTAAATTCTCCGCAGGGCGAGGTGATCTAGAGCAGGGATTCTCAATGCTGGGTCTCCAGATGTTATTGGACTTCAACTCCCATAATCCTCAACCAAAGACCACTGGGGCTGGGGATTATGGGAGTTGAAGTCCAATACCATCTGGAGACCCAACGTTGACAATCCCTGATCTAGAGCAGGAATTCCCAATCCTGGTTCCTAGATGCTGGACTACAATTCCCATCATCCCCCAGCCAAAGGCCATTGTGGCTGGGGGATGATAGGAGTTGTAGTCCAACATCAGAGGACTCAAGGTTAGGAACTCTTGCCCTGGGGCACAGCCTAAAGGCATATGGAAGAGCCCCTGGTGGCGCAGTGGTAAAACTGCCACCCTGTAACCAGAAGGTTGCAAGTTCGATCCTGACCAGGGGCTCAAGGTTGACTCAGCCTTCCATCCTTCCGAGGTCAGTAAAATGAGTACCCAGAATGTTGGGGGCAATATGCTAAATCATTGTAAACCGCTTAGAGAGCTTCCAGCTATAGAGCGGTATATAAATGTAAGTGCTATTGCTATATGATGCAACCACCTTGCTGAAACTAAGCAGGTCTGTGTATGATCAATTTTTGGATGGGAGATTACCCTGCAAGTCAATTTATGCTACCTTGAGGAATGGGAGAAAGATGAGATACAAATTATATAATGATAGGACTGAAAGGAAACCTGGAAGTCTTCTAGGCAATGTGTGGGTCCCCAGACTTCAACTCCCATAATTCCAAGCAAAGGCCACTGGGGCTGGGGATTATGGGAGTTGAAGTCCAATAACATCTGGGGACCCACACGCTGATAAACCCTGTTCTAGGCCAAAGCTCTTGTTCAGTGCAGGAAACTGCTACAGCCTCCCTGAGAGACGGCCATCCAGCCTTTATCTACAAATCCACTTGCTCACCAGTGGCAAGTGCCCCCAGCTGTCTGGCAAGCAGGACACCCAGCACCATACAGATCTCCTCAGAGGTCTCATTTTCACTACCATTTCTGAGACGGGAAGGAACAGCAGCAAACCTCCTTTAACAGTAGGTGAGGACTCCCACTGTTTCTTACCATCTCCATGTCCGAGTGCAAAAAACCCTTAAAATTACTTATTTATTGTATGTGTACATCGCCCCAAACTCACATCTCTGGGTGAAAAATAAAACAGAGCATACATAAAAGAAAACACAGAAATTAAAACAGTTTAAAACCACAATTCTCGTTTTAAAAGCTTGGGTGAATAAATGTGTCTTAAGAGGCTTTTTAAACGTTGTCGGAGATGGGGAGGCTCTTATTTTGACATGTAGTGTATTTCAAAGCTATAGGGGGCAGAATGACAGAAGTTCTGCTTCTCTCCCAAGCCCTCTGTCTGTGTGCCAGAAAAGGATCAGAGGGAAAGAGGAGAAACTGGTGACAACCACAAATCATGGCTGGCTAGTGAGCTAAGCCTAAGTTTGCAGATTTCCGACTATCACATCTCCCTCGAGTCTTCCCTTCCCCAGACTAAACACACCTGGCTCCATCAACCATTCCTCACAGGACTTGGTTTCCAGACCAACCATCTTTGCATGTTTTATCGTCACACAGGACGCTTGAGCCTGTCCCTTTTGCCCTATTGGTCAGTTCCACTCATGAGGTATGGCCGAGACTGAATGCTTGCACCCCAGGGGAAGGGGCTGTGCCCAGTATTCCCTCTAACAGGTATTCCCAGATGTTGTTCACTACAACTCCCAGAATTCCCCCCTTCCCCTACCAATGGGTACCAAAAATAGGACCTTACTTAAAATGTGCAGAAGCACAAATGTGCAGGAGCATGCTACTTGATGCCGGACTGGGAGGAAACTATTAAGACAGCAACTTATCTACAAGACAGATTACCCACTAAAACCAAAGATTTAACAACATTTGAATTGTGGAACAGGGGAGAAAAAAAAACACAGCTTAAAGAGTGTCTGGAAGTAAAGCATATGTGTTCATCCCCAAGGAGCAGAGGGGGAAATTAGACTGTAGAAGCGAGGAAGAAATGTCTGTGGCAGATGAATCAGGCAGTAAAAATGAGAGAATCCTCGACCCTGCTAGAGACACTATCAACCTGAAATAAAGTGGACAGGTGAGCTACCCAAGGTACTCTGGAGCATTTTGAAATTAAAACATAAAAGAAAGCTTACTGCACAAGGTCACTTCTCTGTCGTCGTCCTCCTCCTGCTTCACTTCCCTACACAGCTGCTTCTGCCCAGCATCCGACGGAGCCTGCTCTACCTCAGAGGAACTCACAGCCACTTCCACAAGTGGTGCCAGAACCTGAAACAACAGTAAAGATGCCCTTCAGGGTTAAGTGCGGAAAGGAAGTCAATGGGGTCAAGCCCCAGTGCAGTCTTCAGCTGTCATTCATGCCGCCAGCAACCCACTGGAATTCAGAGTTGCTTTCCACCTTGGTCAACAGTCGAGACCTTTCCTCAAACAGAAAGGGGAGCTGCAGTCCCGACACCAAGGTGATGTCAGCCATGTCCCCCTTTGGGGCCATGAGAATTCCCAGAAGAAACTGCCCTCACCCGCTGTGGCCACCATCTTTCGGCTTCTTTCTGTCTCTGCAGGAAAACCTCAGCCAGGATCACGGCCTGGGCACAGGTCTCTGGGCCACGTTCCTGGACCCAGCTCCGGATCTCCGGGGGCAGGATGGCCAGGAACTGCTCCAGGATCAGCAGCTCCAGGATCTGCTCCTTGGTGCGTCTCTCTGTTCTCAGCCACTGATGACAACGTTCCTGAAGTCGGCTGTGGGCTGCTCTTGGTCCCTCAGCCTCTTGGTAGCAGAACTGCCTGAAGTGCTGGCGCTGCTTCTCCCTCCTCTGGGCGGCCCCTTGCAGGATGGCCACCTTCACCTTTCTGTAGTTCCCTGCAGTTCCGGCCTCCAGTCTGTGGAAGGCCCGCTCGGCTTCCCCGCTGAGGGCCGGCCGGAGTCGGGTCACCCACTCTTCCTTGGGCCACCGGCAGGCTTCGGCCACTTGCTCGAAGGAGGCCAGGAAAGCTCTGGCATCGTCCCAAGGAGCAGGCTCCTCTGGCAGCAGAGGGGCTCCCCAGTCTGAGTGAGGGGTCTCCACCGTCTTCAGCAGCACCTGCCATTGGGCCTCCCATCGCTGAAGTGGCCCCTCAGCCAGCTGCTGTTTAACTACTTCTTCTGGTCTCCTTTGCAGGAATTCCCCGATACTTCCAGCCTGGATAATGTGAGGGGTCTTGTCAAATCCTGGTTTGGGGCCTAACGAAGCTTCCTCCTCCACTTTTATCTCCAGGCGTTTCCATGGTTCCAATGGAGATGGGGCCTGGGGACTGGAACCCAAGCATCTCCCCTCCTCCCCAGCCATGGTCTCCCTCCGAACACAAACGCTCAGAGACCCTTTGCCCCCAATGTTTACAGCCAAAGGGCCCTTTGAATGGCTAAGTGTTTTGCATATGAATTTCTGCCCTTGCTACAACAGGCACACTGGTGCTGCCTTTCTTCACAGCACTTGTATTCATAGATCAGGAAGCTGATATGCAGCAAGCGGCTTCTGGGGTCCAGGAATGGAAGGATTTTCCTACAGAGAAGGGAACAGGAAAATGAGAATAATGAACACTTTACACTCACAAAATGCCAACAAAGGTGAGGAACACAGGAAGGGGTGGTGACACAGGAAGCCATATTCTACCATGTCAGGCCCCTCTTGGTGCATCTATTTCAGTGTTGTCTGCAGTGCAGAAGTTCTGGAGAGCTTCTCTGCACTGACTGGCAGAAGTTCTCCAGCAGGATTTCCAGTCTCCTGCCTTTGGGCTTCTCGGAGGCATCTGGTGGGCCACTGTGGGGAACAGAAACAGACCAGATGGGCCTTGAGCCTGATCCAGCAGGGCTGTTCTTATGTTCTCGCCCTACTTGGAGATGCTGCCAGGGATTGAACTTTTGGATCTACTGCATGCCAAGCGGGTGCTCTGCCTCTCAGCTACAGCCCCTCCCTATATTATGGAGCCCTACTACAGCAAGTCAGACCCGTGGCCTGTCGTGCTCCGGATTGTGTGCTCTAACTGGCAGAAGCACTCCAGGGTTTCAGGCTGCCTTTCCCAGCCCTACCTGAGGATGTCAGGGGTTGAACCTGGGACCTTATGCATACAAAACAGCAGCTCTACTACCAAGCTACAGGTCAATATGATGCTGCCTTATATCGAGCCAATCCCTTGGTCCATCTGTCCCATTATTGTCTATACCAGGGTTTCTTAACCTTGGGTCCCCAGATGTTGTTGAACTACAACTCCCATCATCCTCAGCCACAACGGCCATGTCTGGTGATGGGAGTTGATGATGGGAGTTGTAGTCCAACAACATCTGGGGGGCCAAGATTAAGAAACCCTGGTCTACACTACAGTGACTGATAGCAGTTCTGTAAGGATCAGGCTGGTTTTCCCAGCTGTACCTGGAGATGCCAAGAACAGACCAAATGAATTGGGGCAGCCCGATAGGCTTATGGTAGCAAGCATGGATTATCCCCTTTGCTTAGCAGGGTCTGCCCTGGTTTGCATATGAATGGGAGACTACATGCATGTACTATTAAGATATTCCCCCTTAGGGGATGGGACCACTCTGGGAAGAGCATCTATGCACTTGCAATCATTCCCTGGCAGCATCTCCAAGATAGGTCTGAGAGAGACTCCTGCCTGCGACTTTGGAGAAGCTGCAGCCAGTCTGTTCAGACAGTTCTGAGCTAGATGGACCAATGGTCTGACTCTGTATAAGGCAGCATCCAATGTTCCTTCCATGACCACTGGTGCCATATAACTGGTGAGATAACAGAAACTCATATCTTGGATTTTTGCTGTAGACAAGCCACAGGACAGAAAGAAAAGATAATTCCAGCCATGACAGGAAGATAAAGGCCCTATCTACCCCCAGCACAGTACCTCCAGTGACTGTTGCTGGTGTCTAACTTCTGTTTCTTTTAGACTGTGAGCCCTTTGGGGACAGGGATCCATCTTATTTTTGTTGTTATTTCTCTGTGTAACCCACCCTGAGCCATTTTTGGAAGGGCGGTATAGAAAATAAATAAGTACTGTAAGTAAGTTCACTGTCATCTGAAAGGTTTCTGCCAGAGGGTTACATTGCCCATCAACCAATCCCCAAATCTGGAGCTCTGCTGACATCCCCTTTATTATTATTATTAATTTGATTTCTATACCACCCTTTCAAATATGGCTCAGGGCAGTTTACACAGAGAAATAATACATAAATAAGATGGATCCCTGTGCCCAAAGGGCTCAGTCAAAAAATAAACATAAGATAGACACCAGCAACAGTCACTGGAGGTACTATGCTGGGGGTGAATAAAGCTAGTTACTCTCCCTCTGCTAAATAAAGAGAATCACCACGTTAAAAGGTGCCTCTTTGCCAAGTTAGCAAGGGTCCTTTAATAGATGTGGTGGCCACTGACAGCATATGATTCTCCTGCATTGCTCTGGTATATCTGAAAGTCTGAGCCATGCAGGTGTCGGAAACAGACAGCACAATCCCCTTCTGCACTTCCCCTCTCAGATCCCAGAGCAGTGCTGGAGTGGCAAGGAACCTTGTCATGTGGCCCAGAACTTCTGACAATGCTGGAGATTCTGGGAGGAGTCTACAGTTGCTATGCCACTCAACATGACTTTAGGATGGGCCTTGCTGAACTCAAGATTCAGCCCCACTCTGGGGGAAGTTACCAACCAGCAAAGTACTACTAGACTACAAGTTCTCAGTGGTGTTTACTTTTTTTTTAAAGTGATGGTTCCCTATCCCAAAAGGGCTCACAGTCTAAAAAGAAGCTTAAGACACCAGCAACAACCACTGGAGGAATGTTGTGCTGGGATTCAATAGGGACAGTTGTTCCCCCCCCTGCTAAATAAGAGGACTATCACTCAAAAAGATGCCTCTTTACTCAATTAATAGGGCAAACTAAGGAATAAGCCTAGGAATAATCCCAGCCACACTTGTAGGGACTTATCTCTGTTTTAAAAGGGCTTACACTACACTGAAAAGCTGATGGGCTCTCTACCAATGGAGTCCCATAGGAAGGTACAATTTTCTTCTTCTTCTTCAGAGAGAGGGGGTGGGGGGGACATGGCATACCAGGCCATTCGAGGCCCACAAAAGCCAGGGTGCAATTTTTCTGAATCCCTAGCTTAATATATATAGCCTGACCCCTAATAAACAATGCAGCCTTTTACAGAGTCAGACCTTTGGTCCATCTGCTCAGTTTCACCTACTCTGACTAGCAGCAGTCCTCCAGGGTTTCGGACAGCAATCTTTCCCAACCCTGCCTGCAGAAGCCAGAAATTGAACCTGGCACGGGTTACTTTTAGTAGAGAAAGAACTAAACTCCCGTCTCCCTCCCTTTGCCCATGACCTAAGCAGGCTGCACAGACAGGGATAAAAAGGTTTTTTACTCACTCCATCCACCGGTTGATTCACTCATTCATTCTTCCAGCAAGAGACGTCTTGCATCTTCTCTTTTAATCGCATTCCCCCCTCCCTTTCACCCAACTCTCTAAAGTCACTCCTCTTCCCGCGTTCTCTTGCAGCAACACAAGTCGCATTCGCACAAACATGCAGACGGCAGAGCATTTTTTTTAAACCGAAGGCGGGGCTACAACAGGAAGAAGCTTGCCAGCACCGAGTCTCTCGCAATTCTAGGTCCTTTCTAGGAATCGGAAACTCAGTCTTTTTAACCCTTTATATAGCTCTGCAAGAACACCTCAATGAAATGCTAATACTCTTTACTGGTGGTGGCTAGGCTTACCTTTTGCAAAGGGGTCTCTCCCCTTCAACGTTTTTCCTTCTTGGTGTTGCACCGATTATATATAAAGTATTTCAATAGTAAGTTGTTATTTATTTATGTATTTATTTATTGGATTTATATACCACCTAGTATAAAAATCTCAAGGCGGTGTAGAGAATTAAAACATTATTAAACAGAATTAAAAAGTATAAAATATAAAACACTAAACATTAATAAAAGGATAAAAGTTATAATAGATAAATAGTTATATCAAAGTGGCAAATGTAATCATTATTAAATGTTTGGAATCGTATGTAGTAGTTCAGCAGCAGTAGTAAATTGTATCCTGTTCTTCCTACAAGGAGCCCAGAGCAGTAAACATGATTATGTTTATCCTCACAACAACCCTGCGAGGTAGGTTAGGCTAAGATAAATGACTGTCCCAGAATCACGCAGCACATTTCAGGGTGAGGCTGAACAGGGATTCAGAAATGTCTCCCTCATCCTAGATCAGGGGTAGGCAACCTTGGCTGTCCATGCTGTTGTTGACCTATAACCCCCATCATCCCCAGTGACAATTTTGTGGCTGGGGATGATGGGGGTCGTAGTTCGACAACAGCTGTAGAGTCAAGGTTGCCTATCCATGAACTAGCCCAACATTCTAACCCTTTCAACACACGGGTAATAATTCAGTAATTATTTGCATAGAAAACATATACAAATAATACAACTGAATACACATATTTACAAATGTAGGGGAGCTGTATAATGGAACATTTTAGAGTATCCGGGGTGTAACTATAATAAGGCAAGGGGAGACAGTTGTCTGGGGGCCCACTGCCTTGGGGGGCCCCCAGAGGAAGTCACATGACTGACTCCTCCAGCCGTGCACCCGCCTGGGCTTCCTTCAGTTGTATTCATCCTCCGAAACTGATGTGAGAGTTAAGACCTGGAGCTACCAGAACAGCATGTCTTTCTCTAGTCCCATGAAATGACTTGCATCGTCCACAATTTACAAAGCCTTTTAAAAATAATTTAGGATGATGTTCTATTGTGGCACATAGGTTTTAGTTTATATAGATATAGATATAGATATAGATATAGATATAGATATTTGTTACCACTATTCAGCCTCATTTAAGATTTCTTTACTTCATGAGATGAGCTTCAATCGGGGGGGGGGATTTTAAAACCTTGTCTCTGGGCTCACTCCAACCTTGCTATGCCCCTGGAGTAGATAACTATAAGAGTACATTAGATTCAGAGAGATAGTATAGCGCAAAATACAGTTTAGCATAGAAATTTTAGAATAGACACTAGAGTTGAGAACAGTGTAAAAGAAAAAACTGCACAAGCCAGAACAACTGATTAAAAATCAAGCTGGACCCCCTCAAAAAACACCCCCAACAGAGTGCATGAGAGATATTTGAGAACAATATTTTAGAACTGAAATATCTTCACTATACTTTTATTAACCAATTCCAGCCAAAAATGAAACAGAATAGTCATTTTGTAAACTTTTTCTTTGCCAAAAAAAAAGGGATACATTAGAGACGTGGAAACAGTATTTTAGAACTGAAATATTTCCAGTTTTATACTTTTAGTAGCCCCTCCATGGCCAAGAATGGAACTGAACAACCTGGAATGGCCATTTCATAATAATATATTTGTCAAACACAGTGGGGGCTGCTAAATACATTCAAACTGAATTTGAATAAGATGGAGGTACTGATTGTGTGGGATCGGGACCCGAGAAATGGTTCAGATCTGCCTGTTCTGCATGAGGTTACACTCCCCCTGAAATATGAGATACGTAGCTTGGGAGTGCTCCTGGAACCAACACTCAGGTTGAGGCAGTGGCCAGGAGTGCTTTTTATCAGCTTTGGCTGATTTTTAGATTGTGAGCCCTTTGGGGACAGGGATCCATCTTATTTATTTGTCATTTCTCTGTGTAAACTGCCCTGAGCCATTTTTGGAAGGGTGGTATAGAAATTGAATTAATAAATAATAATGATAATAGTAATAATCTCAATAAGTCAGCAAAAACATTCAGATATTTATTTTTTTTAAAAGCAATTAGCATGTGGAGTACAAAGTTAACAATCAATTGTGAGACACTTGGACAGGTTAACATCAGAAGAGGTATTTTCCAAGGGGACTCACTATCCCCTCTGTTGTTTGTAATCGCCATGTCTCCACTTTCACAAATAGTGAACAAAACAGGCCTTGGATACCAAACATCTAAAACCTCAAGTTAAAAAAAAACATCTGCTCTGCATGGATGATTTGAAGTTGTATGGAAAGTCCCAATCAGAAATCGAATCACTGCTACTCTGTCTGCCTATTCAGTAGCGATATAGCAATGGAGTTTGGTCTAGATAAGTGTGCCGTATTAATAATGAACAGAGGAAAAATAACAAAAACAGAAGGAATAGAACTGCCCAATGGAAACAACATCAAGAACTTGGAAGAGAAAGAACATTACAAATACTTGGGCATTCTTCAGTCTGATAACATCAAACACACTGAAGTTAAAAGAAAAATTGGAAGAGAATACATCAGGAGAGTTAGAAAAATTCTAAAGTCCAAACTCAATGGTGGGGACACCATAGAAGCCATAAACACCTTGGCTATACCCATCATTAGATACAATTCGGGAATAATAGACTGGACCCAGGCAGAACCAGAGATGCTAGTTTGTAAGCCTAGGAAAATAATGACCATCAATCACGCTCTGCACCCCCGCAGTGATGTAGATAGGCTATACCTCCCTTCCAGCTCAGGTGGAAAAGGAATGCTTCAAGTGCATCAAACAGCAGAGGAGGAGAAAAGAGGCACTGAAGAATATATGAAGGACAGTGAAGAAGATTCACTTCAAATGGTCAATAATGAGAAACTATTCAACACCAATGAAACAAAGCAGGCCTACAAGAAAGAACAAGTCAAGAACCGAGCAGAAAAATGGAGAAGTAAACCACTGCATGGTCAATATTTGCACAAAATAAGTGGAAAATCAAACCTCACCAAGACCTGGCAATGGCTTAAGAATGGCAACTTGAAGAAAGAAACAGAGGGTTTAATACTGGCTGCACAAGAACAGGCACTAAGAACAAATGCAATAAGAGCCAAAGTCGAAAAATCCACCACAAACAGCAAGTGCCGCCTTTGTAAAGAAGCAGATGAAACAGTGGACCACCTAATCAGCTGTTGTAAAAAGATCGCACAGACTGACTACAAACAAAGGCATGACAAGGTAGCAGGGATGATACACTGGAACATCTGCAAAAAATACAAGATACCTGTAGCCAAAGATTGGTGGGACCATAAAATTGAAAAAGTTGTAGAAAATGAAGATGTAAAAATATTATGGGACTTCCGACTATAAACAGACAAACGTCTGCCACACAATACACCAATGAGAAGAAAGAAAGAAAACCAAGTCAAAATAATCGACATAGCAATACCAGGTGACAGCAGAATAGAAGAAAAAGAAACAGAAAAATAACAAAATACAAAGATCTACAAATTGAAATTGAAAGGCTGTGGCCGAAGAAGACCAAAATAATCCCAGTAGTAACTGGCGCCCTAGGTGCAATTCCAAAAGACCTTGAAGAGCACCTCAACACCATATGGGCCACAGAAATCACCATCAGCTAACTACAAACAACAACTTTACTGGGAAGAGCCTACATTTTGCGGCAATACCTATAATAACAACAACAATATTGATAATAAAATTCAGCCATCCCAGGTCCTTGGGAAGGACTCGATGTCTGGATAAAGCAAACCAGTCAATAACACCTGTTTGACTGTCCAAAGAAATAATAATAAGAAAACAATTAAACACAAGGACCTTCAGATAGAAATTGAGTGGCTCTGGAAAAAGAAAACAGTGGTGGTGCCAATAGTTGTCGATGCCCTTGGTGCAGTACCAAAAAAGGCCCTGCTGCCGCCGCTCCTCCTCATGGGTGGCAAACAGGGAAGTCCCGCCACCTGGTTCCCTCCCACCCCAGCATCCCACGGCGCCTGGCCTCAGCGGCCGGTCCTGCCACCTCCTGGCCGAGAGCCGCCTCCGCGGCCAGGCCCAGCACCTCCGTGGTCTGGACCGCCGCCAGGCCGAGTGCCACCTTTGCGGCCGGGCCCGCCGCGGCAAGTGCCATCTCCGCGGCCCGCCGTGCCCGCTGCCGCCACTTACCAGCCTCTGCGGCCAGCCTCTTCAGGGCCAGCTACCTCTCCCCAGCCCCCACCCCCACATTCTGCCCCAGTCTCCGGGCGGGGACGGGCCCAGGCTGCCGGGCCGAGTGCCGCCTCTGCGGCCGGGCCCGCCACCTCGCCTCACCTCTGCGGCTGGGCCGGACGCACCGCCACCATGGCCTGGCCCGCTGCCAGCCAATTCTCCTGGGTGCACCAGCCAATCAGGTGCCTCCTCCGCCCAGCCAATCAGGCTGGATGCTGACATATCTATATATGTATTTCTCCTGGGTGTGCCTTCGAATGTGTGTCACACATTCGAAGGCACACCCAGGAGAAATACATATATAGATATGTCAGCTACGTCCATTTCTGAAGGTAAATGATCTTAAAACAGTGGTGCATATGCTGGTAACCTCTAGGCTTGACTACTGCAATACAGTCTACATGGGGCTGACTTTGTACCTAGTCTGGAAACTACAATTGGACCATAATGCGGCAGCCAGTTTGGTCTCTGGGATACCCGAAGCGACCATATAACATTGGTTTTAAAAGAACTGCACTGGCTGGCTGCTAATAGGTTTCTGAGCAAAATACAAAGTGCTGGTTATTACACATAAGGCCCTCAATGGCTTGGTCCAGGGTACTTAAGAAAGTGCCTTCTGTGTCATGAACCCTGTCACCTATTAAGATCAACTGGTGAGGTCCATTTACGGTTGCCGCCGATGGCTTGTTTGGTGGTGACTTGGGACCAGGCCTTCTCTGTGGCTGCCCCAGGGCTTTGGAATACAGTAATCCCTCGACCTACGAACTACTCAACTAACGTTGTTTTCAAGTTACAAGCGACAAAAAAGACCGGAAGTAGTTGCCGGTTTAGATTCAGCTTACTCGACCTACGAATTTTTAGATGCGGCTTCCTCGAATTACGAATGTTTTCAGACTTCCGTGGTGCGCTCCTCGACTTACGAAAATTTCGACCTCCGAACGTGCGTTCGGAATGGATTATTTACATAAGTCGAGGGACCACTGTATGTTCCCTGTTGAAATAAGAGCATCACCTTAGGAAGACCCCCTCAAGATGCACCTGTTTTCTCAAGCTTTTAACTGAATTAATTATTTAATCTGTTTTTATTTTATAAGATTGTTTTTATTTAACATGTGAAATTTTAATGGTTTTTATTCTGTGTTATACTTCTGTTTTAATTCAGTACACTGCCTAGAGATGCACATTTCAGGCTGAATAAAAATATGATAGATAAATAGATAGATAGATAGATAGATAGATAGATGAAATGGTACGTGGCAGAAAAGGCTTTACAGCAATAAACCCACAAGAACATATTTAGAAATTATTATAGCAATGGTTTATATGTATAGTTAATGTGAACCGCGCAGACAGGTAAGCGGGAAGTCAATATTTATTTAATCAAATAAATGCAAGTAATTTGAATGTAAAGCTATTGTAAAAGCCAATAAAAATTTTAAAATGCAAAAAAACCCGCAAACATATTTAGAAATTAGGAGAAGG
Source organism: Hemicordylus capensis (assembly GCF_027244095.1). Taxonomy (NCBI): domain Eukaryota; kingdom Metazoa; phylum Chordata; class Lepidosauria; order Squamata; family Cordylidae; genus Hemicordylus; species Hemicordylus capensis. Next base: position 244,938,289 of record NC_069658.1, on the reverse strand, counting down.
GGCAGTTTGCCAAGTACCCTGAGAAGGATTTACAGGAGAGAAGGAAATCTTGTTTTCCTTAATGGCAATGAGACTTTAGCTAGGCAATTCTCTATTTTCTCTTATGAACCCTGTCTGTTTTTAGACACCTTGGAAGGGTTTGCTTGTTTAAAGAACATAAGAACAGCCCTGCTGGATCAGGCCCAAGGCCTATCTAGTCCAGCATCCTGTTTCGCACAATGGCCCACCAGATGCATCAGGGAAGTCCACAGGCAGGAGTTGAAAGGGGCATGCCCTCCCTCCTGCTGTTACTCCCCTTCAACTGGTATTCAGAGGCATCCTGCCTTTGGGGCTGGAGGTGGCCTACTGCCCTCCAACTAGTAGCCGATGACAGACCTCTTCTCCATGAAGTCACCCAAACCCCTCTTAAAGCCATCCAGGTTGTTGGCTGCCATCACATCTTGTGGCAGAGAATTCCACAAGTGGATTATGCATTGTGTGAAAAAGTACCTCCATTTGCTGGTCCTAAATTTCTGGGCAAATGTTTTCTGGCTCCTAATGTCTTTGGAACCCACCTAATGGCATAGCGGGGAAATGACTTGACTAGCAAGCCAAAGGTTGCCGGTTCGAATCCCTGCTGTATGTTTCCCAGACTATGGGGAACACCTCAATCGGGCAGATGTGATATAGGAAATTGCTCAGGGGCATAACTATAATAGGGCAAAGGGAGACAGTTGTCTAGGGGCCCACTGCTTTGGCTCCTCCCAGAGACAAGTCACATGACTGACTCACCCAGCCGCACACCCGCCCAGGCTTCCTTCAGTTGTATTCATCCTCCGAAACTGATGTGAGTGTTAAGACCTGGAGCTACCAGAACAGCATGTCTTTCTCTAGTACCATGAAATGACTTGCATTGTCCACAATTTACAAAACCTTTAAAAAAATAATTTAGAATGATGTTCTATTGTGACACATAGGAGATATATATAATTTTACTCTGCTTTTTGTTACCACTATTCAGCCTCATTTCAGATTTCTTTACTTCATGAACTGAGCTTCGGGTGGGGGGGGGGGCATTTTAAAATCTTGTCTCTGGGCTCACTCCAACCTTGCTACGCTCCTGAAGTTGCTCAAAAGCATCATCTCATCCTGCGCAGGAGATGTCGACCGCGGACTTTACTTTGATGTCTTTGGAACTTGAACTTTCATGCTTCCTCCTTTGTGTCTCCGCCTTCCCCTCCCGATTCTATCAATTAATTATTTCACAGAACGGTTAGCAGTCAACGGGGTCAGAGTTGTATGGAAGTTGTATCAGAACTTCACGTTCTGCATCGACATTAGCAATATGGAGGGCACGTAATGCAAACAGGGCCCTTATTTTAACGTGCTGACCCACAAATGGAGGCGCTCCAATGGGAACCAGAAGTGAAGGCTGCGTGTGTGAGCTCTTGTCTCTTTCCGTGCTCTGCTCAGAGGGTTCCTCTTTTCAGGTGCATGTGCACGCTCAGTGGGGAAAGGGAATCTGGAGTCTGGACTGGTGAGTTTCCTTAGCGAGGGAGTGGAGCTGCAGGGAGGGAGCAACGGGTTCCAGTCGCAGCGCTAACTTAAAAGGAAGGTGTGTGTGGGAGAGGGCTGCAGTTTGGAAAAAACGGGGCTGGATAAAGAAAGAAACTTTGCCAAAAGAAGGGAGGTGGGGCTTGCTAACTGGGCAAAGAGGCACCTTTTACCGTGGTGATTCTCTTTATTTAGAAGGGAGAGAGTAACTGGCCCTATCCACCCCCAGCACAGTACTTCCAGTGACTGTTGTTGGTGTCTGTCTTATGTTTCTTTTAGATTGTGAGCCCTTTGGGGACAGGGATCCATCTTATTTATTTATTATTTCTCTATGTAAACCGCCCTGAGCCATTTTTGGAAGGGCGGTATAGAAATTGAATTATTATTATTATTATTTCTTGTTTACACAGTCAGACAGGTGTTATTGACTGGTTTGTTTTATCCAGACATCAAGTCCTTCCCAAGGACCTGGGATGCCAGAATTTTATTGTCAATTGTTATAGATATCGTCGCAGAATATAGGCTGTTCCCAGTAAAGCTGCTTTTTGTAATTGGCTGATGGTGATTTCTGTGGCCCCTATGGTGTTGAGGTGCTCTTCAAGGTCTTTTGGAACTGCACCCAGGGCGCCAATCACCACTGGGATTATTTGGGTCTTTTTCTGCCACAGCCTTTCAATTTCAATTTGTAGATCTTTGTATTTGGTGATTTTTTTCTATTTCTTTTTCTTCTATTCTGCTATCCCCGGGTATTGCTATGTCGATTATTTTGACTTGTTTTTCTTTCTTCTCGACTACAGTTCTATCTAGTGTATTGTGTGGCAGATGTTTGTCTGTTTATAGTCGGAAGTCCCATAATATTTTTACATCTTCATTTTCTTCAACTTTTTCAATTTTATGGTCTCACCAATGTTTGGCTACAGGTAGCTTGTATTTTTTGCAGATGTTCCAGTGTATCATCCCTGCTACCTTGTCATGCCTTTGTTTGTAGTCAGTCTGTGCGATCTTTTTACAACAGCTGATTAGGTGGTCCACTGTTTCATCTGCTTCTTTACAAAGGCGGCACTTGCTGTTTGTGGTGGATTTTTCGACTTTGGCTCTTATTGCATTTGTTCTTAGTGCCTGTTCTTGTGCAGCCAGTATTAAACCCTCTGTTTCTTTCTTCAAGTTGCCATTCTTAAGCCATTGCCAGGTCTTGGTGATGTCTGATTATTATTATTAATAATTAATAAATTATTATTATTATTATTATTATTATTATTATTATTATTATTATTATTATTATTGGTTGCCAGATTGGCTTGAGTGAAGACTGTGGGGCAGGAGAGCTGGGGTTGCCAGTTCTCCAGGACTGACCTGGAATCTCCAAGAATCTGCACTGCATCCCTTTCCAGGTGGCTTCTGAAGGCCATGCTGGATAGTTGAATGACATGAAATTGGGGGGAACTATTTCCTGTACTGAGCAGGGGCTGGACTAGAAGACCTCTAGAGCTCCCTCCAACTCTAAAGTTATATTATTCTATGGACAAAATATGGGGGGGGGGTGTGGATAACCAGAAATACCTCCATTCAGAGTTGGCAACCTAGAAGAGATAGACAAGCATTTGCAGAGAGCAGAAGGTATGACAGAGGGAGACCCGAAAGAAGAAAATGTGGGTGCAGCCTGACACCAGGGAGCCCCTTACAATCTACTGTGAAAACTGATAAAGTAACGACCCCGAAAAGGCCTTGGCTTGACTTGTCTGAAATGGGAAAATGTACTGGAGGCAAAGGAAGGGGGGGGAGCAAAGGAGTGAGGATGTCTTGAGGGGAAGTTACTACCTAACAGGCTGAAAACTGCAAGGCAATAGACAAAAAGATGTTTTTTGCTCAGCACATGTCTCAATGGGCATTAGCTTGTCTTGCTACTTCTGCTTTGCAAATATATAACATGAACTTTTTTTAAAAATGGTTTTATTAGTATTATAAGTAGAAATAGAAAAAATTACATCTCTGAGAGTCCAACAAAACCATACAAACAGATCTTATCCATTAACCCCCCACAAAAACCCATACATAAAAAAGATGCAATAATAGTAATTGTATATGTATATGTGTATGTATGTGAAAAGAAAGAAATATTGTTAATAACAAACCTAGCAAAATCTAATCCTAAATCTAACCTTCAATAAAGGACTTTGAACCTCTCAAGGAAAACTCCCCATGAACCAATTGATCGTCCAACAATTATGTAGTTTAAAGAAGCGAAAACCAATCCTACCATGACAAAAAAGATATAGATAATATAAGTAATTCAAGCACAGAACCAAACATCTGCAGTGTTCTGCAATAGATATTCCCATCCCAGCTCGCACGCTGAAATAGTATTAATAAATATTAATGATTAGCTTCTATATTCTTTAGGAGAGAAAGAAGGAGTGGAAAGAAAGGTGACCACACCCTAAAGAGGATTTGGGGGGCCCTGTGGGTTGTGGAGGCCCTGGACTTCGGCCCCAAAATCCAGGGGTAAGAGCGCCTCTGCCTACTCTTCCCCTCTCCCTCCAGCGACACAGTCTCCATTTGAATCCCCCATCCCAGGAATCCTGGTGTGTGTGTGTGTAGGTGGGGAGACATTAAATTAAATTAAAATTAAAACCACAATGTTTGCATGAGTTTCGATCAAAACACCTATGATGCAGTTTCTGTAGGTTTCATTTACGCACATTCAAGAATTGACCAATGGGTCGATATGCCAAAAGGGGTGACAAATTGGGTTATAGGTTATCCGTGGTGTGGATTCTTCTGACCAATCATTGTTCGGAAGAGTGGGGAAGCAAGGTTGTGAGGGTGACTCCGCAATTGAGCATAAGAGAGGGGCTGTTGAATGCTTTGAAAAGAAGAAGAGGAAGGAGTGCAAGAGGGGAGAGTGAAAGGCAAGAGGTTCAAACAGAGAAGCAACCACAACGTGTAACTGCGAGAAACAGGAAGAGGTATTATAAAAATAACAAACCTTTTGGTTTCTAACCATAAGGTGTGTGTGGGGGGGAAACTCTGTTAATTGACTGAGGTGTACTGATGGAATTTAGAATTGTCTCTTGCTTTTGTTTACTGAAAGCTGTCAGGATTTGAGTGAGAATAAATACTGTTCACTTTTTATTTCTTGTCTGTGTGCTTTCATGAGTCTTGGGGGAACAAAGCAAGCTAAGCATAAGGCAAATAACCTAGACTTCTGAGGACTTCTGAGTTTTCCATTCCCCACATGTGAAGGGAGAATTCCGAAGTAGCTAATTTCTTACAGCAGTTCCTTGAAGATAATGAGCTCAGAACTATGGTGCACTCCCTCCCTGATAACTTCTAGGCTTGACTACAGCAATGTGCTGTAGCAATGTGGGGCTGCCTTTGTATGGAAACTTCAGTTGGTCCAAAATGCGGCAGCTAACTTGGTCTCCAGAGTATCTCAGAGAGACCATATTATACCTGTCTTACAACAATTGCATCGGCTGCCAATAGGTTTCCAGGCCAAATACAAAGTGCTGGTAATTACCTTTAAATCTCTAAATGGCTTAGGAGGACTGGGTTACATGGGAGAGTGCCTTCTTCTGCCTGAGCCCCACTGCACATTACATCACATCTTTGGATGCCGTCAGCTCGTCTGGCGGTGACTTGGGAACGGGCCTTCTCTGTGGTTGCTCCTGGGCTATGAAATGTGTTCCCTCTAGATGTCTGTGGTTTAACATCTTTGATTGAGATTGAAATTGTGCCATTGAGTCAGTGTCGACTCCTAGCGTTCACATTCCATGTGATTTTCTTGGTAGGAGGGGTTGACCATTGCCTCCTCCCGCGCAGTATAGGAGCAGAGCAGTATTGCCTCCTCCCGCGCAGTATAGGAGCAGTATAAAAGCAGAGGGTGCTTTTCAGCACCTCCCTGCTGCCCAATATAGGTGACTGGAAATGTATTTACTAGGCACAGTTTGGGAAGCACTCCAGCGGGCATTTGAACTAACAGCCTCTTGCACTCTAGGCAAGCTGCTTCCCCGCTGCGCCACTGCAGCTGATTTACCAGCCTTTTAAAAAGCCCTTAAGACACATTACTTTAGCCAAGCTTGTTGGGGTCCCCCGGAGGGAGCTTTCCACACCTCCCAGCTAACCTGGCAAGGCTGACTCTTGTCTCCGGTTTTATTTATGTCAATCAATCAGAGGCAAGAAAGGAGATTCTTTTTTCAGTCACTTTATTCAGCTGAGCAAAGCGGACCGGGCTCCTCTCAAGCTCGCTGGCAAGAGAAAAGGCGCCCCAGAAAGTTTTACATTCAGTTTATATAGCCACGAGTAAACAACCTCACCCTACTTCCTTATTTCCAGATAGGTCCCCCCCCCTTAAAAGCAGTCTTATTGGTTACTTTAAACAAGCTATTCTTTTATACATCACATATCTCGTCAGGCTGTCCTTTTTGCAAGGTCCCCGCCCCATTTCCTTGTTCCTTCTCTTGCGGTTTCTAAGTTTGCACCTGTCAGCAGCTGTCAGCAGCTAATTGTCTGCTTGTGGTTTAGCATACGCAGAAAACAAAAATCCCCTTGGGGGGGGAGCCCTTCTCTGACCTTCCTTTGCCCTTGCAGGCTGTTTCTCTGTATCTGTCCCCTATAGTTGCAAGCAGCTTACAGAAGCAAGATGGCGCTGGTTATGCTAACTTGGCTTTCCCAGAACCCTTCAAGCTTTTAGTAATCTTTGCATGTTTTAAATTGTTTTAACACTTTGTCATATTTTGGGTTTTTTGTGTTCGTTGTTGTGAACCGCCTAGAGCCTTTGGAGTCAGGTGGTATATACATTAATACAATACAATAAAATATAAAATAAATTGTTTTTAAAAGACCATATAACCTGGCCCACCCGCATTTTGTGGTGCCCCCTGCCAGACATTTAAGCTGGCTACAGGCCCGCTGGGTGGCTCCACATTCCTCTTTCCTTACACAACAAACAGTTTCCCAAGAAACACAATTCAAACAGCCTCATGTAGGCCGACCCCAGAAAAGCCCATCCTCTATAATAAAGTGCCTGGGTGTGCGCCCATGTCCTCTGGTGTCTGCGCCCATGTCTCCCTTGGCCGTTCTGGGCATGCGCGGAGCGCATGCCCAGAACGGCCGAGGGAGAAACGGCCGCAGGCACCAGGCGGCCATGTTGGCCGGATGGCCGGCCCGGCTGTGGGAAGGCTGGAGGCGGCGGCGGCGGGACCGGACAGACTACGGGGAGGGCAGAGGCGGCAGCGGCGGGACAGGCTCAGCTGCGGGGAAAGCCGAGGCGGCAGTGGCTAGTCCGGCCCGGCCGCAGGGAGGGGAGAAACGGCGGCGGCGGGTCTGGCCTGACCGCAGGAAAGGGAAAGGCGGCAGCGGTGGGATCAGACCGGCCGCGGGGAGGGGAACTGCGGTAGCGGCGGGTCCGGCCCAGCTGCAGGGAAGGGAGAGGCGGCGGCGGTGGTGGGTCCGCCCGTTATTTTAATGGGCTTAAAAAAACTAGTGAGAAATAAAATGACAAGCATCTGTCAAACTGCTGGGCTCACTGGTCATTCTTTAAACTTTGATAAGCAAGCCATTTCTAATGTTTTCTACCTCAAAATCAGCATGGATCCTCCTCAAACTCATTTCTCCTGCACTGCCACGTTTTAAAATGAACTGTTTTCTAATTGTACGTCATAGCACATACTGCGTCTCTGATTTTTGTTTATGGCAGAATACAATTCATTTGACTGATCCTTACCATAGGGCCCTGGCTGTAGCCCTATCAGCTACGAAACTGCCTTCTGAGTCAAATGATTAGTCCATTGAGCTCAGAGTTGTCTAGGCTGATCTGCAGTGTTCAAAATTTAAAAAAAACCTTTATCTTCCAGTGTAGAACAAGGAGATCTTTCGACCTTCTTGGAATCTGTGTTGAGCACAAATAAAAGATGGGAGAGGAGGGCTCTTCTGGCCCCGGAGCAGGGAAAGGCCCAGATGTCACCCCAGCTGGGATCAATGGGGAATTCTGGGACAGGGCGGCACCAAAGATCCTGGGAGAAGACACCACCAGCTCAGATGTATCCCTCCCGCGCTTCAGGCAGTTGCACTATCAGGAGGCTGAGGGTCCTCGTGAGGTTTGCAGTCAGCTTCACTGCCTTTGCCATCAGTGGCTGAAACCAAAGCAACACGCCAAGAATCAGATCCTGGACCTGCTGGTCCTGGAGCAGCTACTGTCTTTCCTGCCCCCAGAGATGGAGAGCTGGGTCAGAGGATGTGAGCCGGAGAGCAGCTCCCAGGTGGTGGCCCTGGCCGAAGGTTTCCTCCTGAGCCAGGCAGAGGACAAGAAACAACAAGTGAGAGAGCCACTCAACCTGGGCAGAGAGGTTAATTTTCTGAAAAAAATTGAATTGGAGAACTTTATCGAAATGTTGCCAAGCAAGTTTGCATAAAATTGGCATTAATTTTCTTTCCACTGGAAATTTTGCTGTGCAAATGTTCCTGATGCCCTAAATAGATTGTGATCTCATTTCCATGCTGTACCTCAAAGGTTTTTCAAGTAGCTGAGTAGTTGAACTGAAATATATGGTGTGGTGTGGGTGGGAAATCCAATTTAAATCCTCAGTGGGGTTTGATTTTATACTGAAACAAATTCGAAGCTTCATATGGAAAGATATCATTTCAAATTAGTTACTGATTTATTAAGAAAACAATATCACACTCTCACTCTCTCTCTCACGCTTCCTAGAAGTTCTAGCCAGAAAAACATTAATTGCAACTTTGCCAAACTTGCTTAATATGGCATTGGCATCCACTGATTGTTACTAATGAATTTTATGAACTATAGATTGGCATCTGGACTAGCATTGGGTGTGTATAGCCATGCACATTCCATACTGGTGCACTTCCAGATTACCGCTGCATTGTCACCTGAGTGGGGGAAGGGATGGGTTTTTTTCCTTCTTATTTCCCCTTTCCCCCAGAGCATCACTAAATATGTCCCTGAGGACTGCATACTCCTGAGCGACATATTTAGGTGATGCACTATGAGCTTCAGAGTTTAGGCAAGATGGTGAAAATTGCCCATTCTGCTGCAAATCTGGATTTTGGCCAGTGAATGTTTAGAAATAAAGTTTTCCATGGGACAAGTAAATGATGGGACATTTTTTCATCCCCCATCTCTCTTGTTGGGAGTTGTAAAGGGCTGAAAGTGTGAGATATGATAGCTTAAAAGACATCCAAGAAAGCAACTTGGAAATAACTCAAGGGATGGCCACCCATCCCAATCCCTTTCCAGGTCTTTCCCTGCACCATTCCCTTTCTACACTCCATCCTCCCCTTTCGCTGCCTGAGAACTTCTCCTCTCTTTCAGATACAAGGAGTGTTCTCAGAAGCGGCCCCTGATTTTCCTGAGGCAGAAAAGACTCCATTGGACACCACCAGGCAGTGGATGCTTTCCAGGAGGAACTTGCAGAAGGTGGATGGAGGTGTCCCCTTGCAGGGTAAGGAGGGTTGTGTCGTATGTCCCCTTGGTCTCCCTCTCTCTCAAACATTCTCCCCCCGTCCCCCCCACCCGTGGTCTGCTTTGATAGTCACTTGAGCCCTTTTGAGGAAGATGCTTCTCTCTAGCCCCTTGCAAGATTTAAAAAATCTTTCATTTGAGCAGTTTAAGAATTTGTGCATCCAAACCTGCACTCTCAGAGATTGTGCAAAGGCATGCTTTCTTTATGGAATTTAAAAATAAAGCTGTACAAAAATACAACATTCATGTTAAGGATAAATCATTAGTGGAAAAGTGTCTTCCTTAGGCTGGCATATTTCCCATCAGATGTGTCTTCTGCATTGGCAATGCAAGAGGATGAGGAAAATATACCCACTCTCTTGTTATTTATTTATTTATTTATTTCATTTATAAATCACCCCATCCAGAGGCTCTGGGGGGTATACAACAACTTTTAAAAGACATAAACCCCACAATTAAAACAATGCAAAAAACAATATAAAACCAATTCAAAAATGATTAAAATTATTTTAAACCAATTAAAATACATTGAAAAACAGCAACACTTTACAAGCCTTGGAAGGCCAGGCCAAATAAATAGGTTTTTAGGGCTCTCTTAAAGGCTGACAGCGAGCCTAAACTGTGGATATCTGCTGGGAGTGCATTCCAAAGACCAGGAGCAGCTACAGAAAAGGCCCTGTTCCGTTGCCACCAGACGTACCGGTGGCAACCGGAGTCAGACCTCTCCAGATGACCTCAACGAGCAATGGGGGTCATACCGAAGAAGGCGCTCTCTAAGGTAACCCGGACCCAAGCCGTTCAGAGCTTTAAAGGTAATAACTAGCACTTTGTATTTGCCCAAACATATCGGCATCCAGTGCAGCTGTTTTAAGACAGGCATAATATGGTCTCTCCAGGTTGCCGCAGAGACCAATCTGGCTGCCGCATTTTGGACTAACTGAAGTTTCCAAACTACGTACAAAGGCAGCCCCACATAGAGCACATTGCAGTAGTCAAGCCGGGAGGTTACCACCTGATGCACCACTGTTTTGAGATTGTTCATTTCAAGGAATGGACACAGCTGTCGAATCAGCCGAAGCTGATAGAAAGCGCTCCTGGCCATAGCCTCCACCTGAGATACCAGGGTGAGGTCTGGATCCAAGAGCACTTCCAAGCTGCGTACCTGTTCCTTCTGGGGGAGTGTAACCCCATCCAGCACAGGAATATCTATCTCATCCCTTAAATTCCGATCCCCCACAATGAGCACCTCCGTCTTGCTTGGATTCAGCTTCAATTTGTTATCCCTCATCCAGCCCATTACTGCCTGTAGGCAGGCATTTAGGGAGTTAATGCCATTTCCTGATGATGATGATGATGATGATGATGATGATGATGATGATGATAAGGAGAAATAGATTTGGGTGTCATCAGCATACTGATAACACCCTGCACCATATCTCCTGATGACCTCACCCAGCGGTTTTGTGTAAATATTAAAAAGCATTGATGAAAAAATGCAGCCCTGAGGGACTCCATATAATAGCTCCCTGTTGCGGGACCCCTGTGGTTACTTGAAGGGAAGTCACTCTTTACCTACATCACCGAAATGTGCCCCTCTCTGTATTGTTTCTGGTCTCTGTACCAGTTTTCTGCAGTCGAAAGAGCTCAAGGGACGGCTAGGTAGGGATGTGCATGGAACCACGGAGGCATGGTCCGGCACTGGGGGGCATGTAGCTTTAAGGGGGGGTGGTAGTACTTCCCCCCCCCCACCGTTCTTTCCCCTCCGGCGCTGGTGCATTTAAAAATCTTCTTGGGGTGGCAGAGTTCCTCCCTGCTGCCCCTGCCCCCATCGTTGTCCTTCAAAGCCTTCAACGGAGTACAGCTAGTGGCATGCATGCGCCCTGCGCGGCGCGCGCACTCGTCTCCGCCGCTGGTGCGTGCGCTGCGTGATGTATGTCTTGCGCGCGTGCGCCAGCGGCGCAGACGAGCGCGCGCGCCGCACAGGGCGCATATGCACCGCTAGCTGTACTCCGTTGAAGGCTTTGAAGGACAACGACAGGGGCAGGGGCGGCAGGGAGGAACTCTGCCACCCCAAGAAGATTTTTAAACACACCAGCACCGGAGGGGGAAGAGCGGCGGGGGGGGGGGGCGGGGGGTTTAAGTACTACCACCTCCCCTTAAAGCTACATGCCCCCACCCTTCTGAACCTCCGGACCGCCGGACTTCCGAACCGGTTCGGAGGTCTTTTATATTGTGCCCAAACCGAACCATGCACACTCCTAAGGCTAGGAGCAGGCTGGTCCCTGGAGGCAAGGAGGTATTTGGCCAGGTGACTGAAAGGCTGCTAAGTTGTGTGACCCTCACCCTTACCAGAGTGATATTCAGGTGAAGGAGCCTCCTTGCTGCCACAGTCTCTAGTTTGTCTGGCATTTCTAGCCTTTACCTGCCTTTTCTGAAAGGAGAAGACCTGCAGGTGGGCTGGAATATCCAACCCCTCCCTACTGAGGCCTTTCCATGTCCCATGCCTCTTTTAACCTCTTGCCCTTTTCCTTTCTGGTATACTTGATGGAGCGAGGAGGCCATGTGAAATCCCTGCCCTGCTTTTGTGCTCAGACTCTCTCTTGTGTGGGAAGACACTTCTCTTCAGCCTCTCCCACAATTTAAAGATGTAGTGAGTTCTGACAGTTGTAGATTATACATGTCCAAATCTACATTTTGAATTGTGAACAAAGCCAATGTCAAGAGGTTTCCTTTTGTTCTGTACTCGATTCTCTCTATATCTTATTCATCTACATCTTCTTATCACTGTTGTGTCCTTTTAGGTACTGGGCTTAGGTTGGCAGTGCATTCTCAGCCATCTCTTCTTTCTGGTGGCGGTGAAGGAGCTTCACTACAAGCAGATCAGGTAGGGGAGGGATCACTGGGGAATGAGGATGGACACATCCCCCTGGAGCATCCCCCTGGAACATCCCCCTGGAGCTTTCCCAGACAGCAGACTTTACTGTGGATTTGTTGTGAGGCTTTACTGTGTGTTTGAGGCATATTGGATACTCAGATGGGGTATATAGGATACTCACCTTTTTTAAAAAGTGGGTTTTATTATCCCGAACATAAATCGGGCTAGGCTTAAATACGCAGAGAAAAACCCAAATTGTTTATGAAGTGCCCTCTGATATGTCGCACGGACTTTGGGGGTAAATCTGGCCGATATATGAATGCACACCCTCCATTCTGGTGGATATGTGAGCTAAAAGCCCTGTCTGGAAATGCTCCTGCAGTTAGAAGACTCTCTCCTTCCTCTGGCTGCTGACAAAGCTGTCTGCTAGGAAGACTGTGAAGGCCACTCTGAAGGCTTGCATCTTGCCAACTAGGTAAGGAGGCGCCTTTGAAGGTGTGACTACCCAAATTTAGAAGGGGACATCCCCTGCCCTTCTCACACCACCTCACCTGAATGACTCTTTTGGATTATGCTTAGGAGGGGAAGAACCATCATAGTATCTGCTAGGTAGTAAATGGTTTCTTTTCCTTGTTATTTCAGGTTCTGGTAACTTTTGAGGAGGTGGCTGTGTATTTCAGCAAGGAGGAGTGGGCTCTGCTGGATCTGGACCAAAGAACCCTGCACAGGGAAGTCATGAAGGAGAATTATGGGATTGTGGCCTCTCTGAGTAAGACTCCCTCTTTCCCTAGGTTCAAAAACATGTTTTTAAAATGTTTAAAAGAACCACCTCTAAAAGATCTAGTCCCATGTCGCTTTGTACTTGCATCTTCTTGTAGCTTTGCCAGAACCATCCTGGAAATCAGGTGGTTGCCCAATGTGGTACCCAGAAGGAAGATGAAATCCTAATAGTTGGCCACCAGTTAACCCTGGGTTGATGCTGCCATGAGCTCCCAGATGGACACAGCTAGGACTTCCCCTTCCGATTCCACAAAAGCCGCCCAGAGACATAAGTTTGGGCAGGGTATAAATCTGATAAATAAAAAAATAAAAAAAATAAATGGCGGATTGGATTTGTGGTTCTTCCATTGTTGGGAAATGTAACTGGAGTTTATTTATTGATCTGAGGCTCCTTTTTTATTCCAGGGTCTGACCAATTTTCTCTCTCCATTCCAGGGAGTGACAGGTGGGAGAGTGAGAATGAAGGAAAGTTCCACGGAGGATTGTTGGAAAGTACCCCATCTAAAAAGAGAGGACAACAGAGAAGGACAACTGAAGCAATACAGAAGAGGAGAAATGGATCTTGTGTTTCTCAGCGCAGTGACTTCCATGAAATTCTCACCCAAGAAAAAACAGAAAAGGAAGCCCGGAGAACTCTGTACTGTGCATATAGGAGGAGCTTCCGTTTTGATCCAAGCCCTCACTCTCAATGGAAAATGCACCCAGAGGAAAAACCTTACAAATGTTTGGAATGTGGGAAGACCTTCAGCTATAATGGAAATCTTAGAAAACACCAAAGAACCCATGCTAGGGAGTGTGGAAAGAGCTTTAGAGGGAAAACAAGTTTTACTACACGTCAAAGATCCCATACCAGGGAGAAATCATATGAATGTTTGGAGTGTGGTAAGAACTTTGCTCAGAGAGGAAAACTTACTATACATCAAAGAACTCACACTGGAGAGAAACCATATAAATGCTTGGAGTGTGGAAAGAGTTTCAGTGTGGGTGGAAAACTTATTGTTCATCAAAGAACCCACACTGGGGAGAAACCATATAAATGTTTGGACTGTGGAAAGGGCTTCTATGAGAGGTCAGATCTCACTATACATCAAAGAATCCACACAGGGGTGAAACCATACAAATGCTTTGAGTGTGGAAAGAGCTTTTACAAAAGTGGAAATCTTACTACACATCGCAAAATCCACAAAGGGGAGAAACCATATAAATGCTTGGACTGTGGAAAGAGTTTCAGTTCAAGCTCACACCTCATTTCCCATCAAAGAATTCACAGTGGGGAGAAACCATATCAGTGCTTGGAGTGTGGAAAAAACTTCACTCGAGCTGACTCCCTTGCTAAACATCAAAGGATTCACACTGGGGAGAAACCATATAAATGCTTGGCGTGTGGAAAGAGCTTCCATCGAGCTGACTGCCTTACTTCTCATCAAAGGATTCACACGGGGGAGAAACCATATAAATGCTTGGAGTGTGGGAAGAGTTTCAGTCAAAGCCCAACCCTCACTTTTCATCAAAGGATTCACAGTGGGGCAATATAAAAGCCTGAAACTTGGGGGGAAAGTCTCTTCACGTCAAAGAATACAATGAATTGTGTCATAAATGAATTCCAGCAATACAACCACATTAATTTACGGTGAAGGAAAATAGCTTAAACCCATTTAAAACTTCATTTTTAAATTTTTGCACGAGCCGTTTTGGGGTGCATTTGACCAGAGAAGGGTTTTGCTCATGAAAATTCTTGATTCATAGTCTTGAATGTATTGGAGTATTATGAAAAACATAATGACAAACAGATGGCGATGATTTTTCTGGATGCAGAGAAAGCCTTCGATAATGTTTCGTGGCAATTTATGTGGAGATTATTAGATGTAATGGGTGTTGGCAACAACTTTAGTAGGGCAATTAAGACAATTTATTCGGAGCAATATGCTAAGATTATTGTAAATGGGGAATTATCAGACAATTGTGAAATACAAAAAGGGACCAGACAAGGATGTCCACTTTCCCCATTGCTTTTCATATTGGTCCTAGAAGTGCTTTGTAGAAGTATTAGAGAAGATGATAAAATATATGGCCCTAAAATTGGGAAACAAGACTACAAGTTGAGAGCCTTTGCGGATGATGTTGTGCTTTTTTTAGAAAACCCAATGGACAAGATTGGAAGACTCTTGGAAAAAATACAACAATTTGGCCAGCTGGCTGGATTTTATATAAACAAGGCCAAAACTAAGGTTCTGACTAAAAATATGGATCAGAAGTCCAAGGATAGATTCTCTGAAATAAGTGAGCTGAAAGTGGAGAAGAAAATCAAATACTTGGGGGTCTGGCTAACAAATAATAATTCTTTGTTGTTTACAAATAATTATGTTAAAATATGGAATACAGTGAAAATTGATTTACAAAGATGGTCTAAAATGAATTTGTCTTTAATGGGAAGAATCTCAGTGGTGAAAATGAATGTCCTGCCTAAAATGTTATTTCTCTTTCAGACTATTCCTATAATCAATACTTCAACATGTTTTAAGCAATGGCAGAAGGATATAACTAAGTTTGTTTGGGAAGGGAAAAGACCAAGAATTAATTTTAAGAATTTAACAGATGCAAAGGAAAGAGGTGGTCTTACCTTACTGGACTTAAGGTTGTATTTCGATGCTGTTTGTTTAACGTGGCTAAAAGAATGGATAACATTAAGAAACCCTAGAATACTTGACTTGGAAGGATTTGATAGAAGGTTTGGATGGCATGCATATCTGTGGTATGAAAAAAGTAAAATACATAGAGATTTTTTGAACCATTATGTGAGAAGGAGTTTAATGAGGGTGTGGCTAAAATATAAAAATGGTTGGAACCTAAAACTCCGTTATGGGTATCTCCAATTGAAGCTTTATCACGTAAAGAAGTAAATATGCAACTGCATTGGGGTACCTATAGGGATTTGCTATATTTTCAGGACAAGGATTGTAAGTTAAAAAGTTTAACTGAAGTACAAAATTTGGTCAGAGATTGGTTTCAGTACCATCAGTTAAATGAGTTATACAAGAAGGATTTTAAAGTTGGATTTGAAGATCAGATTTTGAAATTTGAGAAGGAATTATGTGAAAATGATGAAAAATTAGTTTCTAAAATGTATAAACTTTTACTTCTGGAGGAGACAAGAGAGGAAGTGGTTAAAACGACAATGGTAAAGTGGGCTCAAGATGTGGGGCGTAATATAGAAATGGCAGCCTGGGGAAAATTATGGAAAAATGATTTAAAATTTACTGCATGTTGTACTTTAAAAGAAAATTATTATAAAATGATGTATAGATGGTATCTGACACCAAAAAAATTGGCATTAATGTATAAAAATGTTTCAAACAAATGTTGGAAGTGTGGACATTCTGAAGGTACTTTTTTCATATGTGGTGGACATGTGGGAAGGCTAAAGCCTATTGGGATATGATATATAACGAATTAAAGAAAATATTTAAAATGACATTTCCTAAGAAGCCAGAATCCTTCCTGCTGGGAATAACACAAGGTGTAATTTCTACAACTAATTTAACATTTTAAATGTACGCTTCTACGGCGGCCAGAATAATCTATGCACAGAAATGGAAGAGTAATGAACTGCCTTCAAAAGAAGATTGGCTGATAAAAATTTTGGAATATGCGGAGATGGCAAAACTTACAACATTGATAAGAAACCCAAACTTAGAATGTTTTAAAGATTGGAAACCATTTTTGTTGTATCTAAAGAACTATTTTCCTACTATGGACTTTACAGCAGGGTTTGAAATTTAGTAAAAATTGCAGGTTGGGTAGACTAACTGTGTTTGTAAGGGTTTAAATTTATGTTTTGAATTATAATTATAGTGTTGGGGTCAGCCGTTAGGCTGTAGGCTTATGCCTTCCAGCTATCTGGTAGGCTGGCTCCTGTCTCTGTATCTTATAGAAATTCAAATTGACAGAGGCAGGAAATGAGATAGATTCTCAGTCAGTTTATTTAGCCAAATAAAGCGGACTGGGGCTCCTCTCAAGCTCGCAGGCAAGAGAAAGGAGAGCACCGGGAAAGTTCTACAAGCAGTTTTTATAGACCCCAGTAAACAAACTCACCCACCTCCCTGTTTCCATGAAAATCCCCCACCCCTGCCTTAAAAGCATTCTTATTTGTCACCTTAAACAAGCTATCTAATTTCCTATACATTACATCAATCATCAGATGAAAGCCCCTTGTCAAAAGGCCTCACCCACTTCCCCCTTGTTCCTTCTCTTGCGGTTTCTAGTTTCTCATCTATCAGCAATTTAACAGTAGCTCGTTGCGGTTTTGCATACAGAAAAACAAAAGATTAAATTCCCCTCATACATGGCAAGAACTCTTGACCTTTTGCAAGCTGCTAACAAAGCTGTTTCTCTGTCTCTGTGTTTTCCCCTCAAGCTTGCAAAGCAGGTAGTACAGAAGCGAATATGGTGCTGGTTATGCTAACTTAGCTTTTGCAGACCCCCCAGCTTTTTCAGACCCCATTAATAGCAAGGGTAAATCTTATAGCTGATGATTCACGAAGAGATGTGTGCGGGAAGTCCACTTTTGTTTATTTGTTAATGATAATATTACTATTGTTAAAATCAATAAAAATTGAATTTGAAAAAAAATAATTCTTGATTCACTGTACATTTCATCCAGCCTCCTTCCCTTTTAAAGTGAACCAGAGGAGCAATATATCCATTGACCACCACCACCACCACCACCCGCCACCCATTTAGTTAAACTTGAGATGCATTATGCTTAGGACTTTCTGCAAGGAAAGTCCACATCTTCACCCCTTTTTCTCCAAAATAAAATGTGTGAACCCTTCTCCCATTACAGGGTGTCAGAACAATGCTGTGTTTAGAACTTGCAGAATTAGCCTAGAGCGTATTTTGGAGCAAGGACCAGTAACCTGGGTTCTGTGCCAGTATCAACTGGGACTGGAAATCTCATAGAAAAACCATTACAAGTGCAAAGCTGAGGGAACAGGAGAAGGAGTATTCAAATAATGAAGGAATTCTCAGTAAGAATGACACCTACTGTCTTCAGAATCTAGTAATGCAGATTAGAAGTATTTACTCTGCTTTGAAGTATTATAGCCTATTCTATGCTTGGGTGACTTTGTGCCATAATTAGAGATTAAGGAAGCATGTAAGTAATGTTAGGGAACAATCATCACCAGAGAGAGAGTATGAGTGTACTTGATAATAGAAGAACAAGCAGCAGACATGAAAATGGTGCATGATCAGCTATGGAGCATGTTATGGGCACTGTGATGGGGTGGGGGAAAGAAAGAGATACAGGCCGGGAACCCTTTATCTGGACTCCCGAAAACTGGAAAGCTCCGAAATCTGGACACCACGCTGAGAGGGGGGAAAATATGCTTGTAGCTTCAACCTCTCTCACACACAAAAAACTTCAGCCCCCAAACCATTCCCGGCCCCAACTCAGCAGCTAACAGAGTATATACAGTACTGTATAACAAAGCAGCAAAAAGCCCGCAATGTAGAATTATGCTAGCTTTGTGATAGTAGCGATGCATAACGTACTTGGCTAACTCACAAGTTATAAAGATGCAGAAACAAGAAACAATATATTAATGTGTAATATTGAAATAACTGGCTGAACCGCAAGCTTTCAATAATCTGGAAGATAAGAAACAATATATCAATTTGTACTAGCTCTTTTCTGTAACCCAATGAGCCATGTGATCTTGACAAATTGACAAATTAGTATGCTTAGGTAGTGCTTACGAACGAACGGTATGTATGGAGGAACGCATGAGTGAGCAACATCAAGTATGCCCCTAGCCCCACTCCCTCTCTAACACAGACAATGTTTGGAAAGAAGCCAAGGGCCTGAAGAATCGGTGAAATCCAGGGAGGACTGCCAGAGACATTGTAAAGGAGAAAGAACTGGGAAAGACAGGATGAGTACGTCTTGTAATCACAGAGATGAAAGTGGACTGCAAATGTACCAACCAGAGTGGAAACTTCCCTTTATAAGTCAGGCAGGAAACCAGAAGACCCCTGAGAATCACCACCACCCCAAGTGAGGCGTCTATGCTTCTTCCAATACCCCTTTCAAAGACTGATCATCTTTGGAGTGGGGCTAGGTGAGTGTGTGTGTGTGTGTGTGTGTGTGTGTGTGTGTGTGTGTATGAATTAGAAGCTAGCTTGCTGTTTAACTGACTATAATAAACATGAATTATTGATTGACTAAAACCAGCTGGTGTCTTTGTCCGTTTCCTGGGGCTACCTTGTTGTTGGGCCGTGCAGTGCTAAAGGACTTAGAGTGAATAGAGGTCCTACAGCAACACACAGAGAGAACATTATGGCAGCTCTGTAGGCTGGGAAGCGTTGTGGCCAGGATTGGGCGGGACTTGCAGTTTGCAGGAGCAATTGCTTACAGCCCCTAAACTCACTGTTGTTGCTTCTTCAGCTCATTAGCTCCCTTTTTAGTTCTTCCCCTCAGGCTTTGCTATCTGCCTTTTGTTTCCTGCCTCTCAAGCACTGCCACTCACACGCTCCTCAAGCCGCTCTGAGAGAGGGGAAGGAGGGAAGGAGCTTGGCGGGAAGGTTATTTTCATCTGAGTTTCATTTCCACCTAAAATGCCATGTTTGAGTAAATTCAATGCTATTTGATTATATACTTTAAAATAAAACATTTTTTTAAAAAAACCAGTAACCTTTCATGCCCAAGATATCTCATTTATGAAAATATTCCAAAATCCGGAACACCTCTGGTCCCAAGCAGTCTGGATAAAGGATTCTCGACCTGTAGTATAATTTGGATTGGTTGGGAAGGTCACTGCACTAGTCAGTGTACACTGTAAAAGAGGGACTCTTAGGGACCCAAGAAAAGAATCATCTGTGAGATGCACCCATTGCTTGAGTGAAGAATGCCACTCTAACCCTCCAGCAAGAATGAACCCTGACGTTTGCACTGTCTGGCCAACACTGTAGTAGAAGGCAGCCAAGTGTAGACTGTAAAATTATCTGCAGAATAGGGCTAAGTTGATAGGTTTAGAGATTATGCTACAGCATTTTCATTGTGCAGGGGCATCGGAAGCTGCCAGTGGCTGGAGTACAAACCCCTGCCGGGGGGCCCTGGCAGGCACGGGCGGAGCCACCATTGGGCGAATGGGTTCAAAGAACCCAGGCCGCCACCAATCAGGGACTGCGTGTGTGGCCCCAGGCACGCCCCCCACATCTGATGTTATTTCGATCCCAAACGGGGCCGCGCAGCCCTGTTTGGAGCCAAAATTGGCCCACATTGCATTGGAAGTGCAGCCAGAGTGACTCTCAGTGCCTTAAAGCCAAGGAGAGCCGCTCCTGGTCTCGCTGCCAATGCAGCGGGGCCGATCGATCTCCCTCCCAAACAGGGCCACGTGGCCCCATTTAGGAGAGAGATCAGCTCGTGCTGCATTGGCAGCGTGGCCGGAACTGCTCTCCCTGGGAGAGTCGCTCCGGCCCACACTGCCCAATGCAGCGCGAGCCAATCTCCTTTCCAAACGGGGCTGCGTGGCCCCATTTGGAAGGGAGACCATGACCCCCGCGTCTGGTGGCAGACACAGGGGTGTGGCTAGCCAGGCCCCACATCTGATGTCAGATGTGGGGGGCGGGGCCAGGCAGCCATGGCAGCAGCCGCACACAGGCCTCGCTCCGCTCCTGCTTGCAGGGGTTGACTATTTTAAATAGGCATGCATGCTAGTGTGTGCCTAACCACACCCCCTGTGTTTGATGTTTGTGTAGGGGGCGTGGCCACTATAGAGCATGGGGCCACTCAGCCTTGTTTTTCAGTGCTACTCAGCCAGCCCTGTGTCCCAGCCTCTGCCTTGTGAAACAGAGAAAGTTGCTCCCCGACAGCCTAGAACACAGTGCTGGCTAAAAAGCCTGGCAAATGGAGCTGAGCGACCCCATTTTTGATACTGGCCACGCCCCCTGCATCAACATCAGAAGCAGGGGTGTGGCTAGGTGCTGCAGAGCAGCCCCAGGAAAACAGCGGCTCATATTCTTTGAACACATCTGCACAATGGTGATGGGAACATAGGAGATTGCCTTATAGCAAGTCAGACAATTCATCCATTTATAGCTTGTTACTGTCTACCCAGACTAGCAGCGGCTTCTCCAAGGTTGCAGGCAGAAGTCTTTCTCAGCCCTATCTTGGAGATGCTGCCAGGGAGGGAACTTGGAGCCTTCTGCACGCAAGCATGCAGATGCTCTTCCTCGAGCTGCCCCTTTCCCTAAGGGGAATATCTTACAGTGCTGGCACTTGTAGTCTCCCATTCAAATACAAACCAGGGTGGAGCCTGCTTAGCAAAGGGGACAATTCATGCTTGCTACCCCAAGATCAGCTTGGCTCCTCCCTTGTGTGTGTGTGTGTGTGTGTGTGGGTGGGTTAATAAACAAGGCTTTAAAAAACAAAAAACTCGCAACGAGACACAAAATGTGAAGTTCAATTTTTTTTAAGTGCAGTTCTGAAAAAGCATTTGTGCAATTCAAAAATCCAAGTCCTTCAAAAGTGAGTGATAACAATGAGAGAGGTCAAGTGTGTTGGGAATTCTCTCTGGTAAGAGATACCCTTCTATTGCAGCAGTGCACAGAGGCACAGCACAGTGGAGTTTGCCTAGGCATGCGTGTATGCTGAGAGTAAAATAACTTGGAGCCAGTTCATAGTTTCAAATCAATATAAGGAGTCTTTATTAGTGAACTCCATTCTAGATAGGAAAGTGGAGAGATAGTATCTCTAGTCTATCTATCTAGCTGGATGCAGAGGGATTCTGCATCTCTGCACACACGGTGCAGGGAGAGAGGGGTGTGGGTGTTGCAAGGGAGAAGAAAGGGAAAGAAGGAAGAGGAAGTGGCAGGAAGTAAGTAAGTCTCTAAGAGTAGCAATCTACATACCAAAGGGATAGTGTCAGAGCAGTAGAGAGGAGGAATGACCAATGCCTTGACTCCTCTAGCCCTCTGACTCACTAGTCTGTCCCCCCTCTGTCACTGAGGCATGAGCCAGCGCAGAGTCCTTCACTTCCAACAAAGTGAGTAGTCCAGGCTGCTCTAGAACCCAGCCCCTGATCAAGTGTCTCCATTTCTCTTCCCTCTGCCCAAGAAGTTCCCAGCAGACTCCACTGCTGCTTCCAGAGTCTCCCTCAGTGACCATTACCCTCTTCTGCAATAGTGCTGTCAAATTCTCAGTTCTGAGGATTTTTCTCCCACTCTGTGTACGTTTCTAAATGTTATTGAATGTGACCCTGGGCAACAAAAAATGTGTGCACAGACAAGAAAGATGTACAGATGTGTGTTGTAGCAGCGCATGCTATGTGTGTGAACGTACCATCGTACCATGAAGTTTCCCTTAAAAAAAAAAAAAGCTTTGTTGTAAGAAACTAAGAATTGTAATAGAGAATTCAGCTATGACATTGACATATTAACTCACAAGAATGTAAGAGAGCCAGCGTGGTGTAGTGGTTAGAATGCTGGACTAGGACCGGGGAGACCTGAGTTCAAATCCCCATTCAGCCATGAGACTTGCTGGGTGACTCTGGGCCAGTCACTTCTCTCTCAGCCTAACCTACTTCACAGGGTTGTTGTGAAAGAGAAACTCAAGTATGTAGTACACCGCTCTGGTCTCCTTGGAGGAAGAGCGGGATATAAATGTTAATAATAATAATAATAATAATAATAATTAATTAAGAATATAAAATAAGTATATTTATGCAAATATGCATTACCAGAAACATTTCAACACACAACATATTCCCATCCCACATATTTCCCCAATCCCCATTCTGTCCCTAAAGCAGGTCACAATCACACTCTGCTCCCTGGTGCAGCAGAGGCCGGTGGTACAACGTGGCAACCACACCACTCAGGACAGAGAGGATTTGGGGGCCCCCATTGGATATGGAGGCCCTGGACTTCGGCCCCAAAGTCCAGGGGTAAGAGCGCCTCTGGCTGTGTTTAGGGAGAAGAAATCCCTGGTCTTGTGCTGTGCCTAACTATTTTGGGGTGAAAAACCAGATTGTGTTAATCAGTTAAAACTGTGCTGTGCTGCCCCAACAACATCACGGGTTTGGTAAGCATGCATTCCCACTTCCTTCCCACTTCTTCTTCTCTTAATGAATACCTAATGTTTCTTCATTTATCCAGAAAGCTCACAAGTCCTTGACAATTAGGACTGCTTGCCATGTTTCTTGGAAAGAGTTCCTGAACACAAAAGTGAAGGCGCACATTTTAAAGCACAACTTTTTGGAGTGGAAAGAATGCTCAATCACTGGCTGTTTTGCACATTTTTATAGTGGAACATAGGAAGCCACCTTATACTGAGTCAGACCATTGGTCTATCTCGCTCAGTATTGTCTGCACAGACTGGCAGCGGCTTCTCCCAGGTTACAGGCAGGAGTCTCTTAGCCCTGTCTTGGAGATGCCAAAGAGGGAACTTGGAACCTTCTGCATGCAAGCATGCAGGTGCTCTCCTTAGAACAGCCCTGTCCCCAAGGGGGAATATCTTACAGTGCTCACATGTACTCTCCCATTCAAATGCAAATGAGGGCAGACTCTGCTTAGCAAAGGGTAAAATTTATGCTTGCTACCACAAGACCAACTCTCCTCCTGTTCTTTGTACAGGAGAGGGGTAGGAGTGTTTCACCTCAATAAACAGAAAGACATGTACAAAAATAAATATGAAAATAAATATGACTGTAACACAAGTACAGGCGAGTACGGCATGGAACATGCACTGTGTAGAATAGCAAATGACTGTTTACACACAGTTGAACTTGGAACCTTTACATTTTCTTTTTCTTTGTCCCCTATTGTTCCCTTCAGATGATCTTTTGATTTGTGGCCACTTGAGGGGAAAGGGTTTACTCACTGAGTCATAGTTATATAAAGAGAGCCAACCCAGTCAGTAGCACTGGTGCCAGAGAAAGGTAAGAATATGGGACTTGTATATTGACAGTAGGGATGTGCATGTGTATTTGTGTTCAGTTCCAAGCTCAGAACGGAATGCAAATCCCTGGAATGTTCCATTGGAACAACCGGATGAGCCAGTTGTTGTGATGGAATGAGCTCAGAATGTTCCGAGTGATCCGAGTTCCATTTTGGAGTTGTGTTTTCTCCTTGCTGACCTGTTTTTGCACTGGCTGCCAACTGACTTGCAATCTCCGTGCTTCTTGGTTAGCTTGTTATCATACAAGCTGCTGCTGAATGCCAGGTCAGTTAATACTAAAACATCTCTCATCCACGATCTGATTGTGGATGAGCCTGCTGACCTGGTATGTGTGACGGAGACCTGGTTGGATGAGCTGGGCGGGGTTGGTCTCTCTCAGCTCTGTCCTCCAGGTTTCCTGAGTGTGCAGCAGCCCCGCCTGGAGGGTCGGGGAGGGGGCGCTGCGATCATCTATCAAGAGACCCTCCCCATTTCCAGGTCAGGCAATCTCGGAATTTCGAGTGTTTGTCCTTGAGGGTGGGCCTCCGAGATAGGCTGGAGATTCTGTTGGTGTACCAACCACCCTGCTGCACTTCAGTCTCCCTCCCTGAGCTGGCGGGGGTGATCTCGGAGGTGGCCTTGGGTTCTCCCAAGCTTATTGTCTTGGGGGATTTAAATGTCCACGCTGAGGCCCCCCTAGTGGGTGTGGCTCAGGATTTCATGGCCTCCATGGCAACCACGGGCCTGTCTCAATTGGTATCGGGGCCTACCCACATGGCAGGACATACTCTGGATCTGGTTTTTGCCGACCGGGGAATAAATGATCTAGAGGTGGGGGAGTTTGAGATAACTCCCTTGTCATGGACAGATCATCATCTGGTGGGGTTTAGTTTGACTGCTCCGTCTGCCCTCTGCAGGGGTGGTGGACCGATTAGAATGGTCTGCCCCTGGAGGCTTATGGATCCGCTTAGATTCCAGAAGGCCCTCGGGGAGTTTCCAGTGTCCAGAGCTGGTGATCCTGTCGAGGCCCTGGTTGATCTCTGGAATGGAGAGACGGCCCGGGCTGTTGACACGGTTGCTCCTAAACGCCCTCTCCGGCTTGGTGGAGCCCGTTCAGCTCCTTGGTTTTCCTTGGAGCTTAGGGTGATGAAGCAACTCGGGTGACAGCTGGAACGACGCTGGAGGAAGAGTCGTCATGAATCTGACCGAACACGAGCTAGAGTCCATTTTAGGGACTACTCCGTGGCGGTGGGGGTGGCGAAGAAACACTTTTTCTCCGCCTCCATTGCATCTGCTCAGTGCAGACCGGCGGAGCTGTTTCGTGTAGCTAAGACATTGCTGCACACATCCCCCCAGGTAATGGGGGAGGAACCATCCACAGCCCGCTGTGATCAGTTTGCGTGTCACTTCGCAGATAAAGTCGCTCGCATCCGTGATGACTTGGACTCTAGAGTTTTGGCAGTTCCGGCAGACGTGCCTCTGGTACCATCTGGTCCTATTGTATTGGATTCTTTTCAGTTGGAACAACCTGAGGATGTGTACAAGATCCTGGGCAGTGTGCGGGCGACATTGTGTGCTCTTGACCCTTGTCCTTCATGGCTAATAAAAGCTGCCAGGGAGGGGGCAGGTAGATGGTTGGAGATGATTATCAATGCCTCATTAAGGGAGGGCAGGATGCCATCGTGCCTCAAGGAGGCGATGGTGAGACCATTATTTAAAAAGCCCTCCCTTGATTTCTCCAACCTGAACAACTATAGACCGGTCTCTAACCTGCCCTTTTTGGACAAGGTGATAGAGCGTGTGGTGGTGTCCCAGCTGCAGAGGGTCTTGGATGATACGGATTGTCTGGACCCTTTTCAATCTGGCTTCTGCCCCAGATATGGGACTGAGACTGCCTTGGTCGCTCTAGTGGATGACCTACTCCGGGAACTAGACAGGGGGAGTGCGTCCCTGTTGGTTCTGCTGGACCTCTCGGCGGCATTCGATACCATCGACCATGGTATCCTTCTGGGCCGCCTCTCGAGTATGGGACTCGGAGGTACTGTGTTGCAGTGGTTCCAGTCCTTTCTTGGGGGGAGGGTCCAGAAGGTGGTGCTGGGGGACTGCTGCTCGGCTCCGTGGCCATTGGCCTGTGGGGTCCCACAGGGTTCAGTCTTGTCCCCCATGCTGTTTAACATCTACATGAAACCGCTGGGAGAGGTCATCCAGGGACTTGGACTGAGTTGTCAGCAATATGTGGATGACACTCAGCTCTATCTCTCCTTGTCATCTGATCCCAGGGAGGCGGTGGATGTCCTGAATCAGGGGCTGGAGGCCGTGATGGTTTGGATGTGGGCTAATAACTGAAATTGAATCCAGACAAGATGGAGGTAAGGTTGGTCAGCAGGAGAGCCAATCGGGAAGATTTTACTGGTTCTGGATGGAGTTGCATTCCCATGAAGGAGCAAGTACGCAGCTTGGGGGTATTACTGGACCTGGCTCTGCTTTTGGAAGCTCAGGTGGAGGCGGTGGCCAGGGGTACCTTTGCATGGCTTCAGCTAGTGCGCCAGCTGCGTCCCTTTCTCGAGAAGGCAGATCTGGACACAGTTACCCATGCTTTAGTCAAATCGCGGCTGGATTACTGTAACACGCTCTATGTGGGGCTGCCCTTGAAGAACATCTGGAAACTGCAGCTAGTGCAATATGCGGCAACTAGGGTTTTATCCAGAGCTGCTCAGTGGGAGCATATCACTCCCATTTTGAAAGAGCTGCACTGGCACTGGTTTGTTTCTGGGTCCAATTCAAGGTGCTGTTTTTGACCTATAAAGCCCTGAACGGTTTGGGCCCGGGATACCTGAGGGACTGCCTGCTTCCAAGGGTTGCTGCCCGCTTGACAAGGTCATCTGAGGGGGCTGTGCTCCGGGTGCCGACAATGAGTGAGGCTCGGTTGTCGTGCACGTGGGACAGGGCCTTCTCTGTTGCTGCCCCCAGACTCTTGAATGCTCTCCCAGTGGCTATTCGCTCCTTGGTCTCCATCACAGCTTTTAGAAAAAGTGTAAAATCTTGGCTTTTTGCCCAGGCATTTATTTGATTCTCTGCTGCTGCTCTTTATAGTTTTTATTGCTTTTATGCTTTTGTTTTTAAATTTTTTAAATCAGATTTAATATTCCCCCCCCCACACTTAATATTTTAATTGTGTATTTTTTTTACCATCTTGTGTTAATTTTTTTTTTTGCTGTAAACTACCTTGGGATTGCTTTAATGAAAGGCAGTATATAAATTTAACAATAAATAAAATAAATAAATAAATACAAATCAAAAGCCTGTTTCAAGTCAGAAAGTTCTCAGCTTGGAATGTTCTGCACATCCCTAATTGACAACATGTCACTACAATGCCTGGAGAGAAGCCAGAGGCACTCTTAGCCCTGTACTTCGGGTTGAAGGTCCAGGGCCTCCGCACTCCCTGGGGGCCCCCAAATCCAATTTAATCTGTCCTGGGAGGTGTGGTCACTGCACCACGCTGCCAGCAGCCAAGTGTGACCTCTGCTTTGGAGACAGAGTGGGGAGTGGGGAAAGCAATATGTGGGATGGGAATATGTTGAGTTGTGTGTTAAAATGCATAATGCATATTTGTATAAATATGATAATTCATTAGCATATAATAAATATATTTATTATATTTGCTAATAAATGCTAATGTATATTTGCACAAATATGCATTGTGAGTTCAGTTTCTGTTTGTGCCCTCAAGAAGACATGTGTTAAAAATACTGCTTGTTTCACAGTCTGTGTGTGTGTGTGTAGGGGGATGATGCTTAACTTGCAGTGTGGGGTGGGGGTAGGGGCGGTTCCGGCTCCAAAGGCCTTTAGGTCCAGGCTCCAAAATTACCTAGGTTCACCTCTGAGAGAAGCAGCAGAAAAATTGGTAAAATGTGTCAAAGCAATCTTTCCACTCAAATTCCTGGACAAGATGTCTGATTTCTGGACTGTCCATGTGAATCCTGGACATGTGGCATCCCTATTCTCATTCTATTGGGGTGAGGGTTTGTGTGTTTAAAATGCTTTTGCTGGTAAGCACTAAAATGGCTTTCATTTGAATGAGCTCAGGCAGCAGCGTAGGGAGGCTGGCAGTAGCCCATGTGCGGCCACCACGGCCCCTGGCCCTGCCCCCTGCGTCTGAGGTCAGATCAGGGGCGGAGCTACCATTGGGCCAACGGGTTCAAAGAACCCGGGCTGGTGGCCAATCAGGGGCTCTTGCCCCGACACGCCCCCCGCGTCTGATGTCAGACGCAGGGGCGGTAGTTTAGCTCCCGAGCGGGGGCCGCGCGGCCATTTCGGGAGCCAAACAAAGGCTGGTGCTGCATTCGCAGCGCTGGCCAGGAGCAGCTCTTCCCTGCAAAGGCAGGGAAGAGTCACTCCTGGCTGCTCGCTGCAAATGCAGCGCCAGCCTAACTAGCTCCTGAAGGGGCTGCGCGGCCCCTTCAGGAGCTAAGACTGGTGCTGCGTTCGCAATGCAGCCCAGAAGCGGCTCTTCCCTGCAGGGAAGAGCCGTTCCTGGGCTGTGCTGAGAATGCAGCACCAGCCTTCGTCTAACTGCCGAAGGGGCCACACGGCCCTTTCAGCAGTTAAGCTGCTTCTCAACTCCCAAACGGAGCCTCAAGGCTCCGTTCAGGAGCCAGACCACGCCCCCCATGTCTGACGTCAGACGCGGGGGCGTGGCTACCCCCTGCGTCTGATGTCAGATGCAGGGGACGGGGCTATTGGGGCGCCTGCTGTGGCCGCACACAGGCCACCAGCGGGCTGGCTACACCCCTGCGTCAGATGCAGGGGCCCAGCTAGCCACGCCCCGCATCTGACGTCAGACACAGGGGACGTGGTCTCCCTCCCAAACAGGGCCACGCGGCCCCATTCAGAAGGGAGATCAGCCCTCGCTTTGTTGGGCAGTGTGGTCCGGAGCAACTCTCCCTGCCTTAAAGGCAGGGAGAGCAGTTCTAGCTGCGCTGCCAATGCAGCGCAGGCCGATCTCTCTCCTAAATGGGGCTGTGTGGTCCCGTTTGGGAGGGAGTTCGATCGGCCATGCTGCGTTGGCAGCGAGACCAGGAGCGGCTCTCCCTGCCTTTAAGGCACTGAGAGTCACTCTGGCCGCACTGCCAATGCAGCGCAGGCCTATTTTGGCTCCAAACGGGGCCACACGGCCAGAAATAGCACCTTGACATCCGACATAGTACGTGGGGTGTGTGTTGGGGCTGCGCTTGAAGCCCGTTTGGCGGCGGCCTGGGTTCTTTGAACCCGTTCGCCCAATGGTGGCTCTGCCCCTGCTCCTCAGTCTCTATCATGGCTTTTAGAAAGCATGTGAAAACTTGGCTTTTTGCCCAGGCTTGTGATTATCTCCACTGCTGCTGCTTTGCATTTTGTATGGTTATTTTATGCATGCATTTTAAAATCTTTTTCGTTAGATCTCTGCTTTTATATTTTAGCTTAATATTTTAAGTGTGTAATTTTTATAGTCTTGTTTTAATTTTTCTATGTGAACCACCTTGGGATTGTTTTTAATGAAAGGTAGTATATAAATTTAACAATAAATAAATAAATAAAATAAACAAACAGCTGGGCTGCTGTACTAAACACTCTCTCTATTATTTATTATTATTATTTTATGGTAAATTTATTAAATTGTGTACAGGAGTAAAAATTCAAACAATAAAATGTAGTCATATAATACAAAGCAACAATAGCAGTATTTCCAGGTAATTCCAAAGTATTAAAAAAGGGTGGGGGGAACCATTCCTGCCAGATGAATGACATACGTTATAGATACCTGAAACTCTTCTGGCCTCTTGATGTCTTGTCCTGGAGAGAAGCTCGCCCTGCTGTTCTCTACAGGGTAAGACACCAAGAGGCTCGTCTTTGCTTTCTGGTGAAAGTTTATCTAAGGGTTAAAATAAAGGAATCCTTTTTCCTAGAGGGGCAAGTAGGAATAAAGGAATAAAGGTGGAAAGTCATTTCTTGTTTCTCTCTGCTGTCCGCTGCCAAACGGCCTTGGCTGCTTCCCCGCCCCGTCAGCGGCATCAGGCAGGGTTCCCCTCTTCTGGGATATATAGCACCATAAAGTTTATGAAAGATGGTCAATAATGTCATGTAGTCGATGGATGGGAGAAGTGTAGCCAAACATCCCCATGGGGTTGCTGTGTCTCATAACTGTAACGTTTGGGGTACTCAATCTGAGTGCAGTGGGGAAATGCTTGACTAACAAGCAGCAGGTTGCCGGTTCCAATCCCCGCTGGTACTATTGAAGGGTTCTACATATTTGGTTAGCCTAACCTGCGCCATTATGCTTCTGTAACCATGCTTGCATGAAACTTTAGAATAGTTTGTTGCAGCAAAAGCAGGCCATGGGGCTGAGCCTGAACTATGTAGATCACAAGACAGGGTTGTCTGTACAAACCACAGGCGAACAGTTAGTTGCTGACAGATGCTATTGCTTCAGCCTGAAAACCGCAAGGAAAGGAAAGAAAGGTTGGGGCCCTTGTGAAGGGACGAATCTATGAAATGTATATGATAATGTAAAGGAAAACAGAGCAAGCTTGAAACAGCCAATAAAGTCACCTTGCTGGGGGGAATAGCCTTATATGGGAAGGGGGAAACTGTATGAACTTGTTTACTCAGGGGTATAAGAATGTACATGGCCCCTCTGTCTAGGCGCCACTCCCTGCCTGCATGCATAGTGAGCTGCCCTGTTGCTTTGCTCAGATGAATAAAGGAACTGAAAAGGATCTTCCTCTTGTCTCCTGTTAATTGGCAAGTATCTTACAAGTGGGTGGGCGGGCAGGAACCCGCCTTACCCAGATTAGCTGGGGAAAGGACCCCAACACTATATCAGGCAGCAGCAATATAGGAAGATGCTGAAAGGCATCATCTCATTCTGCGCGGGAGAAGGCAATGGTAAACCCCTCCTGTACTCTACTAAAAGAAAACCACAGGGTGCCAGGAGTAAAAAGAAATCGACTTGACGGCCCACTTTACCTTTGAGCGGGAGGTTTTCAGCAGAAGGGGCACACTTGCCTAAAAAGGTTGGGAACCCCTGATTTGGATGGACCAGTGTGATCTGACTCGGTATAAGGTAGTTTCCTGTGTTCCGTTCGAGGTCAGAAGACAAGAGAGGCACAGCCGTGACTTCGGGTTCCCATTAGATAAGATCGCTGTCATTTGGGGAGCTCCTCTCCAAAGGCCTCTCTAGGTCAAAGCCACCACCTTTTGTTTGCTTCTTGTCTGCCATGGAGAGAAGGAGGCGGCGGGGAGGAGAGGAGGCGGGGCGGGGGAACCAGACCGGATGTCTCTTGCCAAGCAACGGAACGCATTTTTGCAGCCTGCCTTTGCTTGGAGGGAAGTTGGAGGTGGGTGTCCGGAAAGAGCCAAGAGATTTCTTGCTCCTACTTCCACACGCAGCTGCTGCACGAAGCAGCACCCAAAGAAGAAGCTGAAGCTGCGGGGAGAGAAGGACCCTTGTCCTCCCCACACGCCCTGCTCCCGCGGGGGATCTGGTGAGTCCCGGGTGCTTTTGTGGCCGGGGGTCGGTGTGCTGGTGGGCAGCGCGGGCCGGCAAGTGAAAGGGGTGCTCTCCCCTCCTAGACGTAGGCTAGGAGAGGAGAGAGAACGCAGGCAGGCAGATAATGCAGCTGCTGATGGGGCCGAAGGGAGGATATGGGTAGAAAAGTAACTTAAATATCTCCCCCCCCCGCCCCGCAATCCCAGATTCCTCCCCAGCACTTAGAATGCGTTTCCTGCCTCCCTCCTGCAAAGCTCGTTTTCCTTGATCTGAATCTCTTTCCAGCTATTTCCATTTTCTGAAATAGAAAGCTAAAGGGCGAGGGCAGGGGGATCCATTAAGAAAAAACACTTTTCATATAATCTCTGAAATAGCCCAACTCGATCTTCAGCCTGATCCAGTGTTACCACTTTTATCAATTTTATCAATACTCACAAAGATATACCTCATTAAGATCGAATTACTCTGCTGCTGGCAGCAGCCAAGATAGAGGTAGCTAAACACTGGAAACCCTCAGAGGGTCTAATCCATTGGAAATTGGTTCACTAGGGTCTGGAAGATCACATTATCTGAAAAGCTAACCCATCAAATCAGGTTAGCTAGAGGAATGACAAGACAAGTTTTTGGAAATATGGTTTCCATTTATTGAATATGTCAATAAGGGATGGTCAGTTTGCAACCCTCCATCCACTCAAATCAAATTTTGGAATGATGTTCTTTCTTGAATTTTGTTTTCAGTTGTCTGCTATCAAGTTTTACCTGCATTCAACCCACAATCTCTTCTTAACACACGTATAACCTCCAACGGCTCTTAATTTCTGGCTTATATTTCTCTCTCTTGTTTGTTCTTTTCGATTGATGCACAGTTTTTACACATGTGCTGTATTTGTTGAAAAAAATTGGCTTGTAAAAAAAAAGTTTGTGTGTGGGGGACTTTTTAGTTTAATGTGCTCTATTTAGGCCACTTGAACTCTGAAATGCCAGAAAATGGCAGTTGTTAAGGGCTGCACCCTTAATATAAGAGGCACATTATTTGGGCAATATAGAGGTGGTATTGATGTACCACCCCAAATGTGATTCTTTTCTGGGTCAGTGAGCCAAAGACTTCACCAGACAAGAAAGTGTTGGAGGTGTTGGGATATGTGATAGCCTCCTGTGCTGATGGGATTTGTGATAGCTTTTCAAAACATGCTCAAGCGAAAATATTTTCCTGCTCTAGTTTAAGTTGATGTGATATTAAGTGTACATTAGTCTCTTTGTAACAGGATGCGGTTTGTTGCTGCCTGTCTCTCTGAGATAGGATATGGCTCGACCGCAAAATGTTCCAAAAGGTGACTGTTTTGCTATGCAGCTGCAAAACCTAGCTTTAGCTAAAAATGCTGATACGCCAATATGCAGTACAAAATTGCAAGGAACAGACCTGACCTTTCTTAGTGGGGCAGGAACAAGACACGTTTATAGGAAAGGTACAATAAGAGCTATCTCAGCAAATCAAGGCTTGTAGGACCAAGTATATAACCATACATGGACAAAGGTATCAGTTGAGCTAAAGTGTGCAGGTGCGAAGATAAGTTGTATATGGCATACTATATAAGGAGGTTGCCCTAAATTCTCTGCGCGGCCGCCCCCCATTTGAGCTCTGTGCTAACACAATAAACTTTGATTTGAAACTCTGATACTGGTGTCTGGCAAATCACCTAACCAAGAGACCCGAACAAGGGTGGGAAGGGAAGCCCCCTCGGCTTACCCCCAACGAAAGGATTCAAAGGCTTTATTTATTTGCTCTATAGTAAGCAAAGGTTCTGGTCAGCTAATGCTCAACCTCCAGAACGCCTGCTCTATGATGCGGCAGCGTATTTATACAGGGGAGATAAGAAATAAGTTTCGTTTCTCAAGAAAAGATGAGCTCAGTTTCCCAACAGTGTAGATAAGACAGAGGAAATAGGTTTCACTTTCCCCCCAACAGCCCATCCCCCCAATCATCATCACAGTCAAAACTCTTCCACTAACCATCTAAGCGCATGCCCAAGCTTTCCTGCTTGCATGGCCATTACAGCAAAGAAAGATAACCGCTCCTAATAAAATCATACTCCACAGCCCCGCCCTGCTCTTTGTGTGCTACATGCATGTTCCTAAAAGCAAATGACGTTACTGTGGTTCAGGCTAAACATCACTATGGTTTCCTATGCTGTGGTTAGTTCCAGCTTCACTTTTATTTGTTACTAGTGTTTTTAAGCCCATTGGATAACGGGCGCTAGTGGAGCTGTGCGCTCCGGACCCCGCTGCCATTCCCCCTCCTGCCACCCACCGCCGCCCGTGGCTCCGGCCGGGCCCACCGCTGCCCGGGCCCACCGCTGCATCCAGTTTCCCCCGCCGCCTCGTCTGGCGGCCATGTTGGGCGGCCAGAAGCGGCCGCCCCGAAGAAGCTGGGTAAGCGGTGGCGCGGCCAGGCCTCAGCCATGGCTCTGCCGCGCCGCGTCCTCTGGCTGAGGCAGTGGCTTTGCCGCCGCCTCGGCCAGTGTCCCCCGCCGCCGCATACTCGGCTTCTTCGGGGCGGCCGCTTCTGGCCACCCAACATGGCTGCCGGGTGCTGGCGGTCGTGTCTCCCTTGCTCTGTTCTGGGCATGTGCGGAGCACATGCCCAGAACAGGCCAGGGAGGCACGGACACACGCTTGGTGTCCGTCCACGGACGGACACCAAGCCTTTTATTAGAGAGGATAAACAATAAGCTTACCTGTGTTGTAATTGCTTAAGGAAAACTGCTTACTGTTTAAACCATGTGAATTTGTACTGAATTTATTAAAGGCATTGCAGTACTTTAGCATAAGTGTGCCAGGCTGCCCATTTCTTGCAGCCTGAGGCAATGTTAGACAAAGGACTGTCTAACACTTAGAGGGCTGTTTTGGCCCTCTAAGATTCTGTTGCACAAGCCCTTGTCATTCCCCCCCCTTTTTTTTTGCTTGAGACCCCGAGCTGAACAGGGGCAGGTTCAGTTCAAGGCCGGCTCGACATCGAACCCTCGAAGCGGACATGTTTGCACACCCTAGTGTGTGTGTGTGTGTGTGTGTGTGTGTGTGTGTGTGTGATATGTTTATGTATGGATCAACACAGCAGCTTACCATATTTGTTTGCTGGAATTGAAATCATATAATTTTATTCATTTTTATCCCATCCTTCCTCCAAAAGACTCAAGGTAGTGTAGATGGTCCTTCTCTCCACTTTATCCTCAGAACGACCTATGAGAGAGGTTACGGGGGTTGGGGAGAGAGAGTGAGTTGTCCAAGGTCAACCAGTAAGTTTTGCGGCTAAGTAGGGATTTGAACTTAGGTCTTCCCGGTTTAGGTCCAGCACTCTTACTACTATACCACACTGGTGCAATAGATGTGATAGAGGCAAAGTGAAGCAGTCTTAAATCCTTCCCCCCTACCCACTTTGCCTCCATTTCGTTTCCTGGTTAAAGGGATTTCTTCCCTCTCCCATTTCTGTTGGAAATAGCATATAGGCGCTGAGATTTCCAATTTAGATTGGCTTGAAAATAAATCCCAAGATATTTGAACTTGGTAACCTGTTCAATACAGATCTGATTAATCCTCCAGTTATAGACTTTCCTAGAGTTCGAAAATACCGAAACCTTTGATTTGTCGAAATTAATGGAAAGTTTGAGTTACAATAGTGGGCAAACGCTTTGAGAAGTCTCGTTAAACCAAGCCGAGACTGAGATAAGAGCACTGTGTCATCAGCATATAATAGCGCCGGTACTCGTACATCTGCCAATTTAGGGGAGTCCACCTTTCCCAAAACCTGGGCCAGGTCATTTACAAATAGGTTAAACAATGCAGGTGCCAACAAGCAACCTTGCCTGACTCTGCGAGTCGTAGCAATATGACCAGTTAGGGCCCCCGAGGGATCATATCTAACTCGAATGGAGGAATTAGCATAGAGACATCTAATTAGAAATAAAAGCCTTTTATCAATAGATGTTTCGCTAAGTTTGGCTCATAGCAACTCTCTTGGTATAGAATCAAAGGCGCCTTGCAAGTCCATAAATGTAACATAGAGTTTAGGAGAGAGGGCATGCACGTATCTCTTACCTGTGGGCTTCTCAGAGGCATCTGGTGGACCGCTATGTGAAACAGGATGCTGGAATGGATGGGCCTTGGGCCTGAACCAGCAGGCCTGTTCTTATGTAGGCTGGATGGCCACCTGTCAAGGATGCTGTGGCAGATTCCTGCGTGAGCAAGGGGTTGAGCTAGGGTTGGATCTTATCTATGGGCAAAGTGGGCGGCACTTGCCTTAAATTTCTCAGTCAACCGTATTGTCTCTACCTCCACTTTGTGTTCTTTTTGCATCCCTCTGTAGTTCCTTGATGCTCTTGCCTGTAGCCTGATGCTGCTTTAAGAATTGTGAAGTAGATGACAGTAGCGCCTCATAAATGAAAAGCCCCAGATAAGAACATAGGACGCTGCCATATACTGAGTCAGACCATAGGTCCATCTAGCTCAGTATTGTCTTCACAGACTGTCAGCGGCTTCTCCAAGGTTGCAGGCAGGAATCTCTCTCAGCCCTATCTTGGAGAAGCCAGAGAGGGAACTTGAAACCTCATATGCTCTTCCCATAGCAGCTGCATCCCCTACGAGGAAGATCTTACAGTGCTACATGTAGTCTCCCATTCATATGCATGTTGGGGGTTTGTGATTATTTAGCAAAGCACCAAGGAAGCTATCACTCCAGTTATAGTGTGCAGAGTGTAGTTGTTGGAGCTATTTAAATAACGTGCATGGAGATCACTGTAGAGTCTAAACTAAATTAGTTTATTAAAGTAAAGTGTGCTGTCAAGTCGATTTCGACTCCTGGCACCCACAGAGCCCTGTGGTTTTCTTTTAATAGAATACAGGAGGGGTTTACTATTGCCTCCTCCCGTTCAGTATGAGAAGATGCCTTTCAGCATCTTCCTATATCGCTGCTGCCCAATATAGTACCAGTGGGGATTCAAACTGGCAACCTTCTGCTTGTTAGTCAAGCATTTCCCCGCTGTGCCAATTAAGGTGACAAATTAGTTTATTGGTGAAGTACATTTGAGATAGGAAAGACCTATCCTATCTATCAGCTACATAATATGTAGGGGCGGGGGGGGGGGGGGAGAGAGAGATGTTTCCACCTTCTCTCTAAGAAGAAAGGAAGAGGACTAACACTACAGAAAGTACCCGAGGAGTCAAAGCAGGAGTCATAGAGCAGAGGCAAGCAGGGACAGGTAAGGAGACCCTCACTAGCCACCTCTGCTCCCAATGCCCCTAGTGGTCATTAGGATAGTTGGTGCAAAAGGTCGATGCACTGGAACTCCATCTCCAACAATGCAACCAGGGTAGACCCTGCTTAGCAAAGAGGACAAGTCATACTTGCTACCACAAGACCAGCTCTCCTCTTCTGTCCATCTGCTTAACTCAGGGTTCTCAACCTTTAGTGAATATGTCTAATCCCCTTTAGTCCCCAGATGACTGTTGTTGAACTACAATTCCTATGGTAGGACCACAGGATGGGCTATTTTGATGGCCAGCTTGGCCAGGGTTTCAGGGGAAAGCAGGTTTCAGGCCTGTCTGCAAGCAAAGAAATGTTCGTTCTCTCTCTCTCTCTCTCTCTCTCTCTCTCTCTCTCTCTCTCTCTCTCTCTCTGTATTTAGAAACAAAATACTTTCTCCTTTCTCTGTGTGGTTTGAACCAGCGAAGGCATGAAAACAGGAAAGGAGGTATAGGATGTAGCCGACCACAAAAATTAATAATACTTAATAATACCTAATAATAAAAAATAATAAATAATAAAATATTTATACCCCACCCCTCCAGGACACTACTGCTTGGTGCGGCTCACAACAATAAAATAAATACAATATAAAATAGAAATAATAACCAAATTAAGTTAAGTTGAAAATCCAGACTAAAACCACAATCAGAATTATCGTTGCCGTTTACAAGTTTAAATTAAAAGTTATTTAAAAAGCAAAAAAACAATAAGAATTATAAGAACGAAAGGACCAACCAGACATGACCAAGGATGGAACACGGGGGAAGGCAAGAAAGGAGGCGCCCAGGCCAGGGGAGAGCATAACATCAGCCCCCATAGAGACCAGCTCTGGCCTGTGAGCACTGTTGGGGCAGCCCCCTTCCCCCTCCTTCCCAGGAGTACAGAAAGACCAGTGTGCCCTGAGAGGAAGGCCTGAAAGGAGGCACCCAGGCCGGGGAGCTCTTGTCCTCGGCTCCTGGAAAGACCAACAGCCCGAGACGTTTTATTAATCTTCTGTAATTGGCTCCTTTTAATATTGTAAACCACTTTGGGTGTCTTTGTCAAGGCAGAAAGGTGATATAAAAATGTCGCAAATAAATAAATAATAAACATTTAAAAGCCTCTTTAAAAAGATGTGTTTTAAGTTGTTGTTTTTTAAAAACACTGTGGGAGGGAGCGTGGGGAAGCTCTTCAGGGAGTGCGTTCCAAAGCCAAGGGGCCACAACCGAAAAGGCCCTATCTCTAGTAGGGGTGTGCATGGACCGGTCCGGGGCCATGCAAGAGGCCTCCGGACCGGTCTGGAATTTGGCCGGTCCGGCGGTGGGGGAAGTGTGGCTTTAAGGGCGGGGGGGGGTAGTACTTACCCCCCACCCCCGCCGCTCTTCCCCCTCCGGCGCTGGACTTTGCTAAAACGTTTTTGGGGCGGCAGAGTTCCTCCCTGCCGCCCCTGCCTCCATCGTTCTCTGCAGAGTTTTCAAGCAGTAGAAGCTGGCGTCATGCATGTGTTCGTCGCAGCGCGTGCGCCGCATACGTACGGCGGCGACCTACGCATGCGTGGCGCCAGCTTCTACTGCTTGAAAACTCTGCAGACAACGACAGGGGCAGGGGCGGCAGGGAGGAACTCTGCCGCACCAAAAACGTTTTAGCAAAGTCCAGCACCGGAGGGGGAAGAGTGGCGGGGGGGGGAGGAAGTACTACCCCCCCCTTAAAGCCACACTCCCTCCAGTGCCGGACCACGCCTCCGTGGTTCTGTGCACATCCCTAATCTCTAGTTCCCACCATCCAGATCTCTGTTAGAGGTGGGGCCATGAGCAGGGCCTGAGATGATGAGTGGAGGGCCCTGGCAGGTTTATATGGGTGAATGTGGTCCAACAGTTACCCCCCCCCCACCCAGACACTGTAGAGCTTTAAAGGTCAAGACCAGCAACTTGAATCTAGCCCAGAAATGGACCAGTAACCAATGAAGCTGCCTCAGGATGGGTGTAACACTCATGAGGCAACTTGTACCCATGAGCATCCTTGCAGAAGCATTCTGGACCAGCTGAAGCTTCCGAATGGTCTTCAAGGGCAGCCCCATGTGTAGTGCATTGCAGTAGTCCAATCTGGATGTTACCAAAGCATTAGTGACTCAGGTCAGGTCCGACTTCTCCAAGTAGGGTCGCAGATGCGGACCAGCCTTAGCTGGTAAAAGTCACTTCTGCACACCACCACCACCTGCACCTCCAAGCACAGTGTTGGGTCCAGAAGCACCCCCAAGCTGTGGACTTTGTCTTTCAGAGGGAGTGTGATCCCGTCCAAGACCAGATTTACCTCATTACTCGGATTATCAGTTTTCCCAATCCAGAGCACTTCTGTCCAATCTGGATTAAGTTTCAGCTTGCTTGCCACCAACCAGTCCAAAACAGCCTCCAAGTCCTGATTCAGAACATCCACTGCCTCCCTGGTGTCTGCTGACTTAAAAAATAGGTAGAGCTGGGTGTCGTCAGCATACTGACGACACTGCAGACCACACCTACAAATGACCTCTGGCAAGGTTTATGTAACACTGAGGTATTAGAGATGATTGTCAATAAGGATCAATAAGGTTATTTTGCATCTCTTGATTTTCCTTATTCTCACCTCCCCCCCCACCTATCTCTTATCTTTGGAGCTGCAAAATTTGTTGTACTTTAGTCACTCAGAGAGAAACCCAGGGATAGCAAAATTTAAGATGTCTTGGCTGCAAGAAAAGACAATAGAGGCTGTATGAAGCTGGCAGAAGCGATATATTTGCAGTGATAAGACGGTAAAGTTCTGTGTGAAAGGTTTCCCCCCCAAAGCGATGGGCAGGAACAGTTTTTCACTGAAACAGCATGAGTGAAATGGCTAAAAAGAGACAGACATAGAGATTTTGGGAGGAAAAGGGACTGTTTGGCTTTGACTTCTGGCTCTTTTGGATGGGTGCTGTGGAACATGATCCAAAAGGAGACTGTTGTGAGCCAGGCCTGATCCACAGCATGGAATCTCTGTTTGTGATCTCTGCTGAAGGGCAGAGTTCAGGATAGAAATTTTACCTGGTGTCTGATCCTGCGTTTTTCTGGGCCTGGTGTAGGCATGAGCCAGACCGAAGCCATGTTACCCTTCATATAACCTGGCAGTGTAAAGATGGGCTAGGAGACACTAGATAAGAAGATGTTTATGCACTGACTCAGGTACATGTGCAGAAGTTAGCTGGAAATTTACAGAAAGTACAGACAAAGAAGATGGGCAGTACCTATGTACGTGACTCCCAGACTATAAATATATCATGTTTGTGTATGTTTGGGGTCTTGGACTTGAGCGAGAGCTGGCCAAGACCTTTGGCTACTGTAGAGCAAAATAAAGCCTTTAAAACCTTCTCAACTGAGAGGAGAGCTGGTCTTGTGGTAGCAAGCATGACTTGTCCCCTTAGCTAAGCAGGGTCCACCCTGGTTGCATATGAATGGGAGACTAGAAGTGTGAGCACTGTAAAGATATTCCCTCCAGGGGATGGAGCCGCTCTGGGAAGAGCAGAAGGTTCCAAGTTGCCTCCCTGGCTTTTCTAAGATAGGCTGAGAAAGATTCCTGCCTGCAACCTTGGAGAAGCTGCTGCCAGTCTGTGAAGACAATAGTGAACTAGATAGACCAATGGTCTGACTCAGTATATGGCAGTTTCCTATGTTCCTATGACTGGTGATGTGTTTGGCTTGCTGACCAAGAAAAACAACCTCTCTTTGTTGGGGTACAACAGGCCTACATCCTCAAATGCTTCAAGACCCTCCAACACCTGTAGCCAGCTTCCAACAAGACCAGCCTCAAGCCTATCCTCAAGCCTGGTAATACAAACTTTTCCTGGAAAACCTCAGCTCCACCCCCTCCCATAACCCAAATCTCTCTATTTCTCCCTACCTTTCTCCCACCTTTTTCCTTTTCTTACAAAGTTAAGATATTCTTAGTAGTTATATGTATTAGTTATTGCTAATAATTAAGGCAAAACGCATCTGCACCATCTGCCAGCGATGATTTCTCTGTAAAAGCTTCTATTAGTTGTCAACATTTATTATTACTTATTATTATTATTATTACATTTATATCTCACTCTTCCTCCAAGGAGCCCAAAGCGGTGTACTACATACTTAAGTTTCTCCTCACAACAACCCTGTGAAGTAGGTTAGGCTGAGAGAGAAGTGTCGGGCCCAGAGTCATCCAGCAGGTATCATGGCTGAATGGGGATTTGAACTCGGGTCTCCCCGGTCCTAGTCCAGCACTCTAACCACTACACCACACTGGCTCCCTTAAATTTAAAAGACAGCTTGATGTCTGTGTCTCTCTCATGTCCCTGCCAAGAAATTGCTATATCTTGCTAAAGGACCAGAGAGTCCCAGGGGGTAGTGTTCCATTCCTCTGGCTCTGAGGTGCTTTAGAGCATATGCAGAGTGCAAGGTGACTGAGAACCCAGCATCTGAGAGATACTTTGTTTGAGAAATGTATGGGCCCAAAGTTGAAGACCTTGGATTACATTCACTGGAATTGGACAGATCCTTGGAATAAGGATCTAAATTTGTGACATTGGAATTGGGCTAGTCTGCACATTATTGACACTTAGTGGCATAAGCATATTCACACATAGAAACAGTACAAAGAACAAGGTATTTGGAGTACCCCTGTGGGTACAACACAGCCACAATGGCCAATCAACGGGGATGATGGGAGCTGTAGTCCATCAACACTAGAGGGCGAAAGTTGTCCAGCTCTGGCTTAACTGCTGGCATTATCAGAAGATTACTGCTGCTGCTTGCTTTTTCTCTGTTTGATCATCTGTGCTTTTCAGTTGTACTTTATATTGTTTTGATGTTAAAGTATTTTCTTAGAATTACTGTGAGTTCCCTTGTGCCTGCTTTGCAGAGAAAGGCAAGATGTACATCCTGTAAAAATATACATATGAGAAACAGGAAGCAAACATACCCAGTCCTCTCCCAGGAGCTGAAGGCTAACTTTGATCCTGCGGGGGGCGGGGGGAGCAGGGAGTTACCCTACCTTTTGGATTTTGGCACCTCTCTCTCTCTCTCGTACGTGTGCGTGCGTGTCTTAGGGCTGCCAACCCTTCAGAACTGGTCTGGAGTCCCCAGGAATCATTACTAATCGCCAGGTGACTACTGAAAGCTATCCTGGAGACTGTAATTGTTTGAGATTGTAAAAAATATTAGAAAGACATCGCTTAAAATAGCTTCAGCCAGAGTTTTCAGCCTTAGTTTGTGTGGAACGATTTCTGAGAGAACATTTTCTTTCCCCACCCAGGGAATGGTGACCTTTGACGAGGTGGCTGTGCATTTCACTCGGGAGGAGTGGCCTCTGCTCGATCCAGACCAAAGGGTTCTGTATGCGGAAGTTATGTTAGAGAATTATGAGAATGTGGCCTCCTTAGGTAAGAAACTGCTCTGTTGATAGATTCATAAAGGTATGAATTGCTGTGTTTTTGCTGTGAGGAGTTTCCATGGAAATGGGTATCCTGGACCTCATAAGAACAGCCCTGCTGGATCAGGCCCAAGGCCCATCTAGTCCATCATCCTGTTTCTCACAGTGGCCCACCAGATGCCGCTGGAAACCACGGGCAGGAGTTGAGGGCGTGCCCTCTCTCCTGCCATTACTCCCCTGCAACTGGTTCTCAGAGCCATCCTGCCTTTGAGATTGGAGGTGGCCCACAGTCCACCGACTAGTAGCCATTGATGGACCTCTCCTCCATGAAGTCATTCAAACACCTTGTAAAGCTATCCAGGTTGTTGGCTGTCACCATGTCCTGTGGCAGAGAGTTCCACAAGTGGATCACACTTTGTGTGAAAAAGTACTTCCGTTTGTTGGTCCTAGACCTCCTGGCAATCAATTTCATGGAGTGACCCCTGGTTCTAGTGTTGTGTGAGAGGGAAAAGAATTTCTCTCGCTCCACTATCTCCACACCATGCATGATTTTATAGACCTCTATCAGGTCTCCCCGCAGTAGTCTTTTTTCTAAACTAAAAAGCCCCAGGTGTTGTAGTCTTGCCTCATAAGAAAGGTGCTCTATGCCCCTGATCATCTTGGTTGCCCTCTTCTGCACCTTTTCCAGTTCA
The DNA here is from genome assembly GCF_027244095.1 of Hemicordylus capensis. Lineage (NCBI taxonomy): Eukaryota > Metazoa > Chordata > Lepidosauria > Squamata > Cordylidae > Hemicordylus > Hemicordylus capensis. The sequence continues at coordinate 244,895,775 of NC_069658.1, read as the reverse complement.
ACAATGCCCTTTTAAAGATGTGGTGACCAGAATTGTACGCAGTACTCCAAGTGTGGTCGCACCATAGTTTTGTATAAGGGCATTATAATATTAACCGTTTTATTTTCAACCCCCATTCTAATGATCCCTTGCATGTAATTGGCCCATTTTACAGCTGCCGCACATTGAGTCGACACTTTCAACGAGCTGTCTACCATGACCACAAGATCCCTCTCCTGGTCAGTCACCGACAGCTCAGATCCCATCAGCACATACTTGAATTTGGGGTTTTTCGTCCCAGTGTGCATCACTTTACACTTGCTAACATTGAACCGCATTTGCCGTTTTGTCGCCCACTCCCCCAGTTTGGAGAGATCCTTTTGGAGCTGCTCACAATCCGTTTTGGATTTCAGTACCCGGAAGAGTTTGGTATCATCTGCAAATTTGGCCACCTCACTACTTACCCCTGCTTTTAGATCATTTATGAATAAATTAAAAAGCACCGGTCCCAGAACAGATTGATGGGGGACCCCACTTCTTACTTCCCTCCATTGTGAAAACTCTCCATTTATACCTACCCTCTGTTTCCTGTCTTTCAACCAGTTAGCAATCCACACATGTACTTGTCCCCTTATCCCAAGACCGCTAAGTTTCCTCAGGAGTCTTTGATGAGGAACTTTGTCAAAAGCTAGCTGGGTGACTCTGGGCCAGTCACTTCTCTCTCAGCCTAACCTACTTCCCAGGGTTGTTGTGAAAGAGAAAAGTATGTAGTACACCGCTCTGGGCTCCTTGGAGGAAGAGCGGGATATAAATGTAAAAAAAAATAAAAATAAATAAATAAATAAAGTCCAGGTATACTATGTCAACTGGATCACCTTGATCCACACACTCGTTGACACCCTCAAAGAAGTCCAAAAGGTTGGTGAGGCAAGCTTTACATTTGCGGAAGCCATGCTGGCTCACTCCCAGCAGGGCCTGTTCTTCTAGGTGCTTTACAGTTTTATTCTTCAGGATGCTTTCCATCAGTTTCCTTAGAACGGACGTTAGGCTAACCGGCCTGTAATTTCCCGGATCGCACCTGGGTCCCTTTTTGAAAATCAGTGTTACATTTGCTACTCTCCAGTCCTCTGGTACAGAGCCTGATTTCAGGGATAAGTTGAAAATTTTAGCAAGGAGGTTGGCAATTTCACGTTTGAGTTCTTTGAGGACTCTTGGATGGATGCCATCCGGCCCTGGTGATTTGTTAGCTTTCAGTTTTTCCAGACAGTTTAGTTCATCATCTCTTGTCACTTCTATCTGACTCAGCTCTCTAGCCTCCATCTCTAAAAAGCCTGGTTCAGGAACAGGTATATGCTCAGTATCCTCTGCCGTGAAGACAGATGCAAAGAACTCATTTAGCTTCACTGCAACCTCCATATCCTCCTTAATAATCCCTTTCACTCCCTCATTGTCTAATGGCCCAACCACCTCCCTGGGTTATCCCAGGGTTTCCCATTCAAATGAAAATCCCAGAATCCTTCTCCACCAGAAGTGGTCCCCTCTCTCTAAACTTCACATAGAGGAGAATACCTTTAGAAGAGGGAGTACTTGGTTGGGAGCTCCCTTCCTCGTGAATTCCTACAGCGCATTCAATAAAAATGTCAAACTCAGTAACTCTAAACTCACAAATGCCAGAACAAGCATGCAGGTGTTTCTGTTATATATACAGACTTCTAGGAATTAAATGAACTTTACTCCTTTGGCCTCAGAAATTCCAGACCGATGATGTTGTGTCGACTCGGCCTTACAATTTCAGTTACATACCTATATGTGAAAGTTGGGATTTTGGGAGGCAGGGGCTTGAAATGTCCCAATAGCTTGAGTCAGAAGAAACTAATCTGTTTGTTTCCTCCAAAGAATTCTCCAAACCTGACCTCATCTCCTGGCTGGAAGAAGAGGAGGATCCATTTGTCCTGGACTCCAAGGAAGTGGGCCAATTAGCAGGTAGCTGTCTTCCTGTTGTGTAGATGCTGACTTTTCCTTTTGGAATTGAGGGGTTTTCTTGGTGGGAAGGGATTTTCAGGTTGTGTTTGATCTCTTCAAAGGCAAATTGACCTACCTGACTGTGAATTCTCCAGTGGATATTTGGGATGGGGCTGTAGCTCTGTGGGAGAGCACCTGCTTTGTTCTCTGGTTTGATCCCTGGCATCTCCAGGTAGGGCTGGGAAAGACTTATTTCTGAAACCCTACAGAATTGCTGCCAGTCAGAGTGGACAGTAGAAGGCAGCTGTCTTTATACTATGACATTTCTTATGTGGTGACCATTCGTGTTTACTTTGACACCTGGCGGCTTTCCCTTCTTCTGGTAGTTTTTACACCAGACTGTAATTGGGATGCGAAGGGGGAAATCGTCTCATCTGCTAGACTAAGCCTCAGTACCTCCCTCATTGGGAATTAAGTACTTCCTCCTCTCCCCCTCCCACCCCTCACCTCCTTTGCCAGAATAATGTGCAATTAGAGAATCCAGCCCTTCACAACTCAGATCCTGGTTTCCCCAAATCCCTCTTTTAGCAGCAACTCAGAGAAGTGCATATTTTCCCCGCTTGTGAATTTCCCCACTCGTCCTGCCTCGCCCCAAAGCCCCACATCTAGCAGGGCTCTGTGCAGGAATCCTTCAACACCAGGACTGCATCTAGAGTAGGGATTCTCAGCCATGGGTCTCCAGATGTTATTGGACTTCAACTCCCATAATCCCCAGCCCCAATGGCTTTTGCTTGGGGATTATGGGAGTTGAAGTCCAATAACATCTGGAGACCCATGGCTGAGAATCCCTACTCTAGATGCAGTCCTGGTGATTTTGCTTGGGGATTATGGGAGTTGAAGTCCAATAACATCTGGGGGCCCAAGGTTGAGAATCCCTGGAGGCCACACTCTTTCGCTTCCTTCCACAAAAGAAGTCCACAGCCTGCTCTGCTCCTCTTCTGTGTTGGAAGGAGGGAGAGTCAGCAAGGGATCTTTATTAATGACCAGGGGGAATGCAGATTTGTTGAGATGGGGAGATGAGTGAGAGATAGCAAAGAGAAATCCCAGCCTATCTTCTTTAATGACCTTTAAAATAGCCTGGCATTTCATGGTTCTTAAATGGTTTTTGATTAATTGGTTAATTGGTTGTTTTAATTGTCATCTGTCTGATGTAATTGCCTAGAGCCATTTGGGTTGAGTGGTACAGAAATATAATAATTTGGAATTGTTTGCCCTTCTCATACAAGGTTGTGTTTGCCAACACACAACACCCCCGCTGCTCTGCCTACCAAATGGGGCTGCAGAAAGGTGGCAACACTAATCTCTTGGCAGCATCATATAACTGCCAACACATCAGTATGTCAGGAGTGCATTGGGAAGTTTCGGTGAACTGGAAGTGCGTGCTCCCAGTGGGCCTGATGTCTGAATGCACCCGAGTCTGGTTCCCGCACTGGATTCCCAAGATATTCTGCCCACTTGCAACCTACATTTCAAGTTGGGCAGAAAATCTTTGGAGAATTTGAGTGAAATTCGGGATCCAGCCCAAGAACCAGACATGGGTGGGTTCAGACATCACGCCCATTGAGATGGGACTCTCAGTTACTAACATGTTCCCAGGTTACTGACTTCTTGACAGTCTTGTGAAGCACCCTCTATCTCTCTCTTTCTCTTTCCCTTGCCTGCCTGAGATATGCCCTGCTCATGATGAGCCTTCACCACCACATGGGCAATATAATATGAGATTAAACGAGATGGCTGATCAAACAGGTTCTGGGGAAATCCACAAATCATCACACGGTTTGTGAGGCTGAACTCTGATAACCAGTACATGCCATGTGTGAACAGTTTATTATAAAAGCATGGAACCGCTCCTGCTGAAGCCCTGCCTTCCCAAGCAGATATGTTAGCATGCCTAATAAAATATTGTTACATTAAAAGCTGCTGAGAGGTCTGAAAGAATCTGCACCCCCTGCTAACTGAGCAAAGAGCACTTTTTAAAACAGCAACTCACTTATATTTAGCAGGGGGAGAGCAGTTGTCCATATCCAACCCCAGCATAACATTTCCCCTCTGGTTTTTGCTGGTGTCTACGTTGAGTTTCTTTCAAAATCATCTTTAAATAACTTTTCCTATGTAAACCGCTTTGTGAACTTTGTTGTTGTTGTTCCATTTCTCAACTGCACTGCTCATTGGGAATCTCCTTTATTCCAGCAGGTGGTGGACAGGAAAATGAAGATTCCAGGGTGGCATCTGGAGTATCATCAGAAATCTCCATGCAGGAACTAGAGGAAGAGAGTTTGAGTGATCAAAACAGATGTAGTGGGGAAGAGGGGAGCCAAGCACAAGTCTGGAGGGAAGGATCTGTTTGTCAGAGCAACAATCTCCATGAGATCCCAATCCAACAGCAACATTGCAAAGGAAAGAGAGATAATACCTGCCCTTTAGATGGAAAAACAGCCAGTTCTAAATCAAATATAAATACACATAGCACCAGACCCCACAAAGGAAAGAAACCACATAAAGGTTCTGAATGTGGAAAGAAGTTTAGTAAGAGCACGCACCTTTCTGCGCAGCAAAACATCCATACTAGAAGGAAGGCTGGGAATCGAGATGAATCCAAGGGACAGCAGGGAAAGCAGACACACGGAAGAGTAGATTTGGTGCTTGTCAGGGTCGGGACTTCAATGCCATTCAAAATAGTCAAGGAAAAAAGCAAGGGGAAAGAAGGGGAAGACGCTCTCTTCGTACAAAGGCTTAGAGTAGTAAATCGAACCTTGGAACCCAGCACAGAATGCAACCAGGAGGAAAACCATATAAATGTAGTGAATGTGAAAAGAGCTTCAGTTAGAGCACTAAGGTCACTTCACATCAAAGAATCCACAAAAGGGAGAACTCCTATAAATGCTTTGACTCTAGAAAGTGCTTCAGAAAGTACAAAACCTAATTCATATAAAGGAATTTGCACAGAGGGGAGACTATACAGTTGCTTGGAGTGTGGAAAGAGCTTCCGTGACAAGGGATACCTCATTAGGCATCAGAAAACTCATACAAGAGAAAAAAGATACAAATGTTCAGAGTGTGGCAAGACTTTCCAGTCTAGCTCAAAGCTCACTGTACATCAGAAAATTCATACTGGAGAAAGACCCTATAAATGCTTAGAGTGTGGAAAATGTTTCCGTCGGAGCACACAACTTACCCTACATCAAAGTCTGCACACTGGGGAGAAACCATATACATGCCTTGAATGTGGAAAGAGCTTCCGTTTACGTTCAAGTCTTACATCACATAAAAAAACTCACACAGGGGAGAAACCACATGAGTGCCTAGAGTGTAGAAAGAGCTTCAACTGTATCAGAGACCTCACTAGACACCAACTAATTCACACAGGGGAGAAGCCATATAAATGCTTGGAGTGTGGAAGGAATTTCAGAACGATATCAAGCCTCAGTGCACACCAAAAGGCTCACAGAGGAGAAAAACCATATACTTGTTCTGAGTGTGGAAAAGCTTTCTCTTCTAGCACACACCTGTTTTACCATCAAAGAATTCACACAGGGGAGAAACCATATAAATGCCTGGAGTGTGGAAAGTGTTTCAGCATGAGCACAAGCCTCACAGTGCATCAAAGAACCCACTCAGGGGAGAAACCCTTTAAATGCTTTGAATGTGGAAAGTGCTTCAGTGTGAGCACCAGCCTTACTGTACATCAAAAAATCCACACAGGGGAGAAACCATATCAATGCTTGGAGTGTGGGAAGCACTTCAGGGAAAGTGGGAAACTTACTATACATCAAAGAACTCACACTGGAGAAAAACCTTATAAATGTTTGGAGTGTGGAAAAAGCTTTGCTCAGAGCTCAGGGCTTAACACACACAAAAAAATCCACACGGGAGAAAAGCCACATAAATGCCTGGAGTGTGGAATAAGTTTCATTTTCCACACAACTCTTATAGATCATCAGAGAATCCACAAAGAGGAAAAACCATATAAATGCTTGGAGTGTGGAAAGTGCTTCCGTCTCAGCACAAGCTTGAAGACCCATCAAAGAATTCATACGGGGGAGAAACCATATCAATGTTTGCAGTGCAGAAAGAGCTTCACTCAGAGCACACACCTTTCCATACACAGAAGAATTCATACAGGGGAGAAACCGTATACCTGTCTTGAGTGTGGAAAGAGCTTCCGTGTGAGTTCAAGCCTTACTTCCCATCAAAGAATTCACACAGGGGAGAAAATGCATAAGTGTTTGGAATGTGGGAAATGTTTTAGACATAGCACACATCTCAAGGAACATCTAAGAATTCACACAGGGGAGAAGCCATTTGAATGCTTGGAGTGTGGTGAAAGCTTCCGCCAAAGGGAAAGTTTGAAAGCTCATCAAGGGAGCCACACAGGGCAGAAGCCATATAACTGCTTGGAGTGTGGAAAGGGCTTCAATTGGAACACATCCCTTAGACTTCATCAAAGAATTCATTCAGGGAAGAAACCATAAGAAGCCACTTGGAGCGTGGAAAAAGTTTCCGTAATGATACAAATCTCATCGTGCATCAAAAGAACAAAACCAAACAAAAAACAATGGAAGAACTTTCAGTACTTTGATTTCAATCATGTTCATTATAAGGACAATTGGAATTGGCTTTTTTTTTTTTTTTAAAGTTATGGTCACACCAACTTGAAAGAAATATTTACACCGATGCAACTATTACAAATGAAACTTAAACATAAATGAATGTAAGAAAATGGGGTTTAAAATAAAGTAGAAATCATTACAAGCCTCCCGTTAGATGAAAGGAATAAAATTGCTCCAGCTGATGAAACTGAAGAAAGATACATGCTTCACCAAATCCAGTTGAGATGTTCCCTCTTGAGAAGTGACCCCTGTGAAGTGAAACGGGGTAACAGTTTGAAGTGGCACAGGCTGGCTCTCTTATGGAGCCAGGGGACAATCCAAAGGACTTGAATTTTTGTTATGGCTCCAAATATTTCAAATTCTTTCATTTCTCAGAAAAGTCACTTCATTGCCTTTGCAATGTTCTTAGAGAAACCTAAAGCTACTAAGCCTGCCGGTTAAGCTGTAGTCTTTGTCATCTGACCTTTCTCCTTTCCTTGCCGTGCCTTCTTTTTCAAGACTTCTTTCCTTGGATCAGGAGGTGTCGCAACATAACCACATCCAGATGTGAAGCTTGGAGCATCCTTGAACCCCTTCTCTCCAGTGCTTGAATTTTGGGAGGAAAAGCATGGGTGTCGTTAGAGTTGTGACCCTTACGTTAAGGAGGTGGGACCAGCCAATAGCAGTCCATGAGCACCGCTCTGGGAGTAGGTGAGAGTAGGAAACTATACCTTTAGAAAGCTGCTCCCCTTGCTGCTGTGGTCACCCAGCAGCATCTGGGCAGCACAACAGCTGACCCAGTAGCTCACGGGGAAACTGCCCCACTCCCACTGCTTAGCTGGCTTCTGTGCATGTGTGGCAGCCATTTGAGTGGTCATGGCACTGGGCTAACTTGTGCAGAGGCCAACTGAGAACCAACGACCCTACAGGCTGTCCGGCCAGTTGCAGTTCTTCCCAGAGGCTGCTGGGTGCCTACAGTGGCAAGATGAGTGCCTTTTGGGACCAGCATTAGACACAATTTCCAGGCCTTAATTCTGGGCTAGAGCTTGAATGAAACACAGAACTAGAGGCCATGATGCCCAAAGGTTATTTTACCAATAGCTTTGTAACATGCTAAGCATAACTAACAGTAAACTCCTGCTATCTGGGTAAAGGAACACCTTTAAAATATTTAGCAAAGGGAGATCACCTGTCCCTGTTCAGGCTCAGCACAGAGTCCCTCAATGGCTGTTTCTCTTGTCTTCCCTGTGTTTCTTTTTAGGCTGTGAGCCCTTTGGGGACAGAGAACCATCTTTAGGCCATCTTGTAACACCTAGTTTGGTGCTCGCCTCTGCGAACTGAGCAAAGAAACACCTTTTTGAAGTGGCGGCTCCCTTATATTTTGCAAAGGGAGAACAACTCTCCTGATTCAGTCCCGCATAATCTTCCACCCAGTTGCCGGTTGCTTGTGCTGCTTTCAAGATTTTCTTTTTAGGCTCTCTTTAGAGTCAGATTGTTTTTAGATTGTTTGTTTCTTTTTAGAACAGGGACAGGGAACCATTTTTGGAACAGGGAACCATTGCCTCTACTATATGAACTACTTTGAGAACTTTTTTCTTGAAGTGTCTTTGTAGTGATAGTCAAGTTTGAGGGAGGACTAGGCCTCAGAGTAACTGCTTGGAGGGTGGGCTTCTCCAAACAAGGAAGAAAGCCCAGGAGAATAAAATCCTTGTGGTTCAAGCAGGCCTGCTCAACTTTGGCCCCCCAGCTGTTTTTGGACTCCATCTCCCATAATCCCCAGCCACATTGGCCAATAGCCATGGATTATGGGAGTTGTGGGCCAACATCTGCAGGAGGGCTGAAGTTGAGCAGCCCTGAAAGAATGAGGGGCAGGGTTTACTGGACAAATGCCTATAGAAGAGTAGGAGAGGAGTGTCCTTGGAGGCCTCTGAGTGAAGTCTGATCAGCAGCTACTGTAGGGAAAGGGGAGGCTAACAAACCTGAACAAAAATAAATCCCCTGATGTGTCTAGCTAAATTCGAACTTCCTTACTTGGAAGTAAGTAGGAAGGATAGGGACCACCAGTTTAGCTAGACGCGTCAGTGGATTTATTTTTGTTGGCTTGGATCTGACTACATGGTTCTTATAGTTTCTGGGGATGGGTTTTACCTGAATGGAAGTAGGGATTGTGATGCCTCTATAGTTTTTCTTATCATCCAGTTATTAATAAACCTTTCTTGTTTACAGAGTGTCATTCCTTATTGGGTCCTGCCCTCGCCACACACTCCTGACGGTCTAAGGCCGCTCAAGCCTTTCTTGTCGGGAGGGGTTTTCCACTTTCCTCTACCAGAACATTCCTTTGGGAAGGGTGAATCTGCTCATTAAAAAAAAAGTGGATTTTGGAAGCCTACCCAGGATTTCTCACAGCCAGAGGAGGAATTTTGTATTCTCCCCCTTTTTATCATTACAATGTTGTATACCTTTTTCTAATAACAAAGCCCAAAGCTATAAAGACAGAACGTCTTTCTATATCAGGGGTGGGTGACCTGTAGCTCCCCAGCTGCTAATGGCCTACACCATTTATTACTGATGGGAATTGCTGTCCACTAATAGGAGAAGATCCATTGCTCCAATGGAGATGGGGCCTGGGGACTGGGACCCAAGCATCTCCCCTCCACCCCAGCCATGGTCTCCCTCCAAGCACAAACAGCTCAGAGAACCTTTGCCCCCAATGTTTATAGCCAAAGGGCCCTTTGGGTGGCTAAGTGTTTTGCATGTGGCTTTCTACCCTCGCTACTACAGGGACAGGGTGTGGGTTGCCCCACACTGGTGCTGTCTCTCTTCACAGCAAGTGGCTTCTGCAGTCCAGGAATGGAAGGATTTTCCTACAGAGAAGGGAACAGGAAAATGAGAATAATGAACACTTTACACTCACAAAATGCCAACAAAGGTGAGGAACACAGGAAGGGGTGGTGACACAGGAAGCCATATTCTACCATGTCAGGCTCACCTTGGTCCATCTATTTCAGTGTTGTCTGCAGTGCAGAAGTTCTGGAGAGCTTCTCTGCACTGACTGGCAGAAGTTCTCCAGCAGGATTTCCAGTCTCCTGCCTTTGGGCTTCTCCAAGGCATCTGGTGGGCCACTGTGGGGAACAGAAACAGACCAGATGGGCCTTGAGCCTGATCCAGCAGGGCTGTTCTTATGTTCACGCCCTACTTGGAGATGCTGCCAGGGATTGAACTTTTGGATCTACTGCATGCCAAGCGGGTGCTCTGCCTCTCAGCTACAGCCCCTCCCCATATTATGGAGCCGTACTACAGCAAGTCAGACCCGTGGCCTGTTGTGCTCTGGATTGTGTGCTCTAACTGGCAGAACCACTCCAGGGTTTCAGGCTGCTTTTCCCAGCCCTACTCGAGGATATAAGGGTTGAAATTGGGACCTTATGCGTACAAAACAGCAGCTCTACTACCAAGCTAGAGATCAATATGATGCTGCCTTATACCGAGCCAGTCCTTTGGTCCATCTGTCCCACTATTGTCTACACTGCAGTGACTGATAGCAGCTCTGTAAAGATCAGGCTGTTTTCCCCAGCTGTACCTGGAGATGCCTGATAGGCTTGTGGCAGCAAGCATGGATTGATCCCTTTGCTAAGCAGGGTCTGCTCTGGTTTGCATATGAACGGGAGACTACATGCAAGTACTGTAAGATATCCCCCTTAGGGGATGGGGCCAGTCTGGGAAGAGTATCTATGCACTTGCATGCAGAAGGTCCCAGATTCATTCCCTGGCAGCATCTCCAAGATAGGGCTGAGAGAGACTCCTGCCTGCAACCTTGGAGAAACTTCTGCCAGTCTGTGTAGACAGTACTAGATGGACCAATGGTATAAGGCAGCATCCTATGTTCATTCCATGATCACTGGTGCCATATAACTGGTGGGATAACAGAAACTCAAATCTTGGATTTTTGCTATAGACAAGCCACAGGACAGAAAGGAAAGGTAATGACAAACAGTTTATTTCAATTAAGCCTCTTAGTAAATTATATCAAACTGGCAAAGATTATCATCATTAAATGTTTGAACTTGTAGTACAGCAGCAGTAGTAAATTATATCCTGTTCTTCCTACAAGGAGCCCAGAGCAGTAAAAATGATTAATTTTATCCTCACAACAACCCTGTGAGGTAGGTTAGGCTGAGAGATAAGTGTCTGCCCAGAGTCTCCAGCAAACTTCTGGGTCAGGATGAACAGGGATTCAAAAGGTCTTCCTCATCCTAGATCAGGGGTAGGCAACCTTGGCTGTCCACGCTGTTGTTGAATTACAACCCCCATCATCCCCAGTGTCAACTTTGTGGCTGGGGATGATGGGAGTTGTAGTTCAACAACAGCTGTAGAGTCGAGGTTGCCTATCCCTGAACTAGCCCAACACTCTAACCCCTTCCACACACTGGTAATAATACAGTAATTATTTGGATAGAAAACAGACAATACAAATGAATAAACACATTTTTACAAATGTAGGGGAGCTGTGGGACCATATAATGGAACATTTTAGGGTAGATAAGTATAAGAGTACATTAAATGCATAGAGATAGTATAGTGCAAGATAGACAGTTTAGCATTGGAATTTTAGAATAGACACTACAGTTGGGGACAGTGTAAAGACAAAACTGAGCAGGCCAGAACTACTGCTTAAAAATCAAGCAGCAGAGTGCACGAGAGACACTTGAGAACAATATTTTAGAACTGAAATATTTCCATTATACTTTTATTAACCAACTCCAGCCAAAAATGAAACGGAGCAGTCATTTTGTAAACTTTTTATTTGCCAAAAACAAAGGGATACATTAGAGACATGAAAATGGTATTTTAGAACTGAAATATTTCCAGTTTTGTACTTTTAGTAGTCCCTCCATGGCCAAGAATGGAACTGAACAACCTAGAATGGCCATTTAATCCATCCATCCATCCATATATATATTTAATCCCCATAGACGTGCCTCTGTGGGGATGCGTCCCAGCAACCCAGTTGATTGGCTGGGCATCAGAGACTCTCCGGATTGGCAGGCACCACTCGGAGCAAATGTAACACCGATTTTCAAAAAGGGACCCAGGGGCGATCCAGGAAATTACAGGCCGGTTAGCCTAACGTCTGTCTGTTCCAGGCAAATTGATGGAAAGCATCCTCAAGGATAAAATTGTAAAGCACCTAGAAGAACAGGCCCTGCTGGGAGTGAGCCAGCATGGCTTCTGCAAAGGTAAATCTTGCCTCACCAACTTTTTGGACTTCTTTGAGGGTGTCAACGAGTGTGTGGATCAAGGTGATCCAGTTGACATAGTCTACCTGGACTTCCAAAAAGCTTTTGACAAAGTTTCTCATCAAAGACTCCTTAGCAGTCATGGGATAAGGGGACAAGTACATGTGTGGATTGCTAACTGGTTGAAAGACAGGAACAGGGGCGTATCTAGGGTAGGGCAGGCAGGGCACATATCCTGGGTGCCACTTGAAGGGGGCACCATTTTTTAAAATTTTTTAAAAAATTAAATGGCTACTGAAAGCAAAACGGCCTCTGCACATGCTCAAATGGCCCCTGTGAGGCCCTAGAGGCCAGAGGGGGAGGGGGAGCCTTTGCAGACGCCCTCCCCACAGCCTTTAGGAAGCCCCTCAAAGGGGCTACAGCTTAAAAAATAATAATTTAATATAAGTCACTGTGCACATATTCAGATTTGTACTACGTACAGAGAATCAGGGCTTGTGAATACTGAGCTGAAGCTTATGAGCTAGGATTGTATTCATTTGCTCTTACTTTGCATCTTGTGATAAGTGAGTTAAATGTGATGTCTTAATAATATTCAATTCAATTTATTGCGGCCGTAGGCCATACAGAAAACATACAAAATAAGGAAGATTAAAAACAAAACATACCAACAATAGTATAGTACATAGTAGTAAACAGTGGCTCCTAAAATTTGGATCTTAAGCAGGATCTTAATCTAATAGCAACATAGAAGAATTTAGCCACCACCTTAGTAATCTTATCATCTCGATCCTCGAGACAGAAATTCAGATAAAAGGGGTCAGCTCTTCCTGGGAGATGCTCTAATAGGGGGAATATGAGCTCTTTCCTGGTGTCAGAGTACAGGGAACAATAAAGCAGCACGTGCAGAACTGTTTCAGGGAGGCCTGCACCACAGGGGCATAGGCCATAATCTGACGATCCCTTATTAAATCTTTTTTCCAGAAGGGCTGAAGGCAAAACATTCATGCGAGCCCTAGTGAAAGCTATCCTAAACTTTGGGAAGTGTAGGAGAGCTAAATATTTAGCACCGCTATTCCCCAAAGGGGGCATGATACCAAAAAATAAGGGGGAACAGATCCTATTTCCCCTAGAAACTAAATTCTGGTGCTCAGTGTCATGAAGGCGTTGTATGAGTGTAACCTTCGCCTTCTCATTTCCAATGAGTAGGATTTCAGAGGGAAATAAACCCATTTGCATTATTTTGTTGTTAACACATGACAGCCAAGGACTGGGAAAGGAGTCTCTCCATAGATACAGAAAATAGGAGGGTTCCTGAATATCCAAGCAGAGTTTGATCCATCTGGTAAAAGTAAGTTCCCATGCTTTAGAGAGAATAGTAAAAAGTCCAGATTCCAAACATAATGCAGAGTAGGAAACACACCTGGGTACCCCAAAGATAGCCCTAAGAAATAGTGACTGAACCGTTTCCATCTCTGGTGTTACTCCCTGGATCCAAAGTGGGACACCATAGAGTAATTGGGCTACAATCTTTGCTCGGAAAACTTGGAGGGCCATAGGCACATACTGGCCTCCTTTAGAAAAGTAAAATAGCAAAAAAGCGTTAAGGGTTTTACAGGCAATAGAGATAGAATACAATCTTTGGGATTTCCAGTTTAGATTATGTTGGAAATGTATACCAAGATATTTAAATTTGTAAACCTGCTCGATATTTTCCTTATTTATCGCCCACCTGTAAAGTTTCCTAGCTTTTGGTGAGTTTATCTTTAATGGTGAGTTTGTCTTTGAATCAGTGTGAAATCCTTAGTATTAAGACCCATTGGGAGTTTCTTGCTCTCTTTCTCTCATTTTAACTGTCTTTCTTAAATACTAGAATATATTCCAAGCAGTGACACAGTTTACTCTGCATACTTTATTTTCAGAGTATCTGGGAAAAGTCAAATTCTCCATTTGTTTTTAAAACTTATGTAATGATGCTACAATGCACAGTAGAGAACTAGACCTCCACATAGTATTTGGGTATTCCATGAGCCCCAGCATACTGAAATTTGTTATTTTCTAGCATTTTTTGGTCTGGCTACATCCACTGCTAAATAGTTTTTGAAATATTAAAAGATTAACAAGCTTGACTTGTATTTTTCAGATGATATTATGGTAAAGTTATCTGAAAGATGGGTGTCAGATGTTTGGACAGGGGGCGCAATTTCAGTGCATGGGTGAAAACCCCCAACTTCAAGTATATACTGATGGGATCCGAGCTGTCAGTGATTGACCAGGAGAGGGATCTTGGGGTTGTGGTGGACAGCTCGTTGAAAGTGTCAACTCAATGTGCAGCAGCTGTGAAAAAGGCCAATTCCATGCTAGGGATCATTAGAAAGGGGATTGAAAATAAAACGGCTAATATTATAATGCCCTTATACAAAACTATGGTGCGACTACACTTGGAGTACTGCGTACAGTTCTGGTCACCACATCTTAAAAAGGACATTGTTGAACTGGAGAAGGTACAGAAGAGGGCAACCAAGATGATCAGGGGCCTAGAGCAACTTTCTTATGAGGCAAGACTACAACACCTGGGGCTTTTATTTTAGAAAAAAGTTGACTGCGGGGAGACATGATAGAGGTCTATAAAATCATGCATGGTTTGGAGAAATTGGAGAGAGAGAAATTCTTTTCCCTCTCACACAACACTAGAACCAGGGGTCACTCCATGAAATTGATTGCCAGGAGGTCTAGGACCAACAAACGGAAGTACTTTTTCACACAACGTGTGATCCATTTGTGGAACTCTCTGCCACAGGATGTGGTGACAGCCAACAACCTGGATGGCTTTAAGAGGGGTTTGGATAACTTCATGGAGGAGAGGTCCATCAATGGCTACTAGTCGGAGGGCTGTGGGCCACCTCCAGTCTCAAAGGCAGGATGGCTCTGAGAACCAGTTGCAGGGGAGTAACAGCAGGAAAGAAGGCACGCCCTCAACTCCTGCCTGTAGCTTCCAGCGGCATCTGGTGGGCCACTGTGCGAAACAGGGTGCTAGACTAGATGGGCCTTGGGCCTGATGCAGCAGGGCTGTACTTATGTTCTTATCAGGTTGCCGCTTGGGGAAGCGCTTGTTGGTGGGCTGCTGGGGGAAGAGGGCGGAAGGCGGTAGTGCGCTTGGGTTAGGCACCAAGCGGGAAGCGGGTTCGGTAAGTGGGCGGCTGGTGGCAGGCCAATTGGGGGAGGTGCGGGGCCAAGGCAGCTGCAAAAGGACAAGGGCGGCAAGGAGCTAGAAAATGAACAGCAGCGGCAAACAATCAAAAAAGCTGGCCGCTGCAGGTGGGCTGCTCGGAGAAGTTTGGCGGAGAGTGAAGCAAGCGGAGTGGGCAAGCGGTAAGGAGCTTTGCAGTTGGGAGTGAGAGTCCCCTACAAAAAAAGGGGTGGGCTGTGAGGGCCCACAGACTCTCTGACAGACTCCCCTTCCCTTACCAAAAAGGGGGGAGGACTGCAAGGGCCAGCAGCAGACAGTTTGTCCACCAAAATAAAAATCACTCCCCCCTCCTAAACAAACAACAACAAACAGACGGTTAGGGCCAACAGCTGCCAGAATCCCCCCCCCTACAAAAAAAGGGGTGGACTGCGAGGGCCAACAGCAGCCACTCTGCGCACAACAACAACAAAAGGAGAGATGGAGACTTTCTGCCAGACTCCCCTTCCCTTACAAACCCTCCCCCCCGCCAAAAAAAAAATGCAATGGCCAACAGCAGCCAAGTTTGCACACCAAAATAAAAATGATAAAAACCTTGAGACTGTGAGGGCTAACAGCAGCCAGACTCCCCCCGCCCCACCCCCCAACAAAGCTGCTGAAAAGGCCAACAGCAGCCAGTCTGGCCAACCAAATAATACTAACTTTAAACATAACCTATGAACTGTGAGGGCCAAAAACTGCCAATCTTCCTGCCCCCCAAAACTCCTGGGACTATTAGGCCCAACAGCGGCCAGTCTGTCCACCAAAATATTTCTTAAAAAAAAAAAAAAAACCCGCCTTGGGACAGTGAGAACAAAGAGCTGCAAAGCTCCCTGTCAAAGAAAAAAACCCGGGAGGCTGGAGGTTGCACCCATAAGTCTTTGACAACCCTCCTCTTGCTGCATGTTGGGTTTCGGGAGGATTGCTCCCTATAAGTTGCTCCATTGAAAATAAAATAAAAAATGGAACCACTGCAGAGAGTGATTGGTAGTGCAAATTAATTTTGCCCTTTGTCTAGGGGCAACCTTGACAAAGGCCACGGAGAGACTCTACTCTGATAAACTATTTCAACTTTATATTTCCCCTGGACAACCAAATATAGGTCAGGCAAGTTCAACAGCAGTTGAAGGAGAGAGCAAAAAGAACATATTACATTGCCTATGATGCAGGAAAAAAAAAAAGGAGAAAGGAACGAGAAAATGAATCTGCAGAAGCAGCAGAAAGAAGAAAACCTGCACTCCAGATGTTGCTGAACTACAACTCCCATCACATGCACAAAAGTCGGCAAGACTTAAAAAGTACTTGGCTGAAAACTGAAAAAGTACTTGGCTGAATTCTGCCTGTTGTCATATCTAGAAATTTACAACAAATTATTCTGCATATTTTAAAAAATGCCAGCACAATGCAACATTAGTAAATCAAAAAGGTAAAGTGTGCCATCAAGTCATTTTCAACTCCTGGCACCCACAGAGCCCTGTGCTTTTCTTTAGTAGAATACAGGAGGAGTTTACCATTGCCTCCTCCCACACAGTACGAGATGATACCTTTCAGCATCTTCTTATAGGACTGCTGCCTGATATAGATTCAGCGGGGATTCAAACCGGCAACCTTCTGCTTGTTAAGCATTTCCCCACTGCGCCACTTAAGGTGACTTAGTAAGCCTATCCCATACTTTTTCTACCCTCACTTCTACTGCTAGTCTCACAGCTCTTGAAAACACAGTGTTGCCCACATCTTAAATGACTCCAGGAGCTGTCCCTTTCGTAATAGTTTACCTGCAGGAATTACAGTAAATTACACCTATCTCCATGCTATGAAAAGCTGGGAGATAGGTATAATTGCCTTGCTAATTTCTGCCTGTTAAAATTTTGTTTAAGGCACAAGCAGGGGTGGAGCCACCATTGGGTGAACAGGTTCAAAGAACCTGGGCCGCCACCAATCAGGGGCCATGAGCGCAGCCCCAGAAATGCCCCTTGCGACATCAGACGCGGGGACCGTTATTTCGGTCCCAAACGGAGCCGTGCAGCCCCATTTGGAGCTGAAATCGGCCTGCGCTGCATTGGCAGCATGGCCAGAGTGACTCTCTCTGTCTTAAAGGCAGGGAGAGCCGCTCCTGGTCTCACTGCCAATGCAGCGGGGCCAATCGATCTCCCTCCTAAATGGGCATGGCACCAATCCACTTCTGCCTGTGGATTGGGGTTGGATGTTATTTGACAATCGACTCCTTCTGGTACTTGCAGACTTCCCACCAGCACTTGCACCTCTCCTTGAAGTCATTAGATGCAGACACAGTCTGGGAAACATACCAACGGATATTTGAACCGGAAACCTCTGGATTGCTAGTCAAGTCATTTTCCCGCTATGTCATTAGGTGGCTATATTGCAGAAGCCAGTAGCTAAATTAAAGAATTAGAGAGTTTGTCTTTCAAAATAATAAAAGTTTACTAAGTATATGCTTCTAGATAGGGTTAGGAAACAAACATGCAAAAGCTCACAGATACAAGCGAGGATGGAATCAGCTTTTCCTAAACTACTATATACTGCCTTAGATGATGCCAGAAGTAGGCCTCATTGAAGAAGTTGCAGGTAGTTTCTTTAAACCATCTGCAGGGTTTGATGCTCCTCCAGCTTCAGGGTAACCTGGATGTCCCTCTGCAATCGGGGCAGATCTCAGTGCTGTCTCCATTGCAGAGACCCCTGTAGGCTAAAGAGTCCAGAAAGTCCTCCAAGAATGGAGATCATCCCTCAATATGCCTTTCTGATGATCTCTTTTCTTCTCCCTGGAAACTTCTGGGTATCATATTTAACTGAATCAAAGACAATTCTGAACTTAAGATGACCCCTTTAAAAAAATACAGTTCTTGTGTATTTACCTGAACGGAACGGAACTCTGAATTTAAGATGACCCTGATTTCTAACGATAAATAACGTGTGTGTGTGTGTGTGTGTGGGGATATAGTCTTGGATTCAGGTAAATACAGTAGTTCTAAATTGCAAATTTGGAGATGAATGGTCTTTTTGTAATAACTGGTTTATTTCCAAATATACAAGTTGAGCCCAATAATCTAGTGCCCTTTCCGCCTTTCTTCTTCCTCCCATTTCTTAACCAGTTGAGCAGTTTATGAGGGAGGAGGCAGAAAGTGGAAGAGCACCTTCCCAGGCAGCTGCTGGTACTACAGCAAAAAGCTACTGTTAGCAAAAAGAGGAGGGGAGAATCATATTCACTGTCAAAGCCACCAACTGGGGAAAAAGCTGCTCCAGTAGCAGGAAGGGAGGGAAGTCGGTGAGGCCGCAGTGGGCCTCTTGATGCCCCATTGGCAGCCCCATAATCCATCACTTGAGGTGATGACCTTACCTAGCCTCATGGAAGGATCGCCTTTGCTTAACTTCAGATATGACAACAGACTGGAACCTCAATCAAGAACCAGAACGCCTAAATAAATGTGTACTAAAGCTATAAATAACTGTAGGTTATATAAACAAATCAACACCTATAAGTATACACAAGTATACAAGTGGTATATAAATATTCATTATACACGTTGCCGTATGATATACGTCCATTTAGCGATATTTAAATTCAATAAATAAATAAATACATACATACATACATACCATTCATACGATCCATTTCACTTTCAGGGTCATTGAAGCAAATAATCTAGCTGTTTATATTTTTCACTCTGGAACTGTAGACCTATATGGGTCATTTTCATCTGAGCTATGTACATTTTACACATTTCTATGTAGTTTTCTGTGTAGTAGACAGACAATTGAACAAGTCAGACTATATAAATACCTTGGTGTGGTATTCCAATACAATGGGTTTTGGAGGGGCCATGTGTCCAACATTGTTCAAGAGGCACAGAAAAGTACCTTGGCATTACTTAGGTTTTTATTTGAGAAGGTGGGAGGGTATGTCCTAAATACCACAGGAATTCAGGTATTTAAGGGTAAGGTAATAGCTCAATTACTTTATGGGGTTCAGCTGTGTATTTTCAAGGACTATCATCTCCTGGAGGCAGTTCAGTTTGGTGAACAGAATTGGTGTTCCAAAGGAGTACACTGAATAATAATAATAATAATAATAATAATAATTCAATTTCTATACCACCCTTCCAAAAATGGCTCAGGGCGGTTTGCAAAGAGAAATAACAAATAAGATGGCTCCCTGTCCCCAAAGGGCTCACATTCTAAAAAGAAACATAAGACACACACCAGCAACAGTCACTGGAAGTACTGTGCTGGGGGTGGATAGGGCCAGTTACTCTCCCCCTGCTAAATAAAGAGAATCACCACGGTAAAAGGTGCCTCTTTGCCCAGTTAGAAGAACACAACTTTGTGACAGGAAGTTGGGCTGGTCCCTATTGAGGCTTATATTTGGTTTATAAATAATTGTAGGTTATAATAAACAAACCAATGCGTACAAGTATGATATACATCCATCCATCCATCCATATGATCCATTTTGCTTTCAGGGTCATTGAGGCAAATAATCTAGCTGTTTATATTTTTCACTGGAATTGCAGACCCATATGGGTCATTTTGCTGGACTAGGACCAGGGAGACTCGAGTTCAAATCCCCATTCAGCCATGAGACTTGCTAGGTGACTCTGGGCCAGTCACTTCTCTCTCAACCTAACCTACTTCACAGGGTGTTGTGAGGAGAAACTTAAGTATGTAGTACACCGCTCTGGGCTCCTTGGAGGAAGAGCGGGATATCAACTGTAAAAATAAATAAATAAAAATAAATAAATATGTACATGTTTTATACATGTTTATGTAGTTGGAAGTGAGTTGTTATCTGCAAATCTCATCATGATAATATAAAGGTGGGGGTCATTTTAATGAATATATCATATAACCTTGAGGTTTGAATAGCTTTAGTACAAATTTATTTAGATATTTTGGACTGTCGCTCTTGATTAAGGTTCCAGTTTGGTGTTTTACCATTTTGTTTTGTAGGCCTTCTTTTATAGCTGGTAACTGCATATAATTCATTCATTCATTCATTCATTCATTGTTACATTTATATGGGGGGAAAGGATGAACTGTTGGCATGATCACTCTCGAAAGAACACTTCAAATAATTCAATATAAAAATCCCCATCAATGAACTGAGGCAGTACATTTTATAAGTAAAAGTTTCTTTTGTTAAAAGCATCCCATAGAAGCTCATGCCAAAATAAATATGTAAGTGCCAAAAGATTCCTAGCAGTTTTTGGTATAATTGATAAACGTGATCCCCCCCACCCACCCCAGTTTTCATTTGAACGATGCATTTCTTCCCTGGCTTATTCAAAAGGAAAGACAGTGGCTGACATCCTGACTAACCAACCAAGGACGCAGTGGGAGTCACAGCATTGCAGCAAAAAGGCAGCTAGAGGCTTCCCTGCTTCCTCAGCACAGGGAATGGGAGCAATTTTTGCTGATCTTCTATCTCTAGAAATGCTCTGAATATGACAATAAAATAAAATTTAAAAATCCCAAGGTGTGTCCTCCCACTACAGCCTCAATTGGTTAGTCAGGCTGTCAGCCAATATTTTAAAAGTTCATCCCGCACTCCAAGCATTTCTATGGTTTCGCCTCTATGTGGAATCTTTGATGTTTAATAAGGTAGGTGCTCTGACTGAAGCTTTTCCCACATTTCAGGCATTTATACGGCTTCTCCCCTGTATGAATTCGTTGATGTGATGTAAGGTTGGCACTCTGACTGAAACGCTTTCCACACTCCAAGCACTGATAAGGCTTCTCCCCTGTATGGATTCGCTGATGACTCGTGAGGTATGTACTGTGACTGAAACTCTTTCCACACTCCAAGCATTGATAGTGTTTCTCTCCTGTATGGATTCGTTGATGTCCAGTGAGATTTGTGATCCGACTGAAGCTCTTCCCACACACCATGCACTGATAAGGTTTTTCCCCTGTGTGAAGTAGCTGGTGTGAAGTAAGGGTTGCCCTCTGACTGAAGCTTTTCCCACACTCAGAGCACTGATAAGGTTTCTCTCCTGTGTGAATTAACTGATGTGTACTTAGATTCCCCCTCTGACTGAAGCTCTTTCCACACTCCAAGCATTTAAATGGTTTCTCTCCTGTGTGGATTCTTTCATGTGTTGTAAGGGCTGAGCTTTGATTAAAGTTCTTCCCACACATCTGGCATGTATAAGGTTTATCTCCTGTGTGGATTTTTTTATGTGAGAGGAGATGTGAGCCCTGACTGAAGCTCTTTCCACACTCCAAGCACTGATATGGTTTCTCCCCTGTGTGAATTCGTTGATGCCCAGCAAGATTTGTAATCCGACTGAAGCTCTTGCCACACTTTAAGCATTTATATGGTTTCTCCCCTGTGTGGATTTGTTGGTGTCTAGTGAGGTCTGTGATACGGCTGAAGCTCTTTCCGCACTCCAGACATCTATACGGTTTCTCCCCTGTGTGGAATCTTTGATGTAAAGAAAGATCTGCCCTCTGACTAAAGTTCTTTCCACACTCTAAGCACTGAAATGGTTTCTCCCCTGTATGAATCCGTTGGTGTAAAGTAAGGCTTTCCCTTCGACTGAAGGTTTTTCCACACTCCAAGCAGGTATACGGTTTCTCCCCTGTATGAACTGGTTGATGTCTAGTGAGGTTTGCTTTTTGACTGAAGGTCTTTCCACACTCCAAACACGTATATGGCTTCTCCTCAGGGTGGACTTTTCTATGAGCCACGAGGCTTGATTTGCAACTGAAGCTTTCTCCACATACAGGGCACTCCGTTCTTTCCTTTCCTATCCCAATTGTTTCTTGGGTCCTGATTTCAGGGAAGGCCTCATTCAAAGAAGCACAAGATTCATCTCCCCTCCTCTCTTTTCCTTCAGTTTTCTTTCTCTGATGCCCTCCTGCTTGGCAACTGGTTCCTTCCAACACTCCAAATGTTCTTTCCAACACTCCCTCATTCTCTGCTTCTAACTTATCAGCTGCAAAAATGAAGAACGAAAATGGGTAAGAGCTCCAGCAGAAACAGAGACGTGAATCAGTGAACAAGCCCAATCAAATGTTCAGATAACGGAAGAATAAACATTAAACAGGGAGACAGATCCTGCCATGTATTAAAAGGTTTCTGTTAATTGGAATTATCTGACAACATGCCAGACTGAAAAATTGAATTGGGATTCTGGAGACTCCAATTTAGATCCAGCTCAGCCATGAAGCTGAGGGACCACTCAGCATCTCTCCGGCAGCCCTACTTTACAGTGTTGTTGTGCAGGGAGGAGGAACAATCCTTTGTATGCTGCACTGAATCCCTTGGAGGAATTTAAAACAAACAAACAAAACAACAACAACCCCAAGACAAAGGGTACATCTCTCAGGAAAAGAGCTTAACATAGGAACATAGGAAGCTGCCATATACTGAGTCAGACCATTGGTCGATCAAGCTCAGTATGGCCTACACAGACTAGCAGTGGCTTCTCCAAGGTTGCAGGCAGGAATCACTCTCAGCCCTATCTTGGAGAAGCCAGGGAGGGAACCTGAAACCTTCTGCTCTTCCCAGAGTGGCTCCATCCCCTGAGAGGAATATCTTACAGTGCTCACACTTTTAGTCTCCTAAAATATGCAACCAGGGTGGACCCTGCTTAGTCATGCTTGCTACCACAAGACCAGCTCTCCTCTTGTCTTGTGTGCAGAATGTCTCGGGTTCAATCCCCAGCACTTTTTATTTTATTATTTTTTACATTTTATATCCCGCTCTTCCTCCAAGGAGCCCAGAGCAATGTACTACATATTTAAGTTTCTCCTCACAACAACCCTATGAAGTAGGTTAGGCTGAGAGAGAAGTGACTGGCCACTTAATGGAAGACCTTAGCATGTGACCACAGAGAGCTGCTGGCATTCATCAGAGAAGACTAGAGTAGGTTAAATTGACCAAAAGCAGCTTCAGTAGCAGCAAAGGGAAGGTGCTTGTGGCAAAACGGTCCAGAACCTGCTTCTCAGACACAATCCAAAGTCTTAACAACACCAATTTATATTGCTTTTCTGAGTGGTCAAAGCATTTCACCAGTATTTGCTTGTTGCAATCCTTACTACAACCTGGCAAGAGGAGAGCTGGTCTTGTGGTAGCAAGCATGACTTATCCCCTTAACTAAGCAGGGTCTGCCCTGGTTGCATATGAACGGGAGACTAGAAGTGTGAGCACTGTAAGATATTCCCCTCAGGGGATGGAGTCGCTCTGGGAAGAGCAGAAGGTTTCAGGTTCTCTCCCAAGCTTCTCCAAGATCGGGCTGAGAGAGATTCCTGCCTGCAACCTTGGAGAAGCCGCTGCCAGTCTGTGAAGACAATACTGAGCTAGATAGTCCAATGGTCTGACTCAGTATATGGCAGCTTCCTATGTTTGTATGCTAACTTTTAGTATCTCCATATTGCAGTGGGGGAACTGAGCGAGTGGGAGCCCTAAGTAACCCTTGATAATAATCATTAATATACATGTTTTAAGAAATGCATGTCTGCTACGCTAGAGGGTGATGATGCGAGGTGCTGAAGCACAGCAAGTGAGCAAGAATGCCAACGTTGCTTTTACAGAATTCTGAAATGGATTCTATCAACCCAGGCAAGGAGGGAGCCTTACCTAGTGAGGCCATAATCCCACAGTTCTCCTCCATGACTTCCTTGTGCAAGGCTCTTTGGTCCCGATCCAGCAGAGCCCACTCCTCCTTGGAGAAATGCACAGCCACTTCCTCAAAAGACACCAAACCCTAAAAGAAGAAGAAGAAGAAGAAGAAGAAAATATTGGCTCCTCGCAGATAATCTAATTAATTCGTTTATAACCACCATCTGACCAGGTAGTTGAGGCAATGTGGGACTGCAGCTCTCTTCAAGAGAGCTTTATATTCAGGAGGTCCCAGGCTCAATCCCTGATGACTCCTAAGTAGGGCTGGGGGCGGGGAAGGCCCCTTCTTACGGCCCTGGGGAGCTGCTTCCTGTCAGAGCAGACATCACTGTTCTAGATGATTGGAGACTCTCATGAAAGACCAAAACCTTCAGAAGTGGCAGTGACAGCTGTCCCAGTGGGCAACTTTCCCCGAAGAGCAGGGAGAGACAAAGACCCATTCGGGCCTGGGGAGGTGTGATGGGGAGAGACACACCCAGTCTGGCCCTTACGTTCTTTCCCTTACCGGATCAGGCTCTGCAGAAGCTGTTTCCACTCCAGCATAAAGAAGGGAGGAGCGGATATGTGTCACCGATGTAACTTCATCACCTGAGAGGGAGACAATGTGGCAGGAAGATGTTTTATTCTTTGCATACATTTTCAACTTCCAGTGGTTTAAAACAAAGTCTGTTTCCATGTTGGCTTTCGGTATTATTCACAGCGTTGGTGGTGGTTTCATTGTACGAAGGCAACTGCTGAAGGCTTAATGTAAGCAGACCAGTGCTGTGAGTCACGCTCACAGCTAACACAAAGACCCAAACACATTTTTAAGTTGTAAGAGAAGTCAGAGACAAGAGTCTCCCTGCAAAGAGAGTATATAAAAGAAGGGCAAGCACATGAAGAATTGTGAGCTGTAACAACATAACAACAAATAATTCTGTACACCGCCTAGAGATGCACATATCAGGTGGTATAAAAATATTTATTGATTTGATTTATATACTGCCCTTCCAAAAATGGCTCAGGGTGGTTTGCAATATGATAAACAAACAAATAACAAGACACAATAGTGGATCAAGGGGGTTAAGCTAAGGGAGCAAAAAATTAAGTTCAACAATACTTTTGGAGATGACAAGACATTGTCCTAAGTCTTTGAGGATGGGGCTGTTGCTCAGAGGCGGAGTATCTGCTTTGCATGCAGAATGTCTCAGGTGCAATCTGTGGCATCTCCAGGTAGGGCTAGGAAAGACCTTGGCTTGAAACATTGAAGAGTCATTGGCAGTCTGAGCAGATAATGCAGAGTGCGATGGACCAATAGTCTGACTCAGTATAAAGCAGCTTTCTATGTCTCTGCGTCCCTAAATCAGGCCTTGGCCATTTTTCTTTAGATCGAGAAGCTGGCCCAACATTTAGGAGCCAGAGAGTGGATACTTGACAAAATTACTAGATGTAGTGACTGACATTATGGAGGGGAAGGGGTGCTGGGCTTCTCTTTATCCCCTTGACAAGTAATATACTTAGAACAGGGCTGCCTGGGACAAATAAAGTCTTTATTTATCTATATAATTTCTACATAATTGATTCTCTAAGCTGGCCGGATGTACGTGGCAGGCGGAAATGTGTGGGGATGCAGCGGTGGAGGCAGGCCCAGGCTGGGTGGGCAACAGAGCCACGCGGGCCCAGCCTGGGGCAGCCGTGGTGAGGAGACAGCGGTGGCTCCGGGCCGGCTGCGGTGAAGTGGCGGCTGGGCTGCCAAGAAGAGGCGGCGGAGCCAGGCCCAGGCCTGGCCGCCGGGAGGGGTGGAAAGAAGGGGAGGCAGAAGCAGGGAGGTGGTGGTGGCTCCGGCTGCAGTGGGGAGGCGGTTAGGAGGAGGCGGTGGGCACCAGGAAGTGCCGCCGAGTGGAGCCCAGTTGGGTGGGCGGCGGAGCTGTGTGGGCTCGGCCGCAGTAAGGTGGTGGCGGGTCCAGGCCAGCTGCAGTGAGGCGGCGGCTGGGATGCCACGAAGAGGCGGAAGGCGGTGGAGCTGAGAGGAGGGCGGCTGGGTGGGTGGTGCTGCTGTGCCCGGCGGGGATCAGAGGAGGCGGGCAGTGGAGCCGTGCCACTGAGAGGAGCCCGGGCGGCCGCTGGAGCCGCATTGCAAGGAAAGTGCGCTAGCGACACAGGCTGGGGCAGAAAGTGGTGTGGAAGGGGGAACTGCTGGCCTCAAAGAGCGCACAGATGCTCTGTGCAAGGTTGCTAGTTTTATTTATTTAACATATTTGTATACCACCCAAAACTCTGACGTCTCTGGGCGGTTGACAATAAAAAATGACAACGTGGAAGTTAAAACATTAGTTAAAACAAATAAATGACAGAGAAATTAAAACATTGGTTAAAATAAATAACAGCAAAAAAAGTTAAAACATTAAAACAATTTAAAAATTTAAAATAATATTTTAAAACAGTATTCAGACTATTAAAATGGTATTTAATTAAACGGCATTTTATTAAATATCTCTGTCTCTGAATATCCTAGTCACGGTGCCATGGTTAGGGAGGTGCACAGAACCAGTTTGGAGGCCCTTTATAGATCTCCAAACTAGTTCGAATGACTGCTGGTTTGAAGGCGGGGAGGGGGGATACCTTTAAGGAAGGGGGAGGGTGCCTTTACCCCTCCCGCCACGTTTCCCCTCGCATGTGCCCGGCGTGCACATGTGCGCCGGGTACTTCCTTTTACGTCCGGCCAAGGAGGACACTGAGACCGCAGTGAGATATGCTGCTGCCCCGATGGGGACTTTTTCAATGGAGCGCCAGCAGTGGAAATGCGGTGGGAGGGGTAAAGGCACCCTCCCCCACCCTTAAAGCTATGACCCCCCCACCTTCAACCCCCCCACACCAGTTCCATGCACATCCCTAGCCACGGTTACATTTCTAGGAGCCACGACTCCCTGCCACCTGGGATTTGCCAAGCCCTGCCCTAAGTATGATGAATTACACCCAGTTAATTCAATAAAGGCTGAATAAGCTGGAACTAATGAAAGAGAGATTTATTCAGAATGATGAAAAATTACATTTAAGATACTTAAAGAGAACCATGGGGAAAATGTGTATTTGGAATATTTATAACCCACCATTTGTATAATCAAGACAGCATAAAACAGCAAAGATTAAAAGCAGAGACAAACAGTGGCCAGCTAGTAATGAGGTGGCCAGCAAAGCTGAGGAGATGCCAAGGCCCTCAACACAAAGGGAAATCCACTTGAAATAGATGCGTTTATAAATGGCATCAAAGATGAGAGACTTTGAGGATAAGATATATTTGATTAAGATTGTTTGTATATACAATATTATGCTAGAAACTGGACAACAACTTCTGTCCCATAGGATAGGAATAATGATATGAATGCCATACAAGGCCAAGAAATAATAGCTTATGTAAAAATCAAAAAAGGAGAAGAGAATATGAGCCTATTACTTATTTGCAAAACAATTTGCTTTCCTCTGGCGATCTT
Source organism: Hemicordylus capensis (assembly GCF_027244095.1). Taxonomy (NCBI): domain Eukaryota; kingdom Metazoa; phylum Chordata; class Lepidosauria; order Squamata; family Cordylidae; genus Hemicordylus; species Hemicordylus capensis. The sequence continues at coordinate 244,868,614 of NC_069658.1, read as the reverse complement.
GAGATATTTATTTCATATGTTGTAGCATTATTATGGATAGCTGACCTACTGTGCAAAGGTAAATCAGTCTAGTAAGCATGCATACATGCAAGTTGCACAAATGGCCTTTCCACAGAAGCAAGCCTATTATTTTCAATAAGCTTACTTTTATGTAACACTATTGGCACAACTCGTACGGACACATTACTAGTCTGACATAGCGTTGCACAGCATGTCAGCTGATGTCTTCTTGCATCTTTCTTTGCAAGATCCCCACCTCTCACTAAGATCTTCAGGATAGGTCTGTCTTATGCTTCCCATGGGCATAAGAGGTTTCTCATCTTTGGAGGCTTTCAAGAGAGCTATAAAGACTCACCTCTTCAGCTTGGCTTTTAATAAGGTTTAAATGGTTTTTGAATGAATTCTGTTAATATTTTAAACTAGGTGGGCTGGGCGCAGAGCATCTGCACCTCTAGTTTGCCGCAGCCTCAGTTTTCTTCCCCCACTAGCCAGCCACTGGCTACCCGCTTGCCCACTGGCCACCCACCCCCGTTGCCATTTTCTCCCGCGCCCACCATCGCCAGTCCCCCACCGCCCAGCTGCCATTTTATTCTCAGCCACGGCCGCTTTCTTTAGCAGTGGCTGGCCACCCTCCTGCCCCCATCTTCTCCCCCGTCGCCGGTTTCTTCCCCCGCCTGTTGGCCGCCCACCCCCATCACCGGTTTCTCCCCTGCCTGCCTACCCACCCCCGTCACTGGTTTCTCTCCACAGCCAGCCCATTTGTCCCCGTCGCTATCCGGCTGGTGAACTCTCACGTGAGCTGCCACACATGGGATTAGCGACGGGTACGTTTAAGAGAATTATATATAGAGATGGCTTTATTTTATGTTATGGTTTTATTTTTGACTGTGAACTGACCTGAGGCATTTTTTCAATGGGCAGCAAATCAATAAAATGCTCTCTTGCATCTTAAGAGTCATTCGCTTTATTTTGCTTTTCTGTATTTTTCTTTTGGGATGCTAAATTAATAAAACACAGATTTAAAAAGAAACAGGGCAAGGATTTTAGGGATGCTTGAGAAAGGAAATCAAATGCAAATATATTATTTTATTTATTTATTTGTTACATTTATAGACTATCCCCTCCAAAGGCTCTGGCCAGTACACAACAAGTTAACAAGATATAACCACAAACACCGCTTAAAACCATATAAAAACAATTTTAAAATATTTCAAAACCATTCAAAACCAATTAAAATACTTAAAAACAATTTTAAAACCTTGGATGGCCAGGCCAAACAAGTAAGTTTTTAGGGCTTTCTTAAAGGCCAACAGTGTGCCTAAACTGCCGATATCTGCTGGGAGTGCATTCCATAGGCCAGGAGCTGCCACAGAGAAGGCCTGGTCCTGAGTTGCCACCAGATGTACCGATGGTAACTGGAGACAGACCTCTCCAGATGACCTCAACAAGCGATGGATTAATATAGTCCCCATTAATAGAGAATTAATATAGTCCCCATTAATTCTTACCCGGCAAGGCTGCATGTCCCTCCTCCTCCTCCTGCACAACCTGCCTGGTCAGCGGCTTCTGTCTGGTGTCTGATGGAGCTTTTCCTCCTCCATGGAAATCAAGGGCTACTTCCTTTACCTGTGCCTGAAACAGAAGTGGGGACCCAGAGACAGGAATGCAGAGAGGAATTAGAAAAGGAACAATACAGAGAAAAGAAGTGAGACCAGGTGCAGAGGGGTGAGGGAGGGAAGGGAAGGTAGTCCCCTTGCATGATCTCTACAGTTGTCAGCCGCTTGGAACAATCAGGAGGAAATACACTCACCCGCTTCTTCTCCTCTGCCTGGCTCAGGAGGAAACCTTCGGCCAGGGCCACCGCCTGGGAACTGGTCTCTGCTCCGCATTCCCTGACCCATCTCTCCATCTCCAGAGGCAGGATGGCCAGGAACTGCTCCAGGACCACCAAGTCCAGGATCTGATTCTTGGTGTGTTGCTTTGGCTTCAGCCATCCACGGCAAAGGCTGTGGAGTCGGCTGCAAACCTCTCGGGGCCCTTCGGCCTCCTGGTACTGGAACTGTCTGAAGTGCTGGCGCTGTGCATCTGAGCTTAGGTCTTCCTCACCCAGGATGTTCTCCACAGCTCTCTCCCAGAATCCCCCATTGCTTCTCCCCTGGGTAGCATCAGGGTCTTTTTCTGCTTTGGGGTCTGGCTCTTCCATCACCAGATTGTGCTTCAAGGCCGCCTCCAACAACAATCTGCTTTCTCTGCTGCCAATTTCCTTCTTAAATCAAGGACTGCCCTTACTGGTGGTACTACTAGGTCCTTACATTGCTCTGTGATTGCGATTACTCTGGAGGCAGGAAGAGTTTTTGCAAAGAATAGTAGATCCTGGTACCAGCTGAGTCTTCTCCCTGTAGGAATGACAAATGTACATGAAAGGCTAGTTCACATGGCCATCTACTGGATAGGACAAGAATCCAACCCAAGCTCAGGAGCTGTGTGTGCTCCCATTTGGCGATCGTGTGCGAGTAAAAAGCAAGATAGGAGACAGGGGAACAGCGTTCCCTTTAACAGGGATTCCCAGATGTGGATGATTACAACTCCCATGATCCCCAGCCAAAGGCCATTGCAGCTGGGGATGCTGGGAGTTGTAGTCAACATCTGGGAATCCCTGTTACAGGGAACACTGCAGGGGAAGTAATCAGAGTTGGTTTTGTAGTAGCAGGCATGAATTGTCTCCTTTGCTAAGCAGGGTCTGCCCTAGTTTGCATTAAATAATAATAATATGATTTCTATACTGCCCTTTCAAAAATGGCTCAGGGCGGTTTACACAGAGAAATAACAAACAAATAAGATGGATCCCTATCTCCAAAGGGCTCACAATCATTTGCATGGGAGGCTACATGTGTGAGCACTGTAAGGTATTCCCCTTTGGGGATGGGGCTGCTCTGGGAAGAGCACCTGCCTGCTTACATGTAGAAGGTTCCAAGTTCCCTCCCTGGCATCTCTATACAGGGTTGAGAGGGACTCCTCCCTGCAACCTTGGAGAAGCCGCTGCCAGTCCGGGTAGGCAATACTGAGCTAGATGGACCAAGGGTCTGACTCGGTATAAGGCTGCTTCCTGTGTTTCAGTTGTGTATGAGACTCCCGCTAGGTAGGAAGGCTTTTCCTCCTACCTCGTTAAACAGCTGGGTAGAACGGTGCCCTCCTACCCAGCAAGAATCTTACACACAATCACGTTTCCTGCCTCTTGCTAGGGATGTGCACGGGACTGGTTCGGAGGCCCTTTATGGGGGGGTGTCTAGCTTTAAGAGCAGGGGAGGGTGCACTTACCCCTCCCACTGCTTTCCTCCCACCGGCGTCCGTTTATTTGCAAGCCCATGGGGGGGGCAGCGTACCTCCCTGCGCATGCCGGAGACTCCTGGTCATATCCAGACAACGGGGGCAACAGGGTGGCAGAGAGGTACGCTGCCGCCCCGATGGGCTTGCAAATAAATGGATGCCGGTGGGGGGAAGGTGGTGGGAGGGGTAAGTGGACTCTCCCCCGCTTTTAAAGAAGCACCCCTGCCGCGGTTCCGTGCACATCCCTACCTCTCACCTCACTTTTTACTTACATACCCTTTTTTGCCAATTTATGATTGCATGAACTATTCAACAAAGAGCTAGAGAAGGTGCGGGGGGGGGGGGGAGATGAAAGTGAAGGTCCTTTCACCAGAAGTCTGCAGAAAATAATGGCACACCTCTGCCACTAGTCTGATCCTAACTCTTCCCCCCTCTGCCCATATGCCGTCACTCGCCCCTCCCTTCTACTTCTGTTCCCGCTTCACCTTCTTTCCCTCTCCAAAGCTCCCAGCCAGAACCAAGTAACCCATTCCATTTGCAGATGCATAAAGCCCACATTTCAGATGAAAAACAACATATTTTCTTTATTCTAAGGCACATTTTGTTTTCCTATACATTAGAAACAAACGAGCGAAAAGAAACCATAATATTTCTCCCAGCAGCTAAAATTCAGATATACTACCTCTGTACAAGGAGGTTCAATTTCTACCCAAAAGGTTTAGACCTGCCTTAGTGAAAGAGGCCAAAACATCAGACTCTTCAGTTCCCAGTAGGGGTCAGTCATTATTTCTGAGAACTCTACAAACTTTGCCCCTTCTAGCCAGATTTACCAGATTTACCTTCTAGCCAGATTTACCTGTGAGCTATCGGGAATCACTCCAGACATGATCCGGGTTTTGCATAGCGCGTTAAGCGTGTAGCCCAAATTATGTCCAGGGTATAAGAATCCACGTTTTGCAGGGCAAATTAAAGTAAAGCCTTGCAGCAAACCTGTGGTAAAGCAGCTGTCTAGAAATGCTCCAGGTGGGGCTGGGAAATGCTCACTGTCTGAAACCTTGGAGGGCTGCTGCCAGTCAGTGTTGACGATACTGAGCTAGATGGACCAATGGTCTGACTCGGTATAAGGCAGCTTCCTAATTAGGGATGTGCACAAACCTGCGTTTGGCCAGTTTGGCATGGGGAGGGGGTTACATTTAAGGAGCAAGGAGTGTGCTCATCCCCCCCGCCACCATTGTCTCTCTAGGTCAGTGTCGGACTGGAAGTGGCTGGTGCACGTGCATGGCATGTGCACTGGCCACTTCTGGTCTGACGCTGACCGGGGAGGCAAGGAGGTATGCTGCCGCCCTGCGCCAGCAGTTTTGGACACAGCGCTGGCAGGGGGGATGTGGTGTGTGTGGGGGGGGGGGGAATGAGCACCCTCCCTGCTCCTTAAGGGTGACACCCCCCCCCGAACTGGTCCCAACTCCAGACCGGTTCGTGCACATCCCTATCCCTAATGTTCCTATCTTTCTTCCTGGGTGGGTGGGTCGGTCTGTCTTCTTTCTTTCCCTGGCATTTCTCACCCACAGGACCCCTAGAACTCCTCTTTACCCCAGACGGACTCACCAGCTCGAGAAGGAACCACTGATCCTCCACTCCAGATGTGGCAGGGCGGGGGGGGGGGAAAGAGCACAGGAAGGGGTGGAGTGGAGCAAGAAGGGACTTTCCCTGTTCGTTCCCTGTCTTCCTGTTTGCCTTTCTGGAGAACAACATCTCTCTCATCTTAACCCTCAAATGGACTCACCAAAGAGGAAAAAAAAGACTTTAAACACCGGGCTTGCATATGAGGGGGAAAAACAGCGCAGGCACGTTTAAGGGTTTGCACTGCAACTCTCGCTCCAAGGCGGGATGTGGGGTGTGTGCTTACTCTGGAGGTGCGTCCCTCCTCCTTCCCCAGCTCTCCAGTCTCCAATCGCAGCCCCTCACACAGCAGGCATTGCACAGATTCCGTGGGCTTCTTGCTGACTTTCCCTCGCCTTTGATTAAATGGGGAAGAAACTGAGCCGCGAAGACTTCCTTCTGCTTAGACTGTTTTTGTTTTCCCCTGAAGTGTTGAAGGCGATAGGAGACTTTTTTTTTTTGGCAGCATGGCTGATGGGATGGGGGTCTCAGGGTTAAAACAACAACAAAACGCTTTCAGATCCCCAGAGCGGTAAGTAGCAAGACGAGAAAGGACGGTGAAAATAAAATCACTTCCGCTCCCGCCCCTTCTTTTGCTTTTCGCACCTCCGTGGAAGAAGATCCGCAGCTGTCTCTTGGATCGGGTGAGTCCTGAGTTCCTTTGCGCGGGTGCAAAGGCGTCCCAGGGTTCGCGGGGAAACGGAGCAAGAGCGCCATCATCCATTCCCTCGCAGTTTGCAGAGAAACCTGCCGATATCGATCTATTTAGCTCATTACTGTCTGCACCGCGTAGCGGTCCAGCGTTTCAAGTAGGGGTCAGGCTCAGCCAGGGGAGGGAACCTAGGCTAGGGCCTTCTGCATGCGAAGCAGATGCTCTTCTGCTGAGTTGCGGTCATTCCCTGACGTAGGTGGCTGCGTCCTGCTGAGTTGGTAGTCTGTCTGGCCCAGAGTCTGCACTGATTAGCAGCGGCTCTCCGTGGTTTCAGACGACCAGAGTCTTTTCTAGTCATAGGATCGTAGGAAGCTGCCATATACAGAGTCAGACCATTGGTCTATCTAGCTCAGTATTGTCTACCCAGACTGGCAGCGGCTTCTCCAAGGTTGCAGGCAGGAATCTCTCTCAGCCCTATCTTAGAGAAGCCAGCAAGGGCACTTGAAAACCTTCTGCTCTTCCCAGAGTGGCTCCATCTCCTGAAGGGAATCTCTTACAGTACTAGTCTCCCATTCATATGCAACCAGGGCAGACCCTGCTTAGCTAAGGGGACAAGTCATGCTTGCTGCCACAAGACCAGCTCTCCTCTCCAACCTGGAGATATCAGGGATTGAACCTGGGAGCTTCTTTGTGCAAAGCACATGTACACTTCTAATGCGCTATAGTTCTTCTCACCAAGCTCATTGTTTCAGTGGGTCTCTTGGGGCCAGGTGCTGGTGGACAGGACCACCCAGGTTGGTAACATGGGAAGCTGCCTTATATACTAGCCATTGGCCTCAGAGTTATCCACCATCTACAACTACGGATATTTATATACCGCTTTTCAACCAAAGTTCTCAAAATGGATTACATAGGAAAATAAATAATACATAATTAAGTTGGTCCCTTGCCCCCAATGGGCTTACAATTTAAAATCTACCTCAGAATTATCCTCATTGACTGGAAGCATTTCTCCATGCTTTCAAGCTGGGATCTTTCCCACTCTGCCTAGGGATGCCAGAGATTAAGCCTAGTACTTTCTGTAGGTAAAGAGCAGCTGCAGTTGTCTACAATGGCTTCTCCACAGTTTCAGGCAGATATTTCCCACCAGCCCTTCCTGGAAATTGAATCTGGGGCATTCTGCATGCAGAGCAGATGCTCTACCAATGAACTATGGCCCTGTCTTGTAGGCACTGCGCTACAGCAGAAAAGGGGGACTTTGGTAGGCCAAAGATCCCCTTTAGTATTCTGAAGAGGGATTCGAGGAGAGGAGGGGGTAGCTGGTCAGGCAAAGACAGGGGAAAAGGAAAAGGGACAGAAAACAGGAAAAGGAAAAAGGATCAGAATGGAAGAGGATAGGAGGCATGGGAGAAAGCCAGTCAAGTTGTGTGGGGCTCCACCCCACTCGGGCATTTCTAGTTTAGAACCAGCACTATGGAGCAAATAGGAAGAAAGATTGAAATGGCACACCTATCTATGTAGAGCTGGTGTGGTGGCAGAAAGCAGGAATGATCTTCTTTTAAAGCAGGGTCTGCCTTGGTTTGCATATGAATGGGAGACTACATGTGGGCACTGTAAGACATCCCCCTTAGGGGATGGGGCCATGCTGGGAAGAGATTCTGAATGCTTGCAGGCAGAAGGTCCCTGGCTCACTCCCTGGCTGTGTTCACTGTAACAGAGATTCCCAGATGTTGACTACAACTCCCAGAATCCCCAAGCAAAAGCCATTGCAGCTGGGGGTTCTGGGAGTGGTAGTCAACAATATCTGGGAATCCCTGTTAGAGGGAACATAGCTCTCTGGCATCTCCAAGATAGGGCTGAGAGAGATTCCTGCCTGCCACCTTGAAGAAGCCGCTGCCAGTCTGTGTAGACAGTACTGAGCTAGATGGACCTATGGTATGACTCAGTATGTGGCAGCTTCTTATGTCCCTATTTATCTACCAGTCACATTTATATACCACCTGATATATAATATCTAGGTGGGGTACACATGGAAGTGAAGTGCTAAATTAAGCTTATTAAGATCATCTGGAGAGGTCCAACTATGTGTGTCACAAACCCATTTGGTGGCAACTTGGAACTGGGCCTTTTCTGTGGCTGCCCCAGGGCTTTGGAAACGCACTCCCTGCTGAAATAAGAGCATCTCCTTTTCTGTTTGCTTTTAGGGGGACCCTGAAGACGCACCTGTTTTCCCAGGCCTTCAACTGAGATTGTATTTTAAGATTTTAAGGTGTTTTTAAGGTCTTTTTTATCTATAATTTTTATCTTTTTATGAATTTTAAATGTGTTATATTGTATGCCGCCTAGAGATTTTTATACTAGGTGGTATATAAATCCAATAATAAATAAATAAAATGATAGATAAATAAATAAATAATAAATGCATGTGAAGGATAAATATCTTCCCATCACTTTTGTCTCCCTTGCAGCGGTGGAATGGAATCGGTGCCACAGTCTCAGTCATCGCTTGTTTGGCATGGAGTTGAAGCAGCTACTATGCAGCCTGCTCAGGTAGGGGGACAGATTATCCGTGCAAAGGAACCACTTGGGTGTTGCCACCTTTGAAATAATCTCTTTCTTTTCTGCTCCTGCAAAATGTTAAAGCTGCCCCCTCGGAAGACTGTGAACTCAACTCGGCTCCTCACCAGTGTTCCCTCTAACAGGGATTCCCAGATGTTGTGGACTACAACTCCCAGAATCCTCAGCCAAAGGCCATTGCAGCTGGGGATGCTGGGAGTTGTAGTCAACAACATCTGGGGATCCCTGTTAGAGGGAACACTGCTCCTCACCTGAAGCAAGGACTGGGATGCCAATCAAGTCCCCAGTCAAATGTTGACAATTGATCCCCTGTTGTTTAATGTTGGCCCCATATTGTCAAGTAACCTATGAAATGAAGGATTGTCCTTGTGTTACATTCGCAGTGACTTATATTCATGTTACATTACATTTAAACTCTTCTTAAAGCCTGGATGGCTTTAAGAGGGGTTTAGATGGAGAACAGGTCTATCCATGGCTATTGGTCTGAGGGCTATAGGCCACCTCCAGCCTCAGAGGCAAGATATTTCTAAATACCAGTTGCAGGGGAGTACAGCAGGAGAGAGGGCATGCACATACCGCTTGCTTGTGGCTTCCCAGCGATACCTGGTAGGCCACTGTGTGAAACAGGATGCTGGACTAGATAGGCTTTGGGCTTGATTGAGCAGGGCTGTTCTTATGTGTCAATGGCAGCCTCCCTTAAAAAAAAAAAATAGTGTCCTATAGCACTGTCAGGAGTGTCCTTGCTAGTTTCCTCCAGAACCCAATATTTCATATAGGGTTGATATTTGTCCAGTTGGGAAGTGGGGAAGCTATACTGTAGGTCAGATATACTGTACTACAGGGAAATACCCTCCCCTTAATTTCTTCATTCAGACTGTAAGCTGAAGGATATGTGTGTGTATGTGTCTTTTCTTTTCATTCTTGGGGAAGGATCGCAGCTCCGTAGAAGAGGATCTGCTTTTCTTAAGAACAGAAGAACAGCCCTGCTGGATCAGGCCCAAGGCCTATCTAGTCCAGCATCCTGTTCCACACAGTGGCCCACCAGATGCCCCTGAGAAGCCCACAGGCAAGAGGTGAGGGCATGCCCTCTCTCCTGCTGTTGCTCCCCTGGAACTGGTGTTGAGAGGCATCTTTGCCTCTGAGGCTGGAGGTGACCCACAGCCACTAGCCTATTAGCCCTTGATAGACCCGCCCTCCCTTCTTTTTTTCTGTGTGAAATGCTTTGAGAGCATTCTTGTTGAAAAGCGACCTATAAATAATATTAGCGGTAGTAGCATCCAGAAGGTCCCAGGTTCAGTGCATGGCATCTCCAGGTAGGGCTGGGAAATAGCCACCTGAAACCCAGGAGAACTGCTACCAGCTAGTGTAAACAGTACTGAGCCAGATGGACCCGAGGGTCTGACTTGAGATAAAGCAGGGGTGTGCGCTCGTGTGCATAGCAGGGAAACCCCTGCTAACTTGGCAAAGAGGCACCTTATAACATGGTGGTTCTTTTTATTTAGCAGGGGGAGAGCAACTGGCCCTATCCACCCCCAGCACAGGACCTCCAGTGACTGTTGCTGGTGTCTATCATGTTTCTTTTTAGATTGTGAGCCCTTTGGGGACAGGGATCCATCTTATTTATTTGTTATTTCTCTGTGTAAACCGCCCTGAGCCATTTTTGGAAGGGTGGTATAGAAATCTAATAAATAATAAATAAATATAAATATGTGTGTGTGTGTGAAATTATTTGTGAGGAGACAATATTTTCTTTTTCCAGAGTCTAGTGTCCTTCGAGGAGGTGGCTGTGTATTTCTCCAAACAGGAGTGGGCCCTGTTGGATTTGGACCAGAGAGCTCTATACCGAGAAGTCATGCTGGAGAATTATGGGAATGTGTCCTCTCTGAATAAGGATCCCTTTCTCCTTGGTTGGTAAATGCTGAAACTGCTCTTGCTGTTTATAACTGCATAGGTTCCACTGTGCCAGGTCTGCTTACCTTTGCCCCCCACCTCCCCAGCTGTTCTTGGACTACAGCTCCCACAATCCCCAGTGACCAATAGCCAGGGATTATGGGAGTTGTAGGCCAACATCTGCAGGAGGTCAAAGTTGAGCAGCCCTGGGCTATACAAATGGAGCGGAGCTGGAATATGTGGCTTGGGCATGCTTCCCGGGTCCTTGTTATAGGCCAGAGCTGAGTCCTGTTCAAATTTTATGTTCAACACACATATGTCAGTGCACAGTGTATGCACATACAGATCTGTATGCATATGTTCACACATATGCATAGTATTCACACATATGTTCAGTACATAGTAGAATTGTATCTGTACCCTGCATTTGAGGGGGTCTGTAACTGAATAAGGGAGGTGGTAGGGAGACCAAGGTCCCTGAGGGAGGACCCCTCCCAGCTTGCTCTTTACTTTCCCTCCTTGCACCTCTCTGAAAAGAGAAATGGCAAAATGTCTTGGGACCGGGTTACCTGAGAGAGCACTTTGCCCCATGCATCCCGACATGGAGCTTAAGATCTATTTTGGAGACCCTGCATTGGACCCGCGGTTCCGTTCTACATCTGAACCTGGCTGAAGTGTCTGTGTGTTGAACATAATGTCTGAACAGGGCTACAAGAACCTGCTCACATATACAGATACCTGTCCGCACGTACAATAGAGCTTGTAGTTTGGCATGATGGGTGCCACTTTGAAAAGTAAATTTTGGGAGATGCCGCATCAGCAAAATGAGATGCTTCACTGATGATGATTGTAACGCCTGCTTGTTTTCTTCCTCCATATTACTCAAGTCTCCTGGATCCATTAACTGGTGGGCTGCTTAGGACTTGGCCCTACTGTGGGAGGAATTTTGTGTGGTCTGCCTCTCCTCTGGGAGGAGAGCTGGTCCTGTGTTAGCAAGCATGAATTGTCCCTCTGCTAAGCAGGGTTTACCCTGGTTTGCATTTGAATGGGTTTGAATGTGAGCACTGTACAGATATTCACTTCAGAGGATGGGACCGCTCTGGGAACAGCACCTGCATGCTTACATGTAGAAGGCTCCAAGTCCCCTCCCTGGCAACTCCAAGACGGGGCTGAGAGAGACTCCTGCCTATAGCCTTGGAGAAGCCGTTGCCAGTCTGTGTAGACCAAGGCTGCTCAACTTTGGCCCTTCTGCAGATGTTGGCCTACGACTCCCACAATCCCTGGCTATTGGCCACTCTGGCTGGGGATCAGTATTCCATGTAACAGGGTTTTCCAAATGTTGTTGACTGCAGTTCCCATAATCCTCAGCTAAAGACCATTGCAGGTGGAGATGCAGGGAGTTGTAGTCAACAGCAGCTGGGAATCCCTGTTACAGTAAACACTGCTGGGGATTATGGGAGTTGTAGTCTAAAAACAGCTGGGGGGCCTAAGTTGAGCAGGCCTGGTGTAGACAATCCCGAGCTAGATGGACCAATGGTCTGACTCGGTATAAGGCATCTTCCCTTGTTCCTATGTTATCACCAGGGAATGTGAATTTACCAAGTTTACCTGGAAGTGGTGTGACCACCCATAGTCAGTGCTTGATGCCAGCAGTGACTCTCTGGTCTCTCATTGGGGGCTGGGTGGAAGTCTAATTTGATTACTTGTGTGGGAAGTTTTATGTTTAAAAGGAACAAGACAAAAATTAGAAGGTGTTTTTTTTTAGAAATTATTTGATTCCCCCTGATGCCAGTCTTCATTGGCTGCTGGGTTTCCCTTTCCCTTCTCTGTGCTCTCTTCCACCTTTTGGCGTTTTGACTCTGCCTACTCTCATGAGGTTCCCCCTCATTTGTGGTCTCACTTCTGCAGTGTTCTGTGTGTTTCCTATTTTACCCGCTGACATCCAGACTGGCTCTGCGCTAGTGGAAGGACATTGTGCTCGCTGGTTCCACTAAGTCAGGAGCTTGCCTTCCAGACTAAAGGCGGCGTCTGGGCAACCCGTGGCATGCTTTCTGCTGTGGAACTCTCTCTCCTCAGTGCAGAGATGTTGCAGGGAATCACACAGAGCGATCCGTCATATCTCTTGCCCAAGCAGACCGAGAGCACAAGAGATTGAGCAGCTTTGAGCACACTTGTGTGGGGGCATCTTTGCTTGCTGCACGGGCGTGGCGTTAGTTTGAATGTCAGCCGCTATAATACTTTATCTCGTTTTTTAAAAAGTAAAATATGTGTAATAAAGTTCATGTTTCTTAAAAAAACAAAAAAACAGAGTGAGAGAAACAACCCAATCCTGGTAACAATTAGGGATATGTGCGAACCTGTTTGGAGGCCCTTTTAAGGGCCTCCGTACCGGTTCGAACAACCAGCTGTTCAGCCGGTTCGAAGGGGTGTGTGTGTGTGTGTGTGTGTGTCTGATTTTAAGGGTGGGGGAGGGTGCACTTACCCCTCCCTCCACTTCCCCCCCTCTTCTGGGAAAAGAGGAGACGGGGCGGCGGGGAGGTATGCTGCCACCCCGAAGGAGCCTGTGCTAAAGGAGCGCTGGTGGGCGGGGGAAGCGGAGGGAAGAGGAAGCACCCTTAAAGCCAGACCCCGCCCCTTGCCTTCGAACTTCCCCTGCCTGGTTCTGTGCACATCCCTAGTAACAACCCCAAAGAACTTGGATTTTATTTTACTTTTCAGTTGGAGCTGGCCTGGGCCCATAAGGTCGATGGCTGATGTACTGAGAAACATTACTCAGAGCAGTCCCATTGAAATTAAAAAGGGCAATGCTCAACTTGTCCCTTTGATTTCAATGGGACTATTTTGAGTAAGGTTTCTCAGCATGCCAGCCAATATAACTTAGATCTACTACTATGGATATTTATCTATTGCTTTGCAACCACAGTTTTCAAAGCAGTTTACATTTTAAAAAAATAAATTGATAAATAAGATGGTTCCATGTCCCCCAAAGGCTCTCAGTGTAAACAGAAGGTTAGACCTCGGCAACAACCACTGGAGAGATGTTGTGCTGGAGCTGGATAGGGCCAGTTGCTCTCCCCCTGCTAAATGCAATTGCAGAGCCCCCCACTCAGGCTTGGAGGCCACTGAGGCATTTGTCCAACAGCTCTCTCGAAGCTCTTCCCTGACAATACAGAGGTAGATGAGTAAAAGGTCTGATTGAAAAGGCAACGTGTTCATCTGGAGCAGCCATGGCTGAGAGACACACAGAGAGAGAGAGAGAGAGAGAGAGAGAGAGAGAGAGAGAGAGAGCCTTTGCTTCACTGCAGTAGAGCCTGGGTTCATTCAGTCCCTGCCATGTCCAGATAGGGCTGCAAAAGACACTGTCACGAACTCCGGAGAGCTGCTGCCAATCAAAGTAGACCAAACATAGCTAGATGGACCAAGGACCAATGTTGTATTACATATTTTTGTGGGGAAGTTTGTAGAGCTTGTCGGCCCTCCAGAGGAGAGTTGGTCTTGTGGTAGTAAGCATGACTTGTCCCTTTAGCTAAGCAGGATCTGCCCTGGTTGCATCTGAATGGGAGACTAGAAGTGTGAGCACTGCAAGAGATTCCCCTCAGGGGATGGAGCCGCTCTGGGAAGAGCAGAAGGTTCCAAGTTCCCTCCCTGGCAGCATCTCCAAGATAGGGCTGAGAGAGATTCCTGCCTGCAACCTTGGAGAAGCCGCTGCCAGTCTGTGAAGACAATACTGACCTAGATAGACCAATGGTCTGACTCAGTATATGGCAGCTTCCTATGTTCCTATGCCTTTAAAAAAAAATTGTGGGGAGGGGAGCGTAGAATTGAGTTGCTTTGGAATGCCTGGACTTTTTGTAGCCAGAAGTAGCAAGTCTGTTTTTTGTTCTCCAAAGAATTGCACAAGCCTGACTTTATCTCCTGCCTGGAAAGAGGAGGAGACCCGTTTCTCCGAGATGCCAAGGAAGAGGAGAACTTGACAGATAGATGCTTAGGTAGGTGGCTGCTTTCTTTGTGATCAGATTGCACGCCGCAACAGTTTCGCAACGTGTCCGCTAAGTGTGCTTCCGTATTGTCTGTGTTCCAACATCACAGTCCCTGCGCTGTCAGCAAGGTGCTGTCCATATTTCCCATGCCTTCCATTCCAAGGGGGCCAGTTCATTTAGAGGGCCCATTGTTTTGGGGTTTTATTGCTGCATTTCAGTGCTACAGTGTTGCATGTGCATTGCAGGAAAAGAGCATTTTTCCGTTTCAGGGGGGTTGCAGCGCTGTTTGGGCGGTGTAAGTGGCGTGGTGTCGACTGTTGATTTGGCGATGGGGTGCGATTTGTTGATATTGCCCTTTCCCGCTTCTGACATTTGTCTTTGAGAATTGCCTTGACTTGTCTTTCAGAGTTGCACACATTTCAAAAATCTCACACAGGAGGCGGGGCAAACACACAGATCCCCGGGATGATGGGAGTCAAGGGTGGCATATGGATGTGTGAAGGAACATAAGAAGCTGCCATATACTGAGTCAGACCGCTGGTCTATCAAGCTCAGTATTGTCTTCACAGACTGGCAGCGGCTTCTCCAAGGTTGCAGGCAGGAATCTCGTGCAGGAGGCACATTGCATGCCTGTCAGTGGCAGGAGCATGCCGATTCTGCAGCCTCGAAAGCCCTAGGGTATGGAGGGTCCACTCCGTTTCCTCCAGATGTGTTGCCACTCTGTTCTCCAATCTACTCTCTGCCTTTCTTGGCACAGGGGGCTAATTCATTTAGAGGGCAAAATACAGTTTCTGTGCAGATAATGTGCAGCACATTGTTGGAGGCAGTACGGTTTCAGATGCAAAAAAGAACCAGGCTCAGTAGTGTCTTGATGAAAGTGTGTTTCATGCTGATCCATGCAGGGACACTCACAGAACTGCCAGTTGGATCAGGTAGACCCTTAAGATGCTTGACACGATCTTCTGGGATCGGTCGTGTGACTTTCTCACCCTGTACTCAAAATAGAAATGGGTGTGGCATAGCAAGGTTTCAAGGAGGAGAGGAGAGCTGGTCTTGTGGTAGCAAGTATGACTTGTCCCCTTAGCTAAGCAGGGTCCACCCTGGTTGCATATGAATGGGAGACTTGATGTGTGAGCACTGTAAGATATTCCCCTCAGGGGATGGAGCCGCTCTGGGAAGAGCAGAAGGTTCTTCCAAGTTCCCTCCCTGGCAGCATCTCCAAGATAGGGCTGAGAGAGATTCCTGCCTGCAACCTTGGAGAAGCTGCTGCCAGTCTGGGTCGACAATACTGAGCTAGATGGACCTATGGTCTGACTCGGTATATGGCAGCTTCCTATGTTCCTCAGAAAAAAAATGGGACAAAAGGGATTGAGTAGGTCTAATTGTTCATGGTGTTCCAGAAAATCACTACCAGTGTTCCCTATTACAGGGATTCCCAGATGTTGACTTCAACTCCCAGAATCTCCAGCTCCAATGGCTTTTGCTTGGGGATTCTGGGAGTTGTAGCCAGCAACATCTGGGAATCCCTGTTAGAGGCAACACTGGTCACTACTATCTTAAATGGTTAAATGGTAGGTGGGCTAGTTTTTGCTGCCTGAGCAGAGAAGCGCTTTCCAAAGCGTCAATTCTACTAAATTTGGCATGGGAAGAGTAAGTGTCCCCATCCCTTCCCAGCACAGTGTCCCTCCTGTGGGAGTTGCCAATGTCTGCCTTATTTTTAGCCTACTTTCTAGTAGGCTTATGAGATCACCTGGCACTCTGTGTCTGTGTCCCCCCTCGATCAACTTCGCATTACCTGGACCAATATGAACCCAAATTGGGTACAATTGTAGGGACACATGGGAACACCTCAACGGTGTAGTTTGTGATGATGTCATCCACCCATAATTCTCATCCACAGTGGCCAAGAGCCTGGGATTATGGGAGTTGTAGGCCAACATCTGCAGGAGGGCCGAAGTTGAGCAGCAGGGGGGATTCGAGCACCGTGATCTTTTGACTGTGAATGTGGCAGACAGCCTGTCCCAGAACAGCGCCAATGGGAGTCTTTGTAGTTTTCATATTGCTGGGGACTTGATGGGGATTTGGCCTGGGCTGAATGGAGGCAGATGTGGGCAAATGGAGACTCCTCCTTCACCAAGACACGAATCTCTCTCACAGGGCAGGAACCAGATTGTGCGATGGAGGATGCGACGAAGGAGGACCAGGATGCCAAGAATCCCACTTGGGCGATGGAGCAAGGTCAGTGCTCCGCGCCCCACACAAGTTCTTTCAGCAGCGCCCCTGCTTCCCCCACACCACAGCATCTCTGCCACTGCCCTTCGCTGCGCGCCCTTGGCCACCAAAAACCCAGCTTGGTTGCCAGAGCCGAGGGAGGGGGGGAGGCTTTTTCTTTTTCTTTTTAAGCTGCCAGACTGCTTGCTCCTTGGATGCTAAAATGATGGGTGTTATTCCTGGGCAAGTCTTCCAACTCTTCTCCAAATGGGAAGTTGACAAAGAGCGTTTGCATTTAATACAGACCGATTGAATTCCTGCCTGGATTCCCTGAGATGTCGTGTGTCGGCACCACATTCTTTTTCTGCTGCTGTGGCTCAGCTACGAGAGTGTGGGGCGCACACGTTAGCATGCCGTACCACATGTGCCTAATCAATGAGACCTAATAAATGAGTTTATTGTGGGGGGAGAGCACTCACACAACAAAATGCACCCACTTTTCAGGTGGCTGTTGACTTTCTATTGGCACTGCCGCATCTGTCTATTAAAAGAATGAATAGCTCTGCAGCTATCAGTTTCCTGGATGACCACAGGCAGGTGCCTCAGTTGCCCCCGTAGCTTCAATAGGCTGTGAGTCATAAACCTCCTCCTCCTCCGTTTGTTATGTATTACCCAGGCGTTTAATTAGATTAGCCACCTAATGGCGCAGTGGGGAAATGAGGGAGGGAAGTAGCAAGCATGAGGTTGCCAGTGCGAATCCCTGCTGGTATGTTTCCCAAGACTATGGGAAACACCTATATTGGGCAGCAGCAGCAATATAGGAAGGTGCTGAAAGGCATCATCTCACACTGCGCGGGAGGCGGCAATGGTACACCCCTCTTGTACTCTACTAAAAGAAAACCACAGGGCTCTGTGGGCGCCAGGAGTAAAAAAAAATCGACTTGATGGCCCACTTTACCTTATCTGAGTGGGAAGTTTTCAACAGAAGGGGTACACTTGCCTTAAAAGGCTGGGAACCCCTGATTTGGATGGACTAGAGAGCAGGAGGCTGTTGGTTCGAGTCCCCGCTGGTGTGTTTCCCAGACTATGGGAAACTCCCATATCGGGCAGCAGCGATATAGGAAGGTGCTGAAAGGCATCATCTCATACTGCGCAGGAGGCGGCAATGGTCAACCCCTCCTGTATTCTACCAAAGACAACCACAGGACTCTGGGCGCCAGGAGTTGACACCAACTTGAGGGCACAACTTTACCTTTAGCTTTAATTAGATTGGGGGAAAGTCTTGGATATAAGTGTGGATTTTAAACCGCGGGATATAGAACACTGAAGCTGGCATGTATACATCAAAATGTCTGTTGCAATCCCCTCTGTCCATGTTGTAATTTACGCAATAAAATAAGGTCCGGAGAGAAGTAAGGGGCTTCTTTTCACGATGAAGCTAGTATAATAATGAATGGAGATGGCTTCATCTGTTGGGCCTGATGCAGTCGGGGGCAAGAGGTGAAGTCCTCTTATTTTCAGCAAGAGACTTAATCACATGACTAATTCTCTCCTCCTTAAACCAAAGCCACTTCAATGGGTTAATCTATTCCTGAACTGTGTCGCTTGTGTGTGTCAGTGCAAAAGAATCCTGTTAGCAAAATGCCATTTTACTCAAGCTGCCTCCATTTCCCAAGAATCCAGAACATTGAGGGGTCAAGGGCTAGGGACCCAGTGCTAGAAATGGCAAGTTTGGTGGGTTACATAGAGAGTGCACGCACTTCTGCTATGGCAAAGACCACACTGGCTGGAGCTCCCCTTGGTGACACTCTCTCCTTCTTCTTCTCTTCCCGCTCTCTTTCCTCCACACCTCGCAGAGGCCTCAATCCCATCGGCCCGCAGTGGATGCAGGCCTGCTCCTGGAGGTCATGCGGAGAGGAGTGAAGGCAGGCTGTGTCTTAAAACGCAGCATAGTGACGGCAAAGGGGCTCCAGTGACTAGGCTTGCTGTAGGCCCACTGCCGCATGCTGCCTGGGCTTAACGCAGACCTGTGTCCGGGGTTGGAGGTTGCTTAAAGCAAAAAGATCACCTGAGGAGGTCCGTCTCCAGTTACCGCCGACTCATTTGGTGGCTACACAGAGACGGGCCTTCTCGGTCGCTGCCCCGAGACGGTGGAATGCGCTCCCTGCTGAGATACGATCCTCCTCATCTCTGGCAACTTTAAAAAACACACCTTAAAACCCATCTTTTAACCCAAGCTTTTTCAGCTTCCTAATTTATTTATTTTTGGAACTTGTTTGATGTTATTGTTAACTGGCCAGAGACGAAAGTTTGGGGCAGTGTACAAATTTGACAAACAAACAAAGAAGTAAATAAGCAAGCAAGCAAGCAAGCAAGCAAGCAAGCAAGCAAGCAAGCAAGCAAGCAAATAAATAAATAAAATGCTTTCTGTTGCTGAACACAGAACACATCTCTTCCTGCTTCTCTCCTCTGCAGGGCCTGCGTGGCCATCAACTTCGACCGGCCACTGGAGCACCCCAACATGGCCTGCGGGCCTTGAAGGCACCCCCACACAGACGACTACTTCGACGGGCCTTCGTGGCAGTCCCACACGGCCTTGTCGACCTGGACGGAATGTACGGCAAGGTAGGCCACGTTGCAAAGTGTAACAAAAAGGCTCTCGAGAAAAACTGACCCCCCCACACACACTTCCTTTACTGTGAGCCCTAAAGGCCCCCACTGCCCCAGCCTAGTACTGCCTTGCAGTGCCCCTTCTCTCAAGCAAAGAAGCCGCCCCCACCCCAACCTGGCACTGCCTTCCTTCTGTGCTTGCCTCCATGGGACTGGAATGCTAAGACCATGTTAGGAAGACTTGTTAGGCATTAGGATACATTTTGGGGCAAGCAAAGCCTGTACAAAAGGGACGGGCTGCACTTGAACCAAGATGGAGCCAGACGGCTAACACTTAAAATCAAAAAGGTTGCAGAGCAGCTTTTAAAATGACGTCGGGGAATAGCTGATAGGAGCTGGGCAGTATCCGCTTCAGCAAATGCCATCCCGTAAGGTGCAAGGGTGTAAAAATTCAGATAAAACAGAAGGGGGCAGAGCAGAACCACATAAAGAGCAGACAGAAGGCTGTGCTAGCTGGTCAAAGAGCCAAAAGAAAGATAGCATACACCAGATAAGAGATTCAGCATATAGGTGCTTATATACCAATGCCAGAAGCCTCTGAGCCAAGATGGGCGAGCTGGAATGCTTGGTTGCTAATAGAAATAGATATAGTGGGCATAACAGAACCATGAGAACCATGAGAATGGAGTCCATTAGAACCAGAAACATAAAACCAGAGAAATTTTATAATCCCTGGATATAAACTTTATAGAAAGGACAGGGAGGCGTGCCTTGGAGGTGGAGTAGCACTGTATATTAAAGAAGCAATAGAATCTAACAAGTTAGAAAACCTGGGAGGACCGGAGTCCTCCACAGAAACCCTGTGGGTGACTATACAAGGCCTGAAAGGCAATGTGCTACTGGGGACGTGCTATCGCCCTCCGGATCAAACCGCTGACAGTGACTGGGAGTTGCAGAAGCAAATCAGGGAGGCGTCAAGGAGAGGCAGGGCAGTAAAGGAGCCAGCGTGGTGTAGTGGTTAGAGTGCTGGACTAGGACCGGGGAGACCCGAGTTCAAATCCCCATTCAGCCATGAGACTTGCTGGGTGACTCTGGGCCAGTCACTTCTCTCTCAGCCTAACCTACTTCACAGGGTTGTTGTGAGGAGAAACTCAAGTATGTAGTATAACCCTCTGGGCTCCTTGGAGGAAGAGCGGGATATAAAATGTAAATTAATAATAATAATAATAATAATAATATGATGGGTGACTTCAATTACCCACACAAAGACTGGGTAAATTCACAGTCAGGTAATGACAAAGAGGTCAAGTTTCTAGATGCGCTGAATGACTGTGCCCTAGAACAGTTGGTCTTTGAACCAACCAGAGAGAAGGCGACCTTGGACTTAATCCAGAGTGTCACCCAGGATCTGGTGCAGGATGTCAGTGTCATGGACTGTTTAGGGAAAAGTGACCATAGTGCAATCAAATTTCAGCATACATGCATGGAGAGGATCACCAAGGAAATCTAACACAGACACTTTGAATTCTTATGTTCTAAGAATAATGCCCTTTCCCTGCACCTGCCCTCTCTCTCCACTTCCAGGTTCCCAGCCAGCGCTGTCGCCTACAGCACACCTTAACATTATAAGGCGCAAGAGATGCCGTGCAGAGAGACTGGAGGACTTGCTGTGCATCTGGATCAGGGACTGCCGCAACCAGGCCAAGCAGAGCATCAGACATCAGGAGCAGTCTGTCAGATCCCTGCAGCAGTCGAGTGTTCTGCTGGAGCGGATGTTGACGCTGGCCGAGGAAGAGAGCAGTCATGTCCGCCAGGCCATGGATCAGTACGGGCAGGTATTGGAGGGGCTCCTGGCTGGCTTCTCGCAGCTCCAGGAGAACCTTCTGGCAGCCACAGCAGGCAGCGTGCATGCCAATGGGCACGTGTAGTCCCCTGCTATAACCCTGGCCCAAGTATTGTGTGCTATGACTTTTCTAATGCCAACTCAACCAGCAGCACGCCTGTCCGGGAACGTCCACAAAATGACTGCCTGCAGCTGCAGGGGTTCCTCTACCTGTGGGAAAGCAGTTCCCCCTTGGTGGTGCCGCTGACTGTCCTTGCCACGGACACAGAGCAGCTGTGATCCTCCAGTCAGTGGCAAATTCGCAGGAAGCTCCCCTACTCCTCGTAGCCAAGGGATTGTTCAGTCTATTTTACAAGAAAGCTGACTTGTTCCTTGTCGCTGTTATCTTTTTCCATTGATGTCGTTCCCCAGCATAGTTGAGTGAATAAAGTTTAACACAAAGCAGTGAAGCACGCCCAGTTACTGTCTGTTCCGGCAGCAATATGGTGTCAGTCACAGTGCTGTCATGGCTCTGCCCAGCTGATTTATTGTAGCTGTGCAATGAAAAGCCATCCTGTGTGCAATTTTGCCAAGCTAAATACTCAGCACATGGAAATCTATCCCCAATTCTGATATCATCATCATCATCCTTATTCTTATTTTTGAAAGGGAGGTATATCTATCAATCAATCAATCAATCAATTAAATAAATAAATATCATCGCCATCAACGCCACAGATGTAAGTTTTGGGCAGTATAGAAATATGTTAAATAAAATAAAATAAATCAACAGCCTCTCAACTCCGGAAGGATACCGGCGATAGATTGTGATGTGTGGATGTCCTAGCTTTACCAGACCGCACCCAGGACAGCCTTCCAGTAAGAAATTTGCTAAGGCTTTTGGTGATGAGAAGCAATATACAGACTGCTTCAGTATTATTGCCACGTGCAACCCAACCTTCTGTCAGAGCACATGTATGGGTTGCTTCCATCAAATCCAAAGTGGGAACTATTACTATCCATGGGAGTGTCCTCAGGAAGTGTGTGTGATTGAGTATCCATGTCTAGAAATGGACTGTGTGCCCAGTGTTGCATGGCCCCGTTCCCAAGCCTGCTCTGCCCGTGTGCCCGAGAGCACATGGCCTACAGGGGAACACCTCTCTTCTTCCTGCCTCCATCCATGCTGTGCCGGGGCACGGATTCAGTCTGGATTGCCCCCAGGAGCAGTGCCACTATCTGCTCATTAGCTTGTGTCTGGACATGGAGGCACAGCACAATAGGGGTTTGCCCTCCCACCTCCCTGCTCCTGCCTGGCTCGGTCAGGACTCCTCCCCACCCCACCCAGAAGCACCACCATATGCTAAGCAGCTGTTGTAGTTGGGTAGAGTGGCTGGTTAGGTTAGCTCTCATTTCTTGTGGAGCCACAGCCTGCGAGAAGTCATTTCAGAGCAGTCTCCCTGCCCCCCCTCCTTGCTCCGGGCACACACTCAGATGGACACCACAAATCACAGAGGCAATGATCTATCAAAGGGATCTGAACTGTCATTGACTGACCAGGAGAGGGATCTTGGGGTCGTGGTGGACAGCTCATTGAAAGTGTTGACCCAATATGCAGCAGCTGTGAAAAGGCCAATTCCATGCTAGGGATCATTAGGAAGGGGATTGAAACTCAAACTGCTAATATTATAAAGCCCTTATACAAAACTATGGTGTGACCACACCTAGAGTACTGCATACTATTCTGGTCAGCACATTCTTATTTATTTATTTATTTATTTGAAACATGTAATATACCACCCACTCCAATTACTCCAGGTGGTGTACAAAAACATGTAAATAATGCAACATTAAAGATTGCATTCTAAATTAAAAAATAAAGTAGCTAATGGAAAACAAACTACAGGGTAAAAGCCTGGCGAAAAAGAAAAGTCTTCAATAGAGATCTGAAGATCAGTAAGGAAGGGGCTAAATGAATCTGAAGGGGAAGAAAGTTCCAAAGAAGTGGGGCAGCAACCGAAAGGCCCTTTCGCGGGTCCTAGAACTCAGAATCTATTGAAAATAAAGGACCGACAAAAGAGCCATCTGAGATGATCTAACAGGACTGGATGTAACTGGGTGCGAGAGGTGGTTCTGTAGGTAAACAGGCGCCAACCCCCGCAAGGCTTTGAAGGTAAGAACCAGGACTTTAAAGTGAATTTGGAAGTGAATGGATAACGAGTGCAGTGACTGCAGGAGAAGTGTTACCCTGTCATATTTTCTGGCACCCATGAGTCGGTGAGCCACTGCATTCTGGACCTGTTGTAGCTTCCCAGTCATCTTGAAAGGTAACCCTTGATAAAGCGTGTTACAATAATCTAAGTGGGAGATAACAAGGGTACAAGTCACTGTCATTAGTGCCTGCCAATCAAGGTAAGGGATCAAGGTAAGGGAGTAATTGTTGGTGAACCAGATGAAGCTGGGTAAAAGCACTTCTGGCCGCAGCCTCCACCTGCTGTTCAAGCAGAAGGCCCGAGTACAAAAGAACCTCCAAATCACAAACAAGCTCCTTTGGGGGCAGTGCCACGCCATCTAAAAAAAGGTTCACATCCAACTGTTGATCCAACATCAATAAAAGGACATTGTGGAACTGGAAAAGGTGCAGAAGAGGGCAACCAAGATGATCAGTGGCCTAGAGCACCTTTCTTATGAGGCAAGGCTACAACACCTGGGGCTATTGAGTTTAGAAAAAAGACAACTGCGTGGAGACATGATAGAGGTCTATAAAATCATGCTTGGTGTGGAGAAAGTGGATAGAGAGAAATTCTTCTCACTCTCACAAAACACTAGAACCAGGGTTCATCCCATGAAATTGATTGCCAGGAAATCTGGGACCAACAAACAGAAGTACTTTTTCACACAATGCATAATCAACTTGTGGAATTCTCTGCCACAGCATCTGGTGACAGCCAACAACCTGGATGGCTTAAAGAGGGGTTGGGATAACTTCATGGAGGTCTATCAACGACTACTAGTCGGAGGGCTGTGGGCCACCTCCCGCCTCAAAGGCAGGATTCCTCTGAGTACCAGTTGCAGGGGAGTAATGGCAGGAGAGAGGGCACGCCCTCAACCCCTGCCTGTCGGCTTCCAGCGGCATCTGGTGGGTCACTGTGTAAAACAGGATGCTGGACTAGATAGGCCTTAGGCCTGATCCAGCAGGGCTGTTCTTATGTTTACTTTTTAAAATTGATAATTCTCTTTATTGAGCAAGGGGAGTGCAACTGGCCCTATCCAGCTCCAGCACAGCATCTCTCTGGTGGCTGTTGCTGGTGTCTATAAGAACATAGGAACATAAGAACAGCCCTGCTGGATCGCAGTCCCTTTTTGAAAATCGGTGTTACATTTGCTACTTTTCAGTTCTCCGGTACAGAGCCTGATTGCAAGGAAAAGTTATATATTTTAGCAAGGAGGTCGGCAATTTCACATTTGAGTTCTTTGAGGACTCTTGGATGGATTCCGTCCGGTCCTGGCGATTTGTTAGTTTTCAGTTTTTCCAGACAGTTTAGAACATCATCTCTTGTCACTTCTATCTGACTCAGTTCTTTATCCGCCATTCCTAAAAAAACCTGTTTCAGGAACAGGTATATGCTCAGTATTCTCTGCCATGAAGATGGATGCAAGAAAACTCCTTTAGCTTCTCTGCAACCTCCATATCCTCCTTAATAATCCCTTTCACACCCTCATTATCCAAAGATCCAACCGCCTCCCTGGCAGGTTTCCTGCATCTGATGTATTTTAAGAAGTTTTTGTTATTCCCCTTGAGGCTTTTGGCTAAATGTTCCTCAAACTCTCTTTTTGCCTCCCTTATTGTCACCTTGCATTTCTTTTGCCAGTGTTTGTGTTCCTTTCTGTTCTCTTTGTTTGGACAGGCCTTCCAATTTCGGAATGAAGTCTTCTTCCCTTTTATGTCTTCCTTGATGGTACCTGTTACCCATGCTGGCATCCTCCTGGACTTAGTGGTACCTTTCTTCCTTTTGGGTATACAATCTAACAGGGCTTCTAGTATTGTGGTTTTGAGTAAACTCCATACATTCTGGAGCGAAGTGACTCTCCTGATTTTCCCTTTCAGCTTTCTTTTCACCACACTCCTCATTTTGGAGATGTTTCTTCTTCTGAAATTCTAAGTGTCTATGTTACACTCCTTTGGTAATTCTCTCCCCACATGTATGCCGAATTTGATTGCACTATGGTCACTGTTCCCTAAAGGGTCAATGACACTGACATCCTGCACCAGATCCTGGCTGACACTCTGGATTAAGTCCAAAGTCATCTTCTCTCTGGTTGGTTCCAAGACCAACTGTTCTAGGACATAGTCATTCAACATATCTAGAAATTTGACCTCTTTGTCATTACCTGACTGTGAATTTACACAGTCTATGTGTGGGTAATTGAAGTCACCCATTATTACTTCCCTGCCTCTCCTTGACATCTCCCTGATTTCCTGCTGGAACTCCCAGTCACTGTCAGCATTTTGATCTGGAGGGCAATAGCACGTCCCCAGTAGCACGTTGCCTTCCCCTCCATGGCACTCCTCCCTGTCCTTTCTATAGAGTTTATATCCAGGGATAACAGTGTCCCACTGTTTCTCACTGTTCTGCCATCTTTCTGTTATGCCCACTATATCTATTTCTGTGTTAGCAACCAAGCATTCCAGCTCACACATCTTGGCTTGGAGGCTTCTGGTATTGGCATATAAGCACTTATACACTGAATCTCTTCCCTGGTTTCTGCTATCTTTCTTTTGACTCTTTGGCCAGCTGGCACAGCCTTCTATCTGCTCTTTATGTGGTTCTGCTCTGTCCCCTTCTGTTTTATCTGAATCCTCTGTACCCTTGCACTTTAAGGGATGGCATTTGCCGAACCGGATACTGTCCAGCTCCCGTCGGCTATTCTCCAGGCGTAATTTTAAAAGCTGCTCTGCAACCTTTTTGATTTTAAACGCCACCGGTCTGGTTCCATCTTGGTTCAAGTGCAGCCCGTCCCTTTTGTACAGGCCTTGCTTGCCCCAAAATGTATCCCCGTGCCTAAATTTGGCTTCCAGGATCTCCCGACTACATTTCCCCACATTGTTGGTGCCGATGTAAACCACGATAGCTCTCTCCTCCCAGCACTGCCTAACAACCTGTCTAGATGTTGCGTGAAGTCTGCAACCTTCGCACCAGGCAGGCACCAGGCACCATGCGGTCAACACGTGGGCCACAAATCCATCTCTCTATACCTCTAATGATAGAATCACCCACTACAAGGAGGCCCCCACTCCCCGGTGGATTATCCCCTGTGCAAGAGAATATGGGCTCCTCATCCATGGAAGGGGTCCCTCCTAAAGGAGCATTTCCCTCTTCCTCAGACCGATGTCCTCCTTCCCCTAGACCTTCATTCTCCCTGACAGCAGCAGAGCTATCAGCCCTGGAGTGGGATGCCTCTACCACGTCCCTGAAAGTCTCGTCCACATGCCTCTCTGAGCTTCTCCAGATCCGCCACCTTGGTCTCAAGGGAATGGACTTGTTCCCTGAGAGCCAGGAGCCCCTTGTACCGAGGACGCACCCATGACTTCTGCCCATGAAGCAAATAGTCATACATGTGGCACTCTGTGCAATACACTGGGAAGTGCCCCTTCCCCTGCTGACCTTCTATCTCCATAGGGGTTTTGTTGGCTGTTTACAGTATTTAGAAATAGTTTATTAGAAGGATAGGTCTCAGCTGTAATGGTCAGCTATTTAACTGTCCAAACAGACTTTCTCAAGAATATGAGGGAGAGATCAGTAATTTTATGAGGAAGGGATTTGTACTTAGCTTCTCTTCTCCACTGGGCTCCTTGTGATCACAGGGGCTTGTTCCAGGCTCTCCCGCACACTTCCCACTAAACACCCACAAAACTCCAATGCTCTGTTCACTATGCTTTCAGGCCCACACCTCTTATGTAGAGAGTAGGCTTCCAACTGAGACACAGGACGTGGGTCAAAGGAATGTGGGGCCTCCCCCAGCCCTAGCTGACACCACCCCATCCAGGCAGGGACAAACTAAAATACAGGAATTTGCTAGCTCGGGCAAATAACACACACACAGACTAGGACTTATCCCTTAGAGAGAAAACAGCCCTTCCATCTTATGGTGGTGGTTGTTTTTAGTTGGCCAGAGGCACTCTGCCTACCAAATACCAGGAGCTTTCCCTGACAGCAGGCCTCACCTGTTTATGTAAAGGCTTTACTGCAAGTTCAAAGTTGCCCTGAAAAGCTGATTCAATAAGTAGATTTTCTATACCCCAATATAAATCAGGCTATACTCTATTGTCCAGAGAAAAACCCAAATTGTGTGTGAAGTGCTTCCTGATAACTCACAGGGACTTCTGGGTAAATTTGGCCGATATGTGAAAAAGCTCCTTATATGGGATTGGGTCAGAACGGAACAACTTTGGTCCTCCTTCAGATGTTGCCTACAACTCCCATCATGCATGACTACGTAGCTACTGTGACAGAGGATGGTGGGAGTTGTAGTCCAAATCTAGCTGGAAAGCCAAAGCATAAATTATTATGCCATTATGTCTTCCTTGTACTTCCCTTCTTGCCTTTTAGTTTGGGTGGTATAGTAAGTATTTAAATAAATAAATAAATGTTTATGGATATCCTGACAGCCTCTGCTACTAAGATTACGACAATGAAGAATATTTATACTGCTTTTTGACAAAACCTCCCAAACGGGTTTACATAGAAAAAGAAGAGAATAAGATTTATGACCCCAAAGGGCTTACCATCTAAAAAACAAACATAAGATAGATGCCAGGACCTGCCACTAGAGGGATGCTGTGCTGGGGTTGGATAGGGTCAGTTCCTCTCCCCCGGCTAAATAAAGAGAATCACCCCTTTGAAAAGGCACCTCTTTGCTCTGTTAGCAAGGGACTAGCAATGGTTGGAAACAGGTTTGTTACATGGGCCACTGGAACAAAGACCAAGAAAAATAATCCAACTTTATTAGTAAGCACAGAAAATACATTACAATACTGCTATTTAAAAGAACCTCTAAAAACAGCCAACATTTCTGTTCCACTGCAGAAGAATGCTCGGATGCCTCAGAAGATGATCGCTGCAATTACTCCATCAATGGGAAAAGCTTCAGATCACATTTCTCCCCCTTCTTAATCAAAGCACTTAAAAACATTGAGCCCAGCACAATAAAAGACACAATTAAAACCACCAGGGAGCTCCTCATTGAGATGCCACTTAAAAATGCTGGATCACAAGGCTCAGAAATGAAGAACACTCAAAGGACATAATTACATTGGGACAAACAGATTGTAATTTTGCCTGTGTGGATTTCTTGAAGTGAAAAGCAGTATGTGTTGTGACTGAAGCTCTTTCCGCACTCCAAATAGTTAAGTTTCCTCTTCGGTATGTATTGTATCCTGTTCATTAAGACAAGAATAATCATCAAAGCTCTTGCTAGAATGCAAGCATTTGTAAAAATATCTCTCTTCAAGTATTTCTTCATGTGCATGGTGGATTGATTAGTGACAGAAACTCTCTCCACCTTCCAAGCATTTCTAAGGTTTCTTCAATTTATGGGTTCTTTGATGTCTAATAAGATCAGTTTTCTGAGCAAAGCTTTTTCCACACTGGAAGCATGAATATGGTTTCTCCCCTGTGTGGGTTCTTTGATGTGCATTAAGATGATGTTTCCGAGCAAAGCTTTTCCCACAGTGTGAGCATGTGTAGGGCTTTTCTCCTGTGTGAGTTCTTTGATGTCTAGTAAGATCAGTTTGCTGAGCAAAGCTTTTCCCACAATGTGAGCATGAATAAGGTTTCTCCCCTGTGTGGGTTCTTTGATGTTCAGTAAGATGATCTTTACGAGCAAAGCTTTTTCCACACTGCAAGCATGAATATGGCTTTTCCCCTGTGTGGGATCCTGAATGGGCAATAAGTTTTCTGATTTGAGGAAATCTCTTCCCACACTCCAAGCATTTATATGGTTCCACTCCTTTATGAGTTCTTTGGTGTATAGTAAGCTTTAGATGCCTCCTGAAGGTCTTTCCACACACAGAACACCTATAGTGTGTCTCTCCTGTGTGGGTTCTTAGATGTCTAGTAAGCTGTGGGCACCTCCTAAAGGTTTTGTCACACACTGAACATCTATATCTTCTCTCTGTTCCGAGAAGCCTAGTAAGGTACCTCAAAACCTTCTCTTTTGTTGATGGCTGGGCTCTGGGGTCTTGCTTAGAAGTAGGCAAGAGTGCTTCAGGATCATTGCAGAGTGCAGACCCGTGAACGTAATGAGGGCCATCACCTGTTTCTTCTGACCTTTCCCCTATTGGGGGGCCTGTGGGGTTTTGGTCCTCCATTGATCCCCCTAAAAACCAAGCTGCAGACTACAGTCAGCCGCAGGATAAATGACAGGGGTCCAGACTGCTGTGTTGAGGCTCTTCATCTGGAAATGGGAAGAAGAGAATGAACATTGGTAGGCAAGTGACCACCAATATGCAGCGACAAATTTATTTATCAGTCAAATTTGTACACCCCTCCAAACTTTCATCTCTGGGCAGTTAGCAATAATATAAAACAAGTAAAAACATACACAAAATACTTAAAATAATTAAGGCAAACTAAAAATTAAAAATAGGTTAAAACTTAAAAATTTAAAAAGCTGGAAAAGCTTGGCTGAAGACGTGGGTTTTCAAGTGCTTTTTAATAATTGTCATTTTCAGATACCCTGAAGTGAAAACATCACTTCTGGTACCAACAGAAGAGGCAGCACCAGGAAGCTATCATAGAGCTGAATAATATATATAAAATTAATTATCTCCATTATGGGTCTACAGTCATTGGTGGTGGGGTATGGGCCTCCAATGAATTGCTTAGAGCCCCAGTCTCTTCAGCCAGGGCTGGTGTATTGATACTTTATCTTCACCTGTCCAATATTTGTTTACCCAGTAATATTTTCTGATGTACCAGAATATAATTTTCCATTACCCAGTCAGACTTCAGTATATAAGTATGGTTTTTGGAGGGGTAATGTTTTATGATTGATGAGACTGACATTTTTCAGAACCCATTTACATTTCAGTACTAGGGGAAGCTGTTCTGATGGCTAATGTTTGCTGATGTACTGTGCCATAATTTCCATTCTGTCAGATTTCAGTATTTTTCAATCATGCATCCTGAGGGTAAAGTGTGCCATTGAGTCAGTGTCAACTCCTGGTGTGTGGTTGTCCTTGGTAGAATACGGGAGGGGTTTACCATTGCCATCTCCCGTGCAGTACGAGATGATTGTTGGAAATGGAGTTCCAGTGCATCGACCTTTTACACCAACTCTCCTAATGACCACTAGGGGCATTGGGAGTAGAGATAATGAGTAAGGGTCTCCCTAACTGTTCTACCTGGTCTTGTGGTAGCAAGAGCTGGTCTTGTGGTAGGGAGCATGACTTGTCCCCTTAGCTAAGCAGGGTCCACCCTGGTTGCCTATGAAAGGGAGACTAAAAATGTGAGCACTGTAAGATATCTGGGAAGAGCAGGTTTCAAATTCCCTCCCTGGCTTCTCCAAGATAGGGCTGAGAGAGATTCCTGCCTGCAACCTTGGAGAAGCCACTACCAGTCTGTGAAGACGGAGGTAGATAGACCAATTCTCTGATCCAGTATATGGCAGCTTCCTATGTTACTACTCTATGACCCCTGATCTGACTCTTCCGCACTTCCTGGGCTGAGTCACAATCCTTCCTTTCCTCTTAGAGAACCGATGGAAACATCTGTCTCCCTCCTTACCTTTTCATTTCATGTAGTCCTTTAGATTAGGTTTAGGCTTTCCTATCCAAGTGTACTTATTATTATTATTATTTTGATTTCTATACCGCCCTTCCAAAAATGGCTCAGAGCAGATTACACAGAGAAATAACAAACAAATAAGATGGAACCCTGTCCACAAAGGGCTCACATTCTAAAGAGAAACGTAAGATAGACACCAGCAACAGTCACTGGAAGTACTGTGCTGGGGGTGGATAGGGCCACTTAACCAATAAATACTCAGTATTTAGTTCTACAAGGATCTCCATGTATTTTCGCTAAATAGCTGCAACAACTAAACCATCCTCTGCTACCTACTCTGTAACTGGAGTGTGTGCTCATTCCTTAGTGCTCTGCTGTTTTACCTACTGGTGGTAACAATTAACAACCCCCAACAATGATGCCTTTCCACATCTTCCTATATCGCTGCTGCCCAATATAAGTGTTTCCCATACCAGCGGGGATTCAAACCAGCTACCTCTGGCTTGCTAATCAAGTCATTTCCCCGCTGTGCCATTAGGTGGACTGGGCCATCATTTCCCATTGCTCTGTCAGGGTAAGGGCACTGGCTACAAATGGAGAGACTGAGCATGCTCTTTTCTTGCCGGTTCACCAGGCACTGCACAACACATGAAATTTGCCTTAACAAACACCACTGCAGTCTTTATCTCTTTGCATTTCAGAGTTATTTGGGTGCCAGTAACTGTGTGGCACAAGCCACAAAATCTAATTATTTTCTGTAGAAGATGGATTTGTTTCCTTACAAGCCTTTAGTGTTAGATGGTCTACATTTGTATTTGCTAAGTAATGAATGCCTAGCACTAGGCTACTAGCAGCCATTCTAACCAAAACCTGTAGAGGCTGCTTGGAGTTCCAAGACAAGTCTAAGAAATACATTATCAGGCTGCAACTCTTCTCTCTGTGTTTTGGGCCACCAAGGTGCTGCTTCTATCAAGCCTCCCACAAGAACATCCCCCACCCAAAATTTTAAATGCAGAAAGCAACAAGCCCTCCCTCTTTGTTCCCTTCCACTAGGGAAGTCTATTCCTCTCTCTACCTAGCACTATACCTCCTTCTCTAGGCAGGGATTCCCTGGTTGCTTCTTTTTGGAGAAGCAACTATTCACTTACACAAATTCCCACTGGAAACAGGAAGAGAGAACCACCAGGATACAGCCTCAGGGAAGGAAAAGCAGCACATCCAAGACTGGAGATGGGGAACCTATACAAAAGCACAGGCAAAGACTTACATGCTTCCATCCTCCACACTTTGCACTGGTTAAAAGGAGCCAGTTGTTTGTCATTTATGTTTGTTAAGGCTTGCAATGTGTTCTGGGAGTTGTAGTTCACGGCCAGAAGAAAGCACAGGTAGGTGGGAAACCTGGTTGGGGAAGTGAAACCATAAGAGTCAATGGTGCTGGTTTCCATTTGTTCTTCCCCACTGGTCAATCCTCTCCCTGGTTTTATTTGTATTCAACATGTGTTTCAGTTTTCATATATTTCTACATGCAAGGTTGTTTCTGCTACCAGTGTTGAATGCTTTGGCTCTTCCAACAGGTTACTTTTTTTAGCTTCTTTTGCTTTCTGGATTGACCTGCATGCAGAAAAGAATTCAAGCTTGCATGTGGAAGAGTTCTTAGGGGTGTCCCTTTTGTATTCATAGCACCATTTTTCATCTGTCCCAGGGCTTTGAGCACTGCTGGTTGGGTGTCTGTCTCGCCCTTTAAAAAAAAAAAAA
Source organism: Hemicordylus capensis (assembly GCF_027244095.1). Lineage (NCBI taxonomy): Eukaryota > Metazoa > Chordata > Lepidosauria > Squamata > Cordylidae > Hemicordylus > Hemicordylus capensis. The sequence continues at coordinate 244,836,346 of NC_069658.1, read as the reverse complement.
ATCTGTTACTGAACTTCACAGCATTCCTCACCTTCCCCTTCTAAGTTCTGTTGAGACTCCCTTAAAACAATATTTGATGTGGTCAATTGCTAGTTGCTGGTCAAGCACATCCCACCCATTCATTCCCTTTCGTTGACTTGGCAGCAATCCTATGCAGAGGCGTATCTAGGGAAAATAGCGCCTAGGGCAAGCACTGAAATTGCGCCCCCTGTCCAAACATCTGACACCCATCTTTCAGATAACTTTACTATAATATCAGCTAAAAAAATACAAGTCAAGCTCATTAATCTTTTAAAATTTCAAAAACTATTTAGCAGTGGACATAGCTAGACCAAAAAAATGCTGGAAAACTACAAATTTCGGTATGCTAGGGCTCATGAAATACCCAAATACTATGTGGAGGTGTACTTGGAAAACTAAACAGAAGTGCCTATCTAATTCTCTACTATGCATTGTAGCATCACTATTACATATTTTTTAAAAATAAATGGAGAATTTGGCTTTTCCCAGATACTCTGAAAATAATTAAAGGATATGCAGAGTAAACTGTGTAACTGCTTGGAATATATTCTAGTCTTTCAGAAAGACAGTTAAAATGAGAGAAAGAGAGCATCAATAAAATCCCAGTGGGCCTTAATACTAAGGATTTCACACTGATTCAAAGACAAACTCACCATTAATAGCCATAATATTAAGACATCACATTTAACTCACTTATCTTAAGAAGCAAAGTAAGAGCAAATGAATACAATCCTAGCTCATAAGCTTCAGCTCAGTATTCACTAGCCCTGATTCTCTGTACATAGTGCCAAACTGAATATGTGTACAGTGACATATTATATTAAATTATTTTTTAAAAACTTGTAGCCCCTTTGGGGGGCTTCCTATAGACCATGGGTGGGGGGTCTGCAAAGGTTACCCCCTCCCCCACTGGCCTCTAGGACCTCGCAGAGACCATTTGAGCATGTGCAGTGGCCATTTTTAAAAATAATTGGTTTTTTAAAAAATGGCTGTTGAAAACAAAATGGCCACCATGCATGCTCAAATGGCCTCTGTGAGGCCTGGCATGGCCTAGGGCCTCACAGGGGCCATTTGAGTATGTGCAGTGGCCATTTTGTTTTTGGTGGCCATTTTTTTAAAAAATAATTTTAAGAAATTGCGCCCCCCTTCAAGTGGTGCCCAGGGCACGTGCCCTGCCTGCCCTACCCTAGATACACCCCTGATCCTATGCACACTCTCCTGAGAGTAATACAATGAATCTTACTTCTGAGGAAATATGCATACAGTGTGCTGTTGAGACCAGGGGCATAGATAGGGGCCTGTGTTTGCCCCTCTCCCCACTGCCCCCTCCCCCGATTGAGGGTGATAATGGAGAAAATAGGGAGGGGTGGAGCTGGGGGTCCCCTGGAGCTGGGGGGGCCAGGTTCTTTGAACCCTTTCATATCATAGTAGTTGAGACCACCACTTTGTCACTTGGTAATATTGTGGGTTAAATTGCAGCTTTTTAACACAGGGAAGAATAAGCCATATAGTACAAGACTAACAGAGTGGTAAAGCAGTTCTTTAAGATGACGAGGTTTTTTTAAAAAAAAATACACCCCAAAACCTCTCTCTTCTATTCTTTCAGAGGATGGGATGAAAAATTCAGGCTTGAAATCTCTTTCAGAGTGCACTGTAGCGCACAACCATCAGGCAGATGGATGTTGGAGTTATTGTAAACAGGCGTGTAGGTATAATTGAGCAGATGGGTTCAAAGAACCCAGGCCCCCCAGCTCCTGAGGGCCCCCCAGCTCCACCTCTCCCTATTTTCTTCATTATTTATCTCACTCCAAGGGGCCACCGGGGAGAGGGGTAAGCACGGGCCCCCTCTCCCCTAGCTATGCCCCTGATGGTAAAGATAGCCCCTTAAGTTTGGGAGTACTTCTGGACCCAACCCTCTCTCTGGTACCTCAGGTGGAGGCGGTGGCCAGGAGTGTTTTCTATCAGCTTTGGCTGGTTTGCCAATTGCACCCTTTCCTAGAAGTGAGTGGCCTTAAGACAGTGGTTCACTTGCTGGTAACCTCCAGGCTTGACTACTGCAATGCACTATTCAAAGGGCTTAGACAGATTCATGATGGACAGGTCTATCAATGGCTACTAGCCTGGTGGCTGTGGGCCATCTCCAGACTCAGAGGCAACCAGGCTCAGAGGCATCAACACCAGTTACAGGGGAGCAATGGCAGGAGAGAGGGCATGCCTTCACCTCTTGCTTGTGGGCTCCCCAGAGGCACCTGGTGGGCCACTGTGTGAAACAGGATGCTGGACTAGATGGGCCTTGGGCCTGATCCAGCAGGGCTATTCTTATATTCTTTGTATGTCATCTGGAAACTGCAACTGGTGCAGAATGCTGTTGCCAAATTGGTCTCTGGGATGTCCTGTAGAGACCATATTACTCCAATTTGAAAAGATCTACACTGGATACCAATAGGTTTCCAGGCAAAATACAAAGTGCTGGTTATTACCTACAGTATAAAGCCCTTAATGGCTTGGACCCAGGGTATTAAAGAGAATGCCTTCTTCGGTATGGACCCAACCGCCTCTTAAGATCTTCAGAGGAGGTTCGTCTGAGGGTGCCACTGGCTCCTGTGGTGACAACTCAGAGGCGAGCCTTCTTTGTATTTGCCCAGGTACTGTGGAATGTACTTCCTGCAGAGATTTGAGCTGCTCCATCCCTGTTGGCTTTTAGGAAACAGCTGAAGTGAAGACACATCTCTTCAGCCAAGATTTTAAAATTTTTATTTTATTTTATGTATGTATGTATGTATTTAACTTGTATACTGCCCAAACTTTCATCTCTGGGCGGTTAACAATGACATTAAAACAATTAAAACAAATATAAAAGGTTAAAACAGTGTAACAATTTAAAAACAGCATAAAATTGAAACCTACAAATTTAAAAAGCTGAAAAAGCTTGGGTGAAGAGATGGGTCTTCAGATGTTTTTAAAAAATAGTCAGAGATGAGGAGGATCGTTTCTCAGCAGGGAGCGCATTCCACAATCTCGGGGCAGCAATCGAGAAGGCCCGTTTTCGTGTGGCTACCAGACGAGCTGGCGGTAACTGGAGACGGACCTCCTCAAGTGACCTCAATGGGCGGTGGGGCACATAATGAAGAAGACATTCTCTTAAATACCCAGGACCTAAGCTGTTTAGGGCTTTCTATAACTAGCACTTTGTATTCCGCCCGGAAACCTATTGGCAGCCAGTGTAGCTCCATCAACAGAGTAGTAATGTGTTCTCTCCGAGATGACCTGGAGACCAACCTGGCTGCCGTATTCTGAACGAACTGAAGTTTCCGGACTACGTACAAAGGCAGCCCCATGTAGAGCGCATTACAGAAGTCCAGTCTGGAGGTTACCAACAAATGTACCACTGTTTTGAGTTCATTGATCTCGAGAAACGGACACAGCTGACGTATCATCCAAAGCTGATAGAAAGCACCCCTGGCCACCGCCTCAACCTGAGAAACCAGGGAGAGGTGTGGATCCAGAAGTACTCCCAGAGTGCGAACCCATTCCTTTTGGGGAAGTGTGACCCCATTTAGAACAGGCAGATCAAAATCATCTCTGGAGTTCTGACCCCGCACAAAAAGTACCTCTGACTTATCTGGATTTATTGAGCAGTTCTTATGGTTTATTTATTTAAATTTGAACTTTTATATGTTTTAACCACGGCTGGATCAAGCTAGTGTGGAGCCTGTAGCATATGTTATGAAGGGGCCCCAACTTTTTAAAATGCAGATAAATATTGAAACATAAATTATTTACTTGCATAGTAAAGTAATTCAATTTTTTCATTTGCTATACAGCCAGATAATACGACAAATGTCTGACACTTCAGTAATACTATTACTTACATGTAGGTATGAATTTCAAATGTCAAAAGTAAGAAAACTAGAATTTAAATGTACCCTGTTCACGCACAGACTGATAGAGAGGTTGTATGGTGTATGGTTGAAAGTATATCATTTTTAGACACTTCCCCATCATTGAATACAATTGTTAGCATTTTTTTATGCCTTGACATTCCAAGCCCTGAGGCCAAGGGGTTCTTAGATGTCTAGTAAGGTGTGAGCACCTCCCCCAAGTTTTGTCACACACTATACCTTCTCTGTGCTCTGTGAAGTCTTTGCTGTCTAGTAAGGTACCACAAAATCCTTTCTTTTTTAGATGGGTAGGCTTTGGTGTCTTGCTTGGAAGTAGCCAGGTGTGCTTTAGGATCATTGCAGAGTGCAGCACCCTGGAGGTCATGACGGGCATCTCATGTTTCTTCTGATCCTTCCCCTATTGGTGGGCCTGTGGAGTTTTGATTCTCCATGTGTCACCTCACAAAAATAGCTGCAGACTATAGTTAGCCCCAGGATAAATGAGAGTGGTCCAGAATGGTGTGCTGAGGTTGCTCATCTGGAAATTTAAATGGAAGAGAATGAATATAGGTAGGCAAATTGACCTCCAATATGGGAGATATAAATCATTTTAGAAACCCTGAACAAATGCCACTTATACATCATGTATTTGAGTCAATAGCAGAGGAAGAGACGGGCAGGCAGTCCAGTGCAAATAAATAATGAGGGAAACCCCATTAAAAATCCATTCTGGTGCCAACAGTAGAGGCAGGGCCAAGAAGGTGTGATGGGGTTGAATAATATGTACAAAATTAATTATCTGCTTTGTGGGTCTACAGTCATTGGGCATCATTGGGGTGTGTGTGTGCATGGGGTATGGGCCCCCAATGAATTGCTTGGAGCCCCCAATCTCTTCTGCCCAGGGCTGGTGTAGTGAAGTTTTATCTTTGCCTGTCTGATTTATTTTATTTGAATAACCAGTAATATTTTCTGATGGACAAGAATATGGTTTTTCATTACCCAGTCAGATTCCAATACAGCAGTGAGGTTTTCAGATGGGTAATGTTTTATGTTGGACTAGACTGACATTATCCACACTTCAATACTAGGGGAAGCTTTTCTGATGGGTAGTGCTTGCTGAAGTACTGGACAATAATTTATCATGATTCTGTCAGGTGTCAGCATTTTTCAATAATGTATCCTGGGCAACTTGACCATAATTTGTCATTACTCTGTCAGGGTAATGGCACTGGCTAAAATGGAGAGGCTGAGCATGCTTTTTTTCTTGCCAGTTCTCCACACATTGCACAGCACTTGAAATTTGCCTTAACTAACTCTTTTGTAGTCTTTCCCTCTTTGAAATTCAGAGTTATTTGGGTGCCAAATAGCAGAAGCAACAACATGTAATACTTTTTGGCAGAATTTGGATTTGTTTCCTTAGGAGCCTTTGATGACAGACTTTGTCTAGAGGTGTGTTTATCAAGTATTTAATGCCTACCAGATGACATCTAGCTTCATATTTGCTTACCTTCTCAAAGAAGCCTGTGAAAGTTGCTTGGAGTTCCAAGATCAGATAGAAGTCTAGATAATCAGGCTGTAAATCCTTCTTGGTTTTGGGCCACTGAGGTGCTGCTTCTACAAAGCCTTGCCTTAGAAGGGGCTACCACAAGGACACTCCCCACCCCAGGATTTTAAATGCAGAAAGCAAAATGCTTTCTGCATTTCACCTCTTGTCTTGCCACTAGGGAAGTCTATTGCTCCATCTGCCTATTACTACTCCCCCCTCTCCAAGGGATTGCCTTGTTCTTTCTTTTCTCTTGGAAGAAGTAACAGCTTTTCACTTACCCAAATTCCATAGAATTAAGGGAGAGAGAATGATCAGGATCCAGCCCCAGGAAGGGAAAAAACAAGCAGCTTTTCCAAAGCAGGAGATGGGAAATCTATGAAAAAGCCCAGGGAATGACTTAAGTGCTTCCATCCTCTGCTATGCACAGGTTAAAAGGAGCCGGCTGTTTGTCTTTTCTATGAGGCTTGCAATGCTTTCTGGGAGTTGTAATTGAAAGCAAGAAGAAAACACAGGCAGTTAGGAAGCCCGGCTGGGGAAGTGAAATCAAGAGAGTCAAGGGTGGTTATTTCTATTTGCTCTTCCCCATTGAGCAGTACTCTTCCTGGGTTTTTTTTTTGGTATTTAATTTGTTTTTCAGTTTTCATATATTTCTACAAGTGAGGTTGTCTCTACCATAAGTGTTGAGTCTTCCAGACAGGTTACTTTTTTTGCACTTTTGTGGTTTTCTGGATTGACCTGCATGCAGGTGAGAAATAGAGCTTCCACACAGCACAGTTCTCAGGGGTTTCTTTTTTGTATTTATAGCAGTTTTCTATCCGGCCTAGGGCTTTGAGCATTGCCAGTTGGGTGTCTGTTTCTCCCCCTATCTCAAGCACCCAAATGTGAATGCCACTTAAAAAACAACAACATAAATTCTGTTTTTCATATATTTCCAGTTTACTGAGCTTTCACAGCATTCCTCCCTTCTCTTCTAAGTTTATTTATTTATTGTTCAATTTTTATACTGCCTTTCATAATGCGTCTCAAGGAAGTTCTCTTGAGGGTCCCAAGAAACAATGTTTGATGCAGTTGGAAGCATCTCTTGTTTCTCTGGAGGCGATTGCTAATTGTCATTCAAGCATTTCCCACCCAGTCATTCCCTTTTGTTGACTTGGCAGCAACATTATGCACACTTGTGGAATTCTCTGCCACAAGGTGTCGTAACAGACAGCAACCTGGATGGCTTTAAGAGGACTTATATGGTCTCTTCAGGTTATCCTGGAGGCCAGTCTGGCTGCTGCTTCTGCACCAACTGTAGTTTCCAGACTACGTATAAAGGCAGTCCCACGTACTGGAAATCTTTACTGGAAATCTGAGCAAGTCTGGCATCCCTATTTTCTCCCCGTCCCCGTCGCTAATTGGCAGCTGCTCGTGAACTCTCGCGGGAGCTGCCACACATGGGATTACAGACAGTAGTAAAGCCTAGACATAATGTATGACTACTTTAAGGTCATTTCCCCCCTTAAATGGACATAGCTGACATATCAGCTGAAGCTGAGAAAAATAATATCTTACCGTTGCCTTAACCTGAGAGAGCAGAGAGTAGGGATGTGCACAAAACCAGCTGGCCCAGTTCGGTTTTGGCCCCCTTCGAACCCCCCTCCGCCGGTCTGGTTCAGTGGGGTTCGATGAACAATTTTAAAAAATATATTATTCTTTTTATTAAACTTACCCCCTCCAGGGGCTTCTCCAAGGTGGCGAGGGGTCTACGGAGGTTCCCCTCTCCCCAGCTGACCTCTTGGGTAGTTGGCTCCACTGGGTAGTGGTTTGGGCGTTTTTGGCCCTTTCTGGGCCTATTCCCTGGTGCGGCGGCCATTTTGTAAGGAAGAAACTGTCTAAATGCCTGGACTGTGGGGAAAGCTTCAGTAAAATGGGCCACTCTACTCTAATCTATATAATTATTTCTCTTAGCCAACATGCATGCCCAGCCTTTTGCGGCGGAACGCAACATGCTGCAAAAGTTCCCAGCATTACCCGGCCACGGTAATGGAGGCGGTAGCAGCCTGGCCCTGACCCAGTGAGGAGGAGGTGGCGCCGGCCCGACTGTGGTGAGGATGCACAAATAAAGAAAACTTGGAGAGTGACCAATCAAAACACCTAAAATTAGAAGTAAACAGCTGAGGACATGTAACAGTATGAAAGCAATTGTGTTAGATTGTACAGGGTGTTCAGATCTTCACTGGAAATCTGAACAAGTCTGGCATCCCTATTTTCTCCCCATCCCTGTCGCTAATTGGCAGCTGCTTGCGAACTCTCGTGAGAACTGCCACACATGGGATTAGTGACGGGTACGCCTAGGAGAAATAAATATATAATTAGAGTAGAGTGGCCCATTTTACAGAAGCTTTCCCAACACTCCAGGCATTTAGACAGTTTTTTCCTTCCATGAATTCTTCGAAGAGAAGCAAGCTCTGACCACACTCTCCCCAAGCATGGATATGGGTTCTCCTGTTATGAATCATGAAGCTCTTCTCACATTCCAATCATTCACAGAGTTTCTCTCCTGTGTGGATTCTCTGATGTCTAGTGAAGGAAACCTTAGTACTGAAACCTTTTTGACAGTCTCAGCAAGTATATGATTTCTCCCTTGTGTGAATCATTTTGTGTAATCTTAAGGATGAACTCTGTGTGAAGCTCTTCCTACACGGCAAGCATGTATATAATTTCTCCCCTGTGTGGATTCTCTGATGGCAAGTCAAGTTTTTGCTACTACTGAAGCTCTTTCCGCACTCTATGCATTTATATAGTTTCTTTCCTGTGTGGATTCTCTGATGTCGAGTAAGGCAGCTATTACTACTAAAGCTTTTGTCACAGTCTGAGCATACAAAGGGCTTAGATTCTCTTATGTATCTTAAGTTTTGATTGACTATTGAAGGTCTTCACACATATAAGGCATCTATTTCTTCTTTTTCCATTTGATTGTTCTTGTTCAATTGGGATAACATGGGAGTCCCACCTTTGGGATCCATCCTGATTTTCAGCGTTCTTCTCAGCAAGCCCATACTGAGGCAGAAGCTCTGCTGGCAAGGAAGGGAGGATAAGAATAGCCATCCAACCCTGTGCCTTGAAATCAGCTCAAATTAAATAAGTTAGTCATCATGACTAAGGCTGCAGTCCTACAACCACTTATGTCAGAGTAAGCCATATTGAATTCAGTGGGACTTCTAAGTAGACTTGCACAGAATTGCACTGTGGTTTATTGGTTGGGGTCTGCTCTAAAAAGAACTAATACCAGGCTAAACAGAATTAATATTTTGTTTAGGTAGTACATAGGCGATTGGAACATAAGTGGAGGAGAACTCATCTCAAATCTGACAGGACACAGCATAGAGCCTATTTGGGGAGAGAATCACCAAGAAAGTCTAACACAGACATTTTGAATTTCAGAAGAGGAAACGTCTCCAAAATAAGGAGTATGGTGAAAAGAAAGCTGAAAGGGAAAATCAGGAGAGTCACTTCACTCCAGTGCATGGAGTTTACTCAAAACCACAATACTGTTGGGAACTATCTGTGGTAAGAGAATCCCTTTTTCATTATAGCAGAGTGCACAGAGGCACAACACAGCGGAATTTACTTAGGCATGCGTGTATGTTGAGAGTAAAGTAACTTGGAGCCAATTCATAGTTTCAAATCAATATATGAGGCATTTATTAAGGAACTCCATTCTAGATAGGGAAGTGAGGAGTTAGGATCTCTAATCTATCTATCTGGCTAGCTGGATGCAGATGGATTCTGCATCTTCTCTGCACACATGGTGCAGGGAGAGGAGCTTGCCATGTTGCAAGGTAGAAGGACAGGTAGGGAAGAAAGAGAGGAAGTTAATCCCTAAGAGTACCAATCTACATTTCAAAAGGGATAGTGTCAGAGCAGTAGAGAAGGGATGACCAATGTCTTGATCCTCTAGCCCTCTGACTCACTAGTCTGTCCTCCACTGTCTGAGAACAAAACGTATACTGGGTAGTATATATACCGTGTATAAGAGTCTATTCACACACACAACTTCATGAAACATGGATAAATTAAACATATATAATGAAACACACAATTACTGAAGAAATTGTCTGTGTTCTAGACCCCCAAAAGTATGGCTGAAGGTCAATTATGCTCATAGTCCTTATACATGTAGATATATATTCCTTCCAGATCTTTTTTCTTACTGGTTCTTGTTCAAGTTGTTGCTCCAAATGTTACTCAAAATTCTTCCAGATCTTTTTCCTTGCAAGTTCTTATTCTAGTGGTAGCTCCTTATAAAAATGTTGCTCCTTCTGGTTGTTGCTCCTTGTCCAAATAATACCCAACAGGTATCCTAGGTAATTTTTACCTGTTTCCTCCTGCTTGAGCAGGACTTCATCAGGAGAAGTGAGCTAAATACACAATAACACATGTATAATTTTAACAAAAAAGTACCTTCAACAAATTATGTTAACTCAAAGGGTTAGAAATTTTTAGTTATTACTCACATTTATTTCTCACATTTATAAACGGAAGTACTTTTTCACACAACACATAATCAACTTGTGGAATTCTCTGACACAAGATGTGGTGATAGCCAACAACCTGGATGGCTTTAAGAGAGGTTTGGATAACTTCATGGAGGAGAGGTCTATCATCGGCTACTAGTCGGAGGGCTTTAGGCCACCTCCAGCCTCAAAGGAAGGATGCCTCTGAGTACCAGTTGCAGGGGAGTAAGAGCAGGAGGGAGGGCATGTCTTCAACCCCTGCCTGTAGGCTTCCAGCAGCATCTGGTGGGCCACAGTGTGGAACAGGATGCTGGACTAGATAGGCCTTGGGCCTGATCCAGCAGGGCTGTTCTTATGTTCTAAGGTAGTGTCCAGTATTCCCTCTTGCAGTATTAGATTGGATCAGTTTCAATATGTGATACCTGATGATGTGGACATGCTACTTAGGGCAGTGTTGCCTACCACTTGTTCTCTGGATCCTTGCCTGACGTGACTGCTTCTATCAAGCAGGGAGATCGTTGGAGGTGTCCTAGTTAATATCATCAACTCATCGCTGAGGGAGGGTAGGATGCCTCCTTGTCTGAAGGAGGTAATGGTTAGACCGCTTCTTAAGAAGTCTTTCCTGGACCCCTCAGCGATGGATACAGGGGTGTAACTATAATAGGGCAAGGGGAGACAGTTGTCTGGGGGCCCACTGCCTTGGGGGGCTCCCCAGAGGCAAGTCACATGACTGACTCCCCCAGCTGTGCACTCGTACAATTTTTTATGAATTTTTGAAAATTATTTTTTTTTCTCATAGGGTATAATGGGACTTGAACCAGACCATTATTCCTTATTGTGGAGCACCCATGAGTGCCAACAACCATGCAAACCCCGAAGCAACTGGACACCCCTATGATTTTTTATGAATACTTGAAATATTTTTAATTATTTTTCTCATAGGGTATAATGGGACACAAACCAGCCCATATCCCCTATTGTGGAGCACCTCAGGGCACAAAAGTGGGGTGGGTAGTAGACAACCAGGGGTGCCTACTATCCACAAAGTTCCAAGGCAATCGGACACTCCTCTGACTATTGGTGAATTTTAAAATTATTTTTTAATTCCTCATAGAGAATAATGAGGATTGCAGCTAATGTATAGCTTCACGTCGGGGAGAAAGGGGTGTCCTAGAGTGTGGAGGGTGGTAGTGCCCAAGGGGGGCCAGGTAGCTATCAGAATTATTTGAAAGGAATTGGGCAAAGGGCTGATTTTTAAGTGATTTTTGAAGTTTATGTGTCTTTAAGTTTAGCAGATGAGAGTGGATTCATGGTTTGTCATTGAAAATATTATATGCTACCAAAGAATCTACACTCAGAACACTTCAGAAACAACAAAACCCCGTACTCCATGGGTTAGCAACCCATGGAGGTGGTTGGCACCCTCGCTCTGGGCCACCCCAGCACCCCCCAAGTGCAGTTATGGGGCTGCTGAAACCTCCATTCTTCCCTATGGAGAAAAACCTTAAAGCCACTTGTGGGGTGCTGGGGTGGCCCAGGGTGAGTGGTGGTCTAGTGCAAAGAGGGTGCCAACCACCCCCATGGGTTGCTTTTGCCTTAAAGGGAATTGGTTGCAATGGGAAATCCTAGGGGCCCCAAACAATCTGAAATTATCCAGCAGCTTACAAAAGGCTTGGATCCAGCAGCCTGATCAGGAAGGTGGAAGTTGCAACTAGCCACAGAACAGCAAAACAGTGTGATATTCAGTTGTTGTTTTTTTAAAAGCACCACACAAGTTAAAGGCAGGCACTTTCCAAGTTTGAAATCCCACAAACCTTATAATCAGATTGGTTGACAATATGCAGATAAAGATAGAGCTCTGTATAGAGAATTAAACAGCATGCGAGTGAATATTTCTATTTTATTCCTTGCCTCTCCCTCCCACATTTCAGTTTTGCCAGCTTACAAGGTATTAAACCAACATTGTCTTTTAAAGGGATGTTTTGTCCACTTCCTGTTGTGCCATTTATATCTGTTTTTTAAATGCTCAGGTCCCCTGCCAACAACTTTGCATTCTTCTGACTCCCTAGATCAGGGAAAAATCTAGACTTGGGTCTCGCAGAGGCCATTTGAGCATGTGCGGTGGCCATTTTTGTTTTTAGCAATCTTTTAAAAAATTTTTTAAAAATGGCCACTGCACATGCTCAAATGGTCCCTACGAGGTCCTATGCCTTGCCAGGCCTCGCAGAGGCCTTTTGAGCATGTGAGGCGACCTCCAAAATGGCTGCCACACTGATCTTTGTAGGCCCAAACAGGCCTGAAAAATAGCCCAAGACCGGTAATATGCCCTGTAGGCCAGTCCGAGCATGGCGGTTGGGTGGGATGCTGCATTGAAGAAATTCCACAATGTGCTGTGGACGTGCAGCATGACGAAGCCACAGTGGGCACTGCAGGCGGTGCAGGAGGTGAGCAATGGCCATTCAGCGGCCCCTGGGATAGTCCTGCTGGGTGTGTGGTTAGGAGAGTGGGGCCGCATTGAGGAAACCCCCCCCCCATGCAGGTCAGGAGGAGTGGGCGCTGTGCTTCAGGCACTGGAGGCATGAGTGGCTGCCTTTGGGATTGTTACGTATGCTGCAGCAAAGCCCCCCCCTTCCTCGTGTGCACCCCACAGGTGTGTGCATGGGCACGGATGCAGCGCTGCAGAATGTGCATTCGGCAATGTCTTCTTTTCTGCTCTTTATCGCAGCTGGGCGCCCAGAGGGGGCCACTGCCATGCAGGGTACTGTGGGGGCAGGCAGTGCAGGGGTGAGCAATGGCCATTCTATGGCCCATGGGGTAGTCCTGCCGGGTGTGTGGCTGGGAGGTTGGGGAAACATCAGACAAAGAACTACGCTCTTTGCCTTGCCGGTCGGGAGGAATGGGGGCCACACTTCCAGGTGCTGGAGGCCCAGATGGCTGCCATTGAGGATGGTATGTCTCTCTCCCACCACTCAGCCTCAGCCACCTGTACCTGCAATGGCAACAGACTGCCAATGGTGCAGAAGTGGTGCAGAAATCTTGATCAGATGCATGGTGGCATCAGCCTCTCCTACTCCAGCCTAATGATGAGGGTTGTAACATATTGTGGGTAGTGGAAATTTTTCCTTTCCTCTCTGACTCAGCCAGCAACCTGGCAAATGGTTAACCGATTGGCCAGATTTAACTAGTTCTGCAGCACGAGGGAGACTTTAGTGCTGAGTCATCCCTTTCCTGAGAGAGTTCTGAGGAGCAGACTAGCTGGCTTAAAAATCGTTAACTTTCAAAACCCAGAAAGCTAAGAAAAAGATTCTGGTAACCCCAGAAACTCTGGTAGTTTAAAACACTGCCCCCAAGCCATGGCACTATAAAAAGTCTTTCCCAATGGGGTTTGGGGTGGCTAGCAATCCCCATTTCATTTTTCTTCCCCTTGCCAGTAGGCAAGAATAAAATCTGCCTACACGTAGAGTTAATTGTTAATTTGGTCAATCTGTCTTTGAGATGTGTTCTGCACCAGAGAAACCCCCTCTTCTCCTGCTCAGTTAATAATCAACCCTCTGAAGCTTGTAAAAAAGAACTGAGAGAAAAACCTTTATTCAGTTACTGAAGACTGGTTCTGTCTGAGGCTTTTGGCTTTTTAGATACACTTAAAAATACTTAGTTGGTTGCAAGAATACTTCAAAAGCACCTCAAATGATGCTGGGGTGGCATACAGTAAAATCTTAGTTACTTAGAGAACAGATATTTATGAACATACAAAGCACACACACACAAGCAAAATAAATTCCTGATGCACAGTCTGACTAACAAACTGTTCCCTAGTTTAAATTCCTGAAGCCAAAAGTCCTGGCTTCTGCTCCTTGACTCACCAAATTCCTGATGAGAATTAAGCCGCTGTAATTCTGTCTCTCATGAATCTACAGTTAACTGATTGCAGCAAAGCTCCATTGCCACATGCCCTCCTTGCAGCTCCAGCGCTAGCTTCCTTTCTTCCTTCCAGAAATTCCAGCAACAGCTTTCTAGGTCCCACCCACTAGGTGTACTGATTAGTTGAGTCCTGAAGTTCACCAGCCTGTTAGTCAAGACAAGGGTTCACTTCCTGTTAACTCTTTAGAGGGTGGGGATGCTGCCTACACTGCCCATTTAACGCTTTCTCTTTTCTGTCTACAGGGAGATACACTGCACAGTGGACTTGAGCAATGCTCCACCATTCCTTGTGTGCCACCCAGGGGAGAAACCGTGCACGTATTCCCCGTGCTGGAAGAGCTTCAGTCAGAAGCAACACCACGCCAGGAACATCACTGGAGAGTGTGTGTAGGAAAAGCTTCAACCAGAGGCAGCACTGCATTAAAAAACTGAATGACCTCTAATTTCAGTGCTGGACATTTTAATTTTGGATGAGGTCCCCAAATAACTGACTTTCACCACTCCTCTGTGGCTTCATTCTGGATGCCATTCAGCTGATGATGAATTATGCTTGGAGCTGCATCTGTAGCCCATATGTGGGCTACAGCGGGGAATATAGCAAAGGGCTACATGTTCAAAAGCATTATTTATTTATTTATTTAGTACATTTATATACCGCCCCATATTAAAAAAAAATGTCCCTGGGCGGCTCACGATATCAAACCCACAACTTGCAATGCCCAAGGACGAAAGTGTTGTTATTGCTGCTGCCACTCCAGCCCACATCAACATCTGTGAACCTGCCTTCATGCTCTGTGGTGCCTTGGAGGAGAATGGAGCAGGAGGATTTCTTGTTGGTGAACTCACTCTCTCGGCAGAATGGCGACTGCACTCGAATTTGGAGAGGAGAGCTGGTCTTGTGGTAGCAAGCATGACTTGTCCCCATAGCTAAGCAGGGTCTGCCCTGGTTGCATATGAATGGGAGACTTGATGTGTGAGCAATGCAAGATATTCCCCTCAGGGGATGGAGCCGCTCTGGGAAGAGCAGAAGGTTCCAAGTTCCCTCCCTGGCTTCTCCAAGGTAGGGCTGAGAGAGATTCCTGCCTGCAACCTTGGAGAAGTCGCTGCCTGTCTGTGAAGACAATACTGAGCTAGATAGACCAATGGTCTGACTCAGTATATGGCAGCTTCCTATGTTTCTATGAATGTGTTGTAGAAATTCCCACCTGCATAAAATCCATCCATAACTTGTGGCAGAGCAGAGAGGGGAGGAAGAGTGTGACGAGTGCTTTCATGTCCAAAGGGAGAGGCAGGCAGTTGGGCAGTGGAGGGGAGCCGGTTCGAGCAGCAATTTCCATTATTGGGGTGGGTGGGATCTTAGTGAAAGCAGATAGGGAGGAAGAATAGCGGGAGCCGCCAGGGCTGGTACTGAGGTTACCTTGAGCAAAAGCCCATGCAACTGCCAAGAAACATGGAGAGGAGAGCTAGTCTTGTGGTAGCAAGCATGACTTGTCCCCTTAAGCTAAGCTGGATCCACCCTGGTTGCATATGAAAGGGAGACTAGAAGTGTCAGCACTGTAAGATATTACCCTCAGGGGATGGAGCCGCTCTGGGAAGAGCAGAAGGTACAAGTTCCCACCCTGGCAGCATCTCCAAGATAAGGCTGAGAGAGACTCCTGCCTGCAATCTTGGAGAAGCTGCTGCCAGTCTGTGAAGACAATACTGAGCTAGATAGACCACTGGTCTGACTCAGTATATGGCAGCTTCCTATGTTCCCATGAGTCAGGAAAAATCATCCCCCGCCCCCCGCTTTGGTTGCATGCAGTGAAATGGTCTATGTATCTTTCTGTGGTCCCCTAGAAAGATTGTTCAGTGTAGGAGGACTTTTTCAATGGCCAGACACACTTCCGGAACTATTTCCGTGGTGGTGGTGGAGATACCGGCTGGATATTTCTCTGTCAGACTTCACACTGGCCAGCCACCGTATCGCCACCCCCATGCACTTTAGCACTGTGATGGGGTCCCTCAACTGGGTGCTGCTTCTCTCAAGATGCAGGCAAAGAGCCTCCATGGTCTCCTCCATAGTTGCTCTAGTCATCCCGAAGGTCTTCATCCACTCCCCATCAGGCTAGAAGCCCAGAACCTCTGTCTCCCACCAAGTGGTTGTTCATGGGGAAATCCAGCCCTTAGGCAGGAGTCTCGCATGGGTATAAAGTTGTTCCCTAGGCTCGTCTTAAAGAACTGCTTTACCCCTCTGTTTGTCTTGTACTATATGGCTTATTCTTCCCTGTGTAGAAAAGCTGCAACTTATCCCACAAAGTCAAAGGTAAAGTGTGTCGTCGAGTCGATGTCGACTCCGGGCGACCACAGAGGCCTGTGGTTTTTCTTTGGTAGAATACAGAAGGGGTTTACTATTGCCATTATACTATTATAGTATGGCTTATACTATCTGGCAGAGAGGTTGTTGTAGAAGGCCTGGTAGAGATTACAAATGTGTCTCTGAGGGAAGGTAGGATCCCTCCTTGTCTTAAGGAGGCAATTATTAGACCGCTTCTGAAGAAGCCTACCTTGGATCACTCAGAGCTGAGTAATTACAGGCCTGTAGAAACCACTGGGAGAGATCATCAGAAGATTTGGTGCAGGGTGTTATCGGTATGCTGATGACATCTAAATCTATTTCTCCATGTCAGCATCATCAGGAGAAGGCATAACCTCCCTAAATGCCTGCCTGGAGTCAGTAACGGGCTGGATGAGGGATAAGAAACTGAGACTGAATCCAGATAAGACGGAGGTACTCATTGTGCGGGGTCGAAACTTGAGAGACACACACATAATATTTATTCGGTCATTTGACCAGCAGTTTACAAATACAAACTTTTCAAACATGAACTAAACATCAGAACATATTTTACAAAGAATATAACAATATTTTGCCACAGCTCTAATTTTATCTTCATCACATAAAGAAAATAAAAACCTCAGTAAGACATCATCTTCTGTTCTATTAAGATTTATCAGGAGAGGAGAAAGTAACTTTCCTCTGGCTTCATCATAAAAACTACAATGTAAAAAGGCATGTGCTATTGTTTCAACACAGCCCATGTCACAAGGACATATGCGATTCACCAAAGGAATTCCTGAATATCTGCCAAACAGGACTGCAGATGGAAGAACATCTAACCTGGCCAGCGTCATGGCTCGTCTATATTCAGGAATCGTAACTACCCGAAGATAGAAGGCCAAATTAAATTCACTCAGTTGATCACCCAAGAACAGTCTTTTGGATATCTGGGAGATTTCATATTACAACTCAATATCCATTAGGCGTTGAATATTTTGGGTACGAGCTCTGTCGTAACTGAGCTCCTGTATAGCCTCTAATGAGTATCCAGAGCGAGCCAGCTTATCAATGGCCTCAGTATGCCATCTGAATTTAAAAGAGTCCTGTTTTATTAAAGCAACCAAACCCTCCTGCAAAAAATGAATTTTTAACCAGTAAAGGATAATGACTCTCCATAGGCATGTCTGAAGCCTAACCATTCCGACCTCTCTTCTCAGAGCCACCGTGGGTGCACATCTAGGAACAGCCAGTACAGCTCTCAAAAATTTAGACTGCAGTGCCTCCAGCGGACCAAGATTTTTAACTATGCCCAACTGAGCTCCATAAAAAAATTGAGGCAAAACCTTTGCCAAGAATAGTTTGACCAGGCCGGAACATAGGATGCACCCTTAGTATAATAGTAAGAGAGTATTGATTTAACTACTGGTTTGGCCTTTAAAATTGCCGAGTCGAGGTGAGGTTTGTGCGAACAGAAATAATGAAATAATACTCCTAAATACCTAAAGGACTTAACCTGCTCTATCCTATGTGAGCTTATTGACCACCGGTGCCCTCTGGGCCGGTTTGCAAAGACCATAACTTTTATCTTTTGGTAATTGATCTCCAAGTTCTCCTGAGTACAGTATTTATCTAACAAAAGGAGAGCACGCTTTAGGCCAATTGGTATTAGCGAAAGAATCGCCATATCATCCGCATATAATAAAATGGAGATATGCCTATTCGTGATCTTAGGAGGATGCGTGGAAGGAGAGGAAATAAAAGAAACTATAGAATTAATATACAGGTTAAATAGCATAGGGGCCAGTATACATCCTTGATGGACCCTTCTATCTGAAGGGAATGCAGCAGTCAAAGCCCCTTGGAAGTTGTAACATACCTTTAGAGTGGAACCGGAATATAAAGTAAAAATTAACAAGAGCAGTCTTTTCTCGATACCCAAATCCCAAAGTCTTTTCCAGAGTCTTTCATGGGGGATAAGGTCGAATGCTTTCAAATCAACAAAGGCTGCGAAAAGTTCTCTATGTGGCTTCGTTGAATATTTAGCGGACAGGAATTGAAGAACCAGGGCATGATCCAAAGTGGATCTTCCCTCTCTAAAGCCCGCCTGCTCTAGAGCCAGGATATTCCTGTCCTCAAGCCAATCTATTAGCTTTAAGTACAGATGTTTAGCATAAATTTTGCTAATTATGCTTAGCAAGCTGATTGGGTGATAGTTTTTTTGATCACTCCTAAGTCCTTTTTTATAGATTGGAACCACTATAGCTACTTTCCACTCATTTGGTATTAACGCTGTTACATCTATAGCCGTGAAGAGAGAGGAAAGGAGCGGGACCCACCAGCTCATATTTGCTTTAGGAGCCTCTATAGTGATACTGTCAATTCCAGGGGCTTTCCCAGAAGGGAATGAATTAATCAGCCTCTCTGCCTCTGCATGTGTTACAGGGGCCTACGCTGGAGTATCGAGAGTCTGGAGTTGCTGTTCAAAGTCAGTGCTACCACGGACTTTGATAGCTGGTTTTTGATACAGCGTGCGAAAGTGAGCTTCCCAGATTTCGACAGAAATACATGCTGGAGGACAAGGTGTTGACTTATTTAATGCAGGGGTCGCCAATTTCCAAAACCTGATCTGATTTCTCTCCTTAGCTGCCTCTATCAAGAGTTTCCAGCCCTCTTTGATTGATTCCTCCTTCTTCCTCTTAATTAGTTTAACTGTGCTTTCTTTTTTGCAACCTCCACTCTAGGAAAACTAACAGGGTCAATAGTAAAGCTTTTAAAGGCTCCCACCAGTTCCTTTTTTGCTGCCTGACATTCTTTGTCATATCATCGCTTGGATGGGAGTCGGATTGGGTGCATAGACTCCATATTAGAATTTGACATAGCCAGGAAAACACAATATTCTCATAGGAACCAAGGATGTCTTCCATCTGATGGATGGGGGATAATTTTAAAATCCGATCCCGCCATTTAGACATCTGTGCAGAATGCAGCAGAGCAGAAACTTGCAAAGCACTCTTCTTTTTGTCCACTTTCTACCTGGAACCAAGTTTTCAGTATTTCCACTGGCATTTACACAGTCTATCTCAGATGTCCGTTCAGTTACCCAAAAGCAACACTCAAGGGGAAAATGATCACTTTCAGGGTGAGGGATCACCCCCAAAGAAAGCCAAATAGAGTATCATATTATGGGAAATGGCCATATAGTCAATCAGCGAAGGGTTGTTACCGGTCCAATAAGTAAAGTGGGCCGGATAATCCGACTCTATAGCACCATTTAAAATATGAAGATCAAGCCGATAACATACAATTTGTAATCTAAGCCCTCTCAAATTTGATCTGACATCTCTTGAAAATCTAGACAGCAGTGGAAAAGGAACAAAATCATTCTCAAAATGACAGTGAAATCTACTCAGAAGGGAGTTATTATCCGACCCGAACCAGGACCCGAGCCCTGCAACTAAAATCTGTGAGCCAGGGTACTTCACTTCAAAAGAGAATATAAAATCCTCTAGCTTATCCCAGACATCATAAGTCATAGGGCTAGACCCTTCTGGCAGGATATAGACCGTGATCACCAAAATTTGAACACCACGAGCATCAATAAGAACTGCAAGCGCTAAATAATCTAATCTGCCAATTTGGAATGACCTTAAGCTGAATCTGTTTGAAATTAAGACAGCAATTCCTCCCTTGGTGCGATTAGCTCTTATACCTGGTTTGGCATCTATAGAAAAAGCTGTATAGCCTGACACTTCAAAAGAACTCACAGCCCAAGTCTCCTGTAAAAGTAAAATTTCATAATTTGCTAGGAATAAAATAAAACCGGGATCAGCAGAGCATCTCCTCCACCCAGCAATATTCCAATTTAACAATTTTAAATTAAGAACAGCACTCATAAGTCAGTTTCCATTGGCAGAGGCCGGAGTCTCTTCTACCCCTGCCTTATGGGGACCCAAACCACTAAAATTGTGTTTGGTTAATTAGCTCTGGCACAGAGTTACCTCCCCCAACTTGCTCGTAAGGCCGTGGTTGTGTCTGCTGGTCCACCAATTTGGTCGCAGCCAACGTTTCTGAGCAAACAGGAGAACCAGAAGGGGAATTTGAGCCTAAAGAAGTAATAGGGGGGATGGGCACTGTTGGTGGATTCAGAAGTGTGTTTAATTCATCAAAACGGGGATCAGTCAGTATTCCCAGCCACTTATTTTTCTCCTCCCGTGGGCCGTCTCTACAAGGTTGGTAAGTGCCTTATTGACCAAACCGGAGTCTAAAAGGGGGACGGCGCAGAAAGGAGAGATCCCCTTTAGGTCAGCATTATCAGGTATTGGCATTTGTGCATCTGCAGAGTGCAATTCATTCCACTGGGGGCCTTCATTTTCCATGCACTTAGACAGAAGTTCCTGGTTTTCCTGATGACAGGATGCAAACGACTTAGGAGATACCACCTCCATTAGATTTGTCTCCTTTATGTCCTCATCTAAAGGAGAGGCTAAGGCATGGAAGGATGCATTGATAGAGTCTTGTATCCTTTGTATTTGTTCTGTCAGCTTAACAGTTTCTGAAGGGGAAAAATGGCTAAACGACCTTTCAGCTTCATCTTTATCATTCCCAGGGTTCTGTGATTTTAAAGTGCAGTTGCAGGTGCGTTTCCTTTGATGGACAGTTTCAGGGCCAGTAGACTTTTCATCTCTAGATCTAAGCTTCCAATGCGATATATGTAGATCTTTAAAACATCTAGTTACTCGGATCCCATATTTGGCAAGATATCAGTTGGAACATAAAAGGATCGATGGAATCATTCCCGCTCTACAAGTCAACATGATCCTTTTACAGCCATTTGAATCAGGTAAAAATTATACAATGCATAATGTCGTCATATGTAATAGATCTCCATGTCAATAAAGCAATAGAACGAACTATAGATAGATAGATAAATCTTTATTGTCATTGTCCTGTGCAGAACAACGAGATTGAAAAGAATCTACAACCACTACTACAGGACCTAACAAGAATAATCTAAACATATACCCATATGCCCCCCTCCCATCAACCCACTAAAAACCCACTAAAAAACTCTAAAAACTAAATACAAAAAACCCCTCAGAAGCTGTGTTTTGCTGCGTTCAAAGCTGAGACCGCTTTTGGGTAGAAGCTACTTCTCAAGCAGCTGGTCCTGGTCTTTAAGACCCTGTACCTCCTTCTCGAAGGCAGAAGCTGAAAGAGATCATTTCCAGGGTGCGTGGGATCCTGCGCTATCTCTACAGCTTTATTATAACACCTAATGGCATAGATTTGATCTAAGGTAGGAAGAGTACACCCAATTATTTTCTCTGCAGTCTTAACAACCTTGGACAGCAGTGTTCTTTCTCTGGCTGTACAACTCCCAAACCACACACAGATCCCATACGTCAACACACTCTCTATAGCACAGCGATAAAACACCAACAATAGATTACTTGAGAGATTAGTCCTCCGGAGAACTCTCAAGAAGTATAATCTCTGCTGTGCTCTCTTCACCAGATCTTTGGTGTTTTCTCCCCATGTCAGGTCATCTCTCAGCTCTATTCCCAGAAATCTAAACACCGAAACCCGTTCCACACAAATCCCTTCAATAATGAGTGGCTGGAAATCCAATTTGCATTTCCTGAAATCCACAATGATCTCCTTTGTTTTCTTTAAATTGAGGAATAAGTTATTCTCCCTACACCACTCTGTCAGCCTCTCCACCTCCTTCCTATAGGCCGACTCCCCTTCTCCAGCAGTAATCAGACCAACCACAGTTGTGTCGTCTGCAAACTTAATAATCCTATTGCTGAGGTAATTGGGAACACAATCGTATGTGTAAAGCGTGTACAAAAGTGGACTCAACACGCACCCCTGTGGCGTCCCTGTATTTATACTGAGATCCGTCGAGACATGAGAGCCCATCCTGACCCGTTGAGAACGATCTGATAGAAAATTCAGTATCCACCTGCATAAGCACGGTGGAAGCACCAGGTCCAATAATTTTGGCACCAATCTATATGGGAGAATAGTATTAAATGCAGAGCTAAAGTCTACAAAAAGCAGTCTTGCATAATTCCCTTGTTTCTCCAAATGGGTCAGAACAGTGTGTAAGGCCATAGCCACAGCATCCTCCATGGATCTCTTCTTCTTATATGCAAATTGATAAGAATCAAATCCATCTGGCAAACAAGCCATAATATGATTCCGCACCAATTTCACAAAGCATTTCATTATGATGGGTGTAAGCGCCACAGGTCGAAAGTCATTCAGGCTATCTATATTAGATTTTTTTGGCAGAGGTACGATAGTAGAGGATTTCAGACAAGATGGAACAGTGGCTTGGGCCAGAGATCGATTGAAAATCTTCGTAAAAACTTCTGCCAGTTGTTCCGAGCAATCTCTCAGCACCCTACCAGCCACTCCATCAGGGCCCATAGCCTTCCTCACATTTATTTCCTTTAGTACCCACCTCACTTCCCCCTCTTCCACTTTAACAGCATTTTTCACTCTAACAACATTTTCCTCGGGGAGTAAGAACAGTGACTCCGGCAGCACTCCTAGAACCACTGCCGGTGTCGCCTCAAACCGGGCAAAAAAGGTATTCAGCTCCCCCACCAGGGAGGCACTACTCTCTACAGTTGATGGATTGTTAGATTTATAGCCAATAAGTTGCTGAACCCCCTGCCACATTTGTCTAGTATCATGGCTGCTCATATAATTCTCAATTTTCCCTTTATACTCAGCTTTTGCCTTCTTAATACACCTCTTCAAATTCGCCCTTTCTATGCTATACAATGCTCGATCTCCAGTTCTAAAAGCAAAGTTTCTGGCCTTCAACAGCCTCCAAACTTCCCCCGTCATCCAGGGCTTCCTATTTGGATACATCTTCACATACTTTTCCCTGGTGACGTTGGCTGTACAAAATTTAATATAATCCAGGACCGTTGATGTGTGGATCTCCAGGTCATGATGGTCAAACAC
Organism: Hemicordylus capensis; assembly: GCF_027244095.1. Lineage (NCBI taxonomy): Eukaryota > Metazoa > Chordata > Lepidosauria > Squamata > Cordylidae > Hemicordylus > Hemicordylus capensis. The sequence goes on along the minus strand of NC_069658.1, from coordinate 244,813,177 downwards.
ATTCCAATCAGTCTCCTGAAAACAGTCCTGCAGCTGTTGAGAGGCTCCCTCAGGCCACACTACAACAGTATGTGTTGATATCGGGGCTTGCTTTCTGAGAGGTATGTACGCTGGTGTCAAAAGCAGGGACACATGATCTGACCTGCCAAGGTGAGCCAAGGGCTTAACCTCAAATGCCCGTTTAATGTTTGTATACACCTTGTCAAGCGTATTTCCCTCCCTCGTTGCACACTTGATGTGCTGATGAAATTTCGGGAATACTGCCTTCAAATCTGTGTGGTTGAAATCCCCCGCAATAATCTGCACCGCCTCTGGGTATTTGCTCAGTTTACTATTAATGTTCTCATACAAAATACTCATGGCCTCATGTGCGTTTGCAGTTGGTGCCACATACACCACTGTCAATACAACTGCTGTAAATTCCCGGGGGAGATAAAAAGGTCTACATTTAATCATTAAAAACTCCACATCCGGGGAGCAGTGGCTATCCAACCTAACAGAGTTTGTGCACCATTTGTGATTTACATAGATACACACACACACACCTTGTTTCTTGTTGGAATTCTCTGTTCTATCACACCGGTATACCGTGTAGCCATGTAATTCAATAGCTGTATTCGGAATATATGAGTGAAGCCATGTCTCTGTGAGCAGCATCAAACAGCAGTCTCGGATATCACCTTCAACTCCAACACGCAGCCTCCACTCGTCCAATTTGTTTACTAAGGACCTCATGTTAGAGTAAAAGATACTTGGGAGTGATAATTTATGTCATTGTTTCCTTTACTTTGTCCTCACTCTCGTTGGACCCCGTCCTCTGCAGCCTCTTTTCTGCTTTCGCTCTCTCCGTCTCCTCCTCCTCCTCCTCCTCCAACTCCGGTAATTTATGATTTCTGGAATCTTACAAGCCCGCAGACGCTCCCACACAACACAGCTTCCACAGTTCTTCCTTCTACTTCTAAAAAACAACAATTCCTGATGACTGTAAATCAATCTCCGTCTCCAAGTCAAGGAGCTCTCAGCCGCAGCGTCCGAACGCGCCGCCATCTTGATTGATAGCTGCCTTATGGTGCCATTTGTTATAGTTTATTGGGATCTTTGATATTGATAGCATAACATTATTAGGCTGCAACACATAATTGGATTTGGAGAGATGTCCTTCTGAACTTGCTTGAAGGAAAGACTGAGATCTATCCTCAGCTTTAAACGTTACCAAATAGGGCAGAAAGCAGTTGGAATTACTACAGTACACATCATAAGAGTTGCCAGTCTGTTGTAATAAAGGTGAAGGGGTGATAGTTTACTCAACTTCCTATCAAGCTTATGCACATTCTCCAATATCAATTGTAAGGTGCTAGCAGTCAATCAGAGAGAGAGTAGTAGTTAGCCAGCTTAATTCTGATATAGGCTTGGCTGGGCTAGCCGATGTCTTATCTTCGGGATTCTTTGGATCGCTGCCAACATCCTCCAGCAAAGTTACCACCTGGGGTTCTTGTACTTTATTTAGCCTTATTCCCAAAGGGGATTGAGAAACATCAGTTCTGCAAATAAAATAATCATACAAACGGGATTGCTTAGCATTCCGTTCACCTTCTACAAAATCTGAAGAATCTCCCAGCATTAGACTAGAAGAAGAGCTCTGTCCAAGTCTTTTATTTTTGACCATTGCTGACTCAGTAATTAGCAACGTAGCTGAGGCGAAACAGAGAATGTCTTATCAAGGTTCTTGACGACAGTTGCCTCAATTTAGAAAAGATTTATGGTCAGCCCAGTTTCCAGCAAAGTCCAGCAAACAAGATAAGGTAATAAATTTTCCTTTATCTTAATCAGAGCAAAGATTTAGACATATTGGCAAAAACTACTACCAGAGCTGCTTCTAATGCGTCCTCCCTTCAGCATTCCGGAACTGGATGTGAAACTTGAGAGACAATTTTGATGTGACTGTTCTGGATGGGGTCATACTTCCCCAGAAGGAACAGGTATGCAGTCTAGGGGTGCTTCTGGATCCAAGTCTCTTCCTGGTGTCCCAGGTTGAGGCAGTGGCCAGAGGTGCCTTCTATCAGTTTCAGCTGATATGCCAGCTGCGTCCGTTTCTTGAGATGAACAACCTCAAAACAGTGGTATATCTGCTGGTAACCTCCAGACTGGATTACTGCAGTGCGCTCTATGTGGGGCTGCCCTTGTATGTAGTCCAGAAACTACAGTTGGTCCAGAATGCGGCAGCTAGGTTGGTCTCTGGGTCATCTTGGAGAGACCATATTACTCCAGTATTGAAGGAGCTATACTGGCTGCCAATATGTTTCCAGGCAAAATACAAGGTTCTGGTTATAACCTATAAAGCCCTAAACAGCTAGGGCCTTAGATATTTAAGAGAATGCCTTCTTCGTCATAAACCCCACCACCCACTGAGATCATCAGGAGAGGTCCATCTGCATTTGCCACAGGCTTGTCTGGTGGCTACTCGGGGACGGGCCTTCTACGTTGCTGCCCTGAGATTTTGGAATGCGCTCCCTAGTGAAATAAGAGCCTCCCCATCTCTGACAGCTTTTAAAAAGTCTTTAAAGATGCATCTGTTCACCCAGGCTTTTAATTAATATGGTTTTAATGTTGTTTTAAAATATTGTTTGAAAAATTTAAAATAGTTGTGTTTTAAATTTATTGTTTTTGTTTTTAACTAATGTTTTATTTTCTGTTTTTATTTTCTTGTAAACTGCCCAGAGACGTACGTTTTGGGCAGTATAAAAATATGTTAAATAAATAAATAAATTTCCGACGCAGTGTGAGATGATGCTTTTCAGCATCTTCCTATATTGCTGCTGCTCAATATAGGAGTTCCCCATAGTCTGGGAAACACACCAGTAGAGATTTGAAGCAGCAACGTCTTGCTCACTAGGCAAGTCATTGGAATGTTCAATGAGAATGTTCCCTCATAAATATTACATCTCCAGCAAACCGCGTTCTGGACCCAGCCCATCCTGAACATCCTCTGGGGAGTCTAGTAGGAGCGAAATAAAAGTTTTTGCTGAACAAGTCTCAATTTGAGAGCTATATTTGCTCATTTCATTATCTTTAATGCTGTTAACCATTGATCAGCCGTAATGATATATTCAAGACCCTGATTCCATAATACGCTAATATAATTGCTAACTGGGCAAAGAGGCACCTTTTACTGTGGTGATTCTCTTTATTTAGCAGGGGGAGAGTAACTGGGCCTATTCACCCCCAGCACAGTACTTCCAGTGACTGTTGCTGGTGTGTGTCTTATGTTTCTTTTTAGAATGTGAGCCCTTTGGGGACAGGGAGCCATCTTATTTGTTTGTTATCTCTCTTTGTAAACCGCCCTGAGCCATTTTCGGAAGGGCGGTATAGAAATTGAATTATTATTATTATTATTATTATCATCATCATCATCATCATCATCATCATCATCATCATCAACTATATCCTTCTCTTTAAGTTTTAAATAAAAGGAAACTGTAGGTTTAGCTTGTTCTGATAAATGTTCCAAATCAAGTAATAATGATGGAGTTTCTGAGGCAGCAAGTGCATAATGTCCAAATAGCTGTGTTAAAAGGTGCCTTAACTGTATACATTGCAAGCTGTCATTCGAAGGGATATTAAATTCATTTCTCAAGGAATCAAAGGATTTAAAAACCTCTTCTGAGGTAATTATTTGATCTAAAGTGATAATATCAGAAGTTGCCCAACTGGCCCAATAGAAAGATTTCTGCCCAATCTTCAAATCCAGCTTCATCCATAATGTAAGCTTTGTGTGCTGAAAAGGATCAAAGCTATTCTTAAGGCCTAAGCTCCTCCATATACATCTAGCTGCCTGGACTGCAGGTAGTTTGCCAGAAGAGTGAATAAATAACGAACCCAATACCTGATAAGCAGATAGTGGAGCTAAGTGGTAACTCTCCAGTGGTGCCATTGGGGTATCCAAAATTTGGGGCTCAGGTTTCCAACTTAATGTTGAAGAGAGAATAAAAGCCCAGTGATAAGCTTGGAAGAGGGGGAAATTAAAACCACCGTCTTCCAACGGCAATTGAAGCTTGCCCAGTGGAAATCTCGTTGGACGACCTCCCCATATAAACTTGTTAATTATCTTATAAACTTGTTTAAAATAAGATAAAGGTATAAAAACTGGGAGGCCTCTTAAAATATACATAGGCTTTGGTGTTATATTCATCTTAAGTGCATTTGTCTTTCCCCAAATACTCCAGGGTATCACTGACCATCGATCTTGTTGGAAGTTGAACTTTGCGCTGTCTCAGTGACATAGGAGGAGAGACTAGTGAGTCAGAGGGCTAGAAGGTCAAGACATTGGTCACCCCTTCTCCACTGCTCTGACACTATCCCTTTGAAATGTAGATTGGTACTCTTAGGGATTAACTTCCTTCCTCTCTCTCTTCCCTACCTGCCCTTCTACCTTGCAACATGGCAAGCCTCTCTCCCTGCACCATGTGTGCAGAGAAGATGCAGAATCCATCTGCATCCAGATAGATAGATAGATTAGAGATCCTAACTCCTCACTTTCCTATCTAGAATGGAGTTCCTTAATAAATGCCTTATATTTGAAACTATGAATTGGTTCCAAGTTACTTTACTCTCAGAACACACACATGCCTAACTAAATCTGCTGTGTTGTGCCTCTGTGCACTCTGCTATAATGAGAAAGGGATTCTCTCACCACAGAGAATTTCTAACAGATCTAAACCATTTTTCATATGACTCAAAAATTTATGATGTATTTAAATACGTTTTTGTTATTCCTCTTGATGCTTCTAGCTAAAGGTTCCTCAAACTCTCTTTTTGCCCCCCTTATTGTCACCTTGCATTTCCTTTGCCAGAGTTTGTGTTCCTTTCTGTTCTCCTCATTTGCGCAGGCCTTCCAATTTCAGAAGGAGTTTTACCCCCCACCCCACCCCACCCCACCCCACCCCAGGTCATTGTTGTTATGTTTTGCACTGATATATGATGTTCTATCATGTGTTTTTGCTTGCTTGCTTGCTTTGGGTGGAGTGGGTGGGTTGTGTTAAAGTGCAATTTTCTAAATAGGCAAAGTTTTGCTTGGTACCCCAGCATTACTTGAAATCCACCCCCCCAACCCAATCCATCCACACACTGTTCAGTTCACTAAAGAAGAGTTTCCTTTGATTTTCAGTTTCCCAAGCTTTGACTGCGTCCCTCCCCCCCCCGGTAGGTGCTGTGCCCTCCCACCATCCATTTCCCCCATAATCAACAGACTTGCCCCCCCACAACTACTCCACCTAACTGCCCGTGCCACCCACCACCCACCCAGGGGTCCAACCTTTTCCCAATTTTTTTTTTTTTTAAAAACCATCCCCATCCCCAATTGGCTTCACACCTGACCCACCTCAATTTCAAAAGGTTACCCTCCCCATCACCTCAATTGGCTTCCCCCCCATCAAAAAAGTCTTCCCTTCCCCCCAATTGGCTTTCCCCCATCAAATATCCCTCCCGCTGCCTCCAAATTAATTGGCTTTTTTTGCCCCTTCCCACCCCTTCCAAATTACTTTTTTGCCTCCTTATGGCCTTCCTCGTAAAGTCTCCCACCTTTAGAAAACGTTTAACATGTCTGACCAATGCAAGTGCCGTGTTGCGTCCAGGGCTCACAGAAAGTTGGCAGGCAGAGGTGGGAGAGGCAAGGTGCAGGCTGTGCCTGCGGCGGCTGTGGTGCAAAGAGGAAGGAGAGGATGCAGGGAACCTGAGGATACCCTGGTCCCCCCCATTGCACAATTCTTTGCCCCAGCTGAGGGTTTTGTCCGCAGGCTCAATTTCCCCCATCCTGCTGCTGGCAATCACGGCAGAGGCAGAGGCACTAGGGCTGTGGCGGGTCCCTCCTCAGAGGCACCAGTTGCTGCTGGGGCACCACAAGTGGTGGTGGAGGAGACTGCTGGTGCGGGAGAGCAGGCAGAGGGCGGTGAGGATCTTACGGCTGGCAGAGATGCAGCCAGGGTCTCCCTCCCTCTTGGGGCCCTTCCCCCTATCCTTTCACCGCTCAGTGGGTCCCCCCCTCGTGAAGTCCACCACTCTGAGGAACGGTCTGCCGAGGTGGTGGAGGAGAGGCCTGCCTCTCCTCTGCCAGTGGAGCCGGGCCCTTCCTCACACATGGAGGGCGGAAGGGGTGGGTTGGGTGGCAGCAGAGGGCAGGCAGCGGTGGCCTCCCCCCCCAGTACTGCAGCCACCCAGCCAAAAGAGCCCTAAGAGAGCGCCCAGGGTGCAGGAGGCCAAGGGCAGCGGTGTCTGGGAGCATTTTGAGATCCCTGAAAATGCCCCAAACCATGCCCGCTGTGACCACTGCAGGGTGCAGGTCAGCCGTGGCAATGATGCAAAGCACCTGGGTACGACACCCATGTGGAGGCACATGGTGCATCACCACCCAGGTCTCCTTGGCCAGGCTGTCAGTGCTAGTGCGCCTTGTGTACCTGCCACTAGGGCGGACAAGGGCAGTGTGCCTGCGCCAGCCAAAAATCAGGCTACACTGCCAGCCCAGAGGTGGACACAGGTGTTGGCAGCAAGCGTACTGTTCGTGTGGATCATCATCACCTCACCCGCCTCATAGGGGAGATGATTTCCACCAAAGACCAGCCATTTCAGGTGGTCGAGAACTCCGGCTTCCGCCGGATACTCCAGTACCTTGTGCCCGAATTGGGATTGGCGGGTGTCCACACCTCTCCAGGGGATTCATTGTCACTGACAATGGATCCAACGTTACCGCCGCTGTCGAGACTGTCATGGGCTGTGTTAACATACGGTGTATGGCACACACACTCCATCTGACCGTCAGGGACGCCCTCGGCCTTAAGGAACTGAAGCCATCCCAGGGACAGGGCCACCCCCCGCAAGGTGTTGTTGCTGCCACGGCCATGCTTGTCGAGAAGGCTTGCAAGCTGGCCGCCTACTTCCACTGCAGCAAGAGGTCCAGGAGACTGCTTCGCGAGAAGCAGGATGACCTTGTGCTTCCTCGCCATCTCATCCCTACAGATGTGGAGACGCGGTGGAACTCCACCTTCCTCCTGTTCCAGCGCCTGTTGGAGCAGGAGAGGGCCCTTGGCGCCCTGGCGAGGGACAAGTCCTTGGCCGTCTGCGACCTTCAAACGCAGAGTGGAAGCAGATGTCCAAGGTGGTGTCGGCACTCGAGCCCTTCCAGCTTGCCACGAAGGGCTTGTGTGCCGAGACCACTCCCTTGAGCCAGGCGCTGCCCACAGCTCTGGGTCTGGAGAAGCTGATGGGCGAACTCCAGACTTCTCTGACCACGCCAGAGGGTCGTGCTCTGGCTGGGAGGCTGAAGTCTGGGGTGGCCAAGTGGCTTGTTGGTGAGCTGGGAAGCAGCTTGTCTCTGCAACCCAGCCATCACGGGCAATGTTGTTAGTGCCGGCGACTTGCCCGGGTGGAGGGACCTCCTGGTACAGAAGGTGAGGGAGGAGGAGGTCACTAGGGCCCGCAGAGACCAGGAGGTTGGTAGTGGTGCGGGGGCAGCCCCCGCCGCTCAACCCGCACGCAGCAGCAGCATGGGTGGCCAGCCGGCGTCAGCTTCCCCTTCCCCTTCCCAGTCAAGCAGCGTGGCGTCCCAGGCAGCGCCAACGCAGTAGCCACTTGCTCCTGCCGTGAAATCCGGTCAGTGGTTTCAGCGGGTGTGCCTTGGCACCTTGCCTGGTCTGCGGGAGGCTCGACCTGCCAGGCCCCCCTCCAGTGCTGAGCAATGCATTGTGCAGTACTTGGAGGAGCCTGTGGAGGAAGACAGCATGGACTGCGCACAGTTCTGGGCGACCCACCGCCAAGTCTGGCCGGACCTGGCGGTGGTGGCTGTGCGCCTCCTCTCCTGCCCCCCAACCAGTTTCCAGAGCGAGCGGGTGTTCTCACGTGCCGGGGACGTGGTGACACCCTCTCGCTCCCGCTTGGACGCTGGTCTGGTGGAGCATCTGGTCTTTCTCAAGATTAACCTCCCCCTGCTTGGCTACCCCGAGTTGGAGATTGAGCTGGGTGAGTGTTTACCGTGGTTGCCCCATGGTTGGTCACCTGCCTGGCTCATCCTCTGCGCTCATCCCTCCCCTCCCCACTTCCACCTCCAGCTGAGCTGACATGACAGATGCTGAGCCGTGCCAGCCAAGTCGCAGTGTGCACTGCCCTCACACCACAAGTTCAACTACTAGTAGTAGTGCTGTGACTGGCCAAACGTTTATACCACGCCCATCTAAAAAGAACCCAATGCTGACAACCACAGGCCCTTATCTCCACCTGTCAGCATTTGGGGACCTGGCGTGGGCACAGCACACACACCCAAAGTAGCACAGCCCTAATAGTACTAGACTTTCAGTGGCAGCAGCGGGTATACGTTCTGTAAATTTGTACATAAATATGTAAATAAACATGTAAATAAATATGTAAATAATTTTTTTTAATGTCATGTTAAAATCAACCCTCAAAATTTTTCAAAAATCATACTGGTAACAAAGGAATAATAAAATGACTGCTGAATGAATTGATTTTCTGGAAAATGTTACCAAAAAAAAATCATGTGTGGGGGGTTGGTTTACATGAAAAATGAGTTTAATGTCTTTTTAATGCTCCCCCACTTCCTTGATTCACGAATGAATTCTTATCTTATGTTGTTGATTATGGTCACTTTTGATGTTGACTCTGATGGCAAAAAACCACAAACCATAATAATAGCAATGAACTGGCTGTCAACACAACATATTGATTGATAACTATGCTTGCTTTGATTGTCTGTCTGGGTTATTTGGGGGGAGGGGAGGGAATTGGGTCTGTGTGTGTCTGTGCGTGTGTGCTGCTTGTCTGTAAATAAAGGTGTCTGAGTGTGTGTGTGTGTGTGTATGTGTGTGTGGACTGTGGTGCAGGCTGTTTCTTTCTGTTGTGTCTGTCTGTCTGTGTGAATTGATGCCTTGCACTGTCTCTGTGTGTGGATGCTTGCTGTAGTGTGCTGTCTTCTGTCTGTGCTGTGTGTCTACATGTTTTCCCCTCCCCCCTCCCTCCATCCCTCCCCTCATCCTCCCTCCTTCCTCTTCATCACCCTCCATCCTCCCTTCCACTCCCACCTCACCTGCCCCTGGTCTGGCAAGCTGATGAGAATCTGGTCTCTCCCACCGAAGCACACACATCACGTGTGTGCATAATATGTGGCTGACCAACTCTGAGCTGGACCCTCCTCCCCCTTCAATCCCCTCTGGTACATCCCGATCCCTCTCCCCCTCCCCTCCCCTCCCCTCCCCACTTCCCTCCCCCCCCTCCTAGCTAGCAGCACACACACACACACACACACACAACACCTGGCAAACACCAGCACACATGCACTCACACTGGTGCCACCACCTGCCTTGGGCCTCTCTGTGTCCTAGAGCAAATATGTGGTGGACCAGAGAACCATTTCTTTCCCCAAGTAAGGCAAAAGGCATGCACTCACTGCACACATGAAGAAGAGATAAAGACACTAGTGTGGACAAGACAACTACTAGTAGTACTGAACCACCAGCAGGTGAGTATTCTGTTGTGTTGCTTGCCAATGCCATTGCCCATGCTCAATGCTCTGAGTCTGCTCTAACTAACTATCATCTTCACACGCAGCTCAGCTCAGCTGCACTCACTGCACTATGTAGACAGACACTACACACACACACTGGTGGTAGTTCTTAATTTTAACTTTCAAATCTGTGCTAGAATTGCCTCGCCTCCTCCTGCCTGTAATTGTGCCCTCTCCCCTTGCAGTTGTGTCGTCACGGGTTGGCGTGCGCGTGCCGTCTACTTAGCTCTCCTCTTGTTGGCTTGGCTTGCTTGTGTAGGCACTGGCTGGCAGCAGCTGTTGGCTGTGTGCTATGCTCAGGCTGCGGTGCGTGTGACTGGCAATGTTGGTGTAGCACTGCACTGATAGTGGTAGTAGTAGTAGTTGTTGTTGTTGCTGGGCTGGCTGCTGGCCTGTGCTGACTCTGGGCTTGGTCTGGTTTGGATCGGTCCCCTGGCCTGCCTGGACGCCTTCTTGGCCTTTTATGTAGGGTGTGTGTGCATCATCCATGGAGGGGAGGAGCAGCAGAGCAGAGCAGGTTGGCTGGTGTGGCTTCTGTCTGTCTGTGGTGGCCTCAGTGGCAGGCACTGAGTGAGGTGGTGGTTTCTTTGGGCATCACATCATCCATCATGCAGAGCAGCAGGTCTGCTGCTCTGCTCCGCCTCCTGCTTCTTCTCTGTGTGTGTGCTGCTGTACTGCTGGCAAGCAGCAGCAGCAGCGGCCTTTTTGTTAGATCAGAGAGTCAATAGTTGGTGTCTCTCTCTGTGTGTCCTCTTTGTTGCTTGGGTAGGTGGTAGGTAAGGTGGACTGACTGGGTGTTACATGTTAGGGTGCCCAGAGAGGGGCAAAAAAGCTGGGGTGGCAATTGTTGGGTGCCCCTAGTATTGTTGGTGGATTTTTGGAAAAGAAAAAAAATTTCCCATTGGATAGAATGGGGATTTGGGGCAGCCCCGGACCCGCTGCTGTGGGGTGGCAGCACGCCCAAAGTGGGTCTGGGGCCATGGCAAAAATGGCCTCAGTCCCTCCCAAGCATCCCCAGATGGATAGGAGTGATGGTTTTTTTTAATTAGGATTTCCTAAGGCATTAAATAACTATCTCTCTTAGAGCTTGCTGGCTTTACCTTTCACCCACTGACACACATTCTATTCTTTCCAATGAGATATTATTTAATGCCTTAGAAAATCTTAATAAAAAACCATCACTCCTATCCATCCGGGGATGCTTGGGAGGGACTGAGGCCATTTTTGCCATGGCCCCAGACCCACTATGGGCGTGCTGCCACCCCACAGAGGTGGGTCCGGGGCTGCCCCAAATCCCCATTCTATCCAATGGGATTCCCCCCCCCCCAAAAAATTCACCAATAATACTAGGAGCAACCAATTGCTTTGGGATTTTTGGGGTGGAGGACACCCATGGGTGCCTACCACATACCCCAGCTTTTTGCCCCTAAGTGTTCCACATAGGAAGTTATGGGCAAAACTTGAAAATATTTTAAAAATTTGTAAAAAATCAGAGGGAGGTCCAATCGATTTCAGGGTTGGGTGGTAGGTAGCACCCAAGGTTAGCTTTCATCCTAGCTATGTTTTGGGTTTTGAACCAGTTCGAACAAAACAAAAACCGAAATACCTCCTCCCGGATCGAACCCGGTTCGAATTCAAACCGAACTGGGTGAACCAGTTTTGTGCACATCCGTAACCCCAAGATCCCTCTCCTCGTCAGTCACTGATAGCTTACATCTCATCAGCATATACTTGAAGTTGGGTTCCTTTGTCACAATGTGCATCATTTTATATTTTCCAACACTGAAGTGAGTTTGCCATTTTGTCGCTCACTCACCGAGTTTGGGGAGATCCTTTTGGAGCTCCTCACAAACCATTATGGATTTCACTACCTGAAAGAGTTTGGTATCATCTGCAAATCTGGCCACCTCACTGTTTACCCCTACTTGTAGATCATTTATGAATAAATTAAAAAGCACCGGCCCCAGTACAGATCCCTGGGGACCCCACTTCTTACTTCCCTCCATCGGGAAAATTCTCCATTTATACCTAAACTCTGTTTCCTGTCCTTCAACCAGTTAGCAATCCACACATGTACTTGTCCCCTTATCCCATGACTACTAAGTTTCCTCAGGAGTCTTTGATGGGGAACTTAGTTGAAAGCTTTTTGGAAGTCCAGGTATATGATGTCAACTGGATCACCTTGATCCACACACCTGTTTACACTCACAAAGAACTCCAAAAAAATTGTGAGGCAAGATTTACCTTTGAAGAAGCCATGCTGGTTCTCTCCCATCAAGGCATGTTCTTCTATGTCTTTACAATTTTATCCTTGAGGATGCTTTCCATCAATTTACTTGGAACGGACATTTAGCTAACCAGCCTGTAATATCCTGGATTTCCCCTGGATCCCTTTTTGATAATCGGTGTTACATTTGTAATATATTTTAGCAAGGAGGTTGGCAATTTCACATTTGAGTTCTTTGAGGACTCTTGGATGGATGCCATCCAGCCCTGGTGATTTGCTAGTTTTCAGTTTTTCCAGACAGTTTAGATCATCATCTCTTGTCGCTTCTATCTGACTCAGTCCTTTAGCCTCCATCCCCGAAAAGTTTGTTTCAGGAACTGGTTTATTCTCAGTATCCTCTGCCATGAAGACGGACGCAAAGAACTCATTTAGTTTCTCTGCAACCTCCATATCCTCCTTAATAATCCCTTTCACTCTCTCATTTTCTTATGGTCCAACCGCCTCCCTGGCAGGTTTTCTGCATCTGATGTATTTTAAGAAGTTTTTGTTATTCCTCTTAATCCTTTTATCGAAATGTTCCTCAAACTCTTTTTGCCCCCCTTATTGTCACCTTGCATTTCCTTTGCCAGAGTTTGTGTTCCTTTCTGTTCTCCTCATTTGCGCAGGCCTTCCAATTTCAGAAGGAGTTTCTTCCTTTTATGGCTCCCTTGACATGACCTGTTAGCCATGCTGGCATCCTCCTGGACTTAGTGGTACCTTTCCTCCTTTTGGGTATACAATCTAACTGGGCTTCTAGTATTGTGGTTTTGAGTAAACTCCATGCATTCTGGAGCGAAGTGACTCTCCTGATTTTCTCTTTCAGCTTTCTTTTCACCATACTTCTCATTTCGGAAAAGTTTGCTATGCTGAAAGTGCCTCAGCACTTTGCTCACTTAGCAGGGAAACTGAGCCGGGAATGTTCCCACTCGCCTTAGCTTCCTTCTTGCTGTGAACTACCACTCCCAGATTGCATTGCAAACCTCAAAGAAATGACAAACAGCTGGCTCCTTTTTACCTGAGCAAAGTGTGGAGGGTGGAGGCACAGAAGTCACTGGCTGCTCTCTAGGCAATTCCCATCTCCTGCCTTGGAGTTGCTACGTTTTCTTCTCTGAGATGGACCCTGATCATTCTGTCTTTCTTAGTTCTGTGTGAATTTGGGTAAGTGAAAAGTTCCTTTCCCAAAGAAAAGAGGAGAAATAAGGAAAATCCCTGCCTGGAGAGGGAGGAATAGTGATAGGCAGATGGAGCAATAGACCGCCCTAGTGGCAGGGCAAGAGGTGGGAGAGTTTGTTATTATTATTATTACATTTATATCCCGCTCTTCCTTCACGGAGCCCAGAGCGGTGTATTACATACTTAAGTTTCTCTTTCACAACAACCCTGTGAAGTAGGTTAGGCTGAGAGAGAAGTGACTGGCCCAGAGTCACCCAGCTAGTCTCATGGCTGAATGGGGATTTGAACTCGGGTCTCCCCGGTCCTAGTCCAGCACTCTAACCACTACACCATGCTGGCTCGTGCTTTCTGCCTTTAAAACCTGTGGTGGGGGATGTCCTTGTGGGAGCCCCTTCTAAGATAAGTCTTTGTGGAAGCAGAGTGGGCTCAGAGACAAGATCTTAAAATGCCGCACACACACCCCCCCCCCATACTGAAGCTCAGTTCATGAAGTAAAGAAATCTCAAGTGAGGCTGAATAGTGGTAACAACAAGCATAGTAAAAATTATATCTATCTATCTATCTATCTATCTATCTATCTATCTATCTATCTATCTATCTATCCATCCCTATGTGCCACAATAGAACATCATCCTAAATTATTTTTAAAAATGTTTTGTAAATTGTGGACGATGAAAGTCATTTAATGGTACTAGAGAAAGACCTGCTGTTCTGGTAGCTCCAGGTCTTAACACTCACATCAATTTCAGAGGATTTCCTGGAGTACTGGCAAGAAAAGAGCATGCTCAGACTCTCCATTTGTAGCCAGTGCCCTTACCCTGAAAGAGCAATGAAAAATTATGGTCCAATATAAAATATTGAAATATACTGACATCTCTGACAGAATAATGAGAAATGATGGCCCCATACATCAGCAAGCCTTACCCATCTCAATAGATTCCCGTACTTGCTGCTCAGCCTATAAAGGAAGGCTCCAGTGGCCTCAGCTCCCAGAAGCCTGCTGGAGAGGGAAGGACAACATCTACCCCAGGGTGAGAGGCTGGGGTGTTGCCCCTTTGGTGCCAAAGCGTCACCCCTTTGGGGGAGAAATGAGGGTGAGGGCTGGACATTTTGTCCAGCTATTTGTATAGAGGGAGGCATTCAATAGTGGGGCTTCCGTTTAATTAGTTTTAAGTTCTTTTTAGAATTGGGTTGACGTTGTTGTAATGTGTGTGGGTTTGTCTGGAGCTGGGGAGGCAGGGAGTGCCTTTGTTGTATGTGAGGCAGCTATTCCGGTGGTGGTGGGGAATAGAAGAAGTAATGTTGGCAGGTCAGCAGGCCGTTCCAGGGGAAGGGTAGTCAGAAACCTAATAGCTGTTTCCCCTTCTTGCTGTCCTGCCAGCTCTTTGACCTCAGGGAGCACTGCCAACAACCCACATAACCTTGCCTTGCTCCTCTGTAATGCCAGGTCAGTCCAAAATAAATCAGAACTCAACCATGATTTGATTATGGATGAAGGGGCCGACCTGGTGTGTATTACAGATACTTGGTTGTGGGAGGCTAGTGGCCCAGTCTGGTCCCAGCTTTTTCCTCCAGGATATTCTGTAGAGGAGCGGGTGAGGGGATGTGGTCTATGAGGGTAACATCTCCGTTAACAGGGTCCCTGTTAGGGTATCGGACCATATTGAATGTGCGTACTTAAGTCTGGGGACCAGAGATAGATTGGGACTTCTGTTGGTGTACTGATCGCCCCGTTGCCCAACGGAATCCCTTACTGAGCTCACGGACTTGGTTGAAGAACTCGCGTTGGAGTTTCCCAGACTCTTGGTGCTGGGGGACTGCAATGTTAATTTCAGGACCAATTTGTCTGGGGCAGCTCAGGAGATCATAGTGGCCATGACAACTATGGGCCTATCCCAAGTGGTCTCTGGACCGATGCATATTTCAGGTCATATGCTTGATCTGGTCTTTTACTCTGATCAGGGTGGAGTTCCATGGGTGGGGACTCCTACGATCTCCTCATTGTCATGGACGCACCACCATCTGGTTAAGGTTGGACTTACAATCACTTCCCACCTTTGCAGGGGCAAGGGACCTATTAAAATGATCTGCCCAAAGAGCTTATGGGATCTGGTAGGATTCCAATAAGCCTTGGAGGGGTGTAACGTTGGCTCTGTCAGTGATCCTGTTGATGGCCTGGTTGAGAATTGGAACAACTTGCTCACCAGGGCAGTAGACAGGATTGCTCCTAAGCGTCCCCTCCAAACTGCTTCAAAACTGGCCCCTTGGTATATGGAAGAGCTGCGAGGGCTGAAGCGGCAAGGTAGGCGGCTGGAGTGCAAGTGGAGAAAGACTCGATTCGGTTCTAACAGATTACATCATAGAGCACATTTAAAGATCTATGCTCAGGCAACATGTGCGGCAAAGAAGTGGATCTTTTCTGCCCGTATTGCTTCTGCGAATTTGTGTCCAACAGAGTTGTTCAGCGTTGTGAGGGGACTAATATCTGCCCTCCCTCCCTTGAACCAGAATTTGGACTCATCAGTTACCTGCTGTGATGTGTTTAAAGAATTTTTCACAGATAAAATCTCTCTGATTCAGGCTGACTTAGATGGAGAATCCACAATTAATTCGATGTCTGAATTAGGGAAGGGCCCGGACTGGTCCGGAGGCCATTAAAAATGGCTCCGGACCAGACCGGTCCGGTTTGGGTGGGGTGGTACCTTTAAGAGCGGCGGGAGGGTTTACTTACCCCTCGCCGCTTTCCAGCTCTGATAAATACAATACGAGGGGAAGCTCTTCTGATGGCTAATGTTTGCTGATGTACTGTGCCATAATTTCTCATTCTGTCGGATTTCAGTATTTTCCAATCATGTATTCTGAGGGTAAAGGTAAAGTGTGCCGTTGAGTCAGTGTTGACTCCTGGCATGTGATTGTCCTGTGGTTGTCTTTGATAAAATACCAGAGGGGTTTACCATTGCCATCTGCCGCGAACTATGTGATGATTGTTGGAAACGGAATTCCAGTGCATTGACCTTTGGCACCAACTATCCTAATGACTAGGGGTGTGCAATTTGGATTTTCAGTGTTTCAATTTGGATCCAAATCAAAACACTTCTGATTCGTTCAGTAGTTGAATCTGTCCCCTCCGAATCACCCCCGATTCGATTTGGATCCGAATCAATCCGAACCCAAATCGATTCGGATTAAAAAAACTGGTCCTGGGGCCAAAAGAGTGGGGTGGGGTGGTAGTACCTAATGGTTGGAAGCTACCACCCAAATTGCAGAGGGATTGGCCAAAGGGCTGATTTTTGGTGAATTGTTGAAGTTTACACGTCTTTAAGGTTTCCCCCCATTAGGTATAATGGAGTGTGTATCGCTTCACGTCAGGGGGAAAGGGGTGGCCTAGAGCAGTGTGGGGTTGGTGGTAGTGCCAGGTAGGGGCAAGGAAGCTACCTGAATTTTTTCAAAGGATTTTGGCAGAGGGCTGATTTTTGGTGAATTGTTGAAATTTACGCATCTTTATGGTTTTTCCTCATAAGGTATAATGGAGCTTTCAGCAGCCCCATAAGTGCACTTGGGGGGTGCTGGGGTGGCCCAGAGCAAGTGGTGGTGTAGTGCACATAGGGTGTCAACCACCCCTATGGGTTGCTAACCCATGGCGTACAGGGTTCTGTTGTTTCTGAGGTGTTCTAAGTGTGGATTCTATGATAGCAAATGCGATTTTCAATGAGACACCATGAATCCACTCTCACTTGAATGACTGTGTCCTAGAACAGTTGGTCTTGGAACCAAGCAGAGAGAAGGCAAACTTGGACTTAATCCTGAGTGGCACCCAGGATCTAGTGTGGGATGTCAGTATCATCGACCCTTTAGGGAACAGTGCAATCAAATTGATCATGCATGTGGGGAGAGAATCACCAAAGAAGTCTAACACAGACATGATGATTTTCAGAAGAGGAAACTTCTCCAAAATGAAGAGTATGGTGAAAAAAAAGCTGAAAGGGAAAATCAGGAGAGTCACTTCACTCCCGAATGCATGGAGTTGGCTCAAAACCACAATACTAGAAGCCCATTTAGATTGTATAACCAAAATGAGGAAAGGTGCCACTATGTCCAGGAGGATGCCAGTATGGTGAAGAGAGTGAAGTGACTCTCCTGATTTTCCCTTTCAGCTTTCTTTTCACCATACTCCTCATTTGGGAGCAGTTTCCTTTGTTGAAAGTGCCTCCTTTCTTTGATCACTTAGCAGGGAAAGTGAGCTGGGAATGTTCCCACTTGCCTTAGCATTCTTCATGCTGTTAACTAGTACCACTCTTCTTGCTGTGAACTACAACTCCCAGAATACATTGCAAACCTCAAAGCAATGACAAACAGCTGGCTCCTTTTAACCAGAGCAATGTGTGGAGGGTGGAGGCACAGAAGTCACTGGCTGCTCTCTTGCATAGACTTCCAGCCTGGGTGTTGCTACTTTTTCTTCTCTGGGTCTGGATCCTGATCATTCTGGTAAGTAGATTTCCCAAAGAAAAGAGAAGAAACAAGAGAAATCCCTGCCTGGAGAGGGAGGAATAGTGACAGACAGATGGAGTGATAGACTTCCCTAGTAACAGGGCAAGAGGTGGGAGAGCTTGTTGCTTTCTGCATTTAAAATCCTGGGGTGGGGATGTCCTTGTGGGAGCCCCTTCTAAGGTAAGTTTTTGTGGAAGCAGAAAAATAGAGGGACAGAAAGACTTGCAGTCGGATTGTTGAATTCCTTAGACTTCTATCTGATCTTGGAACTCCAAGCAGCCTATCCAGGCTTCTTTGAGAATGTCAGCAAATATGAGGTGAGGAGTGGTCTGGGAGGCATTAAATACACCTGTAGACAAAGCCTGTAGCCAAAGCCTCCTAAGGAAACAAATCCAGATTCTTCAGAAAAGTACTAAATTTTGTTGCTTGTGCTATATGAGACCCAAAGAGGAAAAGACTACAGTGTTGCCCGTCAAGCTAAATTTTTTGTCCTGTGCAATGCCTGGAGTACTGGCAAGAAAAGAGCATGCTCAGTCTCGTCATTTGTAGCCAGTGCCCTTACCCTGACAGAGCAATGGTGAATTGTGGTCCAGTATAGATTATTAATACAGACATCTCTGACAGAATAATGAGAAATGATGGCCCAGTACATCAGCAAGCCTTACCCATCTCAATAGCTTCCCGTAGTATTGAAATGTGAATGGGTGCTGAAAAATGTCATTCTAGTCCATCATAAAACATTACCCATCAGAAAAGCCTACTATCGTACTGGAATCTGACAGGGTAATGAAAAATTACATTGTTGTCCATAAGAAAATATTAATGGCTAAAAAAAAAATTGACAGGCTAAGAAAAATTTTTGGTGCACCTATGCTCAGCTGAAGCGATTTGGGGCTCTAAGCAATTCATGGGAGGCCCATGCCCAACTAATGATGCCCCTGCAGGGACAGAAGCTCCATAATGGAGAGAATTAATATTGTACATTTCATTCAACTCCACGATGCCTTCCTAGTGGTGCTTCTGCTCTTTGGGACCAGAAGTGATGTTTTTTCACTTAAGGGTATCTAAAAATATCAATTCTTTAAAAGCACTCAAAAACCCTCCTCATCAGCCAAGCATTTCCGGGTTTTTAAAATTTTAGGTTTTAACCAGTATTTAATTTTTAGATTGCCTTAATTGTTTTAAGATTTGTGTGTATGTTTTAACTTGTTTTATGTTGTTGTTAACTGCCCAGAGATGAAAGTTTGGAGCGGTGTACAAATTTGAAAGATAAATAAATTTGTCGCTGCATATTGGCGGTCACTTGCCCACCTCGGTTCATTCTCTTCTTCCCATTTCCAGATGAAGAGCCTCAACACAGCAGTCAGGACCACTGTCATTTATCCTGGGGCTGACTGTAGTCTGCAGCTTGGTTTTTAGGGGGACAAATGGAGGACCACAACCACACAGGCCCCCCAGTAGGGGAAAGGTCAGAAGAAACAGGTGATGGCCCTCATGACTTTCAGGGGACTGTACTCGGCAATGATCATGAATCACTCTTGGCTACTTCTAAGCAAAACCCCAGAGCCCAACCATCAACAAAAGAGAGGGTTTTGAGGTACCTTACTAGGCTTCTTGGAACAGAGAGAAGATATAGATGCTCAGTGTGTGACGAAACTTTCAGGAGGTGCCCACAGCTTAAGAGACATCTAAGAACCCACACAGGAGAGACACTCTATAGGTGTTCTGTGTGTGGAAAGGCCTTCAGACGGCATCTAAAGCTTACTATACACAAAAGAACCCATAAAGGAGTGAAACCATATAAATGCTTGGAGTGTGGAAAGAGATTTCCTTATATCGAAAACCTTATTGCCCATTCAGAAACCCACACAGGGGAGAAGCCATATTCATGCTTGCAGTGTGGAAAAAGCTTTGCTGAGAAAGATCATCTAACTGAACATCAAAGAACCCACAAAGACGAGAAACCTTATTCATGCTCACATTGTGGAAAAAGCTTTGCTCAGCAATTTGTTCTTATTAGACATGAAAAAACTCACACAGGAGAAAAGCCCTACACGTGCTCACAATGTGGGAAAAGCTTTGCTGAGAAGCATCACCTTATTGGACATGAAAGAACCCACACAGGAGAAAAGCCCTACACATGCTCACACTGTGGGAAAAGCTTTGCTCTGAAACATTTTCTTACAGTACCTCAAAGAACCCACACAGGAGAAAAGCGTTACACATGCTCACAGTGTGGAAAAAGCTTTGCTCAGAAAACTAATCTTACTAGACATGAAATAAGTCACACAGGAGAAAAGCCCTACACATGCTCACACTGTGGGAAAAGCTTTGCTCTGAAACATTTTCTTACAGTACATCAAAGAATCCACACAGGAGAAAAACCTTACACATGCTCACAGTGTGGAAAAAGCTTTGCTCAGAAAATTGATCTTACTAGACATGAAAGAACTCACACAGGATAAAGGCCCTACACATGCTCAAACTGTGGGAAAAGCTTTGCTCAGAAATAACATCTTACTGGACATCAAATGACCCATGAAATGAAGAAACCTTAGAAATGCTTGGAAGATGGAGAGAGTTTCTGTCCTTAATCAATCCACCATGAACATAAAATAAACCATAGAAGAGAGATGTTTTTACAAACACTTTTATTCTGGCAGGAGCCTTGATGATGAGGGCTCCTTAATGAAGAGAATACAATACATACCGAAGAGGAAACTTAACTATTTGGAGTGTGGAAAGAGCTTCAGTCACAACACATACTGCTTTTCGCTTCAAGAAATCCACACAGGCAAAATTACAATCTGCTTGTCCCAATCTAATTATGCCCTTTGAGTGTTCTTCATTTTTGAGCCGTTTGATCCAGCATTTTTAAGCGGCTTCTCAATGAGGAGCTCCCTGGTGGTTTTAATCGTGTCTTTTATTGTGCTGGGCTCAGTTTTTTTAAGTGCTTTGATTAAGAAGGTGTAGAAATGTGATCTGAAGCTTTTCCTATTGATGGAGTAATTGCAGTAATCATCTTCTGAGGCATCCGAGCATTCAGATGCAGTGAAACAGAAATGTTAGCTGCTTTTTAGAGGTTTTTTTAAAAAATAGCAGTATTGTCATGCATTTTCTGTGCTTACTAATAAAGTTGGATTATTTTTCTCAGTCTGTATTCCAGTGGCCCATGTAACAAACCTGTTTCCAACCATTGCTAGTCCCTTGCTAATAGAGCAAAGAGGTGCCTTATCAAAGGGGTAATTCTCTTTATTTAGCCAGGGGAGAGGAACTGGCCCTATCCAACCCTAGCACAGCATGCGTCTAGTGGTGGATCCTGGCATCTACCTTAAGTTTGTTTTTTAGATGGCAAGCCCTTTGGGGACATAAATCTATCTTATTCTCTTCTTTTTCGATGTAAACCCCTTTGGGAGGTTTTGTCAAAAAGCACTAAAAATATTCTTCATTGTCATAATCTTAGTGGCAGAGCCTGTCAGGATATCCATAAACATTTATTGGTTTGTTTTGTTTGTTTATTTACTATACCACCCAATCGTAAAGGCAAGAAGGGTGGTGTACAAGGAAGACATCATGGCATAATCATGCCATGATGTTAACAGCTTTGGCTTTCCAGCTAGTTTTGGACTACACCTCCCATCATCCTCTGTCACAGTAGCTATGTAGTCATGTATGATGGGAGTTGTAGGCAATATCTGCAGGAGGACCAGAGTTGTTCCATCCTGGCCCAATCCCACATAAGGAACTTTTCCACACCCAGCTTTTAGTTCACATCTCCTTGGGAATGGAGGTGTGCTTTTACATATCTGCCTAATTTACCGAGAAGTCCCTGCGTGTTATCAGGAAGCACTTCACACACAATTTGGGTTTTCCACTGCACAATAGAGTGTAGCTTGATTTATATCGGGGTTAAACAAAATCTACTTTTTGAGTCAGTTTTTCAGGGCAACTTTGAACTTGCAGTAAAGCATTTCCGTCAACCTGTGGTAACACCTGCTGCCAGGGAAAGCTCCTGGTATTTGGTAGGCAGAGCGCCTCTGGCCAATTAAAAACAAGTGCAACCACCACCATAAGAGAGAAGGGCTTGTTTCTCTTTAAGAGATAAGTCCTAGTCTCTGTGTGTGTTATTTTCCAGGGCTAGCTAATTCCTGTGTTTTAGTTTGTCCTTGTCTGAAGGGGGAGGAGTCTACTAGGGCAGGGGGAGGCCCCACATTCCTTTGACCCACATCCTGTGTCTCATTTGGAAGCCTACTCTCTACATAAGAGGAGTGGGGATGAGAGCATAGCGAACAAAACATTGGAGTTTTGCAGATGTTTAGCAGGAAGTGTGTAGGGGAGCCTAGAAAAAGCCCCTGTGATCACAAGGAGCCCTGTGGAGAAGAGAAGCTAAGTACAAATCCCTCCCTCATATTCCCACACATAGACCAGGTAAACTCACAGTCAGGTAATGACAAAGAGGTCAAATTTCTAGATACGTTGAATGACTGTGTCCTAGAACAGTTGGTCTTGGAACCAAGCAGAGAGAAGGCAAACTTGGACTTAATCCTGAGTGGCACCCAGGATCTGGTGTGGGATGTCAGTATCATCGACCCTTTAGGCAACAGTGACCATAGTGCAATCAAATTGATCATGCATGTGGGGAGAGAATCACCAAAGTCTAACACAGACATGATGATTTTCAGAAGAGGAAACTTCTCCAA
Organism: Hemicordylus capensis; assembly: GCF_027244095.1. Classification (NCBI taxonomy): domain Eukaryota; kingdom Metazoa; phylum Chordata; class Lepidosauria; order Squamata; family Cordylidae; genus Hemicordylus; species Hemicordylus capensis. Next base: position 244,790,985 of record NC_069658.1, on the reverse strand, counting down.
AATGAGGAGTATGGTGGAAAAAAAGCTGAAAGGGAAAATCATGAGAGTCACTTCACTCCCGAATGCATGGAGTTGACTCAAAACCACAATACTAGAAGCCCAGTTAGACTGTATAACCAAAAGGAGGAAAGGTGCCACTATGTCCAGGAGGATGCCAGTATGGTGAAGAGAGTGAAGTAACTCTCCTGATTTTCCCTTTCAGCTTTCTTTTCACTCCTCATTTTGGAGCAGTTTCCTTTGTTGAAAGTGCCTCCATTCTTTGCTCACTTGGCAGGAAAAGTGAGCTGGGAATGTTCCCACTTGCCTTAGCGTTCTTCATGCTGTTAACTAGTGCCACTCTTCTTGTTGTGAACTACAACTCCCAAAATGCATTGCAAACCTCAAAGCAATGACAAACAGCTGGCTCCTTTTAACCAGAGCAATGTGTGGAGGGTGGAGGCACAGAAGTCACTGGCTGCTCTCTTGCATAGACTTCCAGCCTGGGTGTTGCTACTTTTTCTTCTCTGGGTCTGGATCCTGATCATTCTGGTAAGTAGATTTCCCAAAGAAAAGAGAAGAAACAAGAGAAATCCCTGCCTGGAGAGGGAGGAATAGTGATAGGCAGTGACAGACTTCCCTAGTGGCAGGGCAAGAGGTGGGAGAGCTTGTTGCTTTCTGCTTTTAAAATCCTGGGGTGGGGGACGACCTTGTGGGAGCCCCTTCTAAGGTAAGTCTTTGTGGAAGCAGAAAAATAGAGAGAGAGAAAGACTTGCAGTCGGATTGTTGAATTCCTTAGACTTCTATCTGATCTTGGAACTCCAAGCAGCCTATCCAGGCTTCTTTGAGAATGTCAGCAAATATGAGGTGAGGAGTCGTCTGGGAGGCATTAAATACACCTGTAGACAAAGCCTGTAGCCAAAGCCTCCTAAGGAAACAAATCCAGATTCTTCAGAAAAGTACTAAATTTTGTTGCTTGTGAGAAAAAAGAAAAAATTTTGGTGCACCTATGCTCAGCTGAAGCGATTTGGGGCTCTAAGCAATTCATGGGAGGCCCATGCCCAACTAATGATGCCCTGGCAGGGACGGAAGCTCCATAATGGAGATAATTAATATTGTACATTTCATTCAACTACACCATGCCTTCCTGGCGGTGCTTCTGCTCTTTGGAACCAGAAGTGATGTTTTTTCACTTAAGCGTATCTAAAAATATCAATTCTTTAAAAGCACTTGAGAACCCACCTCATCAGCCAAGCTTTTCCAGCTTTTTAAAATTTTAGGTTTAAACCTGTATTTAATTTTTAGATTGCCTTAATTGTTTTAAGATTTAAATTACTTTATATTGTTGTTAACTGCCCAGAGATGAAAGTTTGGAGTGGTGCAGAAATTTGACAGATAGATAAATAAATAAATTTGTCACTGCATATTGGCGGTCACTTGCCTACCTAGGTTCATTCTCTTCTTCACATTTCCAGATGAAGAGTCTCAGCACAGAAACCTGGACCGCGGTCATTTATCCTGGGGCTGACTGTAATCTGCAGCTTGGTTTTTAGGGGGACCAATGGAGGACCAAAACTTCACAGGCCCCCCAATAGGGGAAAGGTCAGAAGAAACAGGTGATGGCCCTCATGACTTTCAGGGGACTGCACTCTGCAATGATCCTGAAGCACTCTTGGCTAATTCTAAGCAAGACCCCAGAGGCCAGCCATCAACAAAAGAGAGGGCTTTGAGGTACTTTACTAGGCTTCTTGGAACAGAGAGAAGATATAGATGCTCAGTGTGTGACAAAACCTTCAGGAGGTGCCCACAGCTTACTAGACATCTAAGAACCCACACAGGAGAGACACTCTATAGGTGTTCTGTGTGTGGAAAGACCTTCAGGCGGCACCTAAAGCTTACTATACACCAAAGAAATCATAAAGGAGTGGAACCATATAAATGCTTGGAGTGTGGAAAGAGATTTCCTCAAATCAGAAAACTTATTGCCCATTCAGGATCCCACAGAAGGGAAAAGCCATATTCATGCTCGCAGTGTGGAAAAACCTTTGCTCGGAAAGATCATCTTAATGCACATCAGAGAACCCACACAGGGGAAAAACCATATTCATGCTCACATTGTGAAAAAAGCTTTGCTCAGCAAATTGTTCTTATTAAACATGAAAGAACTCACACAGGAGAAAAGCCCTACACATGCTCACACTGTGGGAAAAGCTTTGCTGAGAAACATCATCTTATTGGACATGAAAGAACCCACACAGGAGAAAAGCCCTACACATGCTCACACTGTGGGAAAAGCTTTGCTATGAAAAATTTTCTTACAGTACATCAAAGAACCCACACAGGAGAAAAGCCTTACACATGCTCACAGTGTGGAAAAAGCTTTGCTCAGCAAACTGATCTTATTAGACATGAAAGAACTCACACAGGAGAAAAGCCCTACACATGCTCACACTGTGGGAAAAACTTTACTCGGAAACAACATCTTACTGCACATCAAAGAATCCATGAAGTGAAGAAACCATAGAAATGCTTGGAAGATGAAGAGAGTTTCTGTCATTAATCAATCCACCATGCATATGAAAGAAACCCTTGAAGAGAGACTTTTTTTTTTTAACAAATGCTTACATTCTAGAAAGAGCTTTGATGATGATGTTTCCTTAATGACAGGATACAATGAACAATACAAATAGAAGAGGAAATGTAACTATCTGGAGTGTAGAAAGAGCTTCAGTCACAACACATACTGCTTTCAACTTCAAGAAATCTACACATGTAAAATTTCAGTCTTGTCCCAATGTAATTATGTCCTTTGAGTGTTCTTCATTTCTGAGCTGTGTGATCCAGCATTTTTCAGTGGCTTCTCAATGAAGAGCTCCCTGGTGGTTTTAATCGTGTCTTTTATTGTGCTGGGCTCAATGTTTTTAAGTGCTTTGATTAAGAAGGGGGAGAAATGTGATCTGAAGCTTTTCCTATTGATGGAGTAATTGCAGTAATCATCTTCTGATGCATCCGAGAATTCAGCTGCAGTGGAACAGAAATGTTAGCTGCTTTTTAGAGGTTTTTTTTAAAAAAATAGCAGTATTGTCATGCATTTTCTGTGCTTACTAATAAAGTTGGATTATTTTTCTCAGTCTGTATTCCAGTGGCCCATGTAACAAACCTGTTTCCAACCATTGCTAGTCCCTTGCTAATAGAGCAAAGAGGTGCCTTATCAAAGGGGTAATTCTCTTTATTTAGCCAGGGGAGAGGAACTGGCCCTATCCAACCCCAGCACAGCATCTGTCTAGTGGTAGATCCTGGCATCTACCTTAAATTTGTTTTTAGATGGTAAACCATTTGGGGTCATAAACCTAACTTATTCTCTTCTTTTTCGATGTAAACCCCTTTGGGAGGTTTTGTCAAAAAGCAGTAAAAATATTCTTCATTGTCATAATCTTAGTAGTAGCGGCTGTCAGGATATCCATAACCGTTTGTTTTGTTTGTTTTGTTTGTTTTGTTTGTTTTGTTTGTTTTGTTTGTTTTGTTTACTTACTATACCGCCCAATCGAAAAGGCAAGAAGGGTGGTGTACAAGGAAGACATCATGGCATAATCATGCCATTATGTTAACAGCTTTGGCTTTCCAGCTAGTTTTGGACTACACCTCCCATCATCCTCTGTCACAGTAGCTATGTAGTCATGTATGATGGGAGTTGTAGGCAACATGTGCAGGAGGACCAGTGTTGTTCCATCCTGGCCCAATCCCACATAAGGAACATTTTCACACCCAGCTTTTAGTTCATATCTCCTTGGGAATGGAGGTGTGCTTTTACATATCTGCCTAATTTACCCAGAAGTCCCTGCGAGTTATCAGGAAGCACTTCACACAAAATTTGGGTTTTCCACTGCACAATAGAGTGTAGCCTGATTTATATCGGGGTTAAAGAAAATCTACTTTTTGAGTCAGCTTTTCAGGGCAACTTTGAACTTGCAGTATAGCCTTTCAGTAAACGCCTGTGGTAACACCTGCTGCCAGGGAAAGCTCCTGTTATTTGGTAGTCTATTTGGTAGGCAGAGCTCCTCTGGCCACTTCTCTCTCAGCCTAACCTACTTCACAGGGTTGTTGTGAAAGTGAAACTCAAGTATGTAGTACACTGCTCTGGGCTCCTTGGAGGAAGAGCAGGATATAAATGTAAAAATATATAAAATTAAAAACAACAGCAACCACCACCATAATATGGATGGGCTTGTTTCTCTTTAAGGGATAAGTCCTAGTCTCTGTGTGTGTTATTTTCCAGGGCTAGCTAATTCCTGTGTTTTAGTTTGTCCTTGCCTGAAGGTGATGGCATCTGCTAGTGCTGCGGGAGGCCCCACTTTCCTTTGACCCACATCCTGTGTCTCAGCTGGAAGCCTACTCTTTACATAAGAGGAGTGGAACTGAGAGCATAGCGAACAGATCATTGGAGTTTTGCGGATGTTTAGCGGGAAGTGTGTAGGGGAGCCTAGAACAAGCCCCTGTGATCACAAGGAGCCCGGTGGAGAAGAGAAGCTAAGTACAAATCGCTCCCTCATATTCCCACACATAGACTGGGTAAACCCACAGTCAGGTAATGACAAAGAGGTCAAATTTCTAGATACGTTGAATAACTGTGTCCTAGAACAGTTGGTCTTGGAACCAAGCAGAGAGAAGGCAAACTTGGACTTAATCCTGCGTGGCACCCAGGATCTGGTGTGGGATGTCAGTATCATCGACCCTTTAGGGAAAAGTGACCATAGTGCAATCAAATTGATCATGCATGTGGGGAGAGAATCACCAAAGAAGTCTAACACAGACATGATGATTTTCAGAAGAGGAAACTTCTCCAAAATGAGGAGTATGGTGAAAAAAAAAGCTAAAAGATGAAAATCAGGAGAGTCATTTCACTCCCGAATGCATGGAGTTTACTCAAAATCATAATACTAGAAGCCCATTTAGATTGTATAACCAAAAGGAGGAAAGGTGCCACTATGTCCAGGAGGATGCCAGTATGGCGAAGAGAGTGAAGTAACTCTCCTGATTTTCCCTTTCAGCTTTCTTTTCACTATACTCCTCATTTTGGAGCAGTTTCCTATGCTGAAAGTGCCTCCGCTCTTTGCTCACTTAGCAGGGAAAGTGAACTGGGAATGTTCTCACTTGCCTTAGCGTTCTTCATGCTGTTAACTAGTACCACTCTTTTGTTGTGAACTACAACTCCCAAAATGCATTGCAAACCTCAAAGCAATGACAAACAGCTGGCTCCTTTTAACCTGAGCAATGTGTGGAGGGTGGAGGCACAGAAGTCACTGGCTGCTCTCTTGCATAGACTTCCCGTCTGGGAGTTGCCACTTTTTCTTCTCTGGGTCTGGATCCTTATCATTCTGGTAAGTAAAAAGTTTCTTTCCCAAAGAAAAGAGAAGAAACAAGAGAAATCCCTGCCTGGAGAGGGAGGAATAGTGATAGGCAGTGATAGACTTCCCTAGTGGCAGGGCAAGAGGTGGGAGAGCTTGTTGCTTTCTGCATTTAAAATCCTGGGGTGGGAATGTCCCTGTGGGAGCCCCTTCTAAGGTAAGTCTTTGTGGAAGCAGAAAAATAGAGGGACAGAAAGACTTGCAGTCGGATTGTTGAATTCCTTAGACTTCTATCTGATCTTGGAACTCCAAGCAGCCTATCCAGGCTTCTTTGAGAATGTCAGCAAATATGAGGTGAGGAGTGGTCTGTTAGGCATTAAATACACCTGTAGACAAAGCCTGTAGCCAAAGTCTCTTAAGGAAACAGATCCAGATTCTTCAGAAAAGTATTAAATTTTGTTGCTTGTGTCAAGGTCCTGCCAAATGCCAGGGAAGTTCACGGCTTGGCTGAACGCTGTCGACTGAATGACTTATGTTGTTTTTCAGCAAGGAGTAGACGGCTGGTGACAGGATTTATAGTGGCAGCCGATAGCTCCCAGCTGGATATAATTCACGGTTTATCAGCCTTCAGCAAGAGGCCTTTGCTCCTTCTAATAGATTCTAATTGCGTTCTGCGTTTAGTGCGCCTGCGTTGTTGTGGTGTCAGTGTTTCATTGCATAGTTCTTCTTCCGATTGGTCTCTCACGCTTTCTGCTGACTCAGGTTGTTGTGCCTGCTCTAAATCATTAGTTGGATCTACCACAGCCGTTTCATGAATGCTGACAGCCGGGTTCTGCCCCTCAGACACTCCTGACTCGGCTGGAAAGTTACCAGCTTCCCCTTCCTCCTCGCTGTCGGAGATCGACGGCGTGACACTTGTGCTATATGGGACCCGAAGAGAAAAATACTACAGTGTTGCCCGTCTAGCTAAATTTTTTGTCCTGTGCAATGCCTGGAGTACTGGCAAGAAAAGAGCGTGCTCAGTCTCGCCATTTGTAGCCAGTGCCCTTACCCTGACAGAGCAATGATGAATTGTGGTCCAGTAAACATTATTAATACTGACATCTCTGACAGAATAATGAGAAGTGATGGCCCAGTACATCAGCAAACCTTATCCATCTCCATAGCTTCCCATAGTATTGAAATGTGAATGGGTGCTGAAAAATGTCATTCTAGTCCATCATAAAACATTACCCATCAGAAAAGCCTACTATCGTACTGGAATCTGACAGGGTAATGAAAAATTACATTGTTGTCCATCAGAAAATATTATTGGGTAAAAAAATAATTGAAAGGCTAAGAAATTTTTTTGGTGTACCTATGCTCGGCTGAAGCGATTTGGGGCTCTAAGCAATTCATGGGAAGCCCATGCCCAACTAATGATGCCCCTGCAGGGACAGAAGCTCCATAATGGAGAGAATTAATACTGTACTTGTCGTTTGACTCTTTCATGCCTTCCTGGTGCTGTTTCTGCTGTTGCTTCCACAACTGGTGTTTTACTGGGTCTTCCTCATTGTGGCTTTGATCAACTGCACTGGACTGAGAATCTCCCTCTCTGTGTCACAGAACCAAATACATGCTTGTACTCTGCACATCTGTAACATTTCTTCAGGGCTTGCACTGAGCACACACCCATGACTGCTGCCCAGGGAGCTAATAGTCCTACATGTGGCACTCTATGCCACACAGGGCACTTCCCACACTGGGAAGTGCCCCCTCCCTGCTGAGGTTCTATCTTCATACTCGTTTTGTTGGCTATTTACAGTTTTTAGGTATATTTTATTAGAAAGATAGGTCACAGCTGTAATGGTCAGCTATTTAACTGTCCAAACAGACTTTCTCATGTGTATGAGGGAGAGATCAGTAATTATACGAGGAAGGGATGTGACTTGCCCCAAAGCTCCAGTTTTGTCATAAAAAAGCCAGACTGGAATTTGCTTAAATGCATATTGACAAGCCACAATGCCTCTGGGAGAAGGTCCTTTGGACAGATGAGACAAAACTGGAGCTTTTTGGCAAGTCACATGAGCTCTATGTCCACAGATGAAAAAAATGAAGCTTTCAAAGAAAAGAACACCATACCTACTGAGAAACATGGAGGAGGCTCGGTTATATTTTGGGGCTGCTTTGCTGCTTCTGGCATGGGGTGCTTTGAGTCTTTGCAGAGAACAATGAAATCTCAAGACTATCAAGACATTGTGGAGCCAATCGTACTGCCCAGTGTCAGAAAACTCTGTCTCAGTCTCAGGTCATGGATCCTCCAACAGGATAATGATGCAAAACACACAGCTAAAAGCACCCAAGAATGGCTAAGGAGAAAAGATTGGACTATTCTGAAGTGGCCTTCTATGAGCCCTGACTGGAATCCTATCGAACATCTATGGAAAGAACTGAAACATGCAGTCTGGAGAAGGCCCCCTTCAAACCTGACACAGCTGGAGCAGTTTGCTCAGGAAATTGGGCCAAACTACCTGTTGACAGGTGCAAAAGTTTCACTGAGAGCTACAGGAATCGCTTGTTTGCAGTGATTGCCTCTAAAGGTTGTGCAACAAAATATAGGTTCAGGGTCCCATCTTTTTGTCCATGCCATTTTCATTTGTGTTACTATTTGAAATATTCTGTTGCATCAAAACTCTAAAGCAAAGTCTGATTTTTGTTAAATGCGGAATAAACAATGATGGGTGCCAATTACTTTTGTCAGTTTCAAGTTATTTCAGAGACAATTGTGGGTTCTTCTTTTTTTGTGTAGGGGTACCAAGACATTTGTCCACATGTGTACCTGAGGAGTCAAGGCAGGGGTCATAGAGTAGAGGAAAGTAGGGACAGGTAAAGGAGACCCTCACTAGCTGTTTCTGCTTGGTGGTATACATAAGTTAAAATACAAGAAATATAAAAAAACAGGATTAAATGATTAAAACAATTATGTTATGAAACCAATTAAAAGACTGAGAAACAAGTGCACCTTAAGGGTCTTTTTAAAAAGATCCAGAGATGGAGAAACTTTTATTTTAACAGGGTGTGCCTTTTTCAAAAATAAAGCATTTGATCAGGTTCTTCACGAAAAGCTCATGAACAAGTTTAGTGGCCATGGAAAAAGAGGACAGGCCTTCTCATGGACTGGTAGCTGGTGGAAGAACAGAAAGCAGAGAGTAGGAATAAATGGGCAGTTTTCCCAGTGGAGGGATGTGCAGAGTGGGACCTCCATCTCCCAGGGGCGTAGCGAGGTTCCTGGCAGCCAGGGGACTAATTGGAGCTATGGGGCATGCATGCCCCAATGCCCAAGCCTGCATTCAACATCAGATTCAAGGGGTGGGGCAAGCCAACCCTCCCCAGGCAAGCCTTCCCCTCGGCTGGCTCAGATTCTGTGCAGAGCGGGAGGGTGGCGGGCAACAGCGCCAGCTTCAGTGCACTTCTTCTTTTCCCATCGTACTTGAAAAGGGACCCCCCACCAGCTGCAAGGCACTCTTGTCCAATGGGCCCTATGCCCATGCCTGGGGGCCTCTCAAACCCTGTGGGCCCAGATGCAATCACCCCCTCCCCCCTTGTCCAATGGAAACTACATCCCTGCCCCCTCCAGGATCAGGACTGGTGCTTCTTAACTTGTTGATGAATAATCTGGCATTAAAGGTGAGGTGGCCAGCCTTGCTGATGACAACAAGTGATTCCGGGTGCTGACAAAAGATTGCAAAGAGCTCAAAAGGGATCTCTCCTAGCTGAGTAAAATGGCAGATGCAGTTCAGTGGAAGTAAGCAGAAAATGATGCACATTGGGTCTAAAAATACCCACCAACTTCACATATTGACTGATGGGGCAGCAGCTGGCAAACCTTCCTATGAAGCTATTGAAATGGCAACAGGTCAAGCCTCAAAACATGAGATTGTGCCTGCATGGAAACCACTGGAGCTACTTCTCTGAAATCAGGCAGGCCTCAGAAGCTTCTTCCATGCCCTGCAAGGAAAAGGGAGGAGGTTCTTTTCCTACCAGGAAAAGCAAAAGGGTATTATTGGGCAGGATGACTCTGAAATTTGAAAAATGTTTGCGCAAAAGTCCCACATTTCTCATGCTTCAGTTTGGGTGACATCATGGCCAGCAGAAAAGCTACAAGGCCTGTAACTTTTCTCCAGCTCTGAGGAAAAAACAGAAAAACAATGTTGATGAAAAGTAATCTGAACTTTATTTAACATATTTGTCTACCACCCACTCCCATAATCTCTAGGCAGTTGACATCAATAAAACAAACCGAGAAATTTTAAAACAGTTAAAACATATAAAAGTTCAAATTAAAATAACTAAACCATAAGAACTGCTCAATAACTAAAAAGCTAAAAAGCTTGGCTGAAGAGATGTGTCTTCAGATCTTTCCTAAAAGCCAACAGCAACAGAGTAGCTCTAATCTCAGCTGCAATTAAATGACAATGAAAGGGTTCAAAGAACCAGCGCCACCCAGCTCCTGAGGACCCCCCAGCTCAGAAGTAAGATTCATTATATTACTCTCAGGAGAGTGTGCATAGGATTGCTGCCAAGTCAATGAAAGGGAATGAATAGGTGGGATGTGCTTGACCAGCAACTAGCAATCATAAAACATTACCCATCAGAAAAACATACCTCTATACTGAAATCTGACTGGGTAATGGAAAATTAAGTTCTGGTCCATCAGAAAATATTACTGGGTAAACAAATATTGGACAGGTGAAGATAAAGTATCAATACACCAGCCCTGGGCTGAAGAGATTGGGGGCTCTAAGCAATTCATTGGAGGCCCATACCCCGCCCCCAATGATGCCCAATGATTGTAGACCCATAAAGGAGATAATTAATTTTGTACATATTATTCAGCTCCATGATAGCTTCCTGGTCTTGCCTCTGCTGTTGGTACCAGAAGTGATGTTTTCACATCAGGGTATCTAAAAATGACAATTTTAAAAAAGCACTTGAAAACCCACCTCTTCAGACAAGCTTTTCCAGCTGTTTTTAATTTTTAGATTGCCTTAATTGTTTTAAGATTTAGGTTGTTTTATGTTGTTCTTAACCACCCAGAAATGAAGGTTTGGGGCAGTGTACAAATTTGACAGACAAATAAATAAATAAATACTTTTTGTCGCTGGATATTGGCGGTCACTTGCCTACCTAGGTTCATTCTCTTCTTCCCATTTCCAGATGAAGAGCCTCAACACAGAAGCCTGGACCACGGTCATTTCTCCTGCGGCTGACTTTAACTGCAACTAGGTTTTTGAGGTGACAAATGGAGGACCAAAACCCCACAGGCCCCCCAATAGGGAAAAAGTCAGAAGAAACAGGTGATGGCCCTCATGACGTTCAGGGGACTTCACTCTGCAATGATCCTGAAGCACTCTTGGCTACTTCTAAGCAAGACCCCAGAGCCAAGCCATCAACAAAACAGAGGGTTTTGAGGTACGTTACTAGGCTTCTCGGAACAGAGAGAAGATATAGATGCTCAGTGTGTGACAAAACCTTCAGGAGGTGCCCACAGCTTACTAGACATCTAAGAACCCACACAAGAGAGACACTCTATAGGTGTTCTGTGTGTGGAAAGGCCTTCAGGCGGCACCTAAAGCTTACTATACACCAAAGAACTCATAAAGGAGTGGAACCATATAAATGCTTGGAGTGTGGAAAGAGATTTCCTTATATCGAAAACCTTATTGCCCATTCAGGAACCCACACAAGGGAGAAGCCATATTCATGTGCACAGTGTGGAAAAGGTTTTGCGTATAAAATGCATCTTACTAGACATCAAAGAACCCACACAGGGGAGAAGCCATATTCATGCGCACAGTGTGGAAAAAGCTTTGCTCTGAAACATCATCTTACTGGACATCAAAGAACCCACACAGGGGAGAAACCATATTCATGCTCACTCTGTGGAAAAAGCTTTGCTCAGATAAATAATCTTACTGTACATCAAAGAACCCACACAGGGGAGAAACCATATTCATGCTCACACTGTGGAAAAAGCTTTGGTTATAAAATTGATCTTACTAGACATGAAAGAATTCACACAGGAGAAAAGCCCTACACATGCTCACACTGTGGGAAAAGCTTTGCTCAGAAACAACATCTTACTGGACATCAAAAGACCCATGAAATGAAGAAACCTTAGAAATGCTTGGAGGGTGGAGAGAGTTTCTGTCATTAATCAATCCACCATGCACATAAAATTAACCTTAGAAGAGAGAGCTTTTTACAAACACTTTTATTCTGGCAGGAGCCTTGATGATGAGGGCTCCTTAATGAACAGGATACAATACACACAGAAGAGGAAACTTAACTATTTGGAGTGTGGAAAGAGCTTCAGTCACAACACATACTGCTTTTTGCTTCAAGAAATCCACACAGGCAAAATTGCAACCTGTTTGTCCCAATGTAATTATGTCCTTTGAGTGTTCTTCATTTCTGAGCCTTGTGATCCAGCATTTTTAAGTGGCATCTCAATGAGGAACTCCCTGGTGGTTTTAATCATGTCTTTAATTGTGCTGGGCTCAATGTTTTTAAGTGCTTTGATTAAGAAGGGGGAGAAATGTGATCTGAAGCTTTTCCCATTGATGGAGTAATTGCAGCGATCATCTTCTGAGGCATCCGATTATTCAGCTGCAGTGGAACAGAAATGTTAGCTGCTTTTTAGAGGTTTTAAAAAACAAGCCAGCAGTATTGTCATGTATTTTCTGTGCTTACTAATAAATTTGGATTATTTTTCTTGGTTTGTGTTCCAGTGGCCCATGTAACAAACCTGTTTCCAACCATTGCTAGTCCCTTGCTAATAGAGCAAAGTGGTCCCTTTTCAAAGTGGTGATTCTCTTTATTTAGCCAGGGGAGAGGAACTGGCCCTATCGAACCCCAGCACAGCAACCCTCTAGTAGGTGATCCTCGTATCTATCTTATGTTTGTTTTTTAGATGGTAAGCCCTTTGGGGACATAAATCTATCTTATTCTCGATGTTGTTATTATCTTATTTTTCGATTTAAACCCCTTTGGGAGGTTTTGTCAAAAAGCAGTATAAATATTCTTCATTATCAGTCTTAGTAGTAGAGGCTGTCAGGAAATCCATAATCACTTGTTTATTAATTAAAAGATTTTATATACTGCCCAATCCACAGACTAAAAGGCAAGAAGGGCGGTGTACAAGGAAGACATCATGGCATAATCATGCCATGATGTTAACAGCTTTGGCATTCCAGCTAGTTTTGGACTACACCTCCCATCATCCCCAGTCACATTAGCTATGTAGTCATGTATGTTGGGAGTTGTAGGCAACATCTGCAGGAGGACCAGAGTTGTTCCATACTTGTCCAATCCCAATTTTCGTGCCGAGCTTTTAGTTCATGTCTCCTTGGGAATGGAGCTGTGCGTTCACATATCTGCCTAATTTACCCAGAAGTCCCTGTGTGTTATCAGGAAGCACTTCACACACAATTTGGGTTTTTCACTGCACAATAGAGTGTAGCCTGATTTATATTGGGGTTAAAGAAAATCTGTTTGAGTCAGCTTTTCAGGGCAACTTTGAACTTGCAGTAAAGCCTTTCAGTCAACCTGTGGTAATGCCTGTTGTCAGGGAAAGCTCCTGGTATTTGGTAGGCAGAGTGCCTCTGGTAAATAAAAACAGCAACTACCACCACCACCACCATAAGATGGACACCAGCAACAGCCACAGGAGAGATGCTGTGCTGGGGCTGGATAGGGCCAGTTGCTCTGCCCTTGCTCAATAAAGAGAAATATCAATTTTAAAAAGAGAACATAAGAACAGCCCTGCTGGATCAGGCCCAAGGCCTATCTAGTCCAGCATCCTGTTCCACACTGTGGCCCACCAGATGCTGCTGGAAGCCTACAGGCAGGGGTTGAGGGCATGCCCTCTCTCCTGCTCTTACTCCCCTGCAACTGGTACTCAGAGGCATCCTGGCTTTTGAGGCTGGAGGAGGCCTATAACCTTCCGACTAGTAGCTGTTGATAGACCTCTCCTCCATGAAGTTATCCAAATCTCTCATAAAGCCATCCAGGTTGTTGGCTATCACCACATCTTGTGTCAGAGAATTCCACACATTGATTATGTGTTGTGTGAAAAAGTACTTCCGTCTGTTGGTCCTAAATTTCTTGGCAATCAATTTCATGGGATGTCCCCTGGTTCTAGTGTTATGGGGGAGTGAGAAGAATTTCTCTCTATCCACTTTTTCCACCCCATGCATGATTTTATAGACCTCTATCATGTCTCCCCGCAGTCGTCTGTTTTCTAAACTAAATAGCCCCAGGTGTTGTAGCCTTGCCTCATGTGCTCTAGGCACCTGATCATATTGGTTGCCCTCTTCTGCACCTTTTCCAGTTCTACAATGTCCTTGTTTAGATGTGGTGACCAGAATTGTACACAGTACTCCAAGCATGGCCGCACCATAGTTTTGTATAAGGGCATTGTAATATTAGCTGTTTTAATCTCCTTCCTAATGATCTCTAACATGGAATTGGCCTTTTCACAGCTGCCGCACATTGGGTCGACACTTTCAATGAGCTGTCCACCACGACCTCAAGATCCCTCTCCTGGTCAGTCACTGATAGCTCAGATCCCATCAGCATATACATGAAGTTGGGGTTTTTTGTCACAATGTGCATCATTTTATATTTTCCAACACTGAAGCGCTTTTGCCATTTTGTCGCCCACTCTCCCAGTTTGGGGAGATCCTTTTGGAGCTCCTCACAAACCATTATGGATTTCACTACCTGAAAGAATTTGGTATCATCTGCAAATTTGGCCACCTCACTGTTTACCCCTACTTGTAGATCATTTATGAATAAATTAATAAGCACCGGTCCCAGTACAGATCCCTGGGGACCACACTTCTTATTTCCCACCATTGGGAAAAACTCTGCTTCCTGACCTTCAATCAGTTAGCAATCCACATATATACTTGTCCACTTATCACATGACTGCTACGTTTTCTCAAGAGTCTTTGATGAGGAAATTTGTTGAAAGCTTTTTGGAAGTCCAGGTATAGTATCTCAACTGGAGCACCTTGATCCACACACCTGTTTACACTCACAAAGAACTCCAAAAAATTTGTGAGGCAAGATTTACCTTTGAAGAAGCCATGCTGGTTCTCTCCCATCAGGGCATGTTCTTCGATGTGCTTTACTGTTTTATCCTTGAGGATGCTTTCCATCCATTTGCCTTGAATGGACATTTAGCTAACCAGCCTGTAATATCCTGGATCTCCCCTGGATCCCTTTTTGATAATCGGTGTTACATTTGTTACTTTCCAATCCTCTGGTACAGAGCCTGATTGCAGGTTATATATTTCAGCATGGAGGTCAGCAATTTCACATTTGAGTTCCTTGAGGACTCTTGGATGGATGCCGTCTGGCCCTGGTGATTGATGCCGTCTGGCCCTGGTGCCTCAGTTCTTTAGCCTCCATCCCCGAAAAGCCTGTTTCAGGAACTGGTCTATGCTCAGTATCCACTGCTATGAAGATGGACGCAAAGAACTCATTTAGCTTCTCTGCAACCTCCATATCCTCCTGAATAATCCCTTTCACTCCCTGATTGTCTAATGGTCCAGCCACCTCCCTGGCAGGTTTCCTGCATCTGATGCATTTTAAGAAGTTTTTGTTATTCCTCTTGATGCTTTTATCTAAATGTTTCTCATACTCTCTTTTTGGCTTCCTTATTGTCACCTGGCATTTCCTTTGCCAGAGTTTGTGTTCCTTTCTGTTCTCCTCATTTGCCCAAGCCTTCCAATTTCAGAAGGAAGTCTTCTTCCCTTTTATGGCTTCCGTGACATGACCTGTTAGCCATGCTGGCATCCTCCTGGACTTAGTGGTATCCTTCCTCCTTTTGGGTATACAATCTAACTGGGCTTCTAGTATTGTGGTTTTGAGTAAACTCCATGCATTCTGGAGCGAAGTGACTCTCCTGATTTTCTCTTTCAGCTTTCTTTTCTTTCACCATACTCCTCATTTGGGAGCAGTTTCCAATGCTGAAGGTGCCTCCGCTCTTTGCTCACATAGCAGGGTAACTGAGCTGGGAATGTTCCCACTTGCCTTAGCTTTCTTCGTGCTGTGAACTACCACTCTTCTTGCTGTGAACTACCACTCCCAGAATGCATTGCAAACCTCAAAGAAATGACAATCCGCTGGCTCCTCTTAACCTACCTGAGCAATGTGTGGAGGCACTGAAGTCACTGGCTGCTCTCTTGCATAGACTTCCCATCTCCTGCCTCGAAGTTGCTACATTTTCTTCTCTGGGTCTGGATCCTAATCATTGTGGTAAATGAAAAGTTGCTTTCCCAAAGAAAAGAGGAGAAATAAGGAAAATCCCTGGAATAGTGATAGGCAGATGGAGCAATAGACTTCCCTAGTGGGGTGCTTTGAGTCTGTGCAGGGAACAATGAAATCTCAAGACTATCAAGACATTCTGGAGCCAATCGTACTGTCCAGTGTCAGAAAACTCTGTCTCAGTCTCAGGTCAAGGATCCTCCAACAGGATAATGATACAAAACACACAGCTAAAAGCACCCAAGAATGGCTAAGGAGAAAAGATTGGACTATTCTGAAGTGGCCTTCTATGAGCTCTGATTGGAATGCTATTGAATCCTATTGAACATCTATGGAAAGAACTGAAACATGCAGTCTGGAGAAGACACCCTTCCAACCTGACACAGCTGGAGCAGTTTGCTCAGGAAAAGTGGGCCAAACTACCTATTGACAGGTGCAGAAGTCTCATTGAGAGCTACAGGAATCACTTGTTTGCAGTGATTGCCTCTAAAGGTTGTGCAACAAAATATTAGGTTCTGGGTCCCATCATTTTTGTCCATGCCATTTTCATTTGTGTTATTATTTGAAATATTCTGTTGCATCAAAACTCTAAAGCAAAGTCTGATATTTGTTAAATGCGGAATAAACAATGATGGGTGCCAATTATGTAAAAAACCAGGGAGAGGATTGACCAATGGGGAAGAACAAATGGAAACCAGAAGCACCACTGACTGTTCTGGTTTCACTTCCCCAACCAGGCTTCCCACCAACCTGTGCTTTCTTCTGGACGTGAACTACAACTCCCAGAATGCATTGCAAGCCTTAAAAAACATAAATGACAAACAACTGGCTCCTTTTAACTGGTGCAAAGTGTGGAGGATGGAAGCATTTAAGTCTTTGCTTGTGCTTTTTATTTTTTTTTTTAGGTTTTCCCATCTCCAGTCTTGGATGTGCTGCTTTTCCTTCCCTGAGGCTGGATCCTGGTGGTTCTCTCTTCCTGTTTCCAGTGGAAATTTGTGTAAGTGAATAGTTGCTTCTCCAAAAAGAAGCAACCAGGCAATCCCTGCCTAGAGAAGGAGGTATAGTGCTAGGTAGAGAGAGGAATAGAGTTCCCTAGTGGCAGGGAACAAGGAGGGAGGGCTTGTTGCTTTCTGTTGGAAATTAAGGACTTTGCACTGTCTCTTGTCTCAGACAGGGGAGGACAGACCAGAGGCGTAACTAGGGAAAACGACGCCTGGGGCAAGCACTGAAATTGCGCCCCCTCCAGAGGAGTATCTAGGGAAAATAGCGCCTAGGGCAAGCACTGAAATTGCACCCCCCCAACATCTGCCACCCATCTTTCAGATAACTGACTGTTCTCAACTTCCCCCCAACATTATTATTAATGTTGGCTGACATTCTCATTGCATGCAAAAAGACCTAGCCTGCCAAGCCCCACTGCAACTAATGAAGCAGCTTTGGGAAACCTCTCCATGTGCTATTATTATTATTATTACATGTATATGTTGTTCTTCCTCCAAGGAGCCCAGAGCGATGTAGTACATACTTAAGTTTCCCTTCACAACAACCCTGTGAGGTAGGTTAGGCTGAGAGAGAAGTGACTTGCCCAGAGTCACCCAGCAAGTCTCATGGCTGAATGGGGATTTTTTGAACTCAGGTCTCCCCAGTCCAAGTCCAGCACTCTAACCACTACACCACGCTGGGTCTAATGAAGATCCTCCAGCACAATTAAAATCACAGCCAGTGGCTGAAGAGGAAACACAAAACAATAGCATCTCTCTAGATGTGCATATTATTTTGGTGTTGCAACCAGCTTTTGTTCAGGTCTAATGTTAAAATCCTTCACATTTCAAATGGCCCTTGACAGCTCAAAGTATTGTCAGCAACTTACATGCTCCAATTTCAGAGTGCAAGAACACATCCTTTTGCAATCCTCTCAACCCCCACCCCACCCCACATTTCTAGATTATTAGAGTAACAATATCAATCAATCAATCAAATAAAATTAAATTAAAGTGAAATTAATTAAAAATGAATTTAATCAAAATTTAACTTTTGACATTCTGGCAGGCCAAGAATAATTTAAATTCATATGAAATAAATTTAATTAAAATTCAATCTAATACAAGACAATCTGTACAAAACACATTATAAAATGCATTGTTCTCCCTATCCATCTTTGCCAAATCATCATCACACTGAACTTGGAGCACTTGTAAGGGGGGAAAAATAGAGTCGTTTTTCTCATAATTTTGGGTAAGATTACATTTGGATCAGAAGGGAGAAGGGGAAAGAAAGAGGAAAAGGATGGGGTAAGAGCCTTCACTGGGGGTGGGGAGAGACGGGTGCAGGCTTTGAGA
The DNA here is from genome assembly GCF_027244095.1 of Hemicordylus capensis. Lineage (NCBI taxonomy): Eukaryota > Metazoa > Chordata > Lepidosauria > Squamata > Cordylidae > Hemicordylus > Hemicordylus capensis. The sequence continues at coordinate 244,773,011 of NC_069658.1, read as the reverse complement.
GGAGCTACTTCGTTCCGCCAAACCTTTGTGCTTTTCCTTTAAAATTGCTTCCACCGTGGCCGAGGGATGGGGGGAAGTGAGCATCTGGCTTGGGATGGGAAAGAGAGAGAGAGAGAGAGATACAGAGCAAGAGAAACGGCGGCAGCTTCGGAAAGAGAGTGAGAGCGCGATAGAGAGAAGGAGGGAGGCTTGTTGGGAAAGAGAGAGCGCAAGCGAGATACAGAGAAAGAGGGAAATGGAAGAGGAAGCTTGGGAAAGAGAGTGCGCGTGGAGCTGGGGCATTTTTGTGTGTAGCTATTTTGAATGCCTTTTGTGCCGAAAGGTGTAATATAAAACTCTGCAGAATGCATGGTATTGATAGGAACATGAAATTATCAGAGTTGGGAAGGGAACAGCAGCCAAGAAGCTGCTTTTGGTTGGGAGGACGTGGGTCTCCTCGCCCTCCTGCTGCTGCTGCCGTTCTTGGCCAAGACGTGTGCAGGGGGGGGAGGCAGGGGGGGCGGCGGCGGCGGCACACAAGCCCCGCTGTGGCGCCCCCCGCCCGGCCCGGGAGCTGCTTTCACTTTCGCCCAGGCGGAAGCGGCGCCGGCGATTGGGGACGAATGATGAGCCCCCGGGCCAGAATTTAAGTTTTGGTCTCTTGGAGCCGAGCAAGGCAAGGATTCAGGAAAAAAAGCACCCTGCCTCCCTCGATCACGTCTTTGGCGGGCCAACCCAACGTTAGGCAGCACAGCAGGCGGGGGTTAGTTGGCCTCCTCTTTTCCCTCGGCACCCGCCGCCCCCCTGATCCACAACGTTTGAATGATCATTCACTCAGCACCTGAAGGACCGGCGGCGGCGAGAAAAAGCTGCGTGTTGTCGGGACGGAGTCGGTCGGGACTCAGGACTTCTTTGACCTGCTGCGCTGGCTGCTTTGGCTTTGCTGGTGCAAACTGCGGTGCGGGGAACTCGGCGGCCCTCCTGCCTGCACCTGCCCTGCAGCCGACGCTCACGCTCTTCCTCCGGCTCCGGGACCACGCCACGTGCATAAGGCGAGGGAGGACGGACGTCACGCACGCATGCACAGCGTGACTCGGCATGCCGGCCGAGTCGTGCGTGCGTGCGTGAAGAGACTGAGACCCCCTCCCTCACCCTGGCTGGCAGGCAACAAACCACTAGAGGGCCTCTTTCTGGCCTAGTTTGACACTCCACTCGACATACACGACAGTGAGCAATGAGCATTCGGCGCCCGCCGCCAAGCCAGGCCAGTAGCGGGGGGGGGGGGGCGCTGCGGGCGCCACGCGGGGACCGTTCCTCCTGGAGAAATTTTTATTAAAGGAATTTTTTTTAAAAAAATCGGGGATCGGCGGGGGTCATGGTGGCGCCCCCCACGTGACCCGCGAAGATGGCGCCGGGGGCACATGCCCCCTGCCCCCCCTATCGTTACGCCGCTGGGACAGACTAGTGAGTCAGAGGGCTAGAGGGTCAAGACATTGGTTATCCCTTCTCTACTGCTTTGACACTATCCCTTTGGAATGCTAATCTCAGGGAGTTCCTTCCTTCCAGCCACAGCCACTTCTTCTCTCTCTCTTCCCTACCTGCCCTTCTACCTTGCAACATGGCAAGCTCCTCTCCCTGCACCATGTGTATAGAGAAGATGCAGAATCCATCTGCATCCAGCTAGATAGATAGATTAGAGATCCTAACTCCTCACTTTCCTATCTAGAATGGAGTTCCTTAATAAATGCCTTATATATTGATTTGAAACTATGAATTGGCTCCAAGTTACTTTACTCTCAGCATACCCGCATGCCTAAGTAAATTCCACTGTGTTGTGCCTCTGTGCACTCTGCTATAATGAGAAAGGGATTCTCTCACCACAGAGAATTCCCAACACTTTCTGCATTTAAAAGCCTGGAGTGGGGGATGTTCTTGTGGGAGGCTGGATAGAAGCAGCACCTTGGTGGCCCAAAACACAGAAAGAAGAGTTGCAGCCTGATAATGTATTTCTTAGACTTGTCTTGGAACCCCAAGCAGCCTCTACAGGTTTTGGTTAGAATGACAGCAGGATGGCTCTGAGAACCAGTTGCAGGGGAGTAATGGCAGGAGAGAGGGCATGCCCTCAACTCCTGCCTGTGGCTTCCAGCAGCACCTGGTGGTCCACTGTGAGAAACAGGATGCTGGACTAGATGGGCCTTGGGCCTGATCCAGCAGGGCTGTTCTTATGCTCTTATTACTTAGTTAATACAAATGCAGACAATCTAACACCAAAGGCTCGTAAGGAAAAAAATTCATCTTCTACAGAAAAGAACTAGATTTTGTGGCTTGTGCCACACAGTTATTGGCACCCAAATAACGCTGAACTCCAAAGGGGGAAAGACGGCAGTGGTGTTTGTTAAGGCAAATTGCATGTACTGTGCAATGCCTGGTGAACCGGCAAGAAAAGAGCATGCTCAGTCTCTCCATTTGTAGCCAGTGCCAGGGGTGTAGCTAGGAGAGATGGGGCCTGTGTTCATCCCTCTCTCTGGCAGACCCCCAGAGTGAGGGAGATAATGAAGAAAATAGGGAGGGATGGACCTGGAGGGCCCTCAGGAGCTGGGGGCCTGTGTTCTTTGAACCCTTTCGCTCAATTATAGCTATGCCCCTGGCCAGTGCCCTTACCCTGACAGAGCAATGGGAAATGATGGTCCAGTCCCACCTAATGGCACAGCGGGGAAATGACTTGATTAGCAAGCCAGAGGTTGCTGGTTTGAATCCCCGCTGGTATGGGGATTTATATCGGGTAGCAGTGATTTAGGAAGATGCAGAAAGGGATCATTGGTGGGGGTTTTTTAAATTGTTACCCCAGTGGGCAAAACAGCAAAGGACTAAGGAATAAGCACACACTCTAGTTACAGAGTGGTTAGCAGAGGATGGTTCAGTTGTTGCAACTATTTAGAGAAAACACATGGAGATCCTTGTAGAACTAAATACTAAGTATTTATTGGTTAAATACACTTGAAAAGGTAAGGCGGGAGATAGATATTTCCATCTGTTCTCTAAGAGGAAAGGAAGGATTGTGACTCAGCCCAGGAAGTGCGGAAGAGTCAGATCAGGGGTCATAGAGTAGAGACAGGTAGAAGAGTTAGGGAGACCCTTACTCACTGTCTCTACTCCCAGTGCCCCTAGTGGTCATTAGGATATTTGGTGCCAAAGGTCGATGCACTGGAATTCCATTTCCAACAATCATCTCATACTGTGCGGGAGATGGCAATGATAAATCCCTCCGGTATTCTATCAAAGACAACCACATGCCAGGAATCAACAATGACTTGATAGCACACTTTATCTTCACACTCAGGATACATGATTCAAAAATACTGAAATCTGATGGGATGAGAAATTATGGCTGAGTAAATCAGCAAACATTAGCCATCAGAAGAGCTTCCCCTAGTATTGAAATGTGAATGGGTGCTGAAAAAGGTCAGTCTCATCAATCATAAAACATTACCCATCAGAAAAACATACCTCTATACTGAAATCTGACTGGGTAATAGAAAATTATGTTCTGATCCATCAGAAAATATTACTGGGTAAACAAATATTGGACAGGAGGTGAAGATAAAGTATCAATACACCAGCCCTGGGCTGAAGAGATTGGGGGCTCTAAGCAATTCATTGGGGGCCCATATCCCGCCCCCAATGATGCCCAATGACTGTAGACCCATAAAGGAGATAATTAATTTTGTACATATTATTCAACTCCATGATAGCTTCCTGGTCCTGCCTCTGCTGTTGGTACCAGAATTGATGTTTTCCACGTCAGGGTATCTGAAAATGACAGTTTTTAAAAAGCACTTGAAAACCCAACTCTTCAGCCAAGCTTTCCCAGCTGTTTTTAATTTTTAGATTGCCTTAATTGTTTTAAGATTAAACTTCTTTTATATTGTTGTTAACTGCCCAGAGATGAAAGTTTGGAGCGGTGTACAAATTTGACAGATAAATAAATAAATTTGTCGCTGCATATTGGAGGTCACTTGCCTACCTAGGTTCATTCTCTTCTTCCCATTTCCAGATGAAGAGCCTCAACACAGCAGTCTGGACCACTGTCATTTATCCTGGGGCTGACTGTAGTCTGCAGCTCGGTTTTTAGGGGGACAAATGGAGGACCAAAACCCCACAGGCCCCCCAATAGGGGAAAGGTCAGAAGAAACAGGTGATGGCCCTCATAACGTTCAGGGGACTGCAGTCTGCAATGATCCTGAAGCACTCTTGTCTATTTCTAAGCAAGACCCCAGAGCCCAGCCATCAACAAAAGAGAGGGTTTTGAGGTACCTTACTAGGCTTCTCAGAAGATATAGATGCTCAGTGTGTGACGAAACCTTCAGGAGGTGCCCACAGCTTACGAGACATCTAAGAACCCACAAAGGAGAGACACTCTATAGGTGTTCTGAGTGTGGAAAGACCTTCAGGCGGCATCTAAAGCTTACTATGCACAAAAGAACCCATAATGGAGTGGAACCATATAAATGCTTGGAGTGTGGAAAGAGATTTCTTCATATCGAAAACCTTATTGCCCATTCAGGAAGCCACACAGGAGAAAAGCCATATTCATGCTCACAGTGTGGAAAAAGCTTTGCTCTGAAACATCATCTTACTGTACATCAAAGAACTCACACAGGGGAGAAACCATATTCATGCTCATACTGTGGGAAAAGCTTTGCTCAGCAAACTAATCTTACTAGACATGAAAGAACACACACAGGAGAAAAGCCCTACACATGCTCGCAGTGTGGGAAAAGATTTGCTCTGAAACAACATCTTACTGCACATCAAAGAATCCATGAAGTGAAGAAACCATAGAAATGCTTGGAGGGTGGAGAGAGTTTCTGTCGCTAAATAATCCACCATGCACATGAAAGAAACCCTTGAAGAGAGACATTTTTACAATGCTAGCATTCTAGCAAGAGCTTTGATGATGAATCATGCCTTAATGAACAGGATAAAATACACACTGAAGAGGAAATGTAACTATTTGGAGTGTGGAAAGAGTTTCAGTCACAACACATACTGCTTTTCACCTCAAGAAATCCACACAGGCAAAATTACAATTTGTTTGTCTGAAACTAATTATGTCCTTTGAGTGTTCTTCATTTTTGACCTGTGTTATCCACTATTTTTAAGTGGCTTCTCAATGAGGAGCTCCCTGGTAGTTTTAATTGTGTCTTTTATTGTGCTGGGTTCAATGTTTTTAAGTGCTTTAAGAAGGGGGAGAAATGTGATCTGAAGCTTTTCCCATTGATGGAGTTCGATCAACTTCTGAGGCATCTGAGCATTCAGCTGAAGTGGAACAGAAATGTTAGCTGCTTTTTAGAGGTTTTTAAAAATAGCAGTATTGTATTTTATGTGCTTACTAATAAAGTTAGATTATATTTCTCGGTTTGTATTCCAGTGGCCCATGTAACAAACCTGTTTCCAACCATTGCTAGTCCCTTGCTAATAGAGGAAAGAGGTCCCTTTTCAAAGCGGTGATTCTCTTTATTTAGCCGGGGGAGAGGAACTGTCCCTATCCAACCCCAGCACAGCATCCCTCTAGTTAGTGGCAGGTCCTGGCATCAATCTTATGTTTGTTTTTTAGATGGTAAGCCCTTTGGGGACATAAATCTATCTTACACTCTTATTTGTGTGTGTGTGTGTGTGTGTATATATATGTGTGTATGTGTCTATATATATATGTGTGTGTGTGTGTGTGTGTATAGTCAAAAAGCAAAATAAATATTTTTCATTGTCATAATCTTAGTAGCAGAGGCTGTCAGAATATCCATAACTATTTACTTTCTTACTTACTATACCACCCAATTTAAAAAACAAGAAGGGCGGTGTACCAGGAAGACATCATGGCATAATCATGCCATGATGTTAACAGCTTTGCCTTTCCAGCTAGTTTTGGACTACAACTTCTATCATCCTCTGTCACAGTACCTATGTAGTCATGTATGATGGGAGTTGTAGGCAACATCTGCAGGAGGACCAGAGTTTTTCCGTCCTGGCACAATCCCACATAAGGAGCTTTTTCACGCCCGGCTTTTAGTTCACATCTCCTCCGGAATGGAGGTGTGCATTCACATAACTTCCAAATTTTACACAGAAGTCTCTGCGAGACATCAGGAACTCTAGGCCCTGATCATCTTGGTTGCCCTCTTTTGCACCTTTTCCAGTTCCACAATGTCCTTTTGTAGATGTTAGATCAACAGTTGGATGTGAACCTTTTTTTAGATGGGGTGGCGCTGCCCCCAAAGGAGTTTGTTCGTGACTTGTGGGTTCTTTTGGACTCATGCCTCCTGCTTGAACAGCAGGTGGAGGCTGTGGCCAGAAGTGCTTTTACCCTGCTTCATCTGGTTCGCCAATTACTCCGTTACCTTGATCGGCAGGCACTAATGACAGTGTCTCATGCCCTTGTTATCTCCAGCTTAGATTATTGTAACATGCTTTATCTAGGGTTACCTTTAAAGATGATTGGGAAGCTACAACGGGTCCAGAATACAGTGGCTCACTGACTCATGGGTGCCAGAAAATATGAGAGGGTAACACCTCTCCTGCAGTCACTGCACTGATTATCCATTCGCTTCCAAATTCAATTTAAAGTCCTGGTTCTTACCTTCAAAGCCTTGCGGGGCTTGGCGCCTGTTTACCTACAGAACAGCCTCTCCCACCCAGTTACATCCCGTCCTGTTAGATCATCTCAGATGGCCCTTTTGTCGGTCCTTTATTTTCGAGAGGTTCAGAGTTCTAGGACCCCCAAAATTGCCTTTTTGGTTGCTGCCACACTTGTTTGGAACTCTCTTCCCTTTCAGATTCATTTAGCCCCTTCCTTACTGATCTTCAAATCTCTATTCTTTTTCGCCAGTTTTCTGCCCCGTAGTTTACTTTATTTGTTTTCTGTTAGCTACTTTATTTTTTAATTTAGAATGCAATTTTTAATGTTGCCTTATTTATTTACATGTTTTTGTACACCACCAGGAGTCTTGGGAGTGGGTGGTATTTTAAATGTTATAAATAAATAAATAAATAAATAAATAAATAAATAAATAAATAATGGTGACCAGAATGGTACACAGTACTCCAGATGCGGCCACACCATCGATTTGTATAAGGGCTTTATAGTATTAGCAGTTTATTTTCAATCCCCTTCCTAATGATCTCTAGAATGGAATTGGCCTTTTCACATCTGCTGCACATTGGGTTGACACTTTCAATGAGCTGTCCACCACGACCCCAAGATCCCCCTCCTGGTCAGTCACTGACAGCTCAGATCCCAACAGTGTATACTTGAAGCTGGGGTTTTTTGTTCCAGTGTGCATCACTTTACACTTGCCAACATTGAACTGCATTTGCCATTTTGTCGCCCATTCCCCCAGTTTGGAGAGATCCTTTTGGAGCTCCTCACAATCCGTTATGGATTTCACTACCTGAAAGAGTTTGGTATCATCTGCAAATTTGGCCACCTTACTGCTTACCCCTACTTCTAGATCATTTATGAATAAATCAAAAAGCACTTGTTCCAGTACAGACCCCTAGGGGACTCCACTTCCTACTTCCCACCATTGTGAAAACTCTCCATTTATACCTACAGGTGAAACTCGAAAAATTAGAATATCGTGCAAAAGTGCATTAATTTCAGTAATGCAAATTAAAAGGTGAAACTGATGTATGAGATAGACGCATTACATGCAAAGCGAGATAAGTCAAGCCTTAATTTGTTATAATTGTGATGATCATGGCGTACAGCTCATGAGAACCCCAAATCCACAATCCCAGAAAATTAGAATATTGTGAAAAGGTTCAACAGTAGGCTCCAGGTGTCCCACTCCAATCAGCTAATCAATCCATAACACCTGCAAAGGGTTCCTGAGCCTTTAAATGGTCTCTCAGTCTGGTTCATTAGGAATCACAATCATGGGAAAGACTGCTGACTTGACAGTTGTGCAGAAAACCATCACTGACACCCTCCATAAGGAGGGAAAGCCTCAAAAGGTAATTGCAAAAGAAGTTGGATGTTCCCAAAGTGCTGTATCAAAGCACATCAATAGAAAGTTATGTGGAAGAGAAAAGTGTGGAAGAAAAAGGTGCACAAGCAGCAGGGATGACTGCAGCCTGGAGAGGATTGTCAGGAAAAGGCCATTCAAAAGTGTTGGGGACTTTCACAAGGAGTGGACTGAGGCTGGAGTTAGTGCAGCAAGAGCCACCACACACAGACTGATCCTGGACATGGGCTTCAAATGTCGTATTCCTCTTGTCAAGCCGCTCCTGAACAACAAACAACGTCAGAAGCGTCTTACCTGGGCTCAAGAAAAACAGAACTGGTCTGTTGCTCAGTGGTCCAAAGTCCTCTTTTCTGATGAGAGCAACTTTTGCATCTCATTTGGAAACCAAGGACCCAGAGTCTGGAGGAAGAATGGAGAGGCACACAATGCAAGATGCTTGAAGTCCAGTGTGAAGTTTCCACAGTCTGTGTTGATTTGGGGAGCCATGTCATCTGCTGGTGTTGGTGCACTGTGCTTCATTAGGTCCAGGGTCAACGCAGCCGTCTATCAGGAGATTTTGGAGCACTTCATGCTTCCTTCCGCAGACGAGCTGTATGGGGATGCTGACTTCATTTTCCAGCAGGACTTGGCACCTGCCCACACTGCCAAAAGTACCAAAACCTGGTTCAATGACCATGGGATTACTGTGCTTGATTGGCCAGCAAACTCGCCTGACCTGAACCCCATAGAGAATCTATGGGGCATTGCCAAGAGAAGGATGAGAGACATGAGACCAAACAATGCAGAAGAGCTGAAGGCCGCTATTGAAGCATCCTGGTCTTCCATAATACCTCAGCAGTGCCACAGGCTGATAGCATCCATGCCACGCCGCACTGAGGCAGTAATTGCTGCAAAAGGGGCCCAAACCAAGTACTGAATACATATGCATGCTTATACTTTTCAGAGGTCCAATATTGTTCTATTTACAATCCTTGTTTTATTGGTTTCATGTAATATTCTAATTTTCTGGGATTGTGGATTTGGGGTTCTCATGAGCTGTACGCCATGATCATCACAATTATAACAAATTAAGGCTTGACTTATCTCGCTTTGCATGTAATGCGTCTATCTCATATATCAGTTTCACCTTTTAATTTGCATTACTGAAATTAATGGACTTTTGCACAATATTCTAATTTTTTGAGTTTCACCTGTACACTCTGTTTCCTGTCTTTCAACCAGTTAGCAATCCACACACATTCTTGTCCCCTTATCCCATGACTGCTAAGTTTTCTTAGAAGTCTTTGATGAGGAACTTTGTTGAAAGCTTTTTGGAAGTCCAGGTATATTATGTATAGTATCTCAACTGGATAACCTTGATCCATACACTTGATGACACTCTCAAAGAACTGCAAAAGGTTTGTGAGGCAAGATTTGACTTTGCAGAAGCCATGCTGGTTCTCTCCCAGCAGGGCCTGTTCTTCTATGTGCTTTATGTCCTTGAGGATGCTTTCCTTTCTATGTCCTTGAGGATGCTTTCCATCTATATGCCTGGAATGGTCATTAAGCTAACCGGCCTGTAATTTACCGGATTACCCCTGGATCCCTTTTTTAAAATCAGTGTTACATTTGCTGCTTTCCAGCCCTCTGGTACAGAGCCTAATTGCAGGGAGAAGATATATATTTTAGCAAGGAGATTGGCAATTTCACATTTGAGTTCTTTGAGGACTCTTGGATGGATGCCATCTGGCCCTGGTGATTTGTTAGTTTTCAGTTTTCCCAGACAGTTTAGAACATCATCTCTTGTCACTTCTACCTGCCTCAGTTCTTTAGCCTCCATCCCCAGAAAGCCTATTTCAGGAACAAGTATATGCTCAGTATCCTCTGCCATGAAGACAGATGCAAAGAACTCTTTTAGCTTCTCTGCAACCTCCATATCCTCCTTAATAATCCCTTTCATTCCCTCATTGTCTAATGGCCCTACTGCCTCCCTGGCAAGTTTCCTGCATATGATGTATTTTTTAAAAACTTAATATACAAATATTACAATTCAATATACTCCTAAGAATGAAATACCTTCATAAAATGCTTTAAAGGGAAAAGAAAAAAAGAAAGTAAGGAAAAGATAGAAAGAAAAAGAAAAAAGTGTGCTGTAGTGGTTAGAGTGCTGGACTAGGACCCAGGAGTTCAAATCCCCATTCAGCCATGATACTTGCTGGGTGACTCTGGGCCAGTCACTTCTCTCTTAGTCTAACTTACCTTCACAGGGTTGTTGTGAGGAGAAACTTAATCATGTAGCACACTGCTCTGGGGTCCTTGGAGGAAGAGCGGGATATAAATGTAATAATAATAATAATAACGCCACTGCTGCTGAACTGTTTCAAAATCAAAACCAGGCAACCTTCCCTTTGCCTTCACTTAAAAAACCTGAATGCCATCTAACAGAAAAGCAACAAGAACTAAAGCAAAAAATAACTGAGCACATGAACCAAACACACACCAGGCTTCGACTTCCAGCTCTAAAAACAGTTGCCAAAAAACAACTTGCCCAGGCATTAAAAGATGTCAATGCTGCACTTGCAGAAATAACAACCAATAATTTGCAAGAAACAAACCAACTAATGTACAGTGCAGCAACAATAACAACACAAGAGCTCGAATATAAGATCGGAGGACCTGTAAAAAAAGAAAGTAGTACATCACCTAAATGGAAGATTAGATTAGAAAATAAAATCGCCAGGCTTAGATCAGATGCTAGTAAATTGAAAGATATGAAAGACAAGAAGCTGAAGAATGAAAACACCAAACAGTATCTGATCCAAAAATACCATCTAGATTCAAGGAAAATTAGAGAAGTCCTGGAAATAATAAAGCAGCAAATAACAGCAGTGTCAAAGAAGATTAGCAGATATGAAGCCAGAATTATACAACACAGACAGAATCTCCAATTCCAGTAAATCAGAGACGTTTCTACCAAAGCATAGAAGGAGAAACTGCAAGAAATGTAGAAACACCAAATAAAGAAGAAACAGTGCAATTCTGGGGGAAATTATGGGACAATCCAATAGATTATAATAAAAAAGCAGGCTGGGCGAAAGACGCCGAAAAATGTAACCAACAAATGCAAGATCTAATAATAACACCAGAATTAATAAGTGAAAGAGCAAAGAAAATTAAAAATTGGACTGCACCAGGCAATGATGAACTGCATGGCTTTTGGCTTAAAAACCTAACAAGCCTTCATAAACAACTATCAAACCAGTTCAATCACATTTTGCAAGGAGGTGATATTGAACAATGGCTAACAACTGGGAAAACTCATCTCATAATGAAAGACCCAGCAAAAGGTGCAGTTCCGAGTAATTATAGACCGATAACCTGCCTGCCAACCATGTTCAAATTGGAATAATAGCAGTTCAAACTGCAATAATAGCAGATGAAGTGATGCAACACTTATTAACTAACAAACAGCTTCCAGTTGAACAGAAAGGAAATTGCCCGAACACCAGAGGCACAAAAGACCAGCTGCTGATTGACAAAATGATTTTAGAAAATTGCAAGAGAAGAAAAACAAATCTAAGTGTTGCATGGATTGACTACAAGAAGGCCTTCAACTCATTGCCTCACATATGGATACTAAAATGCTTAGAAACAACTGGTGTCAGCAAAAATATTCAGATATTTATTAAAAAAGCAATGAGCATGTGGAGTACACAGTTAACAGTCAATGGTGAGACACTTGGACAGATTAGCATTAGAAGAGGTATTTAACAAGGGGACTCACTATCCCCTCTGTAATCACCATGATTCCACTTTCACAAATACTAAACAGAACAGGCCTTGGATACCAAACATCTAAAACATCAAGTAAAATAAACCATCTGCTGTACATGGATGATCTGAAGTGTGCTGCATTAATAATGAACAGAGGAAAAATAGGAAAAACAGAAGGAATAGAACTGCCTACTGGAAGCAACATCAAGAACCTGGAAGAGAAAGAACATTACAAATACTTGGGCATTCTCCAGGCTGATAACAACGCACACACTGAAGTTAAAAGAAAAATGGGAAGTGAATACATCAGGAGAGTTAGAAAAATCCTCAAGTCCAAACTCAATGGCGGAAACACCATACAAGCCGTAAACACCTGGGCTTTACCTATTATCAGATACACTGCAGGAATAATAGACTGGACCCAGGCAGAGCTAGAGACACTAGATCATAAGACCAGGAAAATAATGACCATCAATCATGCTCTGCACCCCCGCAGTGATGTAGATAGGCTATGCCTCCCTTGCAGCTCAGGTAGAAAAGAAATGCTGCAAGTGCATCAAACAGCAGAGGAGGAGAAAAGAGGCATTGAAGAATATATCAAGGACAGTGAAGAAGATGCACTTCAAATGGTCAATAATGAGAAACTATTCAACACCATTCAACAAAGCAGGCGTACAAGAAAGAACAAGTCAAGAACAGAGCAGAAAAATTGAGAAATGAGCCCCTGCATGGTCAATATTTGCACAATATAAGTGGAAAATCAGACATCACCAAGACCTGGCAGTGGCTTAAGAATGGCAACTTGAGGAAAGAAACACAGGGTTTAATACTGGCTGCACAAGAACAGGCAGTAAGAACAAATGCAATAAGAGGAAAAGTCGAAAAGTCAACAACAAACAGCAAGTGTCGCCTTTGTAAAGAAGCAGATGAAACAGTGGACCACCAAATCGGCTGTTGTAAAAAGATCGCACAGACTGACTACAAACAAAGGCATGACAAGGTAGCAGGGATGATACAAGCTACCTGTAGCCAAAAGGTTGTAGAAAATGAAGATGTAAAAATATTATGGGACTTCCAACTACAAATTGACAAACATCTGCCACACAATACACCAGATATCACTGTAGTCGAGAAGAAAGAAAAACAAGTCAAAATAATCGACATAGCAATACCAGGGGATAGCAGAATAGAAGAAAAAGAAATAGAAAAAAATCACCAAAGATCTACAAATTGAAATTGAAAGGCTGTGGCAGAAAAAGACCAAAATAATCCCAGTGGTAATTGGTGCCCTGGGTGCAGTTCCAAAAGACCTTGAAGAGCACCTCAACACCATAGGGGCCACAGAAATCACCATCAGCCAATTACAAAAAGCAACTTTACTGGGAACAGCCTATATTCTGCGACGATATCTATAACAACAGCAACAACATTGACAATAACATTCTGGCATCCCAGGTCCTTGGGAATGGCTCGATGTCTGGATAAAACAAACCAGTCAATAAAACCTGTCTGACTGTGTAAACGAGAAATAATAATAAAAAGACAAAAACCCAGACCGCTCTTCCTCCAAGGAGCCCAGAGCAATGTACTACATACTTAAGTTTCTCCTCACAACAACCTTGTGAAGAAGGTTAGGCTGAGAGATATGTGACTGGCACAGAGTCACCCAGCTAGTATCATGGCTGAATGGGGATTTGAACTCGGGTCTCCCCGGTCCTAGTCCAGCATATAGCATGAAACTCTTTTTCTTTGCCTGAACGGCAAAAGACCCCCAGTTCAAATACAAATAATGAACACATTTTGGTAAGCCAAATCCAGGGTAAATCTACTTTTCCAAGGTTGAATTGAGTCTGCTAGGGCAGGAGGAGGGCCCACATTCCTTTGACCCACATCCTGTGTCTCAGTTGGAAGCCTACTCTCTACATAAGAGGAGTGGGGCTGAGAGCATAGCAAACAGAGCATTGGAGTTTTGAGGAAGTTTAGGGAGAAGTGTGCAGGGGTGCCTAGAACAAGCCCCTGTGATCACAAGGAGCCCGGTGGAGAAGAGAAGCTAAGTACAAATCCCTCCCTCATATTTCCACACATAGACTGGGTAAACCCACAGTCAGGTAATGACAAAGAGTTCAAATTTCTAGATACGCTGAATGACTGTGTCCTAGAACAGTTGGTTTTGGAAACAACTAGAGAGAAGGCGAACTTGGACTTAATCCTGAGTGGCACCCAGGATCTGGTGTGGGATGTCAGTATCATCGACCCTTTAGGGAACAGTGACCATAGTGCAATCAAATTCAGCATATATGTGGGGAGAGAATCACCAAAGAAGTCTAACACAGACACTATGATTTTCAGAAGAGGAAACTTCTCCAAAATGAGAAGTATGGTGGGGGAAAAAAAAAAAGCTGAAAGGGAAAATCAGGAGAGTCACTTCGCTCCAGAATGCATGGAGTTTACTCAAAACCACAATACTAGAAGCCCAGTTAGACTGTATAACCAAAAGGAGGAAAGGTACCACTAAGTCCAGGAGGATGCCAGCATGGCAAAGAGAGCGAAGTGATTCTCTTGATTTTCCCTTTCAGCTTTCTTTTCACCATACTCCTCATTTTGGAGCAGTTTCCTATGCTGAAAGTACTTCCGCTCTTTGCTAACATAGCAGGGAAAGTGAGCTGGGAATGTTCCCACTTGCCTTAGCTTTCTTCATGCTGTTAACTACCACTTGTCTTGCTGTGAACGACAACTCCCAGAATGCATTGCAAACCTCAAAGCAATGACAAACAGCTGGCTCCTTTTAACCTGAGCAATGTGTGGAGGGTGGAGGCACAGAAGTCACTGGCTGCTCTCTTGCATAGACTTCCCATCTCCTGTTTCGGAGTTGCTACTTTTTCTTCTCTGGGTCTGGATACTAATCATTCTGGTAAGTGAAAAGTTGCTTCTCCCAAAGAGAAGAGAAGAAAAAAGGGAATTCCCTGCCTGGAATGGGAGGAATAGTGATAGGCAGATGGAGTGATAGACTTCACCAGTGGCAGGGCAAGAGTTGGGAGAGCTTGTTGCTTTCTGCATTTAAAATCCTGGGGTGGGGGACGACCTTGTGGGAGCCCCTTCTAAGGTAAGTCTTTGTGGAAGCAGTAAAATAGAGAGAGAAAAAGATTTGCAGTCGGATTGTTGAATTCTTTAGACTTCTATCTGATCTTGGAACTCCAAGCAGCCTATGCAGGCTTTTTTGAGAATGTCAGCGAATATGAGGTGAGTGGTCTGATAGGCATTAAATACACCGGTAGACAAAGCCTGTAGCCAAAGTCTCCTAAGGAAACAAATCCAGATTCTTCAGAAAAGGGAGAGATCAGTAATTATATGAGGAAGGGATGTTACTTGCCCCAAAGTTCCAGTTTTGTCATAAAAAGTCAGACTGGAATTTGCTAAAATGCATATTATTTATTTATTGACAAGCCACAATATTGACAAGCCACAATGCCTCTTGGAGAAGGACCTTTGGACAGATGAGACAAAACTGGAGCTTTTTTGGCAAGTCATATCAGCTCTATGTCCACAGATGGAAAAATGAAGCTTTCAAAGAAAAGGACACCATACCTACTGAGAAACATGGAGGAGGCTCGGTTCTGTTTTGCTGCTTCTGGCATGGGGTGCTTTGAGTCTTTGCAGAGAACAATGAAATCTCAAGACTATCAAGACATTCTGGAGCCAATCGTACTGCCTAGTGTCAGAAAACTCTGTCTCAGGTCATGGATCCTCCAACAGGATAATGATACAAAACACACAGCTAAAAGCACCCAAGAATGGCTAAGGAGAAAAGATTGGACTATTCTGAAGTGGCCTTCTATGAGCCCTGACTGGAATCCTATCGAACATCTATGGAAAGAACTGAAACATGCAGTCTGGAGAAGGCCCCCTTCAAACCTGACACAGCTGGAGCAGTTTGCTCAGGAGAAGTGGGCCAAACTACCTGTTGACAGGTGCAGAAGTCTCACTGGGAGCTACAGGAATCGCTTGTTTGCAGTGATTGCCTCTAAAGGTTGTGCAACAAAATATTAGGTTCAGGGTCCCATCTTTTTGTCCATGCCATTTTCATTTGTGTTATTACTTGAAATATTCTGTTGCGCTCGCAGTGCGCAACCAGGAGCGGCTCTTCCCTGCCTTTGCGCCAGCCTTTGTTTAGCTCCTGAAGGGGCCGTGCGGCTCCCAGTAGGGAGCTAAACTCGCCTTACAGCATCTGACGTCAGACGCGGTTTGTGTGTCGGGGCCGCGAGACACGGCCCCTGATTGGTCAGTGGCCCAGGTTCTTTGAACCTGTTGACCCAATCGTGGCTCCACCCCTGGGTCTGAGCTGGCAAACCATCCTCAAACCTTCCTATGCAGCTATTGAAATGGCAACAGGTCAAGCCTCAAAACATGAGATTGTGCCT
Source organism: Hemicordylus capensis (assembly GCF_027244095.1). Classification (NCBI taxonomy): domain Eukaryota; kingdom Metazoa; phylum Chordata; class Lepidosauria; order Squamata; family Cordylidae; genus Hemicordylus; species Hemicordylus capensis. The sequence continues at coordinate 244,756,837 of NC_069658.1, read as the reverse complement.
GCATGGAAACTACTGGAGCTACTTCTCTGAAATCAGGCAGGCCTCAGAAGCTTCTTCCATGCCCTGCAAGGAAAAGGGAGGCATTTCTTTTCCTACCAGGAAAAGCAAAAGTGTATTATTGGGTAGGGTGACTCTGAAATTTGAAAAGTGTGTGCACAAAAGTCCCACATTTCTCCTCCTGCAGTTTGGGTGACATCATGACCAGCAGAGAAACTACAAGGCCTGCAACTTTTATCCAGCTCTGAGGAAAAAAACCAGAAAAACAATGTTGATGAAAAGTAATTGGAACTTTGTTTATTTAACATATTTGTCTACCACCCACTCCCAAAATCTCTAGGCGGTTTACATCAATAAAACAAACCGAGAAATTTTAGAACAGTTAAAACATATAAAAGTTCAAATTAAAATGACTAAACCACAGGAACTGCTCAATAACTATAAGGCTAAAAACTTGGCTGAAGAGATGTGACTTCAGCTCTTTCATATACACACACACACACACACACACACACACATATATATATACATACACACACAGACAGTATATATATATACAGTATATATATATATATATATATATATATATATATATATATATATATACACACACACACATACACACACACACACAGTATATATATATATATATATATATATATATATATATATATATATATATATAAATTTTATGACCCTAGGTCAGCATAAGATGATATACACAAAACATCTCATAACATAGGAAAATACAATTGGAAGAAGGAAATATGTAAATTAATATCCACACATAAATAATCAATAATAACAATAAAATTAATCAAGAAAAAACTTGCTGCCATAACAATACTGTAATAAAAGCCAGGGACAGAGCAGCTCAAATTTCAACTGCAATTAAATTGCAATTAAAGCTGCAATTTAACCCACACTATCACCAAGTGGCAAAGTGGTGTTCTCAACCAAGGGTGTAGCTATAATTGAGTGAAAGTGTTCAATGAACCCGGGCCCCCCAGCTCCAGAGGACCCCCAAGCTCTACCCCTCCCTACTTTCTTCATTATCACCCTCAATTGGGAGAGGAGGCGGTGGAGGGAGGGTCAAACACAGGCAAACACAGGCCTCCTCTCCCCTACCTACGGACCTGGTCTCAACAGCACACTGTATGCATGTATCCTCAGAAGTAAGATTCATTCTATTACTCTCAGGAGAGTGTGCTTAGAATTGCTGCCAAGTCAACGAAAGGGAATGAATGGGTGGGAAGTGCTTGACCAGCAACTAGCAATTGGCCGCTTCAAACATTGTTTTAAGGGAGTCTCAACAGAACTTAGAAGGGGAAGGCGAGGAATGCTGTGAAAGTTCAGTAACAGATTTTTTAAGGGAGGGACAGACACCCAACCAGCAGTGTTCAAAGCCCTGGGACAGATGGAAAATAGTGCTATGAATACAAAAGGGACACTCCTGAGAACTCTTCCGCATTCAAGCTTGAATTCTTTCCTGCATGCAGGTCAATCCAGGAAGCATAAGAAGCGCAAAAAAGTAACCTGTTGGAAAAGCCAAAGCATTCAACGCTGGTAGCAGAAACAACCTTGCATGTAGAAATATATGAAAACGGAAATACAAAATGAATACAAATAAAACCAGGGAGAGGATTGACCAGTGGGGAAGAACAAGTGGAAACCAGCAGCACCACTGACTGTTCTGGTTTCACTTCTCAAACCAGGCATCCAACCTACCTGTGCGTTCTTCTGGCCGTGAACTACAACTCCCAGAATGCATTGCAAGCCTTAACAAACATAAATGACAAACAACTGGCTCCTTTTAACCAGTGCAAAGGGTGGAGGATGGAAGCATGTAAGTCTTTGCCTGTGCTTTTGTATAGGTTCCCCATCTCCAGTCTTGGATGTGCTGCTTTTCCTTCCCTGAGGCTGGATCCTGGTGGTTCTGTCTTCCTGTTTCCAGTGGGAATTTGTGTAAGTGAATAGTTGCTTCTCCAAAAAGAAGCAACCAGGGAATCCCTGCCTGGAGAAGGAGGTATAGTGCTAGGTAGAGAGAGGCATAGACTTCCCTTGTGGCAGGGAACAAAGAGGGAGGGCTTGTTGCTTTCTGCATTTAAAATCCTGGGGTGGGGGATGTTCTTGTGGGAGGCTTGATAGAAGCAGCACCTTGGTGGCCCAAAACACAGAGAGAAGAATTGCAGCCGGATAAAGTATTTCTTAGACTTGTCTTGGAACTCCAAGGAGCCTCTACTACACGTTTTGGTTAGAATGGCTGCTAGTAGCCTAGTGCTAGGCATACATTACTTAGCAAATACAAATGTAGACCGTCTAACCCCAAAGGCTCCTAAGGGAACAAACTCATCTTCTACAGAAAAGAAGCAGATTGTGTGGCTTGTGCGGAAGAATGCAATGGTAAACCCCTCCTGTATTTACCCAAAGACAACCACAGGGCTCTGTGGGCGCCAGGAGCTGACACCGATCGAGGGCACACTCTACCTTTACCCTCAGAATTACATGAATGGAAAATACTCAAATTATTATTATTATTATTATTATTATTAATTTTTACATTTATATCCCGCTCTTCCTCCAAGGAGCCTAGAGCGGTGTACTACATACTTGAGTTTCTCTTTCACAACAACCCTGTGAAGTAGGTTGGGCTGAGAGAGAATGAGAAATTATGGCACAGTACAGCACATCAGCAAACTTTAAACATCAGAATAGCTTCCCCTAGTATTGAAACTATTGGTGCCAAAGGTCAATGCACTGGAATTCCGTTTCCAACAATCATCACATAGTGCGCAGGAAATGGCAATGGTAAAGTCCTCCGGTATTTTATCAAGGACAACCACATGCCAGGAGTCAACACTGACTCAACGGCACACGTTACCTTTACCCTCAGAATACATGATTGGAAAATACTGAAATCCAACGGAATGAGAAATTATGGCACAGTACATCAGCAAACATTAGCCATCAGAAGAGCTTCCCCTCGTATTGAAATGTGAATGGGTGCTGAAAAAGGTCAGTCTCGTCAATCATAAAACATTACCCATCAGAAAAACATACCTCTATACTGAAATCTGACTGGGTAATGGAAAATTATGTTCTGGTCCATCAGAAAATATTACTGGGTAAACAAATATTGGACAGGCGAAGATAAAGTATCAATACACCAGCCCTGGGCTGAAGAGATTGGGGGGCTCTAAGCAATTCATTGGGGGGCCATACCCCACCCCCAATGATGCCCAGTGATTGTAGACCCATAAAGGAGATAATTTATTTTGTATATATTATTCAACTCCATGATAGCTTCCTGGTCCTGCCTCTGCTGTTGGTACCAGAAGTGATGTTTTCACATCAGGGTATCTAAAAATAACATTTTTTAAAAAGCACTTGAAAACCCACCTCTTCAGCCAAGCTTTTCCAGCTTTTTAATTTTTTAGGTTTTAACCTGTTTTTAATTTTTAGATTGCCTTAATTGTTTTAAGCTATAACTAGTTTTATGTATTCTTAACCGCCCAGAGATGAAGGTTTGGGGCGGTGTACAAATTTGACAGAAGGATAGATAGATAGATTTGTCACTGCATATTGGTGGTCACTTGTCTACCTATGTTCATTCTCCTCTTCCCATTTCCAGATGAAGAGCCTCAACACAGCAGACTGGACCCCTGTCATTTATCCTGGGGCTGACTGTAGTCAGCAGCTTCATTTTTGAGGGGACCAATGGAGGACCAAAACCCCACAGGCCCCCCAATAGGGGAAAGGTCAGTAGAAACAGGTGATGGCCCTCATGACGTTCAGGGGACTTCACTCTGCAATGATCCTGAAGCACTCTTGGCTACTTCCAAGCAAGAGCCCAGAGCCCAGCCATCAACAAAAGAGAAGGTTTTGAGGTACCTTACTAGGCTTCTCGGAACAGAGAGAAGATATAGATGCTCAGTGTGTGACAAAACCTTCAGGAGGTGCCCACAGCTTACTAGACATCTAAGAACCCACACAGAAGAGACACTCTATAGGTGTTCTGTGTGTGGAAAGGCCTTCAGACGGCATCTAAAGCTTACTATACACAAAAGAACCCATAAAGGAGTGAAACCATATAAATGCTTGGAGTGTGGAAGGAGATTTCCTCATATCGAAAACCTTATTGCCCATTCAGAAACCCACACAGGGGAGAAGCCATATACATGTTCGCAGTGTGGAAAATGCTTTGCTCAGCAAACTGATCTTACTAGACATCAAAGAACCCACACAGGGGAGAAACCATATTCATGCGCACAGTGTGGAAAAGATTTTGCGTATAAAATTGATCTTACTAGACATCAAAGAATCCACACCGGAGAAAAGCCCTACACATGTTTGCAGTGTGGAAAAAGCTTTGCTCAGAAAACAAATCTTATTATACATGAACGAACCCACACAGGGGAAAAACCATATTCATGCTCACAGTGTCAAAAAAGCTTTGCTCATAAAACTGATCTTACTAGACATGAAAGAACTCACACAGGAGAAAAGCCCTACACATGCTCACACTGTGGGAAAAGCTTTGCTCTGAAACAACATCTTACTGGACATCAAATGACCCATGAAATGAAGAAACCTTAGAAAGGCTTGGAGGGTGGAGAAAGTTTCTGTCCTTAATCAATCCACCATGCACATAAACTAAACCTTAGAAGAGAGATGTTTTTACAGACACTTTTATTCTGGCAGGAGCCTTTATGATGAGGGCTCCTTAATGAAGAAATTACAATACACACAGAAGAGGAAACGTAACTATTTGGAGTGTGGAAAGAGTGTCAGTCACAACACATACTGCTTTTCGCTTCAAGAAATCCACACAGGCAAAATTGCAACCTGTTTGTCCCAAACTAATTATGTCCTTTGAGTGTTCTTCATTTCCGAGCCCTGTGATTCAGCATTTTTAAGTGGCTTCTCAATGATGAGCTCCCTGGTGGTTTTAGTTGTGTATTTTATTGTGCTGGGTTCAATGTTTTTAAGTGCTTTGATTAAGAAGGGGGAGAAATGTGATCTGAAGCTTTTCCCATTGATGGAGTAATTGCAGCGATCATCTTCTGAGGCATCCGAGCATTCAGCTGCAGTGGAACAGAAAAGTGAGCTGCTTTTTAGAGGTTTTTAAAAATAGCAGTATTGTAATGTATTTTCTGTGCTTAATAATAAAGTTGAATTATTTTTCTCGGTTTGTATTCCAGTGGCCCATGTAACAAGCCTGTTTCCAACCATTGCATGTCCCTTGCTAATAGAGCAAAATGATGCCTTTTCAAAGGGGTGATTCTCTTTATTTAGCAGGGGGAGAGCAACTGACCCTATCCATCCCCAGCACAGCATCCCTGCAGTGGCAGTTGCTGGTGTCTATCTTATGTTTCTTTTTAGAAGGTGAGCCCTTTGGAGGTCATGGTATAAATATGCTTCAGCATCATCATCATCTTAGCAGCATATGCTGTCAGGAAATCCGTTATCCGGGCATGATGATAATCCCTGTTGTTGTTGTCCCAGCCCAGAGCTGCACAGCTTTAGATCCCCAGCTAGTTTTGTACCACAATTCCCATCATTCCCTACCAAAGTGGCCAATAGTCAGGTATGATGGAAGTTGTAGGTAACATCTGATTCTGGGCCAAAGTTGTTCAGTCCCAGCCCAAACCCACAACCGGCCCTATCCAATCACAGGACAGTATCCGTCCAGTGGCTTTTTGAAAAAGGCTTTAAAATATATATTTTGAGCTTTTTAAGGGATCCATCTTATGTATTTATTATTTATATCTCTATGTAAACCGCTTTGGGGACTTTTGCCGAAAAGCAGTATACAAATATTAGTCATCATAGAAGGAGCAGGAGCTGGTACATCATAGCCATAATCAAGCTATGATGTCAACAGCTTTGACTATCCTGCTAGTTTGGGCCTACAACTCGCATTACTGTCACAGTAGCTAGTAGTCAGGTATGATGGGAGTTTAGGCAACATCTGCAGGAGTTGTTCCTGTTGGAGATGGAATTGTTTCTGTTGGTGATGCACCAACTATCCTAATGACCACTACGGGCACTGGGAGTAGAGGTAGTTAGTGAGGGTCTACTTACTATTCGTTGCTTCCATCTACTCTATGACTCCTGCTTTGACTCCTCAGGTACTTCCTGAGTGAGTCAGTCCTCTTCAGCGTGGTGTAGTGGTTAGAGTGCTGGACTAGGACTGGGGAGACCCGAGTTCAAAACCCCATTCAGCCGTGATACTAGCTGGGTGACTCTGGGCCAGTCACTTCTCTCTCAGCCTAACCTACTTCACAGGGTTGTTGTGAAAGAGAAACTCAAGAATGTAGTACACCTCTCCAGGCTCTTTGGAGGAAGAGCGGGATATAAATGTAATAATAATAATCTCTCTCCCCCTACCTATTCATTATGTAGCTGATAGATAGGAGAGGTCTTTCCCATCTCAAATGTACTTCACCAATAAACTAATTTAGTTTAGACTCTACAGTGATCGCCATGCGTGTTACTTCAATCAATCAATCATGTTTATTTACGGTCATAGTCCAAAATTTAAAACATACATAATAATACACATGATATAATATATACATGATATAAACAGAAACATAGACTCATCCTAATCAGCTGTTTCCCATTTGCATAATCTGGTTTACCATCTGCTGTCTAGCATTCTTAGCTGCCTCACAGAACATAGCAACTTTAAATGTTACTTCCTCCTTCTGATCTGAGAACAGATAGTTGACGTAAAATACATCTGTATGTCATGGGAAATCAGTCAGTAATGAGGAAATATAACAAGTTCGAAAGTCCCTATAGAAGAGACAGCGGAGTAAAATATGAAAGATAGACTCCTGTTCTCCAGAGCCACAAGGGCATGGTCTCTGCTCTTTTGGTATCCCTCTAAATTTACCTTCTAGTTCAGCTGAAGGTAGCACATTAAATGTGTGAACCAGTGTGAACATCCTGCGATACTTTGTAATGGTAATCTTATCCAGGTAATTCGCAGGTTTAGTATTATACATTTGTAGAACTAGGAAAACTTCTTTGGAGATTAAAGATCGATCAGTCTGCATTTCCATATCAGTCTTGCGCGAAAAAACCCCATTTCTAATAAACCATCCAGACTAAAGCCATATAAACTTATTTGGCGAGATATTGACTGCTTCCAACTAGAATTAAATTTATCAATAAAAATGAGGTGAGCAAGGCCTGTAGAAAAGAAAGACAATCTTAACCAGAAGCTGAGAATGGAAAACCACATCCGGGCTTCCATCTTAGGCATACCAGTTTCAACCCTCAATATTACATTGGGAACACATCTAGGGATCTGTAAAATAGATCTCAAAAACTTTGTCTGAGCTACCTCTAGAGGTATGGAGTTAGTATACGGGCCCAGCTGCGACCCATAGAGCAACTGAGAGCAGGCTTTAACTATAAATAGCTTAAGGGCTGCTGGTACAAATTGAGCCCCATCGTGATGGAAATATGATTGGGTGGCCAATGCCATCTGGAGTGGTAGGTTCCTCTGGAGTGGTAGGTTCCTTGGCACTTTGCTAAATAATCACAAACCCCAACAATGAGAAATTCTGGTTTTTCATGCCTGGCCTTTAGTTCTCATCTCCTCAGGAATGGAGGAGTGTGTTCACATACCTGCCAAATTTACCCAGAAGTCCCTGCGAGCTATCAAGGAGTACTTCACACACAATTTGGGGTTTTCAATGCACATTCAAGCATTGCCCGATTTATATCTGGGTAAAAGAAAAAAATCCACTTTTTGAGTCAGCTCTCCGGGGAAATTTTGAACTTGGAGTAAAGCCTCTCAGTAAACCCACGGTAAAGTCTGCTGTCTGGGAAAGCTTCCAGTAATTGGTAGGAAGACTCCCCTCTTTCTAGAGAGTCTAAAAAGAAAGACAGGAGAGACACCAGCAACAGCCACTGAAGAGATGCTGTGCTGGGCCTGGATAGGGCCAGTTGCTCTCCCCCTGCTCAATAAAGAGAACCATCACTTTAGAAAGGTGCCTCTTTGATCAGTTAGCAGGGGAAACTGAGCTGGGGACATTCTTGGCTGTTTTGATTTTGCTTCCCCAAGCAGGGTATGGGTCCCCACCTGCCTTTGCTTTCTTCTTGCTGTGAAGTACAAGTCCCAGAAAGCACTGCAAGCCTCAAAGAAACAACTAACAGCTGGCTCCTTTTAACCTGAGCATATTGTGGAGGGTGGAGGCATTGAAATCTCTGGCTGCTCTCTTGCATAAATTTCCCATCTCCTGCCTTGCTGTAGTGGCTGCTTTTTCTTCTCTGGGGTTGGATCCTGATGAGCCCGTCTTCCTTAATTCTGTGGGAATTTGGTAAGTTTCCTTTCCCAAAGAAAAGAGATGAAACAAGGGAATCCTTGCCTGGAGAGGGAGGAATACGGGTAGGCAGAGAAAGGAATAGACGTCCCTCGTGGCAGGGCAAGAGGTGGGAGAGCTTGGAACTTTCTGCAATTAAAATCCTGGGGTGGGGGAAGTCCTCGTGGGAGCCTTTGGTTAGGCTTTGTGGCAGCTGCAGAAGAGAGAGAAAGATTTGCAGCCTGACTATTTATTCCTTACCTTTCTAGCTGATCTTGGAACTCCAAGTAACCTGTACAGGCTTCTTGAAGCATCTCGGCAAATATGAGGCTCGGAGTCATTTGGTAGGCATGAAATATCTATTAAGTATACCTTTAGACCGCCTGTCACCAAAGGCTCCTAAGGAAACCAATCCAGGTCTCCAAAAAGCCTTAGATAGTGTTGTTTGTGCTATTTGGCATCCAAATAACTCTGAAATGAAAAGAGGGAAAGACTACAGTGGTGTTGTGTGTTAAGGCAAATTTCAAGTGCTTTGCAATGCCTGGAGAATTGGCATGAAAAGAGCACGCTCAGCTCAGTCTCAATTCCTAGCCAGTGCCCTTATCCTGACAGAATAATGAGAAATTATGGCCCAGTACTTCAGCAAGCCAGTACTTCAGAAAAGCTCCCCCTGATCTTGAAATGTGAATGGGTGCTGAAAGAAGTCATTCTAGTCCATCATAAAATATTACCCATCAGAAAGGTTTACTACTGTACTGGAATCTGGTAGGTTAACCAAAAATTACATTCTTGCCAAGCAGGGAATATTACTGGATTAAAAAATAATAATCCAATAGGCTAAGAAAAAACTTGGTTCATGGGCCAACCCCAATGCCCCTGCAGAGACAAACGCCCCATAAGGGAGATAATTAATACTGTATCCTTCATTCAATTCCACCACATCTTCCTGCTCCTGCCTCTGCTGTTGGTACCAGAACAGGTGTTTTCCTGGGTTTTCCTCATTATGATTTTGCCCAACTGCACTGGACTGAACCTCTCGTTCTCTCTGCCATGGGCTCAAATACATGATTGTACTTTGCATATCTGTAACATTTCTGCAGGGTTTCTAAAAATGAGATGTCACTCCCATATTGGAGGTGAATTGATTACCTGTGTTCCTTCTCTTCTATTCCACTCCCCCCAGGAAGAACCTCAGTACACCAATCTGGACTGCTCTCATTTATTCTCGGGCTGCCTATTGTCTGTAGCTATGCTGGTAACGTTAACATGGAGGACCAAATATCAACAGGCCCCCCAATAGCCCACCGATCTAAGAAAGGAAGGCTTGTGAGGTACCTTACTAGACAGCAAACACTTCACAGAGAACATATCACATATCAATGCTCAGTCTGTAGCAAAACCTTCAAGAGGAATTCACAACTCACTAAACATCAAATAACTCACACAGGTGAGAAACTACATATGTGTTCCATGTGTGGAAAGACCTTCAGGCGGTGCCAAGAACTTACTCGACATGAAAGAACCCACACAGGAGAGAAGCCATATACATGCTTTCAGTGTGGGAAGAGTTTTTCTTCTATCGAAAACCTTACTACCCATTCAAGAATCCACACAGGAGAAAAGCCATACACCTGTTTGCAGTGTGGGAGAAGCTTCACTCAAAAAGTTACTCTTACTACACATCAAAGAACCCACACAGGGGAGAAACCATTTTCATGTTTGCAGTGTGGGAAAAGCTACACTCAGAAAAGTACTCTTACTAGACATCAAAGAACCCACACAGGGGAGAAACCATTTTCATGCTTGCAGTGTGGGAAAAGCTTCACTCAGAAAAGTACTCTTACTAAACATGAAAGAACCCACACAGGGGAGAAACCATATTTATGCTCACAGTGTGGAAAAAGCTTTGCTCAGAAATCTGATCTTACTAGACATGAAAGAACCCACACAAGGGAGAAATTGTCCTGCCCAATGTGCGGAAAAAGCTTCACTCGGAAACCGCAGTTTACTAGACATCAAAGAACTCATGAAGTGAAGACACCATAGATATGCTTGGAGGGTGGAGAGAGTTTCTATCCTTAATCACCCCTTCATGCACATGAAAGAAGTCACAGAAGGGAGACATTGTACGAATGCCTGCATTCTAGTGAGAGCTTTGACAATGAATCAAGTCTAAAGGAACATGAGAAAAAATACACAAAGAAGAGCAAACCTGACTACTTGGAGTTTGGAAAGAGCTTCTGTCACAACACATGCTACTTTTTGATTTGTCACCATGTAACTATGACCTTGAGTGTTCTACACTTCTGAGCCGTGGGAGCTTCATGGTCTCGAGCACATTTAAGGGGCTGCTCAATGAGGAACTCCATGGTGGTTTTAATTGTGGTTTTAAAAAAATTGTATATTGAACTGGGTTCAATGTTTTTAAATGCTTTGATTAAAAAAGGAAGATAAATGTGATCTGAAGCTTTTCCTATTGATGGCATTGCAAGCTGGCATTGCAGCTATCATCTTTTGAGGCATCCGAGCATTCAGCTGCAGTGGAACAGAAATGTTTGCTGCTTTTTAGTTGTTTTTTAATCTCAGTATTGGAATGTTTTTACTGTGCTTTCTAATAAAGTCACATTATTTTACTCAATTTGTATTTAAGTGGTCCATAACAACCCTATATCCAACCATTGCTTGTCCCTTGCTAAGTGAGCCCAAAAGGTGCCTTTTTAGAGGGGTGGTTATCTTTATTTAGCAGGGGGAGAGCAATTGACCTTATCCATCCCCAGCACAGCATCCCTCCAGTGGCTGTTGCTGGTGTCCTACTTAACTAAAAAAAATATTGTGAGCCACCTGTGGAGAGGGATCCATTTTATTTATTTCGTTTGTACGTCCCTATGTTAACCACTTCGGAAACCTTTGTCAAAACCAGGATCCCAAATCTGGTATTCGGTAGGCAGACACCCTCTGTAGGTTCAACTTTCATGGAGGGTTTTTAAAGCCATGATAAAGTTTGCTGTGGAGTCGGTTTCGACTCCTGGCGACCACAGATCCTGTGGTTGTCTTTGGTAGGCTACAGGAGGGGTTTACCATTGTCTTCTGCACAGCTTACCCTCAGCAACCACCTATGTCTATCAGCATCTTCCTATGTCGCTGCTGCCACCTGATATAGTTGTAGTAGCAGCGGGGATTCGAACCGGCAACCTCTGGCTTGCTAATCAAGTATGGCCCTTTATAGTAGTTAACATTTGGTGTGTGACACCAGTAGACTGGCAGGGTTTTGTCTCTTACCCACCTGCCCTCAGACTTCGGGGTTGGATTTTATTGGGCAATCCTTGTGTTAGGACAAGGGAAAATGTCTAGTACATGGAAATCCCTCACATTTCTATTTTCTGTGCTATTTTCTTCAAATAGATCTTTTTAAAAATCAACAATGCAGTTCATTGGCCCGTTTTAGACTGTTGTGATGTAGGATGGATTGTGGCACATTCATTGCTCAGTAGGATCACCTTCAGCTGCACAGTGTGGAAATGGTGGCGGAAACGGCGTCTCAGCACCACAGCATACCCTCAGTAACCACCCAACAACCTACAGAAAACCTCCTGCCAGAAACCCACCCGTGAGGGAGGGGTCACCCTGCTTGGCATTTGCATCCTCTGAGTACTGTGGGAATTAGTGAAGAAAGAAAGGGCCAAATCCCCACCCAACCATATATCTATAATTGGGTAGGCAGACCCCCTCTGTAAATGGATGCAGGGAAGTATCTTAAAGCCATGGTAGTGGCCCTTCAAAGTAGTTCAAGGTCTGATGTCTGACACCAGTAGACTGAAAGGTTTTCCTCTCCCCACCACTGAAGTCTTTGTTTTTGGATTTTATTGGGCCATCTCTTCATTTGTGGTGGGTCTCTTGAGAAGTAAGTGTGTGTGTGTGTGTGTGTGTGTGTGTGAGATTGTGTGTTCAAGGGAAACATCTAGTACATTTTTTCCTTGAAGTATCAGCTTTTTGTTCATTAAAATACAATTTCAGGCTAAGGAGGTGCAAAATGTTTCAGTGTCAGGAGGTTTTGTCTTGCAAGGGGTGTTTTGAGTCCTTCAAACTTGAAACAAAATTCCTTTTATTTAAAGGGCCTTTTCAAGCTCTGAACAAAGGAACCCCATTTCGATTTGAAACATTTCATGCACCTGGGAGCTACCCATAGTGTGTTTCAAGTTTCCCTATTGTTGTCTATGGCTGAAACACTCGAAAATTTTCGAGTTATGTTTCATCAAAACAACCAGCGGTTCTGATGAAACGTTGTCACTTTCTGTGTTTTGTTTTCAGCTCGAAATAAAATGCAAAATCTGTTTCATGCACATTCCTATTTTAGATTTTGGTAGTGAAAGATGAATTGTGGCAGATGACGAGTTCTGCCTAGGTCCTGCCTAGGATCATTTTCGGAGCAATATGCTAAAATTATTATAAATGGGGAACTATCAAATAATTGTAAAATACAAAAAGGAACTAGACAAGGTTGTCCACTTTCTCCATTACTTTTTATATTAGTTCTGGAAGTGCTTTGTAGAAATATCAGAGAAGATGAACAAATACAAGGTCCGAAAGTAGGGAAACCGGAGTATAAACTTAGATCTTTTGCAGATGATGTGGTGTTTTTTCTTGAAAATCATTAGAGAAGATCAGAAGGCTCTTAGAAAAAATAGAAGAATTCTGCCAATTGGCTGGGTTTTATATAAATAAGACTAAAACGAAGGTGTTGACAAAAAATATGGACCAGAAATCCAAGGATAGACTCTATGAAATAAGCGAATTGAAAGTGGAGAAGAAAATTAAATATCTGGGGGTTTGGCTGACAAACAATAATTCTTTGTTGTTCTCAAATAATTATATTAAAATATGGAATACAGTGAAAACTGATCTACAAAGATTGTCCAATATGAATTTCTTTAATGGGAAGAATTTCAGTGGTGAAAATGAATGTCTTGCCTAAAATGTTATTTCTTTTTCAGATTATTCCTATAAGCAACACTTTAACTTGTTTTAAACAATGGCAGAAGGACATAACTAAGTTTGTTTGGCAAGAGAAAAACCAAGAATTAATTTTCAGAATTTAACAGATGCAAAGGAAAGAGGTGGTCTTACCCTACCAGACTTAAGGTTGTATTTTGTTGCTGTTCGTTTGACGTGGTTAAAAGAATGGATAACATTAAGAAATCCTAGAATATTTGATCTGGAAGGATTTGATAGAAGGTTTGGATGGCATTCATATTTGTGGTACAAAAAAAGTAAAATACATAAATATTTTTTGAATCACTATGTAAGAAGGAGCTTAATGAGGGACTGGCTAAAATATAAAAATTGGCTGGAACCTAAAACTCCGTTATGGGTATCTCCGATCGAAGCTTTAACACGTAAAGAAGTAAATATGCAAATGCAATGGGGTACTTATAGGGATCTGTTATATTTTCAAGAAAAGGACTGTAAGCTAAAAAGTTTAACTGAAGTACAAAATTTGGTCAGTGATTGGTTTCAGTACCATCAGCTAAATGAAGTTTATAAGAAGGATCTTAAAGTTGGATTTGAGGATCAGATGTCGAGATTTGAGAAGGAGCTATGTGAAAATGATGAAAAATTAGTTCCTAAAATGTATAAGCTCTTGCTTTTGGAAGAGACAAGAGATGAAGTGGTTAAAACGACTATGGTAAAGTGGGCTCAAGTTGCGGGGTGCAATATAGAAATGGCAGCATGGGAAAAATTATGGAAAACTGATTTAAAGTTCACTGCATGTTATGTTTTAAAAGAAAATTACTATAAAATGATGTATAGATGGTATTTGACACCAAAAAAACTGGCACTAATGTATAAAAATGTTTCAAACAAATGTTGGAAATGTGGACACTCTGAAGGAACCTTTTTTCATATGTGGTGGACCTGTAGGAAGGCTAAGGCCTATTGGGACATGATATACAGGTTGAACTCGAAAAATTAGAATATCGTGCAAAAGTTCATTAATTTCAGTAATGCAAATTAAAAGGTTAAACTGATATGAGATAGTCACATTACATGCAAAGCAAGATAAGTCAAGCCTTAATTTGTTATAATTGTGATGATCATGGCGTACAGCTCATGAGAACCCCAAATCCACAATCCCAGAAAATTAGAATATTACATGAAACCAATAAAACAAGGATTGTAAATAGAACAATATCGGACCTCTGAAAAGTATAAGCATGCATATGTATTCAGTACTTGGTTTGGGCCCCTTTTGCAGCAATTACTGCCTCAGTGTGGCGTGGCATGGATGCTATCAGCCTGTGGCACTGCTGAGGTGTTATGGAAGACCAGGATGCTTCAATAGCAGCCTTCAGCTCTTCTGCATTGTTTGGTCTCATGTCTCTCATCCTTCTCTTGGCAATGCCCCATAGATTCTCTATGGGGTTCAGGTCAGGCGAGTTTGCTGGCCAATCAAGCACAATAATCCCATGGTCATTGAACCAGGTTTTGGTACTTTTGGCAGTGTGGGCAGGTGCCAAGTCCTGCTGGAAAATGAAGTCAGCATCCCCATACAGCTCGTCTGCGGAAGGAAGCATGAAGTGCTCCAAAATCTCCTGATAGACGGCTGCGTTGACCCTGGACCTAATGAAGCACAGTGGACCAACACCAGGAGATGACATGGCTCCCCAAATCAACACAGACTGTGGAAACTTCACACTGGACTTCAAGCATCTTGCATTGTGTGCCTCTCCATTCTTCCTCCAGACTCTGGGTCCTTGGTTTCCAAATGAGATGCAAAAGTTGCTCTCATCAGAAAAGAGGACTTTGGACCACTGAGCAACAGACCAGTTCTGTTTTTCTTGAGCCCAGGTAAGACGCTTCTGACGTTGTTTGTTGTTCAGGAGCGGCTTGACAAGAGGAATACGACATTTGAAGCCCATGTCCAGGATCCGTCTGTGTGTGGTGGCTCTTGATGCACTAACTCCAGCCTCAGTCCACTCCTTGTGAAAGTCCCCAACACTTTTGAATGGCCTTTTCCTGACAATCCTCTCCAGGCTGTGGTCATCCCTGCTGCTTGTGCACCTTTTTCTTCCACACTTTCCCCTTCCACATAACTTTCTATTGATGTGCTTTGATACAGCACTTTGGGAACATCCAACTTCTTTTGCAATCACCTTTTGAGGCTTTCCGTCCTTATGGAGGGTGTCAATGATGGTTTTCTGCACAACTGTCAAGTCAGCAGTCTTTCCCATGATTCCTAATGAACCAGACTGAGAGACCATTTAAAGGCTCAGGAACCCTTTGCAGGTGTTATGGATTGATTAGCTGATTGGAGTGGGACACCTGGAGCCTACTGTTGAACCTTTTCACAATATTCTAATTTTCTGGGATTGTGGATTTGGGGTTCTCATGAGCTGTACGCCATGATCATCACAATTATAACAAATTAAGGCTTGACTTATCTCGCTTTGCATGTAATGCGTCTATCTCATATATCAGTTTCACCTTTTAATTTGCATTACTGAAATTAATGCACTTTTGCACGATATTCTAATTTTTCGAGTTTCACCTGTACAATGAGTTAAAGAAAATATTTAAAATGACATTTCCTAAGAAGCCAGAATCCTTCCTGCTGGGGATAACACAAGGAGTATTTTCTACAACTAATTTAACATTTTTTATGTACGCTTCCACGGCGGCCAGAATAATATATGCACAGAAATGGAAAAGCAATGAACTGCCTTCAAAAGAAGATTGGCTGATAAAAATTTTGGATTATGCGGAGATGGCAAAACTTACAATATTGATAAGAGACCAAAATTTAGAATGCTTTAAAGAAGATTGGAAACCATTCTTGCTGTTTTTAAAGAACTATTTTCCTACTATTGATTTTACAACAGGGTTTGAAATGTAGTAATAAGTGCAGGTTGGGTAGATTAAAATCGTGTTTGTAAGGTTTAAATTTATGTTTTGAATTATTATTATAGCAAGGGTTAACTCTATAACTGATTATTCACGAGGAGGTGTGAGCGGGAAGTCCATATCTGTTTATTTGTTGTGATTATTGTTAAAATTAATTTTTTAAAAAAGGATCATCTTCAGCTGTACAGAAACTGCCTCCTCAGAGAGGGCAATGGTGGCTCAGATGCTTGGAGCTGCCGAGCGGGGCCAGACACCTCCTGTTATATTGCTAACCTGAGAAGAGAGAGAGAGATTCCTACCTGAAACCCACCCTTGGTGGAGGGGTTACCCTGCTTGGCATTTGCATGCTCTGAGTGGTGTGGGAATTGAGTGAAGAAATTGTCTCTGAGCATATGCAGAGTTCAGACTTCCTCAGAGGAATAGCTGTAAACCTGGGCAGGACTGAAAGAGGGAGCTAAGGAGGTCTGTAAGGAAACCCAGAAGCCTCCCCCCCCCGCCCAACAACCAGTATAAATTAGGAGAGGGAGAGAGAGAGATGGGTTCTTGCCAGTGGCTGAGACGGACCAACGGTGGCCCGTGTGCAGCCGCCGTGGTCGCCCCACGGGTGACACGTCAGACGCGGGGGTGGCATGTCCGGGCAACGAAGCGAGGCCCCTGCTTGGGCACCGCCCGGGTTCTTGGAATCCGTTCACCCAATGATAGCTCCACCCCTGGTTCTTGCCATGAAAAACAGGCTTTTTGGGTAGCACTGGCTAGTTAATATGGCACATAGGTGTTGAAGGCCCTTTCAAGCGTAGGTAATGGCCCTGTAGTGTAGACTATGGGAGGGGGAAATTCAACGAGACTGGATAATGTGGGAAGGCAGAGAAGAAGGTAGAGAGCTGAAACCTCCATGTTTTTAATATGAAAGTCTCCTGTGAGGGAGAACATGTTGAAAGAGGCAGTCTGTGTGGAGAAACCTCATGCAAGGCTCCCTAGAGTGTTTGTGTATTGTTGATTCTAGCATGGAATGCTGAATCCCCAGTAATCCTTTGAGCTTCACTTGATGACTGTAAAACCACTCCTCAGAATAGGCATTAGGTGGCTTTCTTTGTGAACAGATTCATACAGCTTTGTCATTTTAATACAACAATCCATGGGTGTGCCTTGTAATGTGTATCCCAGTGCCCAGCTGATTGGCTGGGCAGCGGGCGGACCTGATTGGCTGAGGTGCACCTAGTAGGATTGTTAGCCGCTGCAGTGGCAGGCCTGGTCGCAGAGGCCAGAGGTAGTGGCAGACCCAGCCCAGCTGCGGAGGAAAGGCTGGGGGGGGGAGGAGAGAAAGTGGGGAGGGGCAGAATTGGCAGTGGGGAGGAGAGCCTGGAAGTGCAGACTGGGGCAGAAGGTGGGGGAAAGAGATAACCTCCAGCCCCAAAGAGCGCACAGATGCTCTGTGCGGGGTCGGCTAGTAATAAAATAATTATTGTATTGACAGAGGGAATGTCACTCTATTGATCCTCTTGGATCTTATGGAGGCTTTCGATACCATCAACCATTCTATCCTTCGGGGGTCGCCTAAGGGAGTTGAGATTGAATGGCACTCTGTCACAGTGGTCCTTACCTACCTCTCTGGCAGATTCCAGATGGTGTCACTTGGAAACTGTTGCTCTGCAAAATGGGATTTAATATATGGAGTTCTAGAAGTCTCCATACCGTCTCCAATGCTCTTTAACATCTACATGAAATCACAAGGTTTTACCAATAAGCTGATGATACCCAAATCTATAATTTCTCCATATCATTTTCATCATGGCATAACTTCCCAAAATGTCTAGCTGGAAGTGGTAATGGGCTGGATGAGGAGGAACAAACTGAAATAGAATCCAAATAAGATGGAGGCACAGACTGAGGGGTGGGGACCAGAACCCAAGAGATGGTTATGATCTGTCTGTCCTGGATGGGGTTACACTCCCCCAGAAAGTTCAACTATGTAGATTGGGACTGCTCCTGAATCCAAAACCCTCTCTGGTCTCTCAGGTTGAAGCAACAACGAGGGGCTCTTTTTTCAGCTTTGGCTGATATGTCAGCTACATCCATTTCTCTGAGCCTCTCCCTGGTGTCCCAGGCTGAGGCAGTGGCCAGATGTGCCTTCTATCAGCTTTGGCTAATACACCAGGTGTATCCGTTTCTTGAGATAAATGACCTCAGAACAGTGGTACATATGCTGGTAACCTCCAGACTGGATTACTGCAATGCGCTCTATGTGGGGCTGCCCTTGTGTGTAGCCTGGAAGATACAATTGGTCCAGAATGAGGCAGCCATGTTGGTCTCTGGGTCATCTCGGAGATACCATTTTACTCCTGTATTGAAAGATCTACACTGGCTGCCGATTGGTTTCTGGGCAAGATACAAGGTGCTGGTTAAAACCTATAAAGCCCTAAACGGCTTGGGCTCTGCTTTCTCGACTTCTGCCCCCAAGCTTTGGCATGCACTCCCTGCTAAAATAAGAGCCTCCCCATCTCTGACAATTTTTAAAAAGTCTTTAAAGATGCATCTAGTTGTATGATCTGTGGAGAATTAAAAATTCAAATGCAAAGGAATATACCTATTTCTCTGAAAGATACAAATCCCTCTCAAGGATAGACGTGGTCTGCACATCCAAATCTATTATGTTGTATATGAAAAGAATGGATATTATGCCCAGAACTTTTTCAGATCATAACGCAATTTGCTTCACATGGAAGAAGAGGGGAATGGTATCCTTTCGCTGGAGTCTGAATGGGTTTCTTTTTAGGTGGATGTGGGCGTGGTATAAACGTTTGGCCAGTCGCAGTACTACTACTACTTGAACTTGTGGTGTGTGGGCACTGCACACTGCGACTTGGCTGGCACGGCTCAGCATCTGTCATGTCAGCTCAGCTAGAGGTGGAAGGGGGGAGGGTAGGGATGAGCACAGATGATGAACCAGGTAGGTGACCAACCATGGGGCAACCACGGTAATCAATCACCCTGCTCAACTTCCAGCTCGGGATAGCCAAGCAGGGGGAGGTTGATCTTGAGAAAGACAAACTGCTCCACCAGACCAGCGTCCTAGTGGGAGTGAGAGGGTGCCACCACATCCCCAGCACGTGAGAACACCCGCTCGCTCTGGACACTGGTTGGGGGGCAGGAGAGGAGGCGCACAGCAACCACCGCCAGGTCCGGTCAGACTTGGCGGTGGTTCGCCCAGAACTCTGCGCAGTCCAAGCTGTCTTCCTCCATAGGCGGCTCCTCCAAGTTCTGCGCAACGCATTGCTCAGCACTGGAGGGGGGCCTGGCAGGTCGAGCCTCCCGCACACCAGGCAAGGCGCCAAGGCACACCCGCTGAAACCACTGGGCGGATTTCATGGTGGGAGCAAGTGGCTACTGCGTTGGCGCTGCCTTGGATGCCATGCTGCTTGACTGGGAAGAGGAAGGGGAAGGGGAAGCTGACGCCGGCTGGACCCCCACACTGCTACTGGGTGCGGGTCGGGCAGCAGGGGAGTGCCCCCACACCACTACCAACCACCTGGGCCCTAGCGGCCTCCTTCTCCCTCACCTTCTGTACCAGGAGGTCCCTCCACCCGGGCAAGTCGCTGGCACTAACGACATTGCCCTTGATGGCTGGGTTGCAGTGACACTCCCCCCTGCTTCCCAACTCATCAACCAGCCAGAGCATGACCCTCTGGCGTGGTCAGAGAAGCCTGGAGTTCGCCCATCAGCTTCTCCAGTACCAGAGCTGTGGGCAGCGCCTGGCTCAAGGGAGTGGTGTCGGCATACAAGCCCTTTGTG
This sequence comes from Hemicordylus capensis, assembly GCF_027244095.1. NCBI lineage: Eukaryota > Metazoa > Chordata > Lepidosauria > Squamata > Cordylidae > Hemicordylus > Hemicordylus capensis. The sequence goes on along the minus strand of NC_069658.1, from coordinate 244,736,834 downwards.
GCAAACTTGAAGGGCTCGACTGCCAACACCGCCTCAGACATCTGCTTCCACTCTGCATGCGAGAGGTCGCAGATGGCCAAGGACTCGTCCCTTGCCAGGGCGACAAGGGCTCTCTCCTGCTCCAACAGGCGCTGGAACAGGAGAAAGGTGGAGTTCCACCGCGTCTCCACATCCGTATGGATGAGATGGCGAGGAAGTCCAAGGTCATCCTGCTTCTGGCAAAGCAGTCTCCTAGACTTCTTGCTGCGGTGGAAGTGGGCAGCCAGCTTGCGAGCCTTCTCGACAAGCATGGCCATGGCAGCAACAGCACCATGGGGAGGGGGGGGGGTTGGTCTGGCCCTGGGACACCTTCAGCTCCTTAAGGCCGAGGGCATCGCTGACGGTCAGATGGAGCATGTGTGCCATACACTGTATGTTCACACAGCCCATGACAGTCTCGACAGCGGCGGTAACGTTGGATCCATTGTCAGTGACAATGAATCCCCTGGAGAGGTGTGGACACCCGCCAATCCACTCCTCTATCTGGCAGTCAAGTACGGTCGCCACCTCCTCCATGGTGTGCCTCGTGTCCATCGTCTCCCCGTACAGAACCGCCTACCTGCGCCGTAATGCAGCGGGAGCCATGCCAGACCTGGAAGCATTGCCCAAGGAGGTCCCCTCACTCTCTGGGCCCCACCAGTAGGCAGTGAGGGACCGGAAAGCAGCGTGCATCACACTGACACTGGTCCAGAGGTCAATCATGAAATGCATGCTGGTGCCAGCTGGAGCCACATGCAGCCCGGCCGACACGAGCTCCCTGCACCGGTGGTACAGGGAGGGGACCACGTTCCGGCTGAACGTGGACCTTGAGGGGATGATGTAGTCGGGCACAAGGTACTGGAGTATCCAGCGGAAGCCGGAGTTCTCGACCACCTAAAATGACTGGTCATTGGTGTAAATCATCTCCCCTATGAGGCGGGTGAGGTGATGATGATCCACATGAACAGTACGTTTGCTGCCCGACACCTGTGTCCACCGCTGGACTGGCAGTGTAGCCTGCTTTTTGGCTGGCGCAGGCACACAGCCCTTGTCCACCCTAGTGGCAGGTGCACAAGGCACACTAGTGCTGCCAGCCTGGCCAAGGAGACCTGTGTGGTGACGCGCCATGTGCCTCCACATGGGTGTCGTACCCAGGTGCCTTGCATACTTGCCACGGCTGACCTGCACCCTGCAATGGACACAGCGGGCATGGTTTGGGGCATTTTCAGGGATCTCAAAATGCTCCCAGACACTGCTGCACTTGCCCTCCTGCGCCCTGGGCGTATTCTTAGGCCTCTTTTTGCTGGGTTGCTGCAGTCTGGGGTGGGGGCGGCCGCCGATGCCTGCCCACTGCTGCCACCCAACCCGCCCCTTCCGCCCTCTGTGTGAGAGGAAGGGCCTGGCTCCACTGGCAGAGGAGAGGCAGGCCTCTCCTCCACCACCTTGGCAGACCCTTCCTCAGAGTGGTGGGCTTCATGAGGGGGGGACCCACTGAGCAGCAAAACTATAGGAGGAAGGGCCCCAAGAGGGAGGGAGAACCTGTCTGCATGGCTGCCAGCTGTAAGATCCTGACCACCCTCTGCCTGCTCTCCTGCACCAGCAGTCTCCTGGTGCCACCGAGGTACCCACCACAGCCCTAGTGCCTCTGCCTCTGCGATTGCCAGCAGCAGGCTGGGGAAAATCGAGCCTGAGGACAAACCCCTCAGCTGGGGCAAAGAATTGTGCAATGGGGAGGACCGAGGTATTCTCAGGCTCCCCGCGTCCTCTCCCTCCTCTGTGCACCACAGCCGCCGCAGGCACAGCCCGGGCCTGGCCTCTCCCACCTCTGCCTGCCAACCTTCTGCAAGGCCTGGCCACAACATGGCGCAAAAAAAGCAAATTAATTGGGAGGCGGCGGGAAGGAAATTTGATGGAAAAAAGCCAATTGTGGGAAGTGAAAACTTTTTGCTGTGGGGGAAAGAAAGCCAATTGAGATGAGGGGGAGGGGAACCTTTGGAACTTGGGGTCAGGTGGGAAGCCAATTGGGGATGGGGATGGGTATTTAATTTTGGACCCCTGGGTTGGTGGGTGGCACGGGAAGTTACCAGGTGGAGTAGTTGTGGGGGGGAGTCTTTTTAGTATGGGGAAAATGGAAGGGGGGGGAGGGCACAGCACCTACCGGGGAGGGACGCAGTCAAAGTTTGGGTCGGAAGAACCTGAAAATCAAATGAAACCCTTCTTTAGTGAACAGTGTGTGGATTGGGTTGGGGGGGATTTTAAGTAATACTGCGGTACAAGCAACCTTGCCTATTTTAAAATAGCACTTTAACAAAACCCACCCACTCCACCCAAAGCAAGCAAGCAAAACACAAAAACATCATATATCATAACAACAATGACCTGGGGTGGGGAACCTGTTTAAACAAGAAACAACCTGCAATAAAAGCAACAACAACTATTGCTTTAGCAACAAAACAGTACATCTCAAAGTGTCCCTCCCCACATCCAAATGCATTTCAAAAAACAGGTGTCCCTATTTAAAACCGCCAACTAGGGAAAGGGGACAACAAAAGGTACTCACACATGTGCACGATGATACACACTCACCACTCCTCTTCCGGTCCTTCCCCTGCCACTCACTGCTTGTCACAGACGCGCCGCCAACCAGCCACCCCTGGGCTGGGACACACATAGGGTGGCCACCACCATGGGGCACAGGCAGCCGGGGTGGGTCAAGGACGTTTAGAGGGGTAGAAGGAGCCAACACTATTTGTGTGACTCAACTCACCCCAAGCAGAGACAAATAAAATAAAATACTTTGGAAAAAAACTGATGGCAGGGACCAGTGAGGTCTGTGGTACTTTGTGGTTGCAGCTGTGGGAAGAAGGGATGGATGACAGATGGAGAGAGAGAGAGAGAAGCAGAGAAAGAGAGAGAGCAAAGTCAGAGAGAGTGAAGAAGTGGAGATTCAGAGACAGAGAGAAAATAAGAGAAAGAGAGAAAGGAGAGAGAGAGACAGAGAAAAAGAGAGAGAGAGAGTAAGAGCAGCACGGAGGGGAGGCGGTGTGATGGAGCAGGGAGAGGGGATTCAGGGGGACAGCAGCAGCAGCAGGCCCAAGAGCCGAGGTCCAAGAGAGGGGGGGTGTTGGGGGTATTAGTGTCAAGGGGAGGGGAGTGTGTTGGGAGGGAGGCAGGGGGCAGCAGGAGTGGCGTGGGGTGGGGATCAGGACCCAAGGGGCACAAGCAACAAGTGGGCAGGAAGCAACACATGACAATAGCCAACCAGATATAAAAACAAAAAAATAATAATGAGTGCAAAGGGAAAAACAAGCGGGGTTCAAGGATCAAAGGGGGGACGGCAGCAACAGAACACACCAGGAACTCTTGCAGAGCAAATATTGAAACAAAGTTTAAAAGCACAGCAGCAACCCAAAATCCTGAACAAAACCAGGCTTGGGCAGGCAGCAGCAACAGAGGGTGGGTGGAGGTTGAGTGGGGGTGGGGAATCTGGGTGGGGGAGGGTGGAGGGTGGGAGCAGGAGTGGTGTGGGGTGGGGTGGGGATCAGGAGGACCCTAGGGGCACACAAATCAATAATTAAATCACACAGCAATCAATATATAAATTAACAGCAGCAGCAGCAACAAGACAATAATCAGGAATCAAATCAATCCAAACAATATATAATCAAGTCAATGAAATAAAACCCAGGCACCGGCAGCAGAAGGAAATAAAACCCAGGCACCGGCAGCAGAAGGAGCAGAGAGGGGCAGATGTGTGGCACACAGGAGGAGGAGGAGGGTGAGGGTGGGTCACAGGGCAGGGAGACCAGGCTGGGCTGCAGGGCCTAGGCCGCCAGCCAGGGACTGGCCTGGCCTGGGAGGGATAGGATGGAGATTGGATAGGAGATGGGATGGGAGCAGGAACAGGGAGAGACTAGAGGCAAAAGGCAAAAACAACAATAATTTTTTAAAAAACTGAAAACAAGGAACAAAAACAAAGCACAGATAAAAGTAAATGAAACCAATGCAGGTGGATGGAGATGTGTGTGTGTGTGTGCAAATGATAAAAGACGAGGAATGAAAGAATAAATGGATGAGGAAAAAAGGAGGACAACAGAACAACAAGAATATGGGAAAAGAAGAGTAAGTAGTAACAGAGACAGACACAGGGCAGAGAGTGGATGGACAAAAGAAAGAAAAGACAAGACAAAAGCAGCAGGAGGTAGGAGGACACAGTCAAGGGACTCACAAGCAGACACCAGCAGCGAAGCAAGATCCAAGATGATAATCCCACAACTGCAGCCAAAGAGAATAGGTTTGAAACTTCCTCCATTGGGAGCCCCCACCTTTGCACTCCCCCCCCCCGGCCATTAGGGTGCCAGCTCTCAAACAGTGGCACAGCCAACAGCCTACCAGAGCGAAAGACTCATTCTGGCCAATCAAGGGATCAATCGCCCAGCCAATGCAATGCCTGAAATACAGCCTCACAAAATGGAGGCCAGGAGCAAAAGTTGGAAAAAAGGAGCCACAAAATGGAGGACACACAATTCAATCAATCCAGACACATTAGAGCCCTATGGCACATCCGAACCGCTTCACATTCGGTTCGAATTTGAACCGGTTCGGTTCGAAAAGAGCCTGGTCTGGTTCGAATTTGAACCATCGAACCAGGCTGGTTCGAATTCGAACCGGTTCGCACATCCCTACCTCTATACTGAAAACTGACTGGGTAATGGAAAATTATGTTCTGTTCCATCAGAAAATATTACTGGGTAAACAAATATTGGACAGGTGAAGATAAAGTATCAATACACCAGCCCTGGGCTGAAGAGATTGGGGGTTCTAACCAATTCATTGGAGGCCCATACCCCGCCCCCAATGATGCCCAATGATTGTAGACCCATAAAGAAGATAATTAATTTTGTACATATTATTCAGCTCCATGATAGCTTCCTGGTCCTGCCGCTGCTGTTGGTACCAGAAGTGATGTTTTTTCCACTTAAGGGTATCTAAAAATGACAATTTTTTAAAAGCACTTGAAAACCCACCTCTTCAGCCAAGCTTTTCCGGCTTCTTAAATGTTAAAGTTTAAACCTGTTTTTATTTTTTAGATTGCCTTAATTGTTTTAAGATTTAAATTACTTTATATTGTTGTTAACTGCCCAGAGATGAAGGTTTGGAGTGGTGTACAAATTTGACAGATAAATCAATAAATAAATTTGTCGCTGCATATTGGAGGTCACTTGCCTACCTAGGTTCATTCTCTTCTTCCCATTTCCAGATGAAGAGCCTCAACACAGCAGTCTGGACCACTGTCATTTATCCTGGGGCTGACTGTAGTCTGCAGCTTGGTTTTTGAGGGGACCAATGGAGGACCAAAACCCCACAGGCCCCCCAAGAGGGGAAAGGTCAGAAGAAACAGGTGATGGCCCTCATAACGTTCAGGGGACTGCACTCTGCAATGATCCTGAAGCACTCTTGGCTACTTCTAAGCAAGACCCCAGAGCCCAGCCATCAACAAAAGAGAGGGTTTTGAGGTGCCTTACTAGGCTTCTCGGAACAGAGAGAAGATATAGATGTTCAGTGTGTGACAAAACCTTTAGGAGGTGCCCACATCTTATTATTCACAAAAGAACCCATAAAGGAGTGGAACCATATAAATGCTTGGAGTGTGGAAAGAGATTTCCTCGTATCGAAAACCTTATTGCCCATTCAGGAACCCACACAGGTGAAAAGCTATATTCATGCTTGGAGTGTGGAAAAAGCTTTGCTCTGAAACAGCATCTTACTGGTCATCGAAGAACCTACATGGGGGGAAACCCTATTCATGTTCACACTGTGGAAAAGATTTTGCGTATAAAATTGATCATACTAGACATCAAAGAACCCACACAGGAGAAAAGCCCTACACATGGTTGCGGTGTGGAAAAAGCTTTGCTCAGAAAAAGAATCTTATTATACATGAACATAATGTATTTTCTGTGCTTACTAATAAAGTTGGATTATTTTTCTCAGTTTGTATTCCAGTGGCCCATGTAACAAGCCTGTTTCCAACCATTGCTAGTCCCTTGCTAATAGAGGAAAGAGCTGCTTTTTCAAAGTGGTGATTCTCTTTATTTAGCAGGGGGAGAGCAACTGACCCTATCCATCCCCAGCACAGCATCCCTGCAGTGGCAGTTGCTGGTGTCTATCTTATGTTTCTTTTTAGAAGGTGAGCCCTTGGGAGGTCATGGTATAAATATGCTTCAGCATCATCATCATCATCATCATTTTAGCAGCATATGCTGTCAGGAAATCCATAATCCAGGCATGATGATAATACCTGTTGTTGTTGTTATTAGTTATCATAGCAGTAGCAGGAGCTGTTACATCTTAGCCATAATCAAGCTATGATGTCAACAGCTTTGACTATCCTGCTATTTTGGGCCTACAACTCACATTACTGTCACAGTAGCTAGTAGTCAGGTATGATGGGAATTGTAGGCAACATCTGCAGGAGTTCTTCCTGTTGGAGATGGAGTTGTTTCTGTTGGTGATGCACCAACTATCCTAACGACCACTAGGGGCACTGTGAGTAGAGGTAGTTAGTGAGGGTCTCCTTACTGTTCATTGCTTCCATCTACTCTATGACTCCTGCTTTGACTCCTCAGGTACTTCCTGTAGTGAGTCAGTCCTCCTCAGCGTGGTGTAGTGGTTAGAGTGCTGGACTAGGACTGGGGAGACCCGAGTTCAAATCCCCATTCAGCCATGAAACTAGGTGGGTGACTCTGGGCCAGTCACTTCTCTCTCAGCCTAACCTACTTCACAGGGTTGTTGTGAAAGAGAAACTCAAGAATGTAGTACACCTCTCCAGGCTCCTTGGAGGAAGAGCGGGATATAAATGTAATACTACTAATAATAATCTCTCTCCCCCTACCTATTCATTATGTAGCTGATAGATGGGAGAGGTCTTTCCCAACTCAAATGTACTTCACCAATAAACTAATTTAGTTTAGACTCTACAGTGATTGCCATGCGTGTTACTTCAATCAATCAATCATGTTTATTTACGGTCATAGTCCAAAATTTAAAACATACATAATAATACACATGATATAATATATACATGATATAAACAGAAACATAGACTCATCCTAATCAGCTGTTTCCCGTTTGCATAATCTGGTTTACCATCTGCTGTCTAGAATTCTTAGCTACCTCACAGAACTTAGCAACTTTAAATGTTACTTCCTCCTTCTGATCAGAGAGCAGATAATTGACGTAAAATACATCTGTATGTCCTGGGAAGTCTCTTCTCTTTTAGTATCACTCTAAATTTACCTTCTAGTTCAGCTGAAGGTAGCACATTAAATCTGGCCAGTGTGAACATCCTGCGATACTTTGTAATGGTAATCTTATCCAGGTAATTTGCAGGTTTAGTATTATACATTTGTAGACCTAGGAAAACTTCTTCAGAGATTAAAGATCGATCAGTCTGCACTTCCATATTAGTCTTGCGCGAAAAAAACCCATTTCTAATAAACCATCCAGACTAAAGCCATATAAACTTATTGGCCAGATATTGACTGCTTCCAACTAGAGTTAAATTTATCAATAAAAATGAGGTGAGCAAGGCCTGTAGAAAAGAAAGACAATCTTAACCAGAAGCTGAGAATGGAAAACCACATCCGGGCTTCCATCTTAGGCATACCAGTTTCAACCCTCAATATTACATTGGGAACACATCTAGGGATCTGTAAAATAGATCTCAAACACTTTGTCTGAGCTACCTCTAGAGATATGCAGTTAGTATACGGGCCCAGCTGCGACCCAAAGAGCAACTGAGAGCAGGCTTTAACTATAAATAGCTTAAGAGCTGCTGGTACAAATTGAGCCCCATCTTGATGGAAATATGATTGGGTGGCAAATGCCGTCTGGAGTGGTAGGTTCCTTGGCACTTTGCTAAATAATCATAAACCCCAACAATGAGAAATTATGGTTCTTCATGCCTGGCCTTTAGTTCTCATCTCCTCAGGAATGGAGGAGTGTGTTCACATACCTGTCAAATTTACCCAGAAGTCCCAGCGAGCTATCAAGGAGTACTTCACACACAATTTGGGGTTCTCAGTGCACATTCAAGTGTAGCCCGATTTATGTCTGGGTAAAAGAAAAAAATACACTTTTTGAGTCAGCTCTCCGGGGCAATTTTGAACTTGGAGTAAAGCCTCTCAGTAAACCCACGGTAAAGTCTGCTGTCTGGGAAAGCTTCCAAAAATTGGTAGGAAGACTCCCCTTTGTCTAGAGAATCTAAAAAGAAAGACAGGAGAGACACCAGCAACAGCTACTGAAGAGATGCTGTGCTGGGGCTGGATAGGGCCAGTTGCTAAACCCCTGCTCAATAAAGAGAACCATCACTTTAGAAAGGTGCCTCTTTGATCAGTTAGCAGGGGAAACTGAGCTGGGGACATTCTTGGCTGTTTTGACTTTACTTCCCCAAAGAGGGTAAGGGTCCCCACCTGCCTTCGCTTTCTTCTTGCTGTGAAGTACAACTCCTAGAAAGCACTGCAAGCCTCAAAGAAACAACTAACAGCTGGCTCCTTTTAACCTGAGCATATTGTGGAGGGTGGAGGCATTGAAATCTCTGGCTGCTCTCTTGCATAAATTTCCCATCTCCTGCCTTGGGTAGTGGCTGCTTTTTCTTCTGTGGGAATTTGGTAAGTTTGCTTTCCCAAAGAAAAGAGAAGAAACAAGGGAATCCTTGCCTGGAGAGGGAGGAATACGGGTAGGCAGAGAAAGGAATAGACTTCCCTCATGGCAGGGCAAGAGGTGGGAGAGCTTGGAACTTTCTGCATTTAAAATCCTGGGGTGGGGGATGTCCTTGTGGGAGCCCCTTCTAAGGTTAGGCTTTGTGGAAGCTGCAGAAGAGAGAGAAAGATTTGCAGCCTGACTATTTATTCCTTACATTTCTAGCTGATCTTGGAACTCCAAGTAACCTGTACAGGCTTCTTGAAGCATCTCGGCAAATATGAGGCTCAGAGTCATTTGGTAGGCATGAAATATCTATTAAGTATACCTTTAGACCGCCTGTCACCAAAGGCTCCTGAGTAAACCAATCCAGGTCTCCAGAAAAGCCTTAGATAGTGTTGTTTGTGCTATTTGGCATCCAAATAACTCTGAAATGAAAAGAGGGAAAGACTACAGTGGTGTTGTGTGTTAAGGCAAATTTCAAGTGCTTTGCAATGCCTGGAGAATTGGCAAGAAAAGAGCATTCTCAGCTCAGTCTCAATTCCTAGCCTGTGCCCTAACCCTGACAGAATAATGAGAAATTATGGCCCAGTACTTCAGCAAGCATTACCCATCAGAAAAGCTCCCCCTGATATTGAAATGTGAATGGGTGCTGAAAGAAGTCATTCTAGTCCATCATCAAACATTACCCATCAGAAAGGTTTACTACTGTACTGGAATCTGGTAGGTTAACCAAAAATTGAATTCTTGCCAAGCAGGGAATATTACTGGAATAAAAAATAATAATCCAATAGGCTAAGAAAAAATTTGGTTCATGGGCCACCCCCAATGCCCCTGCAGAGACAAACGCCCCATAAGGGAGATAATTAATACTGTATACTTCATTCAATTCCACCACATCTTCCTGCTCCTGCCTCTACTGTTGGTACCAGAACTAGTGTTTTCCTGGGGTTTCCTCATTATGGTTTTTCCCAACTGCACTGGACTGAACCTCTCGCTCTCTCTGCCATGGGCTCAAATACATGATTGTTCTCTTCATATCTGTAACATTTCTACAGGGTTTCTAAAAATGAGATGTCACTCCCATATTGGAGGTGAATTGATTACTTGTGTTCCTTCTCTTCTATTCCACTTCCCCCAGGAAGAACCTCAGTACACCAATCTGGACTGCTCTCATTTATTCTCGGGCTGCCTATTGTCTGTAGCTATGCTGGTGACATTAACATGGAGGACCAAATATCAACAGGCCCCCCAATAGCCCAACGATCTAAGAAAGGAAGGCTTGTGAGGTACCTTACTAGACAGCAAACACTTCACAGAGAACATATCACATATCAATGCTCAGTCTGTAGCAAAACCTTCAGGAGGAATTCACAACTCACTAAACATCAAACAACTCACACAGAAGAGAAACTATATATGTGTTCCATGTGTGGAAAGACCTTCAGGCGATGCCAAAACCTTACTCAACATGAAAGAACCCACAAAGGAGAGAAACCATATACATGCTTGCAGTGTGGGAAGAGTTTTTCTTCTATCAAAAACGTTACTGCCCATTCAAGAATCCACACAGGGGAAAAGCCATACACCTGTCTGCAGTGTGGGAAAACCTTTAGTCAGAAACAGCATCTTACTGGACATCAAAGAACCCACACAGGGTAGAAACCATATTCATGCTCGCAGTGTGGGAAAAGCTTCACTCAGAAAATTAATTTTAATACACATGAAAGAACCCACACAGGGGAGAAACCATATTCATGCTTGCAGTGTGGGAAAAGCTTCACTCAGAAAATTAATTTTACTACACATGAAAGAACCCACACAGGGGTGAAACCATATTCATGCTTGCAGTGTGGAAAAAGCTTTGTTCACAAAACTTATCTTTCTAAACACAAAAGAACCCACACAGGGGAGAAACCATATTTATGCTCAAACTGTGGTAAAAGCTTTGCTCAGAAATCTGATCTTACTAGACATGAAAGAACCCACACAATGGAGAAGTCATTGTCCTGCCCACTGTGCGGAAAAAGCTTCACTCGGAAACCGCAGTTTACTAGACATCAAAGAACTCATGAAGTGAAGACACCATAGACATGCTTGGAGGGTGGAGAGACTTTCTATCATTAATCAACCCTTCATGCACATGAAAGAAGTCACAGAAGGGAGACATTGTAAAATGCCGGCTGCATTCTGAGCTTTGATGATGAATGAGGACTAAGTGAACATGAGAAAATACACAAAGAAGAGCAAACCTGACTACTTGGAGTTTGGAAAGAGCTTCTGTCACAACACATGCTACTTTTTGCTTCAAGCAGTCAACACAGGCAAAATTTCAGTCTTTTTGTCACCATGTAATTATGACCTTGAGTGTTCTACACTTCTGAGCTGTGGGAGCTTCATCGTCTCGAGCACATTTAAGGGGCTGCTCAATGAGGAACTCCATGGTGGTTTTTATTGTGGTTTTTTAAAAATTGTATATTGAACTGGGTTCAATGTTTTTAAATGCTTTGATTAAAAAAGGAGGAGAAATGTGATCAGAAGCTTTTTACATTGATGGCATTGCAAGCTGGCATTGCAGCTATCATCTTTTGAGGCATCCGAGCATTCAGCAGCAGTGGAATAGAAACGTTTGCTGCTTTTTAGCTGTTTTTTAATCTCAGTATTGGAATGTTTTAACTGTGCTTACTAATAAAGTCACATTATTTTACCCAAATTGTATTTAAGTGGTCCATAGCAACCCTATTTCCAACCATTGCTTGTCCCTTGCTAAGTGAGCCCAAAAGGTGCCTTTTTAGAGAGGTGGTTATCTTTATTTAGCAGGGGGAGAGCAATTGACCTTATCCATCCCCAGCACAGCATCCCTCCAGTGGCTGTTGCTGGTGTACTGCTTAAATAAAAAAATATTGTGAGCCATCTGTGGAGAGGGATTCATTTTATTGATTTCTTTTGTATATCTCTATGTAAACCACTTCGGAAACGTTGGTCAGAGCAGTAGATTCTTCCAGGAAGCCAGTATATTGGGGCATGGTTGTGTTAACTCTTCCCTTTTCTCCCAGCCCAAGGCTGCCCAGCTTTGCCTCTCCAGCTAGTTTTGGATTACAACTCCCATCAACCTCTGCCACAGTGGCCAATAGTCAGAGGGGGATGGGAGTTGTAGGCAACATTTGCGGGTAGGCCAAAGTTGTTTAGCCCTGGCCCAACTCCAAATCTGGTATTCGTTAGGAAGACCCCCTCTGTAGGTTCAGCTTTCATGGAGGGATTTTAAAGCCATGGTAAAGTTTGCTGTTGAGTCGGTTTCGACTCCTGGCGACCACAGATCCTGTGGTTGTCTTTGGTAGAATACAGGAGGGGTTTACCATTGTCTTCTGCACAGCTTACCCTCAGAAACCACCCATGTCTATCAGCATCTTCCTATGTTGCTGCTGCCGCCTGATATAGTTGTAGTAGCAGCGGGGAGTTGAACCGGCAACCTCTGGCTTGCTAATCAAGTATGGCCCTTTATAGTAGTTAACATTTGGTGTGTGACACCAGTAGACTGACAGGGTTTGGTCTCTTACTCACCTGCCCTCAGACTTCTGGTTTGGATTTTATTGGGCAATCCGGAGAAAAGGTTTTTGTGTGTATTAGGACAAGGGAAAATGTCTAGTACATGGAAATCCCTCACATTTCTATTTTCTGTGCTATTTTCTTCAAATAGATCTCTTTTAAAAATCAACAATGCAGTTCATGGGCCCATTTTAGACTGTTGTGATGAAAGATGGATTGTGGCACATGCTCAGTAGGATCACCTTCAGCTGCACAGTGTGGAAATGGCGGCTGAAATAGCGGCTAAGCACCACAGCATACCCTCAGCAACCACCCAACAACCTGCAGAAAACCTCCTGCCAGAAACCCACCCGTGAGAGAGGGGCCGCCCTACTTGGCATTTGCATCCTCTGAGTACTTTGGGAATTAGTGAAGAAAGAAAGGGCCAAATCCGAGAGAGAGAGAGAGAGAGAGAGAGATTCAAGGGAAACATCTAGTACATGTTTTCCTTGAAGTATCAGCTTTTTGCTCATTAAAATGCTATTAATTGTCTTATTTCAGGCTAGGGAGGTGCAAAATGTTGCAGTGTCAAGACGTTTTGTCTTGCAATGGGTGTTTTGAGTCCTTCAAACTTGAAACCAAATGCCCTTTATTTAAAGGGCCTTTTCAAGTTCTGAACCAAGGAACCCCATTGCGATTTGAAACTTTTCATGCACCATTTGGGGCAGCCTGTTTTTCTCTTGCTGATGGGTTTTCTTGCTCTGGCTTCTGATTCTACTTGGATTTGGGGGAAAGGTGATACATTAGTTAGACATCACTGACTTGCCCATTTGTTTTGTGGGTTGGGTGGTAGGTAGCACCCACCATGCCCTACCACGCAACTCAATTTGGTTTCCCTGGGAGCTACCCATAGGGTCTTTCAGGTTTCCCTATTGTTCCCTATGGCTGAAACACTCGAAAGGTTTCGAGTTATGTTTCGTCAAAACAACCAGCAGTTCTGATGAAACGTTGTCACTTTCTGTGTTTTGTTTTCAGCTCGAAATAAAATGCAAAATCTGTTTCATGCACATTCCTATTTTAGATTTTGGTGGTGAAAGATGGATTGTGGCAGATGACGAGTTCTGCTTAGGTCCTGCCCAGGAACATCTTCAGCTGTACAGAAACTGCCTCCTCAGAGAGGGCAATGGTGGCTCAGATGCTTGGAGCTGCCGAGCGGGGCCAGACACCTCCTGTTATATTGGTAACTTGACAACAGAGAGAGAAATTCCTACCTGAAACCCACCCTTGGTGGAGGGGTTTACCCTGCTTGTCATTTGCATGCTGTGAGTGGTGTAGGAATTTAGTGAAGAAATTGTCTCTGAGCATATGCAGAGTTCAGACTTCCTCAGAGGAATAGCTGTAAACCTGGGCAGGACTGAAAAAGGGAGCTAAGGGGGTCTGTAAGGAAACCCAGAAGCCTGATATCAATAATGGAAATAACGGAAGTAATAAACATAAGCAAAGCCAATAAAGCACCAGGGCCCGATGGCTTACCAGCTTTGTACTACAAATCCTTTAAAGATCAATTATTACAGCCTTTGCAATGGACAAGGAATGATATTTTGCAAAGAGGAAATATGCCGGAGTCTTGGAAGTATGCCAACATTGCAGAAATTCCAAAACCGGATCAAGATTCAATGCAAGTTAAGAATTACAGGCCAAGCTCACTGTTAAACGATGACTATAAACTTTTGGCTGCCATTTTGGCAAGGAGAATGAAGATTGTACTAAGAGCTTTTATTGATGAAGTTCAAGCAGGCTTTTTGCCAAAAAGCCAATTAAAAGACAATGTGAGAACAGTCCTGAATGTATTGGAGTATTATGAAAAACACAAGGATATACAGATAGCTATGAACTTTCTAGATGCAGAGAAAGCATTTGACAATGTTTCCTGACAAAGTTTCCTGGCAGTTTATGTGGAGGCTACTGGATGCAATGGGAGTTGGTAATAACTTTACTAGAGCCATTAAGACAATATTTTCGGAGCAATATGCTAAAATTATTATAAATGGGGAACTATCAAATAATTGTAAAATACAAAAAGGAACTGGACAAGGCTGTCCACTTTTCCCATTACTTTTTATAATAATTCTGGAAATGCTTTGAAAATATATCAGAGAAGATGAACATATACAAGGTCCGAAAGTAGGGAAACAGGAGTATAAACTTAGAGTCTTTGCAGATGATGAGGTGTTTTTTCTTGAAAATCATTAGAGAAGGTCGGAAGGCTCTTGGAAAAAATAGAAGAATTCGGCCAATTGGCTGGGTTTTATATAAATAAGACTAAAACGAAGGTGTTGACAAAAAATATGGACCAGAAATCCAAGGACAGACTCTATGAAATAAACGAATTGAAAGTGGAGAAGAAAATTAAATATTTGGGTGTCTGGCTGACAAACAAAAATTCTTTGTTTTCAAATAATTATATCAAAATATAGAATACAGTAAAAATTGGTTTGCAATTATGGACTAGAATGAATTTATCTTTAATGGGAAGAATTTTAGTTGTGAAGATGAATGTTTTACCTAAAATGTTGTTTCTTTTTCAGACTATTCCTATAATTAATACTTTAACCTGTTTCAAGCAATGGCAAAAGGACATAACTAAATTTGTTTGGCAAGGGAAAAGACCAAGAATTAAACTTAAAAATTTAACAGATGCTAAAGAAAGAGGTGGTCTTACCCTGCCAGATTTAAGGTTGTATTTTGATGCTGTTTGTTTAACGTGGTTAAAGGAATGGATAACATTAAGAAATCCCAGAATACTTGATCTGGAAGGATTCGATAGAAGGTTTGGATGGCATTCATATCTGTGGTGCAATAAAAGTAAAGTGCATAAAGATTTTCTTAATCACCATGTAAGAAGGAGTCTAATGAGCGTGTGGGTAAAATACAAAAAATGGTTGGAATCTAAAACTCCATTATGGGTATCCCTGATTGAAGCTTTGGCACGTAAAGAGATAAATATGCAATCTGAATGGGGTACCTATAGAGATTTGTTATGTTTTCAAGAGAAGGGCTGTAAATCAAAAAACCTAATTGAAGTAAAAAATTTGGTTAGTAACTGGTTTCAGTACCATCAGCTAAACAAAATTTATAAGAAGGATCTTAAAGCTGGATCTGAGAATCAGATGTCGAGATTTGAGAAGAAATTGTGTGAAAAAGATGAAAAACTAGTCTCTAAGATGTATAAGTTGTTGCTTTTGGAGGAAACAAGAGATGGTGGTTAAAATGACTATGATAAAATGGGCTCAAGATGTGGGTCATAATAGAGAGATGACAGCTTGGGAAAAATTATGGAAAACTGATTTAAAGTTCACTGCATGTTATACTCTAAAAGAAAATCATTATAAGATGATGTACAGGTGGCATTTGCCACCAAAAAATTAGCATTAATGTATAAAAATGTTTCAAACAGATGTTGGAAATGTGGACAATGTGAAGGAACTTTTTTTCATATGTGGTGGTCATGCGGGAAGGGAACGGCTTTTTGGGATGTGATATATAATTTGCTGAAGAAAAATTTTTAAATGACATTTCCTAAGAGTCCAGAATCCTTCCTGCTGGGAATAACTCAAGGAGAGTTTAACATTTTTTATGTATGCAACCACGGCGGCTAGAATAGTATATGCGCAGAAATGGAAGGACAATAAAATGCCCTCAAAAGAAGACTGGTTGATAAAATTTTTGGAATATGCTGAGATGGCAAAACTTACAGCACTTATAAGGGATGAAAACTTGGAATGTTTCAAAGAAGATTGGGAACTTTTCTTGCTTTACTTAAAGAACTATTTTTCTAACATGGATCTTTCAGCAGGGTTTGAAATTTAGTAATTACAGCAGGTTGTGTAGGGTAGAATCGAGTTGCAATGTGGAGTATATATCTTTTGAATTACTATAGCAATGGTTTATATGTATAGCTAACATGAACCATGCAGACTGGTAAGCGGAAAGTCAATATTTACTTACAATATTTACTTAATTAAATGTAATTGGATGGTTAAGATACTGTAAAAACCAAAAAATTTTTTAAATGCAATAAAGATGCATCTATTCACCCAGGCTTTTAATTAAATATTATTTTTAACATTGTTTTAATGATGTTTTAAATTTTAAATTGTTGTAATTTTTTTAACTTCTACTGTATCATTTATTTTGTCTTAACTAACTTTAAGTTCTCTGTTTGTTTGCTTTGTAGTAAACCACCCAGAGACGTAGGTTTTGGGTGGTATAAAAATGTTAAATTAATTAACTAAATATATCTGGAGGAAAATGACCTTCAAGCGGTGATACATAACACCTAGGCTTCACTACTGTCTGTAATGCACTCTGTGTGGGGCTGCCTTTACTACAGTTGATGCAGAATACATCCCACCAATGGCTCCTGCTGTCCACCGTCTCTGCTTCTTGTGCCCACTTTCTTCACAGCTCTATGTTTCCTGGTGTTAAGAAAGGCAATGCCTCAGGCCACCACCGTGCCTTCTGCAAGGGCCAATCTTCTCTCTCCAATAACCTCCTAGACTTCTTTGAAAGTGTCCACAAGCAGACAGAGAGTGGTGATCCAGTGGGTACTGTATACTTGGACTTGTATTTATCATATTTCCATACCACCTTTGTTGGGGTTTGATTATTTAGCCAAGCACCAAGGAAGCTACCACTCCAGTTTAGAGTGCAGAGTTTAGTTGTTGCAGCTATTTAAGTAACATGCATGGAGATCACTTCAGAATCTAAACTAAATTGATTTATTAGTGAAGTACATTTGAGATAGGAAAGACCTATCCTATCTGCCAGCTACATAATGAATAGGCAGGGAGAAAGAGAGATATGTTTTTCTCCAGGAGGAAAGGAAGAGGACGAACTTACAGGAAGTACCTGAGGAGTCAAGGCAGGGGTCATAGAGTAAAAGAAAGCAGGGACAGGTAAAGGAGACCCATAATAGCTACTTCTGCTCTCAATGCCCCTAGTGGTCATTAGGATAGTTTGGTGCAAAAGGCTGATGCACTGGAACTCCATCTCCAAATGACTTACATCTGCCCCCCCGCCCAGGTGGTGAACATAAGTTAAAACACAACAAATATAAAAGAAGGATAACATGAATAAAACAATTATGTTATGAAACCAATTAAAAGATGGAGAGACAAATGCACCTTAAGGGTCTTTTTAAAAAGATCCATAGATCAAAATACTATTATTTTAACAGGCAGTGTCTTTTAAATTTTTTTAAAAAATAATGCATTTGATCAGGTTCTTCACAAAAAGATCACGAACAAGTTTAGTGGCTATGGAAAAAGAGGACAGGCCTTCTAATGGAATGGTAGCTGGTAGAAGAACAGAAAGCCGGGAGTAGGAATAAATGGGCAGTTTTCCGATGGGAGGGATGTGCAGAGTGAGACCCCCACCTCCCAGGGACGTAGCGAGGTTCCTGGTGGCCAGGGGGGAAATTGGAGCTATGGGTGTGTGTGTTGCCCCAATGCCCAAGCCTGCATTTGACATCAGATTCAAGGGGTGGGGCAACCTAACCCTCCCCCATGCAAGCCTTCCCCTCCACTGTCTCACGTTCTGTGCAGAGCGGGAGGGTGGCCAGCAGCAGTGCCAGCTCAATGGCCTGGAGGCAGGCTGGGTGCGGGGCCATGGGGGTCACCGTCCTCTTCAGGGGGGCGGTGGCGCCAGCATGGCTGTGGCAGCCAAGAGTGTCAAGGGTGGCGAGTGGCGGTCCACTGCCTGGGAGGAGGAACTGCGGGGGGAGGGAGGCGAAAGAAAGCCCAGCCCCAGTCCGCTTCCTCTCTTCCCATCACGCTTGGAAAGAGCACCCCCACCGGCTGCAGAGCAACCTTGCCCAATGGACCCTATGCCCATGCCTGGGGGCCTCTCAAACCCTGTGGGCCCAGGTGCAATCATCCCCCCTTGTCCAATGGAAATGATACCCCTGCTCCCTCCAGGATTAGGACCGGTGCTTCTTAACTTGTTCATGAATAATCTGGCATTAATGGTGAGGTGGCCAGCCTTGCTGATGACAAAAAGTGATTCTGGGTGCTGACAAAAGATTGTGAAGAGCTTGAAAGGGATCTCTCCTAGCTGAGTAAAATGGCAGATGCAGTTCAGTGGAAGTAAGTGGAGGATGATGCACACTGGGGCTAAAAATATCCACCAACTTCACATATTCACTGATGGGGCCTGATCTGGCAACCCATCCTCAATATTTCATATGCAGCTATTGAAATGGCAACAGGTCAAGCCTCAAAACATGAGATTGTGCCTGCATGGAAACCACTGGAGCTACTTCTCTGAAATCAGGGAGGCCTCAGAAGCTTCTTCCATGCCCTGCAAGGAAAAGGGAGGCATTTCTTTTCCTACCAGGAAAAACAAAAGTGTATTATTGGGTAGGCATGACTCTGAAAAGTGTGTGTGCAAAAGCCCCACATTTCTCCTCCTGCAGTTTGGGTGACATCATGGCCAGCAGAGAAACTACAAGGCCTGCAACTTTTCTCCAGCTCTAAGAAAAAAACACACCAGAAAAACAATGTTGATGAAAAAATATTGGAACCTTATTTATTTAACATATTTGTCTACCACCCACTCCCAAAATCTCTAGGCAGTTTACATCAATAAAACAAACCGAGAAATTTTAAAACATATAAAAGTTCAAATTAAAATAACTACACCATAAGAACTGCTCAATAACTAAAAGGTGAAAAAGCTTGGCTGAAGAGATGTGACTTCAGCTGTTTCCTTAAAGCTAACAAGGACAGACCAGCTCTAATCTCAGTTGCAATTAAATTGCAATTAAAGATGCAATTTAACCCACTATTACCAAGTGACAAAGTGGTGGTCTCAGCCAGGGGTGTAGCTATAATTGAGCGATAGGGTTCAAAGTACCCGGGCCACCCAGCTCGAGAGGACCCCCCAGCTCCACTCCTCCCTATTTTCTTATCACCCTCAATCTGAGGAGGCCGCTGGGGAGAGGGGCAATCACAGGCCACCTCTCCCCTATCTACGTCTCTGGTCTCTACAGCACACTGTATGCATGTTTCCTCAGAAGTAAGTTTCATTATATTACTCTCAGGAGAGTGTGCTTAGAATTGTTGCCAAGTCAAGGAAAGGGAATGAATGGGTGGGATCTGCTTGACCAGCAATTAGTAATCGACCACATGAAACATTGTTTTTGTTGGAAGTTAAGGACTTTGTGCTGTCTCTTGTCTCAGACAGTGGAGGACAGACTGGTGAGTCACAGGGCTAGAGGGTCAAGACATTGGTCATCCCTTCTCCACTGCTCTGATACTATCCCTTTGATATGTAGATTGCTAATCTCAGGGACTAACTTCCTTCCTCTCCTCTCTTCCCTACCTGCCCTTCTACCTTGCAACATGGCAAGCCTCTCTTCCTGCACCATGTGTGCAGAGAGGATACAGAATCCATCTGCATCCAGCTAGATAGATAGATTAGAGATCTTAACTCCTCACTTTCCTATCTAGAATGGAGTTCCTTAATAAATGCCTTATATATTGATTTGAAACTATGAATTGGCTCCAAGTTACTTTACTCTCAGCATACCTGCATGCCTAAGTAAATTCCACTGTGTTGTGCCTCTGTGCACTTTGCTATAATGAGAAAGGGATTCTCTTACCACAGAGAATTTCCAACACATATGAAGGTTTCAATAGCTGCATATGAAGGTTTGCCAGCTCAGGCCCTATCAGTGAATATGTGAAGTTGGTGGGTATTTTTAGACCTAATGTGCATCACTTTCCACTTACTGAGAGGCGGAACCAGGGTGGGGCAGGCAGGGCACGTGCCCTAGGCACCATCCTGAAGGGGGCGCAGTTTGACTGCCCCACCACCACCACACAAATTTTAAAAGCCCGCTGCTCACCGCTGTGGCTGCTGGCGGACCTGGCACTCGCACCCCCCCACACACACTTGTACAGGCGCAGGCAGCAGCGGTGCACTCATGATGAGTCATTACGAGATCTCCGGTAGGCGGGCGCTCCCATTGGCTGCCATAAGAGCTGCTCAAGAACTAAAAGGCTAAAAACTTGGCTGAAGAGATGTGACTTCAGCTGTTTCCTATATATATGTCTTTATTTATGACCCAAGGTCAGCATAACATGATATAAACAAAACATCTCATAACATAGGAAAATACAATTGCAAGAAGGAAATATGTAAATTAATATCCACACATAATCAATAAAAACAATAAAATTAATCAAGAAAAAACTTGCTGCCATAACAATACTGCAATAAAAGCCAACAGGGACAGAGCAGCTCAAATTTCAGCTGCAATTAAATTGCAATTAAAGCTGCAATTTAACCCACAATATCAAGAAGTAGCAAAGTGGTGTTCTCAACCAAGGGTGTAGCTATAATTGAGTGAAAGTGTTCAACGAACCCGGGCCCCCCAGCTCCAGAGGACCCCCCGGCTCTACCCCTCCCTATTTTCTTCATTATCACCCTCAATGGGGGGAGGAGGCGGTGGAGGGAAGGTCAAACACAGGCAAACACAGGCCCCCTCTCCCCTACCTATGGACCTGGTCTCAACAGCACACTGTATGCATGTATCCTCAGAAGTAAGATTCATTCTATTACTCTCAGGAGAGTGTGCATAGGATTGCTGCCAAGTCAAGGAAAGGGAATGAATGGGTGGGAGGTGCTTGACCAGCAACTAGCAATTGATGGCTTCAAACATTGTTTTAAGGGAGCCTCAACAGAACTTAGAAGGGGAAGGCAAGGAATGCTGTGAAAGTTCAGTAACAGATTTTTAAAGGGAGGGACAGACACCCAACTGGCAGACCTCAAATCCCTGGGACAGATGGAAAATAGTGCTATGAATACAAAAGGGACACTCCTGAGAACTCTTCCGCATTCAAGCTTGAATTCTTTCCTGCATGCAGGTCAATCCAGAAAGCAAAAGAAGCGCAAAAAAGTAACCTGTTGGAAGAGCCAAAGCATTCAACACTGGTAGCAGAAACAACCTTGCATGTAGAAATATATGAAAACGGAAATACAAATAAAACCAGGGAGAGGATTGACCAGTGGGGAAGAACAAGTGGAAACCAGCAGCACCACTGACTGTTCTGGTTTCACTTCTCAAACCAGGCATCCAACCTACCTGTGCGTTCTTCTGGCCGTGAACTACAACTCCCAGAATGCATTGCAAGCCTTAACAAACATAAATGACAAACAACTGGCTCCTTTTAACCAGTGCAAAGTGTGGAGGATGGAAGCATTTAAGTCTTTGCCTGTGCTTTTGTATAGGTTCCCCATCTCCAGTCTTGGATGTGCTGCTTTTCCTTCCCTGAGGCTGGATGCTGGTGGTTCTCTCTTCCTGTTTCCAGTGGGAATTTGTGTAAGTGAATAGTTGCTTCTCCAAAAAGAAGCAACCAGGGAATCCCTGCCTAGAGAAGGAGGTATAGTGCTAGGTAGAGAGAGGAATAGAGTTCCCTAGTGGAAGGGAACAAAGAGGGAGGGCTTGTTGCTTTCTGCATTTAAAATCCTGGGGTGGGGGATGTTCTTGTGGGGGGCTTGATAGAAGCAGCACCTTGGTGGCCCAAAACACAGAGAGAAGAATTGCAGCCGGATAAAGTATTTCTTAGACTTGTCTTGGAACTCCAGGCAGCCTCTACAGGTTTTGGTTAGAATGGCTGCTAGTAGCCTAGTGCTAGGCATTCATTACTTAGCAAATACAAATGTAGACCGTCTAACACCAAAGGCTCCTAAGGAAACAAATTCATCTTCTACAGAAAAGAAGCAGATTGTGTGGCTTGTGCGGAAGATAGCAATGGTAAACCCCTCCTGTATTTACCCAAAGACAACCACAGGGCTCTGTGGGCGCCAGGAGCTGACACCGATCGAGGGCACACTCTACCTTTACCCTCAGAATTCCATGAATGAAAAATACTCAAATCAGACAGAATGAAAAATTATGGCACAGTACAGCACATCAGCAGACTTTAAACATCAGAATAGCTTCCCCGAGTATTGAAAGTATTGGTGCCAAAGGTCGATGCACTGGAATTCCGTTTCCCACACTCATCACATAGTGCGCGGGAGATGGCAATGGTAAAGCCCTCCGGTATTTTATCAAGGACAATCACATGCCAGGAGTCAACACTGACTTTTTTAAAGCACTTGAAAACCCACCTCTTCAGCCAAGCTTTTCCAGCTTTTTAAATTTTTAGGTTTTAACCTTTTTTTAATTTTTAGTTTGCCTTAATGGTTCTAAGCTTTAACTTGTTTTTTGTATTCTTAACTGCCCAGAGATGAAGGTTTGGGGCGGTGTACAAATTTGACAGATAGATGGATAGATAGATGGATAGATGGATGGATAGATAGATAGATAGATAGATTTATTGCTGCATATTGGCGGTCACTTGTCTACCTATGTTCATTCTCTTCTTCCCATTTCCAGATGAAGAGCCTCAACACAGAAACCTGGACCCCTGTCATTTATCCTGGGGCTGACTGTAGTCTACAGCTCGGTTTTTGAGGGTACAAATGGAGAACCAAAACCCCACAGGCACCCCAAGAGAGGAAAGGTCAGAAGAAACAGGTGATGGCCCTCATGACTTTCAGGGGACTGCACTCTGCAATGATCCTGAAGCACTCTTGGCTACTTCCAAGCAAGACACCAGAGCCCAGCCATCAACAAAAAAGAGGGTTTTGAGGTACCTTACTAGGCTTCTCAGAACAGAGAGAAGATATAGATGCTCAGTGTGTGACAAAACCTTCAGGAGGTGCCCACAGCTTACTAGACATCTAAGAACCCACACAGGAGAGACACTCTATAGGTGTTCTGTGTGTGGAAAGGCCTTCAGGCGGCACCTAAAGCTTACTATACACAAAAGAACCCATAAAGGAGTGAAACCATATAAATGCTTGGAGTGTGGAAAGAGATTTCCCCATATTGAAAACCTTATTGCCCATTCAGGAACCCACACAGGGGAGAAGCCATATTCATGTGCACAGTGTGGAAAAGGTTTTGCGTATAAAATTGATCTTATTAGACATCAAAGAATCCACACAGGGGAGAAACCATTTTCATGTTTGCAGTGTGGGAAAAGCTTCACTCAGAAAATTAATCTTACTACACATCAAAGAACCCACACAGGGGAGAAACCATATTCATGCGCACAGTGTGGAAAAGATTTTGCGTATAAAATTGATCTTACTAGACATCAAAGAATCCACACAGGGGAGAAACCATTTTCATGTTTGCAGTGTGGAAACAGCTTTGCTCAGAAAAAGAATCTTATTATACATGAACGAACCCACACAGGGGAAAAACCATATTCATGCTCACAGTGTCAAAAAAGCTTTGCTCAGAAAACTGATCTTACTAGACATGAAAGAACTCACACAGGAGAAAAGCCCTACACATGCTCACACTGTGGGAAAAGCTTTGCTCTGAAACAACATCTTACTGGACATCAAATGACCCATGAAATGAAGAAACCTTAGAAATGCTTGGAGGGTGGAGAGAGTTTCTGTCCTTAATCAATCCACCATGCACATGAAAGAAACCCTTGAAGAGAGATGTTTTTACAAACACTTTTATTCTGGCAGGAGCCTTGATGATGAGGGCTCCTTAATGGAGATAATACAATACACACAGAAGAGGAAACTTAACTATTTGGAGTGCGGAAAGAGCTTCAGTCACAACACATACTGCTTTTCACCTCATGAAATCCACACAGGCAAAATTACAATCTGTTTGTCCCAAACTAATTATGTCCTTTGAGTGTTCTTCATTTTTGAGCCCTGTGATCCAGCATTTTTAAGCGGCTTCTCAATGATGAGCTCCCTGGTGGTTTTAATCGTGTCTTTTATTGTGCTGGGCTCAATGTTTTTAAGTGCTTTGATTAAGAAGGGGGAGAAATGTGATCTGAAGCTTTTCCCATTGATGGAGTAATTGCAGCGATCATCTTCTGAGGCATCCGATTATTCAGCTGCAGTGGAACAGAAATGTTCGCTGCTTTTTAGAGGGTTTTTCTTTAAAAAACAACAACACAGCAGTATTGTAATGTATTTTCTGTGCTTACTAATAAAGTTGGATTATTTTTCTCAGTTTGTATTCCAGTGGCCCATGTAACAAACCTGTTTCCAACCATTGCTAATCCCTTGCTAATAGAAGAAAGAGGTGCTTTTTCAAAGTGGTGATTCTCTTTATTTAGCAGGGGGAGAGCAACTGACCCTATCCATCCCCAGCACAGCATCCCTGCAGTGGCAGTTGCTGGTGTCTATCTTATGTTTCTTTTTAGAAGGTGAGCCCTTTGGGGGTCATGATATAAATATGCTTCTTCATCATCATCATCTTAGCAGCATATGCTGTAAGCAAATCCGTAATCCAGGCATGATGATAATCCCTGTTGTTGTTGTCTCAGCCCAGAGCTGCACAGCTTTGGCTCCCCAGCTAGTTTTATACTACAATTCCCATCATTCCCTACCAAAGTGGCCAATAGTCGGGTATGATGGAAGTTGTAAGTAACATCTGAGGGTGGGCCAAAGCTGTTCAGTCCCAGCCCAAACCCACAACTGGCCCTATTCAATCACAGGACAGTATCCTTCCAGTGGCTTTTTGAAAAAGGCTTTAAAAAATAGATTTTGAGCTTTTTAAGGGATCCATCTTATGTATTTATTATTTATATCTCTATGTAAACCGCTTTGGGGACTTTTGCCGAAAAGCAGTATACAAATATTAGTTATCATAGCAGTAGCAGGAGCTGGTACATTATAGCCATAATCAAGCTATGATGATGGGAGTTGTAGGCAACATCTGCAGGAGTTGTTCCTGTTGGAGATGGAGTTGTTCCTGTTGGTGATGCACCAACTATCCTAATGACCACTAGGGGCACTGGGAGTAGAGGTAGTTCGTGAGGGTGTCCTTACTGTTCGTTGCTTCCATCTACTCTATGACTCCTGCTTTGACTCCTCAGGTACTTCCTGTAGTGAGTCAGTCCTCTTCAGCGTGGTGTAGTGGTTAGAGTGCTGGACTAGGACTGGGGAGACCCGAGTTCAAAACCCCATTTAGCCATTAAACTATCTGTTTGACTGTGGGCCAGTCACCTCTCTCTCAGCCTAACCTAGTTCACAGGGTTGTTGTGAAAGAGAAACTCAAGAATGTAGTACACCTCTCCGGGCTCCTTGGAGGAAGAGCGGGATAGAAATGTCATCATCATCATCATCATCATCATCTCTCTCCCTCTACCTATTCATTATGTAGCTGATAGATAGGAGAGGTCTTTCCCATCTCAAATGTACTTCACCAATAAACTAATTTAGTTTATACTCTACAGTGATCGCCATGCGTTTTACTTAATAGCTGCAACAACTAAACTCTGCACTCTGTAACTAGAGTGGTAGGTTCCTTGGTACTTTGCTAAATAATCACAAACCCCAACAATGAGAAATTATGGGTTATCATGCCTGGCCTTTAGTTCTCATCTCCTCAGTAATGGAGGAGTGTGTTCACATACCTGCCAAATTTACCCAGAAGTCCCTGCGAGCTATCAAGGAGAACTTCACAAACAATTTGGGGTTTTCACTGCACATTCAAGGGTAGCCCAATTTATATCTGGGTAAAAGGAAAAAATCCACTTTTGGAGTCAGCTCTCCGGGGCAATTTTGAACTTGGAGTAAAGCCTCTCAGTAAACCCATGGTAAAGTCTGCTGTCTGGGAAAGCTTCCAGTAATTGGTAGGAAGACTCCCCTCTGTCTAGAGAGTCTAAAAAGAAAGACAGGAGAGACACCAGCAACAGCCACTGAAGAGATGCTGTGCTGGGCCTGGATAGGGCCAGTTGCTCTCCCCCTGCTCAGTAAAGAGAACCATCACTTTAGAAAGGTGCCTCTTTGATCAGTTAGCAGGGGAAACTGAGCTGGGGACATTCTTGGCTGTTTTGATTTTGCTTCCCCAAGCAGGGTATGGGTCCCCACCTGCCTTTGCTTTCTTCTTGCTGTGAAGTACAAGTCCCAGAAAGCACTGCAAGCCTCAAAGAAACAACTAACAGCTGGCTCCTTTTAACCTGAGCATATTGTGGAGGGTGGAGGCACTGAAATCTCTGGCTGCTCTCTTGCATAAATTTCCCATCTCCTGCCTTGCAGTAGTGGATGATTTTTCTTCTGTGGGGTTGGATCCTGATGAGCCTGTCTTCCTTAATTCTGTGGGAATTTGGTAAGTGAAAAGTTGCTTTCCCCCGAAAAAGAGAATAAACAAGGGAATCCTTGCCTGGAGAGGGAGGAATACGGGTAGGCAGAGAAAGGAATAGACTTCCCTCATGGCAGGGCAAGAGGTGGGAGAGCTTGGAACTTTCTGCATTTAAAATCCTGGGGTGGGGGATGTCCTCGTGGGAGCCCCTTCTAAGGTTAGGTTTTGTGGAAGCTGCAGAAGAGAGAGAAAGATTTGCAGCCTGACTATTTATTCCTTACATTTCTAGCTGATCTTGGAACTCCAAGTAACCTGTACAGGCTTCTTGAAGCATCTCGGCAAATATGAGGCTCGGAGTCATTTGGTAGGCATGAAATATCTATTAAGTATACCTTTAGACCGCCTGTCACCAAAGGCTCCTGAGTAAACCAATCCAGGTCTCCCAAAAAGCCTTAGATAGTGTTGTTTGTGCTATTTGGCATCCAAATAACTCTGAAATGAAAAGAGGGAAAGACTACAGTGGTGTTGTGTGTTAAGGCAAACTTCAAGTGCTTTGCAATGCCTGGAGAATTGGCAAGAAAAGAGCATGCTCAGCTCAGTCTCAATTCCTAGCCAGTGCCCTAACACTGACAGAATAATGAGAAATTATGGCCCAGTACTTCAGCAAGCATTACCCATCAGAAAAGCTCCCCCTGATCTTGAAATGTGAATGGGTGCTGAAAGAAGTCATTCTAGTCCATCATCAAACATTACCCATCAGAAAGGTTTACTACTGTACTGGAATCTGGTAGGTTAACCAAAAATTGCATTCTTGTCAAGCAGGGAATATTACTGGAATATAAAATAATAATCCAATAGGCTAAGAAAAAACTTGGTTCATGGGCCACCCCCAATGCCCCTGCAGAGACAAACGCCCCATAAGGGAGATAATTAATACTGTATACTTAATTCAATTCCACCACACCTTCCTGCTCCTGCCTCTGCTGTTGGTACCAGAACTGGTGTTTTTTCCTGGGGTTTCCTCATTATGGTTTTGCCCAACTGCATTGGACTGAACCTCTCGCTCTCTCTGCCATGGGCTCAAATACATGATTGTTCTCTGCATATCTGTAACATTTCTGCAGGGTTTCTAAAAATGAGATGTCACTCCCATATTGGAGGTGAATTGATTACCTGTGTTCCTTCTCTTCTATTCCACTCCCCCCAGGAAGAACCTCAGCACACCAATCTGGACTACTCTCATTTATTCTTGGGCTGCCTATTGTCTGTAGCTATGCTGGTGACATTAACATGGAGGACCAAATATCAACAGGCCCCCCAATAGCCCAACGATCTAAGAAAGGAAGGCTTGTGAGGTACCTTACTAGACAGCAAACACTTCACAGAGAACATATCACATATCAATGCTCAGTCTGTAGCAAAACCTTCAGGAGGAATTCACAACTCACTAAACATCAAATAACTCACAGAGAAGAGAAACTATATCTGTGTTTCATGTGTGGAAAGACCTTCAGGCAGTGCCAAGAACTTACTCGACATGAAAGAACCCACAAAGGAGAGAAGCCATATACATGCTTGCAGTGTGGGAAGAGCTTTTCTTCTATCAAAAACCTGACTGCCCATTCAAGAATCCACACAGGGGAAAAGCCGTACACGTGTTTGCAGTGTGGGAAAAGCTTCACTCAGAAACAGCATCTTAATAGACATCAAAGAACCCACACAGGGGAGAAACCATATTCATGCTCGCAGTGTGGAAAAAGCTTTGCTGACAATTCTGATCTTACTAAACATGAAAGAACCCACACAGGGGAGAAACCATATTTATGCTCGCAGTGTGGAAAAAGCTTTGCTCAGAAATCTGATCTTACTACACATGAAAGAACCCACACAGGGGAGAAACCATATTTATGCTCGCAGTGTGGAAAAAGCTTTGCTCACAAATCTCATCTTACTGGACATGAAAGAATCCACACAAGGGAGAAATTGTCCTGCCCACTGTGCGGAAAAAGCTTCACTCGGAAACCGCAGTTTACTAGACATCAAAGAACTCATAAAGTGAAGACACCATAGATATGCTTGGAGGGTGGAGAGAGTTTCTATCATTAATTAACTCTTCATGCACATGAAAGAAGTCACAGAAGGGAGACATTGTACAAATGCCTGCATCCTAGTGAGAGCTTTGACAATGAATCAAGTCTAAACGACCATGAGAAAATACACAAAGAAGAGCAAACCTGACTACTTGGAGTTTGGAAAGAGCTTCTGTCACAACACATGCTACTTTTTGCTTCAAGCAGTCAACACAGGCAAAATTTCAGTCTTTTTGTCACCATGTAATTATGACTATGGGTGTTCTCCACTTCTTAGCCGTGGGAGCTTCATGGTCTCAAGCACATTTAAGGGGCTGCACAGTGAGGAACTCCATGGTGATTTTAATTGTGGTTTTAAAAAAATTGTATATTGAACTGGGTTCAATGTTTTTAAATGCTTTGATTAAAAAAGGAAGAGAAATCTGATCAGAAGCTTTTTACATTGATGGCATTGCAAGCTGGCATTGCAGCTATCATCTTTTGAGGCATCCGAGCATTCAGCTGCAGTCGAACAGAAACGTTTGCTGCTTTTTAGCTGTTTTTTAATCTCAGTATTGGAATGTTTTTACTGTGCTTACTAATAAAGTCACATTATTTTACCCAGTTTGTATTTAAGAGGTTCATAACAACCCTATTTCCAACCATTGCTTGTCCCTTGCTAAGTGAGCCAAAAAGGTGCCTTTTTAGAGGGGTGGTTATCTTTATTTAGCAGGGGGAGAGCAATTGCCCTTATCCATCCCCAGCACAGCATCCCTCCAGTGGCTGTTGCTGGTGTCCTGCTTAAATAAAAAAATATTGTGAGACATCTGTGGAGAGGGATTCATTTTAATGATTTCTTTTGTATATCCCTGTGTAAACCACTTTGGAAACGTTTGTCAAAACCAGGATATACATAGTTGGTCAGAGTAGTAGATTCTTCCAGGAAGCCAGTAAATTGGGGCATGGTTAAATTGGGGCTTTCCTTTTCTCCCAGCCCAAGGCTGCCCAGCTTTGCCTCTCCCGCTAGTTTTGGACTACAACTCCCATCAACCTCTGCCACAGTGGCCAATAGTCAGAGGGGGATGGGAGTTGTAGGCAACGTTTGCGGGTGGGCCAAAGTTGTTTAGCCCTGGCCCAACCCTAAATCTCGTATTCTGTAGGAAGACCCCCTCTGTAGGTTCAGCTTTCATGGAGGGATTTTAAAGCCATGGTTTCGACTCCTGGTGACCACAGATCCTGTGGTTGTCTTTGGTAGGATACAGGAGGGGTTTACCATTGTCTTCTGCACAGCTTACCCTCAGCAACCACCTATGTCTATCAACATCTTCCTATGTCGCTGCTGCCGCCTGATATAGTCGTAGTAGCAGCGGGGATTCGAACCGGCAACCTCTAGCTTGCTAATCAAGTATGGCCCTTTATAGTAGTTAACATTTGGTGTGTGACACCAGTAGACTGACAGGGTTTGGTCTCTTACCCACCTGCCCTCAGACTTGGGGTTTGGATTTTATTGGGCAATCCGGAGAAAAGGTTTTTGTGTGTATTAGGACAAGGGAAAATGTCTAGTACATGGAAATCCCTCACATTTCTATTTTCTGTGCTATTTTCTTCAAATAGACCTTTTTTAAAATCAACAATGCAGTTCATGGGCCCATTTTAGACTGTTGTGATGAAAGATGGATTGTGGCACATGCAGCTGAAGGATCACCTTCAGCTGCACAGTGTGGAAATGGTGGCTGAAATGGCGGCTAAGCACCACAGCATACCCTCAGCAACCACCCAACAACCTACAGAAAACCTCCTGCCAGAAACCCACCCGTGAGGGAGGGGTCGCCCTGCTTGGCCTTTGCATCCTCTGAGTACTGTGGGAATTAGTGAAGAAAGAAAGGGCCAAATCCCCACCCAACCATATCTCTGTAATTCGGTAGGCAGATCCCCTCTGTAAATGGATGCAGGGAGGTATCGTAAAGCCATGGTAGTGGCCCTTCAAAGTAGTTCAAGGTCTGATGTCTGACACCAGTAGACTGAAAGGTTTTTTTCTCCCCGCCACTGAAGTCTTTGTGTTTGGATTTTATTGGGCCATCTCTTGATTTGTGCTGGATTGCGATTTGAAACATTTCATGCACGATTTGGGGCGGCCTGTTTTTCTCTTGCTGATGGATTTTCTTGCACAGGCTTCTAGGGTTGTGCATTTTGTATCTTTTTCTGTTTTGTTTTTGGCCCGAATCCGAAACACCCCCATTTTATTCTTTGTTCGAAATCAGCCAATCCGAAAACCCCCAATATTTGTTCTTTGTTCGAAATTGCAAAATCCGAATACAAAACATTTTGGATTTTAAAAAATGGCCTTGGGGGGAAACTAGTGGGTGGGGTTGATAGTGCACGATGGGTGGTAACTACCACCCAAGTTTCAGAGGAATTGGGCTACGGGCTGATTTTGGGTGAATTTTTGAAGTATAGGATTTTTCCCATAGGGAAGAATGGACGTTTCAGCAAAAGTGCAGCTTCATGTTGGGGGGAAAGGGGTGGCCCAGAGCAGAGTAGGGTAGGTGGTAGTGTTCAGTGGGGGCAAGGAAGCTGCCAGAAGTATTTCAAAGGAATTGGTCAGAGGGCTGATTTTTAAAGATGTAATGGAGTTTGCGTGTCTGTAAAGGTCTTCCCCATAGGGAATGATGGACCTCGTCCATAATTCCTGCCCCATAACTGCACTTGAGAGGGCACCAGGGTGGCCCTGACTGAGTGGTGGTGTAGAGCACATAGGGTGCCAACCACCCCCATGGGTTGCTAACCCATGGGGTACTGGGTTCTGTTGTTTCTGAGATGTTTTGAGTGTAGATTCAGATTCTCTGGTAGCATATGAGAGTGGATTCATGGTTTGTCGTTGAAAATCTCATATGCTACCAGATAATCTACACTCAGAACACCTCAGAAACAAAACCCAGCACCCTATGGGTTAGCAACCCATGGGGTTGGTTGGCACCCTATGTGCACTACACCACCACTTGCTCCCAGCCACCCCTGTACCCCCCAGGTGGAGTTATGGGACTGCTGAAACCTCCATTATTCCCTGGGGTGGGGTGGAACCTTAAAGAAGCTAAACTTCAACAATTCCTAAGAAATCAGCCCTTTGCCCTATTCCTTTGGAATCTGGGTTGTGGCAGGCACCCCTTGGGGCACTGCCACCCAACCCACTGTTGTGCCCCTCAGGCCCCCTTTCTACCCCAAATCTGCCCCAAAGACATATCAACTTCAAAAATTCTTTAAAAATAAGCCCTTTCCCCAATTCCTTTGGAATCTGGGTGGCAGGAGGCACCCATTGGGGCACTACCACCTGAACCACTCTTCTGCCCCCAAAGCCTCCTTTCTGCCCCAAATCCAACCCAAATAATATCAACATCACATCAGCAGAGCTTTGGAACAAAATCAGGCAGATTTCCAAAGGTCATGCACATCCACATACACACAACAGTGTGAAACAACAACAATAAAATGCACACTGCCCCACTGGCCAATGAGGGTAAATGCACACTGCCCCACTAGCCAATGAGGGTAAAATTTACCCTTAAATTTGCTTAAAGGAATAAGGAGGCAATTGCCAGCAGATCAGCTAAAGCTTTTGCTGGCCAATCTGCAGGCTGGAAGGGCTGGAAATTCAAACAGATGTCAAAACTCAAAATGGAGACTGAAGGAGAAAGACTTTTTGTGATTGCAAAATGGAGTTCCAAAACAGCCGAAACAACAAAACGTTTTGTAGCCGAAACAGGGATGTTTTGTTTTGGCTACTAAATTTTCCGTTTTGAGCATTGGGTGTTTTGTTTTCGCTACAAAACAGCCAAAATGGCCTGTTTGGTGCACAAAACATTTTGTATCCGAAACGAAACGCACATACCTACTGGCTTCTGATTCTATTTGGATTTGGGGGAAAGGTGAAACATTAGTTAGACATCACTAGCTTGCCCATTTGTTTTGTGGGTTGGGTGGTAGGTAGCACCCACCATGCCCTACCACGCAACCCAATTTGGTTTCCCTGGGAGTTACCCATAGGGTCTTTCAAGTTTCCCTATTGTTGCCTATGGCTGAAACACTCGAAAGGTTTCGAGTTATGTTTCGTCAAAACAACCAGCGGTTCTGATGAAACGTTGTCACTTTCTGTGTTTTGTTTTCAGTTAGAAATAAAACGCAAAATCTGTTTCATGCACATTCCTATTTTAGATTTTGGTGGTGAAAGATGGATTGTGGCAGATGACGAGTTCTGTCTATGTCCCGCCTAGGATCATCTTCAGCTGTACAGAAACTGCCTCCTCAGAGAGGGCAATGGTGGCTCAGATGCTTGGAGCTGCCGATGAGGGCCAGACACCTCCTGTTATATTGGTAACCTGAGAACAGCGAGAGAGATTCCTACCTGAAACCCACCCTTGGTGGAGGGGTTTACCCTGCTTGTCATTTGCATGCTCTGAGTGGTGTAGGAATTTAATGAAGAAATTGTCTCTGAGCATATGCAGAGTTCAGACTTCCTCAGAGGAATAGCTGTACACCTGGTCAGGACTGAAAAAGTGAGCTAAGGAGGTCAATAAGGAAACCCAGAAGCCTCCCCTCCCCCGCCCTACAACCAGTAGAAATTAAAAGAGAGAGAGAGATGAGTTCTTGCCAGCGGCGGAGCGGGACCACCAGTGGCCCAGGTGCAGCTGCGGCAGCCAGGGGTGTATCTAGGGTAGAGCAGGCAGGGCACGTGCCCCGGGCGCCACTTGAAGGGGGGCGCCATTTTTTAAAATTAAAAGTTTTTAAAAATGGCTGCCAAAAACAAAATGGCCACCACACATGCTCAAATGGCCTCTGTCAGGCCCTAGGCCATGCAAGGCCTCATAGAGGCCATTTGAGCATGAGCGGTGGCCATTTTGTTTTTGGCAGCCATGTTTTTTTAAAAAATTATTTTAAAAAATGGCCACTGCACATGCTCAAATGGTCCCTGTGAGGCCCTAGAGGCCAGCGGGGGGGGGAGGGGGAACCTTTGCATACCCCCAATGGATTGTAGGAAGCCCCCAAAAGGGGCTATAGGTAATTTTTTTAAAAAAAATAATATAATATAAGTCGCTGTACACATATTCAGATACGTGACTTGTATGTGACCTTCAGACTTGTATTTTTCAGCTGATATTATGGAAAAGTTATCTGAAAGATGAGTGTCAGATGTTTGGACAGGGGGCACAATTTCAGTGCTTGCCCTAGGCGCTATTTTCCCTAGATACGCCTCTGGCGGCGGCCGCCCCACTGATCCTGCCCCCAGCGACTCACATGAGATGTGGGGCTAGCCACGCCCCCCGCATCTGACATCAGACGTGGGGGGCGTGGTCTGGCTCCCAAACGGAGCCTTGAGGCTTCGTTTGCGAGTTCAAGCTTAACTGCTGAAGGGCCCGCGCGGCTCCTTTGAGAATTAAACTAAGGCTGCCACTGCTTTTCACAGCACAGCCAGGAGCGGCTCTTCCCTGCAGGGAGGAGGCATTCCTGGCTGTGCTGCGAACACAGTGGCATCCTTTTAACTCCTTACGGGGCTGCATGGCCCCTTCTGGAGCTACTTCGGCTGGCGCTGCATTCGCAGCTTCCTTGATTTAGTTTAGCTCCCGAAGGGGCAGCACAGCCCCCACTTGGGAGCTAAACTATCACCCCCCATGTCTGACACGGATGACACGTCAGACGTGTGGGGGGATGTGTCAGGGCCACAAAGTGCGGCCCCGATTGGGCACGGCCCGGGTTCTTTGAATCCCTTCACCCAATGATAGCTCCACCCCTGGTTCTTGCTATGAAAAACATGCTTTTTGGGTAGCACTGGCTAGCTAATATGGCATGTAGGTGTTGAAGGCCCTTTCAAGTGTAGGTAATGGCCCTGTAGTGTAGACTATGGGAGGGGGAAATACAGAGAGGCTGAATAATGTGGGAGGGCAGAGAAGAAGGTAGAGAGCTGAAACCTCCAGGTTTTTAACAGGAAAGTCTCCTGTGGGGAAGAACATGGAGAAAGAGGCAGTCTGTGTGGAGAAACCTCATGCAAGGCTCCATAGAGTGCTTGTATATTGTTGATTCTAGCATGGAATGTTATATCCCCAGGAATCCTCTGAGCTTCACTTGATGACTGTAAAACCACTACTCAATATAGGCGTTAGGTGTCTTTCTTTGTGAACAGATTCATACAGCTTTGTCATTTTCATACGATAATCCATATACATAATTCTCCTGGGTGTGCTTTTTAATGTGTATCCCAGCACCCAGCTGATTGGCTGGGCAGGAGGCGGGCCTGATTGGCTGAGGTGCACCCAGTAGGATTGGTTGCAGCGGCAGGCCTGGTA
Organism: Hemicordylus capensis; assembly: GCF_027244095.1. Taxonomy (NCBI): domain Eukaryota; kingdom Metazoa; phylum Chordata; class Lepidosauria; order Squamata; family Cordylidae; genus Hemicordylus; species Hemicordylus capensis. Next base: position 244,702,005 of record NC_069658.1, on the reverse strand, counting down.
TCAGAGGCCAAAGGTAGTGGCAAACCAAGCCCAGCCGCGGAGGCAAGGCGGGGGCAGGGGTGAGAAAATGGGAAGGGGCAGAAGTGGCAGTGGGGAGGAGAGCCTGGAAGTGAAGACTGGGGCAGAAGGTGGGGGAAAGAGGTAACCGCTGGCCCCAAAGAGCGCACAGATGCTCTGTGTGGGGTCGGCTAGTAATATAATATTTATTGTATTGACAGAGGGAATGCCACTCTATCGATCCTCTTGCATCTTATGGAGGCTTTCGATACCATCAACCATTCTATCCTTCGGGGGTCGGCTGAGGGAGTTGAGATTGAATGGCACTCTGTCACAGTGGTCCTGTCCCTACCTCTCTGGCAGATTCTCTGCAAAATGGGATTTAATATATGGAGTTCTAGAAGTCTCCATACCGTCTCCAATGCTCTTTAACATCTACATGAAACCACATGGTTTTACCAATAAGCTGATGATACCCAAATCTATAATTTCTCCATATCAATTTCATCATGGCATAACTTCCCAAAATGTCTAGATAGAAGTGGTAATAGGCTGGATGAGGAAGAACAAAGATGAAATAGAATCCAAATAAGATGGAGGCACAGACTGAGGGGTGGGGGGCAGAACCCAAGAGATGGTTTAGATCTGTCTGTCTTGGATGGGGTTACACTCCCCCAGAAAGTTCAAGTATGTAGATTGGGACTGCTCCTGAATTCAAAACCCTCTCTGGTCTCTCAGGTTGAAGCAACGGCCAGGGGCTCTTTTTTCAGCTTTGGCTGATATGTCAGCTACATCCATTTCTCCGAGCCTTTCCCTGGTGTCCCAGGCTGAGGCAGTGGCCAGATGTCCCTTCTATCAGCTTCTGCTGATACACAAGCTGTGTCCGTTTCTTGAGATAAATGACCTCAAAACTGTGGTACATATGCTTGTAACCTCCAGACTGGATTACTGCAATGCGCTCTATGTGGGGCTGTCCTTGTGTGTAGCCTGGAAACTACAATTGGGCCAGAATGCGGCAGCCATGTTGGTCTCTGGGTCATCTCGGAGATACCATATTACTCCTGCATTGAAAGATCTACACTGGCTGCTGATTGGTTTCTGGGCAAGATACAAGGTGCTCGTTAAAACCTATAAAGTCCTAAAAGGCTTGGGCCCTGCATATTTAAGAGAACGTCTTCTTCGGCATGAACCCCAACGCCTATTGAGATCATCAGGAGAGGTCCGTCTGCAGTTGCCACCGGCTCGTCTGGTGGCTACTCAGGAACGGCCTTTCTCGACTGCTTCCCCCAAGCTTTGGCATGCACTCCCTGCTAAAATAAGAGCCTCCCCATCTCTGACAATTTTTAAAAAGTCTTTACAGATGCATCTATTTGTATGATTTGTGGAGAATTAAAAATTCAAATGCAAAGGAATATACCTATTTCTCTGAAAGATACAAATCCCTCTCAAGGATAGACATGTTCTGGACATCCAAATCTATTACATTGTGTATGAAAAGAATGGATATTATGCCCAGAACTTTTTCAGATCATAATGCAATTTGCTTCACATGGAAGAAGAGGGGAACGGTATCCTTTCGCTGGAGTCTGAATGACTATTTGCCTAAAAAAGCGGAAATTGTGGAGACAGCCAAAAGGAAGTTAAAGGACTATTTTGAACTGAATTTAAACCAAGGAATGGACAATAAAATAGTTTGGGATGCAGGAAAAGCGGTTATGAGAGGCTTTTTTTATACAACAGAACGCATATCTTAAAAAACAAAGGGGACTGAAAAAAGAGGGATTACTGATGGTGATTTCCAAAAAAGAGAGAGAACTTTTATGGACTAAGGACAAGCAGAAGACTATTCAAGTCATTAAAATGCTTCAGCAACAGCTTTCTATGTTGCTATTAAACGAAATTGAATAGAATTTAAAATATGCAAAGCAAAAGTCATTTGAATTTGCAAACAAACCAGGCAAGTTATTGGCTTGGAAAATTAGAAATGAGAAAAAGAATACGCGCATATCCAAAATATCAACAAAAAATAGGCTTTCCTATCATGAAAGGAAAATATAAAGGGAATTCTTCAGATATTACTTCGAATTATATAAAGGAAACAAAGTAGAAGATATAAAAATCGATAAATTCTGAAGATACAAAATATTCCACAACTTTCCAAAGATCATATAGAAATTATGAATGCACTGCTATCAATAATGGAAATAATGGAAGTAATAAACATAAGCAAAGCCAATAAAGCGCCAGGGCCCAATGGCTTACCAGCTTCGTACTACAAATCCTTTAAAGATCAATTATTACAGCCTTTGCAATGGATGATGAATGATATTTTGCAAAGAGGAAATATGCCGGAGTCTTGGAAGTATGCCAACATTGCAGTAATTCCAAACCGGATCAAGATTCAATGCAAGTTAAGAATTACAGGCCAGTCTCACTGTTAAACAATGACTATAATGTTTTGGCTGCCATTTTGGCAAGGAGAATGAAGATTATACTAAGAGCTTTTATTGATGAAGATCAAGCAGGCTTTTTGCCAAAAAGGCTATTAAGAGACAATGTCAGAACAGTCCTAAATGTATTGGAGTATTATGACAAACACAATGATAAACAGAGACCTATGAACTTTCTGGATGCAGAGAAAGCATTTGACAATGTTTCCTGGCAGTTTATGCAGAGGCTACTGGATGCAATGGGAGTTGGTAATAATTTTACTAGAGTCATTAAGACAATATTTTTGGAGGAATATGCTAAAATTATTATAAACTAGTCATTAGGCCCGTTACATTAAAGGGCGCTAGAAGAACTCAATTGGATATGCGCTTGCCAGTGTTTGCCACACAACCATCACCACCATCACCGCGTGGCCAGCGGGGCCGAGTGCGGCGGCGGCCGCCGGCGGACCCAGTCCCCCCCACTGCTGCCGCCGCCTGCAAGCCAAGTCCCCCCCGCCACCGCCGCTGCCAGCGGGCCCAGTCCCCCCGCCGCTGCCGGCAGCCACGCTGCTCCTCTCTTGCCTGTGCACAGCCTCGAGTGCGGCCCACGCCGGCCGCTCCCTCCCTCTTCAGCCCCCGGCAGCCACGCCCACCCCCTCCCTGGCAAAGGCCATTGGCCATTGTTCATGCTTGCGCAGAATACCTCCCAGGGACACGGACGCAGATACCTCCCGCCAGAGACATGACGCAGGGACTCTAGTGTTTTATTATATAGGATGGGGAACTATCAAATAATTGTAAAATACATAAAGGAACTAGACAAGGTTGTTCACTTTCCCCATTACTTTTTATATTAGATCTAGAAGTGCTTTGTAGAAATATCAGAGAAGATGAACAAATACAAGGTCCGAAAGTAGGGAAACAGGAGTATAAACTTAGAGTCTTTGTAGATGATGAGGTGTTTTTTTCTTGAAAATCATTAGAGAAGATCGGAAGGCTCTTGGAAAAAATAGAAGAATTCGGCCAGTTGGCTGGGTTTTATATAAATAAGACTAAAACGAAGGTGTTGACAAAAAATATGGACTAGAAATCCAAGGATAGACTCTATGAAATAAGCGAATTGAAAGTGGAGAAGAAAATTAAATATTTGGGTGTCTGGCTGACAAACAAAAATTCTTTGTTGTTTTCAAATAATTATATCAAAATATGGAATACAGTAAAAATTGATTTGCAAAGATGGACTAGAATGAATTTATCTTTAATGGGAATAATTTCAGTTGTGAATATGTAAACCTGTTTCAAGCAATGGCAAAAGGACATAACTAAATTTGTTTGGCAAGGGAAAAGACCAAGAATTAAATTTAAAAATTTAACAGATGCCAAAGAAAGAGGTGGTCTTACCCTGCCAGATTTAAAGTTGTAATTTGATGCTGTTTGTTTAACGTGGTTAAAGAAATGGATAACATTAAGAAATCCCAGAATACTTGATCTGGAAGGATTCGATAGAAGGTTTGGATGGCATTCTTATCTGTGGTACGATAAAAGGAAAGTGCATAAAGATTTTCTTAATCATTATGTAAGGAGGAGTCTAATGGGAGTGTGGGTAAAATACAAAAAATGGCTGGAATCTAAAACTCCATAATGGGTATCCCCGATTGAAGTTTGGCACATAAAGAGATAAATATGCAATCTGAATGGGGTACCTATAGAGATATGTTTTCAAGAGAAGGGCTGTACATTAAAAAAATCTAATTGAAGTAAAAAATTTGGTTAGTAACTGGTTTCAGTACCATCAGCTAAACGAAATTTATAAGAAGGATCTTAAAGTTGGATCTGAGGATCAGATGTCGAGATTTGAGAAGAAATTGTGTGAAAAAGATGAAATACTAGTCTCTAAGATGTATAAGTTGTTGCTTTTGGAGGAGACAAGAGATGAAGTGGTTAAAATGACTATGATAAAATGGGCTCAAGATGTGGGTCATAATTTAGAGATGGCAGCTTGGGGAAAATTATGGAAAACTGATTTAAAGTTCACTGCATGTTATACTCTAAAAGAAAATCATTATAAGATGATATACTGGTGGTATTTGCCACCAAAAAAAAATTAGCATTAATGTATAAAAATGTTTCAAACAAATGTTGGAAATGTGGACAATGTGAAGGAACTTTTTCACATGTGGTTGTCATACAGGAAGACAAGGGCTTTTTGGGATTTGATATATAATGAGCTGAAGAAAAATTTTAAAACGACACTTCCTATGAGTCCAGAATTCTTCCTGCTGGAGAATCCTCAAGGAGAGTTTAACATTTTTCATGTATGCAACCACGGCAGCTAGAATAGTATATGTGCAGAAATGGAAAGACAATAAAATGCCCTCAAAAGAAGACTGGTTGATAAAAATTTTGGAATATGCTGAGATGGCAAAACTTACAGCACTCATAAGGGATGAAAACTTGGAATGTTTCAAAGAAGATTGGGAACTTTTCTTGCTTTACTGAAAGAACTATTTTTCTAACAGGGTTTGAAATTTAGTAATTACAACAGGTTGTGTAGGATAAAATCGAGTTGCAATGTGGAGTATATATCTTTTGAAATACTATAGCAATGGTTTATATGAATAGCTAACATGGACCACGCAGACTGGTAAGCGGGAAGTCAATATTAAATAATATCTAACAAGTGGACCCCGCACAGAGCATCTGTGCGCTCTTTGGGATCGGTCTTCTCTCTCTCCCCCCCCGGCCGGTTCCGCTGCCGCCCTGCCTTGATCTGCCTCCACAGCCGGGCCTGGCGCCTCCGCCGCCAGGCCCACCGCTGGGCCGAGTTCCGCCTTGGTGTCCGGGCCTGCCAGGCCCGTTGCCGCTGCTTGCTGGCCTCTGCAGCCGGCCTCCTCTCCCCCACCCTTTTGCCCAGGCTGCCAGCCGAGTCCTGCTGCTCCGCCCGGAACCGCCGCCGCCTCGCCCGCCCAGGCATGCCTGCTGCTCTGCATGATGGATGATGTGATGCCCAAAGAGACCACCGCCTCAGTGCCTGCCACTGAGGCCACAACAGACAGACAAAAGCCAACCTGCTCTGCTCTGCTGCTCCTCATCTCCATGGATGATGCACACACACCCTACATCTGATCTGAGTTCTGATTCTTCTGAGACTCAAAAGGCCAAGAAGGTGTCGGCAGGCCAGGGGACCGATCCAAACCAGACCAAGCGCAGAGTCAGCACAGGCCAGCAGCCAGCAACAACAACTACTGCTACTACCACTAGTGCTACACCAACATTGCCAGTCACACGCACCATAGCCTGAGCATAGCACACAGCCAACAGCTGCTGCCAGCCAGTGCCTACAAGCAAGCCAAGCCAACAAGAGCTAAGTAGATGGCGCACGCCAACCTGTGACGACGCAACTGCAAGGGGAGGGCACAATTACAGGCAGGAGGAGGTGAGGCAATTCTAGCACAGATTTGAAAGTTGAAATCAAGAACTACCACCAGACTAGTGTGTCTGTCTACATAGTGCAGTGAGTGCAGCTGACTGAGCTGAGCTATGTGTGAGGAAGGATGATAGTTAGTTGGAGCAGACTCAGAGCATTGAGCATTGGCAATGGCATTGGCAAGCAACACAACACTCACCTGCTGGTTCAGTAGTACTACACTACAGTTCTCTCTCAACTAGTTGTTGTCTTGTCCACACTAGTAGCGTCTTCATTTCTACGTATGTGCAGTTAGTGCATGCCTTTTGCCTTACTTGGGGAAAGAAATGGTTCTCTGGTCCACCACATATTTGCTCTAGGACACAGAGAGGCCCAAGGTAGGTGGTGGTGGTGGCACCAGTGTGAGTGCATGCGTGTTTGTGTTTGCCAGGTGTTGTGTGTGTGCTGCTAGCTAGGAGAGGGGAGGGAGGGGGAGGGGGAGGGAGGAGGAGGGGGAGGGAAGGGATGTGGAGGCGGGTGTACCAGAGGGGATTGAAGGAGGAGGAGGGTCCGGCTCAGAGTTGGTCGTATGCTGCCACACAGGGCCGGCTCCTCCGATAAAGCAAGAGATGCATTGCATTGGGCACAGCTTGCTGGAAGGCACAGAGCACCGGGAAGCACTGGGCTGGGAAGGTGCTGCTGCCGAGAGAACTTGAAGAAAAGCAACAACAGTCTCAGAGTGTGCTATGCCCTCAGCCTGAGCCCCGACCCCCTCCTGTGTGTCCCTGCAGCACCTGCCTGTCTCTTTCAGGGCAGGGAATCTGCATACAAGTGGATTGCAATTTGCAAAGATAGCCAGACTAACAGAGATGGGGGGTGGACTCGGCTTCCCTTTGTTCTGCTCAGTCTGAATCAACAAGTCATGAAGTCAAAACAAAGGGACTCTCTTTGTTTTGCAAAGGGACTCTCAAACAAACTTGACCAGAGCCACCTAGAAAGTGGCTCTCTTCCTCCCCTCACTTGCTCTCTGGGCTAGACTCTCTGTACATGCACATAGTCACTCCTCACCTCATGTGTGAGGCTCTTCAGATCAGAGTGAGGAGAAAGGAGACATGGGGAGCAAGACCACAGGCACAGTCTCTTTTCAAAGAGGAAGCATCCTTTATCATTCATATTTCAAAAACTGTAAGCAAAAATTGAGGGGTGCACTTGGGGGATGTTTTGTGAAATGGGGAGATACCAGGCATGAAATCACTCTGTGTCTGTGATTCTGGGGATGGCAGAGTATTGAATGCAAAACATGCAGTGCCTGTAGAATCCAGGGCAAAAATGCAAATATGCAGTATGTTTTAGTTGCTTAATGCAGTATAATGTTCAATTTAATTTTCAGTATGATTATTTTGAGTTAATTGAGTAGAATTTACAGTCATAGGTAGGGACTATGTTTTAAAGGGTGAAAATAAGGAGCAAGGATTACTTGAGTGTTTTGCCTGCTTAATCATGAATGTATCCACAAAATTGAGATTAACTGGCACAAAGAAAAAAGCCTGTGTGTGATCTTGTGTAAGTTTCAATGATGAGATAGAGGGGAGTAAGAAGGATTTTGTGAAGGTGGTTGTTCATGCTGGCCAGTGAATTGCTGTGAAATGAATACCTTACTTATATGTTACACCTTAGTTTAAAGAATATACATACGGATCTCTCTCTCTCTCACACACACACACACACACACACACACACACACACACACACACTCTTCTCATTCAGTTCTGGACATGTAAAGGTAAAGTGTGCTATTGAGTTGGTGTCTACTCCTGGTGACCACAGAGGCTTTCAACATCTTCCATGTAGCATGTGTATAAATGTGGTGTAGTGGTTAGAGTGCTGGACTAGGACTGGGGAGACCCGAGTTCAAATCCCCATTCAGCCATGAAATTAGCTGGGTGACTCTGTGCCAGTCACTTCTCTCTCAGCCTAACCTACTTCACAGGGTTGTTGTGAAAGAGAAACTTAAGTATGTAGTACACTGCTCTGGGCTCTTTGGAGGAAGAGTGGGATATAAAATGTAAACAATAACAACAACAACAACAACAACAACAGAAAACAGAGTTTAGATATCAACAGTTAACAGAAAAAAATAATTATTAAATGAAACAAAAAAGTACTGTGAAACCCACCCATTCTGCTGAAAACCTGGTGCCCTCCCCACATTATTTAATATTATTATTATTTACATTTATATCCCGCTCTTCCTCCAAGGAGCCCAGAGCGGTGTACTACAAACTTGAGTTTCTCTTTCACAACAACCCTGTGAAATAGGTTAGCCTGAGAGCAAAGTGACTGGCCCAGAGTCACCCAGCTAGTTTCATGGCTGAATGGAGATTTGAACTCGGGTCTCCCCGGTTCGGTACTCTAACCACTACACCACGCTGGCTCACATACATCCCCCCCGCCCTCTCAGTGCCCCCAGTCCGGCCCTGGTCCCTCAGCTCCAGCCCGATCACGCGCTGCTGCTGGCACCACTGTTGGCGCCGCTCTTACTGTGCATCACGTGGACCTGTCTGGCGCCTGCGTGAAGCACCCCAACCATCTCCCGCTGGTGCCTTCTTCGTCTTCCCGCGCTCCAGACACTGTGCTTGCTGTGACTCCCCTCTGAGCTTGTTGCGGGCATTTTGGGGGAAAGGTTTAAACATCAAGCAGCAGCAACCAACCAAACCAATTCTCTAGCCTGTGTTGTTTTCCTGCGTGTGGGTCTGACCGTTCCCCTTTCCCTGCTCTTGAGGGAGGACGGAGCTGCCTGAACATATGATATCAGACAGGGTGAAATGCTGTGGAGGAGCTGCGCCCTGAAGGGAGTGGGAAACAGGTTCCCCTTTCCCTGCTCTTGAGGGAGGAGCTGCCTGCCTCCGTATATTATATCAGTGTAAAAAATTAGCAGCATGACATTTACTCAACTAAGTTTCCTTCAGCTGAGGTTGAAACCTTAGGATAATTATCCCAACCTGATCCATTTGTTTGTTTTCCTGGCTGTCCATGGTATCCTCAAAAGTCTTCTCCAGGACCAAAGTTCAAAAGTCTCGATGCTTTTTCTCTCTTGCTTCTTCAAAGCCCATATATATTATATACATAATTATATTATATACAATGTTATGTACATAATTACATAAAAGCTTTGTGTAATTTTATTTTGAATTTTGAATTTTCACGATAACTAAGGGCGCTCAACAGAGTGTTGCATCTGGGCGCCAGATCCCCTAGAGCTGGCCCTGCTGCCACATGTATGCACAAACGTGATGTGTGTGCTTTGGTGGGAGACCAGATTCTCATCACCTTGCCAGACCAGGATTATGAAGAGGAAGGAGGGAGGATGAGGGGAGGAATGGATGGATGGAGGGATGAGCGGGGAAAGGGAGGGTTGGAGGGGGGTAAACATGTAGACACACAGCACAGACAGAGAAGACAGCACACCACAGCAAGCATCCACACACACAGACAGTGCTAACATCCATCCACACAGACAGACAGACACAACAGAAAGAAACAGCCTGCTTCACAGTCCACACACACACACACACACACACACACACACACACACACACACACCTTTCTTTAAGCAGCAGCACAAGCGCACAGACACACACAGACCCAATTCCCTCCCCTCCCCCCAAATAACCCAGACAATCAAGCAATAATCATCAATCAATATGTTGTGTTGACAGCCAGATCATTTCTACTATGATGGTTGGGGGTTTTTGCCATCAGAGTCAACATCAACAGTGACCATAATCAACAACATAAGATAATAATTCATTCAGGAAGGAAGTGGAACCATTAAAAAGACATTAAACTCATTTTGCATGGAAACCAATCCCCCACACATGATTTCTTAGGTAAATTTTTTTAGAAAATCAATCCATTCTGCAGTCATATATGATTTCCTTTGTTACCAGTATGATTTGTAATATTTTTTGAGGGTTGATTGTAACATGACATTTTTTTCAAATTTTATTTACATATTTATTTACATATTTACAGAACATATACCCGCCGCTGCCGCTTAAAGTACAGTACTATTAGGGCTGTGCTACTTTAGGTGTGTGGGCCGTGCCCACGCCAGGTCCCCAAATGCTGACAGGTAGAGATAAGGGGCTTGTGGTCAGCATTGGGTTTCTTTTTAGGTGGGCGTGGGCGTGGTATAAACGTTTGGCCAGTCGCAGCACTACTACTACTTGAACTTGTGGTGTGTGGGCACTGCACGCTGAGAGTTGGCTAGCACGGCTCAGCATCTGTCACGTCAGCTCAGCTAGAGGTGGAAGGGGGGAGGGTAGGGATGAGTGCAGAGGATGAGCCAGGCAGGTGACCAACCATGGGGCAACCACGGTAATCACTCACCCAGCTCAACTTCCAGCTCGGGATAGACAAGTAGGGGGAGGTTGATCTTGAGAAAGACCAACTGCTCCACCAGACCAGCATCCAAGCGGGAGCGAGAGGGTGTCCCCGGCACGTGAGAACACCCGCTCACTCTAGACACTGGTTGGGGGGCAGGAGAGGAGGCGCACAGCACCCACCGCCAGGTCCGGCCAGACTTGGTGGTGGGTCACCCAGAACTTTGCGCAGTTCAAGCTGTCTTCCTCCACAGGCGGCTCCTCCAAGTACTGCGCAATGCATTTCTCAGCACTGGAGGGGAGCTTGGCAGGTCGAGCCTCCCGTACACCAGGCAAGGCGCCAAGGCACACCCGCTGAAACCACTGGGCAGAAAACACTGGGAGCAAGTGGCTGCTACGCTGGCACTGCTTGGGATGCCACGCTGCTTGACTGGGAAGAGGAAAGGGAGGGGAAGCTGATGCCGGCTGGCCACCCACGCTGCTGCTGGGTGCGGGTTGGGTGGTGGGATGTGCCCCCACACCACTACCAACCTCCTGGGCCCTAGCAGCATCTTCCTCTCTCACCTTCTGTACCAGGAGGTCCCTCCACCCGGGCAAGTCGCTGACACTAATGACATTGCCCTTGATGGCTGGGTTGCAGAGACAAGTGAGGACATACTCCTCCCTGCTTCCCAACTCACCAACCAGCCGCTTGGCCACCCTAGACTTCAGCCTCCCAGCCAGAGCACGACCCTCTGGCGTGGTCAGAGAAGCCTGGAGTTCACCCATCAGCTTCTCCAGACCCAGAGTTGTGGGCAGTACCTGGCTCAAATGAGTGGTGTCAGCACACAAGCCCTTCGTGGCAACACCACCTCGGACATCTGCTTCCACTCTGCATGCAAGAGGTCGCAGATGGCCAAGGACTTGTCCCTCGCCAGGGCGCCAAGGGCTCTCTCCTGCTCCAACAGGCGCTGGAACAGGAGGAAGGTGGAGTTCCACCGCGCCTCCACATCCGTAGGGATGCGATTGTGAGGAACTCCAAGGTCATCATGCTTCTCACGAAGCAGTCTCCTGGACTTCTCGCTGAGGTGGAAATGGGCAGCCAGCTTGCGGGCCTTCTCAACAAGCATGGCCGTGGCAGCAACAGCACCTTGTGGGGGGGGGGGGGGTCGGCCCTGGCCCTGGGACACCTTCAGCTCCTTAAGGCCGAGGGCGTCCCTGATGGTCAGATGGAGTGTGTGTGCCATACACCGTATGTTCACACAGCCCATGGCAGTCTCGAAAGCAGCGGTAACGTTGGATCCATTGTCAGTGACAATGAATCCCCTGGAGAGTTGTGGACACCCGCCAATCCACTCCTCTATCTGGCGGTCGAGTACGGCCACCACCTCCTCCATGGTGTGCCTAGTGTCCATCGTCTCCATGTGCAGAATGGCCCACCTGCGCCATAGTGCAGCGGGAGCCGCCCTAGACCTATAAGCATTGCCCAAGGAGGACCTCTCACTCTCCGGGCCCCACCAGTGGGCAGTGAGTGCCAGGAAAGCAGTGTGCATCCCACTGACACTGGTCCAGAGGTCAGTCATGAAATGCACGCTGGTGCCAGCCGGAGCCGCACACAGCCCAGCCGACACGAGCTCCCTGCACCGGCGGTACAGGGAGGGGACCACGTTCCGGCTGAATGTGGTCCTTGAGGGGATGATGTAGTCAGGCACAAGGTACTGGAGTAACCAGCGGAGGCCTGAGTTCTCGACCACCTAAAACGGCTGGTCATCAGTGGAAATCATCTCTCCTATGAGGCGGGTGAGGTGAGGATGATCCACACGAACAGTCCGCTTGCTGCCCAACACCTGTGTCCACTGCTGGACTGGCAGTGTAGCCTGCATTTTGGCTGGCGCAGGCACACTTCCCTTGTCCGCCCTAGTGGCAGGTGCACAAGGCGCACTAGCGCTGCCAGCCTGGCTAAGGAGACCTGGGTGGTGACACGCCATGTGCCTCCACATGGGTGTCGTACCCAGGTGCCTTGCATCCTTGCCATGGCTGACCTGCACCCTGCAGTGGACACAGCGGGCATGGTTTGGGGCATTTTCAGGGATCTCAAAATATTCCCAGACACCGCTGCCCTTGGCCTCCTGCACCCTGGGTGCTTTCTTAGGCCTCTTTTTGCTGGGTGGCTAAAGTTTTGGGGTGGGGGGTGGCTGCCGCTGCCTGCCCACTGCTGCCACCCAACCCGCCCCTTCCGCCCTCCGTGTGAGAAGAAGGGCCTAGCTCCACTGGCAGAGGAGAGGCAGGCCTCTCCTCCCCCACCTCGGCAGACCCTTCCTCGGAGTGGTGGGCTTCATGAGGGGGGGACCCACTGAGCAGCAAAACTATAGGGGGAAGGGCCCGAAGAGGGAGGGAGAACCTGGCTGCATGGCTGCCAGCCGTAAGATCCTCACTGCCCTCTGCCTGCTCTCCCTCACCAGCAGTCTCCTCCACCACCACTGGCGGTGCCACGGCAGCACCTGGTGCTGCCGAGGGACACACCGAGGGACCCACCACAGCCCTAGTGCCTCTGCGATTGCCAGCAGCAGGCTGGGGGAAATTGAGCCTGCAGACAAACCCCTCAGCTGGGGCAAAGAATTGTGCAATGGGGAGGACCAGGGTATCCTCAGCCTCCCCGCATCCTCTCCCTCCTCTCTGTGCCACAGCCGCTGCAGGCACAGCCCACACCTGGCCTCTCCCACCTCTGCCTGCCAACCTTCTGCGAGTCCTGGCTGCACCACAGCGCTCGCATTGGTCAGACATGGAAAACCTTTTCTAAAGATGGGAGACTGTACGAGGAAGGCCAAAAAGGGGCAAAAACATATTGGAAGGGGGGGAAGGGGCAAAAAAAGCCAATTAATTGGGAGGTGGCGGGAGGGAAATTTGATGGAAAAAAGCCAATTGGGGGACAGGAAGACTTTTTGCTGTGGGGGGGGGGAAGTCAAATGAGCTGAGGGAGAGGGATACATTTGGAACTTGGGGTCAGGTGGGAAGCCAATTGGGGATGGGGATGGGTGTTTAAATTTGGACCTCTGGGTTGGGTGGGTGGCACGGGCAGTTACTAGGTGCAGTAGTTTTGAGGGGGGGCAAGTCCTTTTAGTATGGGGAAAATGGAAGATGGGGGGAGTGCACAGCACCTACCGGGGAGGAACGCAGTCAAAGCTTGGGGTGGAAGAACCTGAAAATCAAATGAAAGCCTTCTTTAGTGAACAGTTTGGATTGGGATGGGGGCGGATATTAAGTAATACTGCGGTACAAGCAACCTTGCCTATTTAAAAATAGCACGTTAACAAAACCCACCCACTCCACCCAAAGCAAGCAAGCAAAACATAAGAACTTCATATATCATAACAACAATGACCTGGGTGGTGGGGGGTGGTGAACCTGTTTAAACAAGAAACAACCTGCAAGAAAAGCAACAACAACAATTGCTTCAGCAACACAACAGTACATCTCAAAGTGTTCCTCCCCACACCCAAATGCATTTCAAAAAACAGGTGTCCCTATTTAAAACCGCCAACTAGGGAAAGGGGACAACAAAAGGTACTCACACATGCGCACGACGACGCACACTCACCCCTCTTCTTCTGATCCTTCTCCTGCTGCACACTGCTGGTCACAGACGTGCCGCCAACCAGCCACCCGTGGGCTGGGACACAGACAGGGCGGCCGCCACCACGGGGCACAGGCAGCCGGGGTGGGTCAAGGACGTTTGGAGGGGCAGAAATGAGGAGCCAACACTATTTGTGTGACTCAACTCACCCCAAGCAGAGACAAATAAAATAAAATACTCTGGAAAAAACCAAAAACTGATGGCAGGGACCAGTGAGGTCAGTGGTACTGTGTGGCTGCAGCTGTGGGAAGAAGGGATGAATGAAAGAAGGAGAGACAGAGAGAGAGAAGCAGAGAAAGAGAGAGAGCAAAGTCAGAGAGAGTGAAGAGGTGGAGACTCAGAGAGAGAAAAGAGAAAGAGAGAAAGAGAAAAGGAGAGAGAGATACAGAGAAAGAGAGAGAGACAGAGAAAGAGCAGCACGGAGGGGGGCGGTGTGATGGAGCAGGGAGAGGGGATTCAGGGGGACATATATAATCAAGTCAATGAAATAAAACTCAGGCACAGGCAGCAGAAGAAAAACAGAGAGCAGAGAGGGGCAGATCTGTGGCACACAGGAGGAGGAGGAGGGTGAGGGTGGGTCACAGGGCAGGGAGACCAGGCCGGGCTGCAGGGCCTAGGCCCTGAGCCAGGGACTGGCCTGGCCTGGGAGGGATAGGATGGATATTGAATAGGAGATGGGATGGCAGCAGGAACAGGGAGAGACTAGAGGCAAAAGGCAAAAACAACAATAATTTTTTAAAAAGCTGAACAACAAGGAACAAAAACAAAGCACGGATAAAAGTAAATGAAACCAATGCAGATGGATGGAGGTGGGGGTGGGTGGGGGCAAACGATAAAGGATGAGGAATGAAAGAATAAATGGGTGAGGAAAAAAGGAGGACAACAGAACAAAAAGAATATGGGAAAAGAAGAGTAAGTAGTAACAGAGACAGACACAGGGCAGAGAGTGGATGGACAAAAGAAAGACAAGACAAGACAAAAGCAGCAGGAGGTAGGAGGACACAGTCAAGGGACTCACAAGCAGACACCAGCAGCGAAGCAAGGTCCAAGATGATAATCCCACAACTGCAGCCAAAGAGAAATTTCCAGGCAAGAGGCTTGGCTTAAATAGGTTTGAAACTCCCTCCTTTGGGAGCCCCCACCTTTGCACTCCCCCCCCCCCAGCCATTAGGGTGCCAGCTCTCAAACAGTGGCACAGCCAACAGCCTACCAGAGCGAAAGACTCATTCTGGCCAATCAAAGGATCAATAGGCCAGCCAATGCAATGCCTGAAAAACAGCCTCACAAAATGGAGGCCAGGAGCAAAAGTTGAAAAAAAGGAGCCACAAAATGGAGGACACACAATTCAATCAATGCAGACCCTATAGAGCCCTATGACACATCCGAACCGGTTCGGATTCATTTTGAATTCGAACCGGTTCGGTTAAAAAAGAGCCCAGTCTGGTTCGAATTCGAACCGTCAAACTGGGCCGGTTCGAATTCGAACCGGTTCGCACATCTCTATCTCTACACTGAAACGTGACTGGGTAATGGAAAATTATGTTCTGTTCCATCAGAAAATATTACTGGGTAAACAAATATTGGACTGGTGAAGATAAAGTATCAATACACTAGCCCTGAGCTGAAGAGATTGGGGGTCCTAAGCAATTCATTGGAGGCCCATACCCCGCCCCCAATGATGCCCAATGATTGTTGACCCATAAGGGAGATAATTAATTTTGTACATATTATTCAGCTCCATAATAGCTTCCTGGTCCTGCCTCTGCTGTTGAAACCAGAAATGATGTAATTTTCACTTAAGGGTATCTAAAAAGGACAATTTTTTAAAAGCAGTTGAAAACCCACCTCTTCAGCCAAGATTTTCCGGCTTATCAAATTTTAAAGTTTAAACCTGTTTTTAATTTTTAGATTGCCTTAATTGTTTTAAGATTTAAATTACTTTATATTGTTGTTAACTGCCCAGAGATGAAAGTTTGGAGCGTTTTACAAATTTGACAGATAAATCAATAAATAAATTTGTCGCTGCATATTGGAGGTCACTTGCCTACCAATGTTCATTCTCTTCTTCCCATTTCCAGATGAAGAGCCTCAACACAGCAGTCTGGACAACTGTCATTTATCCTGGGGCTGACTGTAGTCTGCAGCTTGGTTTTTAGGGGGACAAATGGAGGACCAAAACCCCACAGGCCCCCCAATAGGGGAAAGGTCAGAAGAAACAGGTGATGGCCCTCATGACTTTCAGGGGACTGCACTCTGCAATGATCCTGAAGCACTCTTGGCTACTTCTAAGCAATACCCCAGAGCCCAGATATCAACAAAAGAGAGGGTTTTGAGGTACCTTACTAGGCTTCTCAGAACAGAGAGAAGATATAGATGCTCAGTGTGTGACAAAACCTTCAGGAGGTGCCCACATCTTATTATTCACAAAAGAACCCATAAAGGAGTGAAACCATATAAATGCTTGGAGTGTGGAAAGAGATTTCCTCATATCGAAAACCTTATTGCCCATTCAGGAACCCACACAGGTGAAAAGCTATATTCATGCTTGGAGTGTGGAAAAAGCTTTGCTCCGAAACAGCATCTTACTGGTCATCGAAGAACCTACACAGGGGGGAAACCCTATTCATGTTCACACTGTGGAAAAGATTTTGCGTATAAAATTGATCATACTAGACATCAAAGAACCCACACAGGAGAAAAGTCCTACACATGTTTGCAGTGTGGAAAAAGCTTTGCTCAGAAAAAGAATCTTATTATACATGAACGTAATGTATTTTCTTTGCTTACTAATAAAGTTGGATTATTTTTCTCGGTATGTATTCCAGTGGCCCATGAAACAAACCTGTTTCCAACCATTGCTAGTCCCTTGTTAATATAAGAAAGAGGTGCTTTTTCAAAGTGGTGATTCTCTTTATTTAGCAGGGGGAGAGCAACTGACCCTATCCATCCCCAGCAGAGCATCCCTCCAGTAGCAGTTGCTGGTGTCTATCTTATGTTTCTTTTTAGAAGGTGAGCCCTTTGGAGGTCATGGTATAAATATGCTTCAGCATCATCATTATCTTAGCAGCATATGCTGTCAGGAAATCTGTAATCCGGGCATGATGATAATCCCTGTTGTTGTTGTCTCAGCCCAGAGCTGCACAGCTTTGGCTCCCCAGCTAGTTTTGTACTACAATTCCCATCATTCCCTACCACAGTGGCCAAAAGTCAGGTATGATGGAAGATGCAGGTAACATCTGAGGCTGGGCCAAAATTGTTCAGTCCCATCCCAAACCCACAACCGGCCCTATCCAATCACAGGATAGTATCCTTCCAGTGGCTTTTTGAAAAATGCTTTAAAAATATATATTTTGAGCTTTTTAAGGGATCCATCTTATGTATTTATTATTTATATCTCTATGTAAACCGCTTTGGGGACTTTTGCCAAAAAGCATTATACAAATATTAGTTATCATAGCAGTAGCAGGACCTGGTACATCATAGCCATAATCAAGCTATGATGTCAACAGCTTTGACTATCCTGCTAGTTTGGGCCTACAACTCGCATTACTGTCACAGTAGCTAGTACTCAGGTATGATGGGAGTTTAGGCAACATCTGCAGGAGTTGTTCCTGATGGAGATGGAGTTGTTCCTGTTGGTGATGCACCAACTATCCTAATGACCACTAGGGGCACTGGGAGTAGAGGTAGTTAGTGAGGGTCTACTTACTATTCGTTGCTTCCATCTACTCTATGACTCCTGCTTTGACTCCTCAGGTACTTCCTGTAGTGAGTCAGTCCTCTTCAGCGTGGTGTAGTGGTTAGAGTGCTGGACTAGGACTGGGGAGACCCGAGTTCAAATCCCCATTCAGCCATTAAACTATCTGGGTGACTCTGGGCCAGTAACTTCTCTCTCAGCCTTAACCTACTTCACAGGGTTGTTGTTAAAGAGAAACTCAAGAATGTAGTACACAACTCCGGGCTCCTTGGAGGAAGAGCGGGATATAAATGTAATAAATAATAATAATAACAATAACAACAACAACAACAACCCCCAGTGAGGCACTACCTTGGCGTGGTTGTGGGGCTTGTGTGCTCTGATGAAGGTGACAGCTATGCCAGAGGTCCAACCATACTGGACAGGTCTCACCAGAGGAGCCAGACAAAGAGTACCTCTCCCATCAACTATATGGTCAGATGTAACTTTAATAGATCTATACCGGATCGGTTGTCGCCCGGGTCAACAAGAACCGCGCCAGGTGCTATAGTCCCTGGACATCTGGTGGCAAGTGGGCAACAGGACTCAGGATCTTCAGTTGAGCAACCAGGGCTGGAGACAGCAAAGTTACTGGAAGAAACGTCGCTTAACCGAAAAAAATATATGAAAAATGCCAACAAGGAAATAATGATCTGCTATTACAAGTCTAGTCCAACTAGAAGAGGTTATTTAAAAAGAATGTACCAAATTTGGAAAGAGAAGCATCCAGACACAGAAATAACAGAACAAAGGCTAGCAGACCAGAGAAGATACATAATAAGAAATAAAGTATTCACAGGAGTTGAGCTGGAAGAACTGCAAAGAGCTACACAGGCTCAAGATATGGAAGAAGATTTACCACCAAATGAAGAAGTTGCTCAGGCACAGGTGGAGGAGCTGTTGGAAATCGAGGATGCAACTGTTACTGAACTGTTTCAAAATCAAAATCAGGCAACCGCCCCTTTGCCTTCACCTCAAAAACCTGAATGCCATTTAACAGAAAAGCAACAAGAACTAAAGCAAAAAATAAGTGAGCACATGAACCAAACAACCACCAGGGTTCGACTTCCAGCTCTAAAAACAGTTGCCAAAAAACAACTTGCTCAGGCATTAAAAGATGTCAATGCTGCACTTACAGAAATAACAACTAATAATTTGCAAGAAACAAACCAACTAATGTACAGTGCAGCAACAATAACAACACAAAAGCTCGGATATAAGATCAGTGGACCTGTAAGAAAAGAAAGTAGTACATCACCTAAATGGAAGATTAGATTAGAAAATAAAATCGCCAGGCTTAGATCAGATGCTAGTAAATTGAAAGATATGAAAGACAAGAAGCTGAAGAATGAAAACACCAAACAGTATCTGATCCAAAAACACCACCTAGATTCTAGGAAAATTAGAGAAGTCCTGGAAATAATAAAGCAGCAAATAACAGCAGTGTCAAAGAAGATTAGCAGGTATGAAACCAGAATTACACAACACAGGCAGAATCTCCAATTCCAGTCGAATCAGAGACGTTTCTACCAAAGCATAGAAGGAGAAACTGCAAGAAACCTAGAAACACCAAATAAAGAAGAAACAGTGCAATTCTGGGGGAAATTATGGGACAATCCAATAGATTATAATAAAAAAAGCAGGCTGGATGAAAGAGGTCAAAAAATGTAACCAACAAATGCAAGATCTAATAATAACACCAGAATTAATAAGTGAAAGCGCAAAGAAAATTAAAAATTGGACTGCGCCAGGCGACGATGGACTGCATGGCGTTTGGCTTAAACACCTAACAAGCCTTCATAAACAACTATAAACAGTTCAATCACATTTTGCAAGGAGGTGATATTGAACAATGGCTAACAACTGGGAAAACTCATCTCATCATGAAAGACCCAGCAAAAGGTGCAGTTCCAAGTAATTATGGACCGACAACCTGCCTGCCAACCATGTTCAAATTATTAACTGGAATAATAGCAGATGAAGTCATTCAACACTTATTAACTAACAAACAGCTCCGAGTTGAACAGAAAGGAAATTGCCCGAACACCAGAGGCACAAAAGACCAGCTGCTGATTGACAAAATGATTTTTAAAAACTGCAAGAGAAGAAAAACAAATCTAAGTGTTGCATGGATTGACTACAAGAAAGCCTTCGATTCATTGCCTCACACATGGATACTAAAATGTTTAGAAACAACTGGTGTCAGCAAAAACATTCAGATATTTATTTAAAAAGCAATGAGCATGTGGAGTACACAGTTAACAATCAGTGGCGAGACACTTGGACAGGTTAGCATTAGAAGAGGCATTTTCCAAGGGGACTCACTATCCCCTCTGTTGTTTGCAATCGCCATGACCCCACTTTCACAAATACTAAACAAAACAGGCCTCGGATACCAAACATCTAAAAGATCAAGTAAAATCAACCATCTGCTGTACATGGACGATCTGAAGTTGTATGGAAAGTCCCAGTCAGAAATCGAATCACTGCTAAACACTGTCCGTATATTCAATAGCGATATAGCCATGGAGTTTGGACTAGACAAGTGTGCTGCATTAATAATGAACAGAGGAAAAATAACAAAAACAGAAGGAATAGAACTGCCCAATGGAAGCAACATCAAGAACCTGGAAGAGAAAGAACATTACAAATACTTGGGCATTCTCCAGGCTGATAACACTGCACACACTGAAGTTAAAAGAAAAATTGGAAGTGAATACATCAGGAGAGTTAGAAAAATCCTCAAGTCCAAACTCAATGGCGGGAACACCATACAAGTCATAAAAACCTGGGCTATACCTGTTATCAGATACACTGCAGAAATAATAGACTGGACCCAGGCAAAGCTAGAGACGCTGGATCGTAAGACCAGGAAAATCATGATCATCAATCATGCTCTGCACCCCCGCAGTGATGTTGATAGGCTATACCTCCCTCGCATCTCAGGTGGAAGAGGAATGCTGCAAGTCCATCAAACAGTAGAGGAGGAGAAAAGAGGCCTTGAAGAATATATAAGGGACAGTGAAGAAGATGCACTTCAAATGGTCAAGAACGACACACTATTCAACACCAATGAAGGAAAGCAGGCCTACAAGAAAGAACAAGTCAAGAACCGAGCAGAAAAATGGAGAAATAAGCCCCTGCATGGTCAATATTTGCACAATATAAGTGGAAAATCAGACATCACCAAGACCTGGCAATGGCTTAAGAATGGTTACTTGAAGAAAGAAACAGAGGGTTTAATACTGGCTGCGCAAGAACAGGCACTAAAAACAAATGCAATAAGAGCCAAAGTCGAAAAATCTACAACAAAAAGCAAGTGCCGCCTTTGTAAAGAAGCAGATGAAACAGTGGACCACCTAATCAGCTGTTGTAAAAAGATCGCAGAGACTGACTACAAACAAAGGCATGACAAGGTAGCAGGGATGATACACTGGAACATCTGCAAAAAATACAAGCTACCTGTAGCCAAAAATTGGTGGGACCATCAAATTGAAAAAGTGGTAGAAAATGAAGATGTAAAAATATTATGGGACTTCCGACTACAAACAGACAAACATCTGCCACACAATACACCAGATATAACTGTCGTGGAGAAGAAAGAAAAACAAGTTAAAATAATAGACATAGCAATACCAGGTGACAGCAGAATAGAAGAAAAAGAAATAGAAAAAATCACCAAATACAAAGATCTACAAATCGAAATTGAAAGGCTGTGGCAGAAAAAGACCAAAATAATCCCAGTGGTAATTGGCGCCCTGGGTGCAATTCCAAAAGACCTTGAAAGAGCACCCCAACACCATAGGGGCCACAGAAATCACCATCAGCCAATTACAAAAAGCAGCTTTACTGGGAACAGCCTATATTTTGTGACGATATCTATAATAACCAACAGTATTGATGATAAAATTCAGCCATCCCAGGTCCTTGGGAAGGACTCGATGTCTGGATAAAACAAACCAGTCAATAACACCTGTCTGCATGGGCGTAATGATGGGGGGGCAGGGGGGGCACGTGCCCCGGGCGCCACTTGCTGGGGGGCGCCAAAAACTGCCCCGCCAATCCCTGAAAATTTCTGGGGGGAATTTTTTTTTTTTGCCGCCGAATTTTTTTTTTGCCGCCGCCGCCGCCGCCGCCACCGCCGCCACCACCACCACACAGACCGACCGAGCGGCCAATCGTCCGCACCAGAGAAACCCGGCGGGCAGCAGCCACGAGCAGCAGGAAGCAGGGGAAAGGGAGGGCGCCGGGTGGCTCTGTGCGGCTGGATGGGGGTTGTTCGCCTTCGCGCCTGTCTCCCTCTGCCTTCCCTCTCGCCCTGCCCACCGTTCTTGCCCTTCCACTCACAGCAGCAGAAGGTGGAAGGAAGCCCACGCCCACCAGTGCCGCACTTTTCGACCACCATTTTAGAGGCAAGGGGGTCGGTCCTTGCTGTCCTCACCCGCACCTCCTTCTTCAGAGTACCCCCACGCAAAGCCAAGCGAAGCCTGCAAGTAAGTGCGTGCCGCGCGCGGGCCGGGCGAGGCTCCCCTTCTCTCCTTTCCTTTTGATCCACACTCAAACGTGACAAATTTATGTATAAAAATAATATGCAACGACCCTATTGTTTACAATTCTATATCCCAAGCGGGCCATTTCCCAATGAGCACGACTGTAGATCTGCTTGTCGCGACTCGCGACGAGGAGGGAGGTGGCGAGAGAGCAGAGAAATTCATGCAGTGTCGGGCACTGTTTCGTTTCCTTCCCACATGTTGCATATCCTCAAGGGAAAGCTCAGTGGTTGTCAAGGCAACCCAGTCACTCCCTGCTCTGCTTCCCCCGCCTCCTTCCTTGAGTCCGCTTGCATTTGAATGGACTGTCCCGAGATAATTAGAAAACAATCAAGGAATGTTTGAATGTTCCTCAGACCACGAGGCGCTGCTGCTGCTCCCTCCGAGCTTGCTATACGCCACGCCAGCGGAGTGGCAAGAGAGTGGAATGGGGCTGCAGCGATGGTCGCCTCAGCCGCCTCCACATCTCCCCACAACCACAACGCTTCCTAGCGTGGATGATCTCCCAGGGCTCACCCAACCCCACCCGCGCAATACACACACCCCTCCAAGTTTTTCTGCAGGGAAAAACTTCTGTAGGAAGCAGGCTTGCGCCTAACACTTGCAACTTGCAAGCAAAGTCAGGGTCAACATTAGCAAAGCAGGATCCTGTAAATGAAAAGGAGCCTCCAGCAGCCCAAGGTGGGTGACGCAATGGGCCGGACTGGGCTTCCGTCGCAGCAGCCGACCAAAGAGCAAGCACCCCCGCGGGGGTAAGACGTCCTCCCTCCCACCGCCGGCCACCAGAAGCTCTTGGAACAAGCCCTGGAGGGAGAGCCTGCCCCAGCGCCTGAACCGGACTGCCCCCAACAAGGGGTGGACTTCTCGCGGGTGAGCCGTTCTCTTCTGCATCCTTATCAAGGATAGGGATAGCCACGTCTGGAACAGAGGTGCCTACGGCCAAATCCTCCCTTTCCCTGAAAGCTCTGCCCTTACTACCCGTTATTTTGTCTGAAATAGGATCCCGGCGCACCTTCTTATAGTTCTACCTTGAGCAGGGGGCCACGTTGCAAGCCTGCACCTCTCTGTAGCTCCTACCTGCTCCTGTTCTAAGAATCTTCGTATTGGAATCTAAATAGCCCTCATACTTGTTTTAGGAAGTAGAATTTCTGTTCTGATAAGGAAAACTTTAATAGCATACAAACGTTATTCAGTAGTTCTAGCAAACTTGTTTTTATAGCATGTTCTGAAGGCTAATTAAACCAAATTGGGGAGGAACACAGTCTTGTTTTAAATATGCTCCTGGACTTCTAGTTGCCTAAGAGCCTGAAACTATGTTGTTGCTGTGCAGTAGCGCTAACACATACCTGTAGATCAATGCTGGCAAGGACATACTGTGTCCTGTTGTGACTTGAGCTTTTCACAGAGCAGTAATGGCCACTGAAGATATTGATAAATGTTTAGGAGAAGCAATTATGTGGGGCAGCTGAGCTGTGCAAGGGGGCTTAATGTGCATTGAAGGAGGGAGAGTGAATTGGAGCTGCCATAGTATCTTTGATCATATCTTAAGGTCAGGCAGAATGTGCCTTTTCCAATGGCTCTTGGAGCTTTGCCATAATCACACAGTCTGCAGAATGAGTTGTTAATTTACTGTCTTGATTAGCGTGAGAGGGATACAAATCCACAAGCTCTTTGCAAAACAAAGGAGAAGGCTTTGGCTTAATAATTGATTAGAGTTCTGTCGACACTGAACAGAGTATGTGCAATGGATTTTAAAAATATTTTTGAAATTTAGGTATTTATTATTTATTTTTATCCATCCAAAGGCTCTGGGTGCTTGGGGGGGGTGCGGAGGGGGGGGGGCGCAATTTCAGTGTTTGCCCTGGGCGCCGTTTTTCCTAGTTACACCTCTGCCTGTCTGACTGTGTAAACAAGAAATAATAATAATAATCTCTCTCCCCCTACGTATACATTGTGTAGCTGATAGTTGGGAGAGGTCTTTCCTATCTCAAATGCACTTCACCAATTAACTAATTTAGTTTAGACTCTACAGTGATCGCCATGCATGTTACTTAATAGCTGCAACAACTAAACTCTGCACTCTGTAACTGGAGTGGTAGGTTCCTTGGTACTTTGCTAAATAATCACAAACCCCAACCATGAGAAATTAGGGTTTTTCATGCCTGGCCCTTAATTCACATCTCCTCAGGAATGGAGGAGTGTGTTCACATACCTGCCAAATTTACCCAGAAGTCCCTGCAAGCAATCAAGGAATACTTCACACACAATTTGGGGTTTTCACTGCACATTCAAGTGTAGCCTGCCTGAAAGAAAAAAAGAACCTGGGTAAAAGAAAAAATCCACTTTTTTAATCTGGTCTCTGGGGCAATTTTGAAGCCTCTCAGTAAACCCATGGTAAAGTCTGCTGTCTGGGAAAGCTTCCAATAATTGGTAGGAAGACTCCCCTTTGTCTAGAGAGTCTAAAAAGAAAGACAGGAGAGACACCAGCAACAGCCACTGAAGAGATGCTGTGCTGGGGCTGGATAGGGCCAGTTGCTCTCCCCCTGCTCAATAAAGAGAACCATCACTTTAGAAAGGTGCCTCTTTGATCAGTTAGCAGGGGAAACTGAGCTGGGGACATTCTTGGCTGTTTTGATTTTACTTCCCCAAGCAGGGTAAGGGTCCCCACCTGCCTTTGCTTTCTTCTTGCTGTGAAGTACAACTCCTAGAAAGCACTGCAAGCCTCAAAGAAACAACTAACAGCTGGCTCCTTTTAACCTGAGCATATTGTGGAGGGTGGAGGCATTGAAATCTCTGGCTGCTCTCTTGCATAAATTTCCCATCTCCTGCCTTGCTGTAGTGGCTGCTTTTTCTTCTCTGGGGTTGGATCCTGATGAGCCCGTCTTCCTTAATTCTGTGGGAATTTGGTAAGTTTGCTTTCCCAAAGAAAAGAGAAGAAACAAGGGAATCCTTGCCTGGAGAGGGAGGAATACGGGTAGGCAGAGAAAGGAATAGACTTCGCTCGTGGCAGGGTAAGAGGTGGGAGAGCTTGGAACTTTCTGCATTTAAAATCCTGGGGTGGGGGATGTCCTTGTGGGAGCCCCTTCTAAGGTTAGGCTTTGTGGAAGCTGCAGAAGAGAGAGAAAGATTTGCAGCCTGACTATTTATTCCTTACATTTCTAGCTGATCTTGGAACTCCAAGTAACCTGTACAGGCTTCTTGAAGCATCTCGGCAAATATGAGGCTCGGAGTCATTTGGTAGGCATGAAATATCTTTTAAGTATACCTTTAGACCGTCTGTCACCAAAGGCTCCTAAGGAAACCAATCCAGGTCTCCAAAAAAGCCTTAGATAGTGTTGTTTGTGCTATTTGGCATCCAAATAACTCTGAAATGAAAAGAGGGAAAGACTACAGTGGTGTTGTGTGTTAAGGCAAATTTCAAGTGCTTTGCAATGCCTGGAGAATTGGCAAGAAAAGAGCACGCTCAGCTCAGTCTCAATTCCTAGCCAGTGCCCGAACCCTGACAGAATAATGAGAAATTATGGCCCAGTACTTCAGCAAGCATTACCCATCAGAAAAGCTCCCCCGATATTGAAATGTGAATGGGTGCTGAAAGAAGTCATTCTAGTCCATCATAAAACATTACCCATCAGAAAGGTTCACAACTGTACTGGAATCTGAAAGGTTAACCAAAAATTACATTCTTGCCAAGCAGGGAATATTACTGGATTAAAAAATAATAATCCAATAGGCTAATAAAAAATTGGTTCATGGGCCACCCCCAATGCCCCTGCAGAGACAAACGCCCCACAATGGAGATAATTAATACTGTATACTTCAATCAATTCCACCACATCTTCCTGCTCCTGCCTCTGCTGTTAGTACCAGAACTGGTGTTTTCCTGGGTTTTCCTCATCATGGTTTTGCCCAACTGCACTGGACTGAACCTCTTGCTCTCTCTGCCATGGGCTCAAATACATGATTGTTCTCTTCATATCTGTAACATTTCTACAGGGTTTCTAAAAATGAGATGTCACTCCCATATTCGAGGTGAATTGATTACTTGTGTTCCTTCTCTTCTATTCCACTTCCCCCAGGAAGAACCTCAGTACACCAATCTGGACTGCTCTCATTTATTCTCGGGCTGCCTATTGTCTGTAGCTATGCTGGTGAGGTTAACATGGAGGACCAAATATCAACAGGCCCCCCAATAGTCCACCAATCTAAGAAAGGAAGGCTTGTGAGGTGCCTTACTAGACAGCAAGCACTTCACAGGGAACATATCACATATCAATGCTCAGTCTGTAGCAAAACCTTCAGGAGGAATTCACAACTCACTAAACATCAAATAACTCACAGAGAAGAGAAACTATATATGTGTTCCATGTGCGGAAAGACCTTCAGGCGGTGCCAAGAACTTACTCAACATGAAAGAACCCACACAGGAGAGAAGCCATATACATGCTTGCAGTGTGGGAAGAGTTTTTCTTCTATCAAAAACCATACTGACCATTCAAGAATCCACACAGGGGAAAAGCCATACACCTGTTTGCAGTGTGGGAAAAGCTTCACTCAAAAAAGTAATCTTAATACACATCAAAGAACCCACAAAGGGGAGAAACCATTTTCATGCTTGCAGTGTGTGAAAAGCTTCACTCAGAAAAGTACTCTTGATACACATCAAAGAACCCACACAGGGGAGAAACCATATTCATGCTCGCAGTGTGGGAAAAGCTTTGCTCACAATTCTGATCTTACTAGACATGAAAGAACCCACACAGGGGAGAAACCATATTTATGCTCACACTGTGGTAAAAGCTTTGCTCAGAAATCTCATCTTACTGGACATGAAAGAACCCACACAAGGGAGAAATTGTCTTGCCCACTTTGCGGAAAAAGCTTCAACCGGAAACCGCAGTTTACTAGACATCAAAGAACTCATGAAGTGAAGATACCATAGATATGCTTGGAGGGTGGAGAGAGTTTCTATCCTTAATCACCCCTTCACGCACGTGAAAGAAGTCACAGAAGGGAGACATTGTACAAATGCCTGCATTCTAGTGAGATCTTTGATGATGAATCAAGTCTAAAGGAACATGAGAAAAAATACACAAAGAAGAGCAAACCTGACTACTTGGAGTTTGGAAAGAGCTTCTGTCACAACACATGCTACTTTTTGCTTCAAGAAGTCACCACAGGCAAGATTTCAGTCTTTTTGTCACCATGTAATTATGACCTTGAGTGTTCTACACTTCTGAGCCGTGGGAGCTTCATGGTCTCGAGCACATTTAAGGGGCTGCTCAATGAGGAACTCCATGGTGGTTTTAATTGTGGTTTTTAAAAAATTGTATATTGAACTGGGTTCAATGTTTTTAAATGCTTTGATTAAAAAAGGAGGAGAAATGTGATCTGAGGCTTTTCCCATTGATGGCATTGCAAGCTGGCATTGCAGCTATCATCTTTTGAGGCATCCGAGCATTCAGCTGCAGTCGAACAGAAATGTTTGCTGCCTTTTAGCTGTTTTTTAATCTCAGTATTGGAATGTTTTTACTGTGCTTACTAATAAAGTCACATTATTCTACCCAATTTGTATTTAAATGGTCCATAGCAACCCTATGTCCAACCATTGCTTGTCCCTTGCTAAGTGAGCCAAAAAGGTGCCTTTTTAGAGGGGTGGTTATCTTTATTTAGCAGGAGGAGAGCAATTGACCTTATCCATCCCCAGCACAGCATCCCTCCAGTGGCTGTTGCTGGTGTCCTGCTTAAATAAAAAAATATTGTGAGCCATCTGTGGAGAGGGATCCATTTTATTTATTTCTTTTGGATGTCCCTATGTAAACCACTTTGGAAACGTTTGTCAAACCCAGGATATACATAGTTGGTCAGAGTAGTAGATTCTTCCAGGAAGCCAGTAAATTGGGGCATGGTTGTGTTAACTCTTCCCTTTTCTCCCAGCCCAAGGCTGCACAGATTTCCCTCTCCAGCTAGTTTTGGACTACAGCTCCCATCAACCTCTGCCACAGTGGCTTATAGTCAGAGGCGGATGGGAGTTGTAGGCAAGTTTGTGGGTGGGCCAAAGTTGTTTAGCCCTGGCCCAACCCCAAATCTGGCATTCGGTAGGAAGACCCCCTCTGTAGGTTCAGCTTTCATGGAGGGATTTTAAAGCCATGATAAAGTTTGCTGTGGAGTCGGTTTCGACTCCTGGCCACCACAGATCCTGTGGTTGTCTTTGGTAGGATACAGGAGGGGTTTACCATTGTCTTCTGCACAGCTTACCCTCAGCAACCACCTATGTCTATCAGCATCTTCCTATGTGGCTGCTGCCGCCTGATATAGTTGTAGTAGCAGTGGGGATTCGAACCGGCAACCTCTGGCTTGCTAATCAAGTATGGCCCTTTATAGTAGTTAACATTTGGTGTGTGACACCAGTAGACTGGCAGGGTTTTGTCTCTTACCCACCTGCCCTCAGACTTCGGGGTTGGATTTTATTGGGCAATCCGAAGAAAAGTTTTTTGTGTGTATTAGGACAAGGGAAAATGTCTAGTACATGGAAATCCCTCACATTTCTATTTTCTGTGCTATTTTCTTCAAATAGACCTTTTTTTAAATCAACAATGCAGTTCATGGGCCCATTTTAGACTGTTGTGATGAAAGATGGATTGTGGCACATGCTCAGTAGGATCACTTTCAGCTGCACAGTGTGGAAATGGTGGCTGAAATGGCGGCTTAGCACCACAGCATACCCTCAGCAACCACCCAACAACCTACAGAAAACCTCCTGCCAGAAACCCACCCGTGAGGGAGGGGTCGCCCTGCTTGGCATTTTCATCCTCTGAGTACTGTGGGCATTAGTGAAGAAAGAAAGGGCCAAATCCCCACCCAACCATATCTCTGTAATTCGGTAGGCAGATCCCCTCTGTAATGGATGTAGGGAGGTATCGTAAAGCCATGGTAGTGGCCCTTCAAAGTAGTTCAAGGTCTGATGTCTGACACTAGTAGACTGAAAGGTTTTTTTCTCCCCGCCACTGAAGTCTTTGAGTTTGGATTTTATTGGGCCATCTCTTCATTTGTGTTGGGTCTCTTGAGAAGTGTGTGTGTGTGTGTGTGTGTGTGTGTGTGTGTGTGTGTGTGTGTGTGTGTGAGAGAGAGAGAGAGAGTATTCAAGGGAAACATCATTTTTAAAAAAAATTAATATTTTTTTTAATTTTAACAATAACATTAACATTCACAACATATAAACAAATATGGACTTCCCACTCACACCTCCTTGTGAATCAACTATAGAATTAACCCTTGCTATAATAGTAATTCAAAACATAAATTTAAACCTTACAAACATGATTTTAATCTACCCAACCTGCAATTATTACTAAATTTCAAACCCTGTTGTAAAATCAATAGTATGAAATAGTTCTTTTGATACAACAAGAATGGTTTCCAATCTTCTTTAAAACATTCTAAATTTTGTTCTCTTATCAATATTGTAAGTTTTGCCATCTCCGCATATTCCAAAATTTTTATCAGCCAATCTTCTTTTGAGGGCAGTTCATTACTCTTCCATTTCTGTGCATATATTATTCTGGCCGCCGTGGAAGCGTACATAAAAAATGTTAAATTAGCTGTAGAAAATACTCCTTGTGTTATTCCCAGCAGGAAGGATTCTGGCTTCTTAGGAAATGTCATTTTAAATATTTTCTTTAACTCATTATATATCATGTCCCAATAGGCCTTAGCCTTCCTACAGGTCCACCACATGTGAAAAAAGGTTCCTTTGGAGTGTCCATATTTCCAGCATTTGTTTGAAACATTTTTATACATTAGTGCCAGTTTTTTTGGTGTCAAATACCATCTATACATCATTTTATAGTAATTTTCTTTTAAAGCACAACATGCAGAAAACTTCAAATCAGTTTTCCATAATTTTCCCCAGGCTGCCATTTCTATATTGCACCCCACTTTACCATAGTCGTTTTAACAACTTCGTCTCTTGTTTCCTCTAAAAGCAAGAGTTTATACATTTTAGAAACTAATTTTTCATCATTTTCATATAGCTCCTTCTCAAATCTCGACATCTGATCCTCAAATCCAACTTTAAGATCCTTCTTATATACTTCATTTAACTGATGGCACTGAAACCAATCTCTAACCAAATTTTGTACTTCAGTTAAACTTTTTAGCTTACAGTCCTTTTCTTGAAAATATAACAGATCCCTATAAGTACCCCATTGCATTTGCATATTTACTTCTTTACGTGTTAAAGCTTCGATCGGATATACCCATAACGGAGTTTTAGGTTCCAGCCATTTTTTATATTTTAGCCACACCCTCATTAGACTCCTTCTTACATAGTGATTCAGAAAATCTGTATGTATTTTACTTTTTTCATACCACAAATGAGTGCCATCCAAACCTTCTATTGAATCCTTCCAAATCAAGTATTCTAGGATTTCTTAATGTTATCCATTCTTTTAACCACGTCAAACAAACAGCATCAAAATACAACCTTAAGTCTGGTAGGGTAAGACCACCTCTTTCCTCTGCATCTGTTAAATTCTTAAAATTAATTCTTGGTCTTTTCCCTTGCCAAACAAACTTAGTTATGTCCTTCTGCCATTGCTTAAAACAAGTTCAAGTGTTAATTATAGGAATAGTCTGAAAAAGAAATAACATGTTAGGTAAAACATTCATCTTCACAACTGAAATTCTTCCCATTAAAGACAAATTCATATTGGACCATCTTTGGAGATCAGTTTTCACTGTATTCCATATTTTAATATAATTATTTGAGAACAAAGAATTATTATTTGTCAGCCAAACCCCCAGATATTTAATTTTCTTCTCCACTTTCAGCTCACTTATTTCAAAGAGTCTATCCTTAGATTTCTGATCCATATTTTTAGTCAAAACCTTCATTTTAACCTTATTTATGTAGAACCCAGCCAATTGCCCAAATTGTTGTATTTTTTCCAAGAGTCTTCCAATCTTGTCCATTGAATTTTCTAAAAAGAACACAACATCATCCACAAAGGCTCTTAATTTATAGTCTTGTTTCCCAATTTTGGGGCCTTGTAATTGACCATCTTCTCTAATATTTCTACAGAGTACTTCTAAGACTAATATAAAAAGCAATGGGGAAAGTGGACATCCTTGTCTAGTCCCTTTTTGTATTTTACAATTATCTGATAATTCCCCATTTACAATAATCTTAGCATATTGCTCCGAATAAATTGTCTTAATTGCCCTAATAAAATTGTTGCCAACGCCCATTGCATCCAGTAATCTCCACATAAATTGACAAGAAACATTATCAAAAGCTTTCTCTGCATCAAAAAATAAAATAAAAAATCATCGCCATCTGTTTATCATTATGTTTTTCATAATACTCCAATACATTAAGAACTGTTCTCACATTATCTCTCAATTGTCTCTTTGGCAAGAAGCCAGCCTGATCCTCATGAATAAAAAGTCTTAATATAACCTTCATTCTTCTTGCCAAAATGGCAGAAAAAAATTTATAATCATTATTTAAAAGTGAGATTGGCCTGTAATTTTTAACTTGCATTAAATCCTGATCCGGTTTTGGGATTACTGCAATATTTGCATACTTCCAAGAGTCCGGCATAATCCCTTTTAGCAAAATGTCATTCATAGTCCATTGCAAAGGCTGTGAAATATGATCTTTAAATGATTTGTAATACAAAGCTGACAGTCCATCCGGTCCTAGGGCCTTATTGGCCTTGCTTTGATTTATTGCTTCTGTTACTTCCATTATTGTTATCGGAGCATTCATAATTTCTATATGTTCCTTAGAGAGTTTTGGAATATTTTTGGTCCTGAGAAATTGCTCAATTTTTATATCTTCTACTATTTTGCCTTTATATAATTCTGAATAGTATTAAAAAAAATTCTTCTCTTATTTCCTTACCATCATAGGAAAGCCCATTTTTTGTAAGTATTTTAGATATATAGGTGTTTTTTTCCTAATTTTCCAAGCCAACAACTTGCCTGGTTTATTTGCGAACTCAAATGACCTTTGCTTAGCATACTTTAAGTTCCGTTCAACTTCATTTGCTACTAACATAGAAAGTTGTTGTAGTAACATTTTGATAGCTTGAGTAATTGTCATCTTGTCTTTAGCCCATAATAATTCTCTTTCCTTTTTGGAGATCTGCATCAGTAATGTCTCTTTTTTCAATCCTCTTTGCTTTTAAAAATATGCATTTTGCTGTATGAAGAAACCTCTCATAACCGCTTTACCTGCATCCCAGATTATTTTATTGTCCATTCCTTGATTTAAATTCAGCTCAAAATAATCCTTTAACTTCTTTTTAGCTTTCTCCACAACATCTGATTTTCTCAACAGATACTCATTCAGTCTCCAACAAAATGAAACCATTCCTTTCTTCTTCCATGTAAAACAAATTGGATTATGATCTGAAAAAGTCCTGGGTAAAATATCCATTCTTTTCATACATGGCGTAATGGATTTGGATGTCCAAACCATATCTATCCTTGAGTGAGATTGATATCTTTCAGAGAAGTAGGTATATTCTTTTGCATTTGAATTTTTAATTCTCCACAAATCGTACAGATCCATATGTTCTGCTAAATCAAAAAATGCTTTAGGGAGCTTGCCTTGTAGGTTCCTTTCAGATATATCAGATTTTCTATCCAAAGATGTAGATACAACACCATTAAAGTCTCCCAATATAATCAAGTTAACATTCGATAACTCAGCCATCTTCTGGTCCAAATAATTATAAAATCCAACTTTCTTTTCATTAGGTGCATAAATTCCAATTATCACCATTTTAATTCCAGAAATTAAAATTTCCAAAGCTAGTAGCCTACCTTCTTCATCTTTAAAAATCAACTTGGGTTTGAATTGTTGTTTAACATAAAATACTACCCCTCTTTTTTTTTTCTTATCTGAGGAAACAAATTCTTGTCCTAAAGCCTTGTTGACCAAAAATTTTCTATCTTGTTTTCTAATGTGTGTCTCCTGTAAACACACAATGTCCAAATTTTGTTTCTTAAGAAAATGAAAAACCCTATTCCTTTTTGTTTTAGAATTTAACCCGTTAATGTTCCAAGAAAATATCCTGTGATCTCGTATCGTATCCATCTAATCTAACTAGAATTATGTGTTGAGGGAGCTGGCTGCTCAGAAGATTTTTTTTTTTTTTTTTTGGTATTTTCTCCAAAATTCTTGTGCTTTGAGGAGCTCTGTGAATCTATTCTTCTTGCCCTTGTAAAAAAAAGGAAACTCCCTCAGGCATTTCCCACCTGTAACGTATTCCATTAGCATTCAAAGCATCTGTCAAAAATTTGTAATCCTTACGTTTCCTTAAAATTCTGGATGGTATTTCTTTCAAAATTTGTATCTGCTGAGTTTCAATAGTGAGGGCTGTGACAAAATGGGCTTGAAAAATCCGCTCAGTGATTGATTTTGAACTGAATTGTACCAAACAATCCCTAGCTAATTTATTCCTCGTGGCAAAGTCCGAATTTAAACTAAAAGCTGCATCAATCTGCGCATTCATCTCTTCATCTGGATTTCCCAGAAATGATGCAAGCTCCTCCCCAAGCGATTTTTTGATATCCTGACCAGCTTTTTCTGGAATACCTCTAAACCTTAAAAATCTCTCTTTTTGTCTGAGTTTCAGCAGTGCCATTTGATCTAATAATTTTTCCTTGTCATCTCTTAGTGACCCCATATCATGCTCCAAAGTATCAACCCTTGTTTTACATTCTTTGTTGTCTTGTGCTAATTTCTTAACTGTTTCCTCAATATTTGATGTTCTATCATTTAGTGTTTGTGTATCTTGTCTAATTTGTTGTATATTCTGTTTCACTTGTAACATATCACAACTGACTTGTTGAAGGGTGGTTGTATTAGTTTCCAGTAGCTGTTTCATGGCTAATGTCTGGTCCAAATCTGTAGACATTTTTGCTTCTTTTGCTTCCCCCAAACCTGCACTTGGAAGCGAAAGCTTCAGGGGCGTAACTAGGTTGGAGTGGGCCCTGAGACAAGATTCTTAAATGGGCCCCCCCGCCGAGAAATTTTTTAATAATAATAATAATAATAATAATAATAATTCGATTTCTATACCGCCCTTCCAAAAATGGCTCAGGGCGGTTTACAAAGAGAAAAAGGTGCCTCTTTGCCCAGTTAGCAGGGGACTTTTATTCTCACATTTCTGTCCTCATTCAAAACATACAAAAAACAGATGTACAAAATTGAGCAAATGAGAAGACACTAGAAACACTAATTATTAAAATAGGCCCCTTGCTGCAGATTAGCAAAGGAGACTTTCAACCACGCACGGTGAGCCTATGTTTGTTTTCTCAGAATTTTGAACAAATTCAGTAAAGTTTGATTCCAGGTGGTTTTTCACAAGAGGCTTTTAAAGCCCTTTAACACACATCTCCTCTGGAATGGAGGTGCTGCATTCACATGTTGGCCAGATTTACCCTAAGGGGAAAAAATATAAAAGCACAACACATGCGTCACAGTTCTCACTCATGTCTCAGTTCTCACTCAGACCTGGGTTGCAAAACAACTTGAACATAAGTGTATTTATGAATGAATGAATTAAATAATTAATACATACATAAACAAATTTGTTCCAGAAGTTTTTGTAATTTCCTGCCATGAAACAAGCCACTTATAGGACTTTTTAGAGGTTTTTTTTTTTAAGCCAGCAAATTTTCCAATCAGTTCTAAATTAAATATAAATATTCAGAGACTTCTCAGTCTCTCTCCCCCCCCACAAAGCCCTATGGCAAGCAGATCCCTATATAGGGGGTAGGGGGAGTGTAACCACAAAAAGGAATTCATATTCTACCTGGCAAAGGCTGAGCTGTCTGGCCTGGGAAGAGGGTCTGCTGCAGAGAGCTGTAGTGGCCACTCTGACTGCCAGCCTTCTTCCTGGGGCTTGCAAGCCTACTCGAATTCAGGCTTGACTGAGGCCTACACGGAGGCCTCCCTGGAAGCCCCACCCACCCGCCGATCAGCTGAGAGGCAGGGAGAAAAGCAGCTTGCCTGCTGCTTTGATTGCTGACCAGGACGACAAGCAGGAGAGAGGGCAAACAGCTCAAGTGGCTGAAGGGTCTTGGGGCTGGGCAGGGGGCAATGGGGAGTCATGTGAGGTGTCTCTGGGGGGCCCCTCAAGGCAGTGGGGCCCCGAGACGACTGCCTCCCCCTGCCTAATGGTAGTTACGCCCCTGGAAAGTTTCCTAGGCTGTAATTGGGTCTGCATCTGAGTTTGTTGTGATTTTCTTTGCATTGTCCTTCTCTCCCCCCCCCCCCCGTAATACAGAAGGGGAAAAAAAGAACACTTTCCAACAGCCTCACAACAGGGTTTAGTGTCTTTGATCTAGAAAGGGAAAGTAAAAGCCTGTGATTATTTTCCAAATAGGATCAGTTCAACTCATATATCTTATCACTGCCAGTTGAATTTTCTCACGGTAGTGTGGAACGCCTCCTTCCTGTTAATTGGCTGAATTAATGATAGACATATTCAATGGCAAACAACAAAATGCCTCTTCCATAAACTTTCTCAAACAGCAGTAAAGGGGGGGGGGAGTAATTCCCACTAATATACTTTCATTTTTATAACTTTTAAACATCACTTCAGTTCTCGAATTCCAGCATTTAGTAAGAAGATTGAAATTCCCGCCTTGATTTATAATCCGAAAACTTACTGCAGCGGTTTGAGTTCTGTGATGTCTTTCCAGCAAAAGCAGGGGAAATTCCAGCAAGTATCCTTAATCACGTTGAAAGCAATAGCAATAGCAATAGCACTTACATTTATATACCGCTCTATAGCCAGAGCTCTCTAAGCGGTTTACAATGATTTAGCATATTGCCCCCAACATTCTGGGTACTCATTTTACCGACCTCGGAAGGATGGAAGGCTGAGTCAACCTTGAGCCCCTGGACAGGATCGAACTTGTAACCTTCTGGTCACAGGGTGGCAGTTTTACCACTGCGCCACCAGGGGCTCAAGGTTGAAAGGTGAGCTTCTTGAACTTTAAGTAATTAATTAAATCCAAACCGTAGAGATTAGATGCCAACCGACTTCAGTCAAAAAGATTTCCGATGAAGGAGTGAGCTTGATGAATCCCAGCCCCCAGCGCTCAACTTAAAACAGAACTGCGTTCTTCAACACAATTCTAAATTAAGGAGCTGGCTCGGGGGGAATCTGTGCGCTATCTTAGTCCAACCCTTTAATCCAGGGTGGTGTGTTTGGGGGTTATGAAGACTCAAAACCCCCTTAAATTACTCCTCCTCGGTCTCCCCTGTAAGGAAGCGTGCAGCCTCGTTAGCAATCCAACCGGAAGTCCCCCAGATTTAAGGTTGTATTTTGATGCTGTTTGTTTAACGTGGTTAAAGGAATGGATAACCTTAAGAAATCCCAGAATACTTGATCTGGAAGGATTCGATAGAAGGTTTGGATGGCATTCATATCTGTGGTACGATAAAAGTAAAGTGTATAAAGATTTTCTTAATCACTATGTAAGAAGGAGTCTAATGGGAGTGTGGGTAAAATACAAAAAATGCTGGAATCTAAAACTCCATTATGGGTATCCCTGATTGAAGCTTTGGCACATAAAGAGATAAATATGCAATCTGAATAGGGTACCTATAGAGATTTGTTATGTTTTAAAGAGAAGGGCTGTACATTAAAAAATCTAATTGAAGTACAAAATTTGGTTAGTAACTAGTTTCAGTACCATCAGCTAAACAAAGTTTATAAGAAGGATCTTAAATAGGGTTATGATTTTGTTTTGTTTTTCTGGGTTTTGTTTTTTTTGGGCCCAAATCCGAAATACCCCCGTTTTGTTCTTTGTTCGAAAACAGCCAATCCGAAACACCACAATTTTGTTTTTTGTCTGAAATTGCAAAATCTGAATCTGAAACGTTTTGGATTTTTAAAAAATGGCCCCAGGGAAGAACTAGTGGGTGGGGTTGGTAGTTCCCAATGGGTGGAAACCACCACCCAAATTTCAGAGGAATTGGGCAAAGGGCTGGATTTTGGTGAAATTTTGAAGTATAGGATTTTTCCGTTAGGGAAAAAGTAAAGCTTCATGTTGGGGAGAAACGGGTGGCCCAGAGCAGAGTAGGGTGGGTGGTAGTGCCCAGTGGGGGCAAGGAAGCTGCCAGAATTATTTCAAAGGAATTGGGCAGAAGGCTGATTTTTAAAGATGTAATGGAGTTTGCGTGTCTGTGAAGTTCTTCGCCATAGGGAATGATGGACCTCCATAATTCCTGCCCCATAACTGCACTTGGAAGGCACCAGGGTGGCCCAGAGCGAGTGGTGGTGTAGACCACATAGGGTGCCAACCACCCCCATGGGTTGCTAACCCATGGGGTACTGGGTTCTGTTGTTTCTGAGATGTTTTGAGTGTAGATTCAGATTCTCTGGCAGCATATGAGAGTGGATTCATGGATTGTCATTGAGAATCTCATATGCTACCAGAGAATCTACACTCAGAACACCTCAGAAAAAACAGAACCCAGCACCCCATGGGTTAGCAACCCATGGGGTTGGTTGGCACCCTATGTGCACTACACCACCTCTCACTCCCGGCCACCCCAGTGCCCCCCAGGTGGAGTTATGGGTCTGCTGAAACCTCCATTATTCCCTGGGGGGGGGACGTTAAGGAAGAGTAAACTTCCAACAATTCCTAAGAAATCAGCCCTTTGCCCTATTCCTTTGGAATCTGGGTTGTGGCAGGCACCCCTTGGGGCACTGCCACCCAACCCACTGTTGTGCCCCTCAGGCCCCCTTTCTGCCCCGAATCTGCCCCAAAGACTTTTCAACTTCAGAAATTCTTTAAAAATCAGCCCTTTCCCCAATTCCTTTGGAATCTGGGTGGCAGCAGGCACCCATTGGGGAACTACCACCTGAAACACTCTTCTACCCCTAAAGACCCCTTTCTGCCCCCAATCCACCCCAAATAACATCAACATCACACATCAACAGCAGCAGAGCTTTGGAATCAGGCAGATTTCCAAAGTTCCTACACATCCACATCCCTCCCCCTACCCAAGATGCAATTGATCTACACACAACAGTGTGAAACAACAACAATGAAATGCACACCGCCCCACTAGCCAATGAGGGTAAAATTTACCCTTAAATTTGCTTAAAAGGAACAAGGACGCAATTGCCAGCAGAGCAGCCCATGCTTTCGCTGGCCAATCTGTGGGCTGGAAGGGCTGGAAATTCCAAGAGATGTCAAAAATCAAAATGGAAACTGAAGGAGAAAGACTGTCTGCGATTGCAAAATGGAGTTCCAAAGCAGACGAAACAACAAAGTGTTTTGTATCCGAAACAGGGACGTTTTGTTTTGTCTACAAAATTTTCCGTTTTGAGCATCGGGTGTTTTGTTTTGGCTACAAACAGCCTAAATGGCCTGTTTTGTTCACAAAAACATTTTGTATCCAAAACGAAACGCACATCCCTAGCTGCTAGTAGCCTAGTGCTAGGCATTCATTACTTAGCAAATACAAATGTAGACCATCTAACACCAAAGGCTCCTAAGGAAACAAATTCATCTTCTACAGAAAAGAAGCAGATTGTGTGACTTGTGCGGAAGATAGCAATGGTAAACCGCTCCTGTATTTACCCAAAGACAACCACAGGGCTCTGTGGGCGCCAGGAGCTGACACCGATCGAGGGCACACTCTACCTTTACCCTCAGAATTACATGAATGAAAAATACTCAAATCAGACAGAATGAGAAATTATGGCACAGTACATCAGCAAACATTACCCATCAGAAGAGCTTCCCATTGTATTGAAATGTGAATGGATGCTGAAAAAGGTCAGTCTCATCAATCATTAAACATTACCCATCAGAAAAACATACCTCTATACTGAAATCTGACTGGGTAATGGAAAATTATGTTCTGGTCCATCAGAAAATATTACTGGGTAAACAAATATTGGACAGGTGAAGCTAAAGTATCAATACACCAGCCCTGGGCTGAAGAGATTGGGGGCCCTAAGCAATTCATGGGAGGCCCATACCCCGCCCCCAATGATGCCTAATGACTCTAGACTCATAAAGGAGATAATTAATTTTGTACATATTATTCAGCTCCATGATAGCTTCCTGGTCTTGCCTCTGGTGTTGGTACCAGAAGTGATGTTTTTTCCACTTAAGGGTATCTAAAAATAACTTTTTTTTAAAAGCACTTGAAAACCCACCTCTTCAGCCAAGCTTTTCCAGCTTTTTAAATTTTTAGGTTTTAACGTTTTTTTAATCTTTAGATTGTCTTAATTGTTTTAAGCTTTAACTAGTTTTATTTATTCTTAACTGCCCAGAGATGAAGGTTTGGGGCGGTGTACAAATTTGACAGATAGATGGATAGATAGGTAGATTTGTTGCTGCATATTGGCGGTCACTTGTCTACCTATGTTCATTCTCTACTTCCATTTCCAGATGAAAAGCCTCAACACAGCAGTCTGGACCACTGTCATTTATCCTGGGGCTGACTGTAGTCTACAGCTAGGTTTTTGAGGGTACCAATGGAGGACCAAAACCCCACAGGCCCCCCTAAAGGGGAAAGGTCAGAAGAAAGAGGTGATGGCCCTCATGACTTTAAGGGGACTGCACTCTGCAATGATCCTGAAGCACTCTTGGCTACTTCCAAGCAAGACCCCAGAGCCCAGCCATCAACAAAAAAGAGGGTTTTGAGGTACCTTACTAGGCTTCTCAGAACAGAGAGAAGATATAGATGCTCAGTGTGTGACAAAACCTTCAGGAGGTGCCCACAGCTTACTAGACATCTAAGAACCCACACAGGAGAGACACTCTATAGGTGTTCTGTGTGTGGAAAGGTCTTCAGGCGGCACCTAAAGCTTACTATACACAAAAGAACTCATAAAGGAGTGAAACCATATAAATGCTTGGAGTGTGGAAAGAGATTTCCTCATATCGAAAACCTTATTGCCCATTCAGGAACCCACACAGGGGAGAAGCCATATTCATGTGCACAGTGTGGAAAAGGTTTTGCGTATAAAATTGATCTTATTAGACATCAAAGAATCCACACAGGGGAGAAACCATTTTCATGTTTGCAGTGTGGGAAAAGCTTCACTCAGAAAATTAATCTTACTACACATCAAAGAACCCACACAGGGGAGAAACCATATTCATGCGCACAGTGTGGAAAAGATTTTGCGTATAAATTTGATCTTACTAGACATCAAAGAATCCACACAGGAGAAAAGCCCTACACATGTTTGCAATGTGGAAACAGCTTTGCTCAGAAAAAGAATCTTATTATACATGAACGAACCCACACAGGGGGAAAGCCATACTCATGCTCACAGTGTCAAAAAAGCTTTGCTCAGAAAACCGATCTTACTAGACATGAAAGAACTCACACAGGAGAAAAGCCCTACACATGCTCACACTGTGGGAAAAGCTTTACTCGGAAACAACATCTTACTGCACATCAAAGAATCCATGAAGTGAAGAAACCATAGAAATGCTTGGAGCGTGGAGAGAGTTTCTATCACTAAATAATCCACCATGCACATGAAAGAAACCCTTGAAGAGAGATGTTTTTACAATGCTAGCATTCTAGCAAGAGCTTTGATGATGATTCATGTCTTAATGAACAAGATACAATACACACAGAAGAAGAAACTTAACTATTTGGAGTGCAGAAAGAGCTTCAGTCACAACACATACTGCTTTTCACCTCAAGGAATTCCACACAGGCAAAATTACAATCTGTTTCTCCCAAACTAATTATGTCCTTTGAGTGTTCTTCATTTCTGACCTGTGTGATCCAGCATTTTTCAGTGGCTTCTCAATGACGAGCTCCCTGGTGGTTTTAATCGTGTCTTTTATTGTGCTGGGCTCAATGTTTTTAAGTGCTTTGATTAAGAAGGGGCAGAAATGTGATCTGAAGCTTTTCCCATTGATGGAGTAATTGCAGCGATCATCTTCTGAGGCATCCGAGCATTCAGCTGCAGTGGAACAGAAATGTTAGCTGCTTTTTAGAGGGTTTTTTTAAAAAAAAAAAAAAACACAGCAGTATTGTAATGTATTTTCTGTCCTTACTAATAAAGTTGGATTATTTTTCTCGGTTTGTATTCCAGTGGCCCATGTAACAAACCTGTTTCCAACCATTGCTAATCCCTTGCTAATAGAAGAAAGAGGTGCTTTTTCAAAGTGGTGATTTTCTTTATTTAGCAGGGGGAGAGCAACTGACCCTATCCATCCCCAGCACAGCATCCCTGCAGTGGCAGTTGCTGGTGTCTATCTTATGTTTCTTTTTAGAAGGTGAGCCCTTTGGGGGTCATGGTATAAATATGCTTCAGCATCAGCATCATCATAATTTTAGCTGCATATGCTGTCAGGAAATCCATAATCCGGGCATGATGATAATCCCTGTTGTTGTTATTTCATCCCACAACTGCACAGCTTTGGCTCCCCAGCTAGTTTTATATGACAATTCCTATCATTCCCTACCAAAGTGGCCAATAGTCAGGTATGATGGAAGTTGTAAGTAACATCTGAGGCTGGGCGAAAGTTGTTCAGTCCCAGCCCAAACCCACAACCGGCCCAATCCAATCACAGGACAGTATCCTTCCAGTGGCTTTTTGAAAAAGGCTTAAAAATAGATTTTGAGCCTTTTAAGGGTCTATTATTATTTATATCATTATGTAAACCACTTTGGGGACTTTTGCCGAAAAGCAGTATACAAATATTAGTTATCATAGCAGTAGCAGGAGCTGGTACATCATAGCCATAATCAAGCTATGATGATGGGAGTTGTAGGCAACATCTGCAGGAGTTGTTCCTGTTGGAAATGGACTTTCTGTTGGTGATGCACCAACTATCCTAATGACCACTAGGGGCACTGGGAGTAGAGGTACCGTGTTTCCCCGAAAATAAGACAGTGTCTTATATTAATTTTAGCCCACAAAAATGCACTAGGGCAATTAGCGGTACATCAGAAATTACTGCTAGGTCTTACTT
The DNA here is from genome assembly GCF_027244095.1 of Hemicordylus capensis. Taxonomy (NCBI): domain Eukaryota; kingdom Metazoa; phylum Chordata; class Lepidosauria; order Squamata; family Cordylidae; genus Hemicordylus; species Hemicordylus capensis. Next base: position 244,659,897 of record NC_069658.1, on the reverse strand, counting down.
TCGGGGTAGGTCTTACTTTCGGGGAAACAGGGTAGTTAGTGAGGGTGTCCTTACTGTTCGTTGCTTCCATCTACTCTATGACTCCTCAGGTACTTCCTGTAGTGAGTCAGTCCACCTCAGCGTGGTGTAGTGGTTAGAGTGCTGGACTAGGACTGGGGAGACCCGAGTTCAAAACCCCATTTAGCCATTAAACTATCTGGGTGACTGTGGGCCAGTCACCTCTCTCTCAGCCTAACCTAGTTCACAGGGTGGTTGTGAAAGAGAAACTCAAGAATGTAGTACACCTCTCCGGGCTCCTTGGAGGAAGAGCGGGATAGAAATGTCATCGTCATCATCATCATCATCATCTCTCTCCCTCTACCTATTCATTATGTAGCTGATAGATAGGAGAGGTGTTTCCCATCTCAAATGTACTTCACCAATAAACTAATTTAGTTTAGACTCTACAGTGATTGCCATGCATGTTACTTAATAGCTGCAACAACTAAACTCTGCACTCTGTAACTGGAGTGGTAGGTTCCTTGGCACTTTGCTAAATAATCATAAACCCCAACAATGAGAAATTATGGTTTTTCATGCCTGGCCTTTAGTTCTCATCTCCTCAGGAATGGAGGAGTGCGTTCACATACCTGCCAAATTTACCCTGAAGTCCCTGCGAGCTATCAAGGAGAACTTCACACACAATTTGGGGTTTTCACTGCACATTCAAGGGTAGCCCAATTTATATCTGGGTAAAAGGAAAAAATCCACTCTTGGAGTCAGCTCTCCGGGGCAATTTTGAACTTGGTGTAAAGCCTCTCAGTAAACCCACGGTAAAGTCTGCTGTCTGGGAAAGCTTCCAGTAATTGGTAGGAAGACTCCCCTCTGTCTGGAGCAGTGATTCTCAAACTTGGGTCCTCAGGTGTTATTGGACTTCAACTCCCATAATCCCCAACCAAAGGCCACTGAGGCTGGGGATTATGGGAGTTGAAGTCCAATAACACACGAGGACCCAAGTTTGAGAATCCCTGGTCTAGAGAGTCTAAAAAGAAAGACAGGAGAGACACCAGCAACAGCCACTGAAGAGATGCTGTGCTCGGGCTGGATACGGCCAGTTGCTCTCCCCCTGCTCAATAAAGAGAACCATCACTTTAGAAAGGTGCCTCTTTGATCAGTTAGCAGGGGAAACTGAGCTGGGGACATTCTTGGCTGTTTTGATTTTACTTCCCCAAGCAGGGTAAGGGTCCCCACCTGCCTTTGCTTTCTTCTTGCTGTGAAGTACAACTCCCAGAAAGCACTGCAAACCTCAAAGAAACAACTAACAGCTGGCTCCTTTTAACCTGAGCATATTGTGGAGGGTGGAGGCATTGAAATCTCTGGCTGCTCTCTTGCATAAATTTCCCATCTCCTGCCTTGCTGTAATGGCTGCTTTTTCTTCTGTGAGGTTGGATCCTGATGAGCCTGTTTTCCTTAATTCTGTGGGAATTTGGTAAGTTTGCTTTCCCAAAGAAAAGAGAAGAAACATGGGAATCCTTGCCTGGAGAGGGAGGAATACGGGTAGGCAGAGAAAGGAATAGACTTCCCTCGTGGCAGGGTAAGAGGTGGGAGAGCTTGGAACTTTCTGCATTTAAAATCCTGGGGTGGGTCTTGTCCTCGTGGGAGCCCCTTCTAAGGTTAGGCTTCGTGGAAGCTGCAGAAGAGAGAGAAAAATTTGCAGCCTGACTATTTATTCCTTACATTTCTAGCTGATCTTGGAACTCCAAGTAACCTGTACAGGCTTCTTGAAGCATTTCGGCAAATATGAGGCTTGGAGTCATTTGGTAGGCATGAAATATCTATTAAGTATACCTTTAGACCGCCTGTCACCAAAGGCTCCTGAGTAAACCAATCCAGGTCTCCAAAAAAGCATTGGCATCCAAATAACTCTGAAATGAAAAGAGGGAAAGACTACAATGGTGTTGTGTGTTAAGGCAAATTTCAAGTGCTTTGCAATGCCTGGAGAATTGGCAAGAAAAGAGCATGCTCAGCTCAGTCTCAATTCCTAGCCAGTGCCCTAACACTGACAGAATAATGAGAAATTATGGCCCAGTACTTCAGCAAGCATTACCCATCAGAAAAGCTCCCCCTGATCTTGAAATGTGAATGGGTGCTGAAAGAAGTCATTCTAGTCCATCATCAAACATTACCCATCAGAAAGGTTTACTACTGTACTGGAATCTGGCAGGTTAACAACAAATTACATTCTTGCCAAGCAGGAAATATTACTGGATTAAAAAATAATAATCCAATAGGCTAAGAAAATAATTGGTTCATGGGCCACCCCCAATGCCCCTGCAGAGACAAATGCCCCATAAGGGAGATAATTAATACTGTATACTTCATTCAGTTCCTCCACATTCTCCTGCTTCTGCCTCTGCTGTTGGTACCAGAACTGGTGTTTTCCTGGGTTTTCCTCATTATGGTTTTGCCCAATTGCACTGGACTGAACCTCTTGCTCTCTCTGCCATGGGCTCAAATACATGATTGTACTCTGCATATCTGTAACATTTCTGCAGGGTTTCTAAAAATGAGATGTCACTCCCATATTGGAGGTGAATTGATTACCTGTGTTCCTTGTCTTCTATTCCACTCCCCCCAGGAAGAACCTCAGTACACCAATCTGGACTGCTCTCATTTATGCTGGGGCTGCCTATTGTCTGTAGCTATGCTGGTGACATTAACATGGAGGACCAAATATCAACAGGCCCCCCAATAGTCCGCCGATCTAAGAAAGGAAGGCTTGTGAGGTACCTTACTAGACAGCAAACACTTCACAGGGAACATACCACATATCAATGCTCAGTCTGTAGCAAAACCTTCAGGAGGAATTCACAACTCACTAAGCATCAAACAACTCACACAGGAGAGAAACTACATATGTGTTCCATGTGTGGAAAGACCTTCAGGCAATGCCAAAACCTTACTCAACATGAAAGAACCCACACAGGAGAGAAGCCATATACATGCTTGCAGTGTGGGAAGAGTTTTTCTTCTATTGCAATCCTTACTACCCATTCAAGAATCCACACAGGAGAAAAGCCATACACCTGTTTGCAGTGTGGGAAAAGATTCACTCAAAAAGTTAATCTTACTACACATCAAAGAAGCCACACAGGGGAGAAACCATTTTCATGTTTGCAGTGCGGGAAAAGCTTCACTCAGAAAAGTAATCTTATTACACATCAAAGAACCCACGCAGGGGAGAAACCATATTTATGCTCGGAGTGTGGAGAAAGCTTTGCTCAGAAATCTCATCTTACTGGACATGAAAGAACCCACACAAGGGAGAAATTGTCTTGCCCACTGTTCGGAAAAAGCTTCACTCGGAAACTGCAGTTTACTAGACATCAAAGAACTCATGAAGTGAAGACACCATAGATATGCTTGGAGGGTGGAGAGAGTATCTATCCTTAATCAACCCTTCATGCACATGAAAGAAGTCACAGAAGGGAGACATTGTACAAATGCCTGCATTCTAGTGAGAGCTTTGATGATGAATCAAGTCTAAAGGAACATGAGAAAAAATACACAAAGAAGAGCAAACCTGACTACTTGGAGTTTGGAAAGAGCTTCTGTCACAACACATGCTTCTTTTTGCTTCAAGCTGTCAACACAGGCAAAATTTCAATCTTTTTGTCACCATGTAATTATGACTATGAGTGTTCTACACTTCTGAGCCGTGGGAGCTTCATGGTCTCGAGCACATTTAAGGGGCTGCTCAGTGAGGAACTCCATGGTGGTTTTAATTGTGGTTTTTAAAAAACTGTATATTGAATGGGGTTCAATGTTTTTAAATGCTTTGATTAAAAAAGGAAGAGAAATGTGCTCAGAAGCTTTTTCCATTGATGGCATTGCAAGCTGGCATTGCAGCTATCATCTTTTGAGGCATCCGAGCATTCAGCTGCAGTGGAACAGAAACGTTTGCTGCTTTTTAGCTGTCTTTTAATCTCAGTATTGGAATGTTTTTACTGTGCTTACTAATAAAGTCACATTATTTTACCTAATTTGTATTTAAGTGGTCCATAGCAACCCTATTTCCAACCATTGCTTGTCCCTTGCTAAGTGAGCCCAAAAGGTGCCTTTTTAGAGAGGTGGTTATCTTTATTTAGCTGGGGGAGAGCAATTGCCCTTATCCATCCCCAGCACAGCATCCCTCCAGTGGCTGTTGCTGGTGTCCTGCTTAAATAAAAAAATGTTGTGAGCCATCTGTGGAGAGGGATCCATTTTATTTATTTATTTTGTACGTCCCTGTGTAAACCACTTTGGAAACGTTTGTCAAAACCAGGATATACATAGTTGGTCAGAGTAGTAGATTCTTCCAGGAAGCCAGTAAATTGGGGCATGGTTGTGTTAACTCTTCCCTTTTCTTCCAGCCCAAGACTGCACAGCTTTGCCTCTCCAACTAGTTTTGGACTACAGCTCCCATCAACCTCTGCCACAGTGGCTAATAGTCAGTGGTGGATGGGAGTTGTAGGCAAGTTTGTGGGTGGGCCAAAGTTGTTTAGCTCTGGCCCAACCCCATATCTGGTATTTGGTAGGAAGACCCCCACTGTAGGTTCTGCTTTCATGGAGGGATTTTTAAGGCATGGTCAAGTTCGCTGTTGAGTTGATTTCATTTCCTGGTGACCACAGAGCCTGTGGTTGTCTTTGGTAGGATACATAAGGGGTTTACCATTGCCATCTCCCACGCAGTATGAGATGATGTCTATCAGCATCTTCCTATGTCGTTGCTGCCGCCTGAGATAGTTGTAGTAGCAGCGGGGATTCGAACCGGCAACCTCTGGCTTGTTAATCAAGTATGGCCCTTTATAGTAGTTAACATTTGGTATGTGATACAAGTAGACTGGCAGGGTTTTGTCTTTTACCCACCTGCCCTCGGACTTCTGGTTTGGATTTTATTGGGCAATCCGGAAAAAAGGTTTTGTGTGTATTAGGACAAGGGAAAATGTCTAGTACATGGAAATCCTTCACTTTTCTATTTTCTGTACTATTTTCTTCAAATAGATCTTTCTTAAAATCAACAATGCATTTCACGGGCCCATTTTAGACTGTTGTGATGAAAGATGGATTGTGGCACATGCTCAGTAGGATCACATTCATCTGCACAATGTGGAAATGGCGGCTGAAATGGCGGCTCAGCACCACAGCATACCCTCAGTGACCACCCAACAACCTACAGAAAACCTCCTTCCAGAAACCCACCCATGAGGGAGGGGTCGCCCTGCTTGGCATTTGCATCCTCTGAGTACTGTGGGAATTAGTGAAGAAAGAAAGGGCCAAATCCGAGAGAGAGAGAGAGATTGAGAGTTCAAAGGAAACATCTAGTACATGTTTTCCTTGAAGTATCAGCTTTTTGCTCATTAAAATGCAATTAATTGTCCTATTTCAGGCTAGGGAGGTGCAAAATTTTGCAGTGTCGAGACGTTTTGTCTTGCAACGGGTGTTGTGAGCCCTTCAAACTTGAAACAAAATGCCCTTTATTTAAAGGGCCTTTTCAAGCTCTGAACAAAGGAACCCCATTGCGATTTGAAACATTTCATGCACCATTTGGGGCGGCCTGTTTTTCTCTTGCTGATGGGTTTTCTTGCACTGGCTTCTGATTCTATTTGGATTTGGGGGAAAGGTGATGCATTAGTTAGACATCACTGACTTGCCCATTTGTTTTGTGGGTTGGGTGGAAGGTAGCACCCACCATGCCCTACCACGCAACCCAATTAGGTTTCCCTGGGAGCTACCCATAGGGTGTTTCAAGTTTCCCTATTGTTGCCTATGGCTGAAACACTTGAACGGTTTTGAGTTATGTTTCGTCAAAACAACCAGTGGTTCTGATGAAACATCGTCACATCTGTGTTTTGTTTACAGCTCGAAATAAAATGCAAAATCTGTTTCATGCACATTCCTATTTTAGATTTTGGTGGTGAAAGATGGATTGTGGCAGATGACGAGTTCTGCTTAGGTCTTGCCTAGGATCATCTTCAGCTTTACAGAAACTGCCTCCTCAGAGAGGGCCATGGTGGCTCAGATGCTTGGAGCTGCCTAGCGGGGCCAGACTCCTCCTGTTATATTGGTGACCTGAGAACAGAGAGAGAGATTCCTACCTGAAACCCACCCTTGGTGGAGGGGTTATCCTGCCTGGCCTTTGCATGCTCTGAGTGGTGTAGGAATTTAGTGAAGAAATTGTCTCTGAGCATATGCAGATTTCAGACTTGGTCAGGGGAATAGCTGTAAACTTGGGCAGGACTGAAAGAGGGAGCTACGGAGGTCTATAAGGAAACCCAGCAGCCTCCCTTCCCCCGCCCTACAACCAGTAGAAATCAGAAGAGAGAGAGAGATGGGTTCTTGACAGCGGCGGAGTGGGACCTCCAGTGGCCCGATTCAGCTGTGGCGGCCACCCAACTGATCCCGCCCCCAGAGACTGACATCAGATGCGGGGCTAGCCACGCCCTCCGCATCTGACGTCAGGCGCGGGGGGCGTGGTCTGGCTCCCAAACGGAGCCTTGAGGCTTCGTTTGCGAGTTCAAGCTTAACTGCTGAAGGGCCCGCGTGGCCCCTTTGGGAATTAAACTAAGGTTGCTGCTGTTTTTCACAGCACAGCCAGGAGCGGGTATTCCCTGCAGGGAAGGGGCACTCCTGGCTGTGCTGCGAACGCAGTGGCATCCTTTTAACTCCTTACGGGGCTGCATGGCCCCTTCGGGAGCTACTTCGGCTGGCGCTGCATTCGCGGCTTCCTTGCTTTAGTTTAGCTCCTGAAGGGGCAGCACAGCCCCCACTCAGGAGCTAAACTAGCACCCCCCATGTCTGACATGGGGGGCACGTCAGATGCGGGGGGCGTGTCGGGGCCACAAAGCGCAGCCCCTGATTGGGCATAGCCCGGGTTCTTTGAATCCCTTCACCCAATGATAGCTCCACCCCTGGTTCTTGCCATGAAAAACAGGCTTTTTGGATAGCACTGGCTAGTTAATATGGCGCGTAGGTGTTGAAGGCCCTTTCAAGTGTAGGTAATGGCCCTGTAGTGTAGACTATGGGAGGGGGAAATTCAACAAGGCTGGATAATGTGGGAGGACAGAGAAGAAGGTAGAGAGCTGAAACCTCCAGGTTTTTAATAGGAAAGTCTCCTGTGGGGGAGAACATGGAGAAAGAGGCAGTCTGTGTGGAGAAACCTCATGCAAGGCTCCCTAGAGTGTTTGTGTATTGTTGATTCTAGCATGGAATGTTGTATCCCCAGGAATCCTCTGAGCTTCACTTGATGACTGTAAAACCACTACTCAGTATAGGCGTTAGGTGGCTTTCTTTGTGAACAGATTCATACAGCTTTGTCATTTTCATACAATAATCCATATATATAATTCTCCTGGGTGTGCCTTGTAATGTGCATCCCAGCGCCCAGCTGATTGGCTGGGCAGTAGGCGGGCCTGTTTGTCTGAGGTGCACCCAGGAGAATTGGTTGCCGCGGCAGCGGCAGGCCTGGTCGCAGAGGCCAGAGGTAGTGGCAGACCCAGCCCAGCTGTGGAGGCCAGGCCCGGGGGTGGTGGGGGGGAGAGAAAGTGGTGGTGGGGGAAGCAGAGGCAGTCAGGAGGAGAGCCTGGAAGTGCAGACTGGGGCAGAAGGTGGGGGAAAGACGTAACCACTGGCCCCCAAGAGCGCACAGATGCTCTGTGTGGGGTCGGATAGCAATAAAATAATTATTGTATTATATTGACAGAGGAATGTCACTCTGTTGTTATTAATAATAATAATAATAATAATAAATTCAATTTCTATACTGCCCTTCCAATAATGGCTCAGGGCGGTTTACAAAGAGAAATAACAAACAAATAAGATGGCTCCCTGTCCCCAAAGGGCTCACATTCTAAAAAGAAACAGAAGACACACACCAGCAACAGTCACTGGAAGTACTGTGCTGTAGGTGAATAAGGCCAGTTACTCTCCCCCTGCTAAATAAAGAGAATCACCATGGTAAAAGGTGCCTCTTTGCCCAGTTAACAGGGGATGATCTTCTCTATTGATCTTCTTCATCTCATAGAGGCTTTCAATACCATCAACCATTCTCTCCTTTGGGGTCGTCTGAGAGAGTTGATATTGAATGGCACTCTGTCACAGTGGTCCTGTCCCTACCTCTCTGGCAGATTCCAGATGGTATCACTTGGAGACTGTTGCTCTGCAAAATGGGATTTAATATATGGAGTTCTAGAAGTCTCCATACCATCTCCAATGCTCTTTAACATCTACATAAAATCACAAGGTTTTACCAATAATAGCAATAGCACTTACATTTATATACCACTCTATAGCTGAAGCTCTCTAAGCGGTTTACAATGATTTAGCATATTGCCCCCCAACATTCTGGGTACTCATTTTGCCGACCTCGGAAGGATGGAAGGTTGAGTCCACCTTGAGCCCCTGGTCAGGATCGAGCTGATGATACCCAAATCTATAATTTCTCCATATCAATTTCATCATGGCATAACTTCCCAAAATGTCTAGATAGAAGTGGTAATGGGCTGGATGAGGAAGAACAAAGATGAAATTGAATCCAAACAAGATGGAGGCACAGACTGAGGGGTGGGGGGCAGAACCCAAGAGATGGTTTAGATCTGTCTGTCCTGGATGGGGTTACACTCCCCCAGAAAGAACAAGTATGTAGCTTGGGCGTGTTTCTGGATTCAAAACCCTCTCTGGTCTCTCAGGCTGAGGGAACGGCCAGGGGCTCTTTTTTCAGCTTTGGCTGATATGTCAGCTACATCCATTTCTCTGAGCCTCTCCCTGGTGTCCCAGGTTGAGGCAGTGGCCAGATGTCCCTTCTATCAGCTTTGGCTTATACACCATCCATTTCTTGAGATAAATGACCTCAGAACAGTGATACATATGATGGTAACCTCCAGACTGGATTACTGCAATGCGCTCTATGTGGGGCTGCCCTTGTGTGTAGTCTGGAAACTACAATTGGTCCAGAATGCGGCGGCCAGGTTGGTCTCTGGGTCATCTCAGAGATACCATATTACTCCTGTATTGAAAGATCTACACTGGCTGCCGATTGGTTTCTGGGCAAAATACAAGGTGCTGGTTAAAACCTATAAAGCCCTAAATGGCTTGGGCCCTGCATATTTAAGAGAACGTCTTCTTCAGCATGAACCCCAACGCCTATTGAGATCATCAGGAGAGGTCCGTCTGCAGTTGCCACCGGCTCGTCTGGTGGCTACTCAGGAACGGCCTTTCTCGACTGTTGCCCCCAAGCTTTGGCATGCACTCCCTGCTAAAATAAGAGCCTCCCCATCTCTGACAATATTTAAAAAGTCTTTAAAGATGCATCTGTTTGTATGATTTGTGGAGAATTAAAAACTGAAATGCAAAGGAATATACCTATTTCTCTGAAAGATACAAATCCCATTCAATGATAGACTTGGTCTGGACATCCAAATCTATTACATCGTGTTTGAAAAGAATGGATATTATGCCCAGAACATTTTCAGGTCATAACGCAATTTGCTACACATGGAAGAAGAGGGGAACAGTATCCTTTCGTTGGAGACTGAATGAATATTTGCTGAAAAAAGCGGAAATTGTGGAGAAAGCCAAAAGGAAGTTAAAGGACTATTTTAAAATGAATTTAAACCAAGGAATGGACAATAAAATAGTTTGGGAAGCAGGAAAAGTGGTTATGAGAGGCTTTTTTATACAACAGAACGCATATCTTAAAAAACAAAGGGGATTGAAAAAAGAGGGATTACTGATGGTGATTTCCAAAAAAGAGAGAGAACTTTTATGGACTAAGGACAAGCAGAAGACTATTCAAGTCATTAAAATGCTTCAGCAACAGCTTTCTATGTTGCTATTAAACGAAATTGAATAGAATTTAAAATATGCAAAGCAAAAGTCATTTGAATTTGCAAACAAACCAGGTAAGTTATTGGCTTGGAAAATTAGAAATGAGAAAAAGAATACGCACATATCCAAAATATCAACTAAAAATGGGCTTTCCTATCATGAAAGGGAAATAAAAAGGGAATTCTTCAGATAGTACTTTGAATTACATAAAGGAAACAAAGTAGAAGATATAAAAATCGATAAATTTCTGAAGACACAAAATATTCCACAACTTTCCAAAGATCATATAGAAATTATGAATGCACTGATATCAATAATGTACTACAAATCCTTTAAAGTACTACAAATCCTTGTAGTACAAATAAAGTACTACAAATCCTTTAAAGATCAATTATTACAGCCTTTGCAATGGATGATGAATGATATTTTGCAAAGAGGAAATATGCTGGAGTCTTGGAAGTATGCCAGCATTGCAGTAATTCCAAAAGCGGATCAAGATTCAATGCAAGAATTACAGGCCAAGCTCACTGTTAAATAATGACTATACACTTTTTGCTGCCATTTTGGCAAGGAGAATGAAGATTGTACTAAGCGCCTTTATTGATGAGGATCAAGCTAGTTTTTTGGGTTTTTTTTGCCAAAAAAGCAATTAAGAGACAATGTGAGAACAGTTCTGAATGTATTGGAGTAATGAAAAACACAAGGATAAACAGATAGCTATGAACTTTCTGGATGCAGAGAAAGCATTTGACAATGTTTCCTGACAAAGTTTCCTGGCAGTTTATGTGGAGGCTACAGGATGCAATGGGCGTTGGTAATAATTTTACTAGAGCCATTAAGACAATATTTTTGGAGCAATATGCTAAAATAATTATAAAAGGGGAACTATCAAATAATTGTAAAAGACAAAAAGGAACTAGACAAGGTTGTTCACTTTCCCCATTACTTTTTATTTTAGTTCTGGAAGTGCTTTGTAGATATATCAGAGAAGATGAACAAATACAAGGTCCGAAAGTAGGGAAACAGGAGTATAAAGTTAGAGCCTTTGCAGATGATGTAGTGTTTTTTCTTGAAAATCATTAGAGAACATCGGAAGGCTCTTGGAAAAAATAGAACAATCCAGCCAATTGGCTGGGTTTTGTATAAATAAGACTAAAACGAAGGTGTTGACAAAAAATATGGACCAGAAATCCAAGGATAGACTCTATGAAATAAGCGAATTGAAAGTGGAGAAGAAAATTAAATATGTGGGTGTCTGGCTGACAAACAAAAATTCTTTGTTGTTTTCAAATAAATATATCAAAATATGGAATACAGTAAAAATTGATTTGCAAAGATGGACTAGAATGAATTTATCTTTAATGGGAAGAATTTCAGTTGTGAAGATGAATGTTTTACCTAAAATGTTGTTTCTTTTTCAGACTATTCCTATAATTTATGCGTTAACCTGTTTCAAGCAATGGCAAGGGAAAAGACCAAGAATTAAATTTAAAAATTTAACAGATGCTAAAGAAAGAGGTGGTCTTAACCTGCCAGATTTAAGGTTGTATTTTGATGCTGTTTGTTTAACGTGGTTAAAGGAATGGATAACATTAAGAAATCCCAGAATACTTGATCTGGAAGGATTCGATAGAAGGTTTGGATGGCATTCATATCTGTGGTACAATAAAAGTAAAGTGTATAAAGATTTTCTTAATCACTCTGTAATAAGGAGTCTAATGGAAGTGTGGGTAAAATACAAAAAATGGCTGGAATGTAAAACTCCATAATAGGTATCCTCGATTGAAGCTTTGGCACGTAAAGAGATAAATATGCAATCTGAATGGGGTGCCTATAGAGATTTGTTATGTTTTCAAGAGAAGGGCTGTAAATCAAAAAACCTAATTGAAGTACAAAATTTGGTTAGTAACTGGTTTCAGTACCATCAACTAAACGAAATTTATAAGAAGGATCTTAAATAGGGTTGTGCGTTTTGGTTTTTTTCTGTTTTGTTTTTGGCCCGAATCCAAAATACCCCCGTTTTGTTCTTTGTTTGAAAACAGCCAATCCAAAACACTACAATCTAGTTCTTTGTCTGAAATTGCAAAATCCAAATCCGAAATGTTTTGGATTTTAAAAAATGGCAGCAGGGAAGAACTAGTGGGTTGGGGTGGTAGTTCCCAATGGGTGGAAACTACCACCCAGATTTTAGAGGAATTGGGCAAATGGCTGATCTTTGGTGAATTTTTGAAGTATAGGATTTTTCCCTTAGGGAAAAAGTAAAGCTTCATGTTAGGGAGAAAGGGGTGGCCAAGAGCAGAGTAGGGTAGGTGGTAGTGCCCAGTGGAGGCAAGGAAGCTGCGAGAATTATTTCAAAGGAATTGGGCAGAAGGCTGATTTATAAAGATGTAATGGAGTTTGCGTGTCTGTTCTTCCCCATAGGGAATGATGGACCTCCATAATTCCTGCCCCATAACTTCACTTGGGAGGCAGCAGGGTGGCCCAGAGCGAGTGGTGGTGTAGACCACATAGGGTGCCAGCCACCCCCATGGGTTGCTAACCCATGGGGTACTGGGTTCTGTTGTTTCTGAGATGTTTTGAGTGTAGATTCAGATTCTCTGGCAGCATATGAGAGTGGATTCATGGTTTGTCACTGAAAATCTCATATGCTCCCAGACAATCTACACTCAGAACACCTCAGAAACAACAGAACCCAGCACCCCATGGGTTAGCAACCCATGGGGGCGGTTGGCACCCTATGTGCACTACACCACCACTCACTCCCGGCCACCCCAGTGCCCCCCAGGTGGAGTTATGGGTCTGCGGAAACCTCCATTATTCCGGCGGGGGGGACCTTAAAGAAGCGTAAACTTCCAACAATTATTAAGATATCAGCCCTTTATCCTATTCCTTTGGAATCTGGCGTGTGGCAGGCACCCCTTGGGGCACTGCCAGCCAACCCACTGTTGTGCCCCTCAGGCCCATTTCTGCCTCTAATCTGCCCCAAAGACATTTCAACTTCAGAAATTCTTTTAAAGTCAGCCATTTTCCCAATTCCTTTGGAATCTGGGTGGCAGCAGGCACCCATTGGGGCACTACCACCTGAAACACTCTTCTGTCCCTAAAGCCCCCTTTATGCCCCCAATCCACCCCAAATAACTTCAACATCACACATCAACAACAGCAGAGCTTTGGAAAAAATCAGGCAGATTTCCAAAGGTCATGCACATCCACATCCTCCCCCTCACTGCCCAAGATGCAATTGATCTACACACAACAGAGTAAAACAACATCAATGAAATGCACACCGCCCCATTGGCCAATGAGGGTAAAATTTACCATTAAATTTGCTTAAAAGGAACAAGGAGGCAATTGCCAGCAGAGCAGCCCATGCTTTCACTGGCCAATCTGCGGGCTGGAAGGGCTGGAAATTCAAAGAGATGTCAAAACTCAAAATGGAGACTGAAGGAGAAAGACTGTCTGCGATTGCAAAATGGAGTTCCAAAGCAGCCGAAACAACAAAGCGTTTTGTATCCGAAACAAGGACATTTTGTTTTGTCTACAAAATTTTCTGGTTTGAGCATCGGGTGTTTTGTTTTGGCTACAAAACAGCCTAAATGGCCTGTTTTGTTCACAAAACTGTTTTGTATCCGAAACGAAATGCACATCCCTAGCTGCTAGTAGCCTAGTGCTAGGTATTCATTACTTAGCAAATACAAATGTAGACCATCTAACCCCAAAGGCTCCTAAGGAAACAAATTCATCTTCTACAGAAAAGAAGCAGATTGTGTGGCTTGTGCGGAAGATAGCAATGGTAAACCCCTCCTGTATTTACCCAAAGACAACCACAGGGCTCTGTGGGCACCAGGAGCTGACACCGATCGAGGGCACACTCTACCTTTACCCTCAGAATTACATGAATGAAAAATACTCAAATCAGACAGAATGAGAGATTATAGCACAGTACATCAGCAAACATTACCCATCAGAAGAGCTTCCCATTGTATTGAAATGTGAATGGGGCTGAAAAAGGTCAGTCTCATCAATCATAAAACATTACCCATCAGAAAAACATACCTCTATACTGAAATCTGACTGGGTAATGGAAAATTATGTTCTGGTCCATCAGAAAATATTACTGGGTAAACAAATATTGGACTGGTGAAGATAAAATATCAATACACCAGCCCTGGGCTGAAGAGATTGGGGGCTCTAAGCAATTCATTGGAGGCCCATACCCTGCCCCCAATGATGCCCAATGATTGTAGACCCATAAAGCTGATAATTAATTTTGTACATATAATTCAGCTCCATGATAGTTTCCTGGTCCTGCCTTTGCTGTTGGTACCAGAAGTGATTTTTTTTCACTTAAGGGTATCTAAAAATAACATTTTTTTTTTAGAAGTACTTGAAAACCCACCTCTTCAGTCAAGCTTTTTTTAAACTTAAGATTGCCTTAATTGTTTTAAGCTTTAACGTGTTTTATGTATTCTTAACCTCCCAGAGATGAAGGTTTGGGGTGACGTACAAATTTGACAGATAGATAGATTTGTTGCTGCATATTGGCGGTCACTTGCCTACCTAGGTTCATTCTCTTCTTCCCATTTCCAGATGAAGAGCCTCAACACAGCAGCCTGGACCCCTGTCATTTATCCTGGGGCTGACTGTAGTCCGCAGCTCGGTTTTTGAGGGGACCATGGAGGACCAAAACCCCACAGGCCCCCCAAGAGGGGAAAGGTCAGAAAAAAGAGGTGATGGCCCTCATGACTTTCATGGGACTGCACTCTGCAATGATCCTGAAGCACTCTTGCCTACTTCTAAGCAAGACCCCAGAGCCCAGCCATCAACAAAAGAGAAGGTTTTGAGGTACCTTAATAGGCTTCTCAGAACAGAGAGAAGATATAGATGCTCAGTGTGTGACAAAACCTTCAGGAGGTGCCCACAGCTTACTAGACATCTAAGAACCCACACAGGAGAGAAACTCTATAGGTGTTCTGTGTGTGGAAAGGCCTTCAGGCGGCATCTAAAGCTTACTATACACAAAAGAACCCATAAAGGAGTGAAACCATATAAATGCTTGGAGTGTGGAAAGAGATTTCCTGATATCGAAAACCTTATTGCCCATTCAGAAACCCACACAGGGGAGAAGCCATATACATGTTCACAGTGTGGAAAAAGCTTTACTTGGAAACATCACCTTACTGGTCATCAAAGAACCCACACAGGGGAGAAGCCATATTCATGCTTGGAGTGTGGAAAAAGCTTTGCTCGGAAACATCACCTTACTGGTCATCAAAGAACCCACACAGGGGAGAAACCATATTCATGCGCACAGTGTGGAAAAGATTTTGCGTATAAAATTGATCTTACTAGACACCAAAGTATCCACACAGGAGAAAAGCCCTACACATGTGTGCAGTGTGGAAAAAGCTTTGCTCAGAAAATGAATCTTATTATACATGAACAAACCCACACAGGGGAAAAACCATATTCATGCTCGCAGTGTGGGAAAAGCTTCACTCAGAAAAGTAATCTTACTACACATGAAAGAACCCACACAGGGGAGAAACCAAATTCATGCTCGCAGTTTGGAAAAAGCTTTGTTCAGAAATCTGATCTTACTAAACATGGAAGAACCCACACAAGGGAGAAATTGTCCTGCCCACTGTGCGGAAAAAGCTTCACTTGGAAACCGCAGTTTACTAGACATCAAAGAACTCATGAAGTGAAGACACCATAGACATGCTTGGAGGGTGGAGAGAGTTTCTATCATTAATCAACCCTTCATGCACATGAAAGAAGTCACAGAAGGGAGAGATTGTACAAATGCCTGCATTCTAGTGAGAGCTTTGATGATGAATCAAGTCTAAACGAACATGAGAAAATACACAAAGAAGAGCAAACATAACTACTTGGAGTTTGGAAAGAGCTTCTGTCACAACACATGCTACTTTTTGCTTCAAGAAGTCAGCACAGGCAAAATTCCAGTATTTTTGTCACCATGTAATTATGAACTTCAGTGTTCTACACTTCTGAGCCGTGGGAGCTTCATGGTCTCGAGCACATTTAAGGGGCTGCTCAATGAGGAACTCCATGGTGGTTTTAATTGTGGTTTTTTAAAAATTGTATATTGAACTGGGTTCAATGTTTTTAAATGCTTTGATTTAAAAAGGAAGATAAATGTGATGTTTTTACATTGATGGCATTGCAAGCTGGCATTGCAGCTATCATCTTTTGAGGCATCCGAGCATTCAGCTGCAGTGGAAGAGAAACATTTGCTGCTTCTTAGCTGTTTTTTAATCTCAGTATTGGAATGTTTTTACTGTGCTTTCTAATAAAGTTACATTATTTTACTCAATTTGTATTTATGTGGTCCATAACAACCCTATTTCCAACCATTGCTTGTCCCTTGCTAAGTGAGCCCAAAAGGTGCCTTTTTAGAGGGGTGGTTATCTTTATTTAGCAGGGGGAGAGCAATTGACCTTATCCATCCCCAGCACAGCATCCCTCCAGTGGCTGTTGCTGGTGTCCTGCTTAAATAAAAAAAATGTTGTGAGCCATCTGTGGAGAGGGATCCATTTTATTTATGCATTTTGTATATCCCTATGTAAACCACTTCGGAAATGTTTGTCAAAACCAGGATCCCAAATCTGGTAGTTGGTAGGCAGACACCCTCTGTAGGTTCAGCTTTCATGGAGAGATTTTAAAGCCATGTTTGCTGTTGAGTCGGTTTTGTGGCACATGCATTGCTCAGTAGGATCACATTCATCTGCACAATGTGGAAATGGCGGCTGAAATGGGGGCTCAGCACCACAGCATACCCTCAGCAACCACCCAACAACCTACAGAAAACCTCCTGCCAGAAACCCACCCGTGAGGGAGGGGTCGCCCTGCTTGGCATTTGCATCCTCTGAGTACTGTGGGAATTAGTGAAGAAAGAAAGGGCCAAATCCCCACCCAACCATATCTCTGTAATTCGGTAGGCAGATCCCCTCTGTAAATGGATGCAGGGAGGTATCGTAAAGCCATGGTAGTGGCCCTTCAAAGTAGTTCAAGGTCTGATGTCTGACACCAGTAGACTGAAAGGTTTTTTTCTCCCCGCCACTGAAGTCTTTGAGTTTGGATTTTATTGGGCCATCTCTTCATTTGTGCTGGGTCTCTTGAGGTGTGTGTGTGTGTGTGTGTGTGTGTGTGTGTGTGTGTGTGTGTGTGTGTGTGTTCAAGGGAAACATCTAGTACATGTTTTCCTTGATGTATCAGCTTTTTGCTCATTAAATTCAATTAATTGTCCTATTTCAGGCTAGAGAGGTGCAAAATGTTGCAGTATAAAAACATTTTGTCTTGCAATGGGTGTTTTGAGTCTTTCAAATTTGAAAGAAAATGCCCTTTATTTAAAGGGTCTTTTCAAGCTCTGAACAAAGAACCCCATTGCGATTTGAAACATTTCATGCACCATTTGGGGCGGCCTGTTTTTCTCTTGCTGATGGGTTTTCTTGCACAGTGGCTTCTGATTCTATTTGGATTTGGGGGAAAGGTGAAACATTAGTTAGACATCACTAGCTTGCCCATTTGTTTTGTGGGTTGGGTGGTAGGTAGCACCCACCATGCCCTACCACGCAACCCAATTTGGTTTCCCTGGGAGTTACCCATAGGGTCTTTCAAGTTTCCCTATTGTTGCCTATGGCTGAAACACTCAAAAGGTTTCGAGTTATGTTTCGTAGGGATCTGCATAAAACCGGTTCTCCTGGTTCGGTTCGGATCTGAACCGGGTCAGAACCGGACCGGGGTGGTTCAGTTTTGGTTTTGCCAGACCACCCCCCAGGTCCGATTCGGATCTGAACTGGTTTGGATTTCAGAAAGTAGCTGGTTTTGAAGGGGACCTTGTGTTCTATCTGCCACCCAAATTTCAGGTCGATTGGACCTTCCTCTGATTTTTTACAATATTTTTTAAATTTTTCAATTTTTGCCCATAACTCCCAATGTGGAGCACTTAGGGGCAAAAAGCTGGGGTGGGTGGTAGCCACCCATGGGTGTCCTCCACCCCAAAAATCCCAAGGCAATTGGTTGCTCCTAGTATTATTGGTGAATTTTTGAAAATAAAAAATTTCCCATTGGCTAGAATGGGGGTTTGGGGCTGCCCCAGACCCGACTCTGTGGGGCGGCAGCACCACCAAAGTGGGTCCGGGGCCATGTAAAAAATGGCCTCAGTCCTTCCCAGCAATCCCCGGAGAGATAGGAGTGTAGAAAATTAAGATTTTCTAAGGCATTAAATAATATCTAATTGGAAAGAATAGAATGTGTGTCACTGGGTGAAAGGTGATAAAAAGCCACATAGAGAGACAGTTATTCATTTAATGCCTTAGGAAATCCTAATAAAAAAAACCATCACTCCTATCTCCCTGGGGATTGCTGGGAGGGACTGAGGCCATTTTTGCCATGGCCCCGGACCCACTTTGGGGGTGCTGCCGCCCCACAGAGGCGGGTCTGGGGCAGCCCCTAACCCCCATTCTAGCCAATGGGAAATTTTTTATTTTCAAAAATTCACCAATAATACTAGGGGCAACCCAACAATTGCCACCCCAGCTTTTTTGCCCCTCTCTCTGGGCGCCCTAACACGTAACACCCAGTCAGTCCACCTTAATGCCTACCAACTACCACCACACCTATCCAAGCAACTAAGAGGACACTCAGAGAGACAACACCCACTCTCTGATCTAACAAAAAGGCCACTGCTGTGCTGCCTGCCAGCACAGCAGCAGCAGCGGAGCAGCACACTAAGCACAACAGCACACACTCAGAGAAGAAGCAGGAGGCGGAGCAGCAGAGCAGCAGACCTGCTGCTCTGCATGATGGGTGATGTGATGCCCAAAGAAACCACTGCCTCACTCAATGACTGCCACTGACTAGGCCCGACAGGCAGAAGCCAGCCAACCTGCTCTGCTCTGCTGCTCCCCATGGATGATGCACACACACCCTACATCCGCATCCAAACCAGACCAAGTGCGCAGAGTCAGCACAGGCCACCAGCCCAGCAGCAACAACAACAACTACTGCTACCACCACATCCAGTGTTGCTGCTACACTAACATTCCCATCCAGTCACGCGCGCCACAGCCTGAGCCTAGCACACAGCCAACAGCTGCTGCCAGCCAGTGCCTAGCAAGCCAAGCCAACATGAGGAGGAGACCTAAGTAGACAGCGCACGCACACCAACCCATCACGACGCAACTGCAAGGGGAGAGGGTGCAATTACAGGCAGGAGGAGGAGGCAAGGCAATCCTAGCACAGAGATTTGAAAGTTTAAAATCCACCAGGACAGGACATCTTCTTCTTTTCTACCACCACCAGCTGTAGTGTCTAGTTAGTGAGTGCTGTGCAGCAGCTCATCTGAGCTGCGTGTGAGGATGATAGTAGCTAGTTTAGTTTCAGCAGACTGAGCATTGAGCATGGGCAGTGGCATTGGGAAGGAAGCAACACAATTACACAACACTTACCTGCTGCTGCTGGTTCTAGAAGTTGCCTCTTCTCGTCTTTTCACCTCTTCTTCGTGTGTATGCGTGTGCAGTGAGTGCATGCCTTTTGCCTTACTTGAAAGAAATGCTTCTCTGGTCCACCACCACATATTTGCTCAAGGACACAGAGAGGCCCAAGGCAGGTGGTGGCACCAGTGTGAGTGCATGTGTGCTGGTTGTGTTTGCCACCACAGGTGTTTTGTGTGTTTATGTGTGCGCTGCTTAGCTAGGAGGGGGGAGGGAGGGAGGGAGGGAGGGAACGGGGGGAGGAAAGGGGGGAAGAAAGGGGAGGGGGAGAGGGATGTGGCAGAGGGGATTGAAGGGGGTGGAGGGTCCGGCTCAGAGTTGGGTCAGCCACATATTATGCACACATGTGATCACGTGTGTGCTTTGGTGGGAGACCAGATTCTCATCATCTGCCAGGCCGGGGTTTGGGGGCAGGTGAGGTGGTGGTGGGCTGGAAGGGAGGATGGAGGGTGGTGAAGAGGAAGGGGGGAGGATGAGGGGAGGGATGGAGGGAGGCATGGGGGGGAGGAAAAAAAGGTAGACAGACACACAGCACAGACACAGAAGACAGCACACTACACAGAAAGCACCCACACACAGAGACAGTGCTAGGCATCCATTCACACAGACAGACAGACACACAACAGGAAGAGACAGACTGAGCCTGTACCACACACACACACACACACACTCCCCCCCTGCATAGCTATCAATCAATATGTTGTGTTGGCAGCCAGTTCATTGCTATTCTGATGGTTTTTGGTGTTTGTTTTTTTTGCCATCAGCCAACATCAACAGTGACCACAATCAAGATGAACATAAGATAATAATTCATTCGTTTCATTATAAAAAATCATCAAATTATTTTCTCCATGTAAACCAAGCCCCCCACACACATGATTTCTGGTAACATTTTCAATAAAATCAATTCATTTAGCATTCATCAATCATTTTCTTCTCCCTTTCTTACCTTTTTTTTTCTTTTGCATAATTTTGAGGGTTGGTTTTAACATGGGGTTTTACAGAAAAAATTATTTACATGTTTATTTACATACAAGTATTTACAATATTTACACAGCATTAGAATGTATACACGCCACTGCCGCTGAGTCTAGTACTATTTGGGCTGTGCTACTTTTGGGGTGTGTGCCGTGCCCACTCCAGGTCCCCAAATGCTGACAGGTGGAGAGATAAGGGCCTGTGCTGGTCAGCATTGGGTTTCTTTTTAGGTGGGCGTGGGCATTGTAAACGTCTGGCCAATCTCAGCACTACAACTACTACTACCAATGCACCTCTGTGTGGGCACACTACACGCTGCGACTGGCTGGCACGGCTCAGCATCTGGCACATCAGCTCAGCTAGAGGTGGATGTGGGGAGGGGAGGGATAAGCACAGATGTCGAGCCAGGCAGGTGACCAACCATAGGGCAACCCACGGTAATCACTCACCCGGCTCAAACTCCAGCTCGGGGTAGCCCAACAGGGGGAGGTTCACCTTAAGGAAGACCAGCTGCTCCACCAGACCAGGGTCCAAGCGGGAGCGAGAGGGTGTCACCACGTCCCCGGCATGTGAAAACACCTGCTCGCTCTGGACACTGGTTGGGGGGCAGGAGAGGAGGCGCACAGCCACCACTGCCAGGTCCGGCCAGACCTGGCGGCGGCTCGCCCAGAACTGTGCACAGTCCACGCCGTCTTCCTCCACAGGCTCCTCCAAGTACTGCGCAACGCATTGCTCAGCACTGGAGGGGGACCTGGCAGGTCGAGCCTCTCGCATACCAGGCATGGCGCCATAGCAGAACCGCTGAAACCACTGGGCGGATCTCGAGTCAGTAGCAAGTGGCTGCTGCGATGGCGCCGCCTGGGATGCCGCGCTGCTGGACTGGGAAGAGGAAGGGGGAGCTGACGCCGGCTGGCCGCCCATGCTGCTGCTGGGTGCAGGTTGGGCGGCGGGGGCTGACCCCGCACCACTACCAACATCCTGGTCTCTGCGGGCCCTAGCAGCCTCCTCCTCCCTAACCTTCTCTACCAGGATGCCACTCCACCTGGGCAATTCATCGGCACTCACGGCATTGCCCTCGAGTGCTGGGTGACAGAGACAAGCGAGGACATACTCCTCCCTCTCTCTTCCAGCACCCCAATGAGCTGCCTGTCAACCCCAGACTTCAGCCTCCCAGCCAGAGCACGACCCTCTGGTGTGGTCAGAGAAATCTGGAGTTCACCCATCAGCTTATCCAGACCCATAGCTGTGGGCAGCGCCTGGCTCAAGGGAGTGGTGTCGGCACACAAGCCCTTCATGGCAAATTGGAAGGGCTGGAGTGCCGACACCGCCTCGGACATCTGCTTCCACTCTGCGTTCGAGAGGTCGCAGACATCCAAGGACTCGTCCCTCGCCAGGGCGCCAAGGGCTCTCTCCTGCTCCAACAGGCGCTGGAACAGGAGGAAGGTGGAGTTCGACCGCGTCTCAACATCCGAAGGGATGAGATGGCGAGGAAGCCCAAGGTCATCCTGCTTGTGGCAAAGCAGTCTCCTGGACTTCTCGCTGCGGTGGAAGTGGGTGGCCAGCTTGCGAGACTTATCCACAAGCATGGCCGTGGCAGCAACAGCAACTGGGATGGGGCGGCTCCCCTCTCCTGGGACGCCTTCAGCTCCTTAAGGCCAAGGGCATCCCTGATGGTCAGATGGAGCGTGTGTGCCATACACCGTATGTTCACACAGTCCATGACTGTCTCGACAGCAGCGGTAACGTTGGCTCCATTGTCGGTGACAATGAAGCTGCGGGAGAGGTGTGGACACCCGCCAATCCACTCCTCTATCTGGCGGTCGAGTACGGCCGCCACCTCCTCCCCCGTGTGCCTCATGTCCATCGTCTCCACGTGCAGGACGGCCCACCTGTGCCGTAGTGCAGCGGGAGCCGCGCAGGACATGGAATCATCGCCCGAGGAGGTCCCCTCACTCTCCGGTCCCCACCAGTGGGCAGTGAGGGCCAGGAAAGCAGCGTGCATCCCACTGACTCTGGTCCAGATGTCAGTCGTGAAATGCACGCTGGTGCCCGGCGGAGCTGCACGCAGCCCGGCCAACACGAGCTCCCTGCACTTGCGGTACAAGGAGGGGACCACATTCCGGCTGAATGTGGTCCTTGAGGGGATAATGTAATCGGGAGCCAGGTACTGGAGTATCCGGCGGAAGCCGGAGTTCTCGACCACCTGAAATGGCTGGTCGTCGGTGGAAATCATCTCCCCTATGAGGCGGGTGAGGTGATGATGGTCCACGCGAACAGTACGCTGGCTGCCCGACGACTGCGTCTACCGCTGGACTGGCAGTGTAGCCTGCCTGCTGGCTGGCACACTGCCGCTGCCCGGCCTAGTGGCAGATGCACAAGGCGTGCTAGTGCTGCCAGCCTGTCCCCTGAGACCTGGGTGGTGACGCTCTATGTGTCTCCACATAGGCGTCGTACCCAGGTGCGCAGGGTCCCTGCCACGGCTGACCTGCATCTTGCAGTGGACACAGCGGGCGTGGAATGGGGCATCTTGAGGGACCTCAAAATGCACCCACACACCACTGCCCTTGGCCTCCTGTGCCCTGGGCGCCGTCCTAGGCCATTTTTCCATTGGTGGCTGCAGTCCTGGGGGGGGGGGCCGCCGCTGCCTGCCCACTGCTGCCACCCAACCCGCCCCTTCCGCCCTCCACACCAGAGGAAGGGCCCGGCTCCACTGGCAGAGGAGAGGCAGGCCTCTCCTCCACCAGCTCACCAGACCGCTCCCCACCAGAGTGTCGGGCTTCACGAGGGGGGCCCCCACTGAGCGGCAAAAGGATAGGGGGAAGGGGCCCCAGAGGGAGGGAGAACCTGGCTACATCCTCACCGCCCTCTACCTGCTCTTCCACCTCCACAGTCTCCTCCACCACAATGACTGGCGGTACCTCAGCAGCACCTGGTGCCGCCGAGGAGGGACCCGCCACAGCCCTAGTCCGAGTGGCCATGCCCGTGCCGCGATTGCCGGCAGCAGGCGGGGGGAAACGAATCCTGCGCACCAAACTCGGAGCCGTGGCAAAGAATTCTGCAATGGGGACGACCAGGGTGTCCTCAGGCTCCCCACGTCCTCTCCGTCTCTGAGTTTCCGCAGGCGCACCCTGCTCCTGGCCTCTCCCACGTCCTCTGCCTGGCAACCTAGAGCGAGCCCTGCCTGCCACACGGCGCTCAGACATTCTTATCTAGGAGGAGGGAGGGAGACTTTAAGAGTAAGGCCAAGAAGGGGCAAAAAAATAATTTGGAGGGGGTTGAAAGGGGCAAAAAAAAACACAATTGATTTCGAGCTGGCAGGGGGGGGGCTGTTTTGAAAAAGTAAGCCAATTGGGGGGGAAAGGATGGAAGACTTTTTGATGGAGGGGGGAAGCCAATTGAATTGAGGGGGAGAGGGTGACCTTTTAAAATTTGGGAGTCAAGCCAATTGGGGAGCTGGGTCTGGGAGGTTTTTTTAAAAAATGGGGATTAAAGGGTGGACCACGGGCAGTTGGGTGGAGTAGTTGTGGTGTGGGTGGCAAGTTTTTATTTTATTTTTGGGGAGAGTGGATGGGGGGAGGGCACAGCACCTACCGGGGGGAGGGAGGGACGCAGTCAAAGCTTGGGTACCTGCAGATCAAAGGAGGAAACCCTTATTTAGTGAACTGAAACACACAGTGTGGTATGGTTCGGGGGGGCGGGGTTTCAAGTAATGCTCCTGTGGGGGGAGCATCAACCTCAATGCAGCCTATTCAGTGACTTTAAATTGCACACAACCAAAACCAGAACCCAGTCGCACCTGCACAGAAGTTGAACCCACCCACACTGTGACTCTGCCCGCCATGGCAAGCAAGCAGCAGCAAACACTTGATGGCAGCATGGATGGAACATCATCATCATATATGTGTAGTGGCACAGCATGTAGTAGCAGCATCAGATCAGAACCCATGACCCCACTCTGCCCCACCCAGAGGCCAGGAAACACTCTGGCATGGCATTGCCACAGCATGTAGTAGCAGCATCAGAACCCATGACCCCACTCTGCCCCAGAGGCAAGGAAACACTCTGGAAGGCACCTGTTCAAAAACCAACTGCAAGACGCATGCAATGCAACGCAGCACACAGCAGCAATTTCTTCATTGAGCAAGAAGACACAAGTTACAACAGTACATCTCCTCTCCAAGGGTCCCTCCCTCCTCCCCACACCCAAATGCATTTCAAAATAGGGGTGTCCCTATTTAAAACCGCTAACTAGGGAGGGAAAGGGGGCAACAAAAGGTGCACAATTGCACACGCACTAACCCCTCTTCTTCCGGTCCTTCTCCTGCCGCTCACTGCTGGTCACGGATGCGCTGCCGCCAGCCAGCCACCCTGGGCTGGGACACAGGCAGGGCGGCCGCACGAGGCACAGGCAACTGGGGTAGGTCAACGATGGAGGGGGGCAGAAGTGAGGAGACAACACTATTTGTGTCGCTCAACTCACCCCCAAGCAGAGACAAATCAACCAAAAACTTTCAAAAGAAAATAACACGATGGCAGCCGCCAGGTGGGTAGGCTACTGTGTGCGGCTGCAGCTGTGGGAGGAGGTGGAAAGTGAAGGGGAGCAGAGAGAGAAAAGTCAAAGAGAGAGAGAAAAGAGAGGGGGGGCGGCAGGGACAAAGAGAAAGAGAGAAAAGAGAGAGAAAAAAGAGAGAGGGGGGAGAAAGAGAGAAGAGAGAGAGAAAAGAGGGGGGCAGGGACAAAGAGAAAGAGAGGAGAGAGAGAGAGAGAGAGAGAGAGAGGAGGAGCGCAGCGCAGCAGAGAGGGGGGATTCAGGTGTGGGGGAGGAAAGCAGTAGCAGCGGTCCCAAGAGGTGGGGGGAGCAGAGGGTGTGTGGGTTGGGGGGCTAGTATGTGGCAGGGAGCCTGGGGTAAGTAGAGGGTGTCAGGGGCAAGAAGAAAGAGAGGTGGGGGAGTGGAGGGTGTGTGGGTTGGGGGGCTAGTGTGTGGCAGGAGGCCTGGGGTAAGTAGAGGGAGTCAGGGGCAAGAAGAAGGAGAGGTGGGGGGAGCGGAGGGTGTGTGGGTTGGGGGGCTAGTGTGTGGCAGGGGGCCTGGGGTAAGTAGAGGGAGTCAGGGGCAAGAAGAAGGAGAGGTGGGGGGAGCAGAGGGTGTGTGGGTTGGGGGGCTAGTGTGTGGCAGGGGGCCTGGGGTAAGTAGAGGGAGTCAGGGGCAAGAAGAAGGAGAGGCGGGGGGAACGGAGGGTGTGTGGGTTGGGGGGCTAGTGTGTGGCAGGGGGGTGTTGGGGGAAGGGGAGGGGGCAACAAACAGCAAAGGAGAAACTAGAACAACTCAGGCAGGTAGCAGCAGTGATTAGGCTGGATGGGGTGGGGGGAGGAGCTGGGCTAGGGTCTTGGAGGAGGGAGGGTGGGGGGGCAGGCAGGGGGGAGGAGGAGGAGGAGGGGAGCAAAATGTATAAAGCAATATATTATCAAGAACACAAGCAAGTTTAAAAAAACACAATAAGAAAGACTGACTCTTTAAACCAAAACCACTGCAGAAAGAAACTCGTGGGTGGGGATGTGGGGAGGGGGAGGGGAAACAAACACTGACTCTGGGGGGGGCACTAATTAAACAGAGACAACAATGAAACAACAATTGCTGCAAATAATAGCAAATAAATAAGTGGTACTGCAAGAAAAAAAACTGGACTCTGTTGGGCAGCAGCGATTGGGAGAAGGCTGGATGGGGTTGGGTTGGGGTGGGGTGTGTTTGGTTTGGACTTGGAGGAGCAAGTTAGGAGCGGGGGGTGGGCCACCACACAGAACAAGGAGCAACTTAAAAAGCTGAACACACAGAACCAATATTATCAAATCAAGGCAATGGAGGAGCACACAACCAACAAGAGAACCAAAACTGATTATATGGGACAACAAAAAACAACAACAGAATCCTCTGGGGTGGGGGGAAGGGAACCAACTCGCAGGGCAGCAGCAGAAACAAACAAAATGCTACTACACAATTTAAGCAAAACCAGCAAGCAATATATAAATGAAAAACCAATGGAATGTGAAAATCAAAAAGTTGAACAAAAACAAGGCAGGACACAAAGAGCAATAATAATAGAAGAACTTTTAAAGCAATGAGAATGCAGTGGGTGGGAGTGGGGAGGGTAGGCCCAAGGGAGGAATGAGAAGGGAAAGGGGGGGGGGAGAAAAGCAGACAGACAAAGAAACAGGGAAATTTGGGGAAAATTAAGAAGAAAGTAAAGTAAAGTAACAGTACAGACAAGAGACAGACAGAGACACACAGAGAGTCACAAGGGGCAGGTAGACAAAGGATTAGAGCACACAGACAGAGAGACACAGGACACAGTCAGGGACAGGACTCACAGAGACACCAGCAGCCAGCAAAGGGCAAGTAGCAGGTCTCAGAGATGATCCCACAACTGCAGCCAAGAGAAGTTTTCAGACAAGAAGCTTGGGTTTATATAGGTTTTGAAATTCCCTCCTTTGGAAGCCCCCACCTTTGCACTCCCCCCACGGCCAACAGGGTGCCAGCTCTCAACAGTACAACAGCCAAGCAGCCTACCAGACCAAAGGACTCATTCTGGCCAATCAAAGGATCAATAGCGCAGCCAATGCAATGCCTGAAAATAGCCTCACAAAATGGATGCCAGGAGCAAAAGTTTCGGGAAGGAGCCACAAAATGGAGGACACACTTCTAACTTACAAGAGACACTGAAGACAGTCAATAGAAGCCTCTGCGACATCCGAACCGGTTCGGAAAATCCAAACCAGCCCCGATTCGGTCTGGGATCGAGCCGCCGGATCCGAACCGAACCGCACATCACTACCTTTTGACAAAGTCTGTCACCAAAGACTCCTAGGGAGGTTTAGCAGACGATGGCTGCTGTTTGAGATTAGCAAATGGGAACTCCTGGTTCAGAGGGAAAATGCCTCTGAATGGGGAAGAGCAGGGGGAAAAGGAAGTCCTGCATTTGGACTTTCTGGCTGGTGACCAGGGGACATGGGAATCTGAACTATCCTTGGTCTGATCCGGCAGGGCTCTCCTTGGGTTCTCTAGGGGACCATGAGTTTGGAAGCAAATGGTAAACTCAACTAGGCTATGTGTTTTGGGATGGGTTGAGGAAAATGTCTTGTGGGTAGAAATGGGAGGACTCCTCACACCTTCTGTTTGACTAATCCTCCAATGTTAATACAGCTAATCCTCAAAAAAAGTCTGCTAGATCCCTTTCATTAGAGACTATGAATGGAGAGAGAGAGCTGACTATATATCATTCTCAACTTCATCATACCTTTCTGGTCCTTACTCTGCTGCTGTTCCTTCCCTTCCTCCTAGAGAGCAGATGGAAACATATCTCTCTCTCCTTACCTGTTCACTATGTAGTCCTTTAGATTAGTTTCAGGTCTTTCCTATCCAAGTGTACTTAACCAATAAATACTTTAGTATTTAGTTCTATAAGGATCTCCATGTGTATTTTCTCTAAATAGCTGCAACAACGAAACCATCCTCTGCTACCTACGCTGTAACTGGAGTGTGTGCCCATTCCTTAGTGCTCTGCTGTTTTACCCACTGGGGTAAAAATTAATAACCTCTAACAGTTTTAGCTGGGATGAATAGGGACAGTTACCACTGCAAAGGGTACCTTTCTGCCCAGTTAGCAGGGAGTATTTCCCCAAACGTTGCTGAAACATGCCTGTTTTGCCTCATACACTCTTGTGCTTCCCTAATAGCCTTATCTTGAGCAAGATATGGGTGGGGGATCAGGACAGATCAGTTCAACTTTGGGAATGATTTGGGATGATGATTGACACAGTTCACAGAAGAATCTGCAGAGCCACTACACAGTATAGCCACTGAGGTGGGCTAGGTTAAACTCCTGGCCTTGGGGCAATCTTCCCACCAATGATTATCGCTTGTCTCCTGCCCGTTATTCCCAGATGAATACAATAAATTTTTATATACTGGTTTTTGACAAAAGTCCCCAAAGTGGGTTATACACAGATTGATAAATGAATAAATAGAAGTGGATCCCTATCCCCAAAGGGCTCACAATCTAAAAAGAGACATAAGACAGGCTCCAGCAACAGCCACTGGAGGGATGCTGGGCTGGGGATGGATAGGGCCAGTTGCTCTCCCCCTACTAAATAGATGAGCATCACCACTGTAAAAGGTGTCTCTTTGCTTAGTTGCTCATATTAAGTGGGAGGAGGAAAACTAGACCTTTTTCAACCCTAGCACAGCACTCTACCCGTAGAGGCTCCTGCGGCCCACCTTATTTTGCTTCAGATGTGAGCCCTTCAGATTTGAGGGGGCCATCCCATTGTTAAGGCCATGCTTAATATTCTCCCCTCTGTGCAAACCACTTTGGGAACTTCTGCTGGGAAGGAAATAGGGGATGTAGTAGCAGTCGCTGCTCCTGGTGCTTCCACATACTGGTGCTTCCACATACTGGTGCTTCATGCCTGCCACATCTAGTCCCAGCACCCAACCTCCTCTTTGGCCAAACACCTGGCTGAACCAGGGACAAACTGCTCAAGGAAGGGAGAACATGGCTGCAGAGCATAATGAGGCCTTGCCTTTATTAACTCCTGAAAATGCACAGCTGGGCAGAAAATAGGCACACATAGCAGAGCCGCCCCCCGCAACACGAGCACACTTTCAATCTATGTGTCAGACACAGGCAAAGGCCATGAACAGAGGAGGAGGGCAGACGGTGGCCAGGCCATGGCACTAGCGCAACCTAATGGACAACAGGGGTATTGCAGGAGAATGAGGAGCATCTGGGAGTCAGGGGCAGGAGACGACCTTAAGGCATTGGTGGGATGGCAGACCCCAGGCCGAGGTGTGGGGGGTGCGTTAACCCAGCCCCTCAGGCAAGCTGCTAAGCTCAAGGAGGGGCAATATGGTTTCTTGGGGGTATAATGAAAATGGAAAGGGTACATGAAAGCACTCAAAAAGAAAGCCTCCTAATGACAACAGTGGCCACATTCTCATGTAACACGGGCAGTTAGGGACTGCAGAGAGGAGGGGGAACTGGCTGAAGGACAGCCCCAGCAGCCAATTGCAGCCTGAACGAGGGAGTAGTTTCCTCCTTCAACTCCAGTTAATGTTGCGCCCAGTGTTTGGATGTAATGGGTGAACAAAACCTCAGGTATGAGTGGCAAAACTACAAACCTAAGATTCGAGTTTGGGGAAGGAGACCTTGGGTTGCTTTGGGGTCTGACCCATGGTTGTAAGCCTTTGGACTTACAAAGATATCAACCTCAGGTCCCTCCAATTCCATTTTCCCATTATGTGATAATGGGGCCACTGACAAATGGTTCTGCTGTTAACTGTATCAATCATCAAGGGAAGCTCAATGGTTTCTGAGGATTTCTGGGGGTACAGCATTCCAGGATACGAATCAACCAAGCACAGGCATTCCATGAAGCCTTCCAGCCAGAGAGGTATCTTGCATGAGGAAGTGTGATTCTCTTTAATTAGCAGGGGGAGAGTAAATGGCTCTATCCACCCCCAGCACAGTACCTCCAGTGCCTGTTGCTGGTGTTTATCTTATGTTTCTTTTTAGTTTGTGAGTCTTTTGGGGACGGGGATCCATCTTATTTATTTATTATTTCTCTACGTAAACTGCCCTGAGCCATTTTTGGAAGGGCAATATAGAAATCAACCAACCAATCAATCAATTAATTTTAGGATATTCACATAGACTGCCTCTCTTTCTGCATTTTGACCCTTTCTCTTTCCACACAGGAGGTTTTCATATTAGAAACCTGGGGGTTTCAGCTCTCTACCTTCCTCTCCACCCGCTCTGGATTCCCCTTTGGGGGGCTTCCTAAAGGCCAGGGGGGGTCTGCAAAGGTTCCCCCTCCCCCCTGGCCTCTAGGGCCTCACAGGGACCACTCAAACATGTGCGGTGGCTATATCTATACCTATACCTATACCTATACCTATACCTATACCTATACCTATACCTATATCTATATCTATCTATCTATCTATCTATCTATATATGTATTTAAAAATGGCCGTTGAAAACAAAATGGCCACCATGCATGCTCAAATGGTCTTGGTGAGGCCTGGCATGGCCTAGGGCCTCACAGAGGCCATTTGAGCATGCATAGTGGCCATTTTGTTTTCAGTAGCCATTTTTTTAAAAAACCTAATTTTTAAAAATGGTGCCCCCCCTTCAAGTGGTGCCCGCGGCATGTGCCCTGCCTGCCCCACCCTAGATCCGCCCCTGTAACTGAGGGGTGACATGATAGAGGTTTATAAAATCATGCATGGTGTAGAGAAAGTTGAGAGAGAGAAGACCCCCAGGGGTCTTCCCCTGAAATTGCCAAACTATTTGGGACCAGAGAAAGGAAGTACTTTTTCACGCAATGCATAATGAACTTGAGGAATTCTCTGCTAAAAGATGTGGTGACAGCCAACAACCTGGATGGCTTTAAGAGGGGTTTGGATAACTTCATGGAGGAGAGGTCTATCATCGGCTACTAGTTGGAGGGCTACAGGCTACCTCCAGCCTCAAAGGCAGGATGCCTCTGAGTACCAGCTGCAGGGGAGTAACAGCAGGAGAGAGGGCATGCCCTCATCTCCTGCCTGTAGGCTTACCTGCAGCATCTGGTTGGCTGCTGTGTGGAACAGGCTGCTGGACTAGATGGGCCTTGGGCCCGATCCAGCAGGGCTGTTCTTATATTCTTGTATTCTGTCTCTGCTGTTGGCCCCAGCAGTTCTGGGATCAGAACTGCTGCTTCATTCGGGTTTTCTCAACTTGCGTCACTGAACTCTATTGTTTCTTGCTGCAATTTGAAATTCCCAATAGCATTGGCAAAGTTGCCAAATATGCCCTAGAAGTTTATTAACTGGCTAAAGAAAGAAAACCTCAACCTATAAGCCAGTGAATTAAAATCCGTGGGATTCATTTGATCTGGTAAAAGCGGGTAGTGTGAAAGTAGTTCTAGCACTGAATGTAGGAACCTCAAACTTAGAAAAGGGGATGGAGGAAGGAGCAGAAAGAAAGACATCTCACTTAACCAAACCTGCCCACAGCAAGAGATGTGCCTTTTCCCACTGAGATGCATGTCGTGAGCCTTGGGAGAACCCAACCCAAGACCAAAATGTGAGACCAGGATAGAGATGGTTCATCTCTCTGTTCTTTCCCAGAGATCTAGCTCTCTGTAGACATGATAAAACTTGCATATATGCCAAAGGGCTCACTTCCCACCCCCTGGTTGCTCGTCCTCCTTAATTGCTCTAAGACTGAGCAGCTGGCCAACCCTGCCCATGGAGAGACAGCTGATTGGGCTTTTCCAACTCTGTGGCCCTTAAAAGAAGGAAGCCTCTGCTGGAAGTTGGTGTGGGCACTTCACAGGAGATGTCAGGATGAGGTTTGTGTGCATTCCATCTGCCTTCCTTCCCCTTTTCCCTGTTTGGGGTGGTCTGGCCAGCCCCAGGCTCTGCTGAAGGGCTCCCTTTCCACCCCCTGGTAGTTTGTCCTTCTTAATTGCTCGAACACCAGCCCTGCCCATTTCTATGTGAGAGGCAGCTGATTGGGCTTTTCAGGCTCTGTGGCCCTTAAAAGAAGGGAGCCTCTGCTGGAGGTGCAGTCTCTGGTGTAGATTGCCCAAAGGTGGGCCACCAAAGCTGGCCACCAATGGGGGTGGGGCCAATACATTATTTTAGACTCCTGGTAGGGACCCTTCTGTTGTTCTGTTGCTGCCCTGTGATTAGCTGAGCCTGTTGTGGGTATGTGTCTTGGGTCATCCAGAGGTGGGGAGCATCTCTGGGGCAGCCATTCCAGTTGTGGGGATTCAACCAAGACCTGGTGCTGAGAGATCAGCAGGTCATAATAGGGGAAGGGAATTTAATAATTGTGGTTTCCCCCTCTATCAGGCCTACTACCTCTTTGATCTTGAAGAGCAGAGCCAGTGTGGTGTAGTGGCTAGAGTGCTGGACTAGGACTGGGGAGACCTGAGTTCAAATCCCCTTTCAGCCATGATACATGCTGGGTGACTTTGGGCCAGTCCCTGCTCTCTCAGCCTAACCTACTTCACAGGGTTGTTGTGAGGAGAAAACATAAGTATGTAGTACACTGCTCTGGGCTCCTTGGAGGAAGAGCGAGATATAAAATGTTAAAAAAAAAAAAAAACCCAAAAAACCACCAACCCACAGAACCTCACTTTATTGCTTTATAATGCCAGATTGGTACAAAATCAACCCTAGATCATCTATGATTTGATCTTGGATGAAGATACCAACCTGGTGTGCATTACGGAGACCTGGTCGGGAGAGGCTAGTGGCCCGGTATGGTCCCAGCTCCTCCCAATGGTTACTCTGTGGTGGAGCAGGTGAGAGGATGTGGGCGAAGAGGTGGGGTGGCTGTGGTTTACAAGGATACTCTTTCCCTTACCAGGATCCCTGTCAGGGAGTTGGCCTATATTGAATGTGTGCTCCTAAGTCTAGGGACCAAGGATAGATTGGGATTGCTGTTGGTATACTAATCACCCTGTTGTCCAACAGAGTCCTTAACTGAGCTGAAATACCTGGTTGCTGAGTTGGCATTGGAGTGGAACAGATTCTTGGTGGGTAGGGACTTCAATGTCCATTTTCAGACCAGGTTGTCAGGGGAGGCTCAGGAGTTCATGGCCATGACCCCTGCTAACTTGGCAAAGAGGCACCTTTTTAACGTGGTGGTTCTCTTTATTTAGCAGGGGGAGAGTAACTGGCCCTATCCACTCCCAGCAGAGTACTTCCAGTGACTGTTGCTGTCTTATGTTTCAATTTAGATTGTGAGCCCTTTGGGGAGAGGGATCCATCTTATCTTATTTATTATTTCTCTGTGTAAACCGCCATGAGCCATTTTCAGAAGGGTGGTATAGAAATAGAAAGAATGAATGAAGTACAACTATGAGCCTATCCCAAGTGGTCTCTGGAACGACACATGATGCAGGTCACAGACTCGATTCGGTTGTTTGCTCTGATCAGGGTGGTGTCCCGTGGGTGGGGACCCCTGTTATCTCTCCACTGTCATGGATGGATCAC
Organism: Hemicordylus capensis; assembly: GCF_027244095.1. NCBI lineage: Eukaryota > Metazoa > Chordata > Lepidosauria > Squamata > Cordylidae > Hemicordylus > Hemicordylus capensis. The sequence goes on along the minus strand of NC_069658.1, from coordinate 244,626,518 downwards.
CATTTAGTTAAGGTAAGACTTGCAGCCACAGTCCACCTCTGTAGGGGTGAAGGACTCATTAGGTTGCTCTGCCCAAGAAGGTTATTGGATCCAATAGGATTCCATGAAGCCTTGGAAGGGTTTCAAGCTGGCGCTGCTACTGATTCTGTCGATGCTGTGGTGCAAATATGGAATAACAAACTTACTATAGTGGTAGACACAATCGCTCCTAAGTTTCTTCTCTGACCTGCATTAAAGTCAACCCCATGGTATTCAGATGAACTGCTGAAGTAGACAACTAGAGGAGGTAGACAATTAGAGATGCTTGTTTGGGGTGGTATAGATATATTTTAAATAATATTTAGGCAGACCCGGGGTAACACAGAACTCATTTGAGGATCTATGCTCTGGGCAGTGCGGATGGCAAAGAAGAAGTTTTTCTCTGCCTGCATTGCTTCTGCAAATTCACTTCCAGCTGAGTTGTCTAAGGTTGAGAGGGGGCTGGTTCATCCCCCCTCCACATTGAATTAGAACTTGGAACCATCTGTCATTCACTGTGATGTTTTAAACAACTTTTTTGCAGATAAAAAATCTGTACCCTGAAGACGTACCTATTTTCCCAGACCTTCAACTCAGACCAAATTTTTAAATTTTTATGTGCGCTTTTATCTATTATGATTGTTATCTTTTAATCAATTTAAATGTTTTATATTTTATTTTTAAATTCTGTATGCTGCATAAATATTTCTATACTAGATGGTATATAAATTCAATAAATAAATATATATGTAGGATTGGTTAAGGATTTTTAAAATTATTTGTGGTTCTCCTATTGGAGCTCAACTGCTTACCTATAATCATTGTCTTCCATTCCAGCTTTCCCAGGAAGACCCATAGCACACTAGCCTGGGCCATTTTTCTTTATTCTGGAGCCTCCTAGAGTCTGAAACTATTTTGTCAAGGTGACCTATGGAAGATGAAAACCCAACTGGCCCCCCATCAGGAGAAGGGTCGGAAGAAACTGGAGACGCCCCTCATGACTTCCAGGCAGGGAGTTGGGAGGAATCCTTGCCAAGGAGACCAAGAGAACAGGCTAGACAGGAACACAAGGAGAGACAGGATCAGACCCAGGAAGCCCAAAGGGAGGAGTTCCTGGAGGGAATGGAGGGACTGCAATTGCTCACAGAAGCCTCAGGCCAGCTGAAGGCTAAAGCATTGCTGCACTCCATGGAGTTAGAGACGGAAGCCTGCCAGCCTCCCCCACTGATGCCGGAGGGGGCTGCACTCTGCAATGACCCTCCAGCACTCTTGGCTACTTCCAAACAAAACACTAAAGCCTGCCAATCTAAGAGAAAAAGAGTTGTGAGGCACCTTGACAAAAAACAAACACTTCACAGGAAAACATTTAAATGCTCAGTTTGTGGAGAAACTTTCAGGTGCTGCTCACATCTTACTAAGCATCATAGAATGCACAGAGGAGAGAATCCATATCGGTGCTTGCAGTGTGGAAAGAGCTTTTCTCATATCTGGCACCTTATTTCCCATGAAAGAACCCATACAAGGGAGAAGCCATATAAGTGTTCTGACTGTGGGAAATGCTTCAGGTTGAAAACTGACCTTACTAGACATCAAAGAATTCACACAGGAGAGAAACCATATACATGCTTGCAGTGTGGGAAAAGCTTTGCTCAGAAACCTTATCTTACTATACATCAAAGAATCCATACAGGGGAGAAACCATATGCATGCTTGCAGTGTGGGAAAAGCTTCAGGTGGAAAATTAGTCTTACTAGACATCAAAGAATTCACAGAGGGAAGAAACCATATGCATGCTGGCAGTGTGGGAAAAGCTTTGCTCAGAAAACTGATCTCACTAGACATCAAAGAACCCACACAAAAGAAAAACCATATACATGTTTTCAATGTGGAAGAAGCTTTGCTCAGAAATCTAATCTTACTAGACATCAAAGAATCCACACTGGGGAGAAACCATATGCATGCTTGCAGTGTGGGAAAAGCTTTGCTCAGAAACATCATCTTACTATTCATCAAACAACCCATGAAGTGAAGAAACCACAGACATTATTTGATGGTGAAGAGAGTTTTTGTGACAAGTTGAGCCTTCATGCACATGAAAGAAGCCATCGAAGAAAGATATTCTACAAATGCTCACACTGTACCAAGATATTTGGTGATAAATCAAGTCTTAATGACCACGAGAGAATACACACTGGAGAAAAAGGTTCTTTGCCCCTTGGAATGCAGAAAGATCCTCAGTAGCCCATGCTACTCTTCTATTGATGGAATCCACACAAAGCAAACTATGCCTGTTTGTCCCAATACAACTACATTATGAGGTGCGGATGGGGATGTTTTTTGAGTGTCCTACATTTCTGAGCCTTGGAAGCTTCAGGGTTTGGAGCAGAGCCTTCTTACAGGCTGCTCAGTGAGGAATTCCATGAGTTTTTATCATTTTTGAAGGTTTTAATAGAGACCTTTAGTGTGCTGGGTTCAATACTATGAAATGTTTTGATTAAAAAGGGAGAACAATGTGATACGTCTAGCTTTTAGCATTGATGGAAAAATTGCAGCTATCATCTTCTGAGAGATCTGGGCTTCCTACCAATAGAGAAGACCCATTGTTCAGCTTGCACTGTAGGCTGTTCTGACACCTGGCGAATTCTACATCTGATCATATCTCCAATCCTGTATCTTGGAAAATGCAACTGCAGTGTGAATTCATGAGGAAGAAGAGGGAAGTTGGAAAGTCTTTTCCTCCAGCATTCAGTTGCAATGGGACGGGAATGGTTGCTGCTTTTAAAAATTATTTTTGAATATGAGGATTGGAATGTATTTCCTCTGCTTATAAATAAAATTGGATGTATTTTTCTCAGTTTGGATTCAAGTGGTCCTGTTTCCAGCCACAGCCAGCCAGATGCTGCCAAGCAACAAGTAATTGGGGAGGGATGCCAAGAGCTCTTCCCAGGTGTTGACCCAACCCAAGGATGCACAGCTTTGTCCTTCCAGCTGTTCTTGGACTACAGCCTCCATAATCCCCTGCCGCAGTGGCCAATAGTCAAGTATGATGGGAGTTGTAGGCAACCTCTGCTGGATGGCCCAAGTTGTGCAGGCCTGGCCCAACCCAGCACTTGCTATTTGCAACCTATACCCGCTTTATACACACAGGTGGCATGGAGGTCTTCTAAAACCATGGAAGTGGCCCTATATCAAGGGTGATATAGGCAAATCACGTTCTACCATTACTATCAGAAATGGGGCAGGCAGGCAGGAGGGCTTAGAGTTCATGGTTAGGAAATGGTTCAACAGACTGATTTGGAAAAACATGGCAGTTTAGGAGAAGGGGGTCTGAGTGTGATCCATGCCAATTTTAAGGTACTAAGGGGAAGAAATCACCTCTTTATAGGAGTTTAAATTTTGATCTGTGACACCAACAGACTGCCTAATAAAATCCAAACTCCACAAATTCTGAAGTGTGTGGAAAGGACAAAAATCTGTCAATTGCTTCATTGGTGCTTAGTCTCTTTAGGAAGTGCTGTTTTGTGTTAGACTGCCGTTGAATTGTTGTCAGCTCTTGGCGACCACTGAACCATTTGGTTTTCTTGGTAGAATACAAGAGGGATTTACCAGTGCCACCTCCCAGGCAGTATGAGACAAACCTTTTCATCACCTCCCTATATTGCTGTTGCCCGATATAGGTGAGTACAAATATATATTTGTGCAGCTGCCGTGCACCAGACTTGCAGCTGTGCTCGTCTGGTGGCCACTCAGGGACGGGCCTTCTCCGCTGCTGCCCCGAGGCTTTGGAATGTGCTCCCTAGTGAAATAAGAGCCTCCCCATCTCTGACAGCTTTTAAAAAGTCTTTTAAAACACATCTCTTCACCCAGGCTTTTAATTAATGTTGTTTTAATGGTTTTAATGCTCTTTTAAAATATTATTTTGATTTTTTTACATTGTTGTAATGTGTGTGTTTCCCACCCCACACCCCACTTTTGTCTTAACGAATGTTTTACTTTGTTTTTATCCTGTTGTAAACCGCCCAGAGACGTAAGTTTTGGGTGGTATAAAAATGTTGTTGTTAATAATATATTTACTAGGCACACTCTGGGAAGCACACCGGCAGGGATTCAAACTAACAGCCTCTTGGTCCCTAGGCAAGAGGGACCTGTGTTAGATCAGGGGGAACACCTAGTACATGCTTTCCCCTAATATCTTTTTGTGTGTTTAAACAATGCAATTAATTGCCCCACTTTAGATTGTTGTGGTGAAAAGATGGATCATCTGGCACATGCTCAGCAGATGTCCTCTTACCCCTGGACTTCGGGGCCAGGTCTAGGTCTAGGGCCTCCACACTCCCTGGGGACCCCACCCCAAATCCTCTTTAGTCTGTCCTAGGTGGCATAGTTTATACTCCGAAGAACCTATGGGTAAAAGAAATGATGCTTAACTTGCAGCAGTGGGGCCTCCAAAGGCCTCTAGCTTCAGGCTCCATAATTACCGAGGTGTACCTCTGATGCTCAGTAGATGTTGGGAATTCTCTCTGGTAAGACATACCCTTTTAATAGAGCAGAGTGCACAAAGGCACAGCACAGCGGATTCTGCTCAGGCATGCTTGTATGCTGAGAGTAAAATAACTTGGAGCCAGTTCATAGTTTCCAATCAATATAAGGAGTATTCATTAGTGAACTCCATTCTAGATAGTAAAGTAGAGAGATAGGATCTCTAATCTAGCTAGCTAGCTGGATGCACAGGGATGCATCTCTGCACACATGGTGCACGGAGACAGGAGCTTGCATGTTGCAAGGGAGAAGGGAGGGAAGGAGAAGGAGGACGTGGAAGAAGGAAGTGCCTGGAAGTAAATAAGTCCCTAAGAATAGCAATCTACATACCAAAGGGATAGTGTCAGAGCAGTAGAGAAGGGACGACCAGTGTCTTGACCTCTCTAGCCCTCTGACTCACTAGTCTGTCCCCCTCTGTCACTGAGGCATGAACCAGCGCAGAGTCCTTCACTTCCAACAGTAGCAACCTGCCCTGTCAAGGATCCTCTTCAGCTATACATAAGCTACCTTCTCCAAGTGAGAAATGGTGGCTCATACTCTTGGAGCTGCTAAGGTTGGGGGCAGACACCATCTATAACAGAAGGCAGGGTTCCTGCTCTCTTTCTCTTTCTTTCAAAAACGGCTGTGTGGTGCAGGGTGGAGTGGCCTAGAATCCTCCGGGGCAGTTGGGTTAATTGAATTTTAAACATTCAAATCTGCAGAGGTGGTGCTACAATCAATTCCTCTCTGGCTTGCCCATCACACAACGCTATCCAGGAAGGGGGAGAGTGTTGTCTAGTGGAGAAGACCAGGCAGGGGAGTGGGGGGCTTCTTCCCAAAGGGGGGGGTCATTCTCTAGTTTACCAGCCAGTCCTCTCCCCCCCCCCCCTTTAAAAGTGCTGTGCAGTGTTTTTCAAGTGCACAATGGATGGTCTCTGGCAGGGCGTAGCTAGGGGATAGGGGGCCTGCCCTCTCTCGGGAGGCCCCTCAGAGTGAGGGAGATAATGAAGAAAATAGGGAGCTGGGGGCCCCTCAGGAGCTGGGGGCCTGGGTTCTTTGAACCCTTTTGGTCAATTATAGCTGCATCCCTGATCTGTGGAGGGGGGGTTCTGTGGAGCAGTTGGCTAGATTTAATATCAAACATTCAAATGTGCAGTGGTGGCACTACCGTTGACTCCTCTCTGGCTGACCCATTCCACAATGCTACCTTGGAAGCCAGTTGGGGGAGGGAAGCTAGAGAGTGCCGGCCAATGAGGGAGCCAGAGGGGAGGTTCTTCCACAGTGCTAGAGAAGCTGGGAGCGGACATGATGCTTTGCTGCTGCTCTGCCTCCTGTGCTGCTCCTAGGTATGAGGAAGTAAGCATGGAGAAGATGCAAAGAGGAGAAGGTGGCATGGGCCGAGTCCACCTGCAGACGTGCAGATGCAGCTGCTGCTTTGCAAGAAGAGGACTCCTGGCCAGTGCTGTGCATCGCTCAGTATTTGGCTCGGTCTGGCCCCAAGGTAAACTAAAGTGATGCTATGCGTGGGAAACTCAGTGCTACGTAGCAAATCCACACCAACCCACAGGGAAAACTCCTGGGTGAAATGCATCCTTGGTGGAAAGGTTCTCCTGGTTGGCATGTGCAGGAGATTTTTATGTAAGAGATTATGTAAGAGATTTTTGACCCTCCAAAATCCCTGCAACCAGGAATAATTTAAGACTCCAAAAATCCTCACAATAATAGAGAGACTGTGGGTCCTTTTTGATGGTCCTGGCTGTCAAGAATCCCAAGACTCAGGAAGACACGAGGAGAATGAAGAGATTATTTTTAATAAAAACAGATTTATTTTCTTACCAATGTTCAGATGAATCACAGCATACAGCATGCAGCAAAATTACTTCTCTCACACAAAGCAGTCACAAAACTAACAGCCTTGAGACACTGACAGGACAGCCAGACCCTTGCGGTCACAATATACTATACCCCAAGGGAACCTCGGCTTGTTCCTCTTTTTGCTAGATGCTAGGTGCCGTCAAATTGATTGATTGGATCAACTTCCTCCTTTCCTCCTCCTGTGTGCTGTGCCTGAGCCACTCTCCCTGAGGGAGAGAGCCCCCCCTGTCCTCAGATTAGCTCTAGATGGGGCTGCTCTTGACAGTGTGGAAAAATTTGCTGGAACAGGGGAACTTGGCACTTATTCGTGGTTGCTAAGATCATGGCCTAAACTGTGTGGAGCAAACAGACCCATGTCAAGCACCTATCTGATACAATATGGCTAACCTATCTATGCATTTATTCAATATAAAAATGACCTGATTAGGCCTTACACCCTGAGTGTTGTGGGAATTAGTGAAGGGGAAATCTATCTCTGAACATATGCAGAGTTTAGGCTTCATCAGATGAATTAGCATCCCCATCTTCCTGGGCAGGGTGTGAAGAGGGTATTAGGGAAGTCCTTACGGAAACTCACAAGCCCCCCCCCCCCATGAGTAGAAATTTTACAAAAAGTGGCTTGCTTTTTGAGCATCTTCATGCAGTGCTTCCGTGTTAATTACACCCCTGAGAAACGATATTGCTCCTCCGTGAGCTTAGGAGCTTGCCTGGAGGGCTGGGGTAAACTCCTGGCCTTGAGGCTGCCTTCTCTCCAATGGCTCCAGGTTGTCCCCTATCCATTCCTTCCAGGAGCTCCACACTCCCCTGGAATCCTCCTGCTGTCCACCATCTCTGCTGCTTCTGCCCACTCTCTGCACAGCTCTATGTTTTCAGGTGTTAATAAAGGCAACGCCTCATGCCCACATGCCATCTGCAAGGGTAGGACTTGTCTCACCAATAATCTCCTAGACTTCTTTGAAAGGGTCCACAAGCATAGAGAGAGTGGTGATCCAGTGGGTATGGTATAGCTGGGCTTTTGAAAAAGCTTTTGGCCAAGATCCTCACCATCAAGTCTTGAACAAATTTAGTGGCCATAGGATTAGGACAGGCCCTCTGGTGAATTGGTAGCTTGTTGAAGAACATTAATCAGAGTAGGAATAAATGGACAGTTTTTCCATTGGAAGGATGTGCAGAGTGGGATCCCCCAGGGATCTGAATTTGGACCAGTGCTTCTTAATTTTCTTCATGAATGATCTGGCACTGGGGTGAACAAGGTGGCCAAGTTTGCTGATGACAAGAAATGATTCAGGGTGTTGACAAATGATTGTAAAGAGCTCCAAAAGGCTCTCTCCTAGCTGAGAAAAATGGCAGATGCAGTTCAGCAGAAGTCAGTGAAAAGTGATGCTCGTTGGGGCTGAAAATGTCCAAACCAGAGGGGGAGCCACCATTGACCAAGGGGTTCAAAACACCCAGGCCGTGCCCAATCAGGGGCCATGCTTTGTGGCCCTGACACGGAGCTGCAGGGCTCTGTTCTGCAACGTCTTTCTTAAGGTATGGTGACCAGAACTGTTCGCAGTACCAAGTGTGGCTGCACCATAATTTTGTGTGGCTTCTTTGATGTCTAGTCTGACTAGTTTTCCAAGCTAGGGGAAATTAGGCCAATTCCATGCTAGGGATCATTAGGAAAGAGATTGATAACAAAATGGTTAATATTTTAATGCCCCTATGCAAAACTAAAAGATGACTGAGGGGAGACATGACGGAGGTTTATAAAATCATGCATTGTGTAGAGAAAGTTGAGATAGAGACCCCCTGCCAGGGGCGTAGCTATAACTGAGCGAAAGTGTTCAAAGAACAATGGCCCCCAGCTCCTGAGGGCCCTCTAGGTCCACCCCTCCCTATTTTCCTCATTATCTCCCACACTCTGGGGGGCTGCCAGAGAGAGGGATGAACACCGGCCCCCTCTCCCATAGCCACGCCCCTGCCCCCGCTTCTTGCATAACACTAGAACCAGGGGTCTTCCGATGAAATTTCCAAAATATTTGGGACCAGCAAAAAGAAGTACTTTTTCACACAACACATAATCAACTTGAGGAATTCTCTTCCACAAGATGTGGTGACAGCCAACAACCTGGATGGCTTTAAGAGGGGGTTTGGATAACTTCATGGAGGAGAGATCTATCAACGGCTACTAGTCTGAGAGCTATAGGCCAGCCTCAGAGGCAGGATTGCCTCTGAATAATAGTTGCAGGTGAGTAACAGCAGGAGAGAGGGCATGCCCTCATCTCCTCCCTGTAGGCTTCCCTGCGGCATCTGGTTCTTATGTTCTTGTATTCTGCCTCTGCTGCTGGCCCCAGCAGCTGCTGCGATTTTTAAATCTGGATAAATGTTCCAGCATTCTAGTGCGCAGAGGTCTAGTGCTCATTCCGATGTAAATAGCAGGACAAGGACAGTGAGTCAAATAAACAATATTCCTGGTGCTACAATTACCGAAACACCCCAGTATTAGAGATCGATCTGTAGCAGGAATGAATACCTGCTTGTCATTGATAACAAAACTGCAGACCCTACAATGACCACAAGGGTAAGATCCAGCAGGTTCACACTTTTGATTTGTGATCTCTGCTTTTGGCCCCAGCAGTTGTGGGATCAGAACTGCTGCTTCACTGGGGTTTTCTCTCTCCACTGGGCTGGAATCAACACCCTTCTCCTTAATGTAGGGTTGCCAATTCCTTATTAAATTTGCTGCCCCTGTGCTTTCAACAGCAACTTGCTCAAGAAGAAAGAGATGTTTTTTCTAGCCCTTCCATTTAGGAGCTAAAAAGCTTAATCTTGTGTAAACTCTCTGGAAATGTTTCATTATGTACAATGTCTATGGGATAGATTTCAGTGAACGGCACAGGAGCAGAGGCTGATAAAGAAGGTGGCAACACTGGCTTTCTCTGAATGTGTTCAGAAATTTTACAGTTTTGTCCCCAAATGTGGTGGGGAAACATGTTCTATGGAACTTGTGAAAAATGCAGAAAGAGCTCACACAAAAGGAAAATGAGGAAGATTATAGGAAGAAAAAAGAGAAGCCATTCCTGTGCATTTTTTCTAAGATGTTTATGCCTTATATTAAATAGTCAACTTGCCTCGCTGAAATCTACTGTTTCTTGCTGCAATTTGAAATTCCCAAGAGCCTTGGCAAAGTTGCCAAATATGCCCTAGAAGTTGATTAACTGACTAAAGAAAGTGAGCCTCAACCTATAAGCCAATGAACTAAAATCCGTGGAATTCATTTGATCTGGTAAAAGTGGATAGTGTGAAAGTGGTTCTAGCACTGAATGCAGGAAACGCAAACTTAGAGAAGGGGAGGGAGGGAGGAGCTGAAAGAATGACATCTCACTTGACCAAACCTGCCCACAGCAAGAGATGTGCCTTTTTGCACTTAGATGCACGTTGTGAGCCTTGGGAGAACCCAACCCAAGACCAGAATGTGAGACCAGGATGGAGATGGGCCACCTCTCTGTTCTTTCCCAGAGAGCTGGCTCTCTTTAGACATGATAATACTTGCATATATGCCAAAGGGCTCACTTCCAACCCCTGTTTGCTTGTCCTCCTTAATTGCTCTAAGACTGAGCAGCTGGCCAACCCTGCCCATGGAGAGACAGCTGATTGGGCTTTTCCAACTCTGTAGCCCTTAAAAGAAAGAAGCCTCTTCTGGAGGTTGATGTGGGCACTTCACAGGAGATGTCAGGATGAGGTTTGTGTGCATTCCATCTGCCTTCCTTCCCCTTTTCCCTGTTTGGGGTGGCCAGGCCAGCCCCAGGCTCTGCTGAAGGGCTCCGTTTGCACCCCCTGGTTTCTTGTCCTTCTTAATTGCCCTGCCCATTTCTATGTGAGAGGCAGCTGATTGGGCTTTCCAGGCTCTGTGGCCCTTAAAAGAAGGAAGCCTCTGCTGGAGGTGCAGTCTCTGGTGTAGATTGCCCAAAGGTGGGCCACCAAAGCTGGCCCCCAATGGGGGTGGGGCCAATACATTATTTCAGACTCCTGGTAGGGACCCTTCTGTTGTTTTGTTGCTGCCCTGTGATTAGCTGAGCCTGTTGTGGGTATGTGTCTTGGGTCATCCAGAGGTGGGGAGCATCTCTGGGGCAGCCATTCCAGTTGTGGGTAATCAACCAAGACTTGGTGCTGACAGATCAGCAGGTCATAATAGGGGAAGGGAATTTAATAATTGTGGTTTCCCCCTCTATCAGGCCTACTACCTCTTTGGTCTTGGAGAGCAGAGCTAGTGTGGTGTTGTGGATAGAGTACTGGACTAGGACTGGGGAGACCTGAGTTCAAATCCCCTTTCAGCCATGATACCTGCTGGGTGACCTTGGGTCAGTTCCTGCTCTCCCAGCCTAACCTACTTCACAGGGTTGTTGTGAGGAGAAAACCTAAGTATGTAGTACACCGCTCTGGGCTCCTTGGAGGAAGAGTGAGATATAAAATGTAAAAAACAAAGAAACAACCCACAGAACCTCACCGTATTGCTTTGTAATGCCAGATTGGTACAAAATCAGCCTGAGATCATCTACGATTTGATCTTGGATGAAGATGCCAACCTGGTGTGCATTACGGAGACCTGGTCGGGAGAGGCTAGTGGCCCGGTATGGTCCCAGCTCCTCCCAATGGTTACTCCGTGGTGGAGCAGGTGAGAGGATGTGGGTGAAGAGGTGGGGTGCCTGTAGTCTATAAGAATACTATTTCCCTTATCAGGATCCCTGTCAGGGAGTTGGCCTATATTGAATGTGTGCTCCAAAGTCTAGGGACCAAGGATAGATTGGGATTGCTGTTGGTATAGTGATCACCCTGTTGTCCAATGGAGTCGTTAACTGAGCTGACAGACCTGGTTGCTGAGTTGGCATTGGAGTGGACCAGATTGTTGGTGGTGAGGGACTTCAATGTCCATTTTCAGACCAGGTTGTCAGGGGCGGCTCAGGAGTTCATGGCCATGACCCCTGCTAACTTGGCAAAGAGGCACCTTTTTAATGTGGTGATTCTCTTTATTTAGTAGAAGGAGAGTTACTGGCCTCATCCAATCCCAGCAGAGTACTTCCAGTGACTCATTTTAGATTGTGAGCCCTTTGGGGACAGGGATCCATCTTATCTTATATGTTATTTCTCTGTGTTAACCGCCATGAGCCATTTTTGGAAGGGCGTTATAGAAATTGAATGAATGAATGACGACTTTTGGCCTATCCCAAGTGCTCTCTGGACCGATGCATGATGCAGGTCACAGACTCGATTTGGTCTTTTGCTCTGATCAGGGTGGTGTCCCGTGGGTGGGGACCCCTGTTATCTCTCCACTGTCATGGATGGATCACCATCTAGTTAAGGTAAGACTTGCAGCCACAGTCCACCAATGTAGGGGTGAAGGACTCATTAGGTTGGTCTGCCAAAGAAGGTTATTGGATCCAATAGGATTCCACTAAGCCTTGGAAGGGTTTCAAGCTGGCTCTGCTAGTAATTCTGTCGATGCTGTGGTGCAAATGTGGAATAACAAACTTACTAGAATGGTAGACACAATCACTCCTAAGCATCCTCTCTGACCTGCATTAAAGTCAACCCCATGATATTCAGATGAACTGCGGAAGTAGACAACTAGAGAGGGTAGACAATTAGAGATGCTTGTTTGGGGTGGTATAGATATATTTTAAATAATATTTAGGCAGACTCGGTGTAACACAGAGCTCATTTGAGGATCTATGTTCTGGCAGTGCGGTTGGCAAAGAAGCAGTTTTTCTCTGCCTGCATTGCTTCTGCAAATTCACGTCCAGCTGAGTTGTCTAAGGTTGTGAGGGGGCTGGTTCATTTCCCCCTCCACCTTGAATTTGAACTTGGAACCCTCTGTCACTTGCTGTGATGTTTATAAAAACTTTTTTGCAGATAAAACTCTTGTATTCGTGCTGAGCTAGACTCCTCAGTTACTGCAGATTCTACCGTAGAGGTGCCCAACAACTCCTCTTGTAGGATTGAATTGGATAATTCTGTTTGTTACTCCGGAAGATGTGGACAAACTGCTTCAGACTGTACATCCCACCACTTGCTCTTTTGACCCATGCCCAACTTGGCTTATTTTACCTGGCAGTTGTATTATCAGAGAGGAACTGGTAAATACCCTAAATGCTTCTCTGAGGGAGGGCAGGAGGCCTCCTTGTCTTAAGGAGGCTATTATTAGACCTTATTTGAAGAAACCTGCATTGGACCCCTCAGACCTGGGTAATTACAGACCTGTCTCTAATCTTCCTTGGTTGGGCAAGGTGATTGAGTGAGTGGTTGCTTCTCAGCTCCAAGTAGTTTTGGATGACACTGATTATTTAGATCCTTTCCAGACTGGCTTTTGGGTGGGCTATGGGATTGAGACTGCCTTGGTCAGCCTGATGGATGATCTGCACTTGGCGATCGACAGAGGGAGTGTGACATCATCAGGAAAAGACATGACTTCCGCTAATTAAGTGCTTGCCTGGAGTTGATATTGGGCTGGATAAGAAGCTGAAGTTGAATTCAAACAGGGCAGAGGTGCTGTCTGTAGAGGGTCGGGATCTGAGAGATGGTTTAAATCTGCCCGTTCTGGATGGAGTTACACTCCCCCTAAAAGATCAGGTTTGTAGTGTGGGAGTGCTCCTGGATCCCAAACTCTCTCTGGTTTCTCAGGTTGAGGCTGCAGCCAGGAGTGTTTTTTATCTGCTTCGATTGATATGCCAGATACGTACATTTCTGGAGACAAATTACCTTAAAATGGTGGTACATATGCTGGTAACCTCTAGGCTTGACTACTGTGATGCACTCTATTTTTGGGCTGCCTTTGTACATAGTTCAGAAACTATAATTGGTACAGAATGTGGTAGCCAGATTGGTCCGTGGGTTTGCCCGAAAGGACCATATAACACCGATTCTAAAAGAACTGCGCTGGCTGCCAATATGTTTCTGGGTGAAATACAAAGTGCTGGTTATTACCTATAAAGCCCTTAACGACTTGGGTCAGAGTACTTGAGAGAGAACCTTCTCTGTCGTGAACCCTGTCGCCTATCAAGATCATCTGGAGAGGTCCGGTTACAGTTGTCGCCAAATAGTTGGGTGGCAACTTGGGGCCGGGCCTTCCCTGTGGTTGCACATTCTTTGGAATGCACGCCCTGTTGAAATAAGAGCATCTCCTTCTCTGTTTTCTCCATTTTTAGGAGGACCCTGAAGATGTACCTATCTTCCCAGACCTTCAACTGAGACCAAATTTTTAAATTTTAATGTGCGCTTTTATCTATTATGATTGTATCGTTATGAATTTAAATGTTTGAATTTAAATGAATGAATGAATTTAATGAATGAATTTAAATGTTTTATATTTTATTTTTAAATTCTGTATGCTGCATAGATATTTCTATACTAGGTGGTATATAAATTCAATAAATAAATATATGTAGGATTGGTTAAGGATTTTTAAAATTATTTGTGGTTCTCCTATTGGAGCTCAACTGCTTACCTATAATCATTCTCTTCCATTCCAGCTTTCCCAGGAAGACCTACAGCACACTAGCCTGGGCCATCTTTCCTTATCCTGGAGCCTCCTAGAGTCTGAAACTATTTTGTCAAGGTGACCTATGGAAGACGAAAGCCCAACTGGCCCCCCATCAGGAGAAGGGTCGGAAGAAACAGGAGATGCCCCTCATGACTTCCAGGCAGGGAGTTGGAAGGAATCCCTGCCAAGGAGACCAAGAGAACAGGCTGGACAGGAACACAAGAAGTAACAGGATCAGACCCAGGAAGCCCAAAAGGAGGAGGTCCAGGAGGGAATGGAGAGACTGCACACGCTCACAGAAGCCTCAAGCCAGCTGAAGGCTAAAGCATTGCTGCCCTCCATGGAGTTAGAGACGGAAGCCTGCCAGGCTCCCCCACTGATGCCGGAGGGGGCTGCACTCTGCAATGAGCCTCCAGCACTCTTGGCTGCTTCCAAACAAAACACTAAAGCCTGCCAATCTAAGAGAGAAAGTGTTGTGAGGCACCTTGCCAAAAAACAAACAAACACATTTAAATGCTCAGTGTGTGGCGAAACTTTCAGGTGCTGCTCACATCTTACTAAGCATCATAGAATGCACAGAGGAGAGAATCGATACCCATTCTTGCAGTGTGGAAAGAGCTTTTCTCGTATCTGGCATCTTATTTCCCATGAAAGAACCCACACTAGGGAGAAGCCATATAAGTGTTCTCACTGTGAGAAATGCTTCAGGTTGAAAACTGATCTCACTAGACATCAAAGAATTCACAGAGGGGAGAAACCATATGCATGCTTGCAGTGTGGGAAAAGCTTTGCTCAGAAACATCATCTTACTATACATCAAATAATTCACACAGGAGACAAACCATATACATGCTTGCAGTGTGGGAAAAGCTTTGCTGAAAAATGTTATCTTACTAGACATCAAAGAATCCACATAGGGGAGAAACCATATGCATGCTTGCAGTGTGGGAAAAGCTTTGCTCTGAAACATCATCTTACAAGACATCAAAAAACCCATGAAGTGAAGAAACCGCAGACATGCTTTGATGGTGAAGAGAGTTTTTGTGACAAATTGAGCCTTCATGCACGTGAAAGAAGCCATCGAAGAAAGATATACTACAAATGCTCACAATGTAGAAAGATATTTGGTGATAAATCAAGTCTTAATGACCACAAGAGAATGCACACAGGAGAGAAACGTTCTTTGCCACTTGGAGTGCAGAAAGATCCTCAGTAGCACATGCTACTCTTCTATTGATGGAATCCACACAAAGCAAACTTTAAGTCTGTTTGTCCCAATACAACTACATTATGAGGTGGGCATGTTCTTTGAGTGTCCTACATTTCTGAGCCTTGGAAGCTTCGGGGTTTGGAGCAGAGCCTTCTTACAGGCTGCTCAGTGAGGAATTCCATGAGTTTTTATCATTTTTGAAGGTTTTAATAGAGACCTTTAGTGTGCTGGGTTCAATACTATGAAATGTTTTGATTAAAAAGGAAGAGAAATGTGATACGTCTAGCTTTTAGAATTGATGGAGTAATTGCAGCTATCATCTTCTGAGAGATCTGGGCTTCCTACCAATAGAGAAGACCCATTGTTCTGACACCTGGCAATTTCTACATCTGATCATATCTCAAATCCTGTATCTCGTAATATGCAACTGCAGTGTGAATTCATGAGGAAGAAGAGGGAAGTTGGAAAGTCTTTTTCTCCAGCATTCAGTTGCAATGGGATGGTAATGGTTGCTGCTTTCTAAAACTATTTTTGAATATCAGAATTGGAATGTATTTCCTCTGCTTATAAATAAAATTGGATGTAGTTTTTCCCCTTTGGATTCAAGTAGTCCTGTTTCCAGCCACAGCCAGCCAGATGCTGCCAAGCAACAAGTAATTGGGGAGGGATGCCAAGAGCTCTTCCCAGGTGTTGACCCAACCCAGGGATGCACAGCTTTGTCTTTCCAGCTGTTCTTGGACTACAGCTTCCATCATCCCCTGCCACAGTGGCCAATAGTCAGGTATGATGGGAGTTGGATGACCGAGGACCCGTATTTGAATAGTTTTGTTATATTTTCACTTGCAGCTATTCCTCCAATGAATAGAGGCAGAGTGACTGGTGGTCTCTGCATATCAGTTCACACTGCTCTCAATTTTGAATGTCTTTCACTACCAAGTTGTGACCAGTTTGCTATGGCCCTTCTTGTTAAATCTAAGGCCTTGTTCCTATTACTCATTAATGTATACATTCCAACTTTGAATCGGATCGTTTGCGTGAAGACAATATGGCCTAAACTGAAATTATATATAGAAGTTCTTCAATGTTTGTATCCTCAAGCGCATTTGTTGATTGCCGGCGATTTCAATGCTAGGCTGGCTGACAACAATCAAACTATTTGCTAAGTTTAAATCTTATTCATTTGATGGGGAAATTCAATACCCATTGTTAACTGGTCAATTTAAGGATTCCAAGGGGAAGTTTGCTGAGGCTATGCCTATTACAAACTTTTGACGAACTAAATTTGCATATTCTTAATGAGGCAATGTAGGGTGATTATCCGGCTGAATATACATATTGGTCTAGTGCTGGCTTTTCAACAATTGATTATATGGCTATCTCACCTTCACTTTTTTCTCAGCTGGTAAATTTTAGAATTGTCATCTGGTGTGAGAATGACCACCTGCCGGGGGAATTACTCCTAAATTTTGATACTTTATTTAAATTGGATGTGATTTGTACCCCCACTTCTGATCTGGAGGTTTGTCCCCCTCAGGACAATGAGATGGTTGGATTGTTTGGGTGCTAGGGTGGACGCCTTACTGACTTCTTGTAACATTGATATGCTTTGCTCAGTTAGTCAGGTATGATGGGAGTTGTAGGTAACCTCTGCTGGATGGCCCAGGTTGTGCAGGCCTGGCCCAACCCAGCACTTGCTATTTGCAATCCGAACCCACTCTGTACACACAGGTGGCATGCAGGTCTTCTAAAACCATGGTAGTGGCCCTATATTGGGGTGATATAGGCAAATCACATTCTACCATTACTATCAGAAATGGGGCGGGCAGGCAGGAGGGGTTAGAGTTCATGGTTAGAAAATGGTTCAACAGACTGATTTGGAAAAACATGGCAGTTTAGGAGAAGGGGGTCTGAGTGTGATCCATGCCAATTTTAAGGTACTAAGGGGAAGAAATCACCTCTTTATAGGAGTTTAAATTTTGATATGTGACAGCAACAGACTGCCTAATAAAACCCAAACTCCACAAAGTCTGAGGTGGGTGGAAAGGATAAAAATCTGTCAATTGCTTCATTGGTGCTTAGTCTCTTTAGGAAGGGCTGTTTTGTGTTAGATTGCCATCTCTAATCTAGGATCTCTAATCTTGCTAGCTAGCTGTATGCAGATGGATGCATCTCTGCACACATGGTGCAGGGACAGGGAGAGAGGAGCTTGCATGTTGCAAGGGAGAAGGTGGAAGTGGAAGAAGGAAGCGCCTGGAAGGAAGGAAGTCCCTAAGAATAGCAATCTACATACCAAAGGGATAGTGTCAAAGCAGTAGAGAAGGGACGACCAGTGACTTGACCTCTCTAGCCCTCTGACTCACTAGTCTGTCCCCCTCTGTCACTGAGGCATGAACCAGCGCAGAGTCCTTCTCCTCCAACAGTAGCAACCTGCCCTGTCAAGGATCCTCTTCAAGGCAAAAAATATAAGGGATTGCACGACAAGACAGCAGCCAAATGGGTGAAACCGTGCAAAAATAATGATAATGGTAGCAATTGGAATTGATAACACTTCCAGAACATACACCACTTTCAAAGCTCTTGTTCATGAGAAGAACCCAACATATACATTGTTGTGACAAAATCAAAACACTTCCAATGTTGTGAAAATATCCATTATTATTTTTTTGAATATATACGAAAAAAAAGACCACAAAGGGTTTTTAATATACAGATCACTTAAACTTTAACTGCATAAATGCAATGAGTGTAAATAATACATGGTAAACGTAGGTCCTGAACATCCAAATGATCAATTGGTACAGGAGAGTCTTGTTATTCATGATAAAAACTGCAAAAGTTCCAATTGCAGAAGTACAAGTGCAATAGCTAGTCAGCAAATCTGTACACAATTGTGTATCTGAAGCAGAGCTGTCTTGTTATTCATGAAAAAAACTGCAAAAGTTCCAATTGCAGAAATTACAAGTACAATAGCTAGTCAGCAAATCTGTACACAATTGTCTATCTGAAGCAGAGCTAGCAGAGCTGATGGGCGAACCCGGGAAATTCTCCAGCACATTTCGAACATTCTTCATCAGAGCTGCAAAGCTTCTGGAAATGTGAGCACAAGAACAGTTCCGCAGCTGATTACATCATACAACAAACATCATAATGTCATCCAAAACCTCCCCTCTATACGCCCATTAACACATACCCATTTCCTCCGAAAGTATTTTTTGGAGAGCTCTATCCTCCTACATCTCACTCTGGGAAGACAAATCATTCAATGACTAATCAGCTCATGGGGCTCTGTATTATATAGCCCGCTAGTTGAAGGCGATCGGAGGCTCGGTCTAACCGGCCTCGTCCCGGTGGGTAGACCAGGCCTCCGATCGCCGGAGGCCCGGTCTACCCGGCCTCGTCCCCTGCCGGCGGGTAGACCGGGCCTCTGGCGGAAGTTCCCAGGTGTCCTATGCGGCGCGCGCGTGCCCAAGGCCCCATTTGGGGCCGAGACTTTGCCGAGAGAGGAGCTCTGTTCGTGAGCGCCTCTCTTTTTTGGAACACCATGCGGTGAGGACTTGGGCGGGCGGCTGGGAGGGAGGGAAGGCGACAGTGGCAGTAGCTTACTTTTGGCCCTAATCTGCTCGTGGGGGGCGGCGGCGGCAAAGCGGCTGGTTTCCAGCGCCCCAATTACACAGTGAAATACAGGCGCTGGAGGGGGCAAAGAGGCGGGAGGGGTAAGTAAGCCCTCCCGCCCTTAAAGGAAGACCCCCCACCCGGACCGGCCAGGTCCGAACCGGTCCGGACAGTTCGGAGGCCTTTCGAATGGCCTCCAGACCGGTTCGGACACACCCCTAATCCACACTCTCACAACAGCAATATTGAGGATATGTTTATCTTTAAACTATTACTCCAACTGCACAAAGCCCTATTGGGTCAGCTACTGACAGAAGCAGGGACAGCTATTGAGACTGTCCACTGCTGTCTTGTGAACATGCAATTAGGGGAAACAATCATTACTATGAGTTTGGCCTAAGTATTGTCTGTCTTATAAATTTTGCCTAGGGCAAAAATGTATAAGAAGAGGGGGAATATGTTGGGGACACACACACCCCAACATTAAACCCAGAGCCACCAACCCAGAATTATATGGAACCCAGGTCTGTGTCTGACTCCATTTTATAAGAGTTTAATGAAATGCATGAACTCAAGGTGAACTGACACCCAGATCTCAGGACCGCCTCATGTACTGCTCTGTGAAAGAGGAGGCAATCCAGCATTGTATTGTGAAATGGGCACTCACAGAAACACAAGGGCGAGGCCTGAGCTAATCAATATGCTAAAATGTGACTCACTATCAGATAATGTCTGTGGAAGAGGCCAGAGGCTGATCTCCCCTTTCCTGTTGCAAGAAGTCTATGTTAATCCTTGTCAATGATTGCTCTGCAAAACTCAATTGCTCTCTATAGAAATTCAACATAGGTAAATGCACACAAAGAAAACACCTATAGACTTTAATTCTTACTTTACTAACACCTTAACACCTCATGGGATGAGGCTGGCAAATTTGAGACAAGAGAAGATGCCCATTTGCAGCTCAGAGATGCAGATTTGCCGTGGGCAATGTCCCCTCCTCAAGATAGCAGCTAACAGAAGATGAGATTAAGATCTCTCTGGACTGGCTAATATCCTGACTAATTAAAAGACATTATCCAGAAGGTAACAGCATTGTCACCCTTTTGGGGACCCAGGAAAAGATGAGGAAATTTGAATAGACTCTATGAGAGATCAAAGGAAAACACAACTATAAAGAATTAGGCTTACTGGACAGGGAGCTAGCAATCTTGTGCCTACAAGCAAGATCTGCTCATGAGAAATCCAAGGGTTTGCTGCCCAAGAGGCAGGAACTCTTTCCATGGATAAGGGACTGTTTGTGACTTCTGCTGCGAAGTGAAAAGTCAAGACTTCCCCAGCCATGGTGCTCTGACTCTCAGCCGTGCTCTGAGCAAACGGGCAGGGGACAACCTGGAGCCATTGGAGGGAAGGCAGCCTCAAGGCCAGGGGTTTACCCCAGCCCCCCAGGCAAGTTCCTAAGGTCACGGAGGAGCAACATGGTTTCTCAAGGGTGTAATTAACATGGAAACACTACATGAACATGCTCAAAAAGCAGGCCACATTTTGTAAAATTTCTACAAATTGGGGGGGCCTTGTGAGTTTCCGTAAGGACTTCCCTAATTCCCTCTTCACACCCTGCCCAGGAAGATGGGGATGCTAATTCATCTGAAGAAGCCTAAACTCTGCATATGCTCAGAGACATTCCCCTTCACTAATTCCGACAACACTCAGGTCATGCACATGCCAACCGGGAGAACCTTTCCAGAAAGGATGGATTTCAGCAAGGAGTTTTCCCTGTGGGTTGGTGTGGATTTGCTACGTAGCACTGAGTTCCCCACGCATACCATCACTCTAGTTCACCTTGGGGCCAGACCGAGCCAAATACTGAGCAAAGCACAGCACTGGCCAGGAGTCCTCTTCTTGCAAAGCAGCAGCTGCATCTGTACGTACACAGGTGGACTCGGCCCATGCCACCTTCTCCTCTTTGCATCTTCTCCAGGCTTCCTTCCTCATACCTAGGAGCAGCACAGGAGGCAGAGCAGCAGCCAGCATCATGTCCGCTCCCAGCTTCTCCAGCACTGTGGAAGAACCTCCCCTCTGGCTCCCTCATTGGCCGGCACTCTCTAGCTTCCCTCCCCCAACTGGCTTCCAAGGTAGCATTGTGGAATGGGTCAGCCAGAGAGGAGTCAACGGTAGTGCCACCACTGCACATTTGAATGTTTGATATTAAATCTAGCCAACTGCTCCACAGAACCCCCCCTCCACAGATCAGGGATGCAGCTATAATTGACCAAAAGGGTTCAAAGAACCCAGGCCCCCAGCTCCTAAGGGGCCCCCAGCTCCCTATTTTCTTCATTATCTCCCTCACTCTGAGGGGCCTCCCGAGAGAGGGCAGAACACAGGCCCACTATCCACTAGCTACGCCCCTGCCAGAGACCATCTGCTGTGCACTTGAAAAACACTGCACAGCACTTTTAAAGGCGGCGGGGGGGAGAGGACTGACTGGTAAACTAGAGAATGACCCCCCCTTTGGTAAGAAGCCCCCCACTCCCCTGCCTGGTCTTCTCCACTAGACAACACTCTCCCCCTTCCTGGATAGCGTTGTGTGATGCGCAAGCCAGAGAGGAATTGATTGTAGCACCACCTCTGCAGATTTGAATGTTTAAAGTTCCCCGCCCTAAAAGAAAGGCCCCCCTTTGGTGCCGGTCCAGACTGCTCCGGACCAGGCACATCCCTAGTGTGGATAGGAATGGAGCACCCCCTCTTGAAGGGAGCACCCCCTCTTGTCCAATTTCTTTTGAGTATATCTCACTTACATTTGCTGTAGTCACACAAGCACGTGTCTGAGAGAGCATTTTATATGACCCAATAGTTTGCCAAGCATTTGCCTTCAAATGTGGCAGAGTTTACAACCTCACAGATCCCACAGCAGCAGAGGTCTGTCAATTGCCCTTTGTCCTTGGCTGTCCCAGCTCACAGGGATCCATGCAAAGTGGAGTCCTGCAATCCAAGAGGCCAAGTGCTTTAATACATTTGACTCTATATACCCTCCATCAAATATACACTCAATCAATTATACACTCCTATAAACCCAACATCTAGGAACTCTAGCACATAGACTAAACTCATAGGTACAACATAAGTAACTATGTGCAGACAGATAGATTTTGCAAAGTACTGAGTGTACAGCATGAATGCATATGTACAGATACATTTTGCAAAGGACTTCAGTGTTCAGTTTTCAGGTTGAGAAGGGAGTTCAATAAAAGGAGAATGAGGCAAAGGATACAGTGACACAGAATGAATGCCCAAACCAGGCACAATGCAGAAGAAAGCATGTTCATAATCTATTTCTGTCTGTCTCTCCCCCTCTTGGTTTCTTCTGTATTGGCAAGCATTGGCAAGCAATAGTTCCTGCTGACATCTAGGTTGTGGAGGGGCTCAGCTGTCAGGAGCTAGGGATCGTTGCAATTGAGGTACACTTGGTGTTCTCAAAGTACACTTGGAGTACTGCATACAATTCTGGTCACCACATCTTAAAAAGGACATTGTTGAACTGGAGAAGGTACAGAAGAGGGCAACCAAGATGATCAGGGGCCTAGAGCACCTTTCTTATGAGGCAAGGCTAGAACACCTGGGGCTTTTTAGCTTAGAAAAAAGTCGACTGTGGGGAGACATGATAGAGGTCTATAAAATCATGCATGGTGTAGAGAAAGAAATTCTTTTCCCTCTCACACAACACTAGAACCAGGGGTCACTTCATGAAATTGATTGCCAGGAGGTCTAGGACCAACAAACAGAAGCACTTTTTCACACAATGCGTGATCCACTTGTGGAACTCCTGTCACCACAGGATGTGGTGACAGCCAACAACCTGGATGGCTTTAAGAGGGATTTGGATGACTTCATGGAGGAGAGGTCTATCAATGGCTACTAGTCGGAGGGCTGTGGGCCACCTCCAGCCTCAAAGGCAGGATGCCTCTGAGTACCAGTTGCAGGGGAGTAATGGCAGGTGAGAGGGCACGCCCTCAACTCCTGTCTGTGGCTTCCAGTGGCATCTGGTGGGCCACTGTGCGAAACAGGATGCTAGACTAGATGGGCCTTGGGCCTGATCCAGCAGGGCTGTTCTTATGTTCTTATGGGTGTGCAGTCTGGCCTGAGATTCAGTCTGTGGCGTAGAAGTGGCAGAGTGGGCAGGGTCTCTGAAAATCAGGAGGATCTTCACACTGTGCCATCCAGGCAGAATGGGTGGCCTACTCTTCAGGGTTGGTGTGCCTTGCATCCATCAGGAGGAAATGAGCACATCTCATCAGGAACAGAGTGTAGGGTGGTTAGAAAAAAAATTCTTCCCTCAGTCTCAGTCTTTTCTCAGTCCATTCTCTGTGTCTGCTTGCCATGGCCTCTCACCAGACTGAACAAAGAGGGGAGTAGGGGAGCTCTAGCAAGCAGGTAAGGTGCAGAGGAATAGATGGGCTAAGAATAGAGTTAGGGTTCAGGAGGAGTAACTCTTAAGAGAAAAGCAATGTGCAGATATCTGAAGATTTCAGTGGAGGTGGTGCCCTCTGTTTCATCAATTTGTCTGACCTTTGGATGTCGGTGTCTAGATGACTTTGACTAAATGCATCCTGAGCTGGAACAGCTGGAGCTGTGCCAAGTTTCCCCCTCTTGCTCCAGAACAGCTGGAGCTGTGCCAAGTTTCCCCCTCTTGCTCCAGGGGATCATGGTTTTTGTGCTACTAGTGTCTGCTAGACTAATCTGGCACCTGTGATCTCTGGCTTTGCAAAATGTGCCCAAATGTCCTGCAGGGGGAGGGTGTGTGCCTTACTCAACCCCTCCTGGATCAATGGGTCTTTTATTTACACTACAGTCACTTCCTCCAAAGATCTCTGGAATGGATCTTCCAGGTTTATTTCTCTACTCTGCTAATTTCGTGACTTCATTTCTCTGACACAGGTCTCTTGGGCAAAGCGTGATCTGGCTAGTGCTGTCTCTGAGAGGTTTTACCTGTACTTTTGTACATCTCAAATAACTGATTTCAGGGGTATTCAATTGAGCCACTACCAACCCATCCACTTCTTGTTGTGGTTGGACTGGGGCCAATTGGACTTCTCCAAACTTCTGGAGTTTTGCCAGTATGTCAGATGGGGACTCCCACCCCCGACCAAACTGTTGTGTGCACTCACAAAACTCAGCTAATCTGTCTGACGCCAATACTGGCAACACTCTTTGTTGCAAAAATTCCTCAGTAGTAAGGGCTGCCTCTGCCTCTGCAGAAGCCAGCCTACAATTCAACTCTGAACTGGACTCAGAAGCCTGACTCTTGCAGGCTTCCTCTTCCTCTGCTGGCAAAGCCGAGACAACTTGGTTGGTGTGCCAACCAACTCTGGGTTTAATGTTGGGGGGGAGGGGTGTCCCCAACACCAACAACCTGGATGGCTTTAAGAAGGGTTTGGATAACTTCATGGAGGAGAGGTCTATCAACGACTACTAGTCGGAGGGTTAGAGGCCACCTCCAGCCTCAAAGGCAGGATGCCTCTGAGTACCAGTTGCAGGGGAGTGACAGCAGGAGGGAGGGCATGCCCTCAACTCCTGCCTGTAGGCTTCCAGTGACATCTGGTGGGCCACTGTGTGAAACAGGATGCTGGACTAGATGGGCCATGGGCCCGATCCAGCAGAGCTGTTCTTATGTTCTTGTATCCTGCCTCTGCTGTTGGCCCCAGTAGTTCTGGGATCAGAACTGCTGCTTCATTGGGGTTTTCTCATTCTTCCTTTTTCCAGCTCCATTGGGCTGGGATCAACACCCCCCTCCTTAATGTAGGGTTGCCAATTCCTTATTAAATTTTCTGCCCCACCCCTGTGCTTTCAGCAGCAACTTGCTCAAGAAGAAAGAGCTGTTTTTTCTTGCCATTCCATTTAGGAGCTGAAAAGCTTCATCTTGTGCAATCTCTCTGGAAATGTTTCATGTACAATGTCTATGGGTCAGATTTCAGTGAACAGCACAGGAGCAGAGGCTGATAAAGAAGGTGGCAACACTGGCTTTCTCTGAATGTGTTCAGAAATTTTACAGTTCTGTCCCCAAATGTGGTGGGGAAACATGTTCTATAGGACTTGTGAAAAATGCAGAAAGAGCTCACACAAAAGGAAAATGAGGAAGATTTAGAAGAAGCTAGCTCTCTTTAGACATGATAATACTTGCATATATGCCAAAGGGCTCACTTCCCAGCCCTGGTTGCTTGTCCTTCTTAATTGCTCTATGACTGAGCAGCTGGCCAACCCTGCCCATGGAGAGACAGCTGATTGGGCTTTTCCAACTCTGTGGCCCTTTAAAGAAGGAAGCCTCTGCTGGAAGTTGGTGTGGGCACTTCACAGGAGATGTCAGGATGAGGTTTGTGTGCATTCCATCTGCCTTCCTTCCCCTTTTCCCTGTTTGGGGTGGTCAGGCCAGCCCCAGGCTCTGCTGAAGGGCTCCCTTTCCACCCCCTGGTTGCTTGTCCTTCTTAATTGCTCCTTCTTAATTGCTCTACCAACCCTGCCCATTTCTATGTGAGAGGCAGCTGATTGGGCTTTCCAGGCTCTGTGGCCCTTAAAAGAAGGGAGCCTCTGCTGGAGGTGCAGTCTCTGGTGTAGATTGCCCAAAGGTGGACCACCAAAGCTGGCCCCCAATGGGGGTGGGTGGGGCCAATACATTATTTTAGACTCCTGGTAGGGACCCTTCTGTTGTTTTGTTGCTGCCCTGTGATTAGCTGAGCCTGTTGTGGGTATGTGTCTTGGATCATGCAGGGATGGGGAGGTGGGGAGCATCTCTGGGGCAGCCATTCCAGTTGTGGGGAATCAACCAAGACTTGGTGCTGACAGATCAGCAGGTCATAATAGGGGAAGGGAATTTAATAATTGTGGTTTCCCCCTCTATCAGGCGTACTACCTCTTTGACCTTGGAGAGCAGTGCCTACCACCCACAGAACCTCACCTTATTGCTTTGTAATGCCAGATTTGCACAAAATAAGCCTGTGATCTAGATATTTGATCTTGGATGACGATGCTGACCTGGTGTGCATTACGGAGACCTGGTCAGTTGAGGCTAGTGGCCTGGTTTGGTCCCAGCTCCTCCCAATGGGTTACTCTGTGGTGGAGAAGGTGAGAGTATGTGGATGAAGAAGTGGGGTGCCTGTGGTCTATAAGGATACTATCTCCCTTACCAGGATTCCTGTCAGGGAGTTGGCCTATATTGAATGTGTGTTCCTAAGTCTAGGGACCAAGGATAGGTTGGGATTGTTGTTGGTATACTGATCACCCTGTTGTCCAATGGAGTCCCTAACTGAGCTGACAGACCTGGTTGCTGAGTTGGCATTGTAGTGCGCCAGATTCTTGGTGGTGGGGGACTTCAATGTATATTTTTGAACCGGGTTGTCAGGGGCGGCTCAGGAGTTCATGGCCATGACAACCATGGGCCTATCCCTAGTGGTCTCTGGAATGACACATGATACAGGTCACACACTCGATTTGGTCTTTTGCTCTGATCAGGGTGGTGTCCTGTGGGTGGGGACCCCTGTTATCTCCCCACTGTCATTGATAGATCACCATCTAGTTAAGATAAGACTTGCAGCCACAACCCACCTCTGTAGGGGTGAAGGACCCATTAGGTTGGTCTGCCCAAGAAGGTCATTGGATCCAATAGGATTCCAAGAAGCCTTGGAAGGGTTTCAAGCTGGCTCTGCTACTGATTCTGTCGATGCTCTGGTGCAAATATGGAATAACGAACTTACTGGAGCGGTAGACACAATCACTCCTAAGCGTGCTCTCTGACTTGCTTTAAAGTCAACCCCATGGTATTCAGACGAACTGCACTAGTTGAAGCGGGGAGGTAGACAACTAGAGATGCTTGTTTTGGGCAGTAAAGAAATATTTTAAATAAAATAAAATAAATAAATAAGTGGAGGAAGAATCGTCGCGATTCCAACAGATTGCAACACAGAGCTCATTTGAGGATCTATGCTCTGGCAGCGCGGTTGGCAAAGAAGCAGTTCTTCTCTGTCAGCATTGCTTCTGTAAATTCACGCCCAGCTGAGTTGTCTAGGGTTGTGAGGCGGCTGGTTCATGCCCCTTCCGCCTTGAATTTGAACTTGGAACCATCTGTTACTTGCTGTGATGTTTTTAACAACCTTTTTGCAGATAAAAAATCTTGTATCCGTGCTGAGCTAGACTCCACAGTTACTGCAGAGTCTATCATAGAGGTGGCCAGCAACTCCTCTTGTAGGAATGAATTGGATAATTTTCAGTTTGTTACTTCTGAAGATGTGGACAAACTGCTTCCGACTGTACATCCCACCACTTGCTCTCTTGACCCATGCCCAACTTGGCTTAGTTCACCTGGCAGTCATATTATCAGAGCGGAACTGGTAAATATCCATAAATGCTTCTCTGAGGGAGGGCAGGCTATGAGATTGAGACTGCCTTGGTTGGCCTGATGGATGATCTACAATTGGCGATTGACAGAGGGAGTATGACTTCATCAGGAAATGGCATGACTTCCGCTAAGTGCTTGCCTGGAGTGGATATTGGGTTGGTTGAGGGATAACAGGCTGAAGTTGAATCCAAAGAAGGAAGAGGTACTGTCTGTAGAGGGTCGGGATCTGAGAGATGGTTTAAATCTGCCTGTTCTGGATGGAGTTACACTCCCCCTAAAAGATCAGGTTTGCAGTGTGGGAGTGCTCCTGGATCCCAAACTCTCTCTGGTTTCTCAGGTTGAGGCTGCAGCCAGGAGTGCTTTTTATCCGCTTTGGTTGATATGCCAGATACGTACATTTCTGGAGACAAATTACCTTAAAATGGTGGTACTTATGCTGGTAACCTCTAGGCTTGACTACTTTAATGCACTCTATGTAGGGCTGCCTTTGTACATAGTTCAGAAACTATAATTGGTACAGAATGTGGTAGCCAGATTGGTTTGCCCAAATGGACCATATAACACCGATTCTAAAAAAAACTGCACTGGCTGCCAATATGTTTCTGGGTGAAATACAAAGTGCTAGTTATTACCTATAAAGCCCTTAACGACTTGGGTCCAGAGTACTTGAGAGAGAACCTTCTCTGTCATGAACCCTGTCGCCTATTAAGATCATCTGGAGAGGTCTGGTTACAGTTGCCGCCAAATAGTTGGGTGGCAACTTGGGACCGGGCCTTCCCTGTGGTTGCACATTCTTTGGAATGCACGCCCTGTTGAAATAAGAGCATCTCCTTCTCTGTTTTCTCTGTTTTTAGGAGGACCCTGAAGATGTACCTATTTTCCCAGACCTTCAACTGAGACCAAATTTTTAAATTTTAATGTGTGCTTTTATCTATTATGATTATCTTTTAATGAATTTAAATGTTTTATATTTTATTTTTTAATTCTTTATGCTGCATAGATATTTCTATACTAGGTGGTATATAAATTCAATAAATAAATATATATAGGATTGGTTAAGAATTTTAAAAATTATTTGTGGTTCTTCTATTGGAGCTCAGTTGTTTACCTATAATCATTCTCTTCCATTCCAGCTTTCCCAGGAAGACCCACAGCACACTAGCCTAGGTCATTTTTCCTTATTCTGGAGCCTCCTAGAGTCTGAAACTATTTTGTCAAGGTGACCTATGGAAGACGAAAACCCAACTGGCCCGCCATCAGGACAAGGGTCGGAAGAAACAGGAGACGCCCCTCATGACTTCCAGGCAGGGAGTTGGGAGGAATCCTTGCCAAGGAGACCAAGAGAACAGGCTAGACAGGAACACAACGAGGGACAGGATCAGACCCAGGGAGCCCAAAGGGAGGAGTTCCAGGAGGGAATGGAGAGACTGCACATGCTCACAGAAGCCTCAGGCCAGCTGAAGGCTAAAGCATTGCTGCCCTCCATGGAGTTAGAGATGGGAGTCTGCCAGCATCCCCCACTGATGCCAGAGGGGGCTGCACTCTGCAATGAGCCTCCAGCACTCTTGGCTACTTCCAAACAAAACACTAAAGCCTGCCAATCCAGTAGAGAAAGGGTTGGGAGGCGCCATGTCAAAAATCAAAAACTTCACAGGAAAACATTTAAATGCTCAGTGTGTGGAGAAACTTTCAGGTGCTGCTCATATTTTACTAAGCATAATAGAACGCACAGAGGAGAGAATCCATATCCGTGCTTGCAGTGGGGAAAGAGCTTTTCTCGTATCTGGCACCTTATTTCCCATGAAAGAACCCACACAAGGGAGAAGCCATATACATGTTTTCAATGTGGAAAAAGCTTTGCTCAGAAATCTCACCTTACTAGACATCAAAGAATCCACACAGGAGAGAAACCATATGCCTGCTTGCAGTGTGGGAAAAGCTTTGCTCAGAAAACTGATCTCACTAGACATCAAAGAACCCACACAGGGGAGAAACCATATGCATGCTTGCAGTGTGGTAAAAGCTTTGCTCAGAAACCTCAACTTACTAGACATCAAAGATTCCATACAAGGGAGAAATCATTTGCATGCTTGCAATGTGGAAAAAGCTTCTCTCAGAAAATTGATCTCACTAGACATCAAAGAATCCACACAGGGGAGAAACCATATGCATGCTTGCAGTGTGGGAAAAGCTTCACTCAGAAAACTAATCTCACTAGACATCAAAGAATCCACGGGGGAGAACCATATGCATGCTTGCAGTGTGGGAAAAGCTTTGCTCAAAAACGTTATCTTACTATACATCAAAGAATCCACACATGGGAGTAACCATATGCATGTTTTCAGTGTGGAAAAAGCTTCTCTCAGAAAATTGATCTCACTGGACATCAAAGAATCCACACAAGGGAGAAACCATAACCATGTTTTCAATGTGGGAAAAGCTTTGCTCAGAAACATCTTCTTACTATTCATCAAACAACCCATGAAGTGAAGAAACCGCAGACATGCTTTGATGGTGAAGAGAGTTTTTGTGACAAATTGAGCCTTCATGCACATGAAAGAAGCCATCGAAGAAAGATATTCTACATATGCTCACACTGTAGTAAGATCTTTGGTGATAAATCAAGTCTTAATGAACACAAGAGAGAAAATGAACACAGGAGAGAAAAGTTCTTTGCCACTCGGAGTGCAGAAAGATCCTCAGTAGCCCATGCTACTCTTCTATTGATGGAATCCACACAAATAAAACTATGTCTGTTTGTTCCAATACAACTACATTATGAGGTGGGGATATTCTTTGAAGCAGCCAACATTTCTGAGCCTTGGAAGTTTCAGGGTCTGGAGAATAGCTTTCTTACAGGCTGCTCAGTGAGGAATTCCATGAGTTTTTATCATTTTTGAAGGTTTTAATAGAGACCTTTAGTGTGCTGGGTTCAATACTATGAAATGTTTTGATTAAAAGGGGGGGATGTGATACGTGTAGCTTTTAGAATTGATGGAGTAATTGCAGCTATCATTTTCTGAGAGATCTGGGATTCCTACCAATAGAGAAGACCCATTATTCAGCTTGTACTTTAAGCTGTTCTGACACCTGGCGAATTCTACATCTGATCATATCTCCAATCCTGTATCTTGGAAAATGCAACTGCAGTGTGAATTCATGAGGAAGAAGAAATTATTTTTAAATATGAGGATTGGAATGTATTTCCTCTGCTTATAAATAAAACTGGATGTATTTTTCTCAGTTTGGATTCAAGTGGTCCTGTTTCCAGCCACAGCCAGCCAGAAGCTTCCAGGCAACAAGTACTTGGGGAGGGATGCCAAGAGCTCTTCCCAGGTGTTGACCCAACCCAGGGATGCACAGCTTTGTCCTTCCAGCTGTTCTTGGACTACGGCTTCCATCATCCCCTGCCACAGTGGCCAATAGTCAGGTATGATGGGAGTTGTAGGCAACCTCTGCTGGATGGCCCAGGTTGTGCAGGCCTGGCCCAACCCAACTCTTGCTATTTGCAATCCGAACCTGCTCTGTACACACAGGTGGCATAGAGGTCTTCTAAAGCCATGGAAGTGTCACTATATCAGGGGTGATATAGGCAAATCACGTTCTACCATTACTATCAGAAATGGGGCAGGCAGGAGGGGTTAGAGTTCATGGTTAGAAAATGGTTCAACAGACTGATTTGGAAAAACATGGCAGTTCAGGAGAAGGGGGTCTGAGTGTGATCCATGCCAATTTTAAGGTACTAAGTGGAAGAAATCACTTCTTTATAGGAGTTTAAATTCTGATTTGTGACAGCAACAGACTGCTTCATAAAATCCAAATTCCACAAGGTCTCAGGCGGGGGAAATGACAAAAATCTGTCAATTGCTTCATTGGTGCTTAGTCTCTTTAGGAAGAGCTGTTTTGTGTTAGACTGTGCCATCAAATCGGTGTCAACTCTTGGTGGCCACAGATCCATGTGGTTTTCTTGTAGAATACAGGACGGATTTACCAGTGCCACTTCCCAAGCAGTATGAGACATTGCCTTTCAGCACCTCCCTATATTGCTGCTGCCCAATATAGGTGACTAAAATATATATTTACAAGGCACAGTCTGGGGATTCGAACTAACAGCCTCTTGGTCCCTAGGCAAGCTGCTTCCCTGTGTTAGATCAGGGAAAACATCTAGTACATGCTTTCCCCTGATATCATCTTTTTGTGTGTTTAAACAATGCAATTAATTGCCGCACTTTAGATTGTTGTGGTGAAAACATGGATCATCTGGCACATGCTCAGCAGAGGTCCTCTTACCCCTGGACTTCGGGACCAAAGTCTATACCCCCTGGGGACCGCCCAAAACTTCTTTAGTCTGTCTGGGGTGGCATGGTTTGTGACCCAAGAACCTATGTGTTTAAAAAAAAAAAAGATGCTTAACTTGCAGTGGTGGGGCCTCCAAAGGCCTCTAGCTTCAGGCTCCATAATTACCGAGGTGTACCTCTGATGCTCAGTAGCTGTTGGGAATTCTCTCTGGTAAGATATACCCTTCTAATATAGCAGAGTGCACAGAGGCACAACACAGCAGAGTCGGCCCAGGCATGCATGTATGCTGAGAGTAAAATAACTTTGAGCCAGTTCATAGTTTCAAATCAATATAAGGAGTATTTATTCTAGATAGTAAAGTGGAGAGATGGGATCTCTAATCTAGCTAGCTAGCTGGATGCACAGGGATGCAACTCTGCACACATGGTGCAGAGAGAGGAGCTTGCATGTTGCAAGGGAGAAGGAAGGGAAGGAGAAGGAGGAAGTGGAGGAAGGAAGTGCCTGGAAGGAAAGAAGTCCCTAAGAATAGGAATCTACATATCAAGGGATAGTGTCAGAGCAGTAGAGAAGGGTGACCAGTGTCTTGACCTCTCTAGTCCTCTGACTCACTAGTCTGATCCCCTCTGTCACTGAGGCATGAGTCAGAGCAGAGTCCTTCACTTCCAACAGTAGCAACCTGTCCTGGCAAGGTGGGGGGCAGACACCCTCTATTACAGAAGGCAGTGTTCATGCTCTCTCTCTCTCTCTCTCTCTTTCAAAAATGGCTGTGTGGTGCAGGGGAGAATGGCCTAGAATACTCTGGGGCAGCTGGGTTAATTGAATTTTAAACATTCAAATCTGCAGTGGTGATGCTACAATCAATTCCTCTCTGGCTTGCCCATTGCACAATACTATCCAGGAAGCAGGAAGGGGGAGAGTGTTGTCTAGTGGAGAAGACCATGCCGGGGGGTGGGTGGCTTTTTCCCAAAGGGGGGGTCATTCTCTAGTTTACCAGTCAGTCCTCTCCCCCCACCCCACTTTAAAAGTGCTGTGTGGTGTTTTTCTGCTGCACAGTAGATGGTCTATGGCAGGGGGCCTAGCTAGGGGATTGGGGTGCCCATGTTCTGTCCTCTTTCAGGCGGCCCCTCAGAGTGAGGGAGATAATGAAGAATATAGGGAGCTGGGCGGCCCTCGGGAGCTGGGCGGCCCTCGGGAGCTGGGCGGCCCTCGGGAGCTGGGCGGCCCGGGTTCTTTGAACCCTTTTGGTCAATTATAGCTGCACCCCTGATCTGTGGAGGGGGAGTTCTGTGGAGCAGTTGGCTAGATTTAATATCAAACATTCAAATGTGCAGTGGTGGCACTACCGTTGACTCCTCTCTGGCCGACCCACCCATTCCACAATGCTACCCAGGAAGCCAGGAGGGGGAGGGAAGCTAGAGAGTGCTGGCCAATGAGGGAGCCAGAGGGGAAGTTCTTCCACAGTGCTGGAGAAGCTGGGAGCGGACGTGATGCTGGCTGCTGCTCTGCCTCCTGTGCTGCTCCTAGGTATGAGGAAGGAAGCATGGAGAAGGTGCAAAGAGGAGAAGGTGGCATGGGCCGAGTCCACCTGTGGATGTACAGATGCAGCTGCTGCTTTGCAAGAAGAGGACTCCTAGCCAGTGCTGTGCTTCGCTCAGTATTTGGCTCGGTCTGGCCCCAAGGTGAACTAGAGTGATGGTATGCGTGGGGAACTCAGTGCTAAGTAGCAAATCCACACCAACCCACAGGAAAAACTCCTGGCTGAAACCCATCCTTGGTGGGAGGATTCTCCCAGTTGGCATGTGCATGCCTTGAGTGTTGTGGGAATTAGTGAAAAAGAAATGTCTCTCTGAGCATATGCAGAGTTTAGGCTTCTTCAGATGAATTAGCATCCCTATCTTCCTGGGCAGGATGTGAAGAGGGAATTAGGGAAGTCCTTACGGAAACTCACAAGCCCCCCCCCATGAGAAGAAATTCTAGGAAGAGTGGCTTACTTTTTGAGCATGTTCATGCAGTGTTTCCATGTTAATTATACCCCTGAGAAACCATATTGCTCCTACGTGAGCTTAGGAACTTGCCTGGGGTGGGGGGTGGGGTAAACTCCTGGCCTTGAGGCTGCCTTCTCTCCAATGGCTCCAGGTTGTCCCCTATCCATTCCTTCCAGGAGCTCCGCACTCCCCTGGAATCCTCCTGCTGTCCACCATCTCTGCTGCTTGTGCCCACTTTCTTCACAGCTCTATGTTTTCAGGTGTTAATAAAGGCAACACCTCATGCCCTCTGCAAGGGTAGGTCTTCTCCCACCAATAATCTCCTAGACTTCTTTGAAAGGGTCCACAAGCATAGAGAGAGTGGTGATCCAGCGCAGGGTTTCGTAACCTTGGGCCACCAGAGATGTCGATGGACTACAATTCCCAGAATCCCCAGCCACAATGGACATGGCTGGGGATTCTGGGAGTTGTAGTCCAACATCTGGGGGCCCAAGGTTAAGAAACCCTGATCCAGTGGATATGGCATAACTGGGCTTTTGAAAAGGCTTTTGACTAAGTCCCTCACCAAGAAGTCTTGAAGAACTTTAGCGGCCATGGGATTAGGACACGCCCTCTGGTGGACTGGTAGCTTGTTGAAGAACATTAATCAGAGTAGGAATAAATGGACAGTTTTTCCAATGGAAGGATGTGCAGAGTGGGATCCCCCAGGGATCTGGATTGGGACCAGTGCTTCTTAATTTGTTCATGAATGATCTGGCATTGGAGTGAGCAGTGAGGTGGCCAAGTTTACTGATGACAACAAATGATTCAAGGTGTTGACAAAGGATTGTGAAGAGCTCCAAAAGGCTCTCTCCTAGCTGAGAAAAATGGCAGATGCAGTTCAGCAGAAGTAAGTGTAAAGTGATACTCATTGGAGTTAAAGATGTCCAAACCAGGGGGGGTAGCCACCAGTGGCCAACGGGTTCAAAGAAGCCGTGCCACGCCCAGTCAGGGGCCGCGCTTTGTGGCCCAGACACATCCCTCCCGTGTCTGACATCAGACGCAGGGTTGCTTGTTTAACTCACAAGTGTGGGCTGCGTGGGCCGTGAGGCCCCCGTTCGGGAGTTAAAGGGCGGCTGCATTCGCGGCGCGGCCAGGAGCGGCTCTTCCCTGCAGGGAAGAGACGCTCCAGGCTGCACTGCGAATGCAGCACCAGCAGAAGTATAACTCCTGAAGGGGCTGTGTGGCTCCTACGGGAGTTAAAGGGCTGGCGCCCTGTAGGGAAGAGCCGCTTTGGGCCGTGCCACAAATGCAGCGCCAGCCCGAGTCTAGCTTCTGAAATGGCTGAGTGGCCCCTTCAGCAGTTAAACAGCCAGCCCTGCGCCGGCCTGACTTGCTCCCGAATTCTACTGTGGGGCTGTGTTCGGGAGACAGACCACACACCCCGCATCTGACGTTAGACGCGGGGGCATGGCTAGCCCTCGCGTCTGACATCAGATGCAGGGGGAGGGGTGAGCGGGGTCAGGCTCCTCCACTGATGCAAACTTCACATATCTGCTGAGGGAGTCTGATCTGTCAATGACTGACCAGGAAAAGGATGGCTACAAGGTGGCCTGCATGCAGTGTTCCCTCTAACAGGGTGGTATAGAAATCAAATAAATAAATAAGAAAGAAATACATTTTAGGCTATTCACATAGACTGTCTCTCTTTCTGCATTTTGACCCTTTCTCCTTCCACACAGGAGGTTTACATATTAAAAACCTGGGGGTTTCAGCTCTCGACCTTCCTCTCCACCCGCTCTGGATTCCCCACCTGCCTGAGCTTTGTTCTAGCTCTGAACTACAATGCCCAGAAAGCATTGCAAATCTCAAAGAAATGACAAACAGCTGAAATGCCTTTTCACCTGTGAAAAGTGTGTGTATGTGGTGGTGGGGGGGGGGACTTGAGGCTCTTTGGCACAGGTTTTCCATCTTCTGCCTTGGTACTTTTTCTTCTCTGGTACTAGATCCTGGTCAATCTGCCTTCCTTAGCTCAGTGAGAATTTGGGTGATGAAAGGCTCTTGCAGCTCCCAAGACAAAAGGATAAGCAAGGGACTCCCTGCCTTAGAGAAGGGCTGCTCAGCTTCGGCCCTCCTGCAGATATGAGCCTACAATTCCCATAATCCCTGGCTATTGGTGACTGTGGCTGAGGATTATGGGAGTTGTCATCCAAAAACAGCTGGAG
Organism: Hemicordylus capensis; assembly: GCF_027244095.1. NCBI lineage: Eukaryota > Metazoa > Chordata > Lepidosauria > Squamata > Cordylidae > Hemicordylus > Hemicordylus capensis. The sequence goes on along the minus strand of NC_069658.1, from coordinate 244,590,895 downwards.
GGCCAAAGTTGAGCAGGCCTTCTGTAGGTGGAGAAATAGTGGCAGGGAGATAGTGAAACCCCTCTAGTAGAAGAGCAAGAGGTGGGAGAACTCATTTCCTTGTGCATGTCACATCCCGGGAAGTGAGGTTTTCCTTATGGCAGCCTCTTCTATGGTAAAGCCTTGTGGAAGCAGCACCTTAGAAGCCCAACATGGAGAGAAAAAGATCTGTAGTCTTATCATTTGTTCCTTATACTTGACCTTGAAATTCAAAACAGGAAAGACAGGCTTCTTGGAGAATGTCCACAAGTCCGAGGCTAGGTGTCATCTGCCTAGAGCAGGGCTGCTTGGCCCTCCTGCAGATGTTGGCATACAACTCCCATAATCCCTGGCTGGGGATTATGGGAGTTGCAGTCCAAAAACAGCTGGGTGGGCCAAGGTTGAGCAGGCCTGGCTTAGAGCCTTTGGAGTCAGGATGTATGTATATATAAAATAAAATAAATCTGCTGGACATTCAATACCCCACACAGTGGGGTATTAGTTCAATACTAAACACACCTTTAGACAAAGTCACCAAAGGCTCCTGAGGAAGCTTAGCACTCCCTGGGTCAGAGGAAGGTTGGCTCCTCTTCTGGATTAGCAAATGGGGTCTCCTGGTTCAGGGAGGAAATGCCTCTGAAGAGCAGTTGCTGGGGAAGTGTGGTGGTGGTGGTGGTGGTGGTGGTGAGTCCTGTGTTTGGACTTTCTGGATGGTGACCAGGGGATGTGGTAGTTTGGACTCCCTTTGGTCTGATCTTGCAGGCTTCTTCTTGGGTCTAAACTTAAAAGCCCCAGGTGTACAGTGCCTCATAAGGAAGGTGCTCTAGGAGGCCACTGATCAACTTCATTGCCCTCTTCTGCACCTTTTCCAGTTCTACAATGTCCTTCTTAAGGTATGGTGACCAGAACTGTACACAGTACCAAGTATAGCTGCACCATAATTTTGTGTGGCTTCTTTGATGTCTAGTCTGACTAGTTTTCCAAGCTAGGGGAAATTAGGCCAATTCCATGCTAGGGATCATTAGGAAGGAGATTGAAAACAAAACGGCCCACATTATAATGCCCTTATGCAAAACTAAAAGATGACTGAGCAGAGGCGTATCTGGGGGGGTGGGGGAAGTGCCTAGGGCAAGCAAAGAAATTCCGCACCTGTCCAAACATCTGACACTCATCTTTCAGATAACATTACCATAATATCAGCTGAAAAATACAAGTCTGAAGGTCACATACGTCACATATCTGAATATGTGTACAGTATCTTATATTATTTTTTTAAAAAAAAATTACTTGTAGCCCCTTTGGGGGGCTTCCTAAAGGCCATGGGGGGCTCTGCAAAGGTTTCCCCTCCCCCCTCTGGCCTCTAGGGCCTCACAGAGGCCATTTGAGCATGTGCAGTGGCCATTTTGTTTTCAGTAGCCATTCTTTTTTAAAAAAATAATTTTAAAAAATGGCTCCCCCCTTCAAGAGGTGCCCACGGCATGTGCCCTGCCTGCTCCACCCTAGATACGCCCCTGTGACTGAGGGGAGACATAATAGAGGTTTATAAAATGATGCATGGTGTAGAGAAAGTTGTTATAGAGAAGACCCCCGGGGGTCTTCACCTGAAATTGCCAAAATATTTGGGACCAGCGAAAGGAAGTACTTTTTCACACAAAGCATAATCAACTTGAGGAATTCTCTGCTACAAGATGTGGTGACAGCCAACAACCTGGATGGCTTTAAGAGGGGTTTGGATAACTTCATGGAGGAGAGGTCTATCATCGGCTACTAGTTGGAGGGCTATAGGCTACCTCCAGCCTCAAAGATATCTCTGAGTACCAGCTGCAGGGGAATAACAGCAGGAGAGAGGGCATGCCCTCATCTCCTGCCTGTAGGCTTACCTGCAGCATCTGGTTGGCTACTGTGTGGAACAGGCTGCTGGGCTAGATGGGCCTTGGGCCCGATCCAGCAGGGCTGTTCTTATATTCTTGTATTCTGTCTCTGCTGTTGGCCCCAGCAGTTCTGGGATCAGAACTGCTGCTTCATTGGGGTTTTCTCTTCATTGGGGTTTTCTTCTTTTTTCAAGCTCCACTGGGCTGGAATTAACACACCCTCCTTCTTAATGCAGGGTTGCCAGTTCCTTATTAAATTTGCTGCCCCTGTGCTTTCAACAGGAACTTGCTCAAGCAGCAAGAGGCATTTTTATAGCCCTTCCATTTAGGAGCTAAAAAGCTTCATCTTGTGTAAACTCTCTGGAAATGTTTCATTATGTACAATGTCTATGGGATAGATTTCAGTGAACGGCACAGGAGCAGAGGCTGATAAAGAAGGTGGCAACACTGGCTTTCTCTGAATGTGTTCAGAAATTTTACAGTTCTGTCCCCAAATGTGGTGGGCAAACATGTTCTATGGAACTTGTGAAAAATGCAGAAAGAGCTCACACAAAAGGAAAATGAGGAAGATTATAGGAAGAAAAAAGAGAAGCCATTTCTGTGCATTTTTCCTAAGATGTTTAAACCTTATATTAAGTAGTCAACTTGCCTCACTGAAATCTACTGTTTCTTGCTGCAATTTGAAATTCCCAAGAGCCTTGGCAAAGTTGCCAAATATGCCCTAGAAGTTCATTAACTGACTAAAGAAATAGAGCCTCAACCTATAAGCCAATGAACTAAAATCCGTGGAATTCATTTGATCTGGTAAAAGCGGGTAGTGTGAAAGTAGTTCTAGCACTGAATGTAGGAACCTCAAACTTAGGGAAGGGGATGGAGGAAGGAGCAGAAAGAAAGACATCTCACTTAACCAAACCTGCCCACAGCAAGAGATGTGCCTTTTCCCACTTAGATGCACGTTGTGAGCCTTGGGAGAACCCAACCCAAGACCAGAATGTGAGACCAGGATGGAGATGGGCCACCTCTCTGTTCTTTCCCAGAGAACTAGCGCTCTGTAGACATGATAAAACTTGCATATATGCCAAAGGGCTCACTTCCCACCCCCTGGTTGCTAGTCCTTCTTAATTGCTCTAAGACTGAGCAGCTGGCCAACCCTGCCCATGGAGAGACAGCTGATTGGGCTTTTCCAACTCTGTGGCCCTTAAAGGAAGGATGCCTCTGCTGGAAGTTGGTGTGGGCACTTCACAGGAGATGTCAGGATGAGGTTTGTGTGCATTCCATCTGCCTTCCTTCCCCTTTTCCCTGTTTGGGGTGGTCAGGCCAGCCCCAGGCTCTGCTGAGGGGCTCCCTTTCCACCCCCTGGTTGCTTGTCCTTCTTAATTGCTCTAACACCAGCCCTGCCCATTTCTATGTGAGAGGCAGCTGATTGGGCTTTCCAGGCTCTGTGGCCCTTAAAAGAAGGGAGCCTCTGCTGGAGGTGCAGTCTCTGGTGTAGATTGCCCAAAGGTGGGCCACCAAAGCTGGCCCCCAATGGGGGTGGGTGGGGCCAATACATTATTTCAGACTCCTGGTAGGGACCCTTCTGTTGTGTGTTGTTGCCCTGTGATTAGCTGAGCCTGGTGTGGGTATGTGTCTTGGGTCATCCAGAGATGGGGAGGTGGGGAGCATCTCTGGGGTAGCCATTCCAGTTGTGGGTAATCAACCAAGACTTGGTGCTGACAGATCAGCAGGTCATAATAGGGGAAGGGAATTTAATAATTGTGGTTTCCCCCTCTATCAGGCCTACTACCTCTTTGACCTTGGAGAGCAGAGCCGGTGTGGTGTAGCGGTTAGAGTGCTGGACTAGGACCAGGGAGACCCGAGTTCAAATCCACATTCAGCCATACTACTTGCTGGGTGACACTGGGCCCGTCACATCTCTCTCAGCCTAACCTATTTCACAGGGTTGTTGTGAGGAGAAAACTTAAGTATGTAGTACACCGCTCTGGGCTCCTTGGAGGAAGAGCGAGATATAAAATGTAACAAACAAAGAAACAACCCACAGAACCTCACTGTATTGATTTGTAATGCCAGATTGGTACAAAATCAGCCTGAGATCATCCACGATTTGATCTTGGATGAAGATGCCAACCTGGTGTGCATTACGGAGACCTGGTCAGGAGAGGCTAGTGGCCCGGTTTTGTCCCAGCTCCTCCCAATGGTTACTCTGTGGTGGAGCAGGTGAGAGGATGTGGGCGAAGAGGTGGGGTGGCTGTGGTTTACAAGGATACTCTTTCCCTTACCAGGATCCCTGTCAGGGAGTTGGCCTATATTGAATGTGTGCTCCTAAGTCTAGGGACCAAGGATAGATTGGGATTGCTGTTGGTATACTAATCACCCTGTTGTCCAACGGAGTCCTTAACTGAGCTGAAAGACCTGGTTGCTGAGTTGGCATTGGAGTGGAACAGATTCTTGGTGGGTAGGGACTTCAATGTCCATTTTCAGACCAGGTTGTCAGGGGAGGCTCAGGAGTTCATGGCCATGACCCCTGCTAACTTGGCAAAGAGGCACCTTTTTAACGTGGTGGTTCTCTTTATTTAGCAGGGGGAGAGTAACTGGCCCTATCCACTCCCAGCAGAGTACTTCCAGTGACTGTTGCTTTCTTATGTTTCATTTTAGATTGTGAGCCCTTTGGGGACAGGGATCCATCTTATCTTATTTATTATTTCTCTGTGTAAACCGCCGTGGGCCATTTTTGCAAGGGTGGTAGAGAAATCAAATGAATGAATTACGACTATGAGCCTATCCCAAGTGCTCTCTGGAACGACACATTATGCAGGTCACAGACTTGATTTGGTCTTTTTCTCTGATCAGGGTGGTGTCCCGTGTGTTGGGACCCCTGTTATCTCTCCACTGTCATGGATGGATCACCATCTATTTAAGGTAAGACTTGCAGCCACAGTCCACCAATGTAGGGGTGAAGGACTCATTAGGTTGTTCTGCCCAAGGTTATTGGATCCAATAGGATTCCAAGAAGCCTTGGAATGGTTTCCAGGTGGCTCTGCTAGTGATTCTGTCGATGCTGTGGTGCAAATATGGAATAACGAACTTACTAGAGTGGAAGACACAATCACTCCTATGCGTCATCTCTGACCTCCATTAAAGTCAACCCCATGATATTCAGATGAACTGCGGAAGTAGACAACTAGAGGAGGTAGACAATTAGAGATGCTTGTTTGGGGTAGTATAGATATATTTTAAATAATATTTAGGCAGACTCCGTGTAACACAGAGCTCATTTGAGGATCTATGCTCTGGCAGTGCGGATGGCAAAGAAGCAGTTTTTCTCTCCCTGCATTGCTTCTGCAAATTCACGTCCAGCTGAGTTGTCTAAGGTTGTGACGGAGCTGGTTCATGCCCCTGCACCTTGAATTTGAACTTGGAACCCTCTATCATTTGCCATGATGTTTTAAACAACGTTTTTGCAGATAAAAAATCTTGTATTCTTGCTGAGCTAGACTCCTCAGTTACTGCAGATTGTACCGTAGAGGTGCCCAGCAACTCCTCTTGTAGGATTGAATTGGATAATTCTGTTTGTTACTCCGGAAGATGTAGACAAACTGCTTCAGACTGTACATCCCACCACTTTCTCTCCTGACCCAACTTGGCTTATTTTACCTGGCAGTTGCATTATCAGAGAGGAACTGGTAAATATCATAAATGGTTCTCTGAGGGAGGGCAGAAGGCCTCCTTGTCTTAAGGAGGCTATTATTAGACCTTATTTGAAGAAACCTGCATTGGACCCCTCAGACCTGGGTAATTACAGACCTGTCTCTAATCTTCCTTGGTTGGGCAAGGTGATTGAGCAAGTGGTTGCTTCTCAGCTCCAAGCAGTTTTGGATGACACTGATTATTTAGATCATTTCCAGACTGGCTATTGGGTGGGTTATGGGATTGAGACTGCCTTGGTCGGCCTGATGGATGATCTGCACTTGGCGATCAACAGAGGGAGTACGACTTCATCAGGAAAAGGCATGACTTCCGCTAACTAAGTGCTTGCCTGGAGTTGATATTGGGCTGGATGAGGGATAACAGGCTGAAGTTGAATTCAAACAGGGCAAAGGTACTGTTTGTAGGGGGTCGGGATCTGAGAGATGGTTTAAATCTGCCTGTTCTGGATGGAGTTACACTCCCCCTAAAAGATCAGGTTCGTAGTGTGGGAGTGCTCCTGAATCCCAAACTCTCTCTGGTTTCTCAGGTTGAGGCTGCGACCAGAGGTGCTTTTTATCCTCTTCGGTTGATATGCCAGATACGTACATTTCTGGAGACAAATTACCTTAAAATGGTGGTACATATGCTGGTAACCTCTTGGCTTGACTACTTTAATGCACTCTATGTAGGGCTGCCTTTGTACATAGTTCAGAAACTAAAAGTGGTACAGAATGAGGTAGCCAGATTGATCCATGGGTTTGTCCAAAAGGACCATATACCACCAATTCTAAAAGAACTGCACAGGCTGCCAATATGTTTCTGGGTGAAATACAAAGTGCTGGTTATTACCTATAAAGCCCTTAACGGCTTGAGTCCAGAGTACTTAAGAGAGTGCCTTCTCTGTCGTGAACCCTGTCGCCTATTAAGATCATCAGGAGAGGTCTGGTTACTGTTGCTGCCAAATAGTTGGGTGGCAACTTGGGACCGGGCCTTTCCTGTGGTTGCACATTCTTTGGAATGGGCTCCCTGTTGAAATAAGAGCATCTCCTTCTCTGTTTTCTCTGTTTTTAGGAGGACCCTGAAGACGTACCTATTTTCCCACACCTTCAACTGAGACCAAATTTTTAAATTTTTATGTGCGCTTTTATCTATTATGATTGTTTTCTTTTAATCAATTTAAATGTTTTATATTTTATTTTTAAATTCTGTATGCTGCATAGATATTTCTGTACAAGGTGGTATATAGATTCAATAAATAAATATATGTAGGATTGGTTAAGGATTTAAAAAGTTATTTGTGGTTCTCCTATTGGAGCTCAACTACTTACCTATAATCATTCTCTTCCATTCCAGCTTTCCCAGGAAGACCCGCAGCACACTATCCTGGGCCATTCAGACTCCTAGAGTCTGAAACTATTTTGTCAAGGTGACCTATGGAAGATGAAAACCCAACTGGCCCCCCATCAGGAGAAGGGTCGGAAGAAACAGGAGATGCCCCTCATGACTTCCAGGCAGGGAGTTGGGAGGAATCCCTGCCAAGGAGACCAAGAGAACAGGCTGGACAGGAACACAATGAGGGACAGGATCAGACCCAGGAAGCCCAAAAGGAGGAGTTCCAGGAGGGAATGGAGAGACTGCACATGCTCACAGAAGCCTCAAGCCAGCTGAAGGCTAAGGCATTGCTGCCCTCCATGGAGTTAGAGATGGAAGCCTGCCAGCGTCCCCCAAAGATGCCGGAGGGGGCTGCACTCTGCAATGAGCCTCCAGCACTCTTGGCTGCTTCCAAACAAAACACTAAAGCCTGCCAATCTAAGAGAGAAAGTGTTGTGAGGCACCTTGCCAAAAAACAAACAAACACATTTAAATGCTCAGTGTGTGGTGAAACTTTCAGGTGCTGCTCACATCTTACTAAGCATCATCGAATGCACAGAGGAGAGAATCCATATCCGTGCTTGCAGTGTGGAAAGAGCTTTTCTCGTATCTTGCACCTTAATTCCCATGAAAGAACCCATACAAGGGAGAAGCCATATAAGTGTTCTCACTGTCAGAAATGCTTCAGGTTGAAAACTGATCTCACTAGACATCAAAGAATTCACACAGGAGAGAAACCATATACATGCTTGCAGTGTGGAAAATGCTTCAGGTGGAAAATTAGTCTTACTAAACATCAAAGAATTCACAGAGGGGAGAAACCATATGCATGCTTGCAGTGTGGGGAAAGCTTTGCTCATAAATCTCATTTTAATAGACATCAAAGATTCCACACAGGGGAGAAACCATATGCCTGCTTGCAGTGTGGAAAAAGCTTTGCTCAGAAACGTTACCTTACTGTACATCAAAGAATCCACACAGGGGAGAAACCATATGCATGCTTGCAATGTGGGAAAAGCTTTGCTCAGAAAGCCCATCTTACTATACATCAAAGAATCCATACAGGGGAGAAACCATATGCATGCTTGCAGTGTGGAAAAAGCTTTGCTCAGAAACCTCATCTTACTATACATCAAAGAATCCATACAGGGGAGAAACCATATGCATGCTTGCAGTGTGGGAAAAGCTTTCCACAGAAAAATGATCTCACTAGACATCAAAGATTCCACACAGGGGAGAAACCATATGAATGCTTGCAGTGTGGAAAAAACTTTGCTCAAAAACGTTATCTTACTATACATCAAAGAATCCACAGTGGGGAGAAACCACATGCATGCTTGCAGTGTGGAAAAAGCTTTGCTCAAAAAGGTTATCTCACTATACATCAAAGAATCCACACAGGGGAGAAACCATATGCATGCTTGCAGTGTGGGAAAAGCTTTGCTCAGAAACATCATATTACTAGTCATCAAAAAACCCATGAAGTGAAGAAACCGCAGACATTATTTGATGGTGAAGAGAGTTTTTGTGACAAATTGAGCCTTCATGCACATGAAAGAAGCCATCGAAGAAAGATATTCTACAAATGCTCACAATGTAGCAAGATATTTGGTGATAAATCAAGTCTTAATGACCACAAGAGAGTACACACAGGAGAAAAAGGTTCTTTGCCACTTGGAATGCAGAAAGATCCTCAGTAGCCCATGCTTCTCTTCTATTGATGGAATCCACACAAAGCAAACTATGTCTGTTTGTCCCAATACAACTACATTATGAGGTGCGGATGGGGATGTTCTTTGAGTGTCCTACATTTCTGAGCCTCGGAAGCTTCGGGGTTTGGAGCAGAGCCTTCTTACAGGCTGCTCAGTGAGGAATTCCATGAGTTTTATCATTTTTGAAGGTTTTAATAGAGACTTTTAGTGTGCTGGGTTCAATGCTATGAAATGTTTTGATATAAAAAGGGAGAGAAATGTGATACGTCTAGCTTTTACCATTGATGGAGTAATTGCAGCTATCATCTTAGAGATCTGAGCTTCCTACCAATAGAGAAGACCCATTATTCAGCTTGCACTGTAGGCTGTTCTGACACCTGGCAAATTCTACATCTGATCATATCTCCAATCCTGTATCTTGGAAAATGCAACTGCAGTGTGAATTCATGAGGAAGAAGAGGGAAGTTGGAAAGTCTTTTCCTCCAGCATTCAGTTGCAATGGGACGGGAATGGTTGCTGCTTTTAAAAATTATTTTTGAATATCAGGATTGGAATGTATTTCCTCTGCTTATAAATAAAATTGGATGTAGTTTTCTCCCTTTGGATTCAAGTGGTCCTGTTTCCAGCCACAGCCAGCCAGAAGCTTCCAGGCAACAAGTACTTGGGGAGGGATGCCAATAGCTCTTCCCAGGTGTTGACCCAACCCAGGGATGCACAGCTTTGTCCTTCCAGCTGTTCTTAGACTACAGCTTCCATCATCCCCTGCCACAGTGGCCAATAGTCAGGTATGATGGGAGTTGGATGACCGAGGACCCGTATTTGAATAGTTTTGTTATATTTTCACTTGCAGCTATTCCTCCAATGAATAGAGGCAGAGTGACTGGTGGTCTCTGCATATCAGTTCACACTGCTCTCAATTTTGAATGTCTTTCACTACCAAGTTGTGACCAGTTTGCTATGGCCCTTCTTGTTAAATCTAAGGCCTTGTTCCTATTACTCATTAATGTATACATTCCACCTTTGAATTGGATTGTTTGCATTAAGACAATATGGTCTAAACTGAAATTATATATAGAAGTTCTTCAATGTTTGTATCCTCAAGCGCATTTGTTGATTGCTGGCGATTTCAATGCCAGGCTGGCTGACATCAATCAAAACCTATTTGCTGAGTTTGAATCTTGTTCATTTGATGGGGAAATTCAATACCCATATTTTACTGGTCAGTTAAGGACTCCAAGGGAAATTTTGCTGGGCTATGCCTATTACAAACTTTTGACGAACTAAATTTGCATATTCTTAATGGGGCAATGTACGGTGATTATCTGGCTGAATATACATATTGGTCTAGTGCTGGCTTTTCAACAATTGATTATATGGCTATCTCGCCTTCGCTTTTTTCTCAGCTGGTAAATTTTAGAATTGTCATCCGGTGTGAGAGTGACCACCTCCTGGGGGAATTACTTCTAAATTTTGATACTTTACTTAAATTGGATGTGATTTGTACCCCCACTTCTGATCTGGAGGTTTGTCCCTCTCGGGTGAGATGGTCGGATCATTTGTGTGCTAGGGTGGACTCCTTACTGACTTCTCGTAACATTGATATGCTTCACTCAGTTAGTCAGATATGATGGGAGTTGTAGGCAACCTCTGCTGGATGGCCCAGGTTGTGCAGGCCTGGCCCAACCCTACTCTTGCTATTTGCAATCTGAACCCACTCTGTACACACAGGTGGCATGCAGGTCTTCTAAAGCCATGGAAGTGGCACTATATCAGGGGTGATATAGCCAAATCACATTCTACCATTACTATCAGAAATGGGCCAGGCAGGAGGGGTTAGAGTTCATGGTTAGGAAATGGTTCAACAGCCTGATTTGGAAAAACATGGCAGTTCAGGAGGAGGGGGTCTGAGTGTGATCCATGCCAATTTTAAGGTACTAAGGGGAAGAAATCACTACTTTATAGGAGTTTAAATTTTGATATGTGACAGCAACATTGCCTAATAAAATCCAAACTCCACAAAGTCTGAGGTGGGGGAAAAAGACAAAAATCTGTCAATTGCTTCATTGGTGCTTAGTCTCTTTAGGAAGAGCTGTTTTGTGTTCGACTGTCGTTGAATCGGTGTCAGCTCCTGACGACCACTGAACCATGTGGTTTTCTTGGTAGAATACAGGAGGGATTCATTTATTTACTTTATTTCTTACATTTTTATATTCCGCCTTCCCTCCAAGGAGCCCCGAGCGGTGTACTACATACTGAAGTTTCTCCTCACAACAACCCTGTGAAGTAAGTTAGGCAGAGAGAGAAGTGCTTGGCCCAGAGTCACCCAGCAAGTATCATGGCTGAATGGGGATTTGAACTTGGGTCTCCCTGGTCCTAGTCCAGTACTCTAACCACTATACCACGCTGGCTCTCCATTTACCAATGCCCCCTCTCAGGCCTATATCACTGCTGCCCAATATAGGTGACTACAAATATATATTTACTAGGCACAGTCTGGTAAGCACACCAGCGGGGATTTGAACTAACAGCCACTTGCTCCCTAGGCCATCTGCTTCCCTGTGTTAGATTAGGGGAAACATCAAGTACGTACTTTCCCCTAATATCAGCTTTTGTGTTTGTTTAAACAATGCAATTAATTGACCCGCTTTAGATTGTTGTGGTGAAAAGATGGATCATCTGGCACATGCTCAGCAGAGGTACTCTTACCCCTGGACTTTGGGGCCTAGGTGTAGGGCCTCCACAAACCCTGGGGACCCCCCAAATCCTCTTTAGTCTGTACTGGCTGGCATGGTTTGTGCCCTCAAGTTAAAAAATGATGCTTAATTTGCAGCGGGATGGGAGGCTCCAAAAATACTGAGGTGCACCTCTGATGCTCAGTAGCAACCTGTCCTCAAAAGGATCCTCTTCAGCTATACAGAAGCTACCTTCTCTGAGTGAGAAATGATGGCTCAAACTCTTGGAGATGCCTAGGGGGAGAGGCAGACACTCTCTATTACAGAAAGCAGTATTCTTGCACACTCTCTCTCTGTCTCTCTCTCACGCGCTCACTTTCTTTCTTTCTTTCTTTCTTTCTTTCTTTCTTTCTTTCTTTCTTTCAAAAATGGCTGTGTGGTGCACAATGCTACCCAGGAAGCCAGGAGGGGGAGGGAAGGTAGAGAGTGCTGGCCAATGAGGGAGCCAGAGGGGAGGTTCTTCCACAGTGCTGGAGAAGCTGGGAGCGGATGTGATGCTGGCTGCTGCTCTGCCTCCTGTGCTGCTCCTTGGTATGAGGAAGGTGCAAAGAGGAGAAGGTGCAAAGAGGAGAAGGTGGCATGGGCCGAGTCCACCTGTGGATGTACAGATGCAGCTGCTGCTTTGCAAGAAGAGGACTCCTAGCCAGTGCTGTGCATCACTCAGTATTTGGCTTGGCCTGGCCCCAAGGTGAACTAGAGTGATGGTATGCATGGGGAACTCAGTGCTACGTAGCAACTCCACACCAACCCACAGGGAAAACTCCTGGCTGAAACCCATCCTTGGTGGGAGGATTCTCCCAGTTGGCATGTGCATGACCTGAGTGTTGTGGGAATTAGTGAAAGAGAAATGTCTCTCTGAGCATATGCAGAGCTTAAGCTTCTTCAGATGAATTAGCATCCCCATCTTCCTGGGCAGGGTGTGAAGACAGAATTAGGGAAGTCCTTATGGAAACTCATAAGCGCCCCCCCACCATGAGTAGAAATTTTACAAAAAGTGGCTTCCTTTTTGAGCATCTTCATGCAGTGCTTCCATGTTATTTACGCCCCTGAGAAGCCATATTGCTCCTCTGTGAGCTTAGGAACTTGCCTGGAGGGCTGGGGTAAACTCCTGGCCTGGAGGCTGCCTTCCCTCCAATGGCTCCAGGTTGTCCCCTGCCCATTCCTCCCAGGAGCTCTGCACTCCCCTGGAATCCTCCTGCTGTCCACCATCTCTGCTGCTTGTGCCCACTTTCTTCACAGCTCTATGTTTTCAGGTGTTAATAAAGGCAACACCTCATGCCCTCTGCAAGGGTAGGTCTTCTCCCACCAATAATCTCCTAGACTTCTTTGAAAGTGTCCACAAGCATAGAGAGAGTGGTGATCCAGTGGATATGTTATAACTGGGCTTTTGAAAAAGCTTTTGACCAAGTCCCTCACCAACAACTCTTGAACAAACTTAGCGGCCATTGGATCAGGACAGGCTGCCCTTTTATTCTTACACTCTGTCTGTGTTCTTCAACCGGCTGCCAATCCATAAGAGGACCTGTCCTCTCATGCAGGGGCATAATGAGGGTGGGGCTGGCAGGGCACATGCCCTCGGCACCATTGCAGGGGGCCCACAAATGCCTGCCATGCCCCTCCTCCTGCCCCAACTGCGGTCCGGAGAGGCGCGCTTCCCCCAGTGAGCACTTGCCATTTATTTCAGGCAGTGTTTTTTGCCTGAAAGCATCTATTCCCCTTTCTCTTCCTCCAGAGAGGGAGAGAAAGGAAGAATAGATGCTTTCAGGCAGCAAGCGCTGCCTGAAATGACACCAAAGAAGCTTGCTCAGGCTCTTCGGCATCATTTCAGGCAGTGCTTGCTGCCCGAAAGTATCTATTCTTCCTTTCTCTCCCTCTCTGGAGGGAGAGAAAGGGGAATAGATGCTTTCAGGCAGCAAACGCTGCCTGAAATAAACAGCAAGTGCTCACTTGGGGGGGGTGTGGGACAGATGTGGATTGGGCAATCAGGTATGGATTAGTCAGTCAGGTGCTGGTGCAAGCACCTAATGTGTTGGTTTTTCCCATTTATAACCTGTTTTTACTCCAAGAAGTTCAGAGGACTGCATGATTATATTTATCCTTGCGACAACCCCGTGAGAGAGGTTAGGCTGAGAAATAAGTGGCTGACACAGAGTCACCAGTAAGTTTCATGGCTTGAATGGGGATCTGAACTTGGGTCTCCCCAGCCCTAGTCCAACCCTCTAACCACTACACGCAAACATTTTACTCAACCACCCTCCTCCCCCACCCCCCGCTCCTGCATGAATTTAAAGATTTTTTTTTCAGCTGTACCAGTTGATCTGCTACAGCATGGATGGGGATACTGACTGTTCATTTGCAAAAGAAATATTCAATTTCACCTTCAGTGAAAGAGAAGCCATATAATAGTGAAAAGAAATCAATATTTCTTTTGGAATGGATGTACTCATGCTTGAAATCTTTAACACAATACAAGCATTTCACCTTCCATTAAAAGATGGGTGTCAGCTGTTTGGACGGGGGGGCGCAATTTCAGTGCTTGCCCTAGGCGCTATTTTCCCTATATACTCCCCTGCTCTAATCCCATGGCTGCTAAGTTTGTTCAAGAATGTTTGGTGAGGCATTTGATCAAAAGCATTTTCAAAAACACAGGTTTACAGGATCCAGTGGATCACCACTCTATGCTTGTGGATAGTTCCAAAGGGGTTTAGGAGATTAGCAAGACAAGACTGACTGACTGTTGCAGAGGCCATGTCAGCATGAGGCATTGTCTTTATTAACACCTGAAAACATGCAGCTGCACTCACTTAAGGGCACTGGCAAGCTGCTAGACTCCCCAGGCAAGCTCCTACAGTCACAAAAGGGGCAGAATGGTTTCTCAGGGTGTAATTCATATGGAAACTCAGTATGCAAGGGCTGAAAAAGAAAGCCTCCTAATAGCAACACAGAGTACTGGCCCCACAGATACTTCCGTTAACCAGGCCAGATGATCTGTGTGGACTTCTGGAGATACTGTTTTCCAGGGTGAGACTCAACCAATTGCAGACAGTCCATGAAGTCTCCCAGCCAAAGAGGTTTCTTGCGTGAGGAAGTGTGATCAATGCAAAGTGGAGTCATTTCAGGCTATTCACCCAGACTGCCTCCCTTTCTACATTTTTCTGCCTTTCCATTCCACCCAGAAGGACTACCTGTTAGAAACCTGCAGGTTTCAGCTCTCACCCCGCCCATCCCAACCTCTCTGGATCCTTCACCTGACTGAGCTTTGTTCTTGCTCTGAACTACAATGCCCAGAAAGCATTGCAAATCTCAAAGAAATGGCAAACAGCTGTTGCCTTTAGAATGGGGGGTGGAGGTACTTAAGTCACTGTCTGCTCTTTCCCATGGATCTCACAGCTGCTTCTTCAGTGCTTCTTCTTTCCTGGGACTGGATCCTGTCAATCTGCCTTCCTTAGCTCTGCAGGAATTGGGGTAAGTGGAAAAGTGGTGGAACTCCTAAGAAGAGAGGTGAAGCAAAGGACTCCCTGCTTGGAGAAGGAGGAATAGTGGCAGATACATAGCCAGAATCCTCTAGTAGAAGAGCAAGAGGTGGGGGAGCTTGTGCATTTAACATCCTGGGAAGCAGGAGAATCCCTTTGGCAGTGCCTTCTGTGATAAAGCTCTGTGGAAGCAGCACCCTGGAGCCCCAAAAGGGAGAGAGAAGGAGTTGCTGTCTCATTATTGATTCCTTCTGTACCTCTGACTTTGGAAATCAGAATGGCCCATACAGGCTTCCTGGAGAATGTCAGCAGGAATGAGACTAGGTGTCATCTGGTGGACATTCAATACTTGGCTTGCTATTACTAAATATAAGTTTAGACAAAATCTATCACCCCAAACTCCCGAGTAATCTCGGCACTTGCTGGGTCAGAGGATGGCTCCTCTTCTGGATTAGCAAATGGAACCTCCTGGTTCAGTGAGGAAATGCCTCTGAAGAGCAGTTGTTGTTGAAAGGCAGAGAGAGGAGGGAGGGAGGGAAGTCTTGCATTTGGACTCTCTGGCTAGTGATCAGGAGTGGTGGGAGCTTGGACTCCCTTTGTTCTGATCTAGCCAGCCTCTTCTGGGGTTTTCCTGGGTTCCCACAGCCAGCCTGGTTTACCCTCGTCCAGGCTGCTGCTTTATGGAAGGGCGGCTCACCTCTTGCATTTGACTAATCCTCCATGTTGATACAGCTGACCCTACAAAAAAGGACTTCTAGATCCTCTTCTTTAGTCAGGGGCGGCATGCCCCAGTTGAGGCTGAGATAGGTGATTTTGTATATGGCTGCATTTGCATGTAACTGGGAAACTAAGTTGCAGGGACTTGTGGTTTCCTTACCGTTGCATCCAAAGGTGTGCAACTCCAGTTCCATCCATTGTCAGACCTGAGGTTGGGCTCAGGAGGAGACTCCAATTTCAATCCTCAGTTTGCAGCGAGCAATATCACTGCTCCAAACCCAGGACCATGAAGCTTCCTTTCCATCTGAACGTAGCAGTGTAAGCTGCATTGAGCTGGACTGGAGTTGAGGGAGAGAGCTCCTCCCTCTCTCCCACCTTGATTGGCAGTGTGGGCTGTCCTTCAAGGATGGAGTAAGCCCACACAGCTGAAAATTCTCTAAAATGACCTGGTTCTTTTATTGCCATGGTTCGGTAGGCTTTTCCTATGATCGACACCCTAGAGCCCAATGATCACATCTTTTTATTTATTTATTTAACCTATATTTACCATATATTTTTGTTGACAAGGAGCCAATGAAAGCTATCTTCAAATCTCCACATACATTCAAAGACCTATAAAACCCCCAACAATTTATCTGCTGCCTTATCTCCGCATTCTGTTTTTGGCTATATGGGGCCAGACTGTACCTGCATTTCTTGCTGGAGGCCCCTTTCTTGAAGCGACATTAGTTTATCCTCTCTGCTAGAGTTCTTTCATAGCACACAACAGAATGTTAGATCTTTCTAGGGTTGTGTGTTTCCCCCCCTCCGCTGTTTTGTTTTTGGCCTGAATCCGAAACACCCCCATTTTGTTCTTTGTTCGAAATCAGCCAATCCCAAACACCCAAATTTTATTCTTTGTTCGAAATTGTAAAATCTGAATCCAAAATGTTTTGGATTTTAAAAAATGGCTCCGGGGAAAAACTAGCGGGTGGGGGTGGTAGTGCCCAATGAGTGGAAACTACCACCCAAATTTCAGAGGAATTGGGCAAAAGGCTGATCTTTGGTGAATTTTTGAAGTATAGGATTTTTCCCATAGGGAAGAATGGAGGTTTCAGCAAAAGTATAGCTTCATGTTGGGAGAAAAGGGGTGGCCCAGAGTAGGGTGGGTGGTAGTGCCCAGTGGGAGAAAAGAAGCTGCCAGAATTATTTCAAAGGAATTGGGTAGAGGGCTGATTTTTCAAGATGTAATGGAGTTTGCACATCTGTAAAGTTCTTCCCAATAGGGAATGATGGACCTCCATAATTCCTGCCCCATAACTGCACTTGGGGGGCATCAGCATGGCCCAGAGTGAGTGGTGGTGTAGAGCACATAGGATGCCAACCACCCCATGGGTTGCTAACTCATGGGGTGCTGGGTTCTGTTGTTCCTGAGATGTTTTGAATGTAGATACTCTGGTAGCATATGAGAGTGGATTCATGGTTTGCTGTTGAAAATCTCATATGCTACCAGATAATCTACACTCAGAACATAGGAAGCTGCCATATACTGAGTCAGACCATTGGTCTATCTAGCTCAGTATTGTCCTCACAGACAGGCAGCGGCTTCTCCAAGGTTGCAGGTAGGAATCTCTTTCAGCCCTATCTTGAAGAAGCCAGGGAGGGAACTTGGAACCTTCTGCTCTTCCCAGAGTGGTTCCATCCCCTAAGGGGAATATCTTACAGTGCTCACACTGCGAGTCTCCCTTTCATATGCAACCAGGATGGACCCTGCTTAGCTAAGGGGACAAGTCATGCTTGCTACCACAAGACCAGCTCTCCTCTCTGAGAACACCTCAGAAACAACAGAACACAGCACCCCATGGGTTAGCAACCCATGGGGTGGTTGGCACCCTATGTGCACTACACCACCACTCACTCCCGGCCACCCTAGTGCCCGCTGGGTGGAATTATGGGTCTGCTGAAACCTCCATTATTCCCTGGGTGGGAGGGACTTTAAAGAAGCGTAAACTTCCAACAATTCCTAAGAAATCAGCCCTTTGCCCTATTCCTTTGGAATCTGGGTTGTGGCAGGCACCCCTTGGGGAACTGCCACCCAACCCACTGTTTTGCCCCTCAGGCCCCCTTTCTGCCCCAAAGACATGTCAACTTCAGAAATTCTTTAAAAATCAGCTCTTTTCCCAATTCCTTTGGAATCTGGGTGGCAGCAGGCACCCATTGGGGCACTACCACCTGAACCACTCTTCTGCCCCTAAAGCCCCCTTTCTGCCCCAAATCCACCCCAAATAACATCAACATCACACATCAACAACAGCAGAGCTTTGGAAAAAATCAGGCCAATTCCCAAAGGTCATGCACATCCACACACACACCCCTGTCCGAATTGCAATTAATCTACACACAACAGTGTGAAACAACAACAATGAAATGCACACTGCCCCACTGCCCCACTAGCCAATGAGGGTAAAATTTAACCTTAAATTTGCTTAAAAGGAATAAGGAGGCAGTTGCCAGCAGATCAGCCCATGCTTTCGCTGGCCAATCTGTGGGCTGGAAGGGCTGGAAATTCAAACAGATGTCAAAACTCAAAATGGAGACTGAAGGAGAAAGACTTTTTGCAATTGCAAAATGGAGTTCCAAAACAGCCGAAACAACAAAACGTTTTGTATCCAAAACAGCGATGTTTTGTTTTAGCTACAAAATTTTCTGTTTTGAGCATTGGGTGTTTTGTTTTGGCTACAAAACAGTCAAGATGGCCCGTTTTGTGTCCGAAACGAAATGCACATCTCTAGATCTTTCCATTCAGTTCAGTTTCCAGTCCATTGTTCCCTTTTTTCACTATGAGCCTCCAGTGTCCAGCATAGTCCAAAAATACAGGCCAGTGTAATAACAGCCAGTATTAACTCCTCTCTGCAGTCTCAGTGACTGTACACTCTCCCTGTTGTCTAAATTGGGACAGGAGAGTGGGTGGGGAAGCAGAGTGGAACCACAGCACCTGGCACGTGAATGCAACCAATATCATTCACCTCCACCACACCTTCCCGGTCCTGCCTCTGCTGTTGGTCCCAGAAGTGCTGCTTCATTGGGGTTCTCTCGTAGTTCCTTTTTTCAGTTCCACTGGGCTGGGACCTCTCACTCTCTCTCTTTCCTTAATACAGGTTTGCCAATTCTTTATCAGATTTTCTCCCCCCTGTCATTCAACAGCAACTTGCCCAAGAAGAAAGAGCAGCTTTTCTTGCCGTTTCATTTAGGATCTGGAAAGCTTTCGTTTTTGTACAACTTCCCTGGGTCAGGTTTCAGTTAAAGGCACAGGAGCAGAGGCTGATAAAGAAGGTGGCAAGCCTGGCTGCCTCTGAATGTGTTTAGAAATTTTACAGCTCTGTCTGTCCCCAAATGTGGTGGGGAAATATTCTCTATGGAACTCGTGGAAAGAGCTCACACATTGCCAAGCACCCAAGAAGACACGATACACAGAGTATTGGTGTAACAAGGACCACAGTTTTATTTAATTTCTTATTAAATCTAAAGAGCAGGGATTGGCTCACCACCTCACCCAGTGCGGTATCCCAAAGCATGTGCCAGCAGGACGTGCCTGACCTACGGCATAGGGCAACACACCTCGGCTCGAACCAGCCCCGATGCTCAAGAGCAGGGGCTGCCCGTCCTAGCCAGCCTAATGCCACGCCTCAGGCAGAGCAGCACCCCCCGGTAGCCATTCAGCGATTCCGGGAAGTTTAGCCTGACCAAGCAGAGCAGCCCAAAAAGGAACATGAGGACAACTATCTATCAGTGGAAGCGAAAAGGAATTCCTGTGCTTTTTTTCTAATATGTTTGTGTCTTCTATTAAATAATCAAATGCCTAGCTGAAAGCTACGGTTTCTTACTGTAAACTGAAATTCCCAAATGCCTTGGCAAAGTGGCCAAACGTGCCCCAGAATTACATTAACCGGCCAAAGAAAGACAACCTGCAATCCAAAGAACTAAAATCAGTGGGACTCATTTGTAGGGATGTGCAAAACGTTTCGGGCACAGAACGATCTGTGCCCGAAACGACCAATTTCGGGTGATTCGGAGCCGAACCGAATCACCCCCGACGATTCCCGAAAAATATCAGACCCGAAACGAATCACCCCTGTTTCGGGTCCGAATTTTTTGGGTGTTTCGGGTCTCCTTTTTGTGCCCCAGAAAAGTGCCTGTCTTGTCTTCTTCTTCCCCCTCCGTTTTCAGTTTGACGTCTCTTTGAATTTCCCGCCTTTTTGCCTCCATTGATTTCAATGCAGAAATTGCTTTCCTGTCACTTTAATTGAAAAGGTCCTGGGGCCAAAAGAGTGGGGTGGGGTGGTAGTGCCCAATGGGTGGAGGCTACCACCCCAATTACAGAGTGATTGGGCAGAGGGCTGATTTTTGGTGAATTTCAGAAGTTTAAGTGTTTTTAAGGTTCCCCCCTTTAGGTATAATCGCTTCACGACGGGGGGAAAGGGGTGGCCTAGAGCAGGGTGGGCTTGGTGGTTGTGCGGGGTAGGGGCAAGGAAGCTACCTGAATTTTTTCAAAGGATTTAGGCAGAGGGCTGGTTTTTGGTGATTTTATTTGTTGGAGTTTTGTTGCTTCTGAGGTGTTCTGAGTGTGGATTCTGTGATAGCAAATGAGATTTTCAATGACACACCATGAATCCACTCTCATCTGCTATCATGGAATCTAAAACTTAAAGACATGTGAACTTCAACAATTCACCAAAAATCAGCCCTCTGCCCAAATCCTTTGAAAAAATTCAGGAAG
The DNA here is from genome assembly GCF_027244095.1 of Hemicordylus capensis. NCBI lineage: Eukaryota > Metazoa > Chordata > Lepidosauria > Squamata > Cordylidae > Hemicordylus > Hemicordylus capensis. Next base: position 244,570,558 of record NC_069658.1, on the reverse strand, counting down.
CTTCCTTGCCCCTACCCGGCACTACCACCAACCCCACACCGCTCTAGGCCACCCCTTTCCCCCTGATGTGAAGCGATACACCCTCCATTCTACCTAATGGGGGGAAACCTTAAAAATGCGTAAACTTCAGAAATTCACCAAAAATCAGCCCTGCCAAATCCCCCTAAAATTTGGGTGGTAGCCTCCACCCATTGGGCACTACCACCCCACCCCACTCTTTTGTCCCCAGGACCCTTTTTTTACCCGAATCGATTCAGATTCAGGTTAATCCGAATCCGAACCGAATCAGGGGTGATTCGGGTGGGCAAATTCAGGCACAGAACAGAACAGGGGTGTTTCGGTTTGGGTCCGAACCAAAACACGGAAAATCTGAATTGCACACCCCTACTCATTTGTTCTAATAAAAGTGGGCAGTGTGAAAGCGGTTCTAAAATTGAATGTAGAGACCCCAAACTTGGAGATGGAGAAGGAGAGACAAATATCTCACTGGACCAAACCTGCTGCCAGCAAGAGATCCTTTTTGGATAAGAATCATGAAGTGAACCTCAGGCAGACCCAACCCAAATCCAGAATGTGAGACCAGGAAGGAGACAGGCCATCTCTCTGTTCCTGCCCAAGGAGCTAGCTCGCTTCAAATATTCGGTAATCCAAAAACCTTTGGTTTAAAATAAGAGTGAAGCTTCCTTATATTTTCATTTGTGCCCTAAAAAGAATGTAAACTGCAATTTAAGGTGCCCATTTTAATGTATGTGCCATACAAGTTGAAAAGACTTTGTACTGTCTGGTATACAATGATGTCTTTAGAAATGAGGCTCCATGCACCCACACTTTGCCTTGATCAGATATGCATCCCTGCTAACAGGGCAAAGAGGCACCTTTTACTGTGGTGATTTTCTTTATTTAGCAGGGGGAGAGTAAATGGCCCTCTCCACCCCCAACACAGTACTTCCACTGACTGTTGCTGGTGTCTATCTTATGTTTTGTTTTAGAATGTGAGCCCTTTGGGGACAGGGAGCCAACTTATTTATTTATTATTCCTCTGTGTAAACTGCCCTGATCCATTTTTGGAAGGGCGGTATAGAAATCGAAATAATAATAATAATAATAATAATAATCAGGCAAAAATTCATCAGGGGCACCTCTAGGAAGTGATTAGGGAAACTGCACTTGTTAAATGCCTGCCTGGATGCATCCCTCCCCAGGCCAATGTCCAGCTGAAAGACCAAAGGCAAACAATGGGATGTTCATTATATTTTCATGGGGCGGGGGATCTCTTGTCACCTAGTAAATATGTGCTGATGGCCAGGCAGATCAGACAAATGGTTTTGGCTTGAAAAGCAATAGAATGTCCAGGGCTTATATAACACATTACAGCCTTTATAGCAGAGCAGCTCATGCGAGGGAGAAAATGCTGAATCATCCCTGGCGAGCTGCCTGGCTGGGCTTCTCATAAAACTAATCTATATTTCCGGTGCTGCCACCACCCCCTCTTATTGACAGAGCTTGAACCTCCTTGCGCTTGAGGTGGAATCCCAGGGGAAACTCTCTTTATTTTGCTATTGGAGAAGTATAAAAACCTTCCACGTGTAGGCTTACTCTTTTTGAGAAAACCAAAAGCTACTGAGCACTTGAGAATGCTTTTGCACCAGAGAAATCCCCTTTCCACTCTCCCCTTTTCTTGAGTTCAAAACCAACTCTGAGAGGTGGAACAAAAGAACATTTTTATTCAGTTACTACAGAAAGCTTGTGTCAGAGGATTTTAGGTTTTAAATACACTCAAAAATACTTAGTAGCTTACAAAAATAGGTTGTCTTACGCTTCAGTTTCAAGTTGCATTTAGGCATGCTGAAAGGTTTACAGAGTCTTTTGCAATGCCTTAGGTGGCTTGGGCGTAGGCTATTGTATCTGAATTTAATTACGTTGCCAGCAAATAATAATAGAACAGTATCAGGAATATGTAAAGTACACACACAATGAAATATAGGTTTCTAATACAAAATCTGACTAAAACTGTTCCCTATGCTGAATCAGGGGCGTAACTATAATAGGGCAAGGGGAGACAGTTGCCTGGGGGCCCACAACCTTGATAGGCCCCCCCAGAGGCAAGTCACATGACTTATTCCCCCAGCTGCTCACCTGCCCGGGATTCCTTCAATTGTATTGACTCTCCAAAATTGATGTGAGCTACCAGAACAGCATGTCTTTCTCTAGTACCATTAAATGACTTGCATCGTCCACAATTGACAAATTCTTTTAAAAAATCATTTAGGATGATGTTCTATTATGGCACATAGGTTATATATAAGTGTATATGTAGGATATATGTATGTGTGTGTGTGTGTGTGTGTGTGTGTGTGTGTGTGTGTATTCAGTGTGTGGGGGGCCCATTCTATCTCTGGGCCCTCTCCAACCTTGCTATGCTCTTGTGCTGAATCCTCTTTTCCTTGAAAACTCACCCAACACCTGATGAGAATCAAGCTTCCTGCAATCCAGTCATTCAAGGATCTGAAATTGTTCCATGAGAAACCTACATGCTGGCTTTGACCATGAGTGAGCAAAAACTGCAGGCCCCTCACTAACCCTTTCCACACTTGCTTCTCCAGCACAGACCCTCCTTCCTCTTCCCAGAATTCAAGCAACCGCTCTCTAGGTTCCACCCACCTGGTGTACTGTTTGGCTGCCCTAGAGTTCACCAGCCTGTCAGTCGAGACAAGAGTTCACTCCCTGTTAACACTTCAGAGGGAGGGGAGGCTGATCACTAAAGCTTGTAAGGGTGGAACATTGAAAACAAGCTCCAGCTTAATAATGCTGGTGCTATTGTAGCTGTATAATGTAGGATTTGTTCAGGATTTCTAAAAATTATTCATGGCTCTCCTATTGAATCCCAGTTGCTTCCCTATACTCATTCTCTTCCATTCCAGCTTTCTCTGGAAGACCCATAGCACACTACCCTGGACCATTCCTCTTTATCGTGGAGCTTCCTAGAGTCTGAAGCTATTTTTTCAGATGACCTATGGAGGATCAAAGCCGCACTGGCTCCCTATCAGGAGAAGGGGCAGAAAGAAACAGGAGACGCCCCTCATGACTTCCAGGCAGGGAATTGGGAGGAATCCCCGCCCAGGAGACCAAGAGAACAGGCTGGACAGGAATACAATGAGAGACAGGATCAGATCCAGGAAGCCCAAAGGGAGGAGTTCCTGGCGGGAGAAGAGAGACTGCACATGCTCACAGAAGACTCAGGCCGGCTGAAGTCTAAAGCATTGCTGCCCTCCATAGGGTTAGAGACAGCACCCTGCCTGCCTCCCCTACAGATGCCGGAGTGGGGTGCACTCTGCAATGATTCTCAAGCACTCTTGGCTACTTCCAAGCAAGACACTAAAGCCTGCCAATCTAAAAAAGAAAGGGCCTTGTGGTCCCTTTCTAGAGAGCAAACATTTCACAGAGAAGAGAAAACATATAAATGCTCTGTGTGTGGCGAAACATTCAGGTGGTACTCACACCTTAGAAGACATGAAATAGCACACAGAGGAGAGAAGCCATATCGGTGCTTGCAGTGTGGAAAGAGGTTTTGTCATATTAATCACCTTAATTCCCATAAAAGAACCCACACAAGTGAGAAGCCATATAAGTGTTCACAGTGTGGGAAATGCTTCAGGTGCAAAATGGATCTCACTAGACATCAAAGAATCCACACAGGAGAGAAACCATATTCATGCTTGCAGTGTGGTAAACACTTCAGTTGGAAAATTAGTCTTGCTAGACATCAAATAACGCACACAAGAGAGAAACCATATACATGCTTGCAGTGTGGAAAAAGCTTCAAGTGGAAGACTAATCTTACTAGGCATCAAAGAACCCACAAATCCACATATACATGCTCGCATTGTGGAAAAATCTTCGCTCAGAAACAGCATCTTACTCAACATCAAAGAAGCCACACAGGGGAGAAACCATATACATGCTTGCAGTGTGGGAAAAGCTTCACTCTGAAACAGCATCTTACTCAACATCAAAGAAGTCACACAGGGGAGAAACCATATACATGCTTGGAGTGTGGGAAAAGCTTCTCTTGGAAACAGCATCTTAGTAGACATCAAAGAAGCCACACAGGGGAGAAACCATATACATGCTTGGAGTGTGGGAAAAGCTTCACTCGGAAACAGCATCTTAGTAGACATCAAAGAAGCCACACAGGGGAGAAGCCATATACATGCTTGCAATGTGGAAAATGTTTCACTCAGAAACAATGTCTTACTAGACATCAAAGAATCCATACAGGGGAGAAACCATATACATGCTTGCAGTGTGGAAAAAGCTTTGTTCAGAAACCAAATCTTGCAAGACATCAAAAAACCCACAAAGTGAAGAAACCATAATCATGCTTGGAGGGTGGAGAGACACACCACCTCTTCATACACATGAAAGAAACCATCAATGCAAGACACTGTCCTAATGCTTGCACTGCAGTGAGGGCATTAGTGATGTACTGAGCCATTTAAAAAAAATTACTTTAAATATTTTTATTGTTTTAGCAGAAATGCCAACAATTGAGCCTTAATGAACACAAGAGAACGCACAGGAAACTATTTCACTCCTTGGAGTGTGGAAAGAACCTCAGTCTTGGCACAAGATTAATTTCACATCAAGGATTCCACACAGGAGCTGACCTTCAGTCTGTTTTCCCCAATACAATTTCCAGATTAGGTGGGAATGTACTTTGAGTATCTTGCATTTCTGAGGCTTGGAAGGTTCAAGATCTGCAGTACAGTCTTTTTAGTCGTGGCTCAGTGAGGGACCTGATGGGCTTTTAGAGTTTGTGGTGGATTTAACCATGCCTTTTAGTGAGCCGGGTTCCATGTTTTGATTAAAAAGGAAGAGAACTGTGAAGCTTTTTGCATTCATGGTGTAGTTGCAACTACCATCTTCTGAGAGATCTGGGCTTTCTAGCATTCATCAGATTGTTGTGAAGACTTTTCTGTCAACTGGCTCATTCTACATCTGATCATATCCTCAATTCTGTTTCTTGGAAAATGCGACTTCAATGTGAAACCTCAAAGCATGAAGAGAAGTTGGAACAACTTTCCCTCCAGAATTAAACTGCAGTGGCATAGAAATGTTTGTTCCTTTTTAGATGTTTTTCATATGAGTAATTGAATGTATTTGATCTGCTTGCAAATAAAGTAAGATGCATTTTTCTCACTCTGTATTAAAGTGGTCCTGTTTCCAAACATTGCCAGCAAGACTTAATCTGGGCATGGTGGCCATCGTTCTTCCCAGGTGTTTACCCAACCCAGGGCTCTCCAGACCATTTGGACTACAACTCCCATCAGCCCCTGCCACAGTGGCCAATAGTAAGCTATGATGGGAGTTGTAGGCAACATCTGCAGGTGGCCCAAGTTGTGCAGCCCTGGTCCAATCCATGTCTTGGTCTTTGGTAGGCAAACCACATCTGTATGTGCAAGTGGCATGGAGATATTTTAAAGCCATGGTAGTGGCCCTTAGCTGAGGGAGTGAGGCAAGCAACTGACAATCCACCATAACCACTAGCAATCGGGCAGGCAGCAGGTATTAGAGTTCAACGTGTGAAAGGGCTCAACAGGCTGATTTGGAAATATGGCCTCATTGGAGAAGCAGATCTGTGGAGGAACCATCATGTTGATTCAGAGGTGGAGAGGAAAGGAAAGGCTTCTTATAGAAATTTTGATGCCTGACAACAGCATACTGACAGGTTGACAATATCCAGTCCTGATGAAGTGCAATTCATTGGCCCGTTCTAGACAGTTACGGTGAAAGATGGATTGTAGCATCTGCTGAGTAGCAACCTGTCCTGCCTAGGACCATCTTCTCCTATACAGAAGCCGGCTCCTCAGAGTGGGAAATGGTGGCCAAACTCTTGGAGCTGCTGAGGGGGCCCCAGACACCCTCTAGTATACTGGTCAGTATAATAGATGGCCTAGATAGGTTTCTTAGAGAATGTCAACTGCTATGAGGCTAGGTGTCATCTGGTGGACATTCAATACTCACCTTACTACGACTAAACACACCAAAGGCTCCTGAGGAAGCTTAGCACTTCCTGGGTCAGAGGATGGCTCCACTTCTGGATTAGCAAATGGAACCACCTGGTTCCGGTGGAAATGCCTGTGAAGAGGAGGGAAAGAAGTCCTGCATTTGAATTTTCTGGCTGGTGACCAAGGCAGGTGGGAGTTTGGACTCCCTTTGGTCTGATCTAGCAGGGTTCTTCTTGGGCTCACACACAGCCTGGTTTTGAATCCTCTGTCTCTAGAGGATTTTGCTGCTCCATACTGAGGGTCTACAGAGCTCCCATTCCATCTGAACGCATAATCGGAGGATACATTTGGCTGGACTAGAGTTGAGGGAGGGAGCTCCTCCCTCTCTTCCTCCATGTTTGGCTATGAGGGCTGTCCTTCAAGTAAGAAGGAAGCCCACACAGCCAGGAATGGAGACTTCTCAGTTTGGCGGGGGGTGGGGGTGGGAGGGCACATGGGAGGAGAGGTCTTGTGGTAGCAAGCATGAATTATCCCTTTTGCTAAGCAGGGTCCACCCTGCTCAGCATTTGAATGGGAGACTACATATGTGAGCACTGTAAGATATTCCTCTTAGGTTAGGTGCCTGCTCAGTTTAGCCACACACAGCCCTCACTGTTTTTGTTCTACAGCTTCCATAATCCCCAGCCATAGTAGCCAATAGCCAGGGATTATGGGAGTTGTATACCAAGGTCTGCAGGAGGACCGAGGTTAAGCAAGCTTGCCTTAAGGGCTGGGAATGCTCTGGGTAGAGCACTTGCATGCAGAAGCTTCCAGGTGCCCTCCCATCCCTGGCAGCAATAGGGCTAAGAGAGACCCCTGCCTGCAATTTTGGAGAAGCTGCTGTCAGTCTGTGTAGAAACTACTGAGCTAGATGGACCAATGGTCTTACTCGGTATAGGGCAGCTTCCTATGTTCTTTCCTATCTATGTTCCTATGATTAAACCCAGGACAGGCACAGGTGTTTTCATCTATAAGAATTCATTATTTATATTTCTAGAAATCACTCTTCATCAACAACTGATCACATAATTTAAAAAATGGGATATATTTTTCAAACTGTAAATTGAAGACCACAATCTAAAATAAAAATCAAGTGACTTTATACATGAATCCTCCAGTAGAGCTGCCACCAGTAGGACAAAATTAATATTAAAACCTTCCCTGTTCTATCTAGAACCAGGATGGACTCAAAATATAGCCAAAATGCCTTAAACCCTCTTTAAAGAGCATATAGCCTCTACATAGGGAGACAGAATGGACCACATTTCCAGCCAGATCACGTTTAAAACAATCCAAAGCTAGTTTATTTAAATAGATACATAAAGTAGGAATGTTCACAGGCAAACAAAGCAAAGTGGTAAAAATGTACAAGCGAGATCCCTTTTTCCCTATCTGGTGTGAAACAGGAGGGTCTCTAGCTCTTGCTTCTCAAATTGCAGTTCAGAAAACAAAACCTTGCATCATGGTGAAGTTTGCACACTCCCAGGAGCCAAGCAGCCTGGTCTCAACTAACAATGCTAAACTAACACCAAAGTGACATGTTGGAAGCCACAGCCTCAAGAGTTCCTCCCCTCACCTAACTTGAGGTTAACTATTTCCTCTTGGAGACAGGCAAAACAAGAAAAAGCTTAACGTTTCTCCCTCAAGGTAGATTTTACTGGACAACAGGAGCAAGATTCCTGTTCAGAGGACAACAAAAGATTCTGAGGGGTTTGGAAACCAAGTCCCAGGAGGCCAGTGTGGCCAGCTGTGCTTATTCTGCCCGGCTCCCAGGGGCCTCCCTGTTTGCAGTTGCATCTCCAGGCTTGGAGATTGCACTTTGGATATGCTCAGGAGCTTCACAGTAACATGAGTTCTCAGTTTATGGTACATGCAGACAGGCCACTTAGTTGGCAATGGGCTAGTCACCCCTAGATTTGGCTATGAACAAAGCAAATTGGAATGGGGATCAGATGCTCCGCACCTCTCCCTATGCGGGAGTCCCAGCTAAGTAGACATCAGAGCTAACTGTAGCGATTTAACTGGCATCCAACACCATTCTGAATGCAGAGTGAATGATCTTAACTCCCCTCATCCTCTCACAAAAGATAATGGCATTCAAACAACACGCTAACATGTTGGAAGTGAAGGACTATGCACTGTCTTTTGTCTCAATGACACAGGAGGACAGACTAGTGAGTCAGAGGGCTAGAGGGTCAAGACACTGGTCATCCCTTCTCGACTTCTCTGACATTATCCCTTTGATATGTAGATTGCTAATCTTAGGGACTTCCTTCCTTCCAGCCACTTTCTTCCCCTTCTTCTCTTCCCTTCCTTCTACCTTGCAACATGCAAGCTCCTCTCCCCTGCACCATGTGTGCAGAGATGCAGAATCCATCTGCATCCAGCTAGATAGATAGATTAGAGATTCTAACTCCTCACTTTCCTATCTAGAATGGAGTTCTCTAATAAATACAATTTATATTGATTTGAATCTATGAACAGGCTCCAAGTTACTTTACTCTCAGCATACCTAACTAAATTCCGCTGTGTTGTGCCTCTGTGCACTCTGCTATAATGAAAAAGGGTTTCTCTTACCAGAGAGAATTCCCAACATAACAAGCCAATTATGCCAAGCAGGAATAAAGTAGATCAGGCAGTGGAGCAATGGTCCATCCTCCACAAAGAGGATGGATGAGTCTTTGTGTACCTATTGAAATTAGATGTACTTTTTGAAATTATTTAGATTTACTGGAGAGCCTGTCCCGGCACAGAGACTCGTTGGCACACCTGCATACTCTGATTTTCCTCCACAATCAGCCTTGCACACAGAAGTGATCCCCACATTGTTACATCCAGGAAAAGCAATCAGACACAATGCATTCCATTCCACCCTGGCACTTCTAATCAGAAAAGTAGGACAGTAGGAATTTGCCTCCAAGGCATGTTTGGGGATATAAGTAACCCCAGTTCCATGACTCAATGTGCTCCTTTTAGGGGTGTGCACAAAACGATTTTTTGTGATTTGATTTGTACCCGAATCAAAACACCTCCGTTTCTATTTGTGTCCGTATCTGACCCATTCGAATCAGCCCAGATTCTATTCTGATCCAAATTTATCCAAATCCGAATTGATTTGGATCAGAAAAATGGGTCGTGGGGCCAAAAGAGTGGGGTGGGGTGGTAGTGCCTAAAGGGTGGAGGCTACCACCCCAATTTCCAAAAAATTGGGCAAAGGGTTGATTTAATTATTATTGTTTTGAAGTTTATGTGTCTTTAAGATTTTATTTTATTTTTTGCTATTAGCAATAGCAAATGAGAGTGGATTCATGGTTTCTCATTGAAAATCTCATATGCAACCAGAGAATCTACACTCGGAACACTTACAAAACAACAGAACCCAGTACACCATGGGTTATCAAGCCATGGGGGGTGGTTGGCACCCTATGTTCACTATGCCACCACTCTCTCTGGGCCACCCAAGTGCCCCACATGTGCAATTATGGGGCTACTGAAACCTCCATTCATCACTATGGGGGAAAAATCTTAAAGACGCATAAACTTCACTTCAAAAATCAAATAATATTGAGCCCGTTGCCCAATCACTCTGAAACCTAGGTGGTAGCAGGCACTCATTGGGGCACTACCACCCAACCCACTCTTTCCCCCCCCCAAAAAATAGCATCAACATCACACATCTACAACATCCGCAGAGCTTTGCAAAGAACAAGTTTTGGTCACGCACATTCACATCCCCCCAAAAATGAAATTTATCCACACACAAGAGTGTAAAACAACAACAAACAACAAACACCACACATAACTTTTAAAATTCAATTGCTGCAATTGAATTTAGGTTCAATTCCCCGCCGCGCTCCCGCCGCCCCAGACCCCCTGCCGCCCCAGACCCCTAGCCGCACTCCCGCCGCCCCAGACCCCCCGCCGCGCTCCTGCCGCCCCAGACCCCACGCTCCCCCCACCGCGCTCCCCCCCGCCCCAGACCCCGCGCCGTGCTCCCCCCGCCCCAGACCCCGCGCCGCGCTCCCCCCCTCGCCCCAAGACCCCGCGCCGCGCTCCCCCCCGCCCCAGACCCCGCGCCGCGCTCCCCCCTCGCCCCAAGACCCCGCGCCGCGCTCCCCCCTCGCCCCAAGACCCCGCGCCGCGCTCCCCCCCTCGCCCCAAGACCCCGCGCCGCGCTCCCCCCTCGCCCCAAGACCCCGTGCCGCGCTGCCCCCTCGCCCCAAGACCCCGTGCCGCGCTGCCCCCTCGCCCCAAGACCCCGCGCCGCGCTGCCCCCTCGCCCCAAGACCCCGCGCCGCGCTGCCCCCTCGCCCCGCGCTGCCCCCCTCGCCCCAAGACCCCGCGCCGCGCTCCCCCCTCGCCCCAAGACCCCGCGCCGCGCTCCCCCCTCGCCCCAAGACCCCGCGCCGCGCTCCCCCATCGCCCCAAGACCCCGCGCCGCGCTCCCCCCTCGCCCCAAGACCCCGCGCCGCGCTCCCCCCCTCGCCCCAAGACCCCGCGCCGCGCTCCCCCCTCGCCCCAAGACCCCGCGCCGCGCTCCCCCCCTCGCCCCAAGACCCCGCGCCGCGCTCCCCCCCGCCCCAAGACCCCGCGCCGCGCTCCCCCCCGCCCCAAGACCCCGCGCCGCGCTCCCCCCCTCGCCCCAAGACCCCGCGCCGCGCTCCCCCCCTCGCCCCAAGACCCCGCGCCGCGCTCCCCCCACCCCAGACCCTGATTGGCTGGGGAGGCTACCACCCGTCCCCAATTTCAGAGTAGAGGGCTGAATTTTGGTGAATTTCTGAGGTTTTTCTTCATAAGGTGTGCTAGATTGATTGATTCATTCATCATATTCATAGTAAGTGAGAGTGTGAAAAAGTGAGAGTGGGGTCAAGAGTTGTTTAATTGAAAAAAAAATCTCTTTTTCTATCATAGAATGAGAATTCACACCTCAGAAGTTTTTTTATTTTCTGAGGTGTGAATTCTCATTCTATGATAGCAAAAGAGATTTTTTTTCCAATTAAACAACTCTTGACCCCACTCTCACTTTTTCACACTCTCACTCACAACCCACTCCACTCTTTTGGGGCAGATCCACTTTCTGCCCCCAATCTGCCCCAAAGACACCAAAACTTCAAAAATTCCCAAAATATCAGCTCTCTGCCCAATCCCCCTGAAATTGGGGTGGTAGCCTCCACCCATTAGGCACTACCACCCCACCCCATGCTTTTGGGGCAGATGCACTTTCTGCCCCCAAACATCCCCAAAGACACACAAAATTCAAAAATTCCCAAAAACTCAGCCCTTTGTCCAATCCCCCTGAAATTGGGGTGGTAACCGCCCCCCCATTGGGCACTACTACCCCACCCCACTAGTCTGCCCCAGGCCCCACTTTCTGCCCCAATCTGCCCCAAAGACACAAAAACTTCAGAAATTCCCCCAAAATCAGTCCTTTGTCCAATCCCCCTGAAATTGGGGTGGTGGCCTGCACCCATTAGGCACTACCACCCCACCCCACTCTTTTTGCCCAGATCCCATGCTATGCCCCTGAACTGCCCCAAAGTCACTAAAACTTCAGAAATTCCCCCAAAATCAGTCCTTTGCCCAATCCTCCTGAAATTGGGGTGGTAGCTTCCACCCATTGGGCACTACCACCCCACCCCAATATTTTGCCCTGGGCAACTTTTCCCCCCGAATCAGTTCAGATTCGTATTTGGATTAAATCCAAATCCGAACCGAATCAAGGGTGATTCCGGTGGCCCAGATTCGGGCACAAAACAGAACAGGGGTGATTTGGTTCAGGTCCAGAACCAAATCACCAAAAATCTGAATTGCACACCCCTACTCTTAAGATCAGCTTTTCTAACCTATTCTTTAATGTAATCTAAATAAAATATTAACCTGTTTTCTGGGGTGTTCATGTTTCACTTTCTGGGAATTGGGCCCAGTTACCAATAGTATGCATGTTTACTCAGAAGGAAGTCTCATTATATTTAAAGGAGCTCCGGAACATGTGCACAGGATTGCAGCCAGCCAAGTCATTGAAGGGGAACAACTGGGTGGGAATTCAGACACCACTTAGCTGACAACCAGCAATCATGTCAAGAGAAACATGAGACACTCCCAACTGCATTAAACATTGGATGCATTAGCACATGATGGGGAACCATGTGTTGAATAGAACCATGGATCAATTACCCCCTCCCCCCTCCCGCTCAGAGGCGGATCTAGGGAAAATAGCGCCTAGGGCAAGCACTGAAATTGTGCCCCCTGTCCAAACATCTGACACCCATCTTTCAGATAACTTCACCATAATATCAGCTGAAAAATACAAGTCAAGCTCGTTAATCTTTTAATATTTCAAAAACTATTTAGCAGTGGATGTAGCCAGACCAAAAAGGGCTGGAAAACTACAAATTTAAGTATGCTGGGGCTCATGAAATACACAAATACTATGTGGAGGTGTACTTGAAAAACTGAACAGAAGTGCCTATCTAATTCTTTACTATGCATTGTAGCATCACTATTACATAAGTTTTAAAATTAAATGGAGAATTGGACTTTTCCCAGATACTCTGGAAAATAATTAAAGGATATGCAGAGTAAACTGTGTCACTGCTTGGAATATATTCTAGTCTTTCAGAAAGACAGTTAAAATGAGAGAAAGAGATCAAGAAATTCCCATTGGGTGTTAATACTAAGGATTTTACATGGATTCAAAGACAAACTCACCATTAAGAGCCATATTATTAAGACATCACATTTAACTCGCTTATCACAAGAAGCAAAAAAATATAAAATGAATACAATCCTAGCTCATAAGCTTCAGCTCAGTATTCACAAGCCGTGATTCTCTGTACATAGTGTCAATCTGAATATGTGTACAGTGTCTTATATTATATTAATTTGTTTTAATTTTTTTAACCTGTAGCCCCTTCAGGGGGCTTCCTAAAGACTGTTGGGGGGGGGAGTCTGCAAAGGTTCCCCCTCCCCCACTGGACTCTAGGGCCTCACAGGGACCATTTGAGCATGTGTGCTGGCCATTTTTTAAAATAATCTTTAAAAAAAAAAAAAAGGCCGCAGAAAACAAAATGGCCACCGTGCATGCTCAAATGGCCTCTGCTAGGCCTGGCATGACCTAGGGCCTCACAGAGGCCTTTTGACCATGCACAGTGGCCATTTTGTTTTCAGCAGCCTTTTAAATTTTTTTTTAAATTTTACAAAATGGCTTCCCCCTTCAAGTGGTGCCCCGGGGCACATGCCCTGCCTGCCCAACCCTAGATATGCCCCTGTTCCCGCTGTCCGCATTCAAACAACAGGGAGAGCATCATCTATGCAGTAGGTGAGACTGCAGAGAAGAGAGGAAACTGACTGTACCGGCTTCCTCCTTCCATAAAGAACTCTGGTTCTAGGGGATGCAGCCTGTGGTTCCAAATTCAGACAACACACAGGCTGTGTCCAATTTTGGGTTGTGGTGATGACACACTACAACCTGAGGGTTCAGATTGGAATTCCAAATCTGAACCTGCAATTTCGTCACCATGCCAAACCGTTTGGGGCGTAACGCCCACAGAAACTCTGGCCTATTCAACTGCGGTTCCGCATTAAGTATGAGTGTGTCTATTGTTTCATGGGAACCTCAAAAGAACTTAGAACTGGGGGGAGGAATGCTGTAAAAGTTTGGTATACTGGAAGTACACATCAAAAGAATAATTCTTTTAATGGTAGTCATATTTGGGTGCTTGAGGAAGGGGGAGGTACAGACAACCAATGAACAATGTGTTGGAAGTTAAGGACCTTGCGCTGTCTCTTGTCTTGTCTCAGCCAGTGGAGGACAGACTAGTGAGTCAGAGGGCTAGAAGGTCAAGACATTGGTCATCCATTCTCTACTGCTCTGACACTATCCCTTTTGAAATGTAAATTGGTACTCTTAGGGATTAACTTCTTCCCTCTCTTCTCTTCCTGTTCCTTCTACCTTGCAACATGGCAAGCTCCTCTCCCTGCACCATGTGTGCAGAGAAGATGCAGAATCCATCTGCATCCAGCTAGATAGATAGATTAGAGATCCTAACTCCTCACTTTCCTATCTAGAATGGAGTTCCTTAATAAATGCCATATATATTGATTTTAAACTATGAATTGGCTCCAAGTTACTTTACTCTCAGCATACACGCATGCCTAAGTAAATTCCACTGTGTTGTGCCTCTGTGCACTCTGCTATAATGAAAAAGGGATTCTCTTTCCACAGAGAATTCCCAACACAATGCTCAAAGCCTTAAGTCAGATGGAAAACAGTGCTTTGAATGGGGGAAAAAGAAACCCCTGAGAACTGTTCTCAGTGGATGCTCCATTTCTTGTCTGTATGCAGGTCAACCCAGAAAACCACAGAAGTGCAAAAAACTAACATGTCTGGAAGAGCCTTAACACTCAACACTTGTAGTAGAAACAGCCTCACATGTTGAAATATAATCTGAAAGCTGCAAAACAACTTGAATACACAGAAAAACAGGAAGAGTATTGCTCAATAGGGAAGAGCAAATTGGAATAAACACCATTGGCTGTTCTGATTTCATTTTCCAACCAGGGTTCCCACCTGCCTAAGCCGCCTTCTTGCTTAGAACAACAATTTCCAGAAAGCATTGCAAACCTAATAGAAATGGCAAACAGCTGGTTCCCTTTGTGGAGGATGGAAGCACTTAAGTCATTGCCTGTGGTTTTGAATAAATGCCCCATCTACTGCTTTGGAATAGCTGCTTGATGATTTTATCCTTCCAAGGGCTGGACCCTTTCCTGGTTCTATGGGAAGTTGGGTAAGTGAAAAGCTGTAGCTTCTTCTTCCAAGAGGAAAGACGTGAAGAAACAAGGGAATTCTTGCCTGGAGGAGGAGAAATAGTGAGAGGTAGCTAGAGAGTTCAATTCCCTCAGTGGTATGGCAAGAGGTGTCAGAGCTTGGTACCGTTTCCATACAAAGTCGAGAGCCAGCGTGGTATAGTGGTTAGAGTGCTGGACTAGGACCGGGGAGACCAGAGTTCAAATCTCCATTCAGCCATGATACTAGCTGGGTGGCTCTGGGCCAGGGGTGGAGCCACCATTGGGCCAACCGGTTCAAAGAACCCGGGCTGCTGACCAATCAGGGGCCGCGAGAGCGGCCCCAACATGCCCCCCGTGTCTGACATCAGATGCAGATGCAGTGAAGCTAGTTTAGCTCCCGAGCGGGGTTTGCGTGGGCCCCCTTCGGGAGCGACACAAAGGCTGGCGCTATGTTCCTGCAAAGGGAAGAGCCACTCCTGGGCTGCGCTGCAAAAGCAGCACCAGCCTTCGTTTAACTGCCGAAGGGGTCATGCGGCCCCTTCGGCAGTTAAAGGGCAACTCTCCCCTCTCTGGGTTGAACAGAGCCTCACGGCTCAGTTCAGCCAGACCATGCCCCTGCATCTGAAATCAGATTTGGGGGCGTGGCTAGCCCCAGCGTCTGACATCAGACGCGAAGCCGGGGTCAGCAGGGCCTGTGGCCACTGGCGGTCCTGCTCCGCTACTGCTCTGGGCGAGGCACTTCTCTCTCACCCTAACCTACATCACAGGGTTGTTGTGAGGAGAAACCTAATTATGTAATACACTGCTCTAGGCTCCTTGGACGAAGAGCAGGATATAAAATGTAATAAATAAATAAACAAAGTCCTATGAGTTGGGGTGTCCTTGTGGCTGCCCCTTCTAAGGACAGGCTTTGTGGAAGCAGCATCTTGCTGGCCCAAAACAGAGAGAAAAAGGTTTGATTATTTATTCCTTACACTTCTGTCTGATCTTGGAACTCCAAGCAGCCTATACAGGATTCTTTGAGAATCTCACCAAATATGAGGCTAGGAGTCATCTGGTAGGCATTAAATACTACTTATTAAATACACATTTAGACAACAGTGTGTTACCAAAGGCTACTAAGGAAAATTGTCCATCAGAAAATATTACTGGATAAAGTAATATAAATAGTTGTGATTGGTTTTAATGTTGTAACCTGGTTTTCGGGTTTTTTTAATTTAATTGCTGTTTTATGATGTTTTAATTGTTAACTGATTTTAATGGTTTTGTTAATTGTAAACTGCCCTAAGCCATTTTGGAAGGGCGGTATAAAAATCAAATAAATAAATAAATAAATAAAAATAATTAAAATGAAGTGTTCAGCCCTGCACTGAAGGTATCTGGGTCTCTAGGCAATTCATTGGAAGACTATGACCCATGCCTCCGCCCTAATGAGGTGCTTGTAGGAACAGAAGCCCCATAATGGATATAATTAATTTTGTATGTATTATTCAACTCCACACCTTCCTGGTCCTGCCTCTGATGTTGGTACCAGAACTGATGTTTTGCAGAGTTTTCCTCATTATGTCTTTGCACTGGGTTGCCTGCCCCTACTCTGCCTTCCACAGATTCAAATACATGATTATACTTTGCATATATGTAACATTTCTTCATTGTTTCTAAACATGATTTGTCGTTCCCATATTGGAGGTCAATTCCTTACCTATGTTTGTTCTCTTCTATTCCAATTTCCACAGGAAGAACCTCAGCACACCAGTGTGGACCTCTCTCACTTATCCTTGAGCTGCCTATAGTCTGAAGCTATATTTGGGAGGTGGCGCATGGAGAACCAAAACCCAACAGGCCCCCCAACAGGGGAGGAAACAGAAGATGGCCCTCATGACTTCCAGGGGACTGCACTCCTCAGTGATCGTACAGCACTCTTGGCTACTTCCAAACAAGGCAGTAAAGCACACCAATCTAAAAAAGAAAGGGATGTGAGGTACCTCACAAGACAACAAACACTTTGTGGAGCACAGAAAACATATAGATGCTCAGTGTGTGGCAAAACCTTCAGGAGCTGCTCACACCTTAGTAGACACAAACTAATTCACACAGGAGTCAAACTATATGTGTGTTCTGTGTGTGGAAAGACCTTCAGATATCTCCAAACCCTTACTCAACATGAAAGAACGCACACAGGAGTGAAACCATATACATGCGAGCAGTGTGGAAAGAGCTTTTTTCTTATCCGATACCTTGTTATCCATTCAAGAACCCACACAGGGGAAAGGCCATACACATGTGAGCAGTGTGGAAAGAGCTTCATTCATAACACTGATTTTACTAGACATCAAAGAACCCACACAGGGGAGAAACCATATATGTGTTTACACTGTGGAAAAAGCTTTGCTCAGAAACAGAATCTTGCTAGACATCAAAGAACCCACACAGGGGAGAAACCATATACTTGTCCGCACTGTGGAAAAAGCTTCACTCGGAAACATCATCTTGCAAGACATCAAAAAACCCACAAAGTGAAGAAACCATAATCCTGCTTGGAGGGTGGAGAGACACACCAACTGTTCATACACATGAAGGAAACCATCAGAGAGACATTGTCCAAATACCTGCACTGCAGTGAGTGCATTGGTGATGATATGAACCTTTTAAAAAATTTTACTGTTAATATTTATGTTTTAACAGAAATGTAAACAATTGAGACAATTGGAGTGTGGAAACAACCGCAGTCTCATCACATAATTCATTTCACATCAAGGATTCCACACAGGGGTTAGGCACTGTGGAAAAAGCTACACTCGGAAACAGCATCTTGCAAAACATCCGAGAACCCATGAAGTGAAGAAACCATAGACATGTTTGGAGGGTGGAGGGAGTTTCTGTCACTAATCAAGCCTTCATGAACATGAAAGAAGACACAGAAGAGAGACATTGGACAAATGTTCATACTCCAGAAAGAGCTTTGCTGATAAAACAAGCCTTAATGAACGCAAGATGATGTACAGAGAAGAGGAAACCCCTTGACTACTTGGGCTGCAGAAAGAGTCTCAGTGTCACAACACCTGCTGCTTTCCCCTTCAAGAAGTCCACACAGGTAAAATTCCAGTTGGTTTGTCTTATATGGTCAGGTTGGGGCATTCTTTGAGTGTCCTATATTTCTGAGCCTTGGAAGCTTCAGGGTCTGGAGCACTTTTAAGGGGTTGCTCAGTGAGGAACTCCATGGACTTTTATCATGTTTGGTGGTTTTAATTGTGTCTTTTAGTGCGCTGGGTTCAGTGTTTCCAAATGCTTTGATTAAAGGTGGGTTGGGGGGATGTGATAAGTGAAGCTTTTTCCATTGGTGGAGTAATTGCAGCTACAATTTTCTGGGAGATCTGAGATTTCTACCAATAGAGAAGACCCATTAATAAGATTGCATTGAAGGCTGTTCTGTCAATTGAATAGGCCAATTGTCAAACTATACCAGATATTACATCTGATCATATCCCCAGTTCTGAATTCACAAGGAAGAAAAGAAAAGTAGAAAACATTTTCTCCTCCAGCATTCAGCTGCATTCGAACAGATATATTTGCTGCTTCCTACATTTTTAAAATATATGTATATCAATATTTGAATGTATTTGCTATACTTATAAATAAAGTTGGTTGTGTATTTTCTCATTATGTAGTCAGGTGGTCTATGTAACAATCCTGTTTCTAGCCAATGCTAGTTGCTTGCTAATTGAGCAAAGAGGTGCCTTTTAAAAAGTGGTGATTCACTTTATTGAGCAGGGGGAGAGCAACTGGCCCTATCCATCCCCAGCACAGCATCCCTCCAGTAGTGGTGTGCACTGAACCGGACGGGGGAGGGTGCTCTTACCTCTCCCGCCATGTTCCCCCCACTGGCGGCGCTGTCATTTGAAATGGTCTGGTGGGGTGGCAGTGTACCCAGTGTACACCCTGTCACCTCCTCGGACCGGAAGTGCCTGGTGCACATGTGCATATGCTGCCACCCCATCAGACCATTTCAAATGACAGTGCTGCCAGTGGGAGAAACACAGCAGGAGGGATAAGAGCACCCTCCCTCATCCTTAAAGATATTCTCCCCACCACCACCTTCGAACTGGCCAAACCACGGGAGATTCGAACTGGTTTGGGGGCCCATAAAAGGGCCTCCGTACCGGTTCATGCACATCTCTACCCTCCAGTAGCTGTTGCTGGTGTCTATCCTATATTTCTTTTTAGGCTGTAAGCCCTTTGGGGACAGGGAGCCATCTTATTTTATATAAATCACTTTAGGAACTTTTGTCAAAAAGCGGTATATAAATATTTGTGGTTGTCTTAGTAGTAACTGCTGCCAGGAAATCCATAAACAGGGTATGATGACAATAGCTCATCCCTGTTTTTTCACAAGAGCTGCACAACTTTGGATCTCCAGGTGGTTTTGGACTACAGCTCCCATCATCCCCTGTCACAGTGGCCAATACTCGGGTATGAAGGGAGTAATAGGCAACAGCTGCAGGAGGGCCAAAGTTGTTCAGCCCCGGCCCCAGCCCATACCTGGTATCTGGTAGGGAGACCCTCTCTGTACATGCAGGTGAGTGTGTAATGGTGGCTCAGACTTTTGGAGCTATGGGGGGGGGCAGGGAGACAAGACAACCTCCATTAATACCGCGCAGTCCTCCTCCTTCCTCTTCATGGATGTGTAGTATTTGACCAGTGCAAAGGGAGGGGCCTGGGACTGGGGTGGGGCAGCTGGCTTTATTTAACTTCCAAAAATTCAAATTTGCAGCAGTAGAACTACCTCATCCGACTCCCTTCTGGCTTTCCGATTGCGCTGCGCTATCCAGGAAGCTAGAAGCGGGAGGGAAGCTCAATAGCATTGTGCATTGGGAAGCCAAAGGAGAGGTTCCTCCACAGAGCCGGAGAAGCTGGGAGCTGAAATGATGCTGGCTGCTGTTCCACCTCCGGTGCTCCCGTGAAAATGAGGCTCTCTCGAGTAAGAGGTCAAACCTTCCAGGAACCATTTATCCTAATCAACACCCCTTGATTAGGATAAATGGCCTGAAACCCATCCATGGTGGCGGGGTCGCCCTTCTTAGCATATGCAAGCTCTGTTGCAGGAATTAGTGAAGAAAAAATGTGCCTCTGAGCATATGCAAAGTTCAAGCCTGGAGGAATGTCCTCATGCATCTTCCTCTCAAGACTTGAAGAGGGAGTTCCGGAGGTCTCTAAAGAAACCTACTAACCCCTCCCCCCACACTGGTGGAAGAGAGAGACAGGTTTTCGCCATGTATTTTGGGCTGTTTGACAATCACTGCCTAGTTACAATGGCAACCAGGTGCCGAAGACATTTCCAAGGACAGGTAATGGCCCCAAAAGGAAGCAGCAGGCATGATGGAGTGATGTGTAGCCTATGGGGTGGGGGGTATCCAGAGAGGCCCCATGGCCATTTCGAGCCCCACCCCACCCCGAACCTTGGAGGCCATGGACCAGCACCTCTGGCTGTGCACACCCACTGATCCTAGTTAATCTAGGTTCCAGGGCCAGAAACATTGTTGTGTGAATGTTGCCTATGTAGTGGGTGAAACATTGGGGGGTTGGATCCACCTACCCAACTTCCATACTTTGGCACATCTTTGTCACTGCCTTTTTGCAGTACTGACGATGAAACATACAATCTCTGCCCCACTCCTGTATTTTTTAAAATAAAAGCCTGCTCCCATTACTGGTCTCCTTAATGAGAGGTAAGCCTGACTCACCTCCAGTCGGACTGCTAACGAGGCTGCATGCTTCCCGACAGGGGAGACCGAGGAGGAGTACTTTAAGGGGGTTTTGAGGCTTCACAACCCCCCACACACCACCCTGGATTAAAGGGTTTGGATCTAGATTGCCCACAGATTCCCCCTGAGCTGGTTCCTTAATTTGGAACTGTGTTGAAGAGCGCAGTTCTGATTTAAGTTGAGCGGTGGGGGCTGGGATACATCAAGCTGCACTCCTCCATTGGTAATCCTTTCCACTGAAGCCAGTTGGCATCTAATCTCTATGGTTTGGATTTAAGTAATTACTTAAAGTTCAAGAAGCTCACCTCTCAGCATGATTAAGGATAACTTGCTGGAATTTCGCCTGCTTTTGTTGGAAGGACTTCACAGAACTCAATCCATTGCTGTAAGTTTTCTAACTATAAATCCAGGATGGAAATTCAATCTTCTTACTAAATGCTGGAATTAAAAAACTAAGCTGATGTCTAAAAGTTTTAAAACTTTTTAAAAAGTATATTAGTGGGAACTATTATTATTCTTTTTCACTTCTGTTTGAGAGAGTTTATGGAAGAAGCGTTTTGCTGTTTGCTATTGAATATGGCCATCATGAAGTCAGCCAATTAAAGGAAGAAGGTGTTCCTCTCTACCGTTGGAAATTTTAACTGACAGTGATAAGATATAAGAGTTGTGGTGTGGAGCTGACTCTATTTGGAAAATAACCACAGGCTTTTACTTTCTCTCTCGAGACCAAGGACATTGAACCCTGCTGTGAGGCTGCTGGAAAGTGTTCTATTTCCCCCCCCCTTTTCTCTACTACGAAGAGAGAGAGAGAGAAAAGGGACAATGCAAAGAAAACAACAACAGAGTGAGATACAAACCCACTTACAACCTAGGAGACTTTCTGCTCCAAATCCAGGTCTGGGTGAAGGAAAAATGTCTACAGATTTAGATGAGACATTATTAGCCATGAAACAACTACTCAAAACTAATACCACCACCCTTCAACAAGTTAGTCAAGATATCCAACAAGTTAGGCAAGATACACAAACACTAAACAATAGAACATCAAATACCGAGGAAACAGTTAAGAAATTAGCACAAGACAACAAAGAATTTAAAACAAGGGTTGATACTCTGGAGCACAATGTGGGGTCATTAAGAGATGACAGGGAAAAACTATTAGATCAAATGGCACTGCTGGAACTCAGACAAAAAGAGAGATTTTTAAGGTTTAGAGGTATTCCAGAAAAAGCTGGTCAGGATATTAAAAAATTGCTTGGGGAGGAGCTTGCATCACTTTTGGGAATTTCAGGTGAAGAGATGGATGCGCAGATTGATATAGCTTTTCGTTTAAATTCGGAATTTGCCACAAGAAAAAAATTAGCAAGGGATTGTTTGGTAAAATTCAGTTCAAAATCAATCACTGAGCAGATTTTTCAAGCCCATTTTGTCAAAGCCCTCATTATTGACAGATAAATTTTTTGAAAAAAATACCATCCAGAATTTTAAGGAAACGTAAGGATTACAAATTTGACAGATGCTTTGAATGCCAATGGAATACGTTTCAGGTGGGAAATACCTGAGGGAGTCTCCTTTTTTTACAAGGGCAAGAAGAACAGATTCACAGAGCTCCTCAAAGCGCAAGAATTTTAGCGAAAATCCAAAAAAAAAAAAATCTTCCGAGCAACCAGCTCCCTCAACACATAATTCTAGTTAGTTTAGATGGATTACAAAATGCAAGATTACAAGATACTTTCTTGGAACATTAATGGGTTAAATACTAAAACAAAAAGGAATAGAGTTTTTACTTTCTTAAGAAACAAAATTTGGACATTGTGTGTTTACAGGAGACACACATTAGAAAACAAGATAGAAAATTTCTGATCAACAATGCTTTAGGACAAGAATTTGTTTCCTCAGATAAGAAAAAAAAAGAGGGGTAGTATTTTATGTTAAACAACAATTCGAACCCAAGTTGATTTTTAAAGATGAAGAAGGAAGGCTACTAGCCTTGGAAATTTTAATTTCTGGAATTAAATGATGATAATTGGGATTTATGCACCTAACGAAAAGAAAGTTGAATTTTATAATTATTTGGACCAGAAGATGGCTGAGTTATCGAATGTTAACTTGATTATACTGGGAGACTTTAATGGTGTTGTCTCTACAGCTTTGGATAGAAAATCTGATATATCTGAAAGGAACCTGCAAGGCAAGCTCCCTAAAGCATTTTTTGATTTAGCAGAACATATGGATCTTTACGATTTGTGGAGAATTAAAAATTTAAATGCAAAAGAATATACCTACTTCTCTGAAAGATATCAATCTCACTCAAGGATAGATATGGTTTGGACATCAAAATCTATTACGCCATGTATAAAAAGAATGGATATTTTACCCTGGACTTTTTCAGATCATAATCCAATTTGTTTTACATGGAAGAAGAAAGGAATGGTTTCATTTCATTGGAGACTGAATGAGTATCTGCTGAAAAAATCAGATGTTGTGGAGAAAGCTAAAAAGAAGCTAAAGGACTATTTTGAACTGAATTTAAATCAAGGAATGGACAATAAAACAATCTGGGATGCAGGTAAAGCGGTCATGAGAGGTTTCTTTATACAGCAAAATGCATACTTTAAAAAGCAAAGAGGATTGAAAAAAAGAGACATTACTGATGCAGATTTCTAAAACGGAAAGAGGATTATTATGGGCTAAATATAAGAAGACAATTACTCAAGCTATCAAAATGCTCCAACCACAACTGTCTATGTTAGTAGCGGATGAAGTTGAACGGAACTTAAAATATGTCAAGCAAAGGTCATTTGAGTTCGCAAATAAACCAGGCAAGTTGTTGGCTTGGAAAATTAGATCTGAGAAAAAAAATAATTACATATCCAAAATACTTACAAAAAATTGGCTTTCTTATGATGGTAAGGAAATAAGAGGAGAATTTTTTAAATACTATTCAGAACTATATAAAGGAAATAGTAGAAGATGTAAAAATTGAGCAATATCTTAAGACCAAAAATATTCCAAAACCTTCTAAGGAACACATAGAAATTATGAATGCTCCGATAACAATAATGGAAGTAACTGAAGCAATAAATCAAAGCAAGGCCAATGAGGCGCCAGGACCTGATGGGCTATCAGCTTTGTACTACAAATCATTTAAAGATCAAATTTTACAGCCTTTGCAATGGACTATGAATATGTATATGTATGTATAAAATTGTTTCTAACAAATGTTGGAAATGTGGACACTCTGAAGGAACCTTTTTTCATATGTGGTGCACTTGTAGGAAGGCTAAGGCCTTTTGGGACATGATATATAATGAGTTAAAGAAAATATTTAAAATGACATTTCCTAAGAAGCCAGAATCCTTCCTGCTGGGAATAACGTAAGGAGTGTTTTCTACAACTAATTTAACATTCTTTATGTACGCTACCACGGCAGCCAGAATAATATATGCGCAGAAATGGAAGAGCAATGAACTCCCCTCAAAAGAAGATTGGCTGATAAAAATTTTGGAATATGTGGAGATGGCAAAACTTACAGTACTGATAAGAGACCAAAATTTAGAATGCTTTAAAGAAGATTGGAAACGATTCTTATATTAAAGAACTATTTTCCTAATATTGATTTTCCAACAGGGTTTCAAATCTAGTAATATTAGCAGGTTGGGTAGATCAAAATCGTGTTTGTAAGGTTTAGATCTATGTTTTGAATTATTATTATAGCAAGGGTTAATTCTATAGTTGGTGATTCACAAGGAGGTGTGAGCAGGAAGTCCATATTTGTTCAATATGTTGTGAATGTTAAGATATTGTCAAAATTTATTAAAAAAATAATTTTAAAAAAAAGAGAGAGAGGTAAGCCTGACTACTGTTAACGAGACGTCCTCTGAAAAAGGGGAAACCATGAGTTGTGGAGGGAATAAGGTTGTGCATTAGGTCAGGTGGGCTATTTAAAAATGGTCACCATCTGCAAACCTGCAAACAAAGCTCTTTAAATGGTAAAAAGCCAAAGCTCAAAACTTTAGAGGGTGCCTTCATGGAAACCACTGGAGCTGCTTCTCTGAAACTCAGCAGGCCTCAGAAGCTTCTTCCATGCATCATATCCTGCAAGGGAAAGGGTGAGGTGACCCTAAAATCCGAAGTGTTTTCATAAAAGCCCCACATTTATCTTCCTGCAGTCTTGGCAGGAAGACTTGGCAGGAAAACCATTTATCCTAATCAACACCCCTTGCCCCCTGCTGCCTGAAACCCATCCATGGTGGCAGGGTAGCCCTTCTTGGCATATGCAAGCTCTGTTGCAGGAATTGGTGAAGAAAAATGTGCCTCTGAGCATATGCAAAGTTCAAGCCTGGAGAAATTTCTACAATGCGCGGTGCGCCGGTGCAGTTGAAAGATATAGTCACAAGTCCGTGGCGTCCTCCCCTGCTCGGCTCATCCCCTGGCAGCCACCCCTCAGCTGCACTGTAGCTGAATTTTTTAAAAACAACTGGAAGTTCAGTGCAGCAGGGGTGGGAGTGGAGGCCCCTCGGCCATTTGGAGGCCCCCCCCCCATGGACCAGGGCACCAAGGTCCGGGGTTTAGAGCACCTCTGGCTGGGCATACCCTCTGATCCTAGTTAATCTAGGTTCCATGGCCAGAAACATTATTGTGTTGTTGCTGCCTACGTAGCAGCATTGCTACATAAGCAGTGGGTGAAACATAGTAGGTGAAACAGGCATGGAGGCCCCATGGCCATTTGGAGCCCCACCCCACCCCATCCCGCACCTTGGAGGCCATGGACCAGCGCTTCTGGCTGGGCACACCCACTGATCCTAGTTAATCTAGGTTCCAGGGCCAGAAACATGGTTGTGTGAATGTTGCCTATGTAGTGGGTGAAACATTGGGGGGTTGGATCCACCTACCCAACTTCCATACTTTGGCACATCTTTGTCACTGCCTTTTTGCAGTACTGACGATGAAACATACAATCTCTGCCCCACTCCTGCATTTTTTAAAATAAAAGCCTGCTCCCATTACTGGTCTCCTTAATGAGAGGTAAGCCTGACTACTGTTAACGAGACGTCCTCTGAAGAAGGGGGAAACCATAGTTGTGGGGGAAATAAGGTTGTGCATTCAGTCAGGTGGGCTATTAAAAAATGGCCACTATCTGCAAACCTTCAAACACAGCTCTTTAAATGGTAAAAAAAGTCAAACTTCAAAACCTTAGAGTGTGCCTGCATGGCAATCACTAGAACTATTACTCTGAAACTCGGCAGGCTTCAGGCCCCAAAGGTTTCCTCCATGAATCATATTTTGCAAGGGAAAGGGTGAAGTGACTCTAAAATTTGAAGTGTTTTCATAAAAGCCTCATATTTATCTTCCTGCAGTCTTGGCTCTGTGGTCACCAGGAGTCGACACTGACTCAACAGCACACTTTACTTTAGTCTGGGTGACATCATGCCCTGCAAAGAAACTAACATATCTGCAACTTTTCTCCAGCTCTGAGGTGGGGAAAATGTTGATGAAAAGCAATCTGAACTTATGGGCTATATTTACAGGAACTCTAACACCTATCTGCCTGAAAGCTGGTACTCTAATGGACACAGAAGGAGATACCTAACCTGGATTTTTCATCCCACCCTGTGAAGAAATAGAAAATGCAGCCATTTTGATGGGTTTTTCTTTCTTTTTCAATTTAGGATCATTTTAGCCAAGAATTGCTGTTATCACCTTTTTTGATCCAGTACCAAAACATTGTACCAAATTTGGTTCAAATCAGTTAGATGGTCCACACAAGTTAGCCCTCTTGCACCTCAAACATTCATGCACCACCATCTTGAATCAGGGTGGATGACATCATCACAAACGACACCATTGTGGTTGTATCCTATGTGTCCCTACAGCTGTACCCGATTTGGTTCATATTGGTCCAAGCATTGCAATGTTGATGGTGGGGATGCACACGGAATGTTGGGTGATCTCATAAGCCGATTGGAAAGTAGGCTAATAAAAATGTTAACTCGATTTCTGAAGTGTGTGTGTTTTCTCATGTTTACTCAGAAGTAAGTCTCATTTTCTTCAATTATATACATGCCCAAGATTGCAGCCAACTCATTAATGGGGAACAATTGGGGGGCAATTCAGGAAGCGCTTAGCCGACAATTAGCAATCACGTCAATAGAAACAAGAGACACTTCCAACTGCATTGAACATTGGCAGCATTCGCACGCCATGTGGAACTGCGGATCCAGTGGGCCTGTGGTTCTGCTCCCCACTCCCGCTGCTCTGCTGTCTGCATTTGAACAACAGGGAGAGAGTCCTCTCAGCAATCAGTAAGACTGCAGAGAAGAGGGGGAGATGACTGTGCAAGCTTCCTTCTTCCATGAAGGACAGCCCACAGAGCCAATCACAGCTGGAGTTGAGGGAGGAGCGATGAAACTCACTACAACCTGAGGGTTGAGATTGGAATTGAAAGACTGAACCCTCAGTTTCTTCACCACAGCAAACTGTATTTCCCTGTGTTCAGATGTAACACCCATGAAACAAAGTGAGAATAGAGATTGTGGATCCTGATTGTCTATATATTTACATCCTGGATTAAAATGAATAAAATTGAAAATATAGAATATATCGGTTGGGAGGGGGCCTTTTAGTTCACCAGTATATTCTTACTGAGAACCTTACATATAGCCATGCCTCTGAGCTTCCCTGCAACTCTGGTTAAGGAATTTTTTACGTTAAGTCATTTTGTTTTATGTTCTTTTTGTTTTATGTTCAACCTTGAGCCCCTGGTGGCGCAGTGGTAAAACTGCCGCCCTGTAACCAGAAGGTTACAAGTTCGATCCTGACCAGGGGCTCAAGGTTGACTCAGCCTTCCATCCTTCCAAGGTCGGTAAAATGAGTACCCAGAATGTTGGGGGCAATATGCTAAATCATTGTAAACCGCTTAGAGAGCTCTGGCTATAGAGCGGTATATAAATGTAAGTGCTATTGCTATTATGCTTTATGTTCTTCAACCACCTACCAACCCATAAGAGGACCTGCCTTCGAATCCCATGGCTGCTACGTTTGTTCAAGAGCGTTTGGTGAGGCATTTGCTCAAAAGTGTTTTCAGAAACCCAGGTATCCAATATCCACTGGATCACACCTCTCTCTCCACTTGTGGATCCTTCCAAAGGAGTCTAGGAGATTAGCGAGACAAGACTGACCTTGGCAGCGGCCATGTCAGCATGAGGCATATTAACACCCAAAAACATGCAGCTGTGCTCACTTAAGGGTCACAGCTCCCTAGGCAAGCTCCTACACACTCACAAAGGGGCAGAATGGTTTTTCAGGGTGTAATTCATATGGAAACTCAGTTTGGAAGTGCTGAAAAAGAAATTCTCCTAACGGCAGCACTGAGTAGTGGCCCCACAGATACTTCCGTTAACCAGACCAGATGGTCTGAGGACTTTTAGGGATACAGTATTCCAGGAAAGGAATCAACCAAGCACAGACACTCTGTAAGGTCTCCCAGTCAGAGAGGTTTTCTAACATGAGGAAGTGTGATCAATGCAAAGCAGAGTCATTTCAGGCTATTCACACAGACTGCCTCCCTTTCTACATTTTCCTCCCCTTATCCTTCCACACAGGAGGACTACCTATTAGAAACCTGCAGTTTTCAGCTCTTAACCCACCCATCCCAACCTCCCTGGATCTGTCTGAGCTTTGTTCTTCCTCTGAACTACAATGCCCAGAAAGCATTGCAAATCTCAAAGAAATAGCAAACAGCTGTTGCCTTTTAACCTGTGCAAAGGAGGGGGGTGGGTGGAGGTATTTAAGTCTCTATCATGCTCTTTGCTTCTTCTATGGTGCTTCTTATTCCCTGGGACTGGATCCTGTCAATCTGCCTTTCTTAGCTCTATGGACATTTGGGTAAGTGGAAAAGTGTTGGAGCTACTAAGAGAAAAGGATAACCAAAGGACTCCCTGCCTGGAGAGGGAGGAATAGTGACAGGTACACAGCCAGAGTCCTCTAGTAGAAGAGCAAGAGGTGGGGGAGCTTGTGCCCTTCTGCCTTTAACATCCTGGGAAGCAGGAGAATCCCTTTGGTGGTGCCTTCTATG
The DNA here is from genome assembly GCF_027244095.1 of Hemicordylus capensis. NCBI lineage: Eukaryota > Metazoa > Chordata > Lepidosauria > Squamata > Cordylidae > Hemicordylus > Hemicordylus capensis. Next base: position 244,541,885 of record NC_069658.1, on the reverse strand, counting down.
ATAAAGCTTTGTGGAAGCAGCACCCTGGAGCTCCAAAAGGGAGAGAGAAAGAGTTGCAGTCTCATTATTGATTCCTTACCTCTGTCTTTGAAATTCAGAATGGTCCATACAGGCTTCCTGGAAAATGTCAACAGGAATGAGGCTAGGTGTCATCTGGTGGACATTCAATACTTGGCTTGCTATCTATCACCAAAACCTCCCGAGTAATCTTAGCACTTGCTGGGTCAGAGGATGGCTCTTCTTCTGGATTAACAAATGGAACCTCCTGGTTCAGGGAGGAAATGCCTCTGAACAGCTGTTGCTGGGGAAGGGCAGGGAGAAGAGAGAGGGAGGGAAGTCCTGCATTTGGACTCTGGGTGGTGGGAACTTGGACTCCCTTTGTTCTGATCTAGCAGGACTCTTCTTGGGTTCTCCAGAGTTCTCACAGCCAACCTAGTATACCTTCATCTAGATGGCTACATCATGGAAGGGCTGCTCACCACTTCCATTTGACTAATTCTCCATGTTGATACAGCTGACCCTACTAAAGAGACTGCCAGATCCACTTCATTAGTCAGGGGAAGAAGCCCAGTAATGGAGGCTGAGATAGGTGATTTTGTATATGGCTCCATTTCCATGTATCTGGGGACCCGGTTTGCAGGAACTTGTGGTTTCCTTACCATTGCATCCAAACACATGCAACTCCTGTTCCATCCATTGTCGGACCTGAGGTTGGTCTCAGGAGGAGACTCCAATTTCAGTACTCAGTTTGTAGAGAGCATCACTGCCCCAAACCCAGGACCCATGAAGCTTCCTTTCCATCTACACAGAGCAGTGTAAGCTGCATACAGCAGGACTGGAGTTGAGGGAGAGAGCTCCTCCCTCTCTCCCCCTCCCATTCCATAATTGGCAGTATGGGCTGTCTTTCAAGGAAAAGTAAGCCCACACAGCTGAAAATTCTCTGCAATGATCCAGTTCTTTTATTGCCGCCGTTTGGTAGGCTTTTCGTATGATCCACACCCTAGAGCCCAGTGATAACATCTTTTTATGTTTTAAAGTTTTATTCAAAGACTTGAGACATAAAGGGTGGTAAAATGTAGCAAAAGACACGGGGAGAGATATATCACAACACAAGCATAAGCAAAATTTGCTACATATCTGGCATCTGAAGCTAATATCAAGAGTGATGTTGTGAGTTAATAATAATCACTACCCACTAAATGCATCTAGAATCCTACTCCCACCCCTCCCAAATTAAAAGTTATATATTTTCCCATCTGGCAGCTTGAAGTATTTTCAGGTTTCTCCAAAAAGAAATAAAAACCTTAATAATAACAAAGTCAACAGTTAACTATTTAGTGAATATATATATCTATAGGAGTATAATCAGTTGCTTAGACAGAGTTAGTACACTTAAAAGAGGATAGAATAGTTGAGGCTAATGTAATGAGGGAGGAAAAGGGGAAGCAGGAAAATTATTTTTTGAAAGAGATACATAGAAGCAGGTAGAAGATTAGAGGCGACTGTTAGGAAGGAGGAAAAGGAAGAGAGACCAACATTGGTTTGGGGAGAGATGGCATATTGAATAACCAAAGGTACAAGAAGGGAAAGTGAAAGGTGTATGTAGGAAGAAAAAGAGAGACCATCTGCTCTCTTCCTATTAGGAACCACCCAGACCATTTTTGGACGGTCGGTATATAAATCAAATACATAAATATTAACTCTTTTTATAGCCCCAAAGTCACACTTCTTCTTTGTTTGTCTTTTCACTCTGGATTGGTTTCCACTTGTTGCACTCAACTTCTGATTGGTTCTTTTAAGTTTCTCATCTCTATAATCATTAGAAATGTAATATTCTGTGCTGATCATGGCAACCTGACTTCCATCAAAATTCCAGTTCCCACTTTTCGTCAGGACTTGTATTTTCCAGTTCACTGCCCCCATCAGCCTGATAATTCCTCTTCTTCATCCCAATAGAGTACTGGGAACTATATCTTGTTTTTGACAAGGCACCAGTGAAAAGGATCTTCCAGTCACCACATACATTCAGAGACCTAGAAAACCCTATAAAAACTGCAATTTATCTGCAGTTTGACTATATGGGGCCAGACTGTACCTGCATCCCTTTCTTCTAGCAAAATTAGCCTGAGTTTATCTTCTCTGCTACAGTCTTTTCGTAGCACATAGCAAAATGTTAGACTTTCCCATTCGGTCCAGTTTCCAGTGATTGTTCCCTTATTTTCAGTATGAGCCTCCATAGTCCAGCATAGTCCAAAAATACTGGCCAGAGTAACAACAGCCAGTCCCCGCTCCTCTCTGCAGTCTCAGTGACTGTACATTCTCCCTGTTGTCTGAATTGGGACAGGAGAGTGGCGAGGGAAGCAGAATGGAACCACAGTGCCTGACACATGAAAGCAACCAATATCATTCAACTCCACCACACGTTCCTGTTCCTGCCTCTGCTGTTAGTCCCAGAACTGCTGCTTCATTGGGGTTTTCTTGTAGTTCCTTTTCCAGTTCCACTGGGCTGGGACATCTCATGCTCTCACTCCTTAAGACAGGGTTTCCAATTCTTTATCAGAATTGCTCCCCCTGACATTCAACAGCAACTTGCCCAAGAAGAAAGAGAAGCATTTTTGCCACTTCATTTAGGAGCTGGAAAGGTTTCATTTTTGAAAAACTTCCCTGGGTCAGGCAGGGGCGTATCTAGCATGGGGCAGGCAGGGCACATGCCCCAGACACCACTTGAAGGGGGGGCGTCATTTTGTAAAATCAATTTTTAAAAATGGCTGCTGAAAACAAAATGGACACCGCACATGCTCAAATGGCCTCTGTGAGGCCCTAGGCCATGCCAGGCCTTACAGAGGCCATTTGAGCATGCACGGTGGCCATTTTGTTTTCAGCTGCCATTTTTTAAAAAAATGATTATTTTTTAAAATGGCCACCGCACATGCTCAAATGGTCCCTGTGAAGCCCTAGAGGCCAGCGGAATGAGGGGGACCTTTGCAGACACCCCCCATGGCATTTAGGAGGCCCCCTGAAGGGGCTACAGGTTAATTTTTTTAAATATAATATAAGACACTGTACACATATTCAGATTGGCACTATGTACAGAGAATCAGGGTTTGTGAATACTGAGCTGAAGCTTATGAGCTAGGATTGTATTCATTTGCTCTTACTTTGCTACTTGTGTTAAGTGAGTTAAATGTTATTTCTTAATAATATGGCTATTAATGGTGCGTTTGTTTTGAATCAGTGTGAAATCCTTAGTAGTAAGGCCCACTGGGAGTTTCTTGCTCTCTTACTCTCATTTTAACTGTCTTTCTGAAAGACTAGAATATATTCCAAGCAGTGACACAGTTTACTCTGCATATCCTTTAATTATTTTCAGAGTATCTGGGAAAAGTCAAATTCTTCATTGATTTTTAAAACTTATGTAATGGTAATGCTACAATGCATAGTAGAGAATTAGACAGGCACTTCTGTTTAGTTTTCCAAGTACACCTCCACATAGTATTTGGGTATTTCTTGAGCCCCAGCATACTGAAATTTGTAGTTTTTCAGCATTTTTTGGTCTGGCTACATCCACTGCTAAATAGTTTTTGAAATATTAAAAGATTAACGAGCTTGACATGTATTTTTCAGCTGATATCATAGTGAAGTTATCTGAAAGATGGGTGTCAGATGTTTGGACAGGGGGCGCAATTTCAGTGTTTGCCCTAGGTGCTATTTTCCCTAGATACGCCTCTGGGGTCAGGTTTCAGTTAAAGGCACAGGAGAAGAGGCTAATAAAGAAGGGAGCAAGCCTGGCTGCCTCTGAATGCGTTTTGAAATTTTACAACTCTGTCTGTCCCCAAATCTGGTGGGGAAACATGCTCTATGGAACTCATCAAAAGAGCTCACACAAAAGGAAAATGAGGTCTATTGTCTATAATGGAAGAGAAAAGGAATTCCTGTGCATTTTTTCTAAGATGGTTGTGTCTTCTATTAATTCATCAACTTGCTTAGCTGCAAGCTACGGTTTCTTACTGTAAACTGAAATCCCCCAAAGCCTTGGCAAAGTGGTCAAATGTGCCCCAGAATTAGGTTAACTGACCAAATAAGACCACCTGCAATCCAATTAACTAAAATCAGTGGGACTCATTTGTTCTAATAAAAGTGGGCAGTGTGAAAGCGGTTCTAAAATTGAATGGAGAGACCGCAAACTTGGAGATGGGGAAGGAGAGGCAGAGAGACAAAAACCTCACTGGACCAAACCTGCCGCCAGCAAGAGATCCTTTTTGGCTGAGAGGCATGAGGTGAGCCTCAGAAGGACCCAACCCATATCCAGAATGTGAGACCAGGATGGAGACTGGCCATCTCTCTGTTCCTGCCCAGGGAGCTAGCTCTCTTCAAATATTCAGTAATCCAAACACCTTTGGTTTAAAATGAGAGTGAAGCTTCCTTATATTTTCATTCGTGCCCTAAAAAGAATGTAAAATGTAATTTAAGGTGCCCATTTTAATGTGTGTCATACATTTTGAAAAGACTTTGTACAGTCTGGTATGTGATGATGTATTTAAAAATGGGGTTTCATGCACCTACACTTTGCCTAGGTCAGATATTCATCAGGCTGAAATTCATCAGGAGCACCTTTAGGAAGCGATTAAGGAAACTGCACCTGTTAAATGCCTGCCTGGACGCATCCCTCCCCAGTCCAATGTCCAACCAAAGGCAAAGTGTCGGGTCTTCATCATAATGGGGGGGGGGCGTATTCCTTGTCACCTAATGAATGTGTGCTGATGGCCAGGCAGATCAGACGAATGGTTTTGACTTGAAAAGCAATAGAATGTCCAGGGCTTATGTAACACATTACAGCTTTTATCTCAGAGCAGCTCACATGAGGGAGAAAATGCTGAATCATCCCTGGCAAGCTGCCTGGCTGGGCTTCTCATAAAATTAATCTATATTTCCGGTAGAATTAAAATGTTGCCGCTGCTCTTATCAACAGAGCTTGAACCTCCATGGGCTTGGGGTGGAATCCCAGGGAAAACTCTGAGCCGGGCCTCACAATCGGTGAGACCCAGTTTTGCAAGCAGAACAGGCTACGCCCGTTCTCCCCACTCACGAGCAGAGAGGAAGCCCTGGGCAGCCAGATCAGCCTCCCACACAATTGCCAGCTCCGTGACAGAGCCGGCCCGGGCTGGGGGGAGCAGGGGCTGAGCGGGAAGTAGGGGCGAGACCCCCGGCGTCAGGAGGCAGCTTTTTGCCTCCCCTCCGGCACTCTCCTCGTGAGTAGCCATGGCTCAGAGCCGTGCCGCAGCTACTTAAGATCCGATAGCCTGGGTTTAAGGAGCGCGTGCTCTGCAAACCCAGGCTAAGGGGCGGGCTACTTGAGCGGGTTAGCCGCTCAAGAAATACTGGGCTCGCAGCCAAGCCCGGTGGTTCTCACAATGGATGGAAATCGGGCTAGCGGAGGCTAGCCCAATTTTCTTCAATCTTGAGAATAGCCTCTTTTCATTTTGCTATTCGAAAAGGACAAAAACATTCCATGTGTAGGCTTACACGATCTGAGAAAACTGATAGCTACTGAGCGCTTGAGGATGCTTTTGCACCAGAGAAATCCCCATTTTTATTCAATTGCTACAGACACATTCCATCACAGGCTTTTAGGTTTTAAATACACTCAAATACTTAGTAGGTTACAAAAATAGGTTGTCTTAACCTTCAGTTGCAAGTTGCATTTAGGCATGCTGAAAGGTTTACAGAGTCTTTTGCAATGCCTTAGGTGGCTTGGGCGTAGGCTAGTGAATCTGATTTTAATTATATTGCCGGCAAACAATAATAGAACAGTATCAGGAATATGCAAAGTACGCGCACAAAATAATATAGGTTTCTAATATAAAATATGACTAAAACTGTTCCCTATGCTGAATCCTCTTTCCCTGGAAAACTCACCCAACACCTGATGAGAATCAAGCTTCCTGCAATCCAGTCTTTCAAGGATCTGCAATTATTCCATGAGAAACTGCCCTAGAGTTCACCAGCCTGTCAGAGGAGACAAGGGTTTTTTTAATGATGTGCACAAAACCGGTTTGCCCAGTTTGGTTCGAATTCGAAGCAGGAGGGGGAGGTTCAGTTTTGGTTTTGCTCAGACCACCCCCTGGTTAGTTTTGAATTTGAACTGCTTTGAACTGGTTCAAACCTCCAAAAGTGGGTGGAGTGGTAGCTGGAACCAATGGGTACATGGCTCCCAAACCCCAAAGCAATCGGACACTCTTACAATATTTTTATGAATTTTTGAAATTTATTTATATTTTTATCTCATAGGGGATAATGGGAATCGAATCAGTTCATTGTTCCTTATTGTGGAGCACCCATGGGTGCCAACAACCACCCAAAATCCGAAGCAATCGGACACTCCTACAATCTTTTATGAATATTTGTAATATTTTTAAATTTTCTCATAGGGTATAATGGGACCTGAACCAGCCCATTATCCCCTCTTGTGGAGCATATAGGGGCACAAATGTGGGGTTGGTGGTAAGCACCCAGTGGTGCCTACCACCCACAAAACCCCAAGGCAATCGGACACTCCGATTATTGGTGAATTTTTAAATTATTTTTTAATTCCTGGTGGGGAATAATGAGGACTGCAGCAAATGTATAGCTTCACATCAGAGGGAAAGGGGTGTCCTAGAGTGGAGTGTGGTGGGTGGTAGTTCCCAAGGTGGGCAAGGAAGCCATCACAATTATTTGAAATGAATTGGGCAAAGGGCTGGTTTTTAAGTGATCTTTGAAGTTTATGTGTCTTTAGGCTTAGCAGATGAGAGTGGATTCATGGTTTGTCATTGAAAATCTAATATGCTACCAAAGAATCTACACTCAGAACACCTCAGAAACAACAATACCCAGTACCCATGGGAGTGGTTGGCACCCTCTGTGCACTAGACCACCACTCACTCTGGGCCACCCCAGCACCCTACAAGTGTCTTTAAGGTTTTTCTCAATAGGGAAGAATGGAGGTTTCAGCAGCCCCATAACTGCACTTGGGGGGTGCTGGGGTGGCCCAGAGCAAGGGGAGGCTGATCACTACAGCTTATAATAGTGGAACATTGAAAACAAGCTCCAGCTTAATAATGCTGGTCCTATTGTACCTGTAATGTTGGATTTGTTCAGGATTTCTAAAAATGATTCATGGCTCTCCTATTGGATCCCAGTTGCTTCCCTATATTCATTCTCTTCCATTCCAGCTTTCCCAGGAAGACCTACAGCACACCAGCCTGGACCACTCCTATTTATCCTGGAGCCTCCTAGAGTCTGAAGCTATTTTTTCAGGTGACTTATGGAGGATCAAAGTGCCAAGGGCTCCCCATTTGGAAAAGGGTCAGAAGAAACAGGAGACGCCCCTCAATGACTTCCAGGCAGGGAGTTGGGAGGAATGCCCACCAAGGAGACCAAGAGAACAGGCTAGACAGAAATACAATGAGAGACAGGATCAGATCCAGGAAGCCCAAAGAGAGGAGTTCCTGGAGGGAAGGGAGGGACTGCACACGCTCACAGAAGACTCAGGCCAGCTGAAGGCTAAAGCACTGCTCCCTTCAATGGAGTTAGAGACAGAAGCCTGCCAGCCTCCCCCACAGATGCCGGAGGGGGCAGCACTCTGCAATGATCCTCCAGCACTCTTGGCTAAACCCAAGCAAGACACTAGAGCCTGCCAATCCAAGAGAGAAAGGGCTGTGTGTTCCCTTTCTGGACAGCAAACACTTCGCAGAGAAGAGAAAACATATAAATGCTCAGTGTGTGGCGAAACATTCAGGTGGTGCTCACACCTTAGAAGACATGAAATAACGCACAGAGGTGAGAAGCCATATCCATGCTTGCAGTGTGGAAAGAGGCTTTCTCATATTAGGCACCTCAATTCCCATGAAAGAACCCACACAAGGGAGAAGCCATATAAGCGTTCACAGTGTGGGAAATGCTTCAGGCGGGAAACTAATCTCACTAGACATCAAAAAAACCCCAAATGCACATATACATGCAGGCAGTGTGGGAAAAGATTCACTCAGAAAAATCATCTTACTCGCCATCAAAGAATCCACACAGGGGAGAAACCATATACATGCTTGCAGTGTGGAAAAAGCTTCACACAGAAACAGCATCTTACTCAACATCAAAGATGCCACACAGGGGAGAAACCATATACATGCTTGCAGTGTGGAAAAAGCTTCGCTCGCAGACATTGCCTTACTATACATCAAAGAATCCACACAGGGGAGAAACCATATACATGCTTGCAGTGCGGAAAAAGCTTCCCTCAGAAACAGCGTCTTACTCGACATCAAAGATGCCACACAGGGGAGAAACCATATACATGCTTCCAGTGTGGAAAAAGCTTCGTTCGCAGACATTGCCTTACTATACATCAAAGAATCCACACAGGGGAGAAACTATATATATGTTTGCAGTGTGGAAAAAGCTTCACTCGGAAATATCATCTTGCTGTACATCAAAAAAGCCACACAGGGGAGAAACCCTATACATGCTTGCAATGTGGAAAAAGCTTCGCTCAGAAACATCATCTTGCAGGACATCAAAAAACCCACAAAGTTAAGAAACCATAATCCTGCTTGTAGGGTTGGGAGACACACCAACCCTTCATACACATAAAAGAAACCATCAAAGAGAGGCATTCTCCAAATGCTTGCACTGCAGTGCAATTCATTGGTGATGAATTGAGTGATGAATTGAATGCATGATGAATGAATTCATTAGTGAATGAATGATGAATGAATTCATTAGTGAATGAATGATGAATGAATTCATCACCAATGAATTCATTGGTGATGAATTGAGCCTTTTAAAAAATTTTAACTGCAAATTTTTTTGATTGTTTTAATTCTCATTTGCTTACATTTTTCTTAATGAACACAAGAGAACACACAGGAAACTATTTCACTACTTGGACTGTGGAAACAACCTCAGTCGGCACAGGATTCATTTCACATCAAGGATTCCACACAGGGGGCAACCTTCAGTCTGTTTTCCCCGATGCAATTTTAAGATTAAGTGGGAATGTACTTTGAGCATCTTGCATTTCTGAGGCTTGGAAGGTTCAGGATCTGCAGCACAGCCTTTTTAGTCATGGCTCAGTGAGGAACTCCGTGGTCTTTTAGAGTTTTGTGGTGGATTTAACAGTGCCTTTTAGTGTGCCGGGTTCAATCTTTTGATTAAAAAGGGAGAGAAATGTGATATGTGAAGTTTTTTCCATCGATAGAGTAATTGCAACTACCATCTTCTGAGAGATCTGGGCTTTCTAGCATACATCAGATTGTAGTGAAGATTTTTCTGACAACTGGCCAATTCTACATCTGATCATATGTTCAATTCTCTTTCTTGGACAATGCACCTTCTTTGTGAAATGTTTGGTCCTTTTTAGATGTTTTTCATATCAGTAATTGAATGTATTTTTTCTGCTTGCAAATAAAGTTAGATGCATTTTTCTCAGTCTGTATTAAAGTTCTCCTTGTAACAATCCTGTTTCCAAACGTTGCCAGCAAGATTTAATCTGGGCATGGTGGCCATCACTCTTCCCAGGTGTTTACCCAACCCAGGGCTCTCCAGCCCTTTTGGACTACAACTCCCATCAGTGCCTGCCACAGTCGCCAATCGTAAGAGATGATGGGAGTTGTTGGGAACATCTGCAGGTGTTCCCTGGCCCAATCCATGACTTGGCATTTTGGTGATGAAAAACGTTTCTCTGAGCATATGCAGAGTTCAGACCTCCTCACGTGTACATGCTTGGTTTATGCATGCTGCATTTGCATATTCTGGAAAACAGTGAGGGACAATGTCTCTCTGAAACTATGCAGAGTTCAGATCTCCACAGACGGATTAGCATAAACCTCTTCCAAGGGAAGACTTAAAGAGGAAGTTAAGGAGGTCTTTAAGGAAACCCACAAGCCCCCACCCTCCAACCCAGTAGAAAACTCTCTGGCTGGGAAATGGAGAAGAGGAGCAGCTACGGCTGGAGAGCTACTTGCTGGTGCTGAATGGGTCCAGTTGCCATCCACTCACTCAGCGTGAAGAGACTTCCAGTTGGCCTGGATGCTTGGGCTGGAGTAGGTGCTGATTGCACAGCCCACCCAGTCTGGATAGCCTCCCTCTGTGTGCCTGTCTCCCCACTCCCGGCCAGGCTGAGCCAGGGGTCCTTGGGTGGACTGCCCAGCTGATTTCCCTGTGGCAGGGAAGGAGTTAAGGCAGCTGATGCCCCCTTCAGTAGCGGCCTCACAAGACAGTGGAGTCGAGCATTGGCAAAGCGCTCTGATGATAGGGGTGTGCAGAAAACCAGCTTGGCCTGTTTGGTTCAAATTCAAACCAGCTTCAAATCAGGGTGGGTAGGTTTGGTTTTTGTTTTGCTTGAATCCCCCTGCCCCCATCGTGGTTTGAATTTGAACCGGTTCTAAAAGGTTCTACATAGGGTAGAATCAGGAACTGGCCCACTACTCCTTATGTAGAGCACCGAGGGGCACAAAACCAGGATGGGTGGTAGGCACCCAGGGATGCCTACCACCCACCAAATTCCAAAGCAATCAGACATTTCTATGATATTTAATGGATTTTTGAAGTCCCCCCCCCCGTTTGCATTTCTCCCATAGGGAATAATGGAGATTTGAGGCAGCCCCATTCCCCACTCTAGGGCTGCAAGGGCTCCCTAAAGTGGGTCTGACAGTAGAGTGAGTTGTGCCACAATTCCCCCCAGGCAGCCCCAAGCCAGTGTGGTTCATGATCTTTTTCCAGGAATATATTTAATTACTGTCCTTTAAATAAGTCTATTCTCTTTCAGAGCAGCTTCTCTGGTCTGTGTGTGTCTATATGTATGGAAAGATCTTCATAGGGATTCATTGAGAGAACTCATACAGCCACCAAGATTCCAATTTGTGTTTGGACTTGCTGCTGCATGAGTTCTCTCAGTGAATCCCTATGAAGATCTTTCCATATACCTGTATATACACCGAGCAGAGAAGCGACTCTGATAGAGAATTAACATAGACTTGTTAAAAGGACCATAACTAAAAACGTTCTGGGGGTGGGGGGACCATGAACCCCACCGGCTTGGGCCTGCCTGGGAGGAGTTGTGACACAACCCACTGTGCCTCCAGACCCACTTTGGGAGGTCCTGGCACCCCACAAAGGGGAGAATGGGCTGGCTGGGCCATCTCAAATCCCCCTTATTCCCTATGGGAGAAATGCAAAAGTTAGAACAATCTAAAATCACAGAAGTGTCTGGTTGCTTTGGTGTTTGGTGGGTGCTTGGCACCCCTGGGTGCCCACCACCCAACCCATTTTTTTTGCCCCTAGCAGGCCACCATACCAACACACAGTGACACAACTCAAAAGACAACCAAAAGACAACCAAGAAACCAAAAAACCACCACAGAAACAGACCAGCTGCTGTGCCTGCACAACTGCAAGGCCAAGGGGACCAAACCAAACCACAGCACAGACTAAACAACAACAGCCACAAACCAACAAGATGGCACAAGGGAGTAAAACCAACCCAGCACACATACTGCAAAGAAAGAGAGGCAAGGCAAAAACACACCAACACACTGAAGGAGAACTTAAAGTAACACACGCCATGTTCCTGGTTCTTTGGCTCTTCTCTTCGTGTGCAATGCGTGAATTTTGCCTGTGGGGAAAGAAATGCCTCAGAGTGCCTGGTCCACCACATTTTTGCTGGAGGCCACAAAGAGCCCCTGGCATGTGGTGGCACCAGAGTACATATAGGCATCATCGACGTGCATGTGTGTGCATATTTAGTGTGTGTGTACTGCCAGCTAGAAGCAGGGAAAGCGAAGAGGGCTCTGCAAAAATTAATGGGATAAGAACATAACATAAGAACAGCCCTGATAGATCAAGCCCAAGGCCCCTCTAGTCCAGCATTCTGTTTCGCACAGTGGCCCACCAGATGCTGCTGGAAGCCACAGGCAGGAGTTCAGGGCATGTCCTCTCTCCTGCTGTTACTCCGCTGCAACTGCTACTCAGAGGCATCCTGCTTTTGAGGCTGGAGGTGGCCTTTAGCCCTCCAACTAGTAGCCCATGATTGACCTATCCTCCATGAAGTTATCCAAACCCCTCCTAAAGCAATCCAGGTTGTTGGATCTCACCACATCTTGTGGCAGAGAATTCCACAAGTTGATTATGTGTCGTGTCAAAAAGTACTTCCATTTGTTGGTCCCAAATTTCCTGGCAATCAATTTCAACATGGGATGACCCCTGGTTCTAGTGTTATGGGAGAGGGAGAAGAATTTCTCTCTATCCACTTTGTCCACACCATGCATGATTTTATAGACCTCTATCATGTCTCCCTGGAGTCTTTTTTCTGAACTAAAAAGCCCCAGGTGTTGTAGGCTTGCCTTGTAAGGAATGTGCTCTAGGCCCCTGATCATCTTGGTTGCCCTCTTCTGCACCTTTTCCAGTTCTACAATGCCATTTTTTTAGATGTGGTGACCAGAGCTGTACGCAGTACTCCAAGTGTGGTCGCACCATATTTTTGTATAAGGGCATTGTAATATTCGCCGTTTTATTTTCAATCCCCTTCCTAATGATCCCTAGGATAGAATTGGCCTTTTTTTAAAGCTGCCGCACATTGAGTCGATACTTTCAGCGAGCTGTCCACCACGGCCCCAAGATCCCTCTCCTGGTCAGTCACCGACAGCTCAGATCCCATCAGCGAATGGGATCATCGCCGACAGTTCAGATCCCATCCAGTTGGGGGTTTTCATCCCAATGTGCATCACTTTCCACTTGCCAACATTAAAACTGCATTTGCCACTTTTACGCTCTTGCCTGCCCCCCTTGGAGAAGCACGAGGCTTCTCTCGACCTGATTGGTCGAGGGGCCCGTGCAGGGGGCGGGGCTTCAGCTCTGCATCCTGCTCCGGGCCCGGGAGAGCTCAGTTCACTCTCGGCAGGCACCCACCCTCCCTTCCCTAGGTACAGTCTGGGTTATCGGGTGGTCGCCGTTTGGGGCCGAGCAGGAATTTTTTGGGCGTTCACTTGATTGGCCAGTAGTGCGCGCCTTTTTTCGCCTGCTCCTGACTGTACTAGCCCGTAGTTAGTTAGTTAATCTTGGTCACAATTTGGCAGGTGCAGTGCAGTTGGGAAAAATATGATCAGGCTGGTGGACACCTTCGGGTAAGCGTTTGGCTATGGGTTGGGAAGGGCAACTCCCTAGAGACTGCACGGCTCAGGGATATCTGCCCTTGGTCGACCTACCCTGGCAGGCTAAGCCCCGAGGAATCGCTGAACGGCTACCTTGGGGTGATGCTAGCCAGGGGCCCGGCACTAGGCCAGCTAGGATAGGCAGCCCTGGATTTGGAACATTTGGGGTTGCCTGGAGCCAAGGTGTATCGCCCTATGCCATAGGTTAGGCATGCCCTGGTGGCGCATGCCTATAGTACTGCACTGCCAATTGGGAAGCCATCCCTGCTCTACAAGTTCTTGTTAAAGTTAAATAAATTGTGGCCCAATTTACACCAATACCTTGTGTCTCGTGTCTTCTTGGGTGTCGGGCAATGTCACCAACTCTGCCAGTTTGGGGAGATCCTTTTGGAGCTCCTCACATGGTGGCCATCCCTCTTCCCAGGTGTTTACTCAACCCAGGGCTCTCCAGCCCTTTTGGACTACAACTCCCATCAGCCCCTGCCACACTGGCCAATTGTAAGAGATGATGAGAGTTGTAGGCAACATCTGCAGGTGGCCCAAGTGGTACAGGCATGGTCCAATCCATGACTTGGTATTTGGTAGGCAAACCACATCTATATATGTAAGTGGACGGGAGATATTTTAAAGCCATGGTAGTGGCCCTCTGCTGAGGGAGTGAGACAAGCAAATCACAATTCACCATAACCACCAGCAATTGGACAGGCAGCAGGTATTAGAGTTCAATATGAGAAAAAGGGCTCAACAGACTGATTTGGAAATATGGCCTGAAAAGAGAAGCAGATCTGTGGAGGAACCATGTTGATTCTGAGGAGGAAAGGAAAGGAAAGGCTTCTTATAGAAGTTTTGATGCCTGGCAACTGCAGACTGACAGGTGGACAACATCCCATCTTGAGAAAGTGCCATTCATTGGCCCGTTTTAGACTGTTGAGGTGAATGATGGGTTGTGGCATGTGCTGAGTAGCAACCTGTCCTGCCTGGGATCGTCTTCAGCTTTAGAGAAGCTGCCTCCTCAGTGTGGGAAATGGTGGTGAAACCCTTGGAGCTCCTGAGGAGGAGCCAGACACGCTCTAGTACTGTATATCGGTCAGTCCTCTTTTTTTGTGAATAGAAAAGTTCAGATTTGCAGTCGTGGCACTACAATTCCCTCCACTCGGGCATTCCCACTGCAGGAATGGCATCCAGCAATGGCCAGTGGGGGAGTTGGAATGGGCGGGGGCATTCTTCCACAGTGCAGGAGTAGTCAGGAGCTGACATGAAGCTAGGGGCTGTTCTGCCTCCTGTGCTCCCTCTGTGTCTGGTGAAAGAAGCACGGAGCAGACACACGCAGGCGAAGGCAGAATGGGCCAGGCTGTGTTCTGCTACAGATGTCAGAGGAACATAAGAACCTGCCATACTAGGTGGCCAGATTTGGCTTTTAAAAAGCCAAGTTCTGGCTTACGGCCCATTTGACCCACAAATATACCCCTTAGGTTCTGGCAACCTTGCTGCCATATACCGAGTCTGACCATTGGTCCATCTAACTCAATATTGTCTACACAGACTGGTAGCGGTTTCTCCAAGGCTGCAGGCAGGAATCTGTCTCAGCCCTATCTTGGAGAAGCTAGGCAGGAAGTTGCAAGCATGCAGGTGCTCTTCCCAGAGCGGCTCCATCCCCTAATGCAGGCCTGCTCAACCTAGGTCCCCCAGCTGGTTTTGGAATACAAATCCCATAATCCCCAGCCACAGTGGCCAATATCCATGGATTATGGGAGTTGTAGGCCAACATCAGCAGGAGTTGAGCAGCCCTGCCCTAAGGGGGATATCTTACAACAGGGTTTCTTAACCTTGGCCCCCCAGATGTAGTTGGACTACAACTCCCATCATCCTCAGCCACAAAGGCCATGTCTGGGGTTGATGGGAGTTGTAGTCCAACAACATCTGGGGGCCCAAGCTTCAGAAACCCTGTCTTACAATGCTCACCCATGTAGTCTCCCATTCAAATGCAACCAGGGCAGACCCTGCTTAGCAAAGGGGACAAGTCATTTTTGCTACCACAAGACCAGAACTCCACTAGATGCAGCTGCAGGTTTGCAAGAAGAGGACTACTGGCCAAAGCAGCACATCACTCAATATTTGGGTGTGGCTTGGGCCTGAGGTGAACGGGAGTGATGGTAAAGAGTAGAGGCAGTCTCTGTGAAGAGCCCCAAAAGCTTTTGCTTTGTGTACAAGAAAACTCTCTGGCTGGGAAATGGAGCAATAGGAGCATCTATGGCTGGAGTGCTGTGCTGTGCTGGTGCTGAATTGGTCCAGCTGCCATCCTTTTACTCAGCATAAAGAGACTGAGAGGTGGGTTGAGTATTTGAATATGGATACTGTATTCAAGGAAAGGAATCAACCAAGTACAGACACTCCATGTAGCCTCCCAGCCAGACAGGTTTCTTGCATGAGGAAATTTGATCAGCAGAGTCATCAGGCTATTCATACAGACTGCCTCCCTTTCTACATTTTCCTCCCCTTTCCTTTCAACACAGAATCATTACCTATTAGAAACCTGCAGTTTTCAGTTCTCAACCCACCCATCCCAACCTCTCTGGATCCCTCACCTGACTCAGCTTTGTTCTTGCTCTGAACTACAATGCCCAGAAAGCATTGCAAATCTCAAAGAAATGGCAAACAGCTGTTGCCTTTAGAATGGGGGGTGGAGGTACTTAAGTTACTGCCTGCTCTTTGCCATGGATCTCACAGCTTCTTCTTCAGTACCTCTTCTTCCCTGGGATGGGATCCTGTCAATCTGCCTTCCTTAGGGGAGGGCAGTCAACCGGTCAGTCCTCTTTTTTTGTGTGTGACTTCCTTGTGGGAATTTGGGTAAGTGGAAAAGTGGTGGAATTCCTAACAGGAGAGGCGAAGCAAAGGACTCCCTGCTTGGAGAGGGAGGAATAGAGGCAGGTACATAGCCAGAATCCTCTAGTAGAAGAGCAAGAGGTGGGGGAGCTTGTGCATTTAACATCCTGGGAAGCAGGAGAATCTCTTTGGCGGTGCCTTCTATGATAATGCTCTGTGGAAGCAGCACCCTGGAGACCCAAAACAGAGAGGGGGAAATTACAGTCTCATTTATTCCTTACCTCTGATTTTGGAATTCAGAATGGCCCATACAGTCAACAGGAATGAGGCTAGGTGTCATCTGGTGGGCATTCAATACTTGGCTTGCTATTATCAAATATAACTTCAGACAAAGTCTGTCACCCAAAAGCTCCCAAGTAATCTTAGCACTTGCTGGGTCAGAGGATGGCTCCTCTTTTGGATTAGCAAATGTATTTGAAAGTGGCATGGAGACATTTTAAAGCCCTCTGCTGAGGGTGAGATAAGCCAATCACAATTCACCATAACCACCTGCAATCAGGCAGTCAGCAGGTATTAGAGTTCAAAGTGTGAAAAGGCTCAACAGTCTGATTTGGAAATAGGGCCTGATAGGAGAAGCAGATCTGTGGAGGAACCATGTTGATTCTGAGGAGGAAAGCAAAGGCTTCTTCTTATAGATGTTTTGATGGCTGGCAACTGCAGACTGACAAGTGGACAACATCCCATCTTGAGAAAGTGCCATTGATTGGCCCATTTTGGACTGTTGAGGTGAAAGATAGTTTGTGGCATGTGCTGCTGAGTATCAACCTGTCCTGCCACGGATCATCTTCAGCTTTAGAGAAGCGGCCTCCTCAGTGTGGGAAATGGTGGCCAAACCCTTGGAGCTGCTGAGGAGGGGCCAGTCACCCAGTCAACCAGTCAGTCCTCTTTTGTGTGTGTATGACTAGAAAAGTCCAGGTTTGCAGTGGTGGCACTACAATTGCCTCCGCTCTGGCATTCCCACTGCAGGAGTGCAGGAAATCTGTCCGGCATTGTCCAGTGGGGGAGTTGGAGTGGGCAGGGGCATTCTTCCACAGTGCAGGAGTGGCTAAGAGCTGACATGAAGCTGAGGGCTGTTCTGCATCCTGTGCTCCCTCCACGTCTGATGAAGGAAGCACGCAGCAGCCACACACAGGTGTAGGCAGAATTCTGAGTCTGACCATTGGTCTATCTAGCACAGTATTGTCTACACAGATTGGTAGCAGTTCCTCCAATGTTTCAGGCAGGAACCTCTCTCAGCCCTATCCTGGAGAAGCCAGGCAGGAACTTCCAAGCATGCAGGTGCTCTTCCCAGAGCGGCTCCATCCCCTAATGCAGGCCTGCTCAACCTAGGTCCCCCAGCTGGTTTTGGACTATAACTCCCATAATCCCCAACCACAGTGGCCAATAGCCATGGATTATGGGAGTTGTGGGCCAACATCTGCAGGAGTTGAGCAGCCCTGCCCTAAAGGGGATATCTTACAACAGGGTTTCTTAACCTTGGGCCCCTAGATGTAGTTGGACTACAACTCCCATCATCCTCAGCCACAAAGGCCATGTCTGGGGAGTGATGGGAGTTGTAGTACAACAACATCTGGGGGCCCAAGCTTCAGAAGCCCTGTCTTACAATGCTCACCCATGTAGTCTCCCATTCAAATGCAACCAGGGCAGACCCTGCTTAGCAAAGGGGACAAGTCATTCTTGCTACCACAAGACCAGCTCTCCACCAGATGCAGCTGCAGGTTTGCAAGAAGAGGACTACTGGCCAAGGCGGCACATCACTCAATATTTGGGTGTGGCTTGGGCCTGAGGTGAACGGGAGTGATGGTAAAGAGTAGAGGCAGTCTCTGTGAAGAGCCCCAAAAGCTTTTGCTTTGTGTACAAGAAAACTCTCTGGCTGGGAAATGGAGCAATAGGAGCATCTATGGCTGGAGTGCTGTGCTGTGCTGGTGCTGAATTGGTCCAGCTGCCATCCTTTTACTCAGCATAAAGAGACTGAGAGGTGGGTTGAGTATTTGAATATGGATACTGTATTCAAGGAAAGGAATCAACCAAGTACAGACACTCCATGAAGCCTCCCAGCCAGAGAGGTTTCTTGCATGAGGAAATTTCATCAATGCAAAGCAGAGTCATCAGGCTATTCATACAGACTGCCTCCCTTTCTACATTTTCCTCCCCTTTCCTTTCAACACAGAATCATTACCTATTAGAAACCTGTAGCTTTCAGTTCTCAACCCACCCATCCCAACCTCTCTGGATCCCTCACCTGACTCAGCTTTGTTCTTGCTCTGAACTACAATGCCCAGAAAGCATTGCAAATCTCAAAGAAATGGCAAACAGCTGTTGCCTTTAGAATGGGGGGTGGAGGTACTTAAGTTACTGCCTGCTCTTTGCCATGGATCTCACAGCTTCTTCTTCAGTACCTCTTCTTCCCTGGGATGGGATCCTGTCAATCTGCCTTCCTTAGGGGAGGGCAGTCAACCGGTCAGTCCTCTTTTTTTTGTGTGTGACTTCCTTGTGGGAATTTGGGTAAGTGGAAAAGTGGTGGAATTCCTAACAGGAGAGGCAAAGCAAAGGACTCCCTGCTTGGAGAGGGAGGAATAGAGGCAGGTACATAGCCAGAATCCTCTAGTAGAAGAGCAAGAGGTGGGGGAGCTTGTGCATTTAACATCCTGGGAAGCAGGAGAATCTCTTTGGCGGTGCCTTCTATGATAATGCTCTGTGGAAGCAGCACCCTGGAGACCCAAAACAGAGAGGGGGAAATTACAGTCTCATTTATTCCTTACCTCTGATTTTGGAATTCAGAATGGCCCATACAGTCAACAGGAATGAGGCTAGGTGTCATCTGGTGGGCATTCAATACTTGGCTTGCTATTATCAAATATAACTTCAGACAAAGTCTGTCACCCAAAAACTCCCAAGTAATCTTAGCACTTGCTGGGTCAGAGGATGTCTCCTCTTTTGGATTAGCAAATGTATTTGAAAGTGGCATGGAGACATTTTAAAGCCCTCTGCTGAGGGTGAGATAAGCCAATCACAATTCACCATAACCACCTGCAATCAGGCAGTCAGCAGGTATTAGAGTTCAAAGTGTGAAAAGGCTCAACAGTCTGATTTGGAAATAGGGCCTGATAGGAGAAGCAGATCTGTGGAGAAACCATGTTGATTCTGAGGAAGAAAGGAAAGGCTTCTTCTTATAGAAGTTTTTGATGGCTGGCAACAGCAGACTGGCAGGTGGACAACATCCCATCTTGAGAAAGTGCCGTTCATTGGCCCATTCTAGACTGCTGAGGAGAATGACGGTTTGTGGCATGTGCTGCTGAGTATCAACCTGTCCTGCCACGGATCATCTTCAGCTTTAGAGAAGCGGCCTCCTCAGTGTGGGAAATGGTGGCCAAACCCTTGGAGCTGCTGAGGAGGGGCCAGACACCCAGTCAACCAGTCAGTCCTCTTTTGTGTGTGTGTGTGACTAGAAAAGTCCAGGTTTGCAGTGGTGGCACTACAATTGCCTCCGCTCTGGCATTCCCACTGCAGGAGTGCAGGAAATCTGTCCGGCATTGTCCAGTGGGGGAGTTGGAGTGGGCGGGGGCATTCTTCCACAGTGCAGGAGTGGCTAAGAGCTGACATGAAGCTGAGGGCTGTTCTGCATCCTGTGCTCCCTCCACGTCTGATGAAGGAAGCACGCAGCAGCCACACACAGGTGTAGGCAGAATTCTGAGTCTGACCATTGGTCTATCTAGCACAGTATTGTCTACACAGATTAGTAGCAGTTCCTCCAATGTTTCAGGCAGGAACCTCTCTCAGCCCTATCCTGGAGAAGCCAGGCAGGAACTTCCAAGCATGCAGGTGCTCTTCCCAGAGCAGTTCCATCCTCTAATGCAGGCCTGCTCAACCTAGGTCCCCCAGCTGGTTTTGGACTATAACTCCCATAATCCCCAACCACAGTGGCCAATAGCCATGGATTATGGGAGTTGTGGGCCAACATCTGCAGGAGTTGAGCAGCCCTGCCCTAAGGGGGATATCTTACAACAGGGTTTCTTAACCTTGGCCCCCCAGATGTAGTTGGACTACAACTCCCATCATCCTCAGCCACAAAGGCCATGTCTGGGGGATGATGGGAGTTGTAGTCCAACAACATCTGGGGGCCCAACTTTCAGAAGCCCTGTCTTACAATGCTCACCCATGTAGTCTCCCATTCAAATGCAACCAGGGCAGACCCTGCTTAGCAAAGGGGACAAGTCATTCTTGCTACCACAAGACCAGCTCTCCACCAGATGCAGCTGTGGCTTTGCAAGAAGAGGACTACAGGCCAAGACGGCACATCCCTCAGTATTTGGGTGTGGCTTGGGCTTGAGGTGAACGGGAGTGATGGTAAAGAGTAGAGGCAGTCTCTGTGAATAGCCCCAAATGCTTCTGCTTGCATGCAAGAAAACTCTCTGGATGGGCAAGTGGAGCATAGGAGCATCTATGGCTGGAGTGCTGTGCTGGTGCTGAATTGGTCCAGTTGCCATCCTCTCACTCAGCATGAAGAGCCTGCGAGGTGATGGTTTGGATGCTTGGGCTGGAGTAGGTGCTGATTGCACTGCCTGCCTGCCTAGTCTGGATAGTCTTTCTCTGTGTGCTTGTCTCCCCCAGCCTGGCCAGGCTGATCCAGGGTCCCTGCTGGGTGCACTGCCTGGCTGATTTCCCTATGGCAGGGAAGGCGTTAGGGCAGCTGGTTCTCCCTTCAGTGGCTGTCCCACCTCCAGAGTGAAGTTTAGTGCTGGCAAAGCGGTTGCTGAGGGGGGCTGAGAATGGTCAGAGGTCCTTCGGCCACCCACTCTAGGCTTGGGCCTATTGGGGGACTATGTGGTGGTGATGCCCTGTGCTGGAAATTCTCTGTGGTGAGAGAATCCCTTTCTCATTATAGCAGAGTGCACAGAGGCACAACAGAGCGGAGATTTAGTTAAGCATGCGTGTGTGCTGAGAGTAAAGTAACTTGGAGCCAATTCATAGTTTCAAATCAATATAAAAGGCATTTATTAAGGAACTCCATTCTAGATAGATAGATTAGAGATCCTAACTCCTCACTTTCCTATCTAGCTGGATGCAGATGGATTCTGCATCCTCTCTGCACATATGGTGCAGGGAGAGAGGCTTGCCATGTTGCAAGGTAGAAGGCAGGAAGGGAAGAGAGAGGAAGGAAGTTGAATCCCTAAGAGTAGCAATCTACATTTCAAAGGGATAGCATCAGAGCAGTGGAGAAGGGATGACCAATGTCTTGACTCTCTAGCCCTCTGAATTACTAGTCTGTCCACTGTCTGAGGCAAAGAGACAGCGCAAAGTCCTTTAACTTCCAACACCCTGAACGCTTTCCAGGGTGACAGGCAATGTGAGGGCGGGGATTCCCTGGGCGTCCCTGCAGGCCCATGGCTGCCCCAGTCAGCTCCCAAGCTATATTAAAAAGAAAGAATATATCTGTTTTCAGGGGAGCTCTTTTAGTTCACCAGTATATTCTTACTGAGACCCTTACGTATAGCCACGCCTCTGAGATTCTCTGCAGCTCTGGCTAAGGAATTTTTTACTTTAAGTCATTTTGTATTTTTCTGCCATAGGGGACACATTAGATTCTCAGACGTTACATTGCTTAGTCATAAGGATTCAGTACAAAAACCTTCCACGTGTAGGCTTACACGTTTTGAGAAAACTGATAGCTACTGAGCTCTTGAGGACACTCTTACACCAGAGAAATCCCCTTTCCACTCTCTCATTTTCTCAAGTTCAAAACCAACTCTGAGAGTTGGAACAAAAGAACATTTTTATACAATTACTACAGACAGCTTGTGTCAGAGGCTTTTAGGTTTTAAATACACTCAAAAATACTTAGTAGCTTACAAAAATAGGTTGTCTTAAGCTTCAGTTTCAAGTTGCATTTAGGCATGCTGAAAGGTTTACAGAGTCTTTTGCAATGCCTTGGGTGGCTTCGGCGTAGGCTACTGTATCTGATTTTAATTACATTGCCGGCAAATAATAATAGAACAGTATTGGGAATATGCAAAGTACACACAAAAAGAAATATAGGTTTCTAATACAAAATCTGACTAAAACTGTTCCCTTTGCTGAATCCTCTTTTCCTGGAAAACTCACCCAACACCTGATGAGAATCAAGCTTCCTGCAATCCATTCATTCAAGGATTCTCAATTTTTCCTTGAGAAACCTCCATGCTGGCTTTGACCATGAGGGAGCAAAAACTCCAGGCCCCTCAATAAGCTTTTCCAAACTTGCTTCTCCAGCACAGACCATCCTTTCTCTTCCCAGAATTCCAGCAACTGCCCTCTAGGTTCCACCCACCTGGTGTACTGTTTGGCTGCCCTAGAGTTCACCAGCCTGTCAGTCGAGACAAGGGTTCACTACCTGTTAACTCTTCAGAGGGAGAGGAGGCTGATCACTACAGCTTGTTGAAAACAAGCTCCAGCTTAATAATGCTGGTGCTATTGTATCTGTAATATCGGATTTGTTTAGGATTTCTAAAAATGATTCATGGCTCTCCTATTGGATCACAATTGCTTTCCTATACTCATTCTCTTCCATTCCAGCTTTCCCATGAAGACCTAGAGCACACTAGCCTGGACCACTCTTCTTCATCCTGGAGCCTCCTAGTCTGAAGCTATTATTTCAGGTGACCTATGGAGGATCTAAGCCCCACTGGCTCCCCATCAGGAGAAGGGTTGGAAGAAACAGGAGACACACCTCATGACTTCCAGTCAGGGAGTTGGGAGGAACGCCCGCAAAGCAGACCAAGAGAACAGGATGGACAGGAACACAATGAGAGACAGGATCAGATCAAGGAAGCCCAAAGGGAAGAGTTCCTGGAGGGAACGGAGGGACTGCACATGCTCACAGAAGACTCAGGCCAGCTGAAGGCTAAAGCATTGCTGCCCTCCATGGAGTCAGAGACAGAAGCCTGCCAGCCTCCCCCACTGATGCCGGAGGGGGCAGCACTCTGCAATGAGCCTCCAGCTCTCTTGGCTACATCCAAGCAAGACACTAAAGCCTGCCAATCCAAGAGACAAAGGGCCGTGCAGTCCCTTTCTGGACAGCAAACACTTCACAGAGAAGAGAAAAAATATAAATGCTCAGTGTGTGGCGAAACATTCAGGTGGTACTCACACCTTAGAAGACATGAAATAATGCACAGAGGAAAGAAGCCATATCGCTGCTTGCAGTGTGGAAAGCGGTTTTCTCATATTAGGCACCTTAATTCCCATGAAAGAACCCACACAAGGGAGAAGCCATATAAGTGTTCACAGTGTGGGAAACGCTTCAGGTGGAAAATTGATCTCACTAGACACCAAAGAATCCACACAGGAGAGACACCATATACATGCTTGCAGTGTGGAAAGAACTTCAGGTGGGAAACTACTTTTACTAGACATCAAAGAAGCCACCAAGGAATGAAACCATATAAATGCTTGCAGTGTGGAAAAAGCTTCACTCGGAAACAGAATCTTACTGGACATCAAAGAAGCCACACAGGGGAGAAACCATATACATGCTTGCAGTGTGGAAAAAGCTTCACTCAGAAACATCTTCTTACTATACATCAAAGAAGCCACACAGGGGAGAAGCCGTATACATGCTTGCAGTGTGGAAAAAGCTTCACTCAGAAACAGCATCTTACTCAACATCAAAGAGGCCACACAGGGGAGAAACCATATACATGCTTGCAGTGTGGAAAAAGCTTTACTCGGAAAAATCATCTTGCAAGACATCAAAAAACCCACAAAGTGAAGAAACCATAATCCTGCTTGGAGGGTTGAGAGACACACCAACCCTTCATACACATGAAAGAAACTATCAAAGAGAGACATTGTCCAAATGCTTGCACTGCAGTGAGTGCATTGGTGATGAATTGAGCCTTTCAAAAGTTTTTACTCTAAGTATTTTTGTTTTAACAGAAATGTATACAATTGAGCCTTAATGAACACAAGAGAACACACAGGAAACTGTTTCACTACCTGGAGTGTGGAAAGAACCTCGGTCTCAGCACAGGATTCATTTCACATCAAGGCTTCCACACAGGGGCAAATCTTCAGTCTGTTTTCTCCAATACAATTTTAAGATTAGGTAGGAATGTACTTTGAGCATCTTGCATTTCTGAGGCTTGAAAGGTTCAGGATCTGCAGCACAGCCTTTTTAGTCATGGCTCAGTGAGGAACTCCATGGTCTTTTAGAGTTTTGTGGTGGATTTAACCGTGCCTTTTAGTGTGCCGGGTTCAATGTTTTGACTTAAAAGGGAGAGAAATGTGATAAGTGAAGCTTTTTCCATTGATGGAGTAATTGCAGCTACCATTTTTTGAGAGCTCTGGGCTTTCGATCATTAATCAGATTGTAGTGAAGACTTTTCTGACAACTGGCCAATTCTACATCTGATCATATCCTCAATTCGGTATCCTGGAAAATGTTACTTCATTGTGAATCCACAAAGCCTGAAGAGAAGTTGGAAACACTTTCCCTCCAGAACTCAGCTGCAGTGGCACAGAAATGTTTGCTCTTTTAAAGATGTTTCTCATATCAGTATTTGATCTGAATGAATTGCTTGCAAATGAAGTTAGATGCATTTTTCTCAGTCTGTATTAAAGTTCTCCTTGTAACAATCCTGTTTCCTAACGTTGCCAGCAAGATTTAATCTGAGCATGGTGGGCATCACTCTTCCAGGTGTTTACCCAACCCAGGAGTCTCCAGCCCTTTTAGACTATAATTCCCATCAGCCCCTGCCACCGTGGCCAATAGTAAGAAATGATGGGATTTATAGACAACATCTGCAGGTGCTACCAAGTGGTACAGCCCTGGCCCAATCCATGACTTGGCATTCTGGTGACAAAAAAATTTCTCTGAGCATATGCAGAGTTCAGACCTCCTCACGTGTACATGCTTGGTTTATGCATGCTGCATTTGCATATTCTGGAAAACAGTGAGGGACAATGTCTCTCTGAAAATATGCAGAGTTCAGATCTCCTCAGACGAATTAGCATAAACCTCTTCCAAGGGAAGACTTAAAGAGGAAGTTAAGGAGGTCTTTAAGGAAACCCACAAGCCCCCACCCTCCAAACCAGTAGAAAACTCTCTGGCTGGGAAATGGAGAGGAGGAGCAGCTACGGCTAGAGAGCTACTTGCTGGTGCTGAATGGGTCCAGCTGCCATCCGCTCACTCAGCGTGAAGAGACTCCCAGTTGGCCTGGATGCTTGGGCTGGAGTAGGTGCTGATTGCACAGCCCACCTGCCTGCCCACCCTGTCTGGATAGCCTCCCTCTGTGTGCCTGTCTCCCCACTCCCGGCCAGGCTGAGCCAGGGGTCCTTGGGTGGACTGCCCGGCTGATTTCCCTGTGGCAGGGAAGGGGTTAAGGCAGCTGATGCCCCCTTCAGTAGCGGCCTCACAAGACAGTGGAGTCGAGCATTGGCAAAGCGCTCTGATGATAGGGGTGTGCAGAAAACCAGCTTGGCCTGTTTGGTTCAAATTCAAACCAGCTTCAAACCAGGGTGGGTAGGTTTGGTTTTCGTTCTGCTTGAAACCCCCCCACCCCCATCGTGTTTTGAATTTGAACCGGTTCTAAAAGGTTCTACATAGGGTAGAATCAGAACTTGAACTGGCCCACTACTCCTTATGTAGAGCACCGAGGGGCACAAAACAAGGATGTGTGGTAGCCATCCAGGGGTGCCTACCACCCACCAAACCCCAAAGCAATCAGACATTTCTATGATATTTAATGGATTTTTGAAGTAACCCCCCCCCAATGTTTGCATTTCTCCCATGGGGAATAATGGAGATTTGAGGCAGCCCCAAGCCAGTCGTTTTCATGGTCTTTCCCCAGGAATTTATTTCGTTACTGTCCTTTAAACAAGTCTATTCTCTATCAGAGTCGCTTCTCTGGTCTGTGTCTGTCTATATGTATGGAAAGATCTTCATAGGGATTCATTGAGAGAACTCATACAGCCACCAAGATTATTTGTGTTTGGACTTGCTGCTGTATGAGTTCTCTCAATGAATCCCTATGAAGACCTTTCCATATATATACACAGAGCAGAGAAGCGACTCTGATAGGGAATTAACATAGACTTGTTAAAAGGACAGTAACTAAATAAATGCGGAGGAGGGGGACCAGGAACCCCACCGGCATGGGGCTGCCTGGGGGGAGTTGTGACACAACCCACTGTGCCTCCAGAGCCACTTGGGGAGGCCCTGGCCCTGGAGCCTCTTCTCTTCATGTGCAATGCATGAATTTTGCCTGTGGGGAAGGAAATGTCTCAGAGTGTCTGGTCCACCACATCTTTGCTGGAGGCACACAGGGCCCCAGGCACTTGTGGCACCAGAGCACACATAGACATCATCCGTGTGCATCTGTCTTTGCGTTTGGGGTGTGTGTGTGGGTGTGTTGCTATCTAGAAGTGGGGAAAGAGAAGGAGGCTCTGAAAAAATTAAAGGGAAAGGAAAGTCCAGCTCAGAGGCGGGTCAGTGGAGGCCACACACGACGTGGTGTGGCAGGAGTCCACTTACTTATCATGGCTGGTGCATGCACGTCTAGTGTGTGTGTGTCAGCAGAACCAAACTGGAGAGGGGAAAGGGGGGCACACTTAAACCTCCATGCGCACACACACACACAGCCAACACTTCTATCTACACAAGCACATATTTACACACACTGAAATATTTACAAATATACATTGGG
This sequence comes from Hemicordylus capensis, assembly GCF_027244095.1. Classification (NCBI taxonomy): domain Eukaryota; kingdom Metazoa; phylum Chordata; class Lepidosauria; order Squamata; family Cordylidae; genus Hemicordylus; species Hemicordylus capensis. The sequence continues at coordinate 244,515,136 of NC_069658.1, read as the reverse complement.
GCAGTCCCACTGCCCTCCCCTGCAAGTCAACTATGTACAACAGCAAGCAACACAACACTTTTAAAAACTAACATACTAACAAATCTACATTTTTACAGGCCCTGCCCCGCCCCACAACCGCTGCCCCCCCCAGTCACTTATTTCTACATTCAGAAATTTACATATTTACAAATCTACATATTTACACATCTACACAATGCCACATTGGCACAAACCACCTTGTGTCTGTACATGCACCCATGGCCCCACCAAGTGCTGTGGTCGGGTTGAACCAGGGGCAAGTTCAGCATCGGGTTACGCCAGTGGAGTGCGTGTATCCAGTTGCCAAGTCACAGCACTAGCAGGCATGCTGCAACATGGCATGGCTGAAGGAAAAAGGGCGGAGGGTAGGGATAAGTAGAAGCTGCTGCCGGGCAGGTGACTGGCACCATGGGTCAACCATGGGCCACTCACTCGCCCAGCTCAATCTCCAGATCAGGGTAGCCCAGCAGGGGGAGGTTAACCTTGAGGAAAACCAGCTGCTCAACCAAGCCAGAGTCCAACCGGGACCAAGAGGATATTACCATATCGCCATCACGTGAAAACACCCGCTCACTCTGGCTGCTGGTTGGCAGGCAGGAGAGGGCATGCGCAGCAACCACCGCCAGGTCCGGCCAGACTTGGCAGTGGGTTGGCCAGAACTGCATGCTGTCCATCTCGGGGTCTTCCTCCACAGGCTCCTCCAAGTACTGGGCAACACATTGCGCAGCACTGGAGGGCCTGCTAGGCCGAGCCTCCTGCCAAGGCACACCCGCTTGAACCACTAGGCTGGTTTAGTGGGAGCAACTACCTGTTGTGTTGGCACCACTGCCTGGGATGCTGTGCCACCAGTCTGGGAAGAAGAAGGGGTGGGAGCTGAAGGGTCGCCCACACTGCTGCTGCTGGGTGTGGGTCTCACATGCTCGGGGGAGGGGCATCATCACCATCCTCCTGGTCTCTGCCAGTCCTAATGACCTCCTCTTCCCTAACTCTATCGACCTGGAGATCCCTCCACCTGGGCAGGTCATCCTCTTGAATGACATTGCCCTTGATGGTTGGGTCACAGAGACAAGCCAGGATGTACTTCTCCATGTCACACAACTCATCAACCAACCTATCGACGACCCCATCCCTTAGCTTTCCAGCCAGAGCACACCCCTCTGGCATGGTCAGCGAAGTCCAGTGTTCACCCATCAGCTTCTCCAGGAGGAGAGCCACGGGCAGGGACTGGCTCAGAGGAGTGGTGTCACAACACAAACCACATAAAAGTGCCAAAACCATCTTGGACATGAGCTTCCACAGGGCATTGGATAGGTTTCACATGCCCAAGGACCCGTTCCTCACCAGGTCATCGAGGAAGATGGAGTTCCACCGGGTATCTATATCTGTGTGGATGAGATGTTGTGGAAGCCCATGGACACACTTCTGTGTGGATGTTTGCATACTCCAACACTGACTCTATTGTTGCCATTATGTTGGAGCCATTGTCTGTCACAATGAAGCCCTGGGTGAGGTGTGGCAACCCACCTATCCACTCCTCAATTTGGCGGACAAGCACGGATGCCACATCCTCCTTGGTGTGCTTGACATCCAAGGTCTCCAAGTGCAAGATGGCCCACATGAGCCGAAATGCTGTGTGGGACGTGCTGGAGCCAGAGGCAGCACCTGAGGTTCCTCTCTCTCCAGACCACACCACAGGGCAGTGAGGGCCAGGAAAGCAGCGTGCATCCCACTCACACTGTTCCACAGATCAGTGGTGAAATGCACGCTGGTGCCAGCTGGTGCTGCATGCAGCATGACTGACACGAGCTCTCTGCACCACTTGTACAAGGAGGGGACCACGTTACGGCTGAACCTGGTCCTTAAGGGGATGGTGTAGATAGGCGCTAGCAGCTGGAGTATCCGGCAGTAGCCACAGTTCTCAACCACCTGAAAAGGCTGGTCGTCAGTGGCCATCATCTCCCCTATGAGGCAGGTGAGGAGACGTGGGTCCAGGTGACTGGGGTGCTTCTTCCCCGATGACTGCGTTCACCGCATGACTTGCAGCGTGCCTGCTTCATGGAAGCTGGCACACTGCCCTTCTCAGTGCTATCCACAGGCACATGAGGCGCACTGGTGCTGCCAGCATAGTCAAGGAGATCTGGATGATGCCGTCACATGTGTCGCCACATGGAGGTCATCTGCAGATGCTTAGCCTCCTTGCCCCGACTCACCTGTACCTTTCAGTGGATGCAGAAAGCAGCACTTTGGGCATCTTGAGGGACCTCAAAATGCCGCCAAACATCACTGCTCTGGGTGGCCTCCAATGCCCTTGATGTTGTCTTGGGCCGCTTGGGTGACAGCAGACCAAGGGGGCCTGCTGGCGCTGACCCACCGCCATCACCCCCCAGCCACCCTGTGTGGAAGAAGGACCCGGCCTCACTGGAGAAGCATCTGCCCCCCTCCAACTCAACAGCAAACCCTTCCCCCTCAGATCCAGACTGGGAGGACCCAGCACTAGACTCTGCCATGACCTGGGAATCATCGGGGGGGGGGGCACAGAGTGGTGAGAGGACCATTGGTGGGTCTGAAAGAGGGAAATAACATCTGGCTGCACTGCCAGCCATCAAACCCCTGCCCTCCACCCCCACGATGGAAGTAGCTTCTCTGGCAGGAGAGTCCCCTGCACTACTAGGCTCTGCACAGGGTGGGAAAACTGATGGCGCACCACCTGAAGAACCTGCCGTTCAAAGCATTTTCAAAAACCAGGTATCCAATATCCACTGGATTAGCACACTCTCTATGCTTGTGGATACTTCCAAAGGAGTCTAGGAGATTAGCGAGACAAGACTGACCTTTGAAGAGGCCATGTCTGCATGAGGCATTGCCTTTATTAACACCCCAAAACATGCAGCTGTGCTCACTTAAGGGGCACAGCTCCCTAGGCAAGCTCCTACAAACACAAAGGAGCAGAATGGTTCCTCAGGGTGTAATTCATATGGAAATCAGTATGCAAGTGCTCAAAAAGAAAGCCTCCTAATGGCAGCACTGAGTAGTGGCTACACAGATACTTCCGTTAACCAGACTAGATGGTCTGAGGACTTCTAGGGATACTATCTTCCAGGAAAGGAATCAACCAGTACAGACACTCCATGAGGTCACCCAGCTAGAGAGGATTCTTGCATGAGGAAGTGTGATCAATGCAAAGCAGAGTCATTTCAGGCTATTCACACAGACTGTCTACATTTTTCTCCCCTTTCCCTTCCACACAGGAAGACTACCTATTAGAAAACTGAAGGTTTCAGCTTTTCACCCTCCCCTCCCCTCCCCTCCCCTCCCCTCCCCTCCCCTCCGGATCCCTCACCTGTCTGAGCTTTGTTCTTGCTCTGAACTACAATGCACAGAAAGCATTGCAAATCTCAAAGAAATGGCAAACAGCTGTCTCCTTTTAACCTGTGCAAAGTATGGGGGGGGGGAAGGTATTTAAGTCACTGTCTGCTCTTTGCCACAGATTTCCCATCTTCTTCCTTCGTGCTTCTTCTTGCATGAGACTGGATCCTGCCAATCTGCCTTTCTTAGCTCTGTGGAAGTTTGGGTAAGTGAAAAAGTGGTGGAGCTCCTAAGAAGAGAGGCAAAGCAAAGGACTCCCTGCTTGGAGAGGAAGGAATAGTGGCAGATACATAGCCAGAATCCTTTAGTGGAAGAGCAAGAGGTGAGGGAAGCTTGTGCCCTTCTGATGATTTAACATCCTGGGAAGCAGGAGAATCCCTTTGGTGGTGCCTTCTATGATAAAGCTCTGTGGAAGCAGCACCCTGGAACCCCAAAAGGGAGAGAGAAAGAGTTGCAGTCTCATTATTGAGTCCTTACCTCTGATTTTGGAATTCAGAATGGCCCATACAGGCTTCCTGGAGAATGTCAGCAGGAATGAGGCTAGGTGTCATCTGGTGGACATTCAATACTTGGCTTGCTATTACCAAATATAACATTAGACAAAATCTATGACCCAGAACTCCTGATTAATCTTAGCACTTTCTGGGTCAGAGGATGGCTCTTCTTCTGGATTAGCAAATGGAACCTCCTGGTTCAGGGAGGAAATGCCTCTGAAGAGCAGTTGTCGGCAACGGGAAGGGAGAGGAGAGAGGGACGGAAGTCCTGCATTTGGACTCTCTGGCTAGTGAGCAGGGGTGTTCTGAGCTTGGACTCCCTTTGTTCTGATCTAGCAGGCCTCTTCTGGGGTTCTCCAGGGTTCCCATGGCCAGCCTAGTATACCTTCATCCAGGCTGCTGCATCATGGAAGGGCTGCTCTCCTCCTAATACTCCATGTTGATACAGCTGACCTTACAAAAGAGACTGCTAGATCCCCTTCATTAGTCAGATGCAGAAGCCCCTTAATGGAGGCTGAGATGTGTGAATTTGTAAATGGCTGCATTTGCATGTAACTGGGGACCTGAGTTGCAGGGATTTGTGGTTTCCTTACCACTGCAACCAAACACCTGCAACTAACGTTCCATCCATTTTTGGACCCGAGTTTGGTCTTGGGAGGAGACTCCAGATTCAGTCCTCAATTTGTAGAGAGTTTCAGTCTCCAAACGCAGGATCCATGAAGTTCCCTTTCAATCTGAACGCAGCATTGCAGGCTGCATTCGGCTGCACTGGAGTTAAAGGAGGTATCTGGCTGGTTCTTTGAGCTCCTTATCTGCATAGTCATTTGAAAACTCATATTCTGTGTTGATCACAGCAACCTGGGTTCCATCAAAATTCCAGCACCCACTTTTTGACAGGGCTTGTCTACTCCCAGTTCACTGCCCCCATCAGCCTGATAATTCCTCTTCTTCATCTCAATACAATACTAAGAACCCTATATTATTTGACAAGGCCCCAAAGAAAGGAATCTTCCAGTCTCCACATACATTCAAAGACCTACAAAACCCCCAACAATTTGTCTGCTGCCTTATGTCTGCATTCTCTATTTGACTTTATGGTGCAAGACTGTACCTGCATTTCTTGCGGGAGGCTCCTTTCTTCTAGCAAAGTTAGCCCAGGTTTGGTCTCTTTCCTAGACCCTTTTCATAGCACACAGCAAAATGTTAGATTTTTCCATTCAGTTCAGTTTCCAGTCCATTGTTCCCTTTTATCAGTATGAGCTTCCATAGTCCAGCATAGTCCAAAAATTTAGCCCAGAGTAACAGCCAGTCCCCGCTCCTCTCTGGAGTCTCGGTGACTGTACATTCTCCCTGTCGTCTGAACTGGGACAGGAGAGTGGCGGGGGAAGCAGAGTGGAACCACAGTGCCTGACACATGAATGTAACCAATATCATTCAACTCCACCACACCTTCCTGGTCCTGCCTCTGCTGTTGGTCCCAGAACTGCTGCTTCATTGGGGTTTTCTCATAGTTCCTTATTCCAGTACCCCTTGGCTGGGAATGAACTCTCTCTCTCTCTCTCTCTCTCTCTCTCTCTCTCTCTCTCTCTCTCTCTCCTTAAGACAAGGTTTCCAATCCTCTATGAAAATTGCTCCCCCTGTGTTTCAACAGCAGCTTGAGCCAGAAGAAAGAGAAGCATTTCTTGGCATTCCACTTAGGAGCTGGAAAAGTCTCATCTTGTACAACTTCCCTGGGTCAGTTTCAGTTAAAGGTACAGGAGCAGAGGCTGATAAAGAAGTTGGCAAGCCTGGCTGCCTCTGAATGTGTTTAGAAATGTTACAGCTCTCTCGGTCACTAAATGGGGAAACATGCTCTATGGAACTCATGGAAAGAGCTCACACAAAAGGAAAATGAGGGCAATTATCTATTAATGCAAGAGGAAAGGAATTCCTGTGCATTTTTTCTAATATGTTTGTGTCTTCTATTAAATTATTATTATTTATTTCTTATTATTTACATTTGATATCCCACTCTTCATCCAAGGAGCCCAAGTATCATGGCTGAATTGGGATTTGAACTCTGGTCCCCCAGTCCTAGTCCAGCACTTTAACCACTAGACCACGCTGGCTCAATTTGCCTAGCTGAATGCTACTGTTTCTTACTGTAAATTGCCAAGGCTCTTGAGAATTGCTATGTGGCGAAATGTGCCCATTAACTGACTAAAGAAAGACAACCTGCTGTCCAAGGAACTGAAATCAATGGGATACATTTGTTTTAGTAAAAGTGGGTCGTGTGAAAAGCAGTTCTAAAATTGAATGTAGAGACCCCAAACCTGGAGATGGGGAAGGAGAGGCAAAAAGAAAGACATCTCACTGGATCATGCATGCCACCCGCAAGAGATCCTTTTTGGCAGAGAGACATGAGGTGAGCCTCTGGAGGACCCTCCCCAAATCCAGAATATGAGACTAGGATGGAGATAGGCCATCTCTCTGTTCCTGCCCAGGAAGCTAGCTCTCTTTAAGTACATATTGATACCTGCATATATTTAGTAATCCACTGACCTTTGGTTTAAAATGAGAGTTAAGCTTCTTTATACTTTCACTCTTGTCACCTAGTGAATGTGTGCCGATGGTCAGACAGATCAGACAAATGGTTTTGACTTGATAAGCAGTAGAATGTCCAGGGCTTATGTAACACATTACAGCCTTTATCTCAGAGCAGCTCATGCGAGGGAGAAAATGCTGAATCATCCCTGGCAAGCTGCCTGGCTGGGCTTCTCATAAAACTAATCTATATTTCCGGTAGAATTAAAATGCTGCTGCCACCACTGCTCTTATCAACAGAACCTGAATCTCCCTGGGCTTGGGGTGGAATCCTAGGGGAAATTCTCTTTATTTAGCTATTGGATAAGTACAAAAACATTCCATATGTAGGCCTAGATGTGATGAGAAAACTTATAGCTGCTGCACGATTGAAGATGCTTTTGCATCAGAGAAATCCCCTTTCCACTTTCCCTTTTTTGAGTTAAAAACTAACTCTGAGAGGCTTGTAAAAAGAAAAGTTTTAAATACACTCAAAAACACTTAGTAGGTAACAAAAAAGGTTGTCTTAGGGTTCATTTTCAGGTTGCATTTAAAAGTAAAGTGTTCCGTCAAGTCGATCTTGACTCCTTGTGCCCAGAGAGCCATGTGATTTTCTTTGGTAGAATACAGGAGGTGTTTACCATTGCCGCCTATTGGAGCTCAATTGCTTCCCTTTATTCATTCTCTCTTCCATTCCAGGTTTCCCAGGAAGACCCACAGCACACTAGCCTGGACCATTCTTCTTTATCCTGGAGCTTCCTAGAGTGTGAAGCAAGTTTTGTCAGGTGACCTATGGATGACCAAAGCCCCACTGGCTCCCCATCAGGAGAGGGGTCAGAAGAAACAGGAGACGTCCCTCATGACTTCCAGGCAGGGAGTTGGGAGGAATCCCCGCCAAGGAGACCAAGCAAACAGGCTGGACAGGAACACAATGAGGGACAGGATCAGACCCAGGAAGCCCAAAGGGAGGAGTTCCGGGAGGGAATGGAAAAAACCCACACAAGGGAGAAGCCATATAAGTGTTCACACTGTGGGAAACGCTTCAGGTGCAAAATTAGTCTTACTAGACATCAAAGAATCCAAAGAGGGGAGAAACCATATACATGCTTACAGTGTGGAAAATGCCTCAAATGGGAAATTGATCTCACTAGACATCAAAGAATCCTCACAGGAGAAAAACCAAATGCATGCTTGCAGTGTGGGAAATGCTTCATGTGGAAAACAGATCTTACTCGACATCAAAGAACCCACACAGGGGAGAAACCATATACATGCTTGCAGTGTGGAAAAAGCTTTGCTCAGAAACCTAATCTTACAAGACATCAAAGAACCCACAAAGCGAAGAAACCATAGACATGAAGAAACCATAGACACAGACCCAACGGTGGAGAGAGTTTCTGTCACTAATAAACCCATCATGGACATCAAAGAGAGATATTATACAAATGCTTGCACCGCAGTTAGTGCGTTGGTGATGAACTGAGCCTTAATGAACACACATAGGAGAGGAAACTACATGCCTATGTGCAGTGTAGAAACTGCTTTGGTCTTGGCACAGGCTTCATTTCACATCAAATATTTCACACACGGGCAAACTTTCAGTCTGTTTGTCCCAATACAATTTCAAGATTTAAGATGGAATGTACTTTGAGCAACCTGCATTTCTGAGGTTTGGAAAGTTCAGGATCTGTAACAGAATCTTTTTAGTCACGGTTCAATGAGGAACTCATTGGTCTTTTAAAGTGTTGTGGTGGTTCAATATTTTCAAATGTTCTGATTAAAAGGGGGGAGAAATGTGATAAGTGAAGCTTTTTCCATTGATGGAGAAATTGCAGCTACCATCTCCTGAGAGATCTGGATTTTCTGGCATTAATCAGATTGTAGTGAAGGCTTTTCTGACAATTGGCTCATTCTACATCTGATCATATCCTCAATTGTGTATCCTGGAAAATGCAACTTCAATGTGAATCCACGAAGCATGAAGAGAAGTTGGAAACACTTTCCCTCTAGAATTCAGCTGCACTGGCAGAGAAATGCCTGCTCCTTTTTAGATGTTTTTCATATCAGTATTTGAATGAATTTGTTCTGCTTGCAAATAAAGTAAGATGCATTTTTCTCAGTCTGTATTAAAGTGCTCCTTGTCACATTCCTGTTCCCAAAGGTTGCCAGCAAGATTTAATCTGGGCATGGTGGCCATCCCTCTTCCCAGGTGTTTACCCAACCCAGGGCTCTCCAGCCCTTTTGGACTACAACTCCCATCAGTGCCTGCCACAGTGGCCAATAGTAAGCGATGATGGGAGTTGTAGGCAACATGTGCAGGTGGTCCCAAGTGGTGCAGGCCTGGCCCAATCCATGACCTGGTATTTGGTAGGCAAACCACATCTTTATATGCAAGTGGCATGGAGATATTTTAAAGCCATGGTGAGGGTGAAACAAGCAAATCACATTCCACTATTACAACCAGCAATCAGGCGGGCAGCAGGTATTAGAGTTCAATATGAGAAAAAGGGCTCAGCAGACTGATTTGGAAACACGGACTGATAGGAGAAGCGGGTCTGAGGAGGAACCATCATGTTGATTCTGAGGAGGCAAGGCAAGGAAATGCTTCTTATGGAAGTTTTGATGCCTGGCAACTGCAGACTGACAGGTGAACAACATCCCATCTTGAGAAAGTGCCATTCATTGGCCCGTTTTAGACTGCTGTGGCATGTGCTGCTGAGTAGCAACCTGTCCTGCCTGGGATCATCTTCAGCTATACAGAAGCGGCCTCCTCGGTGTGGGAAATGGTGGCCAAACCCTTGGAGCTACTGAGGAGGGGCCAGACACCCTCTAGTGTACCAGGCAGTCCTCTTTTTTACATCGCTTAAGAAAAAAACAACTGTTTAGACTGTGAATAGAAAAGAAGCTGCCATATACCAAGTCTGACCATTGGTCCATCTAACACAGTACTGTCTACACAGACTGGTAGCGGCTTCTCCAAGGTTGCAGGCAGGAATCTCTCTCAGCCGTATCTTGGAGATGCCAGGGAGGAACTTGCAAGCATGCAGGTGCTCTTCCCAGAGTGGCTCCATCCCCTAATGTAGGCCTGCTCAACCTATGCCCCCCCAGCTTTCGGACTATAACTCCCATAATCCCCAGCCACAGTGGCCAATAGCCATGGATTATGGAAGTTGTAGGCCAACATCTGCAGGGGTTGAGCAACCCTGCCCTAAGGGGGATATCTTACAACAGGGTTTCTTAACCTTGGGCCCCCAGATGTAGTTGACTACAGCTCCCATCATCCTCAGCCACAAAGGCCATGTCTCCCCAGACAGGATAGGGGTTGTTGTCCAACACCATCTGGGAGCACAAGGTTAAGAAGCCCCATCTTACAATGCTCACCCATGTATTCTCTCATTCAAATGCAACCAGGGCAGACCCTGCTTAGCAAAGGGGACAAGTCATTCTTGCTACCACAAGATCAGAACTCCACCAGATGCAGCTGCGGCTTTGCAAGAAGAGGATGACTGACCACGGTGGCACATCCCTCAATATTTGGGTGTGGCTTGGCCCAGACGTGAACGGGAGTGATGGTAAAGAGTCGTGGCAGTCCCTGTGAAGAGCCCCAAATGCTTCTGCTTTTGCTTGCAAGAAAACTCTCTGGCTGGGAAAATGGAGCGTAGGAGCATCTATGGCTGGAGTGCTGTGCTGGTGCTGAATAGGTCCAGTTGCCAGCCTCTCACTCAGCGTGAAGAGATTGCGAGGTGATGGGCTGTATGCTTGGGCTGGAGTAGGTGCTGATTGCACAGCCCGCCTGCCTGCCTAGTCTGGATAGCCTCTCTCTGCAGGCCTGACTCCCCCCTCCCTGCCAGGCTGGTCCAGGGGTCCCTGCTGGGCTCATTGCCTGGCTGATTTCCCTCTGGCAGGGAAGGGGTTAAGGCAGCCGGTGCTCCCTTCAGTGGCTGCCCCACCTCCAGAGTGAAGTCTAGTGCTGGCAAAGCAATGGCCGAGGTGGGCCGAGAATGGTCAGAGATGCTTCAGCTGCCCACTCTAGGCTTGGGCCTATTGGGGGACTATGTGGTGGTGATGCCCTGAAAGCCTTCCAGGGTGAGGGGCAGTGTGAGGGCTGGGATTCCCAGGGGGTGCCTGCAGGCCCATGGCTGACCCAGTCCATTCCTGTTAATAGGGATCACGTGGATGGTGCATGACAGCCACTCGGGGGATCTCGATAAGCCACTGAGGGAGGATATTCACAGCAACAGATCTGTTTTGAGCTTGATTCATGACAGGAATTGCCACTGATGAAGAGTGTGCATCGGTCTAACTGCATCTGGCTCCAGTCTCTAGATTGTTAAAAGCACCTCCTAGCACTGTGCTATGCAACAGTTTTACTCTCTACCCCAGATACAGAAGTTCTACTTTCTTAAGAGCTCAGGACTCCCGTTGGGGCACTCCCTTTGTGGCTTTTAATTCTATATTTTTATAGATCTTTCTACAAATACTTGGGATGGCTTTTATCTTTACCATGGAGAGTCTTTCTTGTTGAGAGTTTATTTATACACATACAAACACAAACACCATTCAAGAATTATCTATACAATTCATTTTCATTTTCTTTGGCTTGGTACTGGTTCTGATGAGATACTTTTATGACAGATGAGATTGTGGATCATGATTGTCTGTATGTTTACATCCTGGATTAAAACTAATAAAATTAAAAATATAGAATATATCAGTTTTCAGGGGGGCTCTTTTAGTTCACCAGTATATTCTTACTGAGACCCTTATGTATAGCCATGCTTTTGAGCTTCTCTGCCACTCTGGTTAAGGAATTTTTTACTTTAAGTGATTTTGTATTTTTCTGCCATAGGGGACACATTGGATTCTCAGATGTTACACTGCTTGGTCATAAGGAGTCATTATGAAAAACAGTTAAAACAAGAGATTCTAAAATCTATTATATTAATTCTCCTGGGTGTGTCATGGAATGTGCGTCCTGGCTCCCAGCTGATTGGCTGGGGGCCGGCACACCCAGAAGACCAGAGGCGGCGGTGGGCATGGCCGGGGAGGCAAGCGGCAGGCGGGCCCAGCCGCAGAGGCAAGCGGCAGAGGCAGCTGACCCGGCCACAGAGGAGGCACTCGGCATAGCAGTGGGCCCATCCGTGGTGGCGGCACCTGCCACGCCGGTGGAGACAGCAGGCCGGCGGCGGAGGCAAGTGGTGGCGGCAGTGGACCCATCCGCAGAGGCCGGCGGCAGGCCCATCCGTGGAGGTGGCACTCGGCCTGGCAGCAAGCCCATCTGCAGAGGTGGCACTGGAGAGGAGAGGTAACTGCCGGCCCTGAAGAGCGCACAGAAGATGCTCTGTGCGGGGTCGGCTAGAACATAAAAATCCCCTTAAAAATCACCAGAGTGCTCCACTGCTCTGCGGTTTGGATGGGAGTGGGCACCCATGGGGCTCTACCCCCAAACCTGCTTTTGAACACCTAGGCACTACCCACAGGAAATAATGGGGTTGCTTTGAGTCCCCATTATTCCCTATAGCAGAAAAATACAAAATCACTTCAAACAAAAAAACAAAAAATCCTAAAAATCAATCACTTGCGTGATCACTTTGTGGTTTGCGTGGTAGACAGTATCCTTGGCACCCTGCCACCCAACCTGCCTTGCTGCCCTCTAAGCCATTAAGATTGAATTTGAATCAATACAAATTCAAATCAAATCTACCCTGATCCAAAGACAGCTGTTTTGAATCTGAATTGAATCAGGCTGAAGCAATTCAAACTTGAATTGAAAAGCAAAATCTTCATATGGAAACTCAGTTTCAAAGTGCTGAAAAAGAAAGCCTCCTAATGGCAGCTGAGTAGTGGCCCCAGAGATATTTCCGTTAACCAGACCAGATGGTCTGAGGACTTCTGGGGATACTGTATTCCAGGAAAGGAATCAACCTAGTACAGACACTCCATGAGGTCACCCAGCTAGAGAGGATTCTTGCATGAGGAAGTCTGTTCAATGCAAAGCAGAGTCATTTCAGGCTATCCACACAGACTGCCTCCCTTTCTACATTTTTCTCCCCTCTTCCCTTCCACACTGGAGGACTGCCTATTAGAAATCTGCAGGTTTAACCTCTTCTCTTCAGCTCACCTGTCTGAGCTTTGTTCTTGCTCTGAACTACAATGCCCAGAAAGCATTGCAAATCTCAAAGAAATGGCAAACAGCTGTCTCCTTTTAACCTGTGCAAAGTATGGGGGGTGGAGGTACTTAAGTCACTGTCTGCTCTTTGCCATGGATTTTACAGCTTCTTCTTCCCTGGGACTGAGAGGTCCTGTCAATCTGCCTTCCTTAGCTCTGTGGGAATTTGGGTAAGTGGAAAAGTGGTGGAGCTCCTAAGAAGAGAGGCAAAGCAAAGGACTCCCTGCTTGGAGAGGGAGGAATAGTGGCAGATGCCTAGCCAGAATCCTCTAGTAGAAGTAGAAGCAGTGGGGGAGCTTGTGCATTTAACATCCTTGGAAGCAGGAGAATCCCTTTGGTGGTGCCTTCTATGACAAAGCTCTGTGAAAGCAGCACCCTGGAGCCCCAAAAGGGAGAGAGAAAGAGATGCAGTTTCATTATTGATTCCATACCTCTGACTTTGGTATTCAAAATGGCCCATACAGGCTTCCTGGAGAATGTCAACAGGAATGAGGCTAGGTGACATCTGGTGGACATTAAATACTTGGCTTGCTATTACCAAATATAACTTTAGACAAAACCTATCACCAAAAACTCCTGAGTAATCTTAGCATTTGCTGGGTCAGAAGATTGCTCCTCTTTTGGATTAGCAAATGGAGGCTCCTGGTTCAAGGAGGAAATGCCTCTGAAAAGCAGTGGTTGGAGAAAGGCAGGGAGAGGAGAGATGGAAGTCCTGCATTTGGACTCTCTGGCTGGTGAGCAGGGGTGTTCTGAGCTTGGACTCCCTTTGTTCTGATCTAGCAGGCCTCTTCTTGGGTTCTCCAGGGTTCCCACGGCCAGTCTAGTATACCTTCATCCAGGCCGCTACATCATGGAGGGGCTGCTCACCCCTTGTGTCTGACTAATCCTCCATGTTGATACAGCTGACCTTACAAAAGAGACTGCTAGATCCCCTTCATTAGTCAGAAGCAGAAGCCCCCAATGGAGGCTGAGATGAGTGATTGTGTATATGGCTGCATTTGCATGTAACTGGGGACCTGATTTGCTGGGACATGTGGTTTTCCCACTGTTGCATGCAAACGTAGGCAACTCCAGTTCTTCCTCCAAGGAGCCCAGAGTGGTATGTACTATATCCTAAAGTTTCTCCTCACAACAACTCTGTGAAGTAGGTTAGGCTGAGAGAGAAGTGACTGGCCCAGAGTCACCCAGCAAGTCTCATGGCTGAATGGGGATTTGAACTCGGGCCTCCCCGGTCCTAGTCCAGTACTCTAACCGCTACACCACACTGACTCTTGTCACCTAGTGAATGTGTGCTGATGGCCAGGCAGATCAGACAAATGGTTTTGACTTGATAAGCAGTAGAATGTCCAGGGCTTATGTAACACATTACAGCCTTTATCTCAGAGCAGCTCATGTGAGGGAGAAAATGCTGAATCATCCCTGGTGAGCTGCCTGGCTGGGTGTCTCATAAAACTAATCTATATTTCCTGTAGAATTAAAATGCTGCTGCCCCACCCCTTATCAACAGAGCTTGAACCTCCCTGCGCTTGGGGTGGAATCCCAGGGAAAACTCTCTTTTGCTATTGGAGAAGTACAAAAACATTCCACATGTAGGCTCACACGTTTTGAGGGAACTGATAGCTGCTGAGTGCTTCAGGACACTTTTGCACCAGAGAAATCCCCTTTCTGCATTCCCTTTTTCTTGCATTAAAACCCCACTCTGAGAGACTTGTAGAAAGAAAAGAACAAACATTTTTATTCAGTTACTACTTACAGCTTCTGTTTGAAACTTTTAGGTTTTAAATACACTCAATACACTCAAAATACTTAGTAGGTTACAGAAACAGGATTTCTTAGGCTTCAGTTTCAGGTTACATTTAAGGGTAAAGTGTGCAACAAGTCGATCTCAACTTCTGGCTCCCACAGAGCACCATGGTATTTTGGGGTAGAATACAGGAGGGGTTTACCATTGCCTCCTCCCACGCAGTGTGAGATGATGCCTTTCAGCATCTTCTTATTACCCGATATGATTTAGGAATGCTTAAAAGTTTATAGAGTCTTTTGCAATGCCCTAGGTGGCATGGGCGTAGGCTAGTGTATCTTCATGAAAACAATAAAAGAACAGTATCAGGAATATTCAAAGTATGCACACAAAGAAATATAAGTTTCTTGTGCAAAATCTAACAAACTGTTCCCTATGCTGAATCCCCTTTTCCTTGAAAACTCGCACATCACCTGATGAGAATCAATCATCCAGCAATCCAGTCTTTCAAGGATCTGCAGTGATTCCATGAGAGAAACCTCCATGCTGGCTTTGACCATGAGGGGTCAAAAACTCCAGCCCCCTCACTAAGCCTTTCCCCACCCGCTTTTCCAGCACGGACCACCCTTCTTGTTCCCAGAATTCCCAGTAACCGCTCTCTAGATTCCACCCACCTGGTGTACTGATGGACTGCCCTGGAGTTCACCAGCCTGTCAGCCAAGACAAGGGTTCACTCCCTCTTAACTCTTTAGAGGGAGGGGAGGCTGATCACTACAGCTTGTAAGGGTGGAACATTGAAGACACTCTCCAGCTTAACAATACTGTTCCTATTGTACCTGTATAATGTTGGATTTGTTCAGGATTTCTAAAAATGATTCGTGACTCACCTGTGAAGCTCAGTTGCTTCACTATACTCATTCTCCTCCATTCCAGTTTTCCAGGAAGAACCACAACACACTAACCTGGACCATTCTTCTTTATTCTGGAGCTTCCTAGAGTCTGAAGCTATTTTTTTAAGGTGACCTATGGAGGATCAAAGCCCCACTGGCGCCCCAGCAGGAGAAGGGTTGGAAGAAACAGGAGACACCCCTCATGACTTCCAGGCAGGGATTTGGGAGGAATGCCTGCAAAGCAGACCAAGAGAACAGGTGAGAACAGGTGAGGATCAGACCCAGGAAGCCAAAAGGGAGGAGTTCCTGGAGGGAATGGAGGGACTGAACATGCTCACAGAAGACTCAGGCTGGCTGAAGGCAAAGGCATTGCTGCCTTCCATGGAGTTAGAGACAGAAGCCTGCCAGCCTCCCCCACAGATGCCGGAGGGGGCTTCACTCTGCAATGATCCTCCAGCATACTTGGCTACATCCAAGCAAGACACTAAAGCCTGTCAATCTAAGAAAGAAGGGGCCGTGAAGTACCTTTCTGGAGAGCAAACACTTCACAGAGAAGAGAAAACATATAAATGCTCTGTGTGTGGTGAAACATTCAAGTGGTGCTCACACCTAAGAAGACATGAAATAATGCACAGAGGAGAGAAGCCATATCAGTGCTTGCAGTGTGGAAAGAGGTTTTCTCATATTAGGCACCTCAATTCCCATGAAAGAAACCACACTGGGAAGCCATATAAGTGTTCACAGTGTGGGAAATGCTTCAGGTGGAAATTCGTTCTCACTAGACATCAAAGAATCCACGGAGGGGAGAAACCATATACATGCAGGCAGTGTGGAAAAAGCTTCACTCAGAAAACTAATCTCACTAGACATCAAAGAATCCACACAGGGGAGAAACTATATACATGCTTACAGTGTGGAAAAGGCTTTGCTCTGAAACAGCATCTTACTAGACATCAAAGAACCCACAAAGCGAAGAAACCATAGACATGCTTGGAGGGTGGAGAGAGTTTCTGCCACTTATAAACCCTTCATGGATGTCAAAGAGAGAGAGATTATACAAATACTTGCACGGCAGTGAGTGCATAGGTGGTTAATTGAGCAGTAATGAACACAAGAGAACACACACAGAGAACATAGGAGAGGAAACTATTTGATTATGTGCAGTGTGGAAACCGTACAGGCTTCACAGGGGCAAACTTTCAGTCAGTTTGTCCCAATACAATTTCAAGATTTAACTTGGAATGTACATTGAGCAGCCTGCATTTCTGAGGCTTGGAAGGTTCAGGATCAGTAGCAGGGCCTTTTTAGTCATGGTTCAATGAGGAACTCATTCATCTTTTAAAGTGTTGTGGTGGTTTTAGCTGTGCCCTTTAGTGTGCTGAACTCAACATTTTCACATGTTCTGATTAAATGGGGGGAGAAATGTCGTAAGTGAAGCTTTTTCCATTGATGGAGTAATTGCAACTACCATCTTCTGAGAGCTCTGGGCTTTCTAGCATTCATCAGATTGTAATGAAGACTTTGTTGGAAGGAAAGGACTTTGCGCTGTCTCTTTGCCTCAGACAGTGGAGGACAGACTAGTAAGTCAGAGGGCTAGAAGGTCAAAGACATTTGGTCATCACTTCCTGCTGCTCTGATGCTATCCCTTTGAAATGTAGATTGCTAATCTTAGGGGATTCAACTTCCTTCCTCCTTCTCTCTCTTCCTACCTGGCTGTTGACCTTGCAACATGGCAAGTCTCTTGCCCTGCACCATATGTGCAGAGAAGATGGTGAATCCATCTGCATCCATTTAGATAGATAGATTAGAGATCCTAAATCCTCACTTTCTTATCTAGAATGGAGTTCCTTAATAAATACCTTTTATATTGATTTGAAACTAGCAATTGGCTCCAAGTTACTTTACTCTTAGCACACATGCATGCATAACTAAATCCGCTGTGTTTGTGCCTCTGTGCACTCTGCTATATTGAAAAAGGGATTCTCTCACCACAGAGAATTTCCAATAGGTTATGGGCTCCAGCCAGTTATGGGAGCAGTATTTTGAGCTGCGTGTGCTGCAACTAGATAGTTAGGTTTGTTCCAGGAGATCCATTGAGATCTAGCGTGGACACTTTGAATTGCTAATCTACAGCAACTGCCTTTTGGAGCCAGTGAGCATGGCTGCATACCTGGAGGGAAAACTCAGGCTTACCATCCTGGAAGCGGATAATTACTTGGAATGGAAGACTCGACTGAAGATTGCACTGAAAGCAGAGGGACTCCACCAAGTTACTGAGGAAGACCCGCCGCCAGATGGAACCTCGGATGCTGAGAAAAAGGAGAAGGAACTCTGGCTAATTAAGGACCGAAAATCACAAGCGATGATTGCAGCTTCCGTGAGTAAAACTTTCCTTTATGCTATTTGTGATCTTGGAACCTCAAAGGAGATGCTAAACAAGCTAGATTCTATGCATATGAGGAAAGGATGGGCATACACGTTTAATTTACGCCGAAAATTGCAAGATCTCCAATATAAAGATGGGGACTGTTTCTCTACTTTTATTGGGACTTTGGAAGATTTCTTTTTCCAATTTAGACAAGCAGGAGAGGAATTTACAGAGAGTCAAAAGCTGGAGACTCTGTTCTTGAGCTTGCCTGCTTCCTATAGCACTATAATTGGGCAATTGGAAACCCACACCAATCTAAACTTTGAAAAGGCTGTAGAAACATTGTCTTCGGAGGCAAACCGAAGAAACCTTTTAAACTCACGCTATGAAAGTGAACTGGCTAGCAACTTTGCTCTTAAAGCAACAATTGATCATTCCAGACGTAACCCGAGATGGGGAGGGAATGCTGGAGGAAATGCTGCAAGAGGGAACCGCATGGGCACCTCATATTTGCATACAAAGAGAGCCGATTTCACCAGAGAAACTCAGCCCAGAGAGAGAGGTCACATGACCGCCAGTGCTGAAATGAGGTCAGCTGGAAACAAAGCCTTCAGGTGTTTCCTATGTAACGAATTTGGCCACCGGGTGGCGCATTGTCCCAAGAATCAGACCAGGAGGTCTGGGAATATCAGTCAAACAAAGGAGAATGAAAATAGAGATTCCAAGTATACAGACAGACATTTCAACAAGAACTATAGTGTTAATTTAATGAAAAATAATGAAAAGCTGATTTTAGATTCTGGGTCATCTGTCCATATTTCTAAAAATCTAAGTTTCTATACTGAACTGTTTGATATTCCTGAAGAGACTGTTTATTTGGGCAATAATACTACAATTAAAGCAAAGAAAAAGGGCGAAGGAATTGTATATTGCAAATTGCTGGATGGATCTGTTAAACCATTTTTTCTGAGAGATGTTTTGTATATCCCTGAATTCTCAAGCTCCTTGATTTCAATATCCAAGCTAGAGCAACAAGGCTGTGAATTGTATATTAAAAATGGACAATGTGTTGTTACCCAGAATGGAAAAGTTTGCCTTGTGGGCTCGGAATTTCAAGGTCTTTATCATGTGGAAGAGCAATTTACAGACAGAGAAAGACCAGCCCAGTCCAGACCTGAGGCATACCAGCCTAATGTAGTGAACCTAGCCAAGTTGTGTGAGCATGGAAACTGCTTACAATTATGGCACAGAAGACTAGGACACAGAAGTTTTGAATCAATTCAAAACATGAAGGAACAGGGATTAGCTAATGGCATTGATTTTGTACCATGTGACACTGTAACTAACTGTGTTTCTTGTCTCGAGTTCAAAGCAGTAAACAAGCCATTCCCAAAGCAGAGTGAAAGGAAGACGAAAGGACCCTTGGATCTGATCCACAGTGACATATCTGGACCACTACCAGCAACCATAGGTAATCATAAATATTTTCTAACTATAACAGATGATTTCTCACGATACACGTGTGTTTATTTACTGAAGGAAAAATCAGAGATGCTGGAGAAATTAAAACAATATGTGGCGATGGCAAGCAACAAATTTGGCTGGAAGCCAAAGATCCTGCGCACAGACAATGGAGGAGAATACATGTCCAATGCTACACAGCAGTTCTTAAGAGAACATGGAATTGTGCATCAAACTACGGTGCCTTACTGCCCGCCCCAAAATGGAATCGCAGAAAGAATGAACAGAACTCTACTGGACATGGTAAGATGCATGCTTGCTGACGCACACCTCCCACAGAAATTCTGGGGAGAAGGCATCATGACTGCTACATACATACACAACAGAATGAACACAAAACCTATTGAAACAACACCTTATGAACTTTGGCATGGTCATAAGCCGTCCCTGACGCATCTGCGTGTCTTTGGAAGCACGGCTTACTCATACATCCCAAAGGAAAAAAGGACTAAGTTAGGGCCTAGGGCCACAAAAGGGATTTTTGTAGGCTACGCAGCACAATCCAAAGCCTACAGAATTCTGGATCCTGACACCAACAGGATAACCATAAGCAGAGCAGTGTGTTTTGAAGAGGATGAAAGAGCTACACCTTCAGAGGGGGCCTACACTGAAGCAAGCAACCAGACCAAGCACCCTGATGACTGGATTATGCTTCCTGATCTCAGAGGAACTGAGGAGGAGGAGGAGACAGCAGATCCAGATCCAACCACACTTGACACAGAGACCCCCAGCGATCCACCAGACGCACCTGAGGTGATAGAAGAGACCACAGAGGGTGAGGTGAGGCGATCAACGCGCTCAAACAGAGGTGTTCCAGCTCCGAGGCTGTCCTACCTCGCAAGAACAGCGGAACAACCAGAACCTTCATCATGGGAGGAAATATCCCAGCTACCACAACCAGAAGCCCAGAAGTGGAAACAGGCTGCAATTGAAGAGCTTGAGGCTCTACAGAAAAACAAAACCTGGACTCTTACTAAGTTACCACAAGGAAGAAAAGTTATTGGCTGCAAATGGGTTTTCAAACTCAAACATGATGCTGATGGTGAGATTCAGCGCTACAAAGCCAGATTAGTAGCAAAAGGATATTCACAAAAATATGGAGAAGATTATGATGAAACCTTTGCACCAGTGGTTAAACATACCACAGTAAGGACTCTGTTAAGTATTGCTGCTAGCAAAGGAATGCATGTTGAGCACCTAGACGTGAAAACTGCATTCTTGCATGGTGAACTAGAAGAGGACATTTACATGCAACAACCACCAGGTTTCTTACAGGAAGGCAAAGAGGACTATGTATGCAAACTGCAAAAGAGCATTTATGGTTTAAAACAAGCTGCCAGAGCATGGAATATAAAACTGAATGATATGCTGCTTCAAGCAAACTTCAAAAGAAGTGAAGCTGATCCCTGCCTGTACACGAGATGCAGAGATGGGAAATGGACTTACATTTTGGCGTATGTTGATGATTTGATTTTTGCCTATGAAAATCCAGATGACAGCAAGGAAATAATGGATCATCTGAACAAAGAAGTGGAAGTCAAGCAACTTGGCAACATTGCACACTACTTGGGCATTCAAGTACAAAGAGAGAAAGATGGAAGTTTCCTGATCAACCAAGAACAGAAAATTAAAGACTTGATAAACTTGCTCAGACTGGAAAATGCAAATCCTACACCAACTCCAATGGAAGTGAACTACATAAAGCAAGAAGATCAAACTGAGCCACTATCTGACAACCATAGATATCGTGAAGCATTGGGTAAGCTTTTATACATTAGTACACTCACTAGGCCAGATATTAGTACAGCAGTTGGTTTACTTTGTAGAAAGACTGCATCACCAACAGTCAAGGACTGGAATGCAATGAAAAGACTTGTTAGGTACCTAAAGGGTACTGCACACTTTAAGCTCAAGCTGCCAGCTAATAGTGAACCAAAACTAGAAGCATACGTAGATGCAGACTGGGGTGGAGATATAACAGACAGGAAATCCACCAGTGGTCACATAATTTTCTATGGAGATGGAGCGATAAGCTGGTCAAGCAGAAAACAAGACATAGTAGCATCATCAACCACTGAAGCGGAATATGTATCAGCTGCACAGGGCTGTCACGAGATACAATGGCTGTGTCAACTACTGAAGGACCTAGGTACAGATGTACCACAGCCCATACCAGTGTATGAAGACAACCAAAGCTGCATTCAACTCTCCAAACAAGAAGATGTAAAGAGGAGTACCAGACATATTGATGTGAAGTACCATGTAGTGAGAAGTCTGCAGAAAGATGGACTAATCAAGTTGCTCTACTGCCCGACAAATGAAATGCTCGCAGACTTACTCACTAAGCCACTACCAAGACCCTGCTTTGAAAAGCTGAGAGAGAAAATGAATATTGTGAACTGAGTCACGAGACAACGAGAGGGGGTGTTGGAAGGAAAGGACTTTGCGCTGTCTCTTTGCCTCAGACAGTGGAGGACAGACTAGTAAGTCAGAGGGCTAGAAGGTCAAAGACATTTGGTCATCACTTCCTGCTGCTCTGATGCTATCCCTTTGAAATGTAGATTGCTAATCTTAGGGGATTCAACTTCCTTCCTCCTTCTCTCTCTTCCTACCTGGCTGTTGACCTTGCAACATGGCAAGTCTCTTGCCCTGCACCATATGTGCAGAGAAGATGGTGAATCCATCTGCATCCATTTAGATAGATAGATTAGAGATCCTAAATCCTCACTTTCTTATCTAGAATGGAGTTCCTTAATAAATACCTTTTATATTGATTTGAAACTAGCAATTGGCTCCAAGTTACTTTACTCTTAGCACACATGCATGCATAACTAAATCCGCTGTGTTTGTGCCTCTGTGCACTCTGCTATATTGAAAAAGGGATTCTCTCACCACAGAGAATTTCCAACAGACTTTTCTGAAAACTGGCCAATTCTACATCTGATCATATCCTCAATTCTGTATCTTGGAAAATGCAACTTCAATGTGAATTTGTGAAGCATAAAGAAGAGTTGGAAACACTTTCCCTACAGAACTCAGCTGCAGTGAAACAGAAATATGTGCTCCATTTAAAGTTTTTTTTCATATCAGTATTTGAATGTATTTGTTCTGCTTGCAAATAAAGTAAGATGCATTTTTCTCAGTCTGTATTAAAGTGGTCCTTGTAACAATCCTGTATCCAAACACTATCAGCAAGATTTAATCTGGGCATGGTGGCCATCGTTTCTTAGAGAATGTCAACAGCTATGAGGCTAGGTGTCATCTGGTGGACATTCAATACTCACGTTACTACGACTAAACACACCAAAGGCTCCCTGAGGAAGCTTAGCAATTGCTGGGTCAGAGGATGGCTCCACTTCTGGATTAGCAAATGGAACTACCTGGTTCAGGTGGAAATGCCCGTGAAGAGGAGGGAGAGAAGTCCTGCATTTGAATTTTCTGGCTGGTGACCAAGGCAGGTGGGAGTTTGGACTCCCTTTGGTCTGATCTAGCAGGGTTCTTCTTGGGCTCACACACAGCCTGGTTTTGAATCCTCTGTCTCTAGAGGATTTTGCTGCTCCATACTGAAGGTCTACAGAGCTCCCATTCCATCTGAACGCATAATCGGAGGATACATTTGGCTGGACTAGAGTTGAGGGAGGGAGCTCCTCCCTCTCTTCCTCCATGTTTGGCTGTGAGGGCTGTCCTTCAAGTAAGAAGGAAGCCCACACAGCCAGGAATGGAGACTTCTCAGTTTGGCGGGGGGTGGGGGTGGGAGGGCACATGGGAGGAGAGGTCTTGTGGTAGCAAGCATGAATTATCCCTTTTGCTAAGCAGGGTCCACCCTGCTCAGCATTTGAATGGGAGACTACATATGTGAGCACTGTAAGATATTCCCCTTAGGGTAGGTGCCTGCTCAGTTTAGCCACACACAGCCCTCACTGTTTTTGTTCTACAGCTTCCATAATCCCCAGCCATAGTAGCCAATAGCCAGGGATTATGGGAGTTGTATACCAAGGTCTGAAGGAGGGCCGAGGTTAAGCAGGCTTGCCTTAAGGGCTGGGAATGCTCTGGGTAGAGCACTTGCATGCAGAAGCTTCCAGGTGCCCTCCCATCCCTGGCAGCAATAGGGCTAAGAGAGACCCCTGCCTGCAATTTTGGAGAAGCTGCTGTCAGTCTGTGTAGAAACTACTGAGCTAGATGGACCAATGGTCTGGCTTAGCATAAGGCAACTTCCTATGTTCCTTCCTATCTATGTTCCTATGGCTAAACCCAGGACAGGCACAGGTGTTTTCATCTATAAGAATTCATTATTTATATTTCTAGAGATCACTCTTCATCTACAACTGATCACATAATTTAAAAAATGGGATATATTTTTCACTCTGTAAATTTAAGACCACAATCTAAAATAAAAATCAAGTTACTTTATACATGAATCCTCCGGTAGAGCTGCCACCAGTCTCCTATGGGACAAAATTAATATTAAAACCTTCCCTGTTCTATCTAGAACCAGGATGAACTCAACATATAGCCAAAATGCCTTAAACCCTCTTTAAAGAGCATATAGCCTCTACATAGGGAGACAGAACGGACCACATTTCCAGCCAGATTAAGTTTATAACAATCCAAAGCTAGTTTATTTAAGTAGATATATCAAGTAGGAACGTTCACAGGCAAACAAAGCAAAGTGGTAAAAATGTACAAGCGAGATCCCTTTTTCCCTATCTGGTGTGAATCAGGAGGGTCTCTAGCTCTTGCTTCTCAAATTGCAGTTCAGAAAACAAAACCTTGCATCATGGTGAAGTTTGCACACTCCCAGGAGCCAAGCAGCCTGGTCTCAACTAAGAATGCTAAACTAACACCAAAGTAACATGTTGGAAACCACAGCCTCAAGAGTTCCTCCCCTCACCTAACTTGAGGTTAACTATTTCCTCTTGGAGACAGGCAAAACAAGAAAAAGCTTAATGTTTCTCCCTCAAGGTAGAGTTTTCTGGACAACAGGAGCAAGATTCCTGTTCAGAGGACCACAAAAGATTCTGAGGGGTTTGGAAACCAAGTCCCAGGAGGCCAGTGTGGCCAGCTGTGCTTATTCTGCCCGACTTCCAGTCCCTGTTTGCAGTTGCATCTGCAGGCTTGGAGATTGCACTTTGGATATGCTCAGGAGCATCACAGTAATATGAGTTCTCAGTTTATGGTACATGCAGACAGGCCACTTAGTTGGCAATGGGCTAGTCACCCCTAGATTTGGCTACGAACAAAGCAAATTGGAATGGGGATCAGATGCACCCCACCTCTCCCTATGCGGGAGTCCCAGCTAAATAGACTTCAGAGCTAACTGTAGTGAGTTAACTGGCATCCAACACCATTCTGAATGCAGAGTGAATGATCTTAACTCCCCTCATCCTCTCACAAAAGATAATGGTATTCAAACAACACGCTAACATGTTGGAAGTGAAGGACTATGCACTGTCTTTTGTCTCAATGACACAGGAGGACAGACTAGTGAGTCAGAGGGCTAGAGGGTCAAGACACTGGTCATCCCTTCTCTACTTCTCTGGTATTATCCCTTTGATATGCAGATTGCTAATCTTAGGGACTTCCTTCCTTCCAGCCACTTTCTTCCCCTTCTTCCCTTCCCTTCCTTCTACCTTGCAACATGCAAGCTCCTCTCTCCCTGCACCATGTGTGCAGAGATGCAGAATCCATCTGCATCCAGCTAGATAGATAGATTAGAGATCCTAGCTCCTCACTTTCCTATCTAGAATGGAGTTCTCTAATAAATACAGTTTATATTGATTTGAAACTATAAATTGGCTGCAAGTTACTTTACTCTCAGCATACCTGCATGCCTAAGTAAATTCCGCTGTGTTGTGCCTCTGTGCACTCTGCTATAATGAAAAAGGGATTCTCTTACCACAGAGAATTCCCAACACAATGCTCAAAGCCTTAAGACAGATGGAAAACAGTGCTTTGAATGGAAAAAAGAAACCCCTGAGAACTATTCTCGGTGGAAGCTTCATTTCTTGTCTGTATGCAGGTCAACCCAGAAAACCACAGAAGTACAAAAAACTAACATGTCTGGAAGAGCCTTAACACTCAACACTTGTAGTAGAAACAGCCTCACATGTTGAAATATAATATGAAAGCTGCAAAACAACTTGAATACAAAGAAAAACAGGAAGAGTATTGCTCAATAGGGAAGAGCAAATTGAAATAAACACCTTTGGCAGCTTTCTTCTTGCTTAGAACAACAGTTTCCAAAAAGCATTGCAAACCCTTTTTTTTATTTTTTTATTTTTAAATTTCTATTAGGTTTGCAATGCTTTCAAAGAAAGAAGTGGTCTTACCCTGCCACATTTAAGGTTGTCTTTTGATGCTGTTTGTTTGACGTGGTTAAAAGAATAGATAACATTAAGAAATCCCAGAATACTTGATCTGGAAGGTTTCGATAGAAGGTTTGGATGGCATTCATATCTGTGGTACAATAAAAGTAAAGTGCATCAAGATTTTCTTAATCACGATGTAAGAAGGAGTCTAATGAGAGTGTGGGTAAAATATAAAAAATGGTTGGAATCTAAAACTCCATTATGGCTATCCCCGATAGTTAACGATTCATTAACTATACAAGTCAACCATTGCTATAGTAATTCAAAACATATATCCTACACATTGCAAACTCGACTTTACTCTACCTAACCTGCTATTATTACTAAATTTCAAACCCTGCTAAAAAATCGATATTATAAAAATAGTTCTTTAAGCATAGTAAGAATGGTTTCCAATCTTCTTTAAAACATTCCAACTTTTCATCCCTTATCAGTACTACAAGTTTTGCCATCTCAGCATATTCCAGAATTTTTATCAACCAATCTTCTTTTGAGGGCATTTCATTATCCTTCCATTTCTGCGCATATACTATTCTGGCCACCGTGGTTGCATACATTAATAATGTTAAATTTCTTCTGGAAAACTTTCCTTGCATTATTTCCAGTAGGAAGGATTCTGGCCTCTTAGGAAATGTCATTTTAAAAATTTTCTTCAACTCATTATATATCATATCCCAAAAGGCCTTTGCCTTCCCGCAAGACCACCACATATGAAAAAAAGTTCCTTCACAATGTCCACATTTCCAACATTTGTTTGGAACATTTTTATACATTAATGCTAATTTTTTGGGAGTCAAATACCACCTGTACATCATCTTATAATAATTTTCTTTTAAAGTATAACATGCAGTGAACTTTAAATCCATTTCCCATAATTTTTCCCCAAGCTGCCATATCTATATTTTGACCCACATCTTGAGCCCATTTTATCATAGTCGGTTTAACCACTTCACCTCTTGTCTCCTCCAAAAGCAACAGCTTATACATCTTAGAAACTAATTTTTCATTGTTTTCATACAGCTCCATCTCAAATCTCGACATTTGATCCTCAAATTCAACTTTAAGATCCTTCTTATAGATTTCATTTAACTGATGGTACTGAAACCAGTTACTAACCAAACTTTCTACTTCGACTGGGTTTTTTAATTTACAGCCCTTTTCTTGGAAACATAACAAATCCCTATAGGTACCCCATTCAGATTGGATATTTGTCTCTTTACGTGCAAAAGCTTCAATCGGTGATAGCCATAATGGAGTTTTAGATTCCAACCATGTTTTATATTTTACCCACACTCTCATTAGACTCCTTCTTACATAGTGATTAAGAAAATCTTGATGCACTTTACTTTTATCGTAACAAAGATATGAATGCCATCCAAACCGTCTATCGAATCCTTCCAGATCAAGTATTCTGGGATTTCTTAATGTTATCTATTCTTTTAACCACGTCAAACAAACAGCATCAAAAGACAACCTTAAATGTGGCAGGATAAGACCACCTCTGTCTTTGAAAGCATTGCAAACCTAATAGAAATGGCAAACAGCTGGTTCCCTTTGTGGAGGATGGAAGCACTTAAGTCATTGCCTGTGGTTTTGAATAAATGCCCCATCTACTGCTTTGGAATAGCTGCTTGATGATTTTATCCTTCCTGGGGCTGGACCCTTCCTCAGTTTTGTGGGAAATGGGGTAAGTGAAAAGCAGTTGCTTCTTCTTCCAAGAGGAAAGAAGAAAAGAAACAAGGGAATTCCTGCCTGAAGAAGGAGAAACAGTGAGAGGTAGCGAGAGAGTTCAATTCCCCCAGTGGTAGGGCAAGAGGTGTGAGAGCTTGGTACCGCTTGCATACAAAGTCCTATGAGGTGGGGTGTCCTTGTGGCAGCACCTTCTAAGGTAAGGCTTTGTGGAAGCAGCATCTTGTTTTCCCAAAACAGAGAGAAAAAGGTTTGATTATTTATTCCTTACACTTCTGTCTGATCTTGGAACTCCAAGCAGCCTATACAGACTTCTTTGAGAATCTCAGGAAATATGAGACTAGGAGTCATCTGGTAGCTATTAAATACTACTTATTAAATATACATTTAGACAAAAGTATGTCACCAAAGGTTACTAAGGAAACTTGTCCATCAGAAAATATTACTGGATAAAGTAATATAAATAGTTGTAAATGTTGCAGTTGTAAATTACATAATTGTAATTGGTTTTAATGTTGTAACCTGTTTTGGGGTTGTTTTTTAATTGTTGTGATTGTTTAATTGCTATTTTAGGATGTTTTAATAGTTAGTAAAAAAATTAATACTGTTTTATAATATTTGTTTTAATTGTTAACCGTTTTTAATAGTTTTGTTTTAATTGTAGACCGCCCTGAGCCATTTTGGAAGGGTGGTATAAACATTAAATAAATAAATAAATAAATAACCAGCCCTCCACTGAAGATATCTGGGGCTCTAAGCAATTCATTGGAAGGCTATGACCCATGCCTCTGCCCCAGTGAGGTGCTTGTAAGGACAAAAGCCCCATAATGGAAATAATTAATTTTGTATGATGTATCATTCAACTCCACCACACCTTCCTGGTCCTGCCTCTGATGTTGGTACCAGAATGGATGTTTTGCTGAGTTTTCCTCATTATGTCTTTTCACTGGGTTGCCTGCCCCTACTCTGTCTGCCACAGATTCAAATATATGACTATACTTTGCATATATGTAGCATTTCTTCATCGTTTCTGAACATGATTTGTCATCCCCATACTGGAGGTCAATTCCTTCCCTATGTTTATTCTCTTCTATTCCAATTTCCACAGGAAGAACCTCAGCACACCAGTGTGGACCTCTCTCATTTATCCTTGAGCTGCCTATAGTCTGAAGCTATATTTAGGAAGTGGCGCATGGAGAACCAAAACCCAACAGGCCCCCCAATAGGGGAGGAAACAGGAGATGGTCCTCATGACTTCCAGGGGACTGCACTCCTCGGTGATCGTACAGCACTATTAGCTACTTCCAAACAAGGCAGTAAAGCACGCCAATCTAAGAAAGAAAGGGCTGTGAGGTACCTCACAAGACAACAAACGCTTCATGGAGCACAGAAAACATATAGATGCTCAGTGTGTGGCAAAACCTTCAGGAGCTGCTCACACCTTTGTAGACACAAACTAATTCACACAAGAGTCAAACTACATTTGTGTTCTGTGTGTGGAAAAACCTTCAGATATCTCCAAATTCTTACTCAACATGAAAGAACGCACACAGGAGTGAAACCATATACATGTGAGCAGTGTGGAAAGAGCTTTTTTCTTATCCAATGCCTTGTTAGCCATTCAAGAACCCACACAGGGGAAAGGCCATACACATGTGAGCAGTGTGGAAAGAGCTTCATTCATAACACTGATTTTACCATACATCAAAAAATCCACACAGGGGAGAAACCATATATGTGTTTACACTGTGGAAAAAGCTTTGCTCGGAGACAGAATCTTGCAAGACATCAAAAAACCCACACAGGGGAGAAACCATATACTTGTTCACACTGTGGAAAAAGCTTTGCTCGGAAACAGCATCTTGCTGAACATGAAAGAACCCACACAGGGGAGAAACGATATACTTGTTCACACTGTGGAAAAAGCTTTGCTTGGAAACATCATCTTGCTGGACATGAAAGAACCCACACAGGGGAGAAACCATATACTTGTTCACACTGTGGAAAAAGCTTCACTCGGAAACCTGATCTTGCAAGACATCAAAAAACCCACACAGGGGAGAAACCATATACATGCTCGCTGTGTGGGAAAAGCTTCACTCAGAAATATAATCTTGCAAGACATCAAAAAAGCCACAAAGTGAAAAAACTATAATCATGCTTTGAGGGTGGAGACACACACCAACCCTTCGTACACATGAAAGAAACCATCAGAGAGACATTGTCCAAATGCTTGCACTGCATTGGTGATTATTTGAGCCATTTAATATTTTTTATTGTAAATATTTTTGTTTTAACAGCAATGTAAACAATTGAGACTAATCGCAGTGTGGAAACAACCACAGTCTCGTCACAGGATTCATTTCATATCAAGGATTCCACACAGGGGTTAGGCACTGCGGAAAAAGCTACACTCGGAAACATCGTCTTGCTAGACATCAGAGAACCCATGAAGTGAAGAAACCATAGACATGTTTGTAGGGTGGAGGGAGTTTCTGTCACTAAACAAGCCTTCATGAACATGAAAGAAGACATAGAAGAGAGACATTGGACAAATGTTCACACTCCAGAAAGAGCTTTGCTGATAAAACAAGCCTTAATGAACGCAAGATGATGTACAGAGAAGAGGAAACCCCTTGACTTCTTGGGCTGCAGAAAGAGTCTCAGTGTCACAACACCTGCTGCTTTTCCCTTCAAGAAGTCCACACAGGTAAAATTCCCATTGGTTTGTCTTATATGGTCAGGTTGGGGCATTCCTTGAGTGTCCTATATTTCTGAGCCTTGGAAGCTTCAGGGTTTGGAGCACTTTTAAGGGGTTGCTCAGTGAGGAACTCCATGGGCTTTTATCATGTTTGGTGGTTTTAATTGTGTCTTTTAGTGCGCTGGGTTCAATGTTTCCAAATGCTTTGATTAAAGGTGGGTTGGGGGGATGTGATAAGTGAAGCTTTTTCCATTGGTGGAGTAATTGCAGCTACAATTTTCTGGGAGATCTGAGATTTCTACCAATAGAGAAGACCCATTAATAAGATTGCATTGAAGGCTGTTCTGTCAATTGAATAGGCCAATTGTCAAACTATACCAGATATTACATCTGATCATATCCCCAGTTCTGAATTCACAAGGAAGAAAAGAAAAGTAGAAAACATTTTCTCCTCCAGCATTCAGCTGCATTGGAACAGATATATTTGCTGCTTTCTACATTTTTAAATATATATATTTGAATGTATTTGCTATACTTATAAATAAAGTTGGATGTACATTTTCTCATTATGTAGTCAGGTGGTCTATGTAACAATCCTGTTTCTAGGCCAATGCTAGTTGCTTGCTAATTGAGCAAAGAGATGCCTTTTAGAAAGTGGTGATTCTCTTTACTTAGCAGGGAGAGAGCAACTGGCCCTATCCATCCCCAGCACAGCATCCCTCCAGTAGTGGTGTGCACTGAATCGGACGGGGGAGGGTGCTCTTATCCCTCCTACCGCGTTTTCCCCACTGGCGGCGCTGTCATTTGAAATGGTCTGGCGGGGCGGCAGTGTACCCAGTGTATACCCTGTCACCTCCTCGGACCGCAAGTGCCTGGTGCACATGTGCATAAGCTGCCACCCCATCAGACAATTTCAAATGACAGCGCTGCCAGTTGGAGAAACACAGCAGGAGGGATAAGAGCACCCTCCCTCATCCTTAAAGATATTCTCCCCACCACCACCTTCGAACTGGCCAAACCACGGGAGATTCAAACTGGTTCGGAGGCCCGTAGAAGGGCCTCTGTACTGGTTCATGCACATCCCTATCCTCCAGTAGCTGTTCCTGGTGTCTATCCTATATTTCTTTTTAGGCTGTGAGCCCTTCGGGGACAGGGAGCCATCTTATTTTATATGAACCACTTTGGGAACTTTTGTCAAAAAGCAGTATATAAATATTTGTGGTCATCTTAGTAGTAACTGCTGCCAGGAAATCCATAACCAGGGTATGATGACAAGAGCTCATCCCTGTTTTTCACCCAACCAAGAGCTGCACAACTTTAGCTCTCCAGGTGGTTGTGGACTGCAGCTCCCATCATCCCCTGTCACAGTGGCCAATACTTGGGTATGAAGGGAGTAACATGCAACAACTGCAGGAGGGCCAAAGTTGTTCAGCCCCGGCCCCAGCCCATACCTGGTATCTGGTAGGGAGACCCTCTCTGTACATGCAGGTGAGTGTGTCATGGTGGCTCAGACTTTTGGAGCTATGGGGGGGGGGGGGCAGGGAGACAAGACAACCTCCCATTAATACCGGGCAGTCCTCCTCCTTCCTCTTCATGGATGTGTAGTATTTGACCAGTGCAATGGGAGGGGCCTTGCACTGGGGTGGGGCAGCTGGCTTTATTTAATTTTCAAAAATTCACATTTGCAGCAGTAGAACTACCTCATCCGACTCCCTTCTGGCTTTCCGATTGCACTAGGCTATCCAGGAAGCTAGAAGGGGGAGGGAAGCTCAATAGCATTGTGCGTTGGGAAGCCAAAGGAGAGGTTCCTCCACAGAGCCGGAGAAGCTGGGAGCTGAATGTTAGAGGTTGTTGATTTTTCCCCACATTAGG
Source organism: Hemicordylus capensis (assembly GCF_027244095.1). Classification (NCBI taxonomy): domain Eukaryota; kingdom Metazoa; phylum Chordata; class Lepidosauria; order Squamata; family Cordylidae; genus Hemicordylus; species Hemicordylus capensis. Next base: position 244,483,374 of record NC_069658.1, on the reverse strand, counting down.
TAAAACAGCAGAGCACTAAGGAATGAGCATACACTCCAGTTACAGAGTAGGTAGCAGAGGATGGTTTGGATATTGCAGCTATTTAAAGAAAAGACATGGAGATCCTTGTATGACTAAACACTAAATATTTATTGGTTAAATACACTTAGATAGGAAAGACCTATCTCTAATCTAAAGGACTACATAGTGGATAGGTAAGGAGAGAAAGATGTTTCCATCTGTTCTCTAGGAGGAAAGGAAGAATTGTGACTCAGCAGAGGAAGTGCTGCTGAGTCAGTTCAGGGGTCATAGAGTAGGGACAGATAGGGTGACCATGACTCACTGTCTTTACTCCCAGTGCCCCTAGTGGTCATTAGGATAGTTGGTGCAAAAGGTCGATGCACTGGAAGTTCATCTCCAACACCCCTTCTCATCGCCTGTCGCACCTGGTCATGACTCCCATCTTCTCACAAAGCACCTGGAATCTGTCTTTGGATATTGGCTTGGTTAATCCATCTGCCAGCATCTCTTCTGTGGGGCAGTACCTCAGCTGGATCACCCCTTTTTCTTGTAAGTCACAAACATAGTGGTACTTTATGGGAATATGCTTAGTTCAAGATTTCATCTTCTCCATGTGGGAAATCTGGATACAACTTTGGTTGTCCTCAAACATCACTGTGGGCTCTGGTTCCTCGATGCCAAAGCCCAATAGTAGTTGGTGTATCCATACTGCTTCCCTGCTCGCTTCTCTTGCTGAAACGTACTCCGCTTCTGTGGATGATTTCCCAATGAGTGACTGCTTGCAACTACTCCAAGTTATGGCTCCACCTCCATACAGGAACAGGTGTCCACTTGTGGACTTGCGGTCTGCTCTGTCCTCGCCCCAGTCTGCATCTACATATCCCACGAGTTTTGGATTTCTGTTTGCTGGAATCTCCAATACATAATGTGCAGTGCCTTTCACGTACCTTCCCAGTCTTTTGACCGCTATCCAGTCCTTGTTCGTTGGCACACTCACTTTTCTGCTCAGGATTCCTACTGCTGAGGCAATGTCTGGCCTTGTCACTGTGGCTATGTACAAAAGTTTTCCAATTGCCTTTCTCTATTGATTGTTGGCTGGTAGAGGCTGGCTGTCCTCATCTTGCTTCTAGAAATCAGCATCCATTGGCATTCTGACTTCATTGGCATCTGTCAGTCCCAGGCATTCTAGAAGATCTTTTATTTTCTGTTTTTGGTTGAGAAGGAACGTTCCATTCTCTTCTCTTTCTATTTGGATGCCAAGGTAATATGAGATGCTTCTGAGTTCCTTCACCTCTATTTCCTTGTTCAAGTGTTGAACAATTTCATGACTGTCTTGCCTTTCCTTGTGTGCAAGAATCAAATCATCAACGTAAGTCAGAATGTAAGTCCTCCTATTGTCTCTGAGTCTAGAATATAGGCAGGGGTCAGCGTTTCCTTACATGAACCCTTCCTTAATTGGTTAAGTAATTGATTCAGTTTTTCATTCCATGCTCTGGCTGCCTGCTTTAAGCCATAGATGCTCTTTTGCATCCCACAGTCTTTCTTCCAGTGGGTAGTTCCACAAGTCTCCAAGTCTCATTTTTGTGCAAGGAATCAATTTCTTCCATTGCTGCTTTTCTCCACTTCTCAGCTTCATCAGCTGGCAACCTTTCTATATCTTGCCATGTAGTGAGTTCTTGCATCTCTCCTCCTTTAGCCATGAGTGAGAGTCTGTTAGGTGGAACCCCTTTGTTATGCCTCTGTGGGTGCCTCAGTTTGGGTTCTGGTTGTCCAGCCCCTTCTGAATCTGGCACTGATTTCTCGGTTAGTTCCCTCATTTGGGAGTCAGTTTCAAAGTTTAGGCTTCGGTGGCCCAATTTTCTGTGCCATGAGAAATCACAATTTTTGTGTTGGCCTGGAGCACCTTTCTTATGTGGCTAGGCTACAACACCTGGGGCTATTTAGTTTAGAAAAAAGACAACTGCGGGGAGACATGATAGAGGTCTATAAAACCATGCATGGTGTGGAGAAAGTGGAGAGAGAGAAATTCTTCTCCCTCTCACATCACACTAGAACCAGGGGTCACTCCATGAAACTGATTGCCAGGAAATCTAGGACCAGCTGACCGAAGTACTTTTTCACACAATGCATAATCACAACTTGTGGAATTCTCTGCCACAAGATGTGGTGACAACCAAAAACCTGGATGGCTTGAAGAGGGGTTTGGATCACTTCATGGAGGAGAGGTCGATCAATGGCTACTAGTCAGAGGGCTATAGGCCACCTCCAGCCTCAAAGGCAGGATGCCTCTGAGTCCCAGTTGCAGGGAAGTCACAGCAGGAGAGAGGGCATGCCCTCAACTCCTGCCTGTGGGCTTCTCAGAGGCATCTGGTGGGCTTGTGCAGTAGCACAGTCTACTTCAAAAAGTCCATCATCCCGCATGTGGGCAGTCATGATTAACTCATCACCTTTAGAGATGTAGCATGCTTCATTTTCAAAAATTGCTTTACACCCCTTCTTGAGTCCATGCCCAATTAAAATCAAGTTGACTTGCATCTCTGGCACGAAAAGTGCATCAGTTATCTTAACCTCATAAGTTTCAGCAGCAGAGCCACAAAGTATCTTTGCTGTCCTCTTGCCAGCCATGCTTAGCTTCCTTGAATCTGCTAAGGTCACAACAGATCTGTGGCTTTTATCGAGTTCGATAAACAGAATGCGATCACAGATTATATTCTGGGATGCAACTGAGTCCAGGATGAAAGTGTGACCCTTTGTTGGCTCATTTAAGGTAATGTAGCTTTTGGCTTTGCTCTCCCTTTCAGATAAGCCCTTTGTTGGCTCTTTTAAGGTAATGTAGCTTTTGGCATTGCTCTCCCTTTCAGATAAACCACTTTGTCCGTGCTTCTCCTCCTCCCCTCTTTGTTTGTCACCATGACTCATCCCTGTGTTTACTTTATTGCCATGGTGACCAGGTCTGTGCCCTCTGAGTTTCCCACTCTTTGAATTATATGCTGATGAGTCACTGAGGCTCAAAATTTCTCAGACTGGACATGACAGAATCAACCTTCAGTTCATAGTGAGACAGTTCAAGAGTGACAATTAGGGGTTCAAAACTTTTAGGCAGGGATTGTAGGATTGCCCCAATTAGAATAATTTCATTCAATTCACATTGGTTACTCTTCAAAAGCTTTTGTTAATTTCTAAGATATTTGCTATGTGGGCTTCAAAGTCTCCCCCTTCCTGCAGTTTGCTTTCACATAGCCTTTTATACTGGAGAAGATCTGCATTTGCAGAGACTTGGCCACATTGCTTTTTCAGTCTATCCCACGCTTCTGAGGCTAAATCAGTATCCCCCACATAGATCAATAAATCATCGCTTATACTCAAAATTAAAAGGCCATATGCGTGTCGGTTTTTCTTGTCCCACAAGGCTTGAGCAGCTTCATCTTGGGCTGGCCAGCCCTCCATGAACACTTCAAAGATTCCTTTTGTCATGAAGATCGCTTTCATCTTGAGGGCCCAGGTTTCGTAGTTATTGCCATCCAGTTTGGAAAAAGAAGGAGCCATTCCTGAGTAGGCTGTACCGGGTGGGTGCGGATTATTACCAGCTGTTACCAGCTTAGCACCAGGAATTAGTGTCTCTTAGCAGGGGAGGTAGAGTCATGCCTTCTCTGAAAAAGGCAGCTTGTTTTAAAGTATGGAAGTAAGAATAACTTTTTAAAATCAACTTGATTTTTGATTCATCAGAGCATGGGATTGGCACAGGTTCCGCTGGTTAGCTTAGTGGTTGGGAAGGAGAATTGGACTTGGTTTCCTTTCTGAGCATGGCTACACCATAGTCTTCAGAGCAGTGGAAAAGAACTGCTGATTCAGGTGCTGGAACACGATTGCTAAGAGCTCCAGATGCAGTTCAATGGAAGTAAGTGGAAAGTGATGCACGGTGAAGCAGGGCAAGGGGATCCAACCTGCAGGTCTAGCCATGGACCTGCAAGAAAAGGATCTTGGATGGCTGTAAGGTGGCATACATGTAAGGGCTGACTTAGAAGGCATATGGGGTGTGCTGCTTGTACAGCCTCCCTGCAGGTCTAGTCCTGGACAGTCCCTTCCTGTGTGCTTTGCCTCCCTCACTGGGATTGCAGCCCAGAAGATCCGCCTGTGCCATATAAGAGGTTAAGGCAGCCACCCACCAGGATCCACTCCTAAGGAGCTGTTAACCAGGACCGTGTGGATGGTGCACCACAGCCACTTGGCTATAATACGGTGTGCTGGGCACACCTAGGTAATTCTGGCACCGGGACTGTCCCTGCCGGGCCTCTTGCCACGTGGAACCTCCATTAAAAAAAATTCAGTCACTGCATGGCTGAGGGATGATTGCTGGGGAGTGGGGTGCTGAATAGTCCTTCCTCCCCTGCCCTGGCTCTTGCTAACTCCAAGGTGCACCTGTGCAGTTGAAATATATAATCGCAAATCTGTGACGTCCTCCCCTGCTCGGCTCATCCCCTTGCTGCTACCCCTCAGCTGCACAGCAGCTGAATTTAAAAAAAAAAAAAAAACCTGGAAGTTCAGTGCGGCGGGGGAGCAGCAGGGAGGGAGTGGAGACCCCTCAGCCATTTGGAGGCCCCCCCCTCCATGGATCAGGGCACCAAGATCCAGGGGTTAGAGCACCTCTGGCTGGGCACACCCACTGATCCTAGTTAATCTAGGTTCCAGGGCCAGAAACATTGTTGTGTTGATGCTGCCTCCATAGAAGCATTGCTACACAGGCAGTGGGTGAAACATAGTAGGTGAAACACTGGTGGGTTGGATCCAGCTGCCCCACTTCCATACTTTGGCACATCTTTGTCACTGCCTTTTTGCAGTACTGAGGATGAAACATACAATCTCTGCCCCACTCCTGCATTTTTTAAAGTAAAAGCCTGCTCCCATTACTGGTCTCCTTAATGAGAGGTAAGCCTGACTACTGTTAACAAGACGTCCTCTGAAGAAGGGGGAAACCATAGTTGTGGGAGAAATAAGGTTGTGCATTCAGTCAGGTGGGCTATTAAAAAATGGCCACTATCTGCAAACCTTCGAACACAGCTCTTTAAATGGTCAAAAGTCAAACCTCAAAACCTTAGAGTATGCCTGCATGGCAATCACTGGAGCTACTTCTCTGAAACTCAGCAGGCTTCAGGCCTCAGATGTTTCCTCCACGAATCATATCCTGCAAGGGAAAGGGTGAGGTGACCCTAAAATCTGAAGTGTTTTCATAAAAGCCTCACATTTATCTTCCTGCAGTCTTGGCTCTGTTGTCACAAGGAGTTGACACCGACTTGACAGCACACTTTACTTTAGTCTGGGTGACATCATGCCCTACAAAGAAAGTAACATATCTGCAACTTTTCTCCAGCTCTGAGGCAGGAAAAATGTTGATGAAAAGTCATCTGAACTTGATGGCTATATTTACAGGAACTCCAACACCTATCTACCTGAAAGGTGGTGCTATAATGGACACAGAAGGAGATACCTAACCTGGATTTTTCACCCCACCCTGTGAAGAAATAGAAAATGCAGCCATTTTGATGGGTTTTTCTTTCTTTTTTCAATTTAGGGTCATTTTAGCCAAGAATTGCTGTATCACATTTTTTGATCCAGTACCTATACATTGTATCAAATATGCTTCAAATCAGTTAGATGGTCCACACAAGTTAGCCCTCTTGCACCTCAAACATTCATGCACCACCATCTTGAATCAGGGTGAATGACATCATCACAAACTACACCATTGAGGTTGTATCCTATGTGTCCCTACAGCTGTACCCGATTTGGTTCATATTGCTCCAAGCATTGCAATGTTGATGGTGGGGATGCACACGGAATGTTGGGTGATCTCATAAGCCTATTGGAAAGTAGGCTAATAAAAATGTTAACTTGATTTCTGAAGTGTGTGTGTTTTCTCATGTTTACTCAGAAGTAAGTCTCATTTTCTTCAGTTATATACATGCACAAGATTGCAGCCAAATCATTAAAGGGGAACAATTGGGGGGCAATTCAGGAAGCGCTTAGCCGACAATTAGCAATCACGTCAATAGAAACAAGAGACACTTCCAACTGCATTGAACATTGGCAGCATTCGCACGCCATGTGGAACTGCGGATCCAGTGGGCCTGTGGTTCTGCTCCCCACTCCCGCTGCTCTGCTGTCTGCATTTGAACAACAGGGAGAGTGTCCTCTCAGCAATCAGTAAGACTGCAGAGAAGAGGGGGAGATGACTGTGCAAGTTTCCTTCTTCCATGAAGGACAGCCCACAGAGCCAATCACAGCTGGAGTTGAGGGAGGAGCAATGAAACTCACTACAACCTGAGGGTTGAGATTGGAGTTGAAAGACTGAACCCTCAGTTTCATCACCACACCAAACTGTATTTCCCTGTGTTCAGATGTAATACCCATGAAACGGTTCCGTGCTACACGTTAAGATATATAAGTTTATTGGGTCATTGACCAGCTACATGTTAATGCAGCCATTGTTTCATGGGAGCCTCAAAAGAAGTTAAAAGTAGTGGGAGGAATGCTGTAAAGGTTCGGTGTACTGGAAGTAGATGACAACAGACTTTTTTTTTTTTAAACAGCAGTCACATTTGGGTGCTTGAGAGAGGGGGAGGTACAGATAACCAACCAGCAGTGATCAGAGCCCTAGGCCGAATGGGAAACGGTGCTATGAACATGAAAAAGAAAACCCTGAGAACTGTTCTCTGTGGAAGCTCAATTTCTCTTCTGCATGCAGGTCAATCAAGAAAACCACAGAAGTGCAAAAAAGTAACTTGTCTGGAAGAGCCTTAACACTCAACACTTGTAATAGAAACAACCTCACATGTAGAAATGTGACCTCACATTTCACACATGTAGAAAGCTGAAAAAACAATTGAATACAAAGAAAAACAGGAAGATAATTGATCAATGGGGAAGAGTGAATGGAGACAAACACCCTTGGCTGTTCTGATTTCAGTTCTTTTACCAGGATTCCCAGGTACCTGTGCTTTCTTCTTACTGTGAACTACATTTCCTAGAAAGCATTGCAAATCTCATAGAAATGAAAAACAGCTGGTACCTTTTAATCTGAGCACAGTGGGGATGGCTCTTTTGCATGTACTTTCTATGTCCTTCCTTGGAATAGCTGCTTGGTAGGTCTTTTTCTTCCCTGGGACTGGATCCTGGTTAGTTTTGTGGGAATTTGGGTTAGTGAAAAGCTGTTGTTTCTTCCAAGAGGAAAGAGAATCTCTGCCTGGAGAAAGAGAAATGGTAAGAGGTAGCTAGAGTGTCTGATTCCCCCAGTGGTAGTGCAAGAGGTGGGAGCAGGGGCATAACGAGGGTGGGGCAGGCAGGACACGTGCCCTGGGCGCCATTGCAGGGAGGGCGCAAACTGCCTGCCATGCCCCACCCCCGCCCTAACTGAGGTCTGGCGTGGCGCCCGCCCCCCAGCGAGCACTTTTATTTCGGCCAGCATTTGCTGGCTGAAAGTGTCTATTCCCCTTTCTCTTCCTCCGGAGAGGGAGAGAAAGGAAGAATAGATGCTTTCAGCCAGCAAGCTCTGACTGAAATGACTCCAAAGAGCTTTCTCAAGCTCTTCAGAGCTCAAGGCCACGCCCTCTTTGCGTGTGGTGTCAAAGAGGGCATGGCCTCAAGCTCCAAAGAGCCAGAGCAAGGAGCTTGAGGCCCCTCCCCTTTGCATGTGACATCTAAGGGGCATGGCCTCAAGCTCCAAGGAGCCTGAGCAAGTTCTTCAGAGTCATTTGAGGGCTTGCTTTCAGGCAGCAAACACTGACAAGTGTTGGGGAGGGGGCATCCTAGTAACCTGGGCGGGGTTGCTTGTTCCCATTTGCAAGCACTACGACTGCCTGTCCTGCTGTCTCATCTTATGTTCTTGCTGCAAGTTCTGACCCACCGCAGAGTCCAAAGTAAGTAAATTGCCTGTGCCCCGCCTGCTCTCAAGTAGTCTCAAAGAAATTATATCTGAGTGCTTTCTCAGGCTGATGCTTCCCCCCTGCCCCCGCAGAGGACGTTTGTTTCTTTTTTAAAATGTATGCAATAAAAGAAATGTAAGAGAACTGTAACAAACTAGTTTTTCAGGAGAGGCTGAAAGAGTTAAATGAACAGAGAGTTCGTGCCTAGAGAGGTCCAGAAATGTGAATGTTCCCCAGGTTCCATCCTGTCCCGTCTCCTTCTTGTTAAAAAAAAAAACCTTGTGTTTGCATTTTCCAACCTGTGAGCAGTTGTGGCTTGCAGTTTGCAAGGCAGGAGGTTTTTCAATGGAAATCCTGCAAGAAGAGGGTGAGTTCAAGGAAGAGAAAGGAAGCCTTGACTGTATAGAAGAAGGGAAAACCCATTGCTGGTGGGGAAAAGGAAGGAACAGGGCTGCAGATCCAGTGCTCAGCTGCAAAGGAGGAGAGAGTGCCTTCCTTTTAGTTGTATATGGAGGAAGGGAATTTTGGTAGGTGCAGCTTTTAAACTGAGAAAGCTGATTTACACTTTCATTTTTATGAATTCAAAATTCTCTACATCCAACACATTGTACTAAATAGCCATTTTCTACAGAGACCTGCGCCGGGATTTCCTTCACCCTCTGACAGTCAAATTCCCAGGTCTCAATCTACCTCAGATGACTGCCAGGCTCCTGGAAGGAAGTAATTCCTCTTCCACTAGACAGGTAGCCAAATTTTGCAGTGCAGCCCTTCGCTTTCGGAAGAGCCTAAAAATGGACAAATAAACGACACAATGCCAGAGCAATTTGTACTCATATCTCGGCTAGTTGTAGCTGGGCATGTGGGGATAGGTATTGCCAGCTTAAAAGTAGCTAATTCAATGCTAACACTTTATAGAGCCCCTGAATTGTATATCTCCTCCCAGATTGGGAGCTGAGCTGTGTTTGGAGTTGTAATTGTTCAATAAGCAGGAATAAGCTGCCCTTTTATTTTAATCTATTTCACTAGTATTTTACTAGCATTTTCAGTGACTCTGTGCTGAGCAGGACCCCATAGAATGCTGATTATCCCCTCTTTTAAATTTGTTCTGATTTTATACTGCTTTTTGACTGAAACAAAGTGTTTGGCTGAGTCCTTTTTAGCTTACATGCATTTTATCTATTCTGTTTGTGTTTTATATCATGTTTTAAAATTTTGTATTTTTAGATTCCCTCCCCCTCAGTCTTAATGCTACATCAATTTTAATCTCCGTAATACTGCAACACTTTCTTTATATTGCATTTACTGTATAGTATTACTGTTTTACAACTTGTGCTGGTCAACGACCATAATAAAGATTATTTTTATAAATAGCCATTTAGCTCTAAAAATACAAGATGTTTGCAATTGATGTAAACATTTGCTTCCCTCAAATTGCCAAAAATTTATATTCAGTGAAACAGAATTAAAATTAACTAATTTCCTTTGCTGAATTAGATATTATTCTGAACTTCATATGATTTAAAAAATAATTGAAATGTAAATAGTCATTCAGTTAAATAAAGCCAGCTTTACATTTATATTAATGTAATTTCATTTCAAAGGAGCAGGTTAAAATTAATCTAGATTCAAATTTTGTGTGTTCAATATTAATCCAAGCAAATTGATCTAGATTTAGATTTTGAAACATAAATAATACACCTAGCTTGCTTCCACTAAGAGTAAAATTCAGTAGAAAGTTATCCATAAACATACGAGATTTTCCAGTAGAACATGACCCTATTCTGGTCATAGGGAAAAGAACTGGGTGTGTGGGGCTCTGCTTCTTAAACACTGTACTTTGCTTATCCTTTAATTAAATATATGTATATCATAAAGTGAAATGACTTTTAGAGACAGGAATTTCCTTGCAAATATGATAGTTCCTTCCATATAGAACAAGATATAAAAGACCTTGCTGTTGCCCAGGGTCTCTGATGCACTTCCTGCTTTGTTGTATCCAGCTTTATGCTTACATTATCTGTGTTTCTTGGTAAATGGAACATCATATTATTTTATTTATTTAACATATTTTTATACTGCCCAAATTCTTTTGCCAAATTCTTGTCCATTGCCTGTCACCCAGAACTAGTTAATGTGAAGCAAAATTTCCTGTAGGGATGTCATTTTTGTAAGAAACTGTGTGGAATAGATACATATGTATTGATCACTACACAGGGGTTTCTGCACAACACCTGCACAGAAGAAACTTCCATGTAGAAAATGTGTCTCTTGTAAATTGACCCTATATTTTCCATCCATGACTGAGATATCTGAGAGTTGAGATATCTGAGAGTCAATAATAAAAGAACAGCACGCTGCTTGTGACAGGAAGGGGCAAATGACAATGATTTCTTAGTCTGGGAGGGGCTGGTTTTGGCCCTGGCAGAACTTGGCTGTCTGCTCCTGTTGCAAATGCCTCTGTCTGGTGTGGCAAACTATTGTATCCTCCTCCCTCCTGGTGCCAAAGTAAGCACTAGTGTGGTGAATGCACATATACCCCATCATGAGCCAACTGTCATCACAAGACAAAGGCTGTCAGGAGTTTGGGCAGGTGATCCTTTAGGACAAAGTCATGGTTTTTAAAAAGCATGAGATGAGACAGAAAATGACACTGGAATCCTCACATAACTCCTGACTGTTGTTCTAAGTCTTTAAGAAAAATGGCTCATGTTTTCAGGTTTTGATCAACAACCATGTCTAGATGGTACAGTGTTCCTTTTAACAGGGATTTCCAGCTCTTGTTAACTACTAGTCCCATCATCCCTGTTTGGACAGGGGCGCAATTTCAGTGCTTGCCCTAGGCGCTATTTTCCCTAGATATGCCTCTGCCTCAACGGTGTAGTTTGTGATGTCATTCACCCCGATTCGTGATGGTGGTGCATGTATGTTTGAGGTGCAAGTGGGCTAACTTGTAGACCATCTAACTGATTTGAACCAAATTTGGTACAGCTGTAGGAACAGTGAAAGGAAAATAAGCAGTTTAGTTCTTACTAGAACAATTTGTTTAGATTATATTAAAGATAGGTTAGAAAAGCTGCTCTTAAGAGTCCTTAACATAATAACAGCATACGTTGTGTTGTTGAGATCATCATTTTCTGGATTTGTAATGTTGTAAGGATCAGCGGGGAAAGGCTTGACTATCAAGCAAGGGGTTGCCAGTTCGAATTCCCACTGGTACACCTATGTCAGGCAGCAGTGATATAGGAAGATGCTGAAAGGCATCATCTCATACTATGCGGGAGGAGGCAATGGTAAACCCTTCCTGTATTCTACCAAAGACAACCACAGGGCTCTGTGATTGCCCGGAGTTGGAACTGACTTGATGGCACAGTTTACCTTTACTTTAAGTTAAATTGCAATTCTTCACCAAGGGGATGAATAAGCAATATACTACTAGATCAAAAAAGTGATACAGCAATTCTTCAATAAAATGATCCTAAATTGAAAAAAGAAAAAAAAACATCAAAATGGCTGCATTTTCTATTTCTTCACAGGGTGGGGTGAAAAATCCAGGTTAGGTATCTCCTTCTGTGTCCATTATAGCACCACCTTTCAGGCAGATAGGTGTTGGAGTTCCTGTAAATATAGCCCTCAAGTTCAGATTACTTTTCATCAACATTTTCCCTACCTCAGAGCTGGAGAAAAGTTGCAGATATGTTAGTTTCTTTGCAGGGCATGATGTCACCCAGACTAAAGTGTGTGGTCAAGTCGGTGTTAACTCCTGGCGACCACATAGCCAAGACTGCAGGAAGATAAATGTGAGGCTTTTATGAAAACACTTCAGATTTTAGGGTCACCTCACCCTTTCCCTTGCAGGATATGATTCGTGGAGGAAACATCTGAGGCCTGAAGCCTGCCGAGTTTCAGAGAAGTAGCTCCAGTGATTGCCATGCAGGCACATTCCAAGGTTTTGAGGTTTGACTTTTGACCATTTAAAGAGCTGTGTTCGAAGGTTTGCAGATAGTGGCCATTTTTTAATAGCCCACCTGACCGAATGCAGAACCTTATTTCCCCCACAACTATGGTTTCCCCCTTCTTCAGAGGACGTCTCGTTAACAGTAGTCAGGCTTACCTCTCATTAAGGAGACCAGTAATGGGAGCAGGCTTTTATTTTAAAAAATGCAGGAGTGGGGCAGAGATTGTATGTTTCATCTTCAGTGCTGCAAAAAGGCAGTGACAAAGATGTGCCAAAGTATGGAAGTTGGGTAGGTGGATCCAACCCACCAATGTTTCACCCACTACATAGGCAACATTCACACAACAATGTTTCTGGCCCTGGAAACTAGATTAACTAAGATCAGTGGCTGTGCCTAGCCAGAGGTGCTGGTCCATGGCCTCCAAGGTGCGGGGTGGGGTGGGGCTCTAAATGGCCATGGGGCTTCCACGCCTGCACTGCCACACCAAACCTCCAGGTTTTTTTTAAAAAAATATTTCAACTGCTGCCAGGGGTGGCTGCCAGAGGATCAGCCAAGCAGTGGATGACGTCAAGGGTTTGCGTCTATGTCTCTCAACTGTGCAGGTGCACCTCACAGTTAGAAAGAGCTGATGGGCCATACAGACAGGCCCAGTGCTCACTCCAGCAACTGCCAGTGTGGTGGTGGGAGGACTGTTCAGCACTCTCCACCCAGCAGCCACCCCTCGGACACACGGCAGCTGAATTTTTTTTTAATGGAGGTTCAGTCTGGGCACCATAATTACCTAGGTGTGCCCAACACACCTTATTGTTTCCAAGTGGCTGTGGTGCACCATCCACACGGTCCTGGTTAAAAGCTCCTTAGGAGTGGATCATGATGGGCGGCTGCCTTAACCTCTTAGATGGCACAGGGGGATCATCCGGGCTGCAATCCCAGTGAGGGAGGCAAAACACACAGGAAGGGACTGTCCAGGACTAGACCTGCAGGCAGGCTGTACAAGCAGCACACCCCACATGCCCTCTAAGTCAGCCCATACATCTATGTCACCTTGCAGCCATCCAAGATCCTTTCCTTGCAGGTCCAGGGCTAGACCTGCAGGTTGGATCCCCCTGCCCTGCTTCCATACTTTTCCTGGGCAGTCACTGCAAGCTCAGACCCCATCAGCATATATGTGAAGTTTGGACATTTTTAGCTCCAACGTGCATCACTTTCCACTTACTTCCATTGAACTGCACCTGCCATTTGACTCAGCTGGGAGAGATCCTTTTGGAGCTCTTGGCAATCGTGTTCCAGCACCTGAATCAGCAGTTCTTTTCCACTGCTCTGAAGACCATGGTGGAGCCATGCTCAGAAAGGAATCCAAGTCCAATTCTCCTTCCCAACCACTAAGCTAACCAGGGGAACCTGTGCCAATCCCATGCTCTGATGAATTGAAAATCAAGTTGATTTTAAAAAGTTATTCTTACTTCTATACTTTAAAACAAGGTGCCTTTTTCAGAGAAGGCATGACTCTACCTCCCCTGCTAAGAGACACTGATTCCTGGTGCTAAGCTGATAACAGTTGGTAATAATCGGCACCCATTCATATGTAAAAGAGACTTTCCTCAGAAGATCGATCATTGTGCCTTGAAGAAATATTTGTACGTGAGAATTTACAGGTGCAGTTTTATTCTTCTAGCAATTCTTTCTGGCTGCACGTGCAGAATTTTTTTTAAAAAAAATGGAATTGTAGAATATGCTTTTCCAAGTCCAGTTTAAACTCTCCACCTTCCTCTCTGCCCTCTCACTGCTGTATCCAGCCTCTCTGGATTCCCCCCACTCCATACCCTACACACATCACTCCATCATGCCTGCTGCTTCCTTTTGGGGCCATTACCTGTCCGTGGAAATGTCTTCGGCACCTGGTTGCCATTGTAACTAGGCAGTGATTGTCCAACAGTCCAAATTACATGGCGAAAAGCTGCCTCTCTCTTCCACCAGTGTGGGGGGGAGGGGTTAGTAGGTTTCCTTAGAGACCTTTGGAACTCCCTCTTCAAGTCTTGCCAGGAAGATGCATATGGAAATTCCTCCAGGCTTTAACTTTGCATATGCTCAGAGGCACATTTCTTCACTAATTCCTGCAACAGAGCTTGCATATGCCAAGAAGGGTGACCCCCACCACCATGGATGGGTTTCAGGCAGGAGGTGGCAAGGGGTGTTGATTGGGATAAATGGTTCCTGGAAGGTTTGCCCTCATACTCAAAAGAAAGTCTCACTTTCACACGAGCACCGGAGGTGGAACAGCAGCCAGCATCATTTCAGCTCTCAGCTTCTCCAGCTCTGTGGAGGAAACTCTCCTTTGGCTTCCCAACGCACAATGCTATTGAGCTTCCCTCCCTCTTCTAGCTTCCTGGATAGCGTAGTGCAATCGGAAAGCCAGAAGGGAGTCGGATGAGGTAGTTCTACTACTGCAAATGTGAATTTCTGGAAGTTAAATAAAGCCAGCTGCCCCACCCCAGTCCCAGGCCCCTCCCTTTGCACTGGTCAAATACCACACAAGAGGAAGGAGGAGGACTGCCTTAATGGAGGTTGTCTTGTCTCCCTGCCCCCCCCGCCCCATAGCTCCAAAAGTCTGAGCCACCATGACACACTCACCTGCATGTACAGAGAGGGTCTCCCTACCAGATACCAGGTATGGGCTGGGGCCGGGGCTGAACAACTTTGATCCTCCTGCAGTTGTTGCCTATTACTCCCTTCATACCCGAGTATTGGCCACTGTGACAGGGGATGATGGGAGCTGCAGTCCACAACCACCTGGAGAGCTAAAGTTGTGCAGCTCTTGGTTGGGTGAAAAACAGGGATGAGCTCTTGTCATCATACCCTGGTTATGGATTTCCTGGCAGCAGTTACTACTAAGACGACCACATATATTGATATACCGCTTTTTGACAAAACTTCCCAAAGTGGTTTATATAAAATAAGATGGCTCCCTGTCCCCAAAGGGCTTACAGCCTAAAAAGAAATATAGGATAGACACCAACAACAGCTACCGGAGGATAGGGATATGCATGAACTGATTCGGAGGCCCTTTTACGGGCCTCCGAACCAGTTCGAATCTCCTGTGGTTTGGCCAGTTCAAAGGTGGTGGTGGGGAGAATATCTTTAAGGATGAGGGAGGGTGCTCTTATCCCTCCTGCTGTGTTTCTCCCACTGGCAGCGCTGTCATTTGAAATGGTCTGATGGGGTGGCAGCCTATGCACATGTGCACCAGGCACTTGCGGTCCGAGGAGGTGACAGGGTGTACACTGGGTACACTGCCGCCCCGCCAGACCATTTCAAATGACAGCGCCGCCAATGGGGGGAACGCGGCAGGAGGGGTAAGAGCACCATCCCCTGTCCGGTTCAGTTCACACCACTACCAGAGGAATGCTGTGCTGGGGATGGATAGGGCCAGTTGCTCTCCCCCTGCTCAATAAAGTGAATCACCACTTTTTAAAAGGCACCTCTTTGCTCAATTAGCAAGCAACTAGCATTGGCTAGAAACAGGATTGTTACATAGACCACCTGACTACATAATGAGAAAATACACAACCAACTTTATTTATAAGTATAGCAAATACATTCAAATATTGATATACATATATTTTAAAAATGTAGGAAGCAGCAAATATATCTGTTCCAATGCAGCTGAATGCTGGAGGAGAAAATTTTTTCTACTTTTCTTTTCTTCCTTGTGAATTCAGAACTGGGGATATGATCAGATGTAATATCTGGTATAGTTTGACAATTGGCCTATTCAATTGACAGAACAGCCTTCAATGCAATTTTATTAATGGGTCTTCTCTATTGGTAGAAATCTCAGATCTCCCAGAAAATTGTAGCTGCAATTACTCCACCAATGGAAAAAGCTTCACTTGTCACATCCCACCCCCCTTTAATCAAAGCATTTGGAAACATTGAACCCAGCGCACTAAAAGACACAATTAAAACCACCAAACATGATAAAAGCCCATGGAGTTCCTCACTGAGCAACCACTTAAAAGTGCTCCAGACCCTGAAGCTTCCAAGGCTCAGAAATATAGGACACTCAAAGAATGCCCCAACCTGATCATATAAGACAAACAAACTGGAATTTTACCTGTGTGGACTTCTTGAAGGGGAAAGCAGCAGGTGTTGTGACACTGAGACTCTTTCTGCAGCCCAAGAAGTCAAGGGGTTTCCTCTTCTCTGTACATCATCTTGCGTTCATTAAGGCTTGTTTTATCAGCAAAGCTCTTTCTAGAATGTGAACATTTGTCCAATGTCTCTCTTCTATGTCTTCTTTCATGTTCATGAAGGCTTGATTAGTGACAAAAACTCCCTCCACCCTCCAAACATGTCTATGGTTTCTTCACTTCATGGGTTCTCTGATGTCTAGCAAGACGATGTTTCCGAGTGTAGCTTTTTCCACAGTGCCTAACCCCTGTGTGGAATCCTTGATGTGAAATGAATCCTGTGACGAGACTGCAGTTGTTTCCACACTCCATGTAGTCTCAACTGTTTACATTTCTGTTATAACAAAAATATTTACAGTAAAAAAAATTTAAAGGCTCAAATCATCACCAATGCACTCACTGCAGTGCAAGCATTTGGACAATGTCTCTCTGATGGTTTCTTTCATCTGTATGAAGGGTTGGTGTGTCTCTCCACCCTCCAAGCATGATTATAGTTTCTTCACGTTGTGGGTTTTTTTATGTCTTGCAAGATCAGGTTTCCGAGTGAAGCTTTTCCCACACTCCGAACATGTATATGGTTTCTCCCCCGTGTGGGTTCTTTAATGTCCAGCAAGATGCTTTTAATGAGCAAAGCTTTTTCCACAGTGCGGACAAGTATATGGTTTCTCCCCTGTGTGGGTTCTTTGATGTCTAGTAAAATCAGTGTTATGAATGAAGCTCTTTCCACACTGCTCACATGTGTATGGCCTTTCCCCTGTGTGGGTTCTTGAATGGATAACAAGGTATCGGATAAGAAAAAAGCTCTTTCCACACTGCTCGCATGTATATGGTTTCACTCCTGTGTGCGTTCTTTCATGTTGAGTAAGAATTTGGAGATATCTGAAGGTCTTTCCACACACAGAACACACATATAGTTTGACTCCTGTGTGAATTAGTTTGTGTCTACTAAGGTGTGAGCAGCTCCTGAAGGTTTTGCCATACACTGAGCATCTATCTGTTTTCTGTGCTCCACAAAGTGTTTGTTGTCTTGTGAGGTACCTCACAGCCCTTTCTTTCTTAGATTGGCGTGCTTTACTGCCTTGTTTGGAAGTAGCCAAGAGTGCTGTACGATCACTGAGGAGTGCTGTCCCCTGGATGTCATGAGGGCCATCTCCTGTTTCCTCCCCTATTGGGGGGCCTGTTGGGTTTTGGTTCTCCATGCGCCACCTCCCAAATATAGCTTCAGACTATAGGCAGCTCAAGGATAAATGAGAGAGGTCCACACTGGTGTGCTGAGGTTCTTCCTGTGGAAATTGGAATAGAAGAGAACAAACATAGGTCAGGAATTGACCTCCAGTATGGGGATGACAAATCATGTTCAGAAATGATGAAGAAATGCTACATATATGCAAAGTATAGTCATATATTTGAATCTGTGGAAGGCAGAGCAGGGGCAGGCAACCCAGTGCAAAGACATAATGAGGAAAACTCAGCAGAACATCAGTTCTGGTACCAACATCAGAGGCAGGACCAGGAAGGTGTGGAGTTGAATAATATATACAAAATTAATTATATCCATTATGGGGCTTCTGTTCCTACAAGCACCTCATTGGGGCAGAGGCATGGGTCATAGCCTTCCAATGAATTGCCTAGAGACCCAGATATCTTCAGTAGGGATGTACAAAAAATTTTGGGCACAGATCGATCTGTGCCCGAAACGAGCAATTTCGGGTGATTTGGGTCCGAACCGAATCACCCCCGATATAGCAAATTAGAGTGGATTCATGGTGTTTCATTGAAAATCTCATTAGCTATCATAGAATCCACACTCAGAATACCTCTGAAACAACAGAACCCTGTACCCCATGGGGGTGGTTGGCACCCTATGTGCACTACACTACCACTCGCTCTAGGCCACCCCAGCACCCCCCAAGTGCAGTTATGGGGCTGCTGAAAGCTCCATGTATACCCTATGAGGAAAAACCTTAAAGACGCATAAACTTTAACAATTCCCCCAAAATCAGCCCTCTGCCCAAATCCTTTGAAAAAATTCAGGTAGCTTCCTTGACCCTACCTGGCACTACCACCAACCCCACACTGCTCTAGGCCACCCCTTTGCCCCCCGTGTGAAGCTATACATTTGCTGACACCTCAATGCTTCTCTATGGGGGTAAACCTTAAAGAAGCATAAATTTCAACAATTCCCCCAAAATCAGCCCTCTGCCCAATGACTCTGAAATTGGGGTGGTAGCCTCCACCCATTAGGCACTACCACCCCACCCCACTCATTTTGCCCAGATCCCACGTTATGCCCCCAATCTGCCCCAAAGACACTAAAACTTCAAAAATTCCCCAAAAATCAGCCCTTTGCCCAATTCCCCTGAAATTTGGGTGGTAGCCTCCAACCATTGGGCACTACCACTCCACCCCACTATTTTGCCCCTGGGACCCATTTTTCTTACCCGAATTGATTCGGATTCGGATTTTATCCGGATCCGAACCGAATCAGGGGTGATTCGGGTAGCCCAGATTCGGGCACAGAACAGAACGGGGGTGATTCGGTTTGGGTCCTGAACCAAATCACCGAAAACCCGAATTGCACACCCCTAAAAAAGGTAAACCGGGGTGAGAAGAGAGTCAGGTTTATGCCATCTCTCTGATAGGCTGGCTGCTTTAGAAGCTGAAAAGGCAGAACCTTCGCCAGCCTCTGCTGACCTAATGCAAGAAAAGGATAAAGCCACACCTGGATCAGGAGCTGCGGAGGCGGACAGCGGAGCTCCAGGGGATCATGGATTATGTGAGCCTTCACAGGGTTTTTGGCCTGGTGGATGCATCCTTATGGTTTTCCTCCCAGCCCTTATGGGTGGTATCCTGGGGTATTTGGCCTGCCTACACCTTATGGTGCGTGCAGTCAGGTTTGGCAAGGGGTGGGGGGAGGGGGTTACCCCAGTGGGGGCTTTCAGCTTCCACCACACCTGCAATAGCCCAGAAAAACTACCCACCTGGTGATACATCCCTTCCTCTGGGCAATCACCTTTTGCCTGCAGTTAAGGAGAAGATATGGAGGGGCAAGTTCGTGGATGTGTTCCACCTGTTTTTTAGGGAACCCAAACCAGTTATCAAAGAAGGGGAGCCGAATAGGGCTCTGGAAAAATCCAAGCGGAAGCCTATTGAACCATGGGGGCGGTTAACAGCAATGGGAAATGCTCAAGATCACCATGTAGGTTCCGGCACACGACTGTGGGATTTGTGGGATTTGTGGTGGGATTTGTCACTCAGGTAACATCTGTCCTAGGGCCAAGGGATTTAGAGAAGGTTTCAAGGATCAGCAGTTTAGCAACAGGAAAGGGGGAGGAGTGCCTCAGGGTGGGTCTAACAGGAAAGGGGCCCAGCCCAATTCAGATCACTGTTCTGGTACGTCTTCTGTGTAGTTACCCACTTTGTTACAAAGCCTCTTATCTTTTACATAGTTTTCAGTTTGGTTTTCAGATTCCGTGCACATCACCCAGAGAGCATAGGTTTGCCAAGAATTTGAAATCAGTGCAGGGCATGGAAGGAGTGGTTGCTAATAAGATCCAGAAGGAGGTAGCCTTAGGAAGAGTCCTTGGTCCATTTAAGAACTTGCCCCTGCCCACGCTACAGTGCAGGTGTCCCCTTTGGGTGCTGTACCTAAGAAAGCACCTGGAGCATTCAGGTTAATATATCCTGTTCAGGTTGATACATCCTGAAGGAGAGAAGAGCTGGTCTTATGGTAGCAAGCATGACTTTCCCCCTTAGCTAATCAGGGTCTGCCCTGGTTGCATATGAATGGGAGACTTGATGTGTGGGTACTGTAAGATATTCCCCTCAGTGGATGGAGCAGAAGGTTCCAAGTTCCCTCCCTGGCAGCATCTCCCAGATAGGGCTGAGAGAGATTCCTGCCTGCAGCCTTGGAGAAGCCGCTGCCAGTCTGTGTGGACCAGGGATTCTCAACGTTGTGTCCCCAGATGTTATTGGACTTCAGCTCCCATAATCCCCAGGCCTTTGGCTGGGGATTATGGCTGGGGATTTGGCTGGGGATTATGGGAGTTGAAGTCCAATAACATCTGGGGACCCAATGTTGAGAATCCCTGGTGTAGACAATTCTGAGCTAGATGGACCTGTGGTCTGTCTCAGCATATGGCAGCTTCCTGTGTTCCTATCACTTCTCCTTCCCCCGTGGGGCTTCTGTGAATGATGGTATACTACCAGAGCTCTGCTCGGTGCACTATGCGTTATTTGATGAAGCAGTGCATATTGTCCATGCTTGTGGGAAGGGCGCCCTGTTGGCCAAGTGTGATATAGAGTCAGCATTTCGCCTCCTTCCAGTGCACCCAGCAGACTTTGACCTCCTGGGTTTTTCTTTTCAGGATCATTTTTACATCGATCAGGCCCTGCTCATGTAGTGTTCAGTATCCTGTTCTGCATTCAGTTCCATGTTGGAATGGGCGATTCACGCAGGGCAGGGCTTGATACTGCGGCTCACTTGCTAGATGATTTTATTTTTTGTAGGGAGGGAGGGTACCCATCAATGTGCACATTTATTAGAATCATTTCTGGATTTGTGCTCGGACTTAGGGTCCCTCTTGCCCATGGGAAGACTGAAGGACCAGTGGCTTGCCTTACCTTCCTTGGTATTGAACTAGATACCCGGGAGGGGTGTTCTAGGCTCGGTGGAGAAGCTGACCTTGTTGAGGTCCCTATTGGATGAATGGTCTCGAGTTAGGAATATTACTCTGAAGCAGCTGCAAAGCTTAGTTGGCCATCTTAATTTTGCATATACGGTGTTGCGCCTGGTCACGCCTTCTTGCAATGCCTCATAGACGCAATGAAGGGCATTAGGGAGCCACATTTCTGCATCAGGGTCACTGCACCCATGCGGGCGTTCTTGGAGTTGTGGGTGGCCTTTCTTGACTCCTATAATGGTGTGTCTTTCTGGAGGGATACTTTACTGTTAAAGGCTGATCTGCAGGTGCAGTTTCATGCAGCCAGCGGCCTTGCCTTTGGCGTGTGTTTTAGGGGGCATTGGTGTGCTGCTAGATGGCCTAAGCAGTGGGTGGTGACATTTCTCAAGTTTTTCCCTATAGTTGTGGCAGTGCATATATGGACTGACCCGTTTCAAAACATCACAGTGAGATTCTGGTGTGACAATCAGGCTGCAGTACAGGTAATTAACCGACAAACATCATTGTCCCCCAGGGTTATGCGCCTAGTCAGGGCCTTCATTCTTGCTTGTCTTAAAAACAACATGCTGTTTATCACACACCGTGTTCTGGGTGTTCAGAACAGCCTGGCGGATGTCCTATCTAGTTTTCAGGTGCACCGTTTTTGGCACGGCACCCAGACAAGGTGCCCGATTGGCAGTGGAGCCTTGGTGCATAGAGGTACTCAGAGCAACTTCATCATCTTTGGCCCCGAGCACCAGGGTCACTTATGACAAATTGAACAGGTATGGGCTGTGCCCACAGATTAGTACGTTTGTGAGCGCAGGGCTTGACCACAAGTACCATCTGACTGTGCTCACTTTTATTGCTAAGGTGCAGGGGGTTCAAGATTTCACAGGGGATTTCAAGATTAGGTGTATGCTGGAAAGGTGGTCCAGGGAAACGCCAGCACGACCGAACGATAGGAGGCCCCTTTCCCCTTAGGCAGTGCAGGGAGCAGTTGGACAGTTTGGGAGCATTTGTTCATCATAGTACGAGGTGGTGCTGTTTCATGCAGCTACCCTAGTGGCATTCTTTGGATATTTCAGGGCTAGTGAGCTATTTGTCAAAGGGAATAGGGGCCCCTCAGGCAAAGGAGGGACCTTGTTATTGAGTCAGGCTGTGTTCAGTTACTACTGTGTTTTTTCAAAACTGATCAAAAGGGTAGGGGACAGGTGGTTGTGCTACACCATGCTGATAACCCAGCACTTTGCCTGGTGCAAGCTCTGCAGTGTTACATAGCTTTGCGGGGTTAGAAGGAGGGTTGCCTCTTCATACATGCAGATGGGACGCCTCTATCTCAATTCCAATTCTGGGCTGTTGTTCGTAGGGCCCTGGCAGCGGCTGGGGTCCCTACTGGGCATTTGTCCCTACATTCCTTTTGCATTGACGCAAACTCTGCAGCATCTCATTTAGATTTTCCTGGCTCTGACATTCAGCAGATTGTCTGGTGGCGTTCAGGCGTTTACAAGTGATACGTGCATTGAAGTATGTTTGGTGCTGTCACCGTTGTCTTTCTCATTGCAGGAACAGTGTACTCGGCTGAACGAGCCCAAGTCCTCTTCCTGGGGTACTCCATTGTGTTCTGGTCCCACAAGGTGGCATGTGAGGGCGAGCCTGGAATGCAATTAGGGCTGGGGAGGTGGGCTTCGATCTCATGGATCAGCCGATGGGGTATGGTATTCACCCAATTTTTGCCTGTTCTGCAGGAATATTTGGAGGTTAATCCTTCGCCTGATATTTTGCTGCTTCACCTTGGGGGAAACAACATAGTTACTCAGTCAGTTCTGTCTCTTATTCACAGGGCATGGGAAGACATAGGATTGGTACAGAGGTGCTGCCTGGAGCTAATCATTATCGGGTCGAAACTGCTGCAATGCAGGGTTTGGTGGGAGGTAGCTAGACTGGGGAGAACTGATATCGCACGAAGAAAAGTTAATGTTGCACTTTCCCTGTTTGTTCATTCCTTGGGGGGGGTGGAGTGCCTGGAACATCCAGACATAATTTTTTCATCTGCCGAGCTGTATTGAGGGATTGGTATCCACTTGATGCCTGCGGGCACACGACTCTTTTTGGAAGATCTGAGGTGGGGTTTGGCTGCTGCACTGAGTGGCTGGTGGGCTGTGGGGGGGGGGCGGCGGGGTGTCAAGCTAGGCTAACCTAGCTGTGGCAGGAACTGTGCGGTGGGGAGGAACAGCTGAATTCTCTTTGCACCTTCAGGTAAGCATTTGGTTATGGGACGAGCAGGTCTGTTCGCTAGAGGCTTGGCGACTCAGAGAATCTGACCTTGCTCGTTCTACTCTATTGGGTGACACCCTTTGGAAAGTTTGTTGGCTTCTTGGGGTGGGGGGTGTCGTTAAGGACAGAGACCTGGCATTAGGTTGGCCAAGAAGGGGAACCTCTGCTTTAGAGCACTGGCGGCTGGCTGGACCAATGTTCGCTGCTAGTAATTATCAGGCAAGGCACCGCCCTGCTGGGGCCTGCCTTTAGTTACAGCACTGGGGGTGGAGCGCCAGTCCCTTATCACACCTGCCTCCAATCTGATCAATAAATTGTGGCCCTTTATTACCATACTCTTGTGTCTCGCATCTTTTGGGGGTTGATGTCCACTTTCAGGGGCGAAGCAAGGTCGGAGTGGGCCTGGGGATGGGATTTGCCCCTCACTCATTTTAGGCAGGCACTGCCTGCTGGTCTTGCCACACTTCCACCTGGCAGCAGTGCAGCTCCCATGACCCAGCCACACCGATCAGGCAGGCTGGCAAGGCCCTGCCTCAAGTCTTGCCACACTTGACTGCCTGGCGCATTCCCTTCTCCTCGCTCTCTGCTTTGCGAAGGGCTGTCCCGGGGTGAGGGGGCTGGGGGCAAATCATCATGTGCAGGGGGGCCTCTTTAACATTTCATATCATTACAGAATCATACTGACTGATGACATACTGTGTAAAAAGTGCAAGTGGGTAAGTGAGATTTTTGGACATGTCCAACCAGCTTGGACATACAGTGCATTTCTAAAGAAAAAATAAAGAAAAAGCACAACACATGCTTCACAGTTCTCACTCAGACCTTCTGCGTTGCAAACCAACTTGAGCATAGTGCATTTATAAATATATATGTATAATATATTTGTTCCAGAAGCTTTTGTAATTTTCTGCCTTGCAACAAGCCACTTTCAGGACTTCTTTGATGATTTTTAATTTTAAAAAAAATAAAAAATAAAAACCAACCATTTTGCCAAACCACTTCAATTTGAATATACATATTCCTCCTACACTCCCCTACATCTCTGCTCAATACCAAAGCCCCATGTCAAATCATTCCAGGTGATCTAAAGGCTGGGACAGAAATGGGTATTTTACCCCCTTTTTATGAAGACAGATTATTCCATATGGGGGTATTCCATATGATGGTATAAGGGGGGGCCTTCAGTTCCAGACATTTTTGTAATTTTCTGCCTTTAAACAAGCCGATAGATAGATAGATAGATAGATCCTACAAATTCCCCAATCTGGTTCAAATTAAATATTCAGAATCTTCTCAATCTGCCCTACCCCTCCCCCCCATATCAAAGCCCTATGGCAAGCCAGTCCCTAAATATCAAAGGGGTGGGGGATAACCGCAAATAGGAAATCAGGTTATACTTCCATTACTAAGCAGGCAAGGGCTGGGCAGGGCAGGGGCCAGGGGTCTGCACAGAGCTGTGGTAGGAAGCCAGCGCTGGCCACTGCCGCCTCCTGCAATACCCCCTGCAAGCTCTTCAAATATCTCAAAGGGTACTAGTACCCCCTGTTGGGGACCTCTGCTCTAAATGCCAATTGGACTCCTCAAGAGTCATTTAGTCTGGCTATCTGCCAGTATTCCAAATGTAACTCTATAACACCATAAATTAAACAGCACCTCTGTGAGCCTAGGGAGTAACCGCAGGGAAAAGGCAGCTGCTGCTTGGCAGGAGCAGTGGTGAGAAAGAAAAGAGCCAGCGTGGTGTAGTGGTTGGAGTGTTGGACTAGGACTGGGGAGACCCGAGTCCAAATCCCCATTCAGCCATGATACCAGCTGGGTGACTCTGGGCCAGTCACTTCTCTCTCAGCCTAACCTACTTCACAGGGTTGTTGTGAAAGAGAAACTCAAGTATGTAGTACACTGCTCTGGGCTCCTTGGAGGAAGAGCGGGATATAAATGTAATAATAATAATAATAATAATAATAATAAATAAAGTGTGCCTTCCTTACCCACATTTTTTTCACCCACCCCATGGAGCAGCTTTCCTTTTCTTTGTTGTGCTCCAGGGAAGGCTGAGAGTGGGTGGTGTGAAGAGGATGAGGAATTATTTGCGTGACCCCCCACCCTGACCCCCAGACTGAGGAGTTAGGTGAAGGGACCGAACTCCCCTCCTCTAGGCTCCCCTGAGAAGTCTTAGCATTTGCCTGTCTCTCTTGGGCATTTTCCAGACTACGAGATTTGCAAGAGTTAAAGCGTTGCAACATGTGACGGAATAGTGCAACACATTAAAATCGAGGATTGAAAATAAAACGGCTAATATTATAATGCCCTTATACAAAACTATGGTGCAGCCACACCTGGAGTACTATGTACAATTCTGGTCACCACATCTTAAAAAGGACATCTAAAAGAGGACATTGTAGAACTGGAGAAGGTGCAGAAGAGGGCAACCAAGATGATTACGGGCCTAGAGCACCTTTCTTATGAGGGAAAGCTACAACACCTGGGACTTTTTAATTTAGCAAAAAGACTGCAAGGAGGTCTATAAATGATAGAGGTCTATAAAATCATGCATGGTGTGGAGAAAGTGGATAGAGAGAAATTCTCCCTCTCACATAACACTAGAAACAGGGGTCATCCCATGAAATTGATTGCCAGGAAATCTAGGACCAACAAACGGAAGTACTTTTTCACACAACGCATAATCAACTTGTGGAATTCTCTGCCACAAGATGTGGTGACAGCCAACAACCTGGATGGCTTTAAGAGGGGTTTGGATAACTTCATGGAGGAGAGGTCTATCATTGGCTGCTAGTCAAAAGTCTATAGGCCACCTCCAGCCTCAAAGGCAGGATGCCTCTGAGTACCAGCTGCAGGGAAGTAACAGCAGGAGAGAGGGCATGCCCTCAACTCCTGCCTGTGGCTTCCAGCGGCATCTGGTGAGCCACTGTGTGAAATAGGATGCTGGATTTGATGGGCCTTGGGCCTGATCCAGCAGGCTGTTCTTATGTTCTTAAACTCGAATCAAGGCATTGGAATATGGGATATTAATATAAAATTTATATTAATAAGATTTTTAAAATATTGCAAATAAACCAATAAAAATACTCAGTAGCTCCTTCAATATACAATCATAGAATCTAGTATGCCCACTGGGTACAGTTCTGTTCTCAAAAATTGATCTATATCCAAAGAGTGATTCAAAAGTCCTAATAACTCATTGGAAATATTGTGATTTCTTTTTTTCCTAGCAGAGCCTATTGACGCATTCTGCAAGGATTAACAAAGATGGAAGTCCTCCAGCTTGGTAGGGATGTGTTCGAAATGCAATTCGGCTTCTGAATTGCAGCACAATCCCTTTAAAATTGAGGGCTCACCCAGCCCCTTTAACACAGAGGATGCCAGCTATCAGCACATGTGGAGGTACTCTTCCCCAGCAACCTGTGCATGATGCCAGCACACACATGGCCTCCATGCATGCCTGGCAGCCATTTGCGTGGTGCTCCAACAGATCACCAGGCTCCTCAGGATCTGATGTGGAGAGTAGCTCTGGTGTGAAATTAGTACTGGGGGAAGGGAAGGTGGATGAATACATGCATTGGTTGTTGCTTATGATGCTGCTTATAAAGACCCAGAGAGAGGTTCCTGCTGCTTGGGTAGGAGATAGACTTCCAGAGAGAGAGAGGGAGAGAGACACTTTGGGAGATGGCGTAGCATTTATCATTATAAATAATAAATAAATAAATAAATAAATAGATAGATAACACCTGTCTGACTGTGTAAACAAGAAATAATAAATAAATAAACTTTATTTGTTAGCTGCCCCCAAACAAATTGTTCTCTGGGCAGCTTACAACACAACATTAAAACATGAGATAAAAACACACATTAAATCCTAACAGACCAAAAAAAGGGGGTGGGGAGAGAAAATACAAAATACAATACAAAAACCATTTTAAAAACATTTTTTTGAAATCAGTTACAATCAGATGCACCTCCCCATCGTGCTTTGGAGAGAGCAGTGGAATGCAAGCACGTTTAAACACCCTGCTGCCTCTCCAGGGCAATTTTTCTGGGAATTGTGTATCTAAGGGTTAAAATGAAGGAATCTCGATTCCTAGAGTGGCAAAGAGGAAGAAAGGACAAATGTGGAAATCACTTCCTGTTCCTCCCTTTCCCTTTGTAACCTGGACCATGTGGGATCAATTCAGTAGCCCGGTTTCGGGGGGATCTGGTAAGTCCTATACAAACTGGGGTGAAGTGAAGGGGAGTCCCAGGGCTGCGGCTAGCAAGAGATGCGAGGCTGGCAAGTGAGGCAACTGTGAGGCTGGGGGGGAAGAAAGAAAAGAAAGAGCCCCGGTGGTTTTCCTTTCGTTTTCCATCTTTCTGGTTGTCTGTATGGCTGTACTCCACGAAGCTTAACCAGAACTTTGAGCCTCTTCGAGTGCCAGTGGATTTAACCATCAGCGGACCAGGAGGCAGAAACTTCTTCCTCCACCGCCTCATTCAGTTCAGTAATCTGGAAATGTTGTGGTTGGGAACAACCTAAAGGGCTTTGCTCCTTCTTGGGAAAACTAAGTGCCCAAAAGGGACAGCTTCTCCCTCGATCAGTCTGGGCGGGAAAGGGAGGAGCAGCCAGCTGGGGTGAAGGAGACTCGCGGCCCTCCCTCTTGCACGGGAAGCGGCTCCTCTCTCCTCCTCCCCCACCCGCGTCCTATGCAAAGAGCTCCCCCGATCCTGTTTCAGCACGGCCGGTGCAGCGTGAAAAGCCCCGAATAAGGAGATGAACTTGATACCTCTCTTTGGGCGGGTTGGCGGGCTCCGCCATTGTCTTTTCCACCCAGAGCGATTTGGTGAGACCCAGGAGGGTTGGTGGGATCTGCCCGGTGGGGGTGGGATGGAGTCCAGGTACTGGCTGAAGCGTGGAGGGGGGGGAGGCAGGTAGGTAAGGCAGCTGCTGGTGGGGAGGGAAAGGCAGAGAAGTAGGATTTCTTGGTATGTTGAAGCCAGGGGGGAAACCTAGTATTTCCAGTTATTTTTTAAAAAAACAAACTAATTTGGGGGGAAAACATAAATATATGCAATACTTCTTTCTGTATCCTATTTAAACATAATTGATTGTTCAAAGATTTTCCTTCTTACAAGTAAAGGTAAGGCATTTACAGCCTTCCGATGTCCTAAGTATACCAAGTAATAGTTAAGATGTTTTATTTTATTGAGTGATCATATTTCTGTACCACCTGATATAGACATCCTTAGGTGGTGATCCAGTGCTAGAGATCAACCTGCCAGCTGGTAGAGGCTGTGCGATCTGAACAGGTTCTCCTTAGGCTTTGCTACCCACAACAGGTCTCCTGCAGCATCTGCCCCCTCAGTCTGCCTCTCTTTCCACTCTCTCCTCCACACAAGCAGGCAGCACAATGGGCTCGTTGCCCTGCAGGAGTGGAAAACAGTGTTGTAGCAGCTCTTTGAGGTGAGAGAATCTTTCCAAGATAGGAACATAGGAAGCTGCCTTATACTGAGTCACACCTTTGGTCAATCTTTTTTATATAGTTATTTGTAAGTATAACTAAAGCGGGGGGGGGAGGGTGGATAAAAATAAAGATAGATCCCTTAAGCATAACTTTAACATAAGATACAACCTACCTTGGAAACACAAAAGGGAAGGGGGTGGGAACACACCTTCTTAACCTTTTCATCAGAAAAACAGTTGAATGCTGACAAGGCACACATGTCAGTTATCCAAAGTTGCAATTCAGGAGTAGATTTGTCCTTCCAGTGCTGTATTATAATCCTTTCGGGACACACACACACACACACCCCACCCGCACACACCTGCAAAAAATAATAATATGAGGAATCCACCATTCTTGATGTAATGCTAGATTCTATATGCAGGGAATGTCCTTGAGAGGCAATGATAGCTGCAATTTAATGCTAACCTTATGAATTTCAAGCCAAAATGGTGCAGTAACTGGACAGGACCAAATTTCTTCTTATAAATAAATATTAAAGCTTTCCCCAGCACATTCCAGTGTAAAAAATAGCGATTTCAGCTAATGCATCTGACACATTTGGTGTCTGGAGAAGTTTGACCTTTTTTCGCACAAACAATGCCACAAACAAACTCATTCTTCCAAATTTATAATAGACTATGTCTTACAATGATTGTCATGGGGCATTCTAAGAGAATATATTTCTTGAGTATTTCCCCCAAACATTCTGATTATTCTGCCATTGGCAGGGGGTTGGACCTGTGAGTCTCCCCCCCCCCATTTCCCAGGGTCTTTTCTGCCCCCACATTCCCTTTCACCCCATAAGAAACTGTTCTGTGCTGCTCACCCAACCCAAAGTTCTTCTCAGCACCCAGATCCTGGACTTTCTCCCCCTACCCATATCAGCAAAACCAAGAGCTCTCTTCTCTTTGGGTTCATTCAAACCACTTTCAAGCGAATGGAAGCAGTGCTGGAGATTTGAATGGCCTGATCAGGTGTAAAACATTTGTGGGGGAAAGAAATCTCCAGGAATAGCTTTGTTCAGAGTTGGCAATCAGTTTTCCCTCTAAGGAGTGCGCGCACACTCAAGCTTTTTGATGTCCGCTCAGTGAATTTTAGATCCCGCTCAGGTTGAATCAGGAAGGTCCCACTCGGAATGCAGGTGCAAACACACTGCCTTGATACTGCCACCCAGAACAAAACTCATTCTGCACACAGATTAAAAAAATAGAGAAAACACTGTTGGCAACTCTGCTCGCCACAAGCTATGTTAAAAAGAAGGAATTTCTTCGTGATAAAAAATCATTTGGAGAAATGGGCCCTTCAAGGATTGGGCCAACCACATCTGCATTGGACCATGGTCACAGCCATTCCAAGCGGGATCCTGCAGGAGGGCGACCAAAGTACTTGTAGGAATAATTTCCACTTATCCATGATAAAGGAAGGCATCAAAATCCTTGCCAAAATCCCTATTGTAAACTGCCCTGAGCCATTTTGGAAGGGTGGTATACAAATCAAATAAATAGTAATAATAATATCTATCTTTCTTTATTTAAGAGACTTTATATAACTGCCCCTATCCACCCCCAGCACAGTACTTCCAGTGACTGTTGCTGGTGTCTATCTTATGTTTCGTTTTAGAATGTGAGCCCTTTGGGGACAGGGAGCCATCTTATTTATTTATTATTTCTCTGTGTAAACCGCCCTGAGCTATTTTTGGAAGGGCGGTATAGAAATTGAAATAATAATAATAATAATTTCAGTCTCTCCCACATCTTCTTGACACTTTCAGTCAATCAATTCTTATTGTGGTCACGTGCCAGTATAAAGTATAGGGCATAAGGGGCATAAAAATACACAACATACATTATAGGAAGGCATATAAAAAGGGATAAAAGGTACAGAGAGGGAGCCTTTCCTGACTCTTCTGTGTCCTTTGCAGGAAATAGGTTGGCAATGCATTCTCAGCTACTTCTTCTTTGTGTCAAAGCAGGGGGAAACATCAATTTGAGCAGGGATTGTTGGGGGAAGAAGACCTGGGGCAGGCAGGTTCCCTCTGTTCCTGCTACATCCCCCTAGGTCTGAAGGAATCTCCCTTTGCTTTGGCTTCAGTCAAAGCTACCCACTAGGAAGGCTGTGAAGGCCACTCATGAAGGTGTGTTTTTTGCTAGCTGAGCTTTCAAACATGACAGCTCTCAAATATTGAGCAGGGGGAGGTTAGTTGTGCCCCTCAGTGTCAGCTCAGCATCTATTCCCAGGGCTGTTGCTGGTGTTCTCCACTGCATCTTTTCCACCCTGCCCTTCTCACACCATATTGCCTTAACTCCCTGTTTAGATTTTGCTTAAACTGGAAAGAACCTTTAAGTGATCTGTGAGGAAGGAAATGTTTTCTTCTTTTACAGGCTCTATTGAACTGGGTGTGCATTTCACAGATAGGAAGTGGGCTCTGCTGGGTCCGGACCAAAGAGACCTGCATTGGGAAGTCATGGAGGAGAACTTTGCCATGCTGCCCTCTCCGGGTAAGGCTCCCTCCTTTTACCTTAAAAGAGAGCATAAAAGTGAGAGAGATCAGCCTGGATAATTAAGTAACTGAGAGAATGGTGCATATAATGCCCAGCCTGTTAGTTTGATCAACGTAGGCAACATGATGCATGGTGGCTTGATCCACAAGACCAATTTTGGGAAAGATACGTGGGGGAAGCATCTGAGGATGCACCTCCAGAGCAATTCCCACTCTTCACTGGAGTGGGAAATAAGAGTGCAAACACTTGAAAATGCCTCCACTGTGCTTCTGTTTAGTCCTGATGAGCATCCATCCAAGGGAACAAAATGGGGAAAATAGCTTCCAGCTCCTTCCTCTTCTTCTGCAAAGTGGCTTCTAGGCTTCTCTCCTACACCCACAAGTGGGATTAGGGGGCCCCATGATCTAGGATCTAGTGAGTCCTCAATGTATTTGGGTGAAGAAGTCCTGGGGTTGCAGTGGAGGAGAAATGCCATCCCCAGGAAAATGTGGGTGGGAAAACCCAGTTCTGGGTGGGAAAACCCATCTCTAACCCGGTTTTCTGCATCCCAGTTTTCTGCACTGCAAGGAAGGGTGAGAGTGGGAGGAGCACAGGTGGGGAGGAATCATTTGGGGCAGAGGTCAGGCAAGGCTGCTTCATTGTCTCTCTCTCACACTCACTCACACTTGGCCCAAGTGGGGCTTAGGAGAAGGGAACTAACCCCTCTCCCGTATGGTCCCCCGAAGTCGTAGCATTTCCCTGTCCTTCCGGAAGGGGGAAGACCTGGGGTCCAGCTGGAATAATTTATCTTTGCTTTGGAGAAATAACCATCCGGGAGGAGGGGAAATGCAATTCTTTCCCCCACAGGACTTTGCCTGTCTAAATCCTCTGCTAATCTTTCACCCGATTTCTGTCTGGCGTCTTCTGTGCTACTTCAGGTGCAGGCACCAATGGAAGCAAATAATCATTTCAAGCAGAGGAAGCTTCAATAGACTCCAGTCAGAGCCCATGTTGAGGGGGATCTTACAGAAGGGCAGCTTAAGGACCCTCGCCCTGCTTTTATGTTTCCCTGAGTCCCAATTCTCTGTAAATTTCATATTCCTACATCTTCCCACCATTTTGCATCCTTTGCAGGTGCCGGAGTCATATTGGCAATGCATTCTCAGCCATCTCTTCTTTCTGGTGAAGTGGAAGAAGCATCAGTACGACCTGATCAGGTAGGGGAGGAATCATTGGGGATGGAGGATGCCTAACAAATAGGCAATCTATGTTCCCTCCAAGTCCTGCTTGGCCTGAAAGAATATGTCTTTCCTTTGGCTTTGGTCAAAGCTGCTCACTAAGAATGCTGTCAAGGCCTCACATGAAGGCCTGAATCTTGTTAACTTGGCAAGGGTCTGCCTTTGAAAGTGATGGCACTACGATATTTAGCAGCGGGAGAGCAAGGGTTAGCTCTTCACTCCAGCACAGCATCTTTTCCACTGGCTGTTAATGATGTATTTATGCTGGGTTTTGTGTGTGTGGTGGTGGTGTTCTTTGAAAGAACTGGAGTCCCTTTGGGACAGTGGGCCATTCTCTCTCCCACCCCCCCACCCCACATTTCTTTTATTCTCTAAACCACTTTGAATGATGTATAAATATACTAAGCAGTCCTGGTGGGAACATCCCCACCCTTCTCACACCATCTCCCCTTAACAAAGGACCCTTTTGGATTGTGCTTGAAAGGGAAAGCCCTGTTATGTGACTCACGAGGGAGAAAATGTTTTCTTCTTGATTCAGGCTCTGGTGACCTTTGAGGAGGTGGCTGTGCATTTCAGTGAGGAGGAGTGGGCTCTGCTGGATCTGGACCAAAAAGCCCTGCACAGGGAAGTCATGGAGGAGAATTTTTGGAATGTTGCCTCTCTGGGTAAGAGACCCTGTTTTTGCAGTACGGTTGTTAGTGTTGAATTAGAAGCAGGAAGATCCTGCTTCAAATGTCCCTTCAGCAGTGAAGCGCATTGGGTGGCTTTGGACCAGTAATCTCTTGCTGTACCTCATAGGGTTGTTATGAACATAAAAAGGCAGGTGCTTAATGGAGGAAGCTGGCATCATATTTATTTCTTTATTTCATTTATATCCCGCTCTTATTCCAAGGAGCCCAGAGCGGTGTACTACATACTTAGGTTTCTCCTCACAACAACCCTGTGAAGTAGGTTAGGCTGAGAGAGAAGTGACTGGCCCAGAGCCACCCAGCAAGTCTTATGGCTGAATGGGGTTTTGAACTCGGGTCTCCCCGGTCCTAGTCCAGCACTCTAACCACTATACCATGCTGGCTCTGTAAAAACAAGAAATAAAGTGGAACCCCCAAGAGGCTCTTTCTGATAGACCCTGAACATATAAAACTGCCTTTTCCAGGGTTCTTCTAGTTCAGCCTTCTCTACATTGTCTGGCAGCAGCTCTCTGCATTTTCGGAGAAATATTTCCCTAGCCTACCTGGAGTTGTTACCAGAGGATGGAACTGAGACCCTTTGCATGGAAAGCAGGTGCTCAGCGACTGAGCTGCAGTCCCTCTCCTAAGGAGTCTGACAGTCTGGAGGGAATCTTAAGCATAGTAGGAGAGAGGGAGATCAAACATCTGTACTGAGACTGGTCCTAGGAGAAGGTTCCCCCTCTCTGCTGTGTAACAGGACTGATGGCAAGCCAAGTCTCGTGAGATGCCTCTTATCACTAAAGGCAGGTCTCGTGAGATGCCTCCTTTCAGAGGCAAGTCCGTATGTGGTGCCAGCAGGAATAATCAAGGCTATGAACCCATTCCATCCTCCTTCTGCCCCCCGCCCCCCCCCCGCATCGCCTTTCAGCCTCCAGACAACTGTCCATACTTGAGTAGAGTCTGATCTAGTGCTTCCCCTCCCACATGATATAACTTTGGGCCTACCCATGGAAGTCAAGGAATCCAGAATCACACTGGACAAGGAGGTCTTGAAGTGTATGTTGGAATCTCCTGGGATAACGAGGCTGGGGGACTTCAACAGCACCTCTGCCAGCCTAGGGAGGGAGAGTGTTAGGTACGAGCAAGAGCTTTGTGAGGGCAGAGAGGCCTGTGTTGAATACACTCCAGAGACGTGAGTTTTGGGCGGTATAAAAATATGTCAGATAAAGAAAACACAGGCTCGGCCCCACCACTGGTGCCCCCTGGTGGGGCCCTGCTCACCCACAGCGGAGTTTGTCTCTCCACCTATGCTGCCACTTCTCCTTAATGCCTGCTCACCAGGTGCCCAGGGCAGTGGGAAACAGGAAAGCCCCAAACAAGGCCGCCTTGTGTCCCACTGGCTAGGAATGCACAGTCAATGCACCCTGATAGAGACACGCTGCACATGCCCATGGCACCTTCCCAGCCAGCTCTGGGCCAGTGGGAAGCAAGAAGGCCCCATTCAGGTCCTTTTTTTGCCTGGGAGCTTGGCAAGTTGGTGGTGAGGCTAACAGCATGGCAAGTGGCAGCGACAGTGGCCGGCCATGGTGAGTGAGTAGCCAGCCAGCAGAGGGAGAAGCGAGGGGGCTTCCAAAGGCTGGGCTGCTCATGTTCCTAGAATGTGCCCGTGCAATTATAGCTCCACCCCTGGGCACCAGGATATTTATTTTAAGCCAACCCTGGGAGCACACACTGGAAAATCGGGGTGTTGCCCAATGAGGGATCCGCTAAACAAGATGAAATCCTGACAGTGACCCAGCTATTGAGCCTGTGCTTCTACAGGTAGGAGAACCCAGATGGACACAGCTAGTGTGCACCATAGGGGCGCTAGATCTCAGGCAACCTTTCATTACCTGAGTGAATTTATTTATTTCTCATATCTATAAACAGCCTGATATGTAAATATGACCTGTTGCCAACTGAAATCTGGGCACCGTCTCCCAGGTGACCTATAAATGAACCGCCTCCAGCAGCTCAGATAAGATCTGGGCATTGTCTCCCTACTGACCCATTTGGGCCTGAGCAGCAGCATGTTACATTACATTTCATTTTCTAACATAATATAGAGTTACATTTCATGTAACTTTTAATAACACATTTCAGATTGATAAAAGGTCAGCCAGATAATAATTGGGCAGTTCCAACAATACAGACAAAATGGCCAGGAAAGGGGGGTTTACAGAGAACAAATGTATGGACAAAAGATATACCCAGCTAAAGGGGTGATCAGTCCCAGTGCTATGGGTTATAGACCAGTGTTCCCTATAACAAGGATTCCCAGATGTTGTTGCCTACAATTCCCAGAATCCCCAGCTGCATTAGCTTTTGCTTGGGGATTCTGGGAGCAATAGCCAACAGCATCTGGGAGTCCTTGTTGGAGGGATCACTGGTGTAGACCTTGACCGGATAGGAGGGTGCAGGACTGATCTGAGGTTACGGATGTTGAGGCTTTCTTCCTGAGCTTCTTGGGATAACAGGTTTGATTGGCTATTCTTGTAAGTGTGGTCAGTTCCAGCGTTACTGTAATGCCCCTCTCTGCTTTGTATGGAAGTTTATACATTCAAATAGAGAAGCATGCCCTGCAGAAATAAAGAACAGAGACAATGTCTAGCAAATCCTAACACTTTTGCCTTGGACAGGCTTGGTCATCTGTCATGCCAGGCCTGGCTCCCGGTTAAAGGCAACATCCTGATTTCTTCAGTCTCATTCAGTACACACACACACACACCCTGCATGCTGATATGCCTCTTTGGGGTATCTGTTTCACCATACAGCCCCTTGATGTGGAACAGTGTGCTTACTCTGTGATTAGCTGTTACAGGCATATTTGATAATTGCAAGCTAAAAGCTACACCAGATCAAACAGCTTCAGAAGGCTACTGAGGATGATAAAATTTTAAGACCTGAGACATTCAATTTGAGGCCTGTATCCAATGCAGACTGGGACATGCTCTCAGCACCAGGACTCTGCCTGCTGAATTAACCTCTCTCTCTCTCAGACATACAAAACTTCCATTGTTTTTTCAATTAAGAGAACATATAACTGGGAGTTGTTCATGGAGTTCAGGCTCCTTTTCTGTCCCAAGCTCTGAGCAGTTTTCTCTCTTCATTCTGGCAGGTGGCAGGTGGGAGAGGAAGGAGGGAAAAGCCCACAGAAGATTGTTGGGAGATGCCAGATATGAAAACGGAGATCTAAAGAGAATGAAAATGGAAGCAAAACAGAAGAGGAGCAATGGACCTTTTGCGACTCAGCATGGTGACCTCCATAAAAGCACAATCCAGGGGGGAAAGGAGGAAGTAAGAGAGAGAAGTCTGTGCCTTGCGTATAAGGAAAGCTTGAGTTTTGAAACAAGCCTTCAACCTCAGTGGAAAATGCACATAGAAGAGAAACCATATAAATGCTTGGAATGTGGAAAGAGCTTCAGTGTGAATGCATACCTCATTTCACATCAAAGAATCCACAGTGGGGAGAAGCCATATCAGTGCCTGGAGTGTGGAAAGAGCTTCCATCGAGCACACTACCTGCCTAGACATCAAAGAACCCACATTGGGGAGACGCCATATAAATGCTTGGAGTGTGGAAAGAGCTTCAGCTACAAGGAATATCTTACTAAACATGAAAGAACACACACTGGGAAGAAACCATATAGATGCTTGGAGTGTGGAATGAGCTTCAGTGAAAATTCATACCTCACTTCACATCAGAGGACCCACACTGGGGAGAAACCATATAAATGCCTGGAGTGTGGAAAGAGCTTCCATCGAGCAAAGTCCTTTCGTAGACATCAAAGAACCCACACAGGGCAGAAACCATATAAATGCCTGGAGTGTGGAAAGAGCTTCACTGACAAAGGAAATCTTTCAAAACATCAAATCACACACATGAAAGAGAAACCCTGTAAATGTTTGGAGTGTGGAAGGAGCTTCAGTGACAAGAAATCTCTTACTCAACATGAAAGAATGCACACTGGGAAGAAACCATATAAATGCTTGGAGTGCGGAAAAAGCTTCAATCGAGCACACTCCCTTCCTAAACATCTAATAACCCACACTGGGGAGAAACCATATAAATGCTTGGAGTGTGGAAAGAGCTTCAGCCTCAAGGAATATCTTGCTAAACATCAAAGAATCCACACTGGGGAAAAACCATATAAATGCCTGGAGTGTGGAAAGAGCTTTGGCGACAATGGAAATCTTACAAAACATCAAAGAATGCACACTGGGCAGCAACCATATAAATGCTTGGAGTGTGGAAAGAGCTTCAGTGTGAATTCATACCTCACTTCACATCAGAGAACCCACACTGGGGAGAAGCCATATCAATGCTTAGTGTGCGGAAAGAGCTTCCATCTAGCTCATTCCCTTCCTAGACATCAAAGAATCCACACTGGGGAGAAACCATATAAGTGCTTGGAGTGTGGAAAGAGCTTCAATGACAAGGGAAACCTTACAAAACATCAAATAACACACATGAAAGAGAAACCGTATCACTGCTTGGAGTGTGGAAAGAGCTTCAGTATAAGTTCACGCCTCACTTCACATCAAAGTATTCACACAGGGAAGAAAAAAAATAAATGTTTGGAATGTGGAAAGAGCTTCAGTGACAAGGGAAATCTTACTAAACATCAAAGAAAACACACTGGAGATAAACCATATGAATGCTTGGTGTGTGGAAAAAGCTTCCATGAATCAAACTCTCTTACCAAACATAAAAGAACACACACAGGCGAGAAACCATATCCCTGCTTGGAGTGTGGAAAGAGCTTCACTGTGAGTTCACACCTCATTTCACATCAAAGGATTCACACTGGGGAGAAACCATATCAATGCTTGCAGTGTGGAAAGAGCTTCAGGGTCAAGGGAAGTCTTACTGAACATGAAAGAACACACACTGGGGAGAAACCCTATAAATGCTTGGAGTGTGGAAAGAGCTTCTGTCGGCGCTCACGCCTCACTTCACATCAAAGGATTCACACTAGAGAAAAACCATCTAATGGCTTATAGTTTGGGAATAGTTTCTGTCCCAGGAAGTCACTTATCTCACTTCAAATAATCTACTCTGATTAGTGTTGTAAATGAATCTCAGAAAAAGGGATGTAAATGAATCCCAGAATCCCACATTGTTCTGCTGTGGAAAAACAGCAAAGAAAGAGTTTAAAGCACATTGCAAGCCTCACTTCTTAGTAAAGTTTTCAATGTGGGGAGCAACCATATCTAATCTGGGAGTGTGGAAATAGTTTTGACCCGAGGCACTCCCTTACTCCTTACCAGAGAACCCTCTCTGGTGATTAAAATTTTATTCACTTTAGGAAAGACTAGAACTACTTTAATCTGCTTTGGTTAAAGCAAGAATATCATTTACAAGAAAAACTTGTACTTTTATTTAGATGTCTATTCAACAGTTGACATCAAAGAACCTACACAGGGGAGAAACCATATAAATGCTTGGCGTGTGGAAAGAGCTTCAGTGTAAGTTAACACCACCCCTCACATCAAAGATCCCACTATAGGGATTCACATTCACAGAAAAGAGCCACATGAAGCTCCTATGCCAAAAAGAAGAAAGGAGCCTGTTATACCTGTAAAACTTCATTTTGGCACAAGCTTTGGGGAGTAGTTTTGTGGTTGTAAGGGCTTCCCTATCTCTAGCAGCTTTTCATTCATTCAATTTCGATTGAGCGCTTTTCGATTGAGCACTCAAGACACATTTATTTCATCAGGCCTTTGATTAGCTGTATGTTGGTTTTATAGCTGTTACTGCTGTTTCAAATGGTTGTTTAAATTTTAAACTCTTTTAACATTTGGTTTTAATTTTGGTTTTATCATTTATTTTGTAAACTTTCATGAGCTGCTGGTATGGGGTCATAGATAAATGTACTAAATAAAGAAGTAGTGGCCTTTCTTATCCAACTTAATGCTTCACTGCACATCCAGCCTCCTCCTCTTTTCCAGTGGCCCAGAGCAGTAACTTTGTTCCCTGACTTTCGCCTGCCCATTTAGTTGAATGGTGTGTTTTTAAGACCCTTTTGGTGTTTTGTTTTTTAAATAAAGGTGCAAATCTCCTCTCTCCAGCTTGGCTGCAGGGGAAACCCATTGCTGTCACTTGTCTTTGTGCTGCTTGAGTTGATCTGTATAGTATTAGCAGTTCAAATTGTACTAATGTCCCCATCAGAATGTAGAGAATGCATGTGTGGAAAGAGTGCATGGGCATTGAATTTTTATTACACCTTTCATAAGGCATCCCAAGGTGGTTAACAAACGTTAAAATACAATAATACTCCACAAAAATCCCCTATAGAAGCTTAAAATCAGTTAAATGGTAAAAACCCTCAAAGCTGAAAATCGGGGCCATAGAGTCTGGAGTGACCAGGAGGGATATCAAGCATCCAGAATAACCTGAAGCCAAGAAAAGGAAAAGTCCAGCTTGCCACCCAAGTGCAGAGTCAAGGGCAGATCCTTGATGAGTAGGGCTCTTGGCTGCATAGCATGACCCTGAGCAGAAGGCAGCCCCCTGAGGGAAGGTGGCTTCTGGACCATGAGCCTGTGAAACCAGTGGCTGCCAGATCGAGCCATGAAGTGAGACTTTAGCACCAAAGAATAAGAGGCAGTAGCCAAGAGAGAACCGTATAAAAGGGGCTTTAGTAACAGCGAACAGTATTAAAAAGGGGAATAGTATAAAAGTTGGTTTCCTTGGTAGCCAGCTAACACACTTCAAGGCAGAGGTGCACAGAACTCCTGGTCTTATCTTCATGCTACTGTTAGAGATGGCCACTGTGGGTAGCATGCACGTATGAGTATCAACAAGGAAGTTAGCAACGTTGGTGCATCTTGTAAGCCCTTAATAAATTATATCCTTTGAACCTTTTTGTTGGTCGGGGAGAACTTTGTGGCAACAAGGCCTGGTCATATATGCTTCCTTCCCACTCAAAGCAGCAGTCCCTCTGGCAGGGGAATCAGCATTTTTGCCTCAAAACTTATGCCACAATTGCTGTAGCTTTCTAATTCCAGCCCTATAGATCCAGTGACACAATGAGTACAAATGCAAAAAAACCATGAGAAATGAAATATATTAACCTTGACGGTATTTCAAGGTTAATGTATATTTCATCGCCGTTATTGAGTCTATAGTGTGACCCAAAAACCATGTTGAAAACCCTTTTTGAAGACCTGGAATATGTCGTCTTCATAAGGAACTTTTAAAATCTTCTCTTGTGATGTATAATATATATATATTTCCACCCATATATATTAAACTAGTACTTACATGGTATACTACTTTTAAAACAGACACAATTTACCATACTCCTTTACTAAATCTAATAAACGAGTTTCATTGATGAGAGAATCATTTTTAAAAGGATTGTATAGACATTTATAGTCTTTGAAGGTACTCATGAGTTACCTATAGGGGGAAGAACTTCTTTTCAGATTTAGTCACTTTGAAATAGTGTTTTATCTTATGGAATATTGATTGGTTTTTGTCACTTGTTTAGAAGATGTTTTGTAATTTCATTTATTTTTAGACAGGTTATTCATATGATTGAATATTAGCCATTTGGGGACATTTAACATTTGAGTATTGGATCTAGTAAAGGAATATGGAGAAATTTTGTCTGTTTTAAAAGTAGAATACCATGTTGTTAGTCCTAGTTTAATATCTTTGGGTAGAAATATCTATCTATTCCTCTCAGTTTTCCTTCTCTCAGTTAACAAAGATGTGTTCTGCATACCTGGGGAATCTTCCAATAGTGGAGAAATTCCCCCTGTGCTTCCCTGTAGGTGGTCCCATTTCATGGAAACCACCCCCACCCCTCTTCTGTCCAGAGCTCCTGCCCAGCTAGAACGGGACTTGGGAGAGGACATTTCTAGAGAAGGGGGAAGTGGTCTTTTTATCACACACCCCATTTTCCCACCACCGTAGGCTTTGTCTGCTCTGCTTTCTATAGATAAAGGGATCTCGTTTGGATCTGGCCACAATTGTTCTACAATTGAGTGTGTATATTGTTATTATAGAGAGGGTGGAATGGATGCAGTTCTCTTGTGAGAAAAAGGAAACTGTTCCTTTCCCTCTTTCCTTCATTCTGAAACATCTCTGTATACTGCAGGGAGGAAAGGTTTTGCTTAGCCTCAGTTTTGCCCAGAGCGATGTACTACATGCTTTAAGTTTCTCCTCACAACAACCCTGTGAAGTAGGTTAGGCTGAGAGAGAAGTGACTGGCCCAGAGTCACCCAACAAATATCATGGCTGAATGGGGATTTGAACTTGGGTCTCCCTGGTCCTAGTCCAACACTCTAACTAACCACCACAGCAAGCTGGCTCTCGCCACTGCTTACTGAATGGGGATTTGAACTCGGGTCTCCCAAGTCCTAGTCCAGCACTCTACCCACTACACCACGCTGGCTCTCGCCACTGCTTACTTTACTACTTAATGTCTCTGCTTACTTACTACAAAGCCTTAAGGACTTGAGCAGTCCAACACACACACCCCTCCTGCTTCCTTTGTTTTAACTTCTCTTAATGGACACCTAAGATTTCTCAAATCCTCATCAGGTTATTTAAGGAAGAGGTTTTCGGGTCTTTTGACAACCAGAACTCGCCATTAGTGCGTTTGATAATGTTGCAGTGGCCATATTTGGAATATTGTATATCTCTTATCATCCCAGCCCACTCCTCAAAAGGATATTAATTGCAGAGCTGGGAACCCATAAGATCAGTGGGCAGGAGCAACTTCTCTACAAGGGAAGCACGGGCTTTTAAGAGTAGAAAAAAGACATTTGAGGTGGGAGGGGAATGGAGGTTTATAAAAAGAAGTGTATAGAGTAAGTGGATATGAGTTTTCTCCATCACCCATAGCACTAGTCAGGGTTGACAAAAGGAAGTGCTGCTTCAGTGAAAATATGACTTATGGAACTCACTGCTACAATATATGATTATGGCAATTTCCTTCAGTTGTTTGTTGGCAAGGGTTGTGATCCAGCATAAGCACCTTCAGGAAAGATCCATTTGAAGAGGAAAAGGGATAAAATGCCTTTGAATAAAAATGCCACTGGATCACTCCTCTGAGAGGCTGCAGGAGGTGAGCAAGTCTTATCAGGGCCGCAGGTTCCAACGAGGGAAGGTGGGATAGAGGGATGCATCCAGTGGTGACAGGCTAGTGATGAGGACTGCAGAGAACATCCCTGGTCTTTTCCTCCAGACTTTGCAAGTGGAGATGCCACCAGGGCCTGCTCTTCAGGACATCTGCAGGTGCTTTGCTGCTGAACTGCTGTCTTTCCATCCTCTGCATCCAGGGAGGGCCACAGCAGAACTGTGTTTCTTTTGCTTCTTGCATATCCAGAGTGAAAATGTAAGGGCTGAGTGATAACTTCATTCACCAATAAGCATAGATGATGCTATATTCTGGGACAGAAAGGGGATTTATTGATATTCACAAGGAATATCCCTGCCTTCCAAAGGAATGTCCATTTATCAGGGGCGTAACAAGGTTGTAGTGGGCCTGGGGACA
The DNA here is from genome assembly GCF_027244095.1 of Hemicordylus capensis. Classification (NCBI taxonomy): domain Eukaryota; kingdom Metazoa; phylum Chordata; class Lepidosauria; order Squamata; family Cordylidae; genus Hemicordylus; species Hemicordylus capensis. Next base: position 244,440,948 of record NC_069658.1, on the reverse strand, counting down.
AGATTTGCCCCTCGCCCACTTTAGGCAGGCCCTGCCTGCAGATCTTGCCACACTCGCGCCCGGCGGAGGTGCAGCTCTCACAGCCCAGCCACACACACACCCGCCCCCCTCCTATGGAAGAGAGATCAGGCAGGCTAGCGGGGCCCCACCATAGGTCTTGCCACACTTGGCCATCCAGCGCATTCCCTCCTCGCTCTGCTTTGCGCAGGGCTGTCCCCTAAGGGGTGTGTGGGGCTGGGGGCGAATCATCATGTGTGGGGCCTCCTTAACATTTCATACTATTACAGAATCATACTGAGTGATGACATACTGTGTAAACAGGGCAAGTGAGTACGTGAGGTACATGTCCAACCAGCCGGGACATACAGTGCATTTCTAAAGAAATAAGTAAAAAGCACATGCTTCACAGTTCCCACTCAGACCTTCTGGGTTGCAAACCAACTTGAGCATGGTGCATTTATAAATATATATTGTTTATTCCAGAGGTTTTTGTAATTTTCTGCCTTGAAACAAGCCACTTTTGGACTTATTTTGATGTGTGTGTATTTTAATTTTTTAAAAAAAAAAGATTAAAAACCAACAATGTGTCAAATCTCCTTCAATTTAAGCATACATATTCCTCCTAGCTTGCACTACGTCTCTGCTCAGTACCAAAGCCCTATGCAGTCATTCCAGGTGATCTAAAGGCTGGGGCAGAAAGGGGCGTGTTTTACCCCTTTATTAGGAAGGCAAATATTCAGAGTCTTCTGAATCTGCTCTGCCTCACCACCCCATCAAAGCCCTATGGCATGTCAATTCCTAAATATCTAAGGGGTGAGTGATAAGCACAAAAAGGAAATCAGATTATACTTCCATTACTAAGCAGGCAAAGGCTGGGCAGGGCAGGGAGGGGCCAGGGGTCTGCACAGAGCTGTGGTGGGCAGCTGGCCACTCTGTCTCCTTCCTTGCTTGCTTGCAATTCAGGCTTCAGCAAGGAGATGCCTCTCAGGAAGCCCCGCCCACTGGCCAAACTGCAGAGAGGGAAGGAGCTGCAGCAGCTTGTCTGGAGGGAGCCTTTCACTCCCTGGCAAGCCTGCACTGCACAAAAAGGTCGACTCTCGGCTGTGCTGGGACCAGACAGAGAGTGACTGGGAAAGAGGGCAGGGCAGGATGCAGGGGCTTTGGGGTGGCCCTCAGACCCAGTGGGCCTGGGGACAATTGTCCTCCCTTGCTCTATTATTGCTATGCCCCTGTCCATTTTATTCCATACACTTAGGAGACACCCACACCTCCCACCAAAGACTTTTGGAGAGGGTAGTTTTGCAGAAGTGCTGAGAATACAATTAGGGATGGGGTGACCCCATTACTGAACTACAACCCACAGGGTTCCTTATTGGGAGGGATTAACAGATAGGCCAGTCATAGGAATGTAGGAAGCTGCCTTATACAGTCAGACCTCTCAGAGAGGAGAGCTGGTCTTGTGGTAGCAAGCATGACTTGTCCCCATAGCTAAGCAGGGTCTGCCCTGGTTGCATATGAATGGGAGACTCAATGTGTGAGCACTGCAAGATATTCCCCTCAGGGGATGGAGCCTCTCTGGGAAGAGCAGAAGGTTTCAAGTTCCCTCCCTGGCTTCTCCAAGATAGGACAAGATTTTTTATTTTATTTTTTAATAGGACAAGATTTTTTTATTGAACCAACAAACTACCAAAGCATACAGTACGTTGCCAAAGCACAATTATATACAAAGTGGTTGTTTGAACATGATATATCTACAAAGCTTTACACCAAGATAGGGCTGAAAGGGATTCCTGCCTGCAACCTTGGAGAAGCCACTGCCAGTCTGTGATGACAATACTGAGCTAGATAGACCAATGGTCTGACTCAGTATATGGCAGCTTCCTATGCTCCTACCTTCGGTCCATCTAGTTCAGTATTGGTTATACAAACTGGCAGTGGCTTCTCCAGTGTTACAGGCAAGAATCTCTCTCAGCCCTCTATAGAGATGCTAGGGAGGGAACTTGGAGTCTTCTGCATGCAAGCATGCAGGTGCTCTTCCCAGGCTGGCCCCATCCCCTAAGGGAAATACAGTCATCCCTTGCCAACCATGGTTTTCCCAATCACAGTTTTGAGTATCTACAACTGAGAAATTGTGACCGGTCTCACCAACTGTGACCTGAGCAGGGGCGTAACTACCATTAGGCAAGGGGAGGTGGCTGCCTGGGGCCCCCCACGCCTAGAGGGGGCCCCCCAGAGGCAAGTCACATGTGAAGTGAGTGTGTGTGTATCAGCGAGGGGCCCATTTTAAAATTTTGTCTCTGGGCCCACTCCAGCCTCGTTACGCCCCTGGACCTGAATATCTGTGCTTTGGCAAGATCTGTAACTGATGGGGGGGTGGGTTCCACAATTTTGGAGGGATCAGTGGTTAAATCCACTCCCTTTTGCTGACTCTTGCCAACTGATTGTGATTTTAAAGTGACTGAGTGGTTGTTGTTTTTGGTGGGGGGGGGTTTCAAAAGTGCCTTCAAGAGATTTTTGGGGGGGTTCAGATTTTTCCAGAGGTTCAATTTGCTCACTCCTCTTGCTTATTCTTGGTGATTTTTTAGGAATCCGGGTGACTTTTGGCAATTTCTTTATATTCTTTCTTCGATTTTCTGGTTTTTTCCCACAACCACAATCCCCCTAACCCCCATTTCCCATTGATTTAAATTGCTCGCCAACCTCAAATTTGCCAAAGGCAAGGTTTTGCCGGAACAGAAGCCTCGTGGCTGGCGAGGGATGGCTGTATCTTGCAGTGCTCACAAATGCAGTCTCCCATTCAAATATAAACCAGGGCAGACCCTGCTTAGCAAAGGGGACAGTTCATACCTGCATATTCACCCGTGCACATGTCCCGCCGTGCACACCTGCAGTGGCTACATCCAGTCCAAGGAGGCACAAGGCGGCAAGAAGGTGCGCTGCCACCCTGCTGGGCCGTTTGAAAAGGCAGCACCGGCGAGGGAAATGCAGAGGGAGGGATCAGAGCACCCTCCCGCTTCCTTAAAGAGACCCACCACACACACACACACACAGAGCGCCCTTCAAATCGCCTGCGCCGCTTCCATGCACACAACTTTCTTGGACCAGGCATGAGAAGGCTAGCGCGCCTTGTTTTCTGGTGGGCGTCCATCTAAGGGTTAAAGTAAAAGAAATCAATTTCCTAGAGAGGCAAATGGACGGAAAGGGAGGGGCCGACCCGGCCGAGGATATCTTCCTCTCCCGCGCGCTGCCGCCTTGGTTCCTTCTTCTTTCTTTCTTTCTCCCGGGTGAGGCTCAGGCGTTCTTCTCTGGCGGCTGCGGAGTTCCACGTGCGCGTGAGTCCCAGGAGGACAGCAGCGTGGGAAGGAAGAAGGGAAGAGACCTGGGGGTAGGCAGCGAAGGGAGGGAATAAGCAAGGTGTGTTGGAGGGAACCCCAGCAGAGAGGGAATGGAGGCGAAAGGCTGCTGCCGCTTGGGAGGAGCAAGAGCGATGAGAAGAGAGGCGAGAGCGAGCCCTCCTTCCCGTTTTGCCCCCTCTCGCTCCTGTGTCTCTCTCTCTGGGATGCCTTCATTCCTGCACTCAAAGGAGCTCAACGGGAGGTGTGGGGCGGGGGATAACCATGTGGGGCGGAGAGCAGGCACGGCTCCTCCATTGTGGAGGACTCCCATGAAGTAGCCTCCAAACAGCCCCGCTCTGGGCTCCTTGGAGGAAGAGCGGGATATAAAATGTAAATTATTATTTACCCTCCCGCTTTGGCATGTGCCTCTTTCCTGTAAGGGGAAGGCCTAGGAGTGAGCTGGAAGCGTCCATCTTTGCTTAGGGAAAGGCGGGGTGCTTAAGGGGGAGGAGTTGGGGACAAGGTGCTCACCATTGTTTTGCTGGGTGCCCTGAACCTCTTGGCTTAGGGTTCTTGGTGTCCTATGCGAAGTATGATTTTCGTGGGCGTGGGGGTGCCTGCACATTCGGGATAGATGGAAGATGAGAACTCTTACCTGTTCTTCTGAATGAGTTACTTTGCATTTTCAAAGAGTTTGGAAACTGGGAGGAAGAGTCTCCTCTCCCTCTCCTTTTGTATTTTAAGCTTTTTCTTTTTTAAAAAATCCTAATTAATATTACAGAAGAGTCTTGCAATGCTGAGAAAGTGCTCTTCAGAAATCCTTAATGGGGCTCACACAGGATCCTATTACACATTAGACAAATGTCTGAGCCACCTTCAGGACCAGGAAATGGGGTTGATCTACCAATGGCTGCTAATCTACGGCACAGCAACACTTTGATTTTGTCCCCACTTGGATTTAAATGAGTACCACAGATGCCAAAGAGCATGGAAGGTGTGAAATTTTCGACCTAGGGAGCCAGTGTGGTCTAGTTGTAATAGTGTTAGACTAGGACTGGGGAGAGCCAAGTACAAATCCCTATTTGGCCAAGAAACTCACTTCCCTCTCTGCCCAAACTACCTCACAGGGTTGTTGTGAGGATAGAAATAAAATCTCCTTGCTGCTGTTCCCAGACTCCCATGCAATGCCCATGTTGTTTGGGTGTAAATTATTTTTAATATTTCATCAGCACACACATACACACAGTGAGACAGATAGATACATCCTTCTGCACTTGAAAGTTCCTTCCAAAACAAGCAGGAAGAGGTGGGCTTCCATCTGCCACCCTAAGCACGGAAGCCTACACACATTGCCACTAGTCACTGCAGAAGTGTACTGTAAGGGCAGAAAAGTGCTCCTGCATCTGTCCATGATTGTCCACTCCTCTTCCAGACCCTGAGTCAACCAATCCAGTGTGTCTCTCCCCTCTGAGTCCCCTACTTATTTTTGGTTTACAAATTTTATCTGTTATTTTTTCTCATAATAAAGCAAGTACAGGTGTACAAGTATACAAGTACATGTCCACTCAATTCATTTTAGATCCCGTTCAGGAAGGCCCCACTCTGAATGCAGGTGCGCACACATTGCCTTGATACTGCTGCCCAGAACAAAACTCATTCTGCACAGAAATGAAAAAAATTCGAGGAACCACTGTGTTGGACTACAACACCCATCATTCCCAGCCACAATGGCCATTGCTGAGGATGATGGGCATTGAAGTCCAACATCACCTGGGGACCCAAGGTTGAGAACTCCTGCGTTGTAGGTTTCCATTTAATGTTTTTGCACGCTGCTCTTATACTTTAAAAATCACTTTTATTATAAGAAAAAGGAAGGGGCAGAATGAGAGTGAGTGAGAGAGAGAGAGAAACAATGGGAGAAGCCAAGCATTAATTCCCAGAGATAAACACTGTTGCAGCCTTCATCCTCCACCAGCCTTTCTTAACAGCAGTCAAGCAGTAAAAGGAAGGGCAGCGTTCAGAACAAAGTTTAGTATTGGAGCATTGTGAGGCTTTTATTCTGATAGCCTGAAGGGCAACCTACAGGAAGAGAGGAGCTCCTCCCTCCAGCTCAGACAGCTACTCCACAGGCTACTGCCCAGGGAAGGAGGCAGTGCTTGCATGCCCCATGCATGCAAGAGGGAGGAGGGAGTCACTCTCTCTCCTCCCACTCCCCTGTCCAGCCAGTTCTTCTTTGTGTTGAGCCTGAGGCAAGCCGCTAGGTGCTGAGACCTAGATCAGAGATGGAGAGTCACGTAGTCCTGTGATTATTACACACAATAGCTGTGTATTGTGGCTGCAGCAGCCAGCAGAGACACGGGGGAGTGGTGGAGGAGACCCCCCTCCGTCTGGACTCCACCTCTGCTTTCCATCAGTGTAGACAACCAGTGCGGTACAGTGGTTAGAGTGTTGGACTAGGAGGGAAAGGAAAGGTTGTGCCATTGAGTCGGTGTTGACTCCTGGCAACCATAGAGCCATGTGGTGGGTGTGTTCTCCATAGGGATTTGGTGGAGGCGCCTTGAGCTGGCAGGCAGATGTGGTGAGCGGGTGGGGGGCGGCAGAGCCCTCTGGCCCTCTGAATTGGCTTGTTATCTACTCCATCCATGTCTGACAGTCAGTGTCGGGGTGGCAGGCATGTTCTAGGTTCCCCCCCCCGCCCATCATTGCCTCCCTCACTGAACCTCCACATTTACTCCATCCCTTAATTGTAATGGAGTAGGAGGTAGTACTTTTTCTATACTCCCAGAAAAAGTACAGTTAACCCTCCTTGAAAAAAATAAGCCTCTGAAAAAATAGCATGGAGGCAAAGCCATAGCAAAGAAACCAAAAATAAAGATTGAGGGGTGAGATACTAAAAAACAGTAAGCTGCCCACCTCCCAAATTTCACACCGTGGCAAGTCAAATGTATGAAGTGATTACAAAAAGGAGGGACGTTTCAACACAAAACAAGTCCTGTGGGCCAAAAACATACCAGATGTAACAAGGATTTGCTGGTGATTAATGTCTTGAGAAAATGGAAGAGAGATTTTGTTGTGCATTAGAAAGCATGAAAAGGGTTCATTCTTTCATGGGGTTCATGCTCTCTAAATGAAAGCATGAAAATGGGTAGTGGGGAGGCTGTGGAGCCTGTGCCAGTCCCTGGATTATTTGAGTACGTGACAATGCCCCTGACTGCCTCTGTTTCCTGTCTGTGCTGTTTTGGGTGCAGGGTTATCAGAAGCTGCTCCTACTTTTTTCCAGACAGATTGGGTCGCATTGGACCACGGTCACTGCCCACTCTAAGGGGGATTGTGCAGGAGGGCGACCAAAGTACCCATGGGAATAATCTCCACTTATCCACGATGAAGGAAGGCATCAGAAATCCTTGCCCTGAATCTTTCTCTATTTCTCTCGCTTTATTTCAGCCTCTCACACATCTTTCTCTAACTTTTGTGTCCTTTGCAGGAATTATGTTGGCACTGCATTCTCAGCTATTTCTTCTTTGTGTCGAAGTCAGTATGTGCAGGGTTTGTTTGTTGGGGGAAGAAGACCTGGGGCAGGCAGGTTTCCTCTCTTCCTGGAACATCCCCCTAGGCCTGAAGGAATCTCCCTTTGCTTTGGCTTCGGTCAAAGCTACCCATTAGGAAGGCTGTGAAGGCCGCTCATGCAGGTGTGATTCTTGCTAACTGAGCCTTTGAAAGTGTCAGATCTCAAATATTGAGCAGGGGGAGATCAACTGCGCCTCTTCATCCCAGCATAGTATCTTTTTTTCTGGTAGCTATTGCTGCTATCTCCATTGCTCCCTTTTCTCCTGCTCCCCTCACACCATCTTGCCTTAACTATTGTTTGGATTTATCTTAGAATGGAGAAAACCATGAGGGAGGAAATGTTTTCTTCCTTTTCAGGCTCTGTTGACCTTTCAGGAGGTGGCTGTGTGCATTTCACAGAGGAGGAGTGGGCTCTGCTGGATCAGGGCCAAAGAGCCCTGCACAGGGAAGTTATGGAGGAGAACTTTGCTGTGCTGCCCTCCCTGGGTAAGGCTCCCTCTTTTTCCCTTAAAAGTGAGAGCGAGATCAGTCTGGCTCATTCAGTACCTGAGAGGATGGTGCATGTAATGCCAAGCCTTTTAGTTTGATCCACATAGGCAACATGATGCACAGTGGCTTGATCCACAAGACATATTTTGGGAAAGATGCATTGGGGGAAGCATCGGAGGATGCATCTCCAGAGCAAACGTGTCTGAGTGCAAACACTTGACAACACCTCCACTGTGCTTCTGTTTAGTCCTGATGAGCATCCATCTAAGGAGAAAATTCCATTTCCCAGATGAGCAAAGAGAAAGGAATGAATGTGGAAAATAGCTTCCAGCTCCTTCCACCACTTCTGCAAAGTGGCTTCTGGGCTTCTCTCCCAAACCCATGAGTGGGATCAGGGGGCCCCTGATCTGGGATCTAGTGAGTCCTCAATGTATCTGGGGCTGCAATGGAGGAGAAATGCCACCCCCAGAAAAATGTGGGTGGGAAAAGGAAGGAGGGAAGGAAAAATTCCATCTGGGGGAGTGGGGTCCATCTTTAACATAGTTTTCTGCAGGGAAGGGCAAGTGCAGGGGGAGGAATTATTTGGGGCAGAGGTCAGGGAAGGCAATTCCATTGTGTGACCACCACCCACAGACCGAAGGACTTGGCCTAAGTGGCGCTTCGGTGAAGGGAACTAACCCCTCTCCTGTATGTTCCCCTGAAGTTATAGCATTTGCTTGTCTTTCCTGTAAGTTGTGTTTGCTTTAAAAAATAATCATCCAGGAGGAAGAGAAATACAATTCTTTCCCCCACAGGGCTTTGCCCGTCTAAATCCTCTGCTAATCTTTTACCCGATTCCTGTCTGGCATCTTCTGTGCTGCTTCAGGTGCAGGCACCAATGGAAGCAGCCACTCATTTCCCTCAAGCAGAGGAGGCTTGAATTCGACGCCAGTCAGAGCCCGTGTTGAGGGGCATCTTGCAGGAGGGTGACTGAAGGACCCTTGCCCTGCTTTTATGTTTCCCTGAGCTTTGATTCTCTGTAAATGTCATATTCCTAAATCTTCCCACCATTTTGCATCCTTTGCAGGTGCTGGAATTATGTTGGCAATGCATTCTCGGCCATCTCTTCTTTCTGTTGTGGAAGAAGCATCCGCACGACCAGATCAGGTAGGGGAGGGACCATTGGGGACGGAGGATGCCTGCTAACAGGCAGTCTCTCTCCCCTCCATGTCCTGCTGGGCCTGAAAGAATCTCTTCTTTCCTTTGGCTTTGGTCAAAGCTGCTTGCTCAGAATGCCGTCCAGGCCTCACGTGAAGGCCTGAATCTTGTTAACTTGGCAAGGAAGCACCTTTGAAAGTGCAGGCCCTCAGATATTTAGCAAGAGGAGAGCAAGGGTTGACAGCACAGCATCTTTTCCACTTCGTATCAGCACAACATCTTTTCCACTGGCTGTTGCTGGTGTCTTCCTGTGTCTTGAAAGAACTGGATCTCCTTTGGGACAAGGAACTATCACCCACATCCGTTTCTTTTGGTTTCTAAACCACTTTGAATTATATACAAATATACTTAGCAATCCTGGGGGGAATATCCCCGATCCTTCTTGCACCACCTCACCTTATCAACCCTTCTGGATTTTGCTTAGAAGGGAAAGCCCCGTTATGTGACCCATGAAGGAGAAATCGTTTTCTTCTTGTTTCAGGCTCCGGTTACCTTTGGGGAGGTGGCTGTGCATTTCAGCGAGGAGGAGTGGGCTCTGCTGGATCTGGACCAAAGAGCCCTGTACAGGGAAGTTATGGAGGAGAATTTTTGGAATGTTGTCTCTCTGGGTAAGAGCCCTTATTTTAGCAGTATAGTTGTTAATGTTAAACTTGGAGCAGGAAGATCCTGCTTCAAATATCCCTTCAGTGATGAAGTTCATTGGGTGGCTTTGGACCAGTAATCTCTCTGCGTACCTCATAGGGTTGTTGTGAACATAAAAGGGCGGGTGCATAATGGAGGAAGGGTGGGATATAAAAACAAGAAATAAAGCAGAACCCCAAAGAGGCTCTTTCTGAACATATAAAACTGCCTTTTCGGGATTCTTCTAGTTCAGCCTTCTCTACATTGTCTGGCAGCGCCTCTCCAGAATTTTGGAGAAATATTTCCCCAGGTCTACCTGGAGTTTCTACCAGAGGATGGAAACTGAGACTCTTTGCATGGAAAGCAGGTGCTCAGTGATTGAGCTGCAGCCCCTCCCGAGGAATCTGACATTCTAGAGGGAGGGGCATCTCAATAATAATAATAATAATTATTATTAATAAAAATGTTATTTGTTAGCCACCCCTTAACAAATTGTTCTTTGGGCGGCTCACAACACAGGATTAGAACATGCAATAAAAACACATAATACATAAGGGGTGGGGGGTGGGGCAAAAATACAAAATACAATACAAAGCAGTTTTAAAACTTTTAAAAATAATTAAAAATCATATTTGAAGATCAAAAAAGTGTTGTTTTTTTAAAGCCTGAGTTAACAAAAAGGTCTTTACTTGGCATCTTACAAAACAAAGAAATGAAGCCAGACAAACTTCACTGGGGTGGCTATTCCATAAACGGGGTGCCACCACCAAAAAGGCCCTCTCCCTAGCAGCCACCCACCTTGCCTCATTTGGCAGGGGCACCTGGAGCAGGGCCTTCAAAGAAGATCTTAAGGCCTGGGTTGGGACATATGGGGAAGGCGCTCTCTCAGGTCCCAAGCCATTTATTTTATTATTTTTTTATTCTATTTAACATATTTTTATGCCACCCAAAACTTACAAAGATTAAAAAGTAAAACATTAATTAAAAACAAAAACAAAAAATTTAAAAGCAAGCAATTTAAAACACAATTTAAAATTTTAAAACAATATTCTAAAAACAACATTAAAACAATCAAAACAATATCAGTTAAAAGCCTGGGTGAACAGATGTGTCTTTAAAGACTTTTTAAAAGTTGTCAGAGGGGGTCATTTAGGGGTTTAAAGGTTAAAACCAGCACTTTGAATTGGGCCTGGAAACTGGGAGCCAGTGCAGCTGATGACACACTGGCACAATATGCTCAAACTGTCCAGTCCTGGTTTATAATCTTGCAGCCCTGTTTTGTACCAGCTGCAGTTCCCAGACCATTTTCAAAGGCAGCCCCACATACAATGCATTGCAGTAATCTAAGGGAGAGGTTGCCAAAGCATGAGTAACTGTGGCCAAGATATCTCTGTCCGGGTAAGGTTGCAGTTGGCGTATCAGCTGAAGCTGATAAAAGGCTCTCCGAGCCACAGCTTGAGCCTCTATTGACAATGCCAGATCAATGAGCACCCCCAGACTGTGAACCTGGTTCTTCAGGGGGAGTGCAACCCCATCTAGAATAGTCTGAACATCATTCACCCAGGCAGAGAAACCACCAACCAGTAGTACTTCTGTCTTGTCTGGATTGAGTCTTAACTTGTTCACCCTCATTCAGGCACTGATTCAGGGCAGTCACCACCTCAGCTGCATCTGATGAAAAAGAGGGATACAGTATCTGCATCCTGATCCAATTCTCCAGCTGACCTCTCCCAGCAGTTTCATGTAGATGTTAAAAAGCGTAGAGGAAAGAATGTAACCCCCTAGCGCCACCTTTGGGAACGAGCCTCAAGGTAGGAGCAGAACCACCTCCAAACAGTGCCTCCCACACCCAACTCGGCCAGCCTATCCAAAAAGATACCATGGGCAATGGTATCAAAAGCCACTGAGAGATCCAAGAGAATTAACAGCGTTGTACGCCCTCCCTGTCTGCATAGGTCATCCCACAGGGCAACGAAAGCAGTTTCTGTTCCAAAGCCAGGCCTGATTGAAATGGATCTGGGACCACTGTCTCTCTCAGTGAAGCATTTAGAACCTGCTGGACCCAGCTAAAAATTCCCTCCCTACTAGATTTAGTAAGCCATGAAGGGCAAGGGTCAAGTATGCATGTGGTTGGCCAATCTCGACTGAACACCTTGTCCACATCCTCGGGGAGCAATAATTGACACTCCTCCGGCAAAACTAGACCAGGGTTTTCTCTGGGTACCTCTCCCAATGATCCTGCATCAGCCATAATGTCCGACTTATGGTGAATGTGAGCAACTTTACTTTCAAAGTTCTGTGCAAATGTGTCACGGCATGCTAGTGAGGGTTCTAATACATCTTGCCCAGGGCCAGATTTCAGAAGGCCCTGCATCCCCCAGAAAAGCCCTGCTGGACGACATTGAGAGGACGCAGTGGTGGATGGAAAAAAATGTTCCTTCTGTTCCATCACTGCCACAGAATAGACTCAACAATCTGTGTTCACCCAGATTCACCCCAAGTTTTCCTCTACCTACGTTCCAGCCATCTCCCAACTTGCTTCATTGCCCTCGGCCCAGGTGTTTACCAAGGCGCTGCTCAGGCTCTGCTTTGTGGGAGAGGGCACTTGGGAGTGATTGTGTCAACAAACCCAAGTCATCTCTCCATTCCAGAGAGCAACTAAAGTTTCAACAGGAGCACCTGCCATACCAGCCAGAAAATCCCCCAGAGCCCTTGGGAATCCATTGACGTCCATCATTTTTGGGGGGGCAGACCATCTTAATAGATCCCCCACCCTCGCAGAGTACTATAGCCATGGAAACTCTAAACCTCAGAAGGAAGTGATCTGACCATGACAAGGGCACAGATGACACATCCCGCCCTACACCACTTTCAAATCACCACCCTCCTGCCCAGTCAAAAAAACTAGATCCAGAGTGTGCCGCAGTTCATGTGTTGGGCAAACAACGTGTTGGGACAGCCCCGTGCTTGTCATGGTGGCCATGAAGTCTTGAGCTGCCTCGGACAAGGCAGCCTCAGGATGGATGTTGAAGTCATCTAGAACAATCATCCTAGGAGTCCTCAACACCAAATCAGAGACTACTTCCATGAGCTCAGGTAGGGAGACAGCTGGGCAGTGGGGTGTGCAGAACACCAACATAATCTTCACCCTGTCCTGAGCGCCCAACTCCAGGTACAAACAAGCATTCACATGGACTGAGGCCTAGAGAAGAAAACAGAGCTTTTATAAATTACAGAGACCCCACCACTCCAGCCTATGCTGATGCTGCACTAATACCCAGGGGGACAGAGCCGGGAAAAGACCAATCTCCCCCAGCTCCCCTACCCAGGTCTCTGTAATATAAACCAGGTCAGCCCCTTCATAAGAACAGCCCTGCTGGATCAGGCCCAAGGCCCATCTAGTCCAGCATCGTGTTTTGCACAGTGGCCCACCAGATGCTGCTGGAAGCCACAGGCAGGAGTGGAGGGCATGCCCTCTCTCCTGCTATTACTCCCCTGCAACTGGTACTCAGAGGCATCCTGCCTTTGAGGCTGGAGGTGGCCCACAGCCCTCCAACTGGTAGCCGTTGATAGACCTCCATGAAGTTATCCAAACCCCTCTTAAAGCCTTCCAGGTTGTTGGCTGTCACCACATCTTGTGGCAGAGAATTCCACAAGTTGATTATGCATTGTGTGAAAAAATACTTCCATTTGCTGGTTCTAGATTTCCTGGCAATCAATTTCATGGGATGAACACTGGTTCTAGTTTTAGGTGAGAGGGAGCAGAATTTCTCTCTCTCTGCTTTCTCCACAACATGCATCATTTTATAGACCTCTATCATGTCTCCCCACAGTCATCTTTTTTCTAAACTAAAAAGCCCCAGGTGTTGTAGCCTTGCCTCATAAGAAAGGTGCTCTAGGCCCATGATGATGGTGATGATTCTACATTTATATCCCGCTCTTCCTCCAAGGAGCCCAGATTGGTGTACTACATACTTGAGTTTCTGTTTCACAACAACCCTGTGAAGTAGGTTAGGCTGAGAGAGAAGTGACTGGCCCAGACTCACCCAACTCGTTTCATGGCTGAATGGGGATTTGAACTCGGGTCTCCCCGGTCCTAGTCCAGCACTCTAACCACTACACCACGCTGGCTCCTTTCTTCTCATCATCTTCGTTGCCCTCTTCTGCACTTCCTCCAGTTCAACAATGTCCTTTTTTAGATGTGGTGACCAGAATTGTACGCAGTACTCCAAGTGTGGCTGCACCATAGTTTTGTATAAGGGCATTATAATATTAGCCGTTTCATTTTCAATCCCCTTCCTAATGATCCCTAGCATACAATTGGCCTTTTTCACAGCTGCTGCACATTGAGTCGACACTTTCAACGAGGAGTCCACCACGACCCCAAGTTCCCTCTCCTGGTCAGTCACCGACACCTCAGATCCCATCAGCATATACTTGAAGCTGGGGTTTTTCGTCCCAATGTGCATCACTTTACACTTGCCAACACTGAACTGCATTTGCCATTTTGTCACCCACTCCCCCAGTTTGGAGAGATCCTTTTGGAGCTCCTCACAATCTGTTTTGGATTTCACTACCCAAAAGACTTTGGTATCATCTGCAAATTTGGCCACCTCGCTACTTACCCTGCTTCTAGATCATTGATGAATAAAGCACCGGTCCCAGTACAGATCCCTGGGGGACCCCACTTCTTACTTCCCTCCATTGTGAAAAAACTCCATTTATACCTACCCTCTGTTTCTTGTCTTTCAACCAGTTAGCAATCCACACATGTACTTGTCCCCTTATCCCATGACTGCTAAGTTTCCTCAGGAGTCTTTGATGAGGAACAGCCTCCACAATTAAATCACGGATGATAAAGATTTTATTCTGGACTGACCTGGCATTAAACAGCAGCACCAGCAGGCCAAAGGAGAGTCTGATAAAGCAGCCAGGAACCCTCCCATTATGGGAACAGCCAGAAGAAGGGATAAGAATATGATGTTAAGCCACTCTTCCCCTCTCCTGGTGTACAGGGTCCTATGCCATACCTTCCCCTACCCATAACCCCTCAGCCATATACTGAGTCAGACCATTAGGTCCATCTAACTTAGTATTGTCTACATAGACTGGCAGTGACTTCTCCAAGGTTGTAGGCAGGAATCTCTCTTAGCCCTATCTTGGAGATGCCAGGGAGGGAATTTGGAAACTTCTGCCCTTCCCAGAGCAGCTCCATCCCCTACGGGGAATATCTTATAGTGCTCATACATGTAGTCTCCCATTCAAATGCAACTAGAGCAGACCCTGCTTAGGTAAGGAGACAAGTCATGCTTGCTACCACAAGACCCGCTCTCCTCTCCATGGACACTGACTCCACCTGCAAGCCAGTACATTGATACGTTCAGCACATTCCCTGTATAAAGAATGGAGACAATGTCTGTAGCAAATTCCAACATTCCCCTTTTCATTGTCTTGTTCTTTAAATCATGACTCTCATTGTCTCTCACAGATTCTGAAATTGTTCTCTGGCTAGAGGCTTTGTAGAGGCTTTGTCTGCCACTATTTCCTCCGAGGCACAGTACTTTAGCTGGATCAAATTTCTCTCTTGCAAGATTCTCACCTAAGTGGTACTTAGTGTTGATATGTTTGCTCCTTTGCGTAGTTTTGTCATTTGTGAGAGGAGACTAGCTCTGGTTATCCTCAAACATGGTAATTAGCTTTGGCTCCCTTATCTCAAAGTCCAGTAGGAGGCTATGCAACCATACAACTTCTTGACCAGCCTGTGCTGCTGATACATGTTCTGCCTCAGTTGGAGAGAAAGCAACAATGGACTGTTTCTTACTCATCCATGAAACCACTCCTCCTTCAAAAAAGAAAACATTCCCACTGGTTGGTTTTCTATCCTCCTTGTCCTCAGCCCAGTTGGCATCCATCTAACCTACCAGCCTAGGTTCTTTACTGGTAGGTAGCAGTAATTCTAAACCTGCATGCCTTTTAGATATTGTCCAGTCCTTTTAACAGCAGTGCACTCTCTTTGTTGTTGAGTTCACTTTTCTGCACAATATCCCAATCACTGCTGCAATGTCTGGTCATTTTATTTATATATCCTGTATTTATATATCCTGTTTTTCCAATGATTCACTGTGTCCTTTTCCTTTCATAAAGCCCCTTTCAATTGGGGTATTTACTTTATTTGCTTCTGTCAAACCAAGACATTCTATTTAGTCTGCGATCTTTTGTTTATTATTTTGGGTAAAACTCCCATCTTCTCACCTTTTTACTAGAATTCCTAAATAATAGATTTCTCCCCATTCTTTGATTTCTAGTTCTTAAACTTTTCACTAACTTGTAGCAGTCACAGACAGGTGCAGATGTTTCTTCATAATCTTCTCCATATTTTTGTGCATAACCTTTGACAACCAATCTTGCTTTATAGCGCTGAAGAGCACTTATAGCGCTTCTGCATCACATTTAGTTGTAAAAACCCATTTGTATAATATGGCTTTTCTACCCTCAGGTAGTTACAAGAGTCCGTATTTTGTTCTTACAAAGTAATGCAATCTCTTCTTTGCTGCCTGCAACCATTTATCTGTCTCTGAATCAAGCATGCCTTCACTTTTGTGCCAGTCTGTAAGTTCTGGCATTTTCTCTTCTCTGACTGCCCATGACAAACTCTTAGGTGGAATCCCTTTATTGATTCTGCTTGAGCATCTCACTTCTTGTTTTATCTCAGTCTCCCATTTTTGATTAGACCTCTCTATCATATCAAAGTTTCCAATATGTGAAGAGTCTATAAACAGCAACCACAGCAGCAAAATAAATAAGTAATCATACTTCTTTATTTTGCTGCTGTGGTTGCTGTTTATTCTCTTCACTTACTGGAAAATCCAGGTCACAGTAAAACATCACATTGGCATTTGACTTTTGCCTCTCTTCAAAACATGCAACACTGCACAGTTTAACAGTCTCTGTTATGGGATCCAACTATTCTGTAGCTTTTGCTATTCAGTGCATAACCTATGAATATTCCTCCTTCACTTCTGCAATCTAATTTTTTTCTTATTCTTTAGGAATATATGCACCCCATTTATGGAATAGCCTCCCCAGTGAGGTTCGCCTAGCTTCATCACGTTATTTTAGATGCCAGGTAAAGACCTTTTTGTTCACTCAGGCCTTTATATTTTGATTTTTAAATTTGATTTTTAAAGAGTTTTTAACTTGCTTTGTATTGTGTGTTTTTTTTTAAAAAAAAATCTCCCCTCCCCCCCCCCTTTTTTGGTCTGTTATGATATCCCTAGTATTTGTTGTGTAGTGTGTTTTTATTTGGTGTTTTACTGTTTTCCAGACCTTAGTCTGGAAATGTCTAGAAGCATACTTCCAAGCATTTCAATCAAAGTTCTGTTTTTTCTCTCTGCCACTCCATTTTGCTCTGGAATATAAGGTATTGTTCTCTCATATTTAATTCCTTGTTCTTTTAAGTATGCTCAATATCCTTCCCAATATATTCCCCACCATTATCAGTGTGCAAAGTCTTAAGTCTTATTCCAAATTTGTTGCTTACTCTGACCACATATTCTTTTTAGCAACACTTCCCTTTTCTCCTTTAGTAGGTAAGTTGTAAGTATAGCAAGAAAAATCATCTATGAAAGTCAGGAAATAGAGATTCTTTCCTGGTGTCTTTACTGGAAAGGGCCCACAAATATCACTGTGAATCAAATCCAAAACCTCACTGGATTGCCTTTCTGTGGTTGATGAACTTTGTGCCCCTTGTTGCTTTTGCTTTAACACATTCAGTGCATTTGACTTCAGATTTCCATGGTTACTTGCAGGTTTCTTGCCATTTGTTCTTTTACTAATTTTGAAATGTGTCCCTTGCTTGGATGCTCAAATGGGTGATGCCATAAACTCATGCAATCCTTGTGTGCACACTCACTTGCAGCAACAGCTTGTTCTCTTTTGCAATCTATTTCATACCGTTGATCTTCTTTCAACATGCCTTTCATCAGAAGTTTTCCTCTTTTGGAAATAAAGCAGTGGTCTGTTCTGAAAATAACTCTACATACATGCCTTGTAGTTGTTTTTACACTCATTAAACTGTTTTGCAAATTTGGAACACAGTATGCTTCTGGAATACACACTTCATTCTCTCTCTCTCTCTCTCTCTCTATCTCTCTCTCTCTCTCTCTCTCTCTCTCTGACTTTTATTACACAACTGCAGCATAAGAGGAACTTGAGTATTCATGGTTGTTTGTTGCAAAACCTTCAATCTTTCCCACATCTGTCTTGCTGTATTTTTGTCTGCTGTATGATTAACTGATCACTTACAGTCA
Organism: Hemicordylus capensis; assembly: GCF_027244095.1. Lineage (NCBI taxonomy): Eukaryota > Metazoa > Chordata > Lepidosauria > Squamata > Cordylidae > Hemicordylus > Hemicordylus capensis. The sequence continues at coordinate 244,423,430 of NC_069658.1, read as the reverse complement.
GATGTGTATCCCATGGCTTTCTTGTTTTAAGAATCCCATTCTCGCTATTTCTCTTCATTATCTGTCAGACTATCTTTGTTCTGGAGGAACAAAGACCAAGTGTATTAACTCTGAAGGACAATTTTCTGTAGTTTGTTTCATTGAGCAGTTCAGTGCCTCTCCACAAATGCAATTTTGTCTAGCTTTCTTGCCTACAGCTCTTTATCACACAACCTATTGCTTCACAACTGGGCCCATAACCCAGTGTTGCAGAGTAATTACTTATCCTCTTGTAATTATTTATCCTCTTTAAGTAATTGAAAAAGAAGCCAACTTTAAATGAGAAACAAGAGTTTGATATTTATTACTAACTAAACATAATCTAAGAAAACGACAGACTAATAGTCTCTTATGCAGAGAGAGGGAGGGAGAAACTGTGACTCCACCCTCAAGCCAGTACATAGATACATTCAAATAGAGAAGCATGCCCTGTATAAAGAACTGAGATAATATCTGTAGTAAATCCTAACATTCCCTGGCACCTCCAAGATAAGCTGAGATAGACTCTTGCCTGTAACCTTGGAGAAGCCGACGCCAGTCAGTGTAGACAATACTGAACTAGATGGACCAATGGTCTGACTCAGTATATGGCAGCTTCCTATGTTCCTATGTACCTTGGTCTTTGACAGGTTTGGTCATCGGTCATACCAGATCTTGCTCCTGGTCAAAGGCAACACCTTGATTTCTTCAGTCTCATTCAGCATACACATACACCCTCATGCATGCTGATATACTTCTTAGGGGTATCTGATTCACCACTGCGCCCCTTAATGTGGAACAGTGTACGTACTATGTGCTTATCTGTTTCAGGCATATTTGAGAAAAACAACCTAAAAGCTGCTTCAGGTCACACAGCTGCAGAAACAGTGTTGGCAAGGCCACTGATGATTAAAACTTTCCATCAGAGTCCTGAATTCAAGCCAGGTGCTCTCTCAGCACCAAGACTCTGCCTGCTGCATCCACCTCTCTCTGTCATACACACAAGATGTCCCTTATTGTTCCATTAAGAGAACATATAATTGGGGGTTGTTCATTGATCTCAGGCTCCCTTTTTGTTCCTGGCTCTGAACATTTTTCTTTCTTCATTTCAGCAGGTGACAGGTGGGAAAGGGACAAGGAGGGGGAAGCCCATGGAAGATTGTTGGCAGGTACCAGACATAAAAATAGAGAGCTACAGAGAATGAAAATGGAAGCAAAGCGGAAGAGGAGGAATGGGCTTTCTGCTACTCAGCATGGTGACCTCCATAAAAACACAATCCAGAAAAAAGAGGAGGAAGTAAGAGAGAGAAGTCTGTGCCCTGTGTATAAGGAAAGCTTCAGTTTTGAACCAAGCCATCAATCTCAGTGGAAAATGCACAAAGAAGAGAAACCAAATAAATGGTTGGAATGTGGGCAAAGCTTCAGTGACAGTGAAAATCTTGGTATGAGTCAAATAATCCATACTGAAGAGAAACCTTTAGAATTATTGGAGTGTGGAAAGAGCTTCCATCAGTCGGACTCCCTTACTAAGCATCAAAGAACACACACCGGAGAGAAACCATATCACTGCTTGGAGTGTGGAAAGAGCTTCAGAATAAGTTCACACCTCACTTTACACCAAAGGGTTCACACAGGGGAGAAACGATATAGATGTCTGGAGTGTGGAAAGAGCTTTTGTGATAAGGGAAATCTTACTAATCATCAAAGAACCCATACTGGAGATAAACCATATATGTGCTTGGAATGTGGAAAGAGCTTCAGTGTGAGTTCACGTCTCGCTTCACATAAAAGTATTCACACAGGGGAGAAACCATATAAATGTTTGGAGTGTGGAAAGAGCTTCTGTGAGAAGGGAAATCTTACTAAACATCAAAGAACACACACTGGAGATAAACCATATAAATGCTTGGAGTGTGGAAAGAGTTTCTATGAATCGGACTGCCTTACTAAACATCAAAGAACACACACTGGGGAGAAACCATATCACTGCTTGGAGTGTGGAAAAAGCTTCACTGTGAGTTCACACCTCATTTCACATCAAAGGATTCACACTGGGGAGAAACCATATAATTGCTTGGAGTGTGGAAAGAGCTTCAGGGGCAAGGGAAGTCTTACAGAACATCAAAGAACGCACACTGGGGAGCAGCCATATAAATGCTTAGAGTGTGGAAAGAGCTTCCATCGAGGACAGTCCTTTTCTAGACATCAAAGAACCCACACTGGGGAGAAACCATATAAGTGCTTGGAGTGTGGAAAGAGCTTCAGCAACAAGGGATCTCTTACTAAACATCAAAGAACGCACACTGGAGATAAACCATATAAATGCTTGGTGTGTGGAAAGAGCTTCCATGAATTGAACTCCCTTACCAAACATCAAATAATGCATACCAGGGAGAAACCATATCCTTGCTTGGAGTGTGGAAAGAGCTTCACTGTGAGTTCATACCTCATTTCACATCAAAGGATTCACACTGGGGAGAAACCATATATATGTCTGGAATGTGGAAAGAGCTTCAGGGTCAAGGCAGGTCTTACAGAACATCAAAGAACACACACTGGGGAGAAGCCATATAAATGCTTGGAGTGTGGAAAGAGCTTCCGTCAGAGCTCACACCTCACTTCACATCGAAGGATTCACACTGGAGAAAACCCATGTAATGGCTTATAGTGTAGAAAGAACTTCTGTCACAGGAAGTTGCTTATCTCACCTCAAATAATCTCTTGATGAGTGATGTAACTAAATCCCAGGAGAAGTGCCACATCATGCTGTGGCAAAAACAGCAAAGAAAGTGTTTCAAGAAGATTGCAAGCCTCACTTCATTGTAACGCTTTCAGTTATGGGGGGAGCAACTGAATCTGTCCCTGGAGTGTGAAAAGAGCTTTGATCAGAGGCACTCCCTTACTCCTCACCAGAGAACCCTCTCCTATGATTTCGATTGTAAAGGAACTCACTTTAGAAAGGACTAGAGCTACTTTAATCTGCTCTGGTTAAAGCAAGAACAACACATACCTTTAAAACTTGTTCTTTTATTTCGGCATGAGCTTCTATGTGTGTATTTGACAAAAGAGGTGTCTTGCCTGTGAATGATAATGCCTTCCTCTCCATCTTGATGGTGAAGCACCATCCAGCTTCCTTCACTTTAAAAATGGTGCAGAGTATCAGCGTTATCCAGTGGCCCCGCATACTGTAAGATTTTACTTTAATGATGTTTTTCATGCCTCTTCCCATAGCAGACCACACATCTGTTCCATTTTCTTTTAAAATAAGAGTCTGGCCTCCAGAAAGGGTAGTTCCCCTCTCTCCATTACAAGGTGGTGGGCTTGTGCTCCATGTTGGTACCCTTATGTCTAAATGGCAATACTTTCCACAGGCACTGTCTGCTCCTCTGGTCTATGATATGTTTCAGCCTCTGTGGCTTGAGTTTAAACTAGCATTTGGGCAGTGTGTAGAGGAGTGGTACAGAAGAATTCTCCAGTCAGACAAAAAGTTCCCTGATCCTCCAGGAGAGGTAGAAAGACATCTGCAGTCACACAAAGGCTGGTAGGCTGGGTAGCCCATACCAATTTTAAGAAAAAGATCTTGGGGGTGTGATGGATAGTGAAAATGTGGGCAGCAGCTGTGAAAAAATGGAATTCTACACCCAAAATTTACCACCATCCCACCCAGATGGCTCTTGGTGGTTCACATAAATGAAACCAATACAACCCATTGAAAACGCAAAATAAAAAACAGCTTAACCCTATTTAAAAAACACTATAAAGGCCAGGCTAAAAAGATGTGTTTTTCAGGTTCTTTTAAAGGCTTGTAAGATTCTTAAGGCTCTGATATCTCTGGGGAGTTCATTTTACACCCAGGAGTAGCTATTGATCCTGATTTGCCACTAGGCAACCTGGTGGCAGGCAGAGACGGGCCTCTATCAATGACCTTAATGTGCGATGGGGCTCATGCTGAAGAAGGTGCTTTCCCAGGTAACCTAGTCCTGAGCCATTTAAGGCTATAAAGGTAATTTCAGACAGAAAAACCTAGCCAAAAAGTGAAACAGGAGACAAAATCTCAAGGTGCTATGGGAAATTCATTGGATCCTGATCATGCTGACCACTGAAGATGGTGTCCGCGCATGCTCAGATGCCATTTCCGTGCCAACCCTGCCCCCACAGGCTACTGGGAGCATCCCTGCATCCACATGGTGGTGTGTTTAATCCAGATAGTGCCACAATGGGGCAGAGGAAGGGCCTTGGAGGAGCAGGTCTTCTCCTCTTGAAGCACTCATTCGTCCCCGCTGAAAGGTTTTGGTGGGGGAAGCTCGAAGTATTTCAGTGCCTCAAACAGAGGCACCGAACTGCTCCGTGCACATCCCTACTGCAAGAGTGGTGGCCCAAAGGTTTGGAAAACCCTGGCACAAAGTTCAGTGTATCACACACTTTATATATTTACTCCTGACTAGTATATCTTTCAAATTGTTGATTCTCTTAAAGGAAAGGACTGGCTTTTCCTAGCATCCTGATATAAAATGTGCCAATGGTGTTTGATTTTCTTTTTTAAATTATTCATAATGTAGTTAAATGTTAAGCTACAATGTACAGAAGCTGAAGATCTCTTCTTTGATGGCTGCAGAAGTTCGTCCCTTGGGACTGCTATAAATTTTCTCAAACTGGCTCAGGATAACCTCTCTCCAGAAACTTGTTTGATCACCCTAGATTCCATTCTAATCAGTGGAATTGTTATTCAGTGGAATAATGAGTTTTATTCTCAAAAATTGCCCAAATGGTATATTTTCCCTGAGGCACTTAGAATGAGAACTGTCAAAGATAAGGTTCCTATCTGTAGGTTTCCTATACAAAGATGTATGCAAATAGCCATTTTCATCCCTGATCGACAGATCCAGAAAATAGATTTCTTCTCTGTTAAAATTAACATTAAGGTCATATGAAGAGGTCTGTCTCCAGTTACCAACGGTATGTCTGGTGGCAACTCAGAGGCTGGCCTTCCCTGTAGCTGCTTCTGGGCTATGGAATCCACTCCTGGCAGAAATCCATTGCTTGAGTTCATTGTTGGCCTTCGGGAGAGCCATTAAAACCTATCTGTTTGGCCTGGACTTCCAGGGTTTTAGAACTGTTTTAAATGTTTTAATAGTCACGGGTTTTATTTTTGTTGCTGTGCACTGCCCAAGGCCATTTGGATGGGGCAGTATATAAACGTATTAAATAAATACTAAAATGTGTATTGTGTTGGATGTTCTGATCCCTGTAATTAACACAGCCAAAAAAAGATTGTAATTCTAGTGTACTACGCCTCCAAAATTTAAAAATATATATACATCAATAAACCTGTACCAAATAACCGAATTAAAATTAAAATGGTTATCAGAGGAAAAAGTGTGTATGTCCATAAGCATCCATGTACAGATTTGCTATTTCAGGTGCCATAGGACACTGCATGGCTACTTCCTGCACCTGCCAAAAAAAACAGGCCATTGAAGTGGAAATACTTTTTCTATATATATTTCCACTAAGTTGACAAGAAAATGGAGGGGTGGGATTTGAACACCGGCTGCCATATACTGAGTCAGACCATTGGTCCATCTAACTCAGTCTTGTCTACACAGACTGGCAGCAGCTTCTCCATCAGAAAGATTGTCAAACTAGTCTCCTGGATCATGTGGATAGTAATCAGTTTGTCTGATCTCCTGTTGTCCCTTTGGAACAAAATGCCTTGTTTCCTTTTTCCCTTAAAAAAAAAAAAAAAAAAGAGGAAGCCCAAGACAGTGTTATATTGGTATCACTGCTCTCCCCTGTATGTGACTCCCATTCATTGTTGGTCATCATCCTCTACTAGTAAAGATCATCCTCTACTAATAAACATGATCCTCTATTACAGATCATCCTCTACTAATAAAGATGCCTTTTTAGATTCCCTATATATCTAAGGATACATTTTATTAGACTCATAATCAGTCTCATCATGTAAGAATTTCTTATACTTGAATAGTTTTAATCATCTAAAAAGATCTTTATCTAATGAATTTTATGTTCTATTTCTTTATATTTACTCTGTTTTAACTTTTCCAGCTGTTCATCCAAAGTCTTTTGTAACTGCAAATTGACTTGTGTTGAGGTCTCAATAATAACATAAGGTCTTGTGAACACTTGGGGACAGGCCTTCTCCATTGCTGCTCTGAGGCTTTGGACTGCACTCCTGGCTGACATAAGAGCCTCCCCATCTCTGACAATGTTTTAAAAGGCAGTTGAGATGTATTTGTTCACCCAGGCTTTTATTTAGCTCCCCAGTTTTAAGTTTTGTGTTTAATTTTAGATTGTCTTAATTTGTACTGTTTTTATTTTAAACTACCCAGAGACATGCATTTTGGTTGGCTTATAAATTTGTTAATAAATAAATAAAATGGCATGCCACTTATTAATGGAATCCTCATTGTCCTCAAACATGCCAGATTTCTTTACAGTTCTTAAACCCCTGGTTATTCTTTTCACCTGACAATATTCCAGAAGGGTGAAAGCATGTAATTCACTCCTTTTTGTGTAGGGAGACAAATTCTTCCCCAGACCATCACAAAACTCTGACTTGTTTCTCAAAAAATGGAAGGTTGTTCGAATTGTTTATCCAAATAGCATAGCTGTAGATGTCCCGTTCCATGATCTCCCAAGATGCAAAAGCAAACAGGAGACAAAATCTTTAGGTGCTGTGAGAAATTTATTGCAGCCCAACATGTTTCAGCCAAAAGCTTTCTATATGGGCAATACTAAAATAACATTTAAAAATGCAGTTAAGCCACTCCATAAAATACATTTGAAACAAAATAAAAATGAAACAACTAATAATGCATCATGCTCATGGCTACCTACATGTGTAGTATTTCAAAGAGAACTTGGACACGTAGACCTTAACTTTCTCAGAAGCTTACAACATTGCAAACTAGAGAAGCAAATTTATACCATTGTCCATAGACCCAGCTGTGATTCATGAACTGTAAAGACATCAGATATTAAAAGAAATCCCACCCTTCATTTAAGCATAGCCAAAAAACCAAGTTCCTCATTTAATTCCTGGGAACCAAAGTGCTTCTCTGTTAAGTAGAACTTTATCATTTCCATGTGTAATTTTTTCAGTTGCCCAAAATGGTACATCCCTAAATGACTGTTTTTTCTCCAAAAAATGAGTTACCAAAAGGGACACCCAATTCCCCCCCCCCCCGCCCCCACACACACACCCACACACCATCACAGCACCTTGAAGTTATGTCTCCAGGTTCACTCATAAGAACATAGCCCTGCTGGATCAAGCCCAAGACCCATCTAGTCCAGCATCCTGTTTCATATAGTGGCCCACCAGATGCCGCTGGAAGCCTACAGGCAGGAGTTGAGAACATGCCCTCTCTCCTGCTGTTACTCCCCTGCAACTAGTACTCAGAGGCATCCTGCCTTTGAGGCTGGAGGTGGCCTATAGCCCTTTGACTAGCAGCCAATGATAGACCTCTTCTCCATGAAGTTACCCAAACCCCTCTTAAAGCCATCCTGGTTGTTGGCTGTCACCACATTTCATGGCAGAGAATTCCACAAGTTGATTATGCATTGTGTGAAAAAATACTTCCATTTGCTGGTCCTAAATTTCCTGGCAATCAATTTCATGAGATGACCCCTGGTTCTAGTGTTATGTGAGAGGGAGCAGAATTTCTCTGTCCACTTTCTCCACCCCATGCATGATTTTATAGATCTCTATCATGTCTCCCTGCAGTAGTCTTTTTTTCTAATTTAATAAGCCCGAGTGTTGTATCCTTGCCTCATAAGAAAGGTGCTCTAGGCCCCTGATCACTCTTTGAAGGTAATTAGCAGCACTTTGTATTTTGCCTAGAAACATATTTGCAGCCAATGCAGCTGTTTTGAAAGAGGCATAAGATGGTCTCTGTGAAACCCCAACCAATCTTACTACCACATTTTAAACTAACAACTTTCTGAACTACTAAATCGGCCCCTTGTAGAGCACATTGCAGCAGACAAGCCTTGAGGTTACTAGTGAGTGTATCATAAGTTTTGAGATCATTATCTTCAAGGAACAAACTCAGCTCTTGTATCAACTGAAGCTGATAGAGATCCATTGATGCAGACCTATTGAAATGGATCCAAATCCATCAATTCGGTGCAGAGCCACCAAAATGTGGCTCTGATACAGCAGTTGAAATATCACTCCTAAAACTGTGACTCCTGAGGATGTGGACAATTTGGAGTGGTGTTGCCTACCACCTGCCCTCCTGGTCAGTGCCTAACATGGCTTATACTATCAGGTAGGGAGGTTGTTGTAGAGGTTCTGGTAGAGATTATAAATGCTTCTCTGAGGGAGGGCAAGATGCCTCTTTGTCTCAAGGAGGCAATTATTAGACCACTTCTGAAGAAGCCTGCCTTGGATCCTTCAGAGTTTAGCAACTACAGACCTGTCTCTAACCTGTGGTTGGGCAAGGTGACTGAGAGGATAGTAGCCTCCCAGCTCCAGGCGGTCTTGGAGGAAACTGGGGGTGGGAGGCACTGCCTTGCAGTGGTTCTGCTGCTACTTCATGGACAGATTCCTGATGTTTTCTCTTGGAGATGATTATTCTTCAAAATCTGAACTTTCATATGGTGTCCCTCTTCCATATTGTCTCCAATGTTGTTTAATATCTACATGAAGCCACTGGGAGAGATCATCAGGAGATTTGGTGCAGGGTGTTATCAGTATGCTGACGACATCCAAATCTATTTTTCCATGTCAACCTCATCGGGAGAAGGCATAACCTCCCTAAATGCCTGCCTGGAGGCAGTAATGGGCTGGATGAGGGATAACAAATTGAGGCTGAATCCAGATAAGCAGTATTGTGCGAGGTTGGAACTCGGGAGATGATTTTGATCTGCCAGTTTTGGATAGGGTCACACTCCCCTGGAAGGAACAGGTACACAGCTTGGGGTGCTTCTGGATCCAAACCTCTCCCTGGTGACCCAGGTTGAGGTGGTGGCCAGAGGTGCTTTCTATCGGCTTTGGCTGATAAACCAGCTGTGTCCATTTCTTGAGATGAACGACCTCAGAATGGTGGTACATATGTTGGTAACCTCCAGGCTGGACTATGTGGGGCTGCAAATATTACAGAATGCAGTGGCCAGGTTGGTCTCTAGGTCATCTTAAAGAGACCATATTACTCCTGTGTTGAATGAGCTACACTGGCTGCCGATAGGTTTCCAGGCAAAATACAAGATGCTAGTTATTAGTACCTATAAAGCCCTAAACAGCTTGGGGGCCCTGGGTATTTAAGAGAACGTCTTCTTTGCCATGAGGTCCACTGCCCATTGAGATCATCTGGAGAGGTTCATCTACGGTTGCCACTGGCTCATCTGGTGGCTACTCGGGGACGGGCCTTCTCTTGCTGCCCCTTGGCTTTGGAATATGCTCCCTGTTGAAATAAGACCCTCCCCATCTCTGGCAACTTTTTAAAAGGCACTGAAGACCTGCTTGTTCACCCAGGCTTTTATTTACATTTATAGTTTTAATACTTTTAATGTTGAGTTTTAAATGATTTTAATGTTTGTTTTAAGGTTATTTTAATTGTAAAACTCCAAGAGACACGTTTTGGGCATTATAGAAATGTGTTAAATAAATAAAAGTTCAGGTATATGCTGCAACATAAACCTGTGTTTCAGTGGTGGGAGAGTGTTAGTCCAGTATTTCCAGAGTTTTGGCAGGACTGGGGCCAGTATGAGTCAGCAGTCCCACTGAATCACCTGCCCAGTCTAGCCAGCTCTGGGCTTATATAGGGACTCTGCCTGTGGTGGCAGGCCCACCACGAGTAGGTTTGCCACCAAAGGTGGAGTGGCTATGGTCTACAACATCTACCTTGCAAGGATCCATGTTGAAGTGACTGACCATATTGAATGTGTGTATTAAATGACTTGACTAGCAAGCCAGAGGCTGCCGGTTAGAATCCCCGCTGGTATGTTTCCCAGACTATGGGAAACACCTATATCAGGAAGCAGCGATATAGGAAGATGCTGAAAGGCATCATCTCATACTGTGCAGGAGGAGGCAGTGGTAAACCCCTCCTGTATTCTACCAAAGACAACCACACGGCTCTGTGGTTGCCAGGAGTCGACACTGACTCGACGGCACACTTTACCTTTACTATGTACAAAGGCAGCCCCACATAGAGCGCATTGCTGTAGTCAAATCTAGAGGTTACTTGCATATGTACCACTGTTTTGAGGTGGTTTATCTCAAGAAATGGATGCAGCTGTCGTATCAGCCAAATCTGATAGAAAGCACCATTGGCCACCTCCTCAATTTGGATCCAGAAGTACTCCCAGACTGTGTACCTGTTCCTTCTGGGGAAATGTGATTCCATCCAGAACAAGCAGATCAAAATAGCCTCCCAAATTCCAAACCCGCACAATAAGTGCCTCTGATTTATTTGGATTCAGACTCAGTTTGTTATCCCTCATCCAGCTCATCATCTCCTCCAGGCAGGCATTTAAGGAGGTTATTCCTTCTCCCAATGATGTTGATATGGAGAAATAGATTTGGGTGTCATCAGCATACTGATAACACCCTGCACCAGATCTCCTTATGATCTCCCAGCTGTTTCACATAGATGTTAAAAAACATTGGGGGGCAATATGGAAGTTCAGATTTTGAAGAGCAACAGTCTCCAGGGGACACTATCTGGAATCTTCCAGTGAGGTAGGAGCAGAACCATTGCAAAGCAGTGTCTCTCTCCCAGCCCACACCCCACCATTGCTCCAGAAGGATACTATGGCCAATGGTATCAAAAGCCACTGAGAGATCCAAAAGCACCAAAAAGGTCACACTCCCTCTGTCAATTCCCAATTGGAGATCATCCATCAGGCTGACCAAGGCAGTTTCCACCGCATAGCCCACTCAAAAGCCAATCTAAAATGGGTCTACATAATCGGGTTCTTCCCAGACTACTTGGGGCTGGGAGGCCACTACCCTCTCACTTACCTTGCCCAACTATGGGAGGTTGGAGACAGTCCTATAGATGCTTAACCCTGAGGGATCCAATGCAAGCATCTTCAGAAGAAGTCTAATAATTGCCTCCTTAAGTCAAGGAGGCACCCTGCCCTTCCTCAGAGAAGCATTTATGATATCTACTAGGCCTACAACAACCCCACTGCTGGATAGTATAAGTCATGTCGTATAAGGGTCAAGAGAACATGTGGAAGGTCTCACAGCACTGCTCCAAACAGCCTGTCCACATCAGGGGTCACTAACTGAAACTGATCCAACATAACCATATAAGAGGAGTCGCCAACACCTCCACATCAGATACTGCAATAATTGTGGAGTCTGAGTCGAAGTCAGCCCAAATACAAGATAATTTATCCACAAAGAATTCATTAAAAACATCACAGTGGTAATTGATGGTTCCAAATTCTGTTGCAAGGGAGGAGGGGCATACACTAGCCCTCTCAAAACCCTAAACAACTCTGCTGGGCATGAGCTTGTGGATATGATATGGGCAGAAAAGAATTGCTTCTTTGCTGCATGTATTGCCTAAGCATAGATCTTCAGATGCACTCTAGGTCACAATCTGTCAGATTCAAGTCTTTCTCTATTTGCGCTCTAGTCACCTACCTCACTGCTTCAGTCCCTGGTGTTCTTCTGTATACCAAAAAGCCAGTTTCAAAGCAGGTTGGAGAGGATGCTTAGGAGTGATCATGACTACTGCCCTGGTGAGTTTGCTGTTCCAGTTCTCCACCAGGTCATCAACAGGATCACCAGCAGAGAAAACACTAAATCCTTCCAAGGTTTTTTGGAATCCTACTGGATCCAATAACCTCCTTTGGGCAGACCATCCTAATAGGCTCCTCACCCTTGCAGAGATGGGTCGTGATTATGAATCCAACCTTAACCAGATAGTGGTCTGTGCATAACAATGGGGAAATCACAAAAGTCGCCACTTATGGAACAACATGTGTTGGTCCTGAGACAGCTTGGGATAGGCCCATAGATGTCATGGCTGCTAGAAACTCATGAGCCACCCCAGACAAATTGGTCCTGAAGTGAACATTGAAGACCCCCATCACAAGAAGCCTGGGAACTCCAATGCCAAGCCTGAGAGCAAGTCCATCAGCTCCATTTAGGGACTCTGTTGGAACACAGGGTGATCGGTACACCAACAGAAGTCCCAGTCTATCCCTGATCCCCAAACTTAAGTACACATATTCAATATGGTCAGACATCTCAGCATGGATCCTGGTAAGGTAGATGTTGTAGTAGGCCACAGCCACTCCACCTTTGTTGGACCTGCCACCACAGGCAGCATCCCTATATAAGCCCAGAGCTGGCTAGGCTGGGCAGGTGATTCAGAGGGACTGCTGACTCATCCCAGGCCCCAGTCCTGCACAAACTCCCCACAGGGTGATGGCAGGAGTGGCCACAGTCCTACGGGGCAAGCTGCAGGCAAAAATGGACAGGAAACAGACAGAAACACAAGCTCTCACTTTGGGAAGCGGCTGTCCCTCTTGCTCTCCTGCAGGGTGATGAAGGTGGGGCTTTACTAGTGAGTAAGAGTTATCCCTAATCATGAGCAGACAGCCTTCCTTAATGGTACCTGTAAGTGTTGGGTTTACTCATAAGGATGCAAGATCTACTCATAAAAATGGATGGTCTATTCATAAGTAGGTCCATGCACAAGAAAGAAAAAGAATGCAGGGTTTTCTCAGGAGTAAAGTTGTGGGTCTAGTCAAAAGGGCATGGGTGTATTTGCACATAAAGGTAAGTTTTACTTATATGCAGAAGTGGGGGTAAATGGAGTCTCATTTCTAAAGCAGCATAATATGCAAGTCTGCACCAGTCTACAGCTTATATAGTGCAGAGGTCAAGATGGGTACCTTAAAATCGTAATTCACTCGCCACCAATGCATACCTACTGAAAGTGCCCATTAAGGAAGGAACACAACCACTGCAAAACAGTGCTGCCACTACCCAACCTGAGCAGGCACTCCAGGATACCATGGTCGATTGGTATTGAAAGCCACTGAGATCTAAAAGGCCCAAGAGAGGGGCGCTACCCTCATCAAGGTCACAATACAAGTCATCAACCAGAGCGACCAATGCCGTTTCTGTGCTATGCCGTGGCCTGAAACCCAACTGACAAGGATCTAGAAAATCAGCTTCATCCAGAGCTCTCTCAAGCTGGGCACATACAACCTTCTCCAAAACCTTCACAAGGAAAGGAAGGTTGGAGACTGGTGAAGATTATAGTGAACGGGAAGTATGCAGAAAGATTAGTTCTTACAGTAACTTCTTATTCTTGCTCTTGCAGTTCTGCAAATGGGGTCATCCAATGAAGTGTTATTGGGAGGAGATTTAGGAGAGGCAGAAGTAGTGCATAGTTAAGATGTGGTCATGGACACAAATCAAGATGGGTTCCATAAATTTGTCTAACTCACTTTTAAAGCTAGACAATTTGGACAAGCCTTTTGGTGGCTACTAGTCTGTTTAGCTAAATTCCGCCTCCAGGATCAATATGCTGGCCTGCAGACCAGTTGCAGAGGAGTACTGGCGGAAGAGGGGGTTTTGCCTTTATCTCCTGTATGTGGGATTCCCAGAGGTATCTGGTGAGCTAATGTGGAAAACACACCAAAAAAATTGTATTGGATTTTGTATCTACTGGAACCCAAATAAAAACAACAACCCTCTTTTAAAGTATATTTCCAGATTTATAAATCAAATATAAACACTAATACCAATTTTTGAGAACTATCTATGCAGTCCCACTCAATAAATATTCATCCCCTAAATCCAAAAATACAGTCAATGTAATGCAATAGAGAATATGATGTAATAGAGAATGACAAATAGATTCTCCCTTGATAAAGCTGATTTTAAAATGTCTGAAGATCTTCTCATGCAAGTATAAGACCAAAGGTCAGTAGGAGTAAAGTTATGTAACAATAGTAGAAGCAGCTGCCAAACATGTTTCAGCCCAATCGGGTCTTCTTCAGTGGTACATCTTTCAAGTTCTAATGTCCTCACTGGATCTTCTTAAACCAGCCAAAGTCTAAAAATACCCCTAAATTAGAAACTTTTATTATCATCATTCAGGGAGAGAAAAATGTTAAAATCTTACATAAGCCATCATTCTCACAATAGGGAACTAACTAGATCTGTGACAATGGAACAACTATCATACATGGCTAAGATCAAGTGTAGATCGCTTCTCGGCCTTTTGGCTAAGAAAGCATTATCTACTAAAGTCATCTCTCCCTAAACAACAGGGCAGGGCGAGAAAGCAGCAGTGACAGATGACACTAGAAGACAGAAGAGAGACAACTAGCAAACACCATCCACATGCTGAGGATTCTCTCCGAAGAAGGAAGACCAGCAGGCTTGCATCCTGGGGAAGATCCTGGCGGCGGCGGCGGCAGCAGCAGCAGAGATGCTCCCCAGCATCCCCCTGCAAGTGCCCCCCTTGAGGAGTGCTCTGTGGAGGGAGCTCCAGCTGGAGTGGCCCCCAGGGGTAAGGGCCGGGGAGCAACCGACAGGCTCCCTGCAGCCCGACCCTCTGCACCCGCCGATGGGCCAGCAACACGCACAAGACGGGCCACATCTCGACCACCCTCAGACGCCCCCCCTGGACCTAGGAGGACAAGAGGAGGTTCCCAAGAAGGGGGAGAGCAGAGCACCCGCTGCCCCTACAGGCTCCCCGACTGCCGCAGGGGAGCAGCCAAAGCCCAACCCAGAGGTCCTGATCTACCCGCAGAAAGGACCCCTCAGCTGCTTGACCTGCAACCTCATCCAGAGATACACCCAGTACCACGGGCTGATACGACACATCCAGGACCACCATATACGCGACATACACTTCACCTGCGCTGCCTGCAATGCTGTCTTTAAATCCCTGAATCAGGTGAGATTGCACCACAGCACCTGCGACGCAAGACCAGGCTCCTGGGCCTCCCTGGTGAAGAGCAACGACCTTGCTCTACGCAAGATACAGGAAATGGCCAACTCGTCCCGACAGGAAGGCGACACCCCTAATGAGCGTAACCAGACCTGCAGATCGGCAACTCCCAGGGCCCAGACTGTAGCACCCTCCTGCTGGACTGGGAGCCCCACCAGCGCCGCCAAACAGAAGAGCTGCATTCTACAGAGAAAACGCTCGCCACCAGCTGTGCCCTCGCCAACCGCAAGCCACAGCTCAGCAACAGCCACGCCCCACCCTGACGGCAATCCAACTCGAAGGCTTGACAAACCCTCCTCCCTAGCAGACAAAAGGCAATCTACCACCGTCACTGCAAAGGGCCACAAGAACCAGCGCACCCCAAATGCTGGGCCCCAGGCTCCGACTTCTGCCTCGCCTGGTTCAGCAGCAGCTGGCAGCGTCACTCAGCCTGCCAAATCCACCAAGCCCGCACTTCCAACTGGTGGAGCCCGCACCAAGCCACGGAAGGACGGAGCCCCTCCAGGACAGAAACACAGTCGGCTGACGACTTCAGCTCCAGCAAGCGACCCACCCCAAGGACCAGCGGCCTCCAAACAACCTGACACCCATCAAGGCCCAGCAGAACCCGACACACCCCAGCGGCGGCAACACACAGTTGCAACCCAAGCAGCCCCAGAGGTCCCACAACCCAACTAGCAGGGGGAGCCACCAGCAGCAGATGGTGAGGATGAACAGCAACCACAAGCAGATCACCTGGCAACAGCTTGGCAGGCCGTTTGGATTGCAGGCTGCGGGAGGCCGACACCTTTGAGGACCTTGAGTGGGCTGTCCAGAGACTCACCGAAGAACTCTCGATGGCAGCCAGACCACAGGAGAGGCCGGGAGGCAGGCACACCCATGCTGCTCCCAGAGCCCCGCCGCCACCACAACCCCAGACCCGCGAGGGCAGGAGATGGCAGCAGAACGGAGCGTGCCACTATGACCCCCAAGCAGCATCACGCATCCAGAAGCTCTACCGCTTCAATAGAGCTAAGGCTGTAAGAGTGGTCCTTGAAGGCCCCTCCCCCTTCTGCACCATCCCCGGCGGAGACCTCCACCACTACTTCACCAACCTCTTCGACAGAGACGACTGAAGAGACACCCCATGTCCTGACAACCTGCCCCAGCTGCCTCGCCTTGAGACGCACGCCTCCCTGACCGGGGACTTCACCCCACAAGAGGTGAACGCCAGACTGCAAAGAGCCAAGAACACTGCCCCCGGAAAGGACGGCATCCACTACAGCCTGCTGAAGCAACGCGACCCAGGCTGCCTGGTGCTGGCCGCCATCTTTAATGGCTGTAAGCGCTTCCAACGCATGCCCACTGCCTGGAAGAAGGCCATGACTGTCCTGGCCCACAAGAAGGGCAACCCCGCCGACCCCAGCAACTGGCGCCCCATCTCTCTGTGCAGCACCCTCTACAAGATGTACGCCAGCTGCATCGCTGCCCGGGTAACCGACTGGGCCCTGGTGGGCAATGCCATCAGCTCACAACAGAAGGGCTTCATGAGCTGTGAAGGATACTACGAGCACAACTTCCTCCTCCAGACGGTGCTGGAAGCAGTGTGCTGTGGCCTGGCTGGACCTCGCCAATGCCTTTGGATCCATCCCACACCGCCACATCTTTGACACCCTGGTAGAGTTTGGCATGCCAGAGGAATTCCTGGGCCTGATCCGGGAGCTCTACGAGGGGTGCACCACCACCGTGCGAACAACAGAAGGGGAAACCCCAGACATCAGCTTGCGTTCAGGAGTCAAGCAAGGCTGCCCGCTCAGCCCCATCATCTTCAACCTGGCCATGGAGCCACTCCTCCGCCACATTGCCAACGGGCCGGGGGGCTTCTGTCTCTACAACAAGAAGGTCAGCGTGCTGGCCTATGCGGATGACCTAGTGCTCATTGCAGAAACTCCAGAGTTGCTTCAGGCCATGCTCGACGCCGCCTCTGCTGACGCTGACTGGATGGGCCTCAAATTCAACGCCAGGAAATGTGCCTCACTTCACATCAACGGGAGTCTCTGAAACAGAGTCCTGCCAACCCGCTTCACCATCCAGGAAGACAGCATGGCCAGCCTCACGGATGGAGAAACGTACCGCCACTTAGGGATGCCCACTGGCTTCCGAGCAAAGCAGACCCCCGAAGCCATCATCCAGGCCATCGTTGCAGACGCCAACAAGCTCGACACCTCACTGTTCGCTCCCTGGCAGAAGATCGACGCACTGAACACCTTCCTGCTCCCAAGAATCTCCTTCGTCCTGAGAGGCTCAGCTATCGCCAAGGTACCCCTCAACAGGGCCGACTGGGCCATCACAGCCATGCTGAAGAAGTGGCTCAGCCTCCCAAAGAGGGCCACCAACGACATCCTCCGTGTGCCCCAGAAACAAGGAGGCACTGGAGCACCTAGAATGGGGGACCTCTGTGACCTGTCTGTTGTCACCCACACCTTCCGCCTGCTGACCTGCCCCAATGGCACTGTCAGGTCTGTGGCCTTCGGTGCCCTCAGCACTGTAGCACAAAAGAGACTAGCCAGAGATCCGAGGAAGACCTGGACACATATCTGAGCGGATGCCTGGAGGGAGAGTTTGGCTGTGATGGAGGAGACTTTGCCACCCTCTGGACCCACGCCAGAAATGCTACCAGGAGGCTGCACAAACACATCGGCTGCCAGTGGGCCTGGGATCGAGGAGAGAGAGAGCTGAAGGTGGCGCTGATCCGTGGAGACCCCCCAGAACTGAAGTTGTTTGCCGCCCAGGACAGGAGGTACCTGGAGAGCACCCTCAGATCGACAATCCATGAAAAATATTGCAATGACCTGAAGTGGAAACCAGACCAGGGTAAGGTGTTCGAAGTCACCTCGCAGTGGGACGCCAGCAACCATTTCATGCCCCGCGGTGACTTCACGCGCTTTGCAGACTGGCGCTTTGTACATCACACCCGCCTCAACATGGTCCCCCTGAACGGAGCAGTCAAGACAAAAGGCACAAGAGACAAGCGCTGCCGCCGCTGCGGCCACCCCAATGAGACTCTACCCCATGTGCTGTGCTGCTGCCCACCCCACTCAGCTGCTTGGCAGCACCGGCACAACGCAGTGCTGTACCGCCTGGCCAAGGCCATCCCCGCCTCCAAAGGCACACTTTCTGTCAACCGAGCCATGCCCGGGACAGGCAGCCAGCTGCGGCCTGACATTGTGGTCTGCAATGAGGAGAAGAAGAAAATCATCATGGTTGATGTCACCATCCCGCTTGAAAACTGGAAAGCAGCCATGACGGAGGCCAGAGAGAAGAAGCACCAGAAGTATGCCCCACTCGCACAGGCACTCAGGGAGCGAGGCTATGAGGTCTCTGTCCACGCCCTGCTGGTCGGGGCCCTGGGGGGCTGGGACCCCGCCAACGAGCCAGTTCTGAGAGCCTGCGGTGTGGGAAAGCACTACGCCAAGCTCATGCGCAAACTGATGGTGTCTGATGCCATCCAGTGGTCCTGAGACATCTGCATAGAACACATCTTGGGACACCGCCAGTACCAGGAGCCAGCTCACCCCCCTAACGTCCCGGGGGGGGTGCCGGACCAGCCCGCTCCCCTAACCCAAGAGGGGAGGGGCCACTGAGCGCTGAAAGGAACGGCTTGCCCTCCTAAACCCAGAGGAAGGAAGTCACCCACGGCTTGTCCCGCTAGGCCCACAGGGGGCAAGCCAAGCCACCACATCCCACAGGGAAACAGCTCACCCTCCTAAAAACCCTGAGGAGGGGAGCCACCTACGGCTTGCCCTGCTATGCCCAAGGGGGGCAAGCCACCACACACTCCACCCTACCTTGGTAGAGAGGAGCTCCACCAGAGCTGCGGACAAGCCCAGTGAGGTTTCTTTTTTCCCCTGCAGAAGGATGCCAGACCACCTGGAAACCCCCAGAGGACACCCCGGACGATATGCCACCTCCCACCCACAAGTTGAGACCAGGTTTCCCGCTCTCCTGGTTTGGACTCTATCCTGGACTCTGTCCAGATTCACATACGCGTGGAACCGAAGGAGGACTTGCATACATTGGCTATACCTTGCAGCTCGCGACTAACTCAGATGGACACTTATTTTCTTATGGTTGTCTTGACCTGCATGTATGTGTGTACGTATGTATGTAACCTCCCGCCTCGGGAACGTGATCTATAATTTATCTGCATGCTAAATGAACCATGCCAGCACAGTGGCTGACCACGCCAGGAACTCCTGCTGACAACACCCCTGGAGGACCCCCTGGACCTGGAGAAGACCCTCCGCCGTCAAGGACCCACTCCCAGAGGGTGCAATTGGCAGAAGAAGACTGGCATGGCGCTGCCGGCCACACACAAGGTGAGGCTGGGATCTGTCCCTCCCTTGGACCTTTTGGACATTCCTCTCACAGAACTCTTTTAACCGGACTCTACCCAAACCCGTGGGAACTTGCGTACAGTGCTATATTATCTCTACCACTGCAAACACACATTCGTTAGTACGCGGCCGTGTTTTATCGGGAAATTCTATTCACTGTTGCTTTTGTAAACCGTATGTTAAACATTCTCTAATAAAAGTCAACCTGGAGAAGATGATTAAGATCATGTGTAGTACCTGGAGAAGATCCTGGCAAAGATCCTCCTCCGTCAAAGACCCACGCCCAGAGGCTGCAATTGGCAGAAGAAGACTGGTACGGCCCTGCTGGCCACACACAAGGTGAGGCTGAGATCTAACCCTCCCTTGGACCTTTTGGACATTCCTCTCACTGAACTCTTTTAACCGGACTGTACCCAAACCCGTAGGAACTTGCGTACAGTGCTATATTCTTGCTACCATTGCAACCACACATTCGTTAGTACGCGGCTGTGCTTTATTGGGAAATGCTATTCACTGTTGCTTTTGTAAACCATATGTTAAACATTCTCTAATAAAAGTCAATCTCTCCCCTAAACAACAATACTGTCCAGCAACCAGGGCTTATATACTGTTCCTACATCTGCCACCAGTTACAATGCAGACTGAATTTACCTGGAGACCTAAGTGGGACTGATTCAGTCAAAACTTAAAAATAGATACAATACCCATCAGGCACATCCAAGCCAAAATCAATTATACCATTCTAAAATGACCAAGGATAAAAAGTACTGATGACACAGTCAGTAACAAAATATTATTTGTACCTACACCATGCCATAATTCCTATAATATGATGTTGGGACTGCAGCAAATGCATGAGACCTGATATCCAGTCTGAGATATTGTAGGCTTACAAATCATAAGCATGGCAACACAATTTGGCCAGGTCCTCCATGCTCCAATCCATCACCTATGTAGGTAACAGCACTCACCATACACTCAAAGGCACGTGTTACCAAATACTTCTTAAGCAGTGTTGTCACACTGATTAGTGCACATATTTTTATGTTGCCATCAGCCTACACAGAGGGTGGATTGGAGCATGGCGTCCCTAGCCAAATTGTGCTTCCACTCTTATGATTTTGTACGCCGGTACAATATCTCAAATTGGACAGCAGATCTCATGCCTCCATGGCGTGAACATCATGGGCCCTTGACCCCGCTGCTTTTTAGAGCTCAGTTGGAGCTGCCACACCCATAATTATCCTGTAAACCAAAGGAGTTTGTTGCTCTAATTGAACTGCCCTGCAGTTTAAAATGTAGGGCGCTACAGTGGCATAAAAAGGTCAGAGGAGGGACCTGTGTTCAGTAAATGAACATTCTCCCCCCCCCCTCCATTTTTCCCGCCCGTTCCAGCAAGGAAAGAGGCCATTCTGCTCCTTGACAACTGGCTGGGGAGTGGGGTGTTGGTGGCAGCCTGGAGCAGTGCTCAAGCAGGGCCAGTGGCCAGAGTTGGGCTAGAGCAGGGCTGGCAGTGGAAGTGGTCTGGTGGCTGTGCCCGGAACAGGGCCAGGGCTGTGGCAACGGCCGCCAAAGCAGGGCTGACAGTGCTGGCCAGAGTAGGGCTGGGAGCAGGGCTGGAGTGGCTGCCAAACAGCTGAAGTACAGGCAGAATTTCAACAGGTGCTTCTTGTGCCTTCATATGCTAGCCAAAGATGCACCTGTTAAGTTGCTGCCTGTCACACAACTGTTAAATGTCCTGGTCCCTCAGGCCCATAGAAGGAACTTGGCAGGCCTTCCCCCTTAGGAGGAACAAGGTTGGAAGGAGGGGTAACAGCTGCCCTGGAGCACTGAGGCCCACCAGTTTTCTTGAGGTCACAGGGCCCCCGTGGTTCTTAATTTGTAGAAATTCAAAACATTTATTTCAACAAATGGATGAAAGTGTGTCGTATGGAAGACAGACCATCTAAAGAGACCTTTCCCAAAGCAAATGAGTCAGTCTGTGCTTCCCTAGTTGGATGCAAAAAAAAATAAAATAAAAAATAAAAATCCATTATAAAGATACAGGGGTGGTGGTGGTGTGGGGTGGTCTTGAGGTTTAAGGCCTGCTATTCAATGTTTACTCCTCATAACTTAGCCATTTTTGTCCATTGATTTGATTTTTAAAAACCAGATACAGTTGTTGAGCAGGCATTTCTGAGGGTAATAATGCCCCTTCTAGCACAAATAGTGCAAACAGAAAGTTTGGAGAAGCCACAGGAGGTTGGGTTGGGTGGTCAGGTGAAATAACATGATGGGACGCTGTTCTACCTCTCCACCCGGCAAGGAGAGCTGGTCTTGTGGTAGCAAGCATGACTCGTCCTCTTAGCTAAGCAGGGTCTGCCCTGGTTGCATATGAAAGGGAGACTAGAAGTATGAGCACTGTAAGATATTCCCCTCAGGAGATGGAGCCGCTCTGGGAAGAGCAGAAGGTTCCAAGTTCCCTCTCTGGCAGCATCTCCAAGATAGGGCTAAGAGAGATTCCTGCCTGCAATCTTGGAGAAGCCACTGCCAGTCTGTGAAGACAATACTGAGCTAGATAGACCAATGGTCTGACTCAGTATATGGCAGCTTCCTATGTTCCTAAGTTCCAACCATAATACACAAGCACTCCCATGCCTATGTGATTAGACCTCTAGTTTATAAAAATAGGAATGGTGTCCCACGAAAGATAACTACCAATGATGATTAAAAGCAAGAAACCTTTAGCCAAAGCAGATCATAAGACATTAAGGCACAGTGCTAGTGTAAATTCTGCCACAAATCATGCTGAGGGCCTTCCTTTCCCCCCCTCCCAGTGATCTATAGGTATCCCCAGTTCAGATGAGGCCTCTGTTGGATATAGATCAGTCCAGAGGTCTAATATGTGCCAGCAAGGCACTCTGTGACAAAGAAAAGAATTTGATCACATCCTGTAAGGCTTTATTTAACTAATTTATTTATTATTTATTTATTTTACATATTTTTATACCGTCTCAAACCCACGTCTCTGGGCAATTTACAAGAAGATTTTTTTTAAAAAGTAAAACATTAGTTAAAACCCAAAACAAGAAATTTAAAACACAACAATTTAAAAATTTTAAAACAATATTCTAAAAACAACATTAAAAACAATCAAAACTGTATCAGTTAAAAGCCTGGGTGAACAGATGCATCATTAAAGACTTTTAAAAAGCTGTCAGAGATGGGGAGGCTCTTATTTCACTAGGGAACACATTCCAAAGCCTTGGGGCAGCAATGGAGAAGGCCCGTCCCTGAACAGCCACCAGATGAGCTGGTGGCAAATGCAGACGGACCTTTCCTGATTATCTCAATGGGCGGTGGGGTTCATAACGAAGAAGACATTCTCTTAAATACCCCGGGCCCAAGCTGTTTAGGGCTTTATAGGTTATGATTAACACCTTGTATTTTGCCTGGAAACATATCAGCAGCCAGTGTAACTCCTTCAATACAGGAGTAATATGGTCTCTCCTAGATGACCCAGAGACCAGACTGGCTGCCGCATTCTGGACAACTGTAGTTTCCGGACTACATACAAAGGCATCCCCACATAGAGCGCATTACAGTAATCCAGTCTGGAGGTTACCAGCAGATGTACCACTGTTTTGAGGTCATCTATCTCAAGAAACTGACACAGCTGGGGTATCAGCCGAAGCTGATAGAAGGCACCTCTGGCTACTGCCTCAACCTAGGACACCAGGGAGAGACTTGGATCCAGAAGCACCCCCAGACTGCGTACCTGTTCCTTCTGGGGAAGTGTGGCCCCATCCAGAACAGGCACATCAAAATTGTCTCGCAAGTTCTGACCCCGCACAATGAGTACCTCCATCTTATCTGGATTCAGTCTCAGTTTGTTGTCCCTCATTACCGACTCCAGGCATGCACTTAGGGAGGTTATACCCTCTCCCAATATTGCTGTCATGGAGAAATAGATTTGGGTGTCATCAGCATACTGTTAACACCCTGCACCAAATCTCCTGATTATCTCTCCCAGCGGTTTCATGTAGATGTTAAACAACATCGGAGACAATATGGAGCCCTGAGGGACACCATACAAAAGTTCAGATTTTGAAGCACAACAGTCTCCAAGGGGCACCATCTGGAGCCTGCCTGAGAGGTAGGAGTGGAACCACCGCAGAGCAGTGCCTCTCACTCCCAACCCCCTCAGACGCTCCAGAAGGATACTATAGTTGATAGTATCGAAAGCCGCTGAGAGGTCCAAAAAGACCAACAGAGTCACACTTCCTCTGTCAATTTCCAGTTGGAGATCATCCATCAGGCCAACCAAGGGAGAGTCTACCCCATAGCCAGCCCGGAAGCCAGTCTGAAATGGGTCTAGACAATCAGTTTCCTCCAAGACTGTCTGGAGCTGTGAGGCCACCACCCTCTCAATTACCTTGCCCAGCCACGGAGAACAGGCCTGTAGTTACTCAGCCCTGAAGAATCCAAGGTAGGCATCTTCAGAAGCAGACGAATAATTGACTCCTTAAGACTAGGAGGCATCTTACCTTCCCTCAGAGATGCATTTATAATCTCTACCAGGCCTGGTATAATCTCTTTATTATTTATAATCTCTACCAGGCTTTACCATTAGACGGGGAAAATTCTTATCATACACGATACGAATTTGTTACAGAAGAGATTACTTGCTTCAAGACATGAACAAGTTACTGTGGAAAACTTAGCCACACAAGCAGAAGCTCTGGATCTAGCAAGTGCAGACACTCTGTTTCCCTGCAGGCAATAGGCACTTGTCTCCTCTAATTACCAGGAACATGATGCATCTCCTACACATTGTAAGGACTATTTTTTCACTAAACCAACCGAGATCAATACCACTTCAGAAGTATTGTACTAAGAGAGGTTTCAAACTTCTTAATCGGATGCATTATGCAGTCCCCTGCTTGATGCTTCTTGCAGTGTACTGGAAATGGTTTATCAGTGCCATCAGGTTATTTTTGGACCAGAGACTAGTATTCTGGTCCTAAATTTACCAAGGTAATAACTAGGAAAACATGAGCAGGTACTATATTGTCAAATAGAGATTGTATGTGAGGGGACAGTTTTGATCATCATAGAAAAAAATATTACACCAAGAATGTCTCCCTTGACTTCCTTTTCGGCCTGCTTCCTGGAAGGAAGGCTGTCCACGTGTAACTATCCACACATGCCCATGTGTGTCACACTGTCCGTGTGTGTCTCCAATGATTTCTGCATTGACAGTTCCAAACCATACAAACCAAGTTCACAATACCTGGGAGAGAAGCCAAGGGCACCCCAATGGGAGTAATTTTTATTTTATTTATGCCATATATATATATAATGTAAACTGTTCCTCTATGTAAACTGCTTTGGAAATGTTTGATGAAAAGCGGTATATCAATTGTTGTTTGTGTGTGTGTGTGTGTGTGTGTGTGTATGTATATGTGTGTGTGTGTGTATATATATATATATATATATATATATATATATATATATATATATATATGCAAACAACAACAATTGATATACCACTTTTCTTCAAACATTTCCAAAGCAGTATACATAGAGGAATAACAAACACACGCAAGAACCCTTCAATGTGAGTCATTTCCCACTGTGCTAACCTCCACATAGGCCTGCACTTTTCTCAATGCTTCAGGAGGACCCTTTCAGAGAGACAGAGAGCTCTCCTAAGAGCTCTAGGAAGAAAGCCCTGGGAAGGGCTACACCTCCCAGCATTCTGTGGATCGTTCCAAGATGGTGCAGGGGCTCGAAGGCTCAATTCCCTTACAGGAGCCCCACTAGTCCTGGGCAAAGCCCAACACTGCATGGTTGGAATGGCCATGCACAGTGCCAGGGGGTCAGCACAGAGGACTTGGCTTTAGCTGAAGATTCACCCAGGCCCCAAAGACAAGGGGTCAGGGAACCGCACTTAGGGTTGCTGGGGGCTGCCACTGGCCCCCAGGCCTTACAGTGAGGCGTGTTCTCCTTGTCTCCCTGTATCCGAAAGCAAATGGCCTAGCTAGGGTTCATGCCCTTTATTAGTAAGAAAAAAGCATGAAATGGATGTTCTGTCCACAAGACAAAAAGGAGGTACATCATCAGACTAAAGGTTCATAGAGTGTGCAGCTTCGGGCCATTGGATAACAGTGCTGCTTTGTCCCACTTTTAAATGCGGGGGGGAGGAGATGAGGGGGCTGGATGGGAGCTCCAGTCCTGGGACTGAACAGGGTCTGGGGTGGAATCACTTTTCATAGGATGAGCCTCCTCTACCAAACATGGCCCACAAAAGCACACGACAGAATAAATGTACGAATTTTAAAGGGTGCATTGAGTGTCTTTCTACTCTTTGGAAACTGCAGGATAATCTTACCCCTTTCCTGGAATTCATTTACACACTTGGTCTTCTTCACTGTGTCTTCTGGGCTCATTTCTTTCCCTTCCGAGACGTAGTGATATTCAAGATGGCTAACAATGTAATCAAGAATTAAAATGATACAGCAACAGTATTTTTTCATATGTCAGCCCCACAGAAAGGCTGTTCTCACACGCAGCCTAACCCAGGCTGGGGAGGCCCAGCCTGGGTTAGGTTGTGCATGAGAACCGCAAGCATCAGGCCTGATCAGGCGGGAAGAGCCGCCTAGCCCAGCTCCTAGTCGGGGTTAAAGGAGCGAGCACTCCCTTAAGCCAGGCGTCCTGGTCGTGTGCCTCCTTCGGCTGTGTTCAGATCAAAGAGACACAAAGATGAGTGCCTAGAGTGCCCGTCCCTTGGGCGGAATTCCCCAATGCACCACACTCAAGATTGTGGTGCATTGTGGGATAACCAGAGATGCATCGTCCCAGTTTTCCAAAGATGGATCATGTGGGAGTGCAGACAAAATTCCCAGCAACATTTCATCAATCATCTGGAGCAGGGTTTCTTAACCTTGGGCCCCCCAAATGTTGTTGGACTACAATTCCCATCATCCTCAGCCTAAAAGGCCATGTCTGGGGATGATGGGAGTTGTAGTCCTAAAACATCTGGGGGCCCAAGGTTAAGAAACCGTGATCTGGAGGGAAGGTGAGTGAAACAAAGCCTTCCCCCCATCCGCCCCACCACCCAGTCATGTGAACGACCTCACAGAGTGCATGAAAGGAATCTAAGCAGAAATTCAGCCAGGTGTGAGTGGCAAAACCCAGTCCGGTTCCTTGAGGATAGGGTGCAGCTGGTGCAGCAGCCAAAGCTGGTAAAAGGCATTCCTATTTCCCCTTTCCATTTGACCATCCAGGAACAGGATTAAATTAAATCCAGGGATGTTCTCTAACATCCTATGTTCCTTGCACTTCTATGCTTTTCCCTCTCTTTCATTGATGTGAGGTGTGCACTCAGATCAAACCTCTTTCCACATTCTGAGCAGCTATATGATCCCCCTAGTATAGATTTTTTAATAGGTTATGGGTTTGGGGCTCACACTGAAACTCTTTCCATATTCAAAAGCTGCTTATTGTTTATCTCCTGTATGATATCTTTGGTCTTTCTCAAAGCTTGCTTTACCACAAAAACTCTTGCTGCAGTCTAACAGTGATCGGATTTCTTCCTGTGTGGATTCTTCAATGCGATGTGAGGCTTGAATTCTAACTGAAGCTAATTCCACATTCCTAGCACTGACATGGCTTCTCTCCTATGTAGATTATTTGATGGAATGCAAGAGCTGTGCTCACATTGAAGGTCTTCCCACATTCCAGGCCTTTAAATGGTTTCTACTTTCTGTGGATTCTTTGATGTGATTTGACATGGTCAGCTCGACTGAAGCTCTTTCCACATTCCAAGCACATATATGGTTTCTCCCTACTGTGGGTTCTTTGATGTATAGTAAGTATAGTACTCTGACTGAAGCTCTTCCCACATTCCAAGCATTTATAAGGCTTCTCCCCTGTGTGAATCCTTTGATGTGTAGTGAGTTGTGTGCTCTGGTTGAAGCTCTTTCCACACTCAAAACATTTGTAAGGTTTCTCCCCTGTGTGTATTCTTTGATGCGATCTTACGCTTGCACTCCTACTGAAGCTTTTTCCACACTCAAAGCACTGATATGGCTTCTCGCCTGTATGGATCCTTTGATGTAATGTGAGCCCTTTATTCTCACTGAAACTCTTTCCACATTGCATGCATGCATATGGTTTCTCTCCTGTGTGGGTTCTTTGATGTAATGTGAGGTTTGCGTTCCGACTAAAGCTGTTTCCACACTCTAAGCATTTATATGGTTTCTCTCCTGTGTGAATCCTTTTATGTGATGTGAGGCCTGAGTTCTGACTGAAGCTTTTTCCACACTCCAAGCACTGATATGGCTTTTCCCCTGTGTGGATTCTTTGATGCAGTGTGAGGCCTGCATTCTGTCTGAAGCTCTTTCCACACTCCAAGCACTGATATGGCTTCTCCCCTGTATGAATTCTTTGGTGTATGGTTAGTTCTGTGTTCCGACGGAAGAATTTTCCACACTCCAAGCACTGACATGGCTTCTCCCCTTTATGGATTATTTGATGTACTGTTAAGCCTGTGCTCCGACTGAAGCTCCTTCCACACTCCAAGCACTGATATGGCTTCTCCCCTCTATGCAATCTTTGATGTACTGTTAGCACTGAGCTCTGCCTGAAACACTTTCCACACTCCAAGCATTTAAATGGTTTCTCTCCTGTGTGGATTCTTTGATGCACTGTGAGGTAGTCAGCTCGAGTGAAGCTTTTTTTACACAACAAGCATTGATATGGTTTCTCTCCAGTATGCGTTCTTTGATGTCTAGTTAATGCCATATTCCTAATGAAACTCTTTCCACATTCCAAACATTTATAAGGTTTTTCCCCTCTGTGAATCTGTTTATGTGAAGTAAGATGTGTACTCACATTGAAACTTTTTCCACATTCCAAACATCTGTATGGCCTCTCCCCTGTGTGGATTCTTTGATGCGTTGTGAGGCCCGAGTGCTGCCTGAAGCTCTTTCCACACTCCAAGCATTGATATGGCTTCTCCCCTGTGTGG
Source organism: Hemicordylus capensis (assembly GCF_027244095.1). Lineage (NCBI taxonomy): Eukaryota > Metazoa > Chordata > Lepidosauria > Squamata > Cordylidae > Hemicordylus > Hemicordylus capensis. The sequence goes on along the minus strand of NC_069658.1, from coordinate 244,395,063 downwards.
ATTCTTTGATGCAATGTCAGGCCTGAATTCATCCTAAAGCTTTTTCCACACTCCAAGCATTGATATGGTTTCTCCCCTGTGTGGATTCTTTGATGTTCAATTAGAGTGTCACCGCGACAGAACTTCTTTTCACAGTCCAAACATTTAAATGGTTTCTCTCCTGTGTGAGTTCTTTGGTGTTTCCTAAGCTTTGATTTTGTAAAAAATCTCATGTTGCAGTCAAAGCATTCATAGGGCTTCTCCTCTGTGAGGATTCTCTGATGCGATATCAGGATTCTGCTCATTCTGAAGCTCATTCCTCACACCAAGCATGGATATGTTTTCTGTCCTGTGTGGATTTTCCAATGAGCTTTAAAGATTAATTTACCAGTGAATGTCCCCCCACCCCCACAGTGCAATTAATTCTTTTCTTTACTTCCTCTATTTTTTCTTGGATTGGGATTTCATATGGAGGACACCATCGTGAGAAGCTGAGGATTCAATTCGCCCCTTCTGTTTTGCTTCCACTTTCTTTTTCTGCTGCCCTCCCTCTTTGCATCTGGTAGTTTTGAAGAAGCATCCAGCATGGCTCTCCCTCACTCTCCTTCTCATCATCTCCTGGAAAGAAGAAAGAAAAAGCAGTAAAAGCTGAGGAGAGCAAAGCAGCTGGGAAGCCAAGAAAGAAACCCAATAAATGACTGGTGTAACAGGAAAGAGTTAATAGGTGGTAGGATCTGACACATTCTTAAGCAGAACTTGATTGGCAGTAAGTGGCTGCTGGTGTAATGTAAAGCTGGACTGGGACTGCAGAGATGGAAGTTCAGTTCACAACTCTGCCATGTAGTAGGTTGGGCAGCCTTGAGCTAGTCAGTCAGTAACTGGGGAGGAGCCATCGCTCAGTGGAAGAGCACCTGCACTGTGTGTTCAAGCGTGTACAAGTGTACCTCATTATCTGCGGGGATTCCATTCCCACAGTTGACAGCAGATAACAAAACCGTGGATAGCTAGGCATTGAGTCCTATGGGGAGTGGTGAGCTAGGTTCTTGCAGGACAAAAAAAGGCACCAGAAAAAGCAAAAAATGACATAAACTGAAGCAAAAAAGTGCCATACTGTGCTTTGAAGGTCTCCAGTTGTCCATTGATGCCCCACCCAACCCCAATTTTGGGGATTCCTTTTTTTAAAGTTGCGGGTGGGGGGGGAGGTGTACAGAAGGTGGGGGGGGTTGTACAGAAGAGCCACTAAATGGCTCCTTTAACCAAAATGGTGGCTGCAAATGACCTCTGTGGAGGAACGAGGCCTAGACCTCTTGGTTTTTGTAAATGAGCCCTTATATTGTAATTGTATTATATTATGAATTGAAATGATATTCCTAAAACTCTTCTTTTTTGTAAATAGGATTGTATGTGTAACTTGATTTGCAAAGAAAACTGGCAGGGTCAAGAGTTCATACCTGTTGTACTTTAGTTTCATTTTGAGAATGATCAGTTTGACAGTTTGGTTTTGGAGGGAAGGGAAGTTTTGAAAAATGGAGGGAACTTTGAGTTATACTGATTGGGTGGTTTAAAAAAACTGTTGGAGTAAGTGTGTGTGTGTGTGTGTGTGTGTGTGTAGATAGATAGATAGCTAGATAGATATAAGGGTTGTTCAGTGAGATATGTTAGTTGAAGTTGAGAGTTGGTTGGGGAGAGTTAGAGTCCTGGAGAAAATCATAAGAAGAAGAAGAATGCCTTGTAGAATCAGAGAAGAGTTCAGCTTGCAGTAAAAACAGAAGACTTGGAGAAAGACAATCTGAGAGAGACTGCAGAACTGAACTGAAGAATTGCTGGCACAGAGCTGTGGGAGTAGATAGAGCTGTTTAATCACTAGCAGAGTGGTGGAATATCTGCAGAGAGAAAATCACTAAGAACTGGCAAGAACAAGACCTGAGGCTGAACTAAGAGTTGCTAAAGGTGATCATCAAGGACTCTTAGGGCTCAGTGAGTCAGGTTAGTGGATGTGTTTTTGACCACATTTCATTTGTTCCTTATGCTCTTTTGGTTGACGGTTGTTTTTTTTGTTCTGAACTTGTGAAACGACTTTTAATTGAGCTGATTGTAAAGTAAAATTTATTGTTCATTGTAAGGCTTCAAGGGGGAGGAGGTGTGTTCCTTGCTTTTCTTGAACCCAGAATCGCAGGATGGGGACAGGGTCAGCCTCAGAGTAGGCCAGGGGAGAAGATTACTTCATCACCTCAGCCGCCCTCCTGGCTTGCTGCATCCAGTTGGTTTCCTCTCCAGAGGAGCTTCCATGCTCAAGAGCAGCCCTAATCATCAGCTGCCTTGGCTTTAAATGCCTCAGTACAGAGATGAAGTGGCACAGCAGGGAAATGCTTGACTAACAAGCAGAAGGTTGCCGGTTCAAATCCCTGCTGGTACTATATCGAGCAACAGCAATATAAGAAGATGCTGAAAGGCATCATCTCATACTGCGCGGGAGGAGGCAATAGTAAACCCCTCCTGTATTCTACCAAAGAAAACCACAGGGCTCTGTGGGTGCCAGGAGTCTGAATTGACTTGATGGCACACTTCACCTTTTACAGAGCTGATAGGGCTTAAAGCCTACTCCAAGCCTCACCCCTGCCTTGGTCTCGCTTCCTGCCATGCCCAACATGGCTGCCCCACTGGAGTTGTTCCCTGCAGCTCTCCGTGCCTTGCCTGCTCAAACCCACCAGGACCAGACCTGCCTGGAACCATTTCACCCCTGTTCCCTTCGGGGGAAGACAGAAGCCCCAAAGGAGGGATTCCATGCTCTCTGCTGGACTCCACAGGTCATAGGAACATAGGAAGCTGCCATATACTTACTGAGTCAGACCATTGTTCTAACTAGCTCAGTATTGTCTTCACAGACTGGCAGTGGTTTCTCCAAGCAGGCAGGAATCTCTCTCAGCCCTATCTTGGAGAAGCCAGGGAGGGAACCTGGAACCTTCTGCTCTTCCCAGAGCGGCTCCATCCCCTGAGGGGAAGATCTTGCAGTGCTCACACATCAAGTCTCCCTTTCATATGCAGCCAGGGCAGACCCTGCTTAGCTATGGGGACAAGTCATGCTTGCTACCACAAGACCAGCTCTCCTCCCCCACACAAGCAACCAGGTAAGGTGGCATCCCAACATTTACATCTAAAGGAAAATTGTAGCTTCTGTTTTCTCCACCCCACGCCTATAGGCCTTACCACTTTATCAAAGTTTGTTTTTGCAACAGAAGCTTGAAAGGCTGTTGTGGTAGACTTGGCCCTGAGCACAAAAGTCTACTTGGTGGCAGCGGTTAAACTAGTAATTGTCAGAGATCTGTGTCACATGTTAGCAATAGTGCGGATCTGCCTCACATGGTGGTAGAGGTGAGATCGGTAAGGATCCTTCACACGTGGTTCCTCTACATGCGATGGCAGCGAGGGGATAAGTAACACGTTCCTCCACATGCTCGGTCACTTCTGGCCATCTTGCAACTGCGGATACACTGGTATTGACCCTTTGTATACCCACGAATGTAGAGGCTGGGTGGCTGTTTATGGACTACAGATACATGAAACCACAAATAGCAGAACTGTGTAAAGTGAGGTCAACCTGTAGTGAAAACCCATCAGGTTGCATCTTGGATGCCTCTTTTTTTCTCTATTATATAAAATCAATATTTGGTGTGTGGTGTTGTTGTTGTTTTTTAAAAAAATCTGTCCTCTAATGTTTTATTGCACACTGAAGATTTTTAAAAAAGAATTGTATAGTTTTATTGTATTACTGTATTATTTATGGATGTTGTTAAGTGCTGTGCCAGACAGAGGCTGTAGGTCTCAGTCCTGTCTAAAACATGGCTCTGCTTATGTTAAGAAACTGCATACGGGAAGAGCACACATTGGAATTAGACTTTTGCCCTGCTTAAGTTGTTTTACAGTAGATGATGTCGTTAACTGGTGTTCTGTGTCATAGTGACCTGTCAAAAAGTAAGAAATCAATGTACTGCATAACGGGAAACATCTGTGTGCATGACAGAATGAATGGGAATGAAGGGTAGTTAGGGTAAATTCTGAGTATAAGGCTGAAAAGCTGTATGGCGAGGATGAGTTGTGACAGCCTGGGTCTACCACGATGGTGTGGAGACAGTCTCCTGAGCATCCTGAGGTCAGAGTGACCTGAACAGATGAACCTTGACTGTCAGTTCAGGCAGATACTCATATTTACTCAAATAGAAGACGACTCTGAAATTAAGACTTAAATAGCCCTTAAAAATAGAGATTAAGTACAGCGTATACTGTATTTACACAAATGAAACGGAACTCCGAATTTAGGACGATCCTCCGGTTTCTAACATCAAAGAACTTGGAAGAAACCTAGTCTTGGATCCAGGTAAATACAGTAAGCAACTCTGTGTCAAAATTATGTTCAGTATTTGGATGTATCTTTGTTTGTTGGTTACTTATAGCTAGGAATGTGCGAGCCAGTTCGATTCGAACCGCGGTTCAAATGAGATCGGCCTGGTTCAAGTGGTTCGAGTTCAAATCGGGCCAACCCCTAGTTCTAAGAACCAGTTCGCAGCTGGTTCGAGGGGTATACTTGTAAAGGGGGCATCTGGTGAGGATTCCCCTTTACAAATACAGGGCATTCTCTATAGTAACATGGGGGGCAGGGGGATAAGGTACTTTTAACCTTTTAATTTATAGCCAGCGTGGATGGAGGAGGTGGTGGCAGTGGAGACATCAGCAGTGGCGCAGGCTCCTCCAATCTCCCCCACCCCCAGTCTCCTGAAGAGCAGCTCCAGCCAACTGCAGCCCAATTTGGGCCTCCACTCGTACATGGAGGTCCGAACAGGGCTACAGCCGGCCAGGGCTCTGTCTGGGAGGCCAGCAGGGAGTTTGGAGGAGCCCCCACCACTGCTGATGTCTCCACCACTGCCGCGACCACCTCCACCATCCCCGCTGGCTATAAATTAAACATTAAAAGTATCTCATCTCTCACCCACTCCCCATCTTACTATAGTGAATGCCCTGTACTTGTAAAGGGGAATCCTTGCCAAATTCCCCTTTACAAGTATACACCACAAACCAGTTTGTCCCAGTCCAATAGCCGAACCGGTCTTACAGTCAGCTCGCACATCCATATTAATAGCTTTGTCTGACATCGCATTTAATTTTGTTTGCTTCTAATATGTAAATATTCTGTGTTATTCATTGAATTGAGTTTTTCTGCCTTTCACCCGAACCATTATTAAAAGTTACATACACTGTGGTTAATCAAAATTCTGGTCTACAGCCTCTCTGACCCTCCAAAAGAATCCTGAACTATACAGAAATGGCCCTTTTGCCATAATATTAGCTGCCTAGGGGGTGATATGCCAACAGACAACATAAACATTTAATAAGCTAATATTTAGTTGCATGCCTTCAAAAGTTCCTAAATTGTCAGTGAATGTTGGTGGGGGGGGGATCTCTTGAAGAGGAAGCACCTCTGGGTGCTGGGATGTGGCCACTGCTTGCCCAGCTTGGTTTGAAAGGGCAACTAAGAAAGCTATCTTGGAAAAGAAGCCAACTGTTGACTTCTCGGCTGTAACTCAGCAACAGGGAACAACGAAAGCTGTAACCAGGCGTGAACCACAGCCGCTTTAGAGCATCCCAAAGCAACGAAGGAGCTGGCCTCTGACATCATCCCTTGTGTCTTAGAGAATGGACCACCAGCTAAGGGCTCCCCTCGCTGCAAAGAGAGACTCCACAATCCTGCCAGCCTGGAACACCAGGGGCTGAAAGGCAAGTGGTTAGAGTGCTGGACTAGGACCGGGGAGACCCGAGTTCAAATCCCCATTCAGCCATGAAACAAGCTGGGTGACTCTGGGCCCGTCACTTCTCTCTCAGCCTAACCTACTTCACAGGGTTGTTGTGAGGAGAAACTCAAGTATGTAGTACACTGCTCTGGGCTCATTGAAGGAAGAGCGGGATATAAATGTAATAATAATAATAATAACAATAACAACAACACTAAAACATTTGTCCCCGCTTCTGTATTTGGATTTATCCATTCAAAGGAAAGAGGGAATCTTACCAAGAGAGGCCCCATTCTCAAAATTCTCCTCCATGACTTCTCTCTGCAGGGCTCTTTGGTTCCAATCCAACAGAATTCACTCTTCCTTGGGACTGTGTCAAAAGTCACCAGACCCGGCAATAAATAATTAAATAAAATGATGATGATGATGATGATGTTTGAATGACAATGGTTGTGGAGAATCTGACTTGAATGAGCCTTTATAGAGTTTGTTTTTAAGTCTGTGTCAGGCAGGCCTGTCAGTGGCAGGGATACCATATTGGGAAAAGCACCTGCATGCTTGCATGCAGCAGGTTCCAAGTTCCCTTCCTGCATCTCCAAGATAGGGCTGAGAGAGATTCCTCCCTGCAACCTTGGAGAAGCCGCTGCCAGTCTATGCAGGCAATACTGAGCTAGATAGACCAATGGTCTGACTCGGTATATGGGAGCTTCCTATGTTCCTATGACAATCAGCTGGTGTGGAGGGGAAATGAAGGAGAGAATTTCTGGGGAAAACCAGCGAAGGAATGTGCAGTGACAGAGAAGCATCAGCATACAGGAGGAGGAGTTGAAATCCACTGTGGGTGCCAGGATGCACTGTAACAAGGATTCCCAGATGTTGTTGGCTACAACTCGCATCATCTCCAGCTGCAGTGGCCTTTAGCTGGGGATTATGGGAGTTGTAGCCAACAACATCTGGGAATCCCTGTTACAGGGAATGCTGGGCAGGAAGGCAGCAGAGTTCAAGGTAGCCTGGGGAGAAGTGGAGCCTTACCCCAGGTGGAAGCTGTGCCAAGAGCATGGAGATGAAGCCCAGCAAGAACCCTGTTGTGTGGGGAGACACAAAGAGGGGCTGGCAATCCCTCAGAGATCAATCTTCCTAAACCTGAGAAGTGTGAGCCTATTGCCACCTGCAAGATCTGAGCCCCATCTGGTGGTTGTGAATAAAAGTCAGAATTGAAACAATCTTAGTAGTAGAGAAATTTAGATCTGGGAAGGGGCATAAAGATTTTTGGCATGTATCTGCAAATGGGCTATTATTTATTTTATATCCCGCTCTTCCTCCAAGGAGCCCAGAGCAGTGTACTACATACTGAAGTACTCACAACAACCCTGTGAAGTAGGTCAGGCTGAGAGAGAAGTGACTGGCCCAGAGTCACCCAGCAAGTATCATGGCTGAATAGGGATTTGAACTCGGGTCTCCCCAGCTCTGTTGAGAGATTTGGCTTTTTTAAAACCAAATTTTGGGTTACAGCCCATTTGACTCACGAATATACCCCTTAGGTTCTGGCCACACTGCCGGAGTCCCCGGTCCTAGTCCAGCACTCTAACCCCTACACCAATCTGGCCTGTGTTTTAATCAGGGATTGGCAATCTAGCCTGAGAAACCCCCCATCATTCTGAGAAACTGTAACAAGCAAGCATGCACAAGCAAACCATAACATATCATCTATTTATGCTTTATTACACTTTAAAGACAAATATCTTATTTTACTCTATGACTTCTGTTCCTGATTGTGCCATCCTTACTCTCATGACTACTATTCTCCGCTAACAGGGACAAAGAAACAGTGAAAGGGAAGAAGAACTTTGCTAGGTTTCTTTTCCTGAAGGAATAGTCCGGATTAGGTTTTTGGTGGTGGAGGTCGAGGATTGAGAGGAAAGGAGATATTTGGTGAGTGCAAGGTTTGGGGCCATTAAAGGGGATTAAGCCAGGTGCTGCTCACCTGATTCTTCCCAAGGATAACCTTACAATGACAACTTTATTTATATAAAGTGTACCGTCAAGTCGATTTTGACTCCTGATACTCACAGAGCCCTGTGGTTTTCTTTGATTACAGGAGGTTAGAATACAGGAGGGGTTTCCCATTCATTGCCTCCTCCTGCGCAGTGTGAGATGATGCCTTTCAGCATCTTCCTATATCGCTGCTGCCCGATATAGGTCTGGGAAACACACCAGCGGGTATTCAAACCGGCAGCCTTCTGCTTGTTAGTCAAGCATTTCCCCGCTGTGCCATTAGGTGACTAGCCCATAGCTGGCCCATAACAAGTGTTCTCTGGGCAGCTCACAATGCACCAACTATTCCCCTAAAAGCATACCCAGAAAAGATATTTAAGATGAGGTGGTTAGTCTTGTCCTGTAGGATCTTCTAAGCATTTCCAGCCTTCCTGTGGGCAACTCTGACAGAAAAGGGAGAAACAGAGTTCTAAGCAGAACGAAGGACTCCCATTTCAGTTACACCCTGAAATCAAGCTAAGGCTTTAGAATGAAATCCATTCCACTATTCCCACCTGCAATTCCTTTTTAAAGGGGAGGTGCTTATGATATCTGTGACCAGGATTTGTTTTCAAAGTGGCGGATGAAAGAGAGTACCCCTATCAGGATACCCAAGGACCTGTACATAGTCTGGATTTGGTTTGTCAACACAAAAGTTATTGAGACATGCATTGCATACACATTTTCGTGCATTGCACATGCATCTCTGCACGTGTGTGTGTGTGTGTGTGTGTGTGTGCGCGCGCGCGCACACACACACACACACACACACCATTGGTGATCTCATAAGCTTTCTTCCTTTTTGAAGGTAGGCTGAAACTCAGTCTCTTTCCCACCTAGCAAGCAGCTGCCTATTGCTGTTGCATGGAGGACTCACATCTCTGAGTGGGAGAGGGGGAGGGGTTGATGCCTTGGGCAAAATCCTTCTCCAGAGCCATTAAGAAACCTCAAGTTGGCGTCATTGTTGTCTAGCTAACAAAAGAAGTAGCTAGCCAGTATTTACCTGAAATTGCCTTAAAAGAGCCCAAAGGGAAAGGAGCTCTTGGCTTCGCAAAGGGGGTGGGCATGCAGGGAAGACAGGTGCTGCAGAGAAATCTGCACAGAGAAAAAATAATTGAGGGGGTGCACAGAAGGGAGAAAGTGTATTTAAGGATGGGCAAGCTGTGTCCCACATATTATATTTCTAAAACAGAAATGGAGCAGGGAGGGAGGCAGTGGGCAAGCCACTTGTCTGGGGGACCCTTGCACCCCGTGCCCCCCCAGCTGCCCTTGGAAGGGGGGCAGGGTAGGGGTATGTCTTTTTAAAAAAAACATTGATTTTCTGCTCTTCCTCCAAGGAGCCCAGAGTACTACATACTTAGGTTTCTCCTCACAACAACCCTGTGAAGTAGGTTAGGCTGAGAAAGACGTGACTGGCCCAGAGTCACCCAGCAAGTGTCATGGCTGAATGAGGATTTTCAACTCGGGTCTCCCCGGTCACTTGCCCACTTGGCCTTTCCCGCCAACCCTCCACTGGAGCTAGCTGGGTCTCACCAGATCTTCTGAGTGGGAAAGACCAGAGCAGATCCCTCCCCGCTCTCCAAAGCGGAGTGTCTCTTTATTATTCAGGGGATTTCACCGCCGGCTCCCTAAAGGGCGGGAACGTTTATGCTCCTCCGCGGCAATCGACCTCCTCCAGCTCCTCCTCTCCAAGGAACTGCGCGCAAGGCAGGAGGGAGAAGTGCGTTTGCTCTGCAAGAGCTTCCCCCCGCCGCGGCCTCACGCCAATTCCCTGCCTCCCGTCCCCTCCTAAAAGTGCAGGCACTGGCAGCATAAGCCTCTCTCCGAGCCCCGATCTGAAGCCGACTTCCCTGGAAAGAAGAAGCTTTATCCACAGTATGATAGATTCACTCCTGAGAAAACATGCAGAGGGCACCTACCATTATTTATTTATTACATTTATAGACCGCTCCATCCAGAGGCTCTGGGCGGTGTCTATATATCTATATCCTCTCCTTCCCCGCCCCTCATAGCGAAGTTCACCAGCAGACGAAGTGGCCCGCAGTTCCCCCTTGAACTCCTCTGAGCACAGCGATGTAGAAAACCAGGATCAGGATGGAAAAGGAAAGCTACTGCAGCGCCATCCTTCCCTGGGGAGCGAAATCAAAAGCAGAATAACTCGTTTTCCTTTTCCACCGCGCTCCTCCCAAGCAGTTGTTGCCTTTCCTCTCCATTCACAAACTGAGCTGCTCTCCCGCTCAGGGTCCCTCCCTTCTTTCTTCTCACTTGCCGCCTGCCTTACATTTCTCCCCCTCTGCAGCCCTGGGACTCCCCTTCACCCAAACAAGCATTGGACTCACCAGATCCTAGAGGAGGAGGACCCCTGGTCCCGCGCGCGTAGGTGGAAGAGGCCACTTCGAAGAGGGAGGAGGAGGAGCAGGAAATGGCTTTCCCCACACATTCATTCTTTTCTTCCTCTTTGCCCTTCTAGGTGTTGAGATTCCTTTTCTTTAACCCTTAGATGGACTTTCATCAGAAAACATTGAGGACTAGCCACTTTATCCCTTGCCCTGTGGAGAAGATCAACACAGCTGCTTAAAAGTACTTGCACCCCACAAATATGTGGCCACATTTGAAGTACTGCGTAAAGTTCTGGTCACCGCACCTAAAGAAGGACATTGTAGAACTGGAAAAGGTGCACAGGAGGGCAACCAAGATGATCAGAGGTCTAGAACACCTTCTTGATGAGGCAAGCCTACAGCATCTGGGACTCTTTAGTTTAGAAAAGAGGCGACTATGGGGAGACATGATAGAGGTGTATAAAATTATTCATGGAGTAGAGAGAGTGGACAGAGATAATTTTTTATCCCTCTCTCACAACACTAGAAACGGGTCCTCCCATGAAACTGAAGGCTGGAAATTTAGGACCAACAAGAGGAAGTACTTTTCACACAGCACATAGTTAATCTATGGAATTCTCTGCCAGAAGATGTGGTGACAGTCACCAGCCTGGATGGCTTTAAAAGTGGCTTAGACAATTTCATGGAGGACAGGTCTATCAATGGCTACTAGTCTGGTGGCCACCTCCAGCCTCAGAGTCCTGATGCCTCTGAATACCAGTTGTAGGGGAGCAACAGCAAGAGAAAGGGCATGCCCTTACCTCTAGCCTGTGGGCTTCTCAGGGCCATCTGGTAGGCCACTGTGCGAAACAGGATGCTGGACTAGATGGGCCCTGGGCTTGATCCAGCAGGGCAGTTCTTATGTTCTCATTCCAAGGCAGAATACAGAGGTGTGCCTGGAAGTTTTCCATACCCAACCTTTAGCCCACATCTCCTCCGGAATGGAGCAGGCGCATTCACATATTGGGCAGATTTACCCTGAAGTCCCTGCAAGCTATCAGGGAGCACTTCACACATGATTTGGGTTTTTCACTGTAACGAGCAGTGAGTTAAACCTGTTTAGGGAGGTTCGAAGTTTTTTAAAAAAAAAAATTAGTCAACTTACCCCCTCCGGGGGGGCGGTTCTCTAAGCCCTCGGGTGGGTCTCTGGAGGTTCCCCCTCCCCCGCTGGCCTCCATTACTTCCAAAATCACCCGATTTGGGTGGGCTTCAGCCCGCTCCGGGCCTGCTCTCTGTCACGGTGGCCCAATAGGCCTCTGTGTGGGTATTCTACCTGAAATTTGTGTGTGATTCTGTCAAGAAATAAAGAATGGGAAGGAATGCTGGTGGTTTCTTATTATGGTCTAGAAAATCATTTTAGTGAAGGATTGTTTTATCACTTACAATCTTGTGGTTTATCCCTAAATTCTCTCCCCAGACTGTTACAGTCTGGGGTTTTGTGCTCATTCATAAAAAAAGCCCTGCTGGATCCAGCCAAAGGCCAATCCAGTCCAGCATCTTGCCTCACAAGTGGCCAACCAGGTGCACCTGGGAGACTCACAAGTGGGGGAAAGAGAGGAACTGCTTCCTCCTATTGTTTCCTAGCATCTGGTGTTGAGGGGCATGCCCCCTGAATACAATGGCTAGTAGCCACTGGTAGCCCTATCCTCCAACCATCTCCATTGTGGGTGATCATGTTGGAAATGAAGTTCCAATGCATCGACCTTTTGCACCAACTGTCCTAATGACCACTAGGGGCATTGGGAGTAGAGACAGTCAGTCAGGGTCTCCCTATCTGTCCCTACTCTATGACCCCTGAACTGACTCTGCAGCACTTCCTGTGCTGAGTCACAATACTTCCTTTCCTCCTAGAGAGCAGATGGAAACATCTCTCTCTCTCCTTACCTATCCACTATGTAAGGGTGGTACAGAAATCAAATAAATAAATAATAATAATAAAATAAATAAATATGGTGCATTTGGTGCATTTCTTTGGTGCAAAAAATTGTACATTTTCTTTTCATTTTCAAGGGGGAGGGACACCACCACAGAACCCTTTCCACACAGTTCAAATACCAATAACCTATGGATCACAGAATCCCATGGGGCAAATGGTGCGTTTTAATTTCATTCTGGTATGTTGTGGGGGGTGGAGCACACATCAGTTTCCTGACCAGGGTGCTTTCCAGATTAACCCTTACCACAGTGTCACTTTTGATTGATTAAATGCCGTCAAGTCAGTATTGACTCTTAGCGACCACATAGATGGATTCTCTCCAGGGTGATCTGTCGTCAACTTCGCCTTTAAGGTCTCTCAGTGGTGCATTCACTGCTGTCATAATCCAGTCCACCCACTTTGTTGCTGGTCATCCTCTTCTTCTCTTTCCTTCAACTTTCCCCAGCATTAGGGACTTCTCAAGGGAGCTGGGTTTTCGTATAATATTTCCGAAGTATGATAGATTGAGCCTGGTCATTTGTGCCTCGAGTGAAAATTCTGGATTGATTTGTTCTATGACCCATTTGTTGGTTTTCCTGGCTGTCCATGATTTCCTCAAAAGCCTTCTCTACGGATCTGCAAAGTGTGCTTCCGTGACACAGCAGTCCCTGCGCTGACCGCAAGGTGCTGTTCACATTTCCAATGCCTTACTTCAGATTTTATCTTTGTGACTTAGAGCTACAACATTGCAAATCCCTTGCAGAAAAAAAGCTGCATTATCCTGTTGTAGGAGTTTGATATTCTGGGGATCATTTTTAATATGATCCTGCCAAGCCAAATCATTTTACTGCTGTTCTAGGGGTGTAATCAGCAGAGACACAAATGTTACACATGAGTAAGCCCAATATTTCACTCAGTGGTAACAGCCACTGAGTGAGTTGAGCCACTTGTCATTAGCAGCAGGATCACTGGAATTACTAAAAACCTCTCCAGCACAGAAATCATGGCAAATCTGGGGTAAAAGTCTACATCTGAGAACACTAGTGAGAACGGAATTATTATTATTATTTTACACAGTCAGACAGGTGTTATTGACTGGTTTGTTTTATCCAGACATCAAGTCCTTCCCAAGGACCTAGGATGGCTGAATTTTATTGTCAATGTTGTTGCTGTTGTTATAGATATCATCGCAGAATATAGGCTGTTCCCAGGAAAGCTGCTTTTTGTAACTGGCTGATGGCGATTTCTGTGGCCCCTATGGTGTTGAGGTGCTCTTCAAGGTCTTTTGGAACTGCACCCAGGGCGCCAATTACCACTGGGATTATTTGGGTCTTTTTCTGCCACAGCCTTTCAATTTCAATTTGTAGATCTTTGTATTTGGTGATTTTTTTCTATTTCTTTTTCTTCTATTCTACTATCCCCTGGTATTGCTATGTCGATTATTTTGACTTGTTTTTCTTTCTTCTCGACTACAGTTATATCTGGTGTATTATTATTATTATTATTATTATTATTATTATTATTAAGACAGTGGAGCAGTGGAGACAGTGGGAAGCATAATGGAAGAACAGACAATGAACTGGCAGTGTTCCACCCCTTAGAGCAGATAGAAAATAGTACACATAAATACAAAGAAGAAACCTGCAATTGCAGGCAGGAAGCTCCACTTCTCTTCTGAATACAGTTCAATAAGCTCCCACCCCATCCCACCTTCCGTCTAACATCTGCTTTACACTCAAAAGAAAGAGATAACAATTTGCTAGTTTGTACACGAGAGTGATGTAATAAATGATGTGCTACCAAAACCAGAGATGGGCACTTTAGTTGGATTTTCTTCCAACATTCAGGTGTATGTGTTGGAGAGAAAGGCATAGGTAACATTTTTAGTATGTATGTATGTATGTATGTCTTTTACATACATTTGTATACTGAAAACTCATGTCTCTAGGCAGTTCACACAATAAAATACAACATAAAATTAAAACAAATTTTGTACTTTAATTCTTTGTACTAGTTAAAACAGCCTCATATGTAGAAACTATAAGCTGTAAAACAAATTGAAAACAGAGAAAACTAGGAAGATTGATTAACAAAGAAGGCTACATGGAAATAAAACATTCTTGGCTGTTTGGATTACAGTTTTCCACCCAGGATTCTCAACTGCCTGAGGTTTTTTCTTGCTAGGAACTTCAGTTCCCAGCAAGCCTTGCAAATCCCATAGAAATTACAAACAGCTGGCTCCCTTTAACCTGTACAAAGTGGGAAGGGTGGAGGCATTTAATTCAGTGACTGCTCTTTTGCAGGTTCTTCTCTTCTGCTTTGGAGTGGCTGATGCATTTTTCTGGGGGCTGCACTCTGGTTATTCCATGATCCTTAGCTTTGTGGAATTTGGGTGAGTGGAAAGGAAAATATTTGATATCTTAGAGAAACAAATAGAGAAATTTCTACTTGAAAAGTGTGAATATAGTCAAAAGGCAAGTAAATGGAGAGGGACATTTACCCCATGGCAGGGCTTTGGGGAAGCAGCACCTTGGTAGTCCAAAGGGGGTATGGTGAGATTTGCAATGTGTTTATTCATGCCTTACTCTTCTAGTTCATCATGGAACTCAAAGTAGTCTATACATTCTTCTACACAAGGTCACTAAGTATGTGGCTAAGAATGATCCACCTGACATTATATACTTGGCCTTTTTAGCAGCGGCGGGGGGGGGGGGGGAATGACCCTTTTGACAAAGTCTGAAACCAAAGGCTCCTGAGCAAGCTTAGCACCCACAGGGTAAGAGAACGGGCCCTTTTCTGGATTAAGAAGTGGCATCTCCTGGCTCAGAGAGGGAGTACTGCTGAATACTAGTTTCTGGGCAAGAAGATGGAGAGAGGGAAGGTGCTTTCAACTCTCTGGTTTTGGCCTTCCTAGAGGCATCTTGTTGGCCACTGTAGGAAGCAGAAGTTTGGACTATCCTTCATTTGATCCCACAAGTCCCTTCTTGGACTGCTGTTTCAGCAGTCCTCCTGAACCCAGACTGTTTTATCTTCATCTAAACTGCTGCCATCAGCTTTAGTACATAAGTGCATACTAGCATGGATTTATAGCAAGTGGTGATTTCAAAGGGACTGTATGTTTGGGGATGGATCTCAGAGAATTCCTTGTTGAAGAAATCAGAGGGGCTGGTCACCCTTCCACTTGATTAATCCTCCAGATTGATATAGCTGAACCTAAGAAAGGGATCTCTTTCATTTGTCAGGTACAGAAGCCCCACGATGGGAGATCCAGGTAGCTGATTTTCATACATCAATTAACTCCACCTAACCTTCTTGGTCCTGCCTCTGCTGCTGGTCCCAGGGAACAGCAGCTCTCCTGGGTTTTGGATGCACGTTGCTGTGATATGCATCCAAAATGTGCTATAGAGGTTTGTCCCATAGAAATGTGCCATATGAGTTCCTGACATGTCATTTTTAGGCTGTAAAATAAGAGAACCTGCAATCCTATGAACTGAAATCAATGGGATTTATTTATTTGAGTAACAAACATGTTAGTATTCTTCTAAGAGCTGTCCAGCAAATGAATGCAAAAACCTGGAACTTCGATCAGGAAGCAAAAGGCATTAAAGCAGTTCCATTCACGGGAGTGAATCTCCCACCAGCAAGAGATCCTCTTTGGCTGAGAAAAGTGAATCTGAAGAGAATCGAAAGTCAAAATGTGAGGCCAAGATGGAGATAGGGCTCTTCTATTCCTTCCCTTGGAACTAGGTTTTTTTAGTACATGAACTGTATTTTATTGTTAAATTTGTATACCGCCTTTCATTACAACAATCCCAAGGGGTTCACACAAAAATTAAAACAAGACTATAAAAATTACACAGTTGAAATATTAAGCTAAAATAGAAAAATATAGATCTG
This sequence comes from Hemicordylus capensis, assembly GCF_027244095.1. NCBI lineage: Eukaryota > Metazoa > Chordata > Lepidosauria > Squamata > Cordylidae > Hemicordylus > Hemicordylus capensis. Next base: position 244,379,077 of record NC_069658.1, on the reverse strand, counting down.
ACTAAAAAGATTCAAAATACAAGCATAAGGTGAAGGTAAAGTTGTGTTAGAATCTGCTTTGCATATGTTTAAGATACATCCAAGCAGGGCTGGATGAAGGGATTTGGGGGCCTACTTCAAAATGAGGTGCCCCCTGTCTTTTTCACCAGCCCCACAGGCACAACCAAAATTTGAAGGGGGGGTGACACTTTCTGTAACTCTACCCACCCAGGAACAGCAAGCAGCTCCCAGAGCCCCACTTGCCCTGACAGCCATGCCCCCTAGCCATGTACACCCCAACAGCCACACCTAGGTGTCTTAGTGGATGAGCTGAATATGAGCCAGCAGTGTGATGCAGCAGCTCAAAAGGTGAATGCAGTCGTAGGCTGCATGAACAGAAGCAAAGTGTCCAGATCATGAGAAGAGGCCATAGTCCCACTCTATTCTGCGTTGGCCAGGCCTCATTTAGAATACAGTATCCATTTATTAAGTGCCATCAAGTCAGTGCTGACTCTTGGCGACCATATAGATTCTCTCCAGGACGATCTGTCTTCAACTTGGCCTTTAAGGTCTCTCAGTGGTGCATTCATTGCTGTCGTCATAGAGTCCATCCACCTTGCTGCTGGTCGTCCTCTTCTTCTCTTTCCTCCAACTTTCCCCAGCATTATGGACTTCTCAAGGGAGATGGGTCTTCGCATAATGTGTCCGAAATATGAGAGTTTGAGCCTGGTCATTTGTGCCTCAAGTGAAAATTCTGGATTGATTTGTTCTATGATCCATTTGTTTGTTTTCCTGGCTGTCCATAGTATCCTCCAAAAGTCTTCTTCAGCATCAAAGTTCAAAAGCATCAATGCTTCCTCTATCTTGCTTCTTCAAAATCCAGCTTTCAAATCCATAGAGTGTCATGGAAAAATCCATTGTCAGAACGGTTCTAAGCTTTGTAGGTGTGGACACGTCACGGCATCTAAATATCCTTTCCAAGGCCTTCATTGCAACCCTACCAAGAGCTAGTCTGTGACTTATTTCTTGACTGCTGGATCCTTTACTGTTGATGGTCGATCCTAAAAGGCAGAAGCTATCCACCACTTCAATGTCTTCATTATCAATTCTGAGGCTGGTTGTTGTACTCATTGTCATTAGTCTTCTTTACATGTAGTCATAGTCCCATTTTTTTCACTGTGCTCCTTGACTTTCATTACTAGAGCTTGCAGATCATCCACATTCTCAGCTATCAGAGTGGTGTCATCAGTGTAGCGCAGGTTATTGATGTTTCTTCTTCCAACTTTAAAACCACGCTCATCTTCTTCAAATTCAGCTTCTCTCAGTATACGTTTAGCATATAAATTGAATAAAGAGGGAGAAAGTATACAGCCTTGTCTTACTCCTTTGCCGATCTGCAACCAGTCTGTTTCACCATGTTCCGTCTGGGCTGTGGCTTCCTGTCCTGGGTATTGGTTTCTCATGAGAACAATGAGATGTTCTGGGACACCCATTTTCCTAAGGGCATTCACAACTTGAAATGGTCGACTCAATCGAAGGCTTTTCTGTAGTCAATAAAGCACATATTGACTCCTTTCTGGTATTCTTTGGCTTTTTCAATTATCCAGCGTGCATCAGCAATCGTTCCTCAGCCTTTTCTGAAACCAGCTTGAACATCCAGCATTTCCCTTTCCACGTACGGCTATAATCTGCATTGGATGATCCTGAGCATTGTTTATAAGACCCCACATTCTAAGAAGGCACATGAGCAGCTCAAGAAACTTTGCTGCCTGAGGCAAAGAAGGGGATGACCACAATGACTTCATGAGCCTATTCACACACACATGCAGAACCGGGCTAAGGAAGCCCAGCCCAGTTTTGCACATATGTCTGCTGGGATCGGGCCAATCCTGGTGGCTACACGGTGGTAAGCCCGCCTATTTAGCCACCCCTTAAAATGAGGTTAAGGGAGCAACCTTAAGACACGCAGAGTGGACGTGGGGGTAGAATTAAATGGAGAAGAGGACATTGCTCTGAGACAGAAAATTGGAGTCAGTGTTTGTACAGCAGAAAGGCAAAAACCACTGAGTCAATGCTGCGAGATACAGGAGCTGCCATTTTTGTCTAGACCAAGGTTTCCCAACGTGTGGGTCCCCAGATGTTATTGGACTTCAACTCCCATGATCCCCAGCCTCAGGGGCCTTTGGTTGGGAATTATGGGAGTTGAAGTCCAATTATATCTGGGGACCCACATGTTGAGAATCACTGGTCTAGACAGCTTAGGCCCAATCCACCAAGCAGCTCCCCAGAACACTTTTTTGCTCGTGTCAACAGCCGAGGCTGACACACTTGGGGAGGGGGGATTCCCGTAATGCACTGCACACTCATGCGGTGCATTATTGGGGCTCCAGGGGGTGGGAAGATGCACGGTGGCGCATCCTGGCACCCCTGCTGGGTGTGCGGGTGGTCGGCTCACCCATGGAAGTAAGGATGATTTCTGCAGGGAGGGTAAGTGTAACCCGCTCTCCCCGCAGACCACCCCAAAGCCCTTCTCTCAGATTGTGAGAAGAGGCTCCATATTTACTTTATTCAGCAGAATCAAGTGGCAAACCTTTTTCTAGACCACACTACTTAAATGTTTCCCCCATATAAAAACATTCCCGCAAGCAGAAAAGTAACATGTCAGAGAGAAGAGTTCAACCCAGCATTCTTTTTGACGCACTCTATTTTTATGTGCAAGGAAGAAGCTTTTCTAATTTTTTGTATTTGGGTTTGTGGGGGCAGCAGGGGAGAATGTTCAAATGCACAACCCTACCCTAGCTTGAAATAGTGCAATTCATTAAAGGTGTTACTACACTTTGGGTTGCTAGGCTTCTTCAATAATTTTTTGTTATTGTTGGAAGATGGAAATTAACAAATCAAACTTGCCAATACATAGGAAGACAACTTCCTGCATTGAATACCCTTCAACACTGCTGAAAGTAGAGACAGTACGTAACATAAGAACAGCCCTGCTGGATCAGGCCAAAGGCCCATCTAGTCCAGCATCCTGTTTCACACAATGGCCCACCAGATGCCTCTGAGAAGCCCACAGGCAAGAGGTGAGGGCATGCCCTCTCTCCTGCTGTTGCTCGCATGCAACTGGTATTGCAGCCTGGAGGTGGCCTATAGCCATTCCAGGTGCCTGATGGTTCCAGGCACTCAATCTTCCAAATCCTGACTTGGACTTCGACCAAGGAAATCTGTAGATGGATGGAGGGAAAGTTGTAAGCAAGCACAGTTTGTGACATTGCACATCATAACTGATCATGTGGCACAACTTGGCATCAGCCCTAGGCTCCACTTTTCCAACTTTGTGCAGCTTGAGCCAAAGTGAGATCGCCTTAACTCTGGTCTTAAACTGACAAAGGTTTTTTGTTTTTACCATAAAATATAGGGCTATGGGGCAGGGGCTGCCAAATCTGTTAGAGGTTGTTGATTTTTACCCACAGTAGGTAAAACAGCAGAGCACTAAGGAATGAGCACACACTCCAGTTACACAGTAGGTAGCAGAGGATGGTTTGGATATTGCAGCTATTTAGAGAAAACACATGGAGATCCTTGTATGACTAAACATCTATTGGTTAAATACACTTAGACAGGAAAGACCTATATCTAATCTAAACTACTACATAGTGGATAGGTAAGGAGAGAGAGAGATGTTTCCATCTGCTCTCTAGCAGGAAAGGAAGTATTGTGACTCAGCACAGGAAGTGCTGCAGAGTCAGTTCAGGGGTCATAGGGTAGGGACAGATAGGGAGACCCTGACTGACTGTCTCTACTCCCAATGCCCCTAGTGGTCATTAGGACAGTTGGTGCAAAAGGTTGATGCACTGGAAGTTCATCTCCAACAAAATCAAGGTGGTGAACAGAATTGGGCTCTTTCCTCAGGCCCTCCTGGTAGATCTGAAACCCTAATCTGAAAGGGCTCCTCAGAGTTATTCCAGGAGATGAAAGGAGGATGGCCACAGATAATGGGGAGAAATGTGTGCTGGAGGATTCCGATCTTGTGGGACTCAGTGTGACATCAATGAAGCAAGAAGAGGAGACTCATTCTGAGCACTGTGAGCAGAGAAGGGCCTCCCCAAGTCAGGAAAGAGAAGAAGGTCCACAGGAAACCCACACAATGGAGGAAGCAGCAGAATCGGTTCCTAGTGTTGGAGGATTCGGGATTGCCAGGGAAAGCACAGTGCTGGCAGGAACCGAACCAGGTAAGCAACAGAATGTCTGATAATTCCAGGAAAAGCTTAGTCAAGACTTCAGCAACCCAAAGAGCATTGAGTCTGGTAGAGAATACTGTCTTTGTAGACTGAAGCTCATTCTCTGTCTAAGAATGCACACTGGGGAGATTGTCCTTTAAATGCTTTTCCCATGGGAGGAGAATCATTTGCCATTCAAATCTTCTTCAGCATCAGAGAATCCACCCTAAAGAGTGGGGCCAGTGTTCTGTATAGCTAGGATGGGTTGATCCATAGGGAGCTGCATACACCTATGGCACATCTTTTTGTCATAGGGCTGAAAAAAAGCTATGCCCTACTTCAATCCACAGCCTGAGGCATAGATTTATCTAGTACCAGGCCTTTGGAGGCTGAGTGTGACATGCATGCATGGCAGATGCCTTGCAAATGGTTTCCAAGATGATAAGAGGCTGTCAGCAAGCAGTTTTCTCTCCTCAGCCCCCCCCCCCCAATTCCCTTGAAAAATGTTTTGCAGAGGGAGTGAAGAAAAGTGGCATTTTCTGCATCTCCACACTTGCTCAGACTGAATGGCTTTTCCCCGCATTAAAAGGAAACAAACAACCTCCTCCACCCCTACCCTGCTCACTTGTTTATGGCATTCTCAGCCTTCACTTTCTTGAGTTTTGGCTTCTCTGGTGGTTAAAGGTCTATAGGGAAACTGGGAATCACACTGCAGCAGGCATGAATCACACAGATAACCTCCAGCAATTGGGGAGATGCAACTTTTCCCTTTATGAAAAACCCCACTGAGTCTGGACTCATTTACGGTAGGTGGGGCTTAGTGAGTCATTTGTGACTTCAGGCACTGGAACTGGGGGAGTAGGGGAGACATTGTCCAAATCTGAACTGAGAATGCAAGCAGGGAAAGGAGAGATGGAAAGAACCCACAGCTTGAACTCAAGGGGAACTGACCAGGGAAACATTTTGAGAGGCCCCTAACTATTGAATGTAGATGTCTATCATTTTAGGTGGGTCTGTGTTTCTCCCTTTGGACTTGGATCAGTTTCTCTCTCTCTCTCTCCTGAAAGGTGACATGCAGGAGAGTGAGGATTGGGGAGATCCAAGAGGGAGACCATCATCAGGAGGAGTGGCACATGAAGAATGGGAAGAGAACCTTTGGAATCAGGATGGTCCAGGGAGGCAGGAGGGAAAGCGCACTGAGGAAAAGAAGGATGAGAAAACCAAAGAAGAAAACCCAACAGAAAGAGAGAACAAGCAGTTTAATGCTCGGTTGACAACCCACACAGAGGAGAAACAAAACACAGACACGGAGAATGTTGGTCAGAGCAAAAATCTTTCTGGATATCTAAAGTTCTACAGAGTAGAGGGACCCTATAAATGCTTGGTGTGTGGAAAGGCCTTCAACTGGAGCTCAGGTCTTATTAGACATCAAAAAACCCACACAGGAGAAAAACCACATAAATGCCTGGAATGTGGAAAGAGCTTTTATCAGAAACCTCACCTTACTTTACATCAAAGAATGCACACTGGAGAGAAGCCCTACAAATGCTCTCACTGTGACAAAAGCTTTAGTGATCAAACAACCTTTATTAGGCATGAAAGAATGCACATAGGAGAGAGGCCATACAAATGCTCACGCTGTGACAAAAGCTTCACTCGGAAAGCTAACCTTACTAAGCATGAAGAAACCCACACAGCGCCCATACTGTATAAATGTTCACACTGTGGCAAAAAGTTCCTTAAGAAATTTCATCTTCTTCAACATCAAATGACCCACAAAAAGAAGAAACCATAGACATGCTTGGAAAATGGGGAGAGTTTCCATCACATATCAACTCCTTGTGCATGATAAAGAAGCCCTAGCACAAAGACATTGAACAAATGCTCACATTGCAGTGAGAGCTTTGGTGATTAATCAATCCTGCCTTAATGAACTCAGGAGAACACACACAAGAGATGAAACTACATGACTGCTTGGGTTAGGGAAAGGTCTCTGTTGCAGCAATTGGTCTGTATCACAACAAGGGTCCCACAAAGCGGCAACATTCTGTCTGTGTATGTAAATACAATTGCATGATCAGGTGGAAAGTTGTTCTGAGTAGCCTGCACTTCTAAGCCTTGGGAAGTTCAGGGTATAGAACAGGACCTTGTTGGTGGTTGCTCTGTTATGTAACCCTCAATAGGCATTTCTGGTTTTTTGATAGCTTCAGTAGTATACTTTAGAGTGCTGGGTTCAATGTTGCCAGTGCTTTGTTTGATTAAAAAAATGGCGAGAAATGTAATGTGGTGATTTCCCCATTGATTGCATAACTGCAGCCATCCTCTTCTGATAGATCTGGGTTTCCTCCCAATGGAGAGGGCTCATTCACCCTTGAATGGTACTGAAGACTTTTCTGACAAGTGGCCAATTCTCAATCTGATCATAAACCAGATTTTGTACCTGAAATGTGAATTCATGAAAGAGGAGGAAGAGAAATGTCAGGGAAATTGCTCTCTTTCTAGCGTTTAATGTGACAAATAGTTGCTGCTTTTTAATTATGTTTAATGTCTGTATGGGAACGTATTTGCTCTGCTTACTAATAAAGTTGAATGTGTTTCTCAGTTTCTATTAAAGTGGTCTGAGTACCCCTGAATCCTGTTTCAAAACATGGCCAGCTGGACGCAGCCAAGAGGCCCCTAATTAGGGCGTGGCGGCCATGACTCTGTTATATGGTTTCCCCACCCCAGCACCTGGCATTGGTAGGCAAACTATCTCTGAACATGGAGGCTCCATTTAGGTATTATAAGTCTAGGTTAATGGGGAGACAGACAAAATCTGTTTCACCATTATTTCCAGAATTTGGCAGGAGAAGTGATTGACTTTGAAGCTTGGCAGTGTAGGAAAGGTGGGTTTGTGGGAGAACTATGCTGATTTTATTTATTGTTAAATTTATATACCACCTTTCATTAAAACAATCCCAAGGTGGTTTACAGCAGAATTTAAAAACAAGATTATAAAAATGACACAATTAAAATATTAAGCTAAAAATAGAAAACCCATTTTGAGGTAGAAGGGATAGGAAGTGTCTCCTTAGAGTAGTTGGAACTCTGACAAGTTACTCCAGCAGACTTGCATAAGTTTATCTTCTCCCCACCGCTCACGCATGAATTTGTTAGACAATTTGTTCAGTTCTGCTGTGACTTTTGGGAATGTCTTTTGTGTTGGACCAAGGGGAATATTTTATTTTTCCCCCGAATTCAATTTTTATTAATTTTAACAATAGTATCCATAACAAACATAATAGACAAAAATGAACTTCCCGCGCACCTCTCTTCATGAAACATCAACTGTAAAATTTACCCTTGCTATAATAATAATACAAAACACAAATTTGAACCCTTAAAAAGAAGGAAATATTTAGTACATACTTGGTTTTAAAGGCAGATGTTTTTGCTGCTTATTACAAATGCAATTAACTGGCTTATCTCAGCTCACTGTGTGGAAAGGAAGGGACCAGTGCTGCCTAATAAGAGAATGGTGCTGCCTAGACACTTTTTATAGTGGGTGGTATACAAATATGCTAAATAATAATACCTTCACCCATACAGAACATAGGGAGCTGCCATATACTGAGTCAGACCATTGGTCCATCTAGCTCAGTATTGTCTACACCAGGGATTCTCAACATTGGGTCCCCAGATGTTATTAGACTTCAGTTCCCATAATCCCCAGCCAAAGGCCACTGGGGCTGGGGATTATGGGAGTTGAAGTCCAATAACATCCGGGGACCCAACGTTGAGAATCCCTAGTCTTCACAGACTGGCAGTGGCTTCTCCAAGGTTGCAGGCAGTCTCTCTCAGCCCTATCTTGGAGAAGCCAGGGAGCGAACTTGGAACCTTCTGCTCTTCCCAGAGAGGCTCATCCTCCATGTCAAGGTGGCTGAACCAAAAAAAAGTGTGGGAATGTTGGATCTCTTTCATTTGTCAGAGTCAGAAGTCCCACAAGGGAGATAAAGGTAGTTGAAATTCACAGGTCAGTTTGCTGGAATTACTAACAACTCCACCTAACCTTGCTCCTGCCTCTGCTATTGGTCCCAGGACGGCTGCTCTCTTGGGTTCTGGATGCATGTTGCTCTGAAATGAAATCTGCTGTGCAAAGTGGCAGAACATAAGAACAGCCCTGCTGGATCAGGCCAACATCCTGTTTCGCACAGTGGCCCACCAGATGCCACTGGAAGCCACAGGCAGGAGTTGGAGGAGGTGCAATAGAAGTTCCCGACCTCTCATCTTTAGACTGTAGAGTAAGAGAACCTTTAACCCTAGGAACTGAAATCAATGGGGAATATTTTTTTGAGTAAAAATCATGGTTAGTATTGATCCAAGAGCTGCTAAGCAAATGAATGCAAAGGCCTGAAACTTAGAGATAGGAAGTCTGAACCTATAGCACTGAACTATAGGCACTGAACTGAAGTCAGCTGCAGGAAGGAAAAGGCATGACCCCCAGCAAGAGATCCTCTTTGCCTGAGAAGAATGAAGTGAGTCTGAAGAGGATCCAAAGCCAAAATATGGGTTCAGGATGCAAATAGGCCTCTTCTGTTCCTTCTTTGCGAAATGTTTTTCTCACTAGATGAAAATGTAGTGATGGCATGTAGTGAGATATGTAGACCATAGGGGGCTATGTAGTGATGGTGTGAATATGTAGCGATGGGGAATAGTGGTTTTTCCCCCCATTACTTGAATGTGTTTGCATATATTTATATTCTCTGATTTCTTTTTTAAGGCTAGTTACTGCCTTTTATAATGACAGTTGATTGCTTACGGGGATTCATTCTCTCCCATTCCTCTTTTCATCACGGTTCTGCAGGCAGAAGCTCAGCCCCTGGATGTAGACCACTTTCATTGATCTTGGTGCTTTCTCTAGTGTGATGCTGTTCTCTGTGAGGTGCCCCATGGAGCCCTAACTCCCCAAAGACCACCCCATCAAGCAAGCGTTCCGAAGGAACAGGAAAGAGCCCTCTTGCCCTCCAGGCGGGGAGTATGGGGGAAACCCCACTATGGCGACCGTGGGAACAGGTTAGCAAAGAACAGAATGGGGAACAATCTCACAGACACGAAGCCCAACAGACAAAGTTCCTCAAGGAGACAGGTGCTGGCAGAAGCTGCATGCTGTGAGGACACACCAGCACTGTTCCCCTCCTGTCGGGATGTTGAAGCATGCTAGTGGGCTAGAAAAGTGTCTGTGTGAGGCACACGAAAAACATGGAGAAGCAGACCCTTCTGCCAGCAGATACCTGCCTCTTGATCAGGGAACCTGGCCCCCTGGCCTGCTCCCCAGCAGTGGGTCTGGCTGAGGCTTCCCTGATGAGGCAACAAGAGTCTCGATGGCAGAAACCCTAGGTGAGACTGTTCCATATTCTTCTTCCCATCTGCCACAGAGCCAGTGATGGAGCCCTGGTTGAGATCTCTGCCCATCTTCAAAGGGGAGCTGCAAACTATAGTGGCCAGGATAATCTGGATGCTCCCATGTCTTATCATTAAGCCTCAGGGAGGGAGTCTGGTATTCATTCCTGAATAGTCTGGGGCGACTGCTAAACCAACCTTTAGACCATGGGCAGAATCTTTTGAGATGAATAATACTGCCTTATGAAGCATCTGATAATGTATTCCCACAAGTGTTCTGAGTTGACATCTGTCTGTTGCTCACATATCATTAGGTGGTAGGACAGTTTTAATTAATAGGAAAGGATCTTCTAGCACCTTTAATCATCTTTAAGAACATAATATAAGAAAGCTCTGCTGAATCAGGGCCCAAGGCCCATGTAGTCCAGCATCCTGTTTCACATAGTGGCCCACCAGATGCCATTGGTAAGCCACAAGCAGGAGCTGAGGGCATGCCCTCTCTCCTGCTGTTACTCCCCTGCAACTGGTATTCAGAAGCATCCTGCCTCCGAGGCTGGAGGCAGCCTATAGCCCTCTAACTAGTAGCTGACTGTTGACAGACTTCTCCACCATGAAGTTATCCAAACCCCTCTTAAAGCCATACAGGTTGTTGGCTGCTGTCACCACATCTTGTGGCAGAGAATTCCACAAGTGGATTGTGCGTTGTGTGAAAAAGTACTTCGGTTTGTTGGTCCTAGATTTCCTGGCAATCAATTTCATGGGATGACCCCTGGTTCTAGTGTTATGTGAGAGGGAGAAGAATTTCTCTCTGTCCACTTTCTCCACCCCATGCATGATTTTATAGACCTCTATCATGTCTCCCCACTGTCTTTTTTTTCTAAACTAAAAAGCCCCTTCTGTGATTCCCAATAATTGTCAGCATTTTGATCCAAAGAGCGATAGCACATCCCCAGAAGTACATTTCCTTTCAGACTGTGCATTGTCACCACAAGGTTTCTGTGGAGGACTCCAGTCCTCCTAGGTTCTCTAGCTTGTTAGATACAATCCCCTCTTTAGCATACAGTGCTACTCCACCTCCAAGGCGCCCCTCCCTGTCCTTTCTATAGAGTTTATATCCAGGGATAACAGTGTCCCACTGGTGCTCACTGTTCCACCATCTTTCTGTTATGCCCACTATATCTATTTCTGTGTTATCAACCAAGCACTCCAGCTTGCCCAACTTGGCTCAGAGGCTTCTGGCACTGGCATATAAGCACCTATATGCTGAATCTCTTACCTGTCTTGTGCTATCTTTCTTTTGGCTCTTTGATCTCTTCAACCAGCTATTACAGCCTTCTGTCTGCTCTTTATGTGGTTCTACCCTGTTTTATCTTAATCTTTTACACCCTCGCACCTTAAGAGATGGCATTTGCCAAACCGGATAGTGCCCAGCTACTGTCGACTATTTAAAAGCTGGTCTGCAACCTTCTTTATTTTAATTGCCAGCAGTCTGGTTCCATCTTGGTTCAAGTGCAGCCCGTCCCTTTTGTACAGGCCTTGCTTGCCCCAAAATGTATCCCAGTGCCTAAACCCCTCCTCCTGGCGTCAATGTCTCATCCCTGCATTGAGACCCCTCAGCTCTGTGTGTCTCCCTGACCCTGTGCGTGGAACAGGTTACATTTCTGAGAATGCTACCTTGGGGGTCCTGGACTTCAATACACTACCTATCGGTCTAGGTTTGGCTTCCAGGACCTCCCAACTACATTTTCCCCCATTGTTGGTACTGATTGTGCACCACGACAGCTGGGTCCTCGCCAGCACTGCCTAACAGCCTATCTAGATGCCTCGTGATGTCCTCAACCTATGCACTAGGCAGGCAAGAAACCTGTGTGGTATGTACGCGGGTCACAGACCCCTCTCTCTCTACCTCTAATTATTGAATTGCCCACTACAAGGAGGCCCCCACCCTCCAGAGGCTCATCATCCACAGAAGGGGTCCATTCTAAAAAAGCATTTCCCTCTTCCTCAGACTGATGTCTTCCTTCCCTGAGACCTTCATTCTCCCTGACAGCTGAGGAGTTATCATCCTTGGAGTGGGATGCCTCTACCACGTCCCTGAATGTCTCATCTCCATGCCTCTCTGGACTTCTCCAGATCCACCACCTTGGTCTCAAGGGAACGAACTTGTTCCCTGAGAGCCAGGAGCTCCTTGCCCCAAGCGCACACCTATTTATTTAATTTATTTATTAACATTTTTAATACCACCCAAAACTTACATCTCTGGGACGATTACTTCTGCCCATGGAACAAATTGTCATACATGCCACTCTGTGAAACACCCCCTTCTCTGCTGGCTTTCTATCTTCATAGCTGGTTTTGTTGGCAGTTGACAGTATGTAGAGATAGTTTATTAGAAAGATAGTTCTTGGCTCTATTGGTCAGCTATTTAACTGTCCAAACATTCTTTCTCAAAAATATGAAGGAGGGAGTGGTACTTACCTTCTCTTCCCACTGGGTTCCTTGTGATCAAGGAGACTTATTTCAGGCTCAATAAGTTCTATGCAAAACTCAAATGCCCGGTTTGCTATCTCTGTTCACTAAACTCTCAGGCCTTCAACTCTTATTTTATTTATTTATTTGTTTGTTTGTTTTATTTTATTACATTTGTACACCGCCCCAAACTTTTGTCTCCAACCGCCCAGAGACAAACGTTTGGGGCAGTATACAAATGTAAGCAAGCAAGTAAATAAAAAATTTAGTCTTAACAATTACTATTACTAAATTGTTTTTAGTAATTTAGTAATAGTAATTGTTAAAACTAAATTTATTTATTTATTTATTTAACTAGTATAAAACAAGTTAAAATATATATACAAAAACTTAAAACAATTTAACAATTTAAAAATCATCCATGAATTAAAACCTTGAAATTTTATAGAGAGTGTGGACTTCAAACTGAAACAGGAATGTGGCTCATGGGAATGTGGCCCCTCCCACCAAGTATGACTCACTACAGCCCTAGCTGACTTCTCCCTCTGTACCTCTCCAGGCAGAGAGAAACAACAACTAAATGCCACAGAGCCCCCAAAGCAAGCCCTGGCAAATGCTAGCCCTGGCAAATGCTAGCCCCGGCAAGAAACAAGCGCAGACACAATGGGACTTCTCCCTTAAAGAGAAACCCGCCCCTCCTCCTGTTAGTTTATTTGAAGTGAAAAGAGGGGGGGGTTGTTGTTGTTATAGAAAATCTTGCTTATCTCCCCAAATCTGCTTCTGCTCTTCTCAGAGTAGGCTTCAAACATATCCTGACTCCAGACAGAATAGGGATGAAGGAGGTTTTATGGAGCACTGTAGTAAATGCTGAATGACAATATTATCTCCAGTTTCTCCCAGCCCAGGGGCTAAGATCTTGTCAGTAGCTTGCCTCCCTTGTCTTTGGGACCATCAACTCAGAAGATGCTAAGAAGTGTAGAATTTCCTATAATTTGTGTTCCCATGGACTATGGAAGAGTCATGAATGACTTTTATATGGTCCATATTTGTATTCTGTTTTCAAAGCCCAGCCAGCATGCTGAATGATGTGAGAGTTTGCGTTTCTTACTCTGGATCTGGGATACAACATCATTAGCTTTCCTGTAGTGAGATAGTAGCGCTCAGATGCCTCATAAGGCACGACAGGAGCAGGACAAAGTGGGGTATCTTTGCTGCTGCCGCCAGGCACTCCATCCTCCCCATTACTGACTTGGACTTCAGAGACCATAGAAAACTGTGGCTTCATGGAGGGCAGGTTGTAAGCAGGCACACTTTGTGACATTGTACAACATCATGACTGATCACGTGGCACGCCTGTTAAGGCATCAACCTTCCAATTTTCCCATTTTCTGCAGCTTGAGCCAACAGGAGATTGCTTTAAACCCCGTCTTAAACTGACAAGCTTTATTTAACGATAAATTACAAGGCAATGTCTTTCAGCAGGAAAGTGCCTCAGCAAGTCGGGAAAGAGAAGAAGGTCCCCAGGAAACCCACTCAGTGGAGGAAGCTGCAGAATCTGTTCCTAGTGTTGGAGGTTGCAGGATTTCCAGGGAAAGCGCAATGCTGGCAAGAACCGACACAGGTAAGCAACAGAATGCCCATGCTAAATCCAGGAAAACCTTTGGCAACCCTAAGAGCATAGAGACTGATAGAGAATATTTGCTTTGTAGGACATAAGTTATACTCATGAATCGTTCTCTGTCAAAGAATTCACACTGGCAAAAGCCCTTTAAATGCTTTTCAAGTGGGAGGAGAGTAATTTGCTATTCAAATCTTCAGCATCCGGGAATCCATCCTAAGGAGTGGAGCTGATGGATCCCACAAGTTCTGCTATAGCTGGGATAGGCTGATCCATAAGGATCTGAGTATCACCTTGGGGCATCTGTTGTCATGGGGTTGGGGGAATTTCTGCCTCACTTCAAACCACAGTCTAAGGCTCAGGCAATCTTATGAAAGATGTCCTAAGGTAGATTTGCTTATTGTAGTTAGGGGTGAATCAGTTCTTGGTGACTTCTTGAACTGGAGCTGGAAAACCAAGACCAATCCAAGAAGGGAAAGGAGAGATGGTTGGTATCCACAACTTGCTCTCAAGGGGATCTGCCCAGGGAATTTTTTAAAATATATATATCTGGAGACCTTTGACCAGGAAAGGCTATTGAATGTAGATGGCTATCATCTTAGGAGGGTCTTATTTGGGTGATGGGGGTGGTTTCTCCCTTGGACTCTGATCCCATTTCTCCTTCTCTCCTGGAAGGTGACCTGCAGGAGATTGAGAATTGGAGGGATCCAAGTGGGAGATCCTCGGAACAAACTGAACAAGAAGAACAGAAAGAGAACCTCTGGAATCAAGAAGGCCCAGAGAGGCAGGCAGAAAAGCACAAAGAGGAGAAGAGGGCTGAGAAAACCACGGCAGAAAACCAAACACAAAGGGAGGAGAATGAGCAGCTTGAGGCTCAGTTGACTACCCACACAGAGGGGAAACCAAACAAAGACTTGGAGAATGTCTGTCAGAGCAAAACCCTTTCTGGAGATAAACAGCTCCATGGAGAAGAGAGGCCCTATAAATGCTTGGTGTGTGGAAAGGCCTTCAGTTCCAAACCAGGGTTGAGTAGACATGGCAGAATGCACACTGGAAAGAAACCACATAAATGCTTGGAATGTGGAAAGAGCTTTTTTCAGAAACATCACCTTACTATACATCAAAGATCCCACACAGGGGAGAAGCCATACAAATGCTCTGATTGTGACAAAAGCTTTCGTCGTCAACAAACTCTCATTAATCATAAAGTAATTCACACAGGAGAGAGGCCATACAAATGCTCATACTGTGACAAAAGCTTTAATCAGGGTACACACCTTACTGTGCATCAAAGAATTCACACAGGAGAGAGGCCATACAAATGCTCATATTGTGACAAAAGCTTTAGTCGTTCACAAGCTCTTATTAAGCATAAAAGAATTCACACAGGAGAGAGGCCATACAAATGCTCATACTGTGACAAAAGATTTAGGCAGCGAACAAACCTTATCGTGCATGAAAGAATTCACACAGGAGAAAGACCATATAAATGCCCACACTGTGAAAAAACCTTCACTCAAAAAATTCAACTTGCTAAGCATGAAACAACCCACACAGTGAAGGAATCATATCAATGCTCCCACTGTGGAAAAAGGTTACCTAATAAATCTGATCTTCTTCTACATCAAAGGACTCACAAAGAGAAGAAACCATAGACCTGCTTGGAAGATAGGGAGAGTTTCCATCACACAACTCCTTGTGCATGCCAAAGAAGCCACAGAAAGAGACACTGTTCAAATGATCACATTGGGCTTTTAAAGTGCTGGGTTTAATGCAGCCAGTTCTTTGTTTGATTAAAAATGGGGAGAAATGTGATGAATGAAGATTTTCCTATTGATTTCACATCTAGCAGCTGCCTTCTTCTGAGAGATCTGGGCTTCCTCCCAGCGGAGAAAACTGATTCACCCTTGCATAGGTTTCCAGTAACTAGCCAATTCTCCATATGATCATAAACCAGATTCTACATCGGGTTAACTGCAATGTGAACTTATGACTGAGGAAGAAGAGAATTGTTGGGGAAATCCCTCTCTCTTTCCAGCATTTAGTGGAACAAACAGCTGCTGCTCTTTAGATGTTTTTAATGTCCAAATGGGAACATATTTGTTCTGCTTATGAATAAAGTCAAATATATTTTTCTCAGTTTGTTTTCCATTTATCTTTAGAGCCCTAAACAAGCTTAGGACCAGGTTACCTAGGAGAGCACCTTCTTCTGCTCAACCCCCACCACACGCTGAGATCACCGAGAGAGGTTCCTCTCTGATTGCTGCCAGCTCGTCTGGCGGTGACTCTAGAGTAGCCCTTCTCTGTAGTCGCTCCTGTGCTGTGGAAGGTGCTTCCTCTCTTCATTTGTGGTTCAACATCTTTGCCAGCCTTTGAAAGAGCCATTAAGACACATTTTGTTTAAGCCAGGCTTTTAGTAAACTGAATGTTTTAAACTTTTACATTGCTGGTTTTAACAGGGTTTTTTTCTTTGTTTTCCTTGTATTTATTTTTGTGAACTGCCTAGAGTCCTTGGAGTCGGGCAGTATATAAATAGAAAACATGGCCTGAATAACCCAGCAATCCTGTTTTCATCTGTGGCCAGCCAGATGCTGCCAGGATACTCCTAATCAGGGCATGGTGCCCATAGCTCGTTTCTGACGTTTCCTTGTTAGTACTCCACCATCTGTTGTTTTGTAGGCAAAAACCTGTTTCATTATTAATTATTATATTTATTGTTATTTATTATATTTATTATGCTATTTACACACAGTCTACCAGATGTTGTTGACTGGATTTGGTACTTTAATTATCTGGCCTTTTCCAAGGGTCTAGGATAACAAAAGAAAAATTAAATATAGCATTGTAGTATTCGTGCTTTCCCGAGTAATGTGGCCTTCTATAGCTGATGTAATGTAATTTTATTGATGCCCAAGGTGTCAAGATTATGTTCAAGCTCTTTTGGTACTGCACCAAGGGTACGAACAACTATTGGCACCACTATTGTTTTCTTTTTATTACTTTATTTTATTTTACTATTGGCAGGATAGGGGATTGATATTTCTCCTTCTCACATAACACTAGAACTAGGGGTCATCCCATGAAAATGATTTCTAAGAATTCTAGGACCAACAAACGGAAGTACTTTTTCACACAACACATAATCGACTTGTGGAATTCTCTGCCACAAGATGTGGTGACAGCCAATAACCTGGATGGCTTTAAGAAGGGTTTGGATAACTTCATGTAGGAGAGGTCTATCAACGGCTACTAGTCGGAGGGCTATAGGCCACTTCCAGCCTCAGAAGCAGGATGCTCCCCACTTGCAGGGGAATAACAGCAGGAGAGGGGGCATGCTCTCAACTCCCGCCTGTGGACATCCAGCGGCATGTGGTGGGCCACTGTGTGCAACGGGTTGCTGGTGTTGTGGGATAATCCTCTGGAACCTTACTCCTCGTGTTTAATTCAGTCCCTTGCTTTCATCCTTCCATCAGATTTGATAGAGAATGGGGTGTCTTACTGAACCAAAAAGGATTAGACCAGGTTCCCAAAACTGAACTCGTTGCCTGACAGAATTGAGTCAAATACAATGATGGGTGTATGCTCAAAACAGCTTTTTCATTCATGATCATGAAGGCACAGTACCAGTCAAAAAAAGGCTGACAAGCACTCCAGCCCAAGGGTACGCAGCGGCTAGCATATATAGATTAAAAACAGCAAGCAAATCAGTAAATCCTACAATACATGCCTTTGTGAATAAACAGATGTTTTCCTGAGGTGCCAATTAGCCTTGGACATGAGCTACTGTTCGGCCTAACCACCCTCCCTACTCCTTATGGGCATCTTCTGGTCCCAGCTATGTTTCTTTTTCTGCTGAGTGGGGAATTTGTCTCATGATCTTGGCTACATGCAGTATCTTTTGTCAGGCTCTGGTATTGGCTACCTCTTGACCGAGGGCCTCACATTCCTGACTCGAACAATTCATTCGGACCTACTGGCCTTACATTCTGTTTAGAAGCCTGAACCAAACCTTTATACACTTAGAATCCTGAACCAAACTTTTATATACTTATTTGTAGGTCTGGATTAAACATTGTGTTATCACTGGACTAGATGGGCCTTGGGCCTGATCCACCAGGGCTGTTCTTATGTTCTTATGATTTTGAAACTGGGCAGTGTAGCAGTAAGAGAGGTGGATCTCTGGGTGATCCATGCTGCTTTTGCGGTTAAAAGGTTACAGAGTAGTCTGCTTATAGGATTTGGGTTACTCCCACAGACATACATAAATTTGTTTCCCCAACCCACCCACCTACATCCTCAGACTTTGAGTTGGAATTTATTAGACAACTTCTTCATTTGTGCTGTGTCTTTGGGGAGTGTGTGTGTGTTGGGTCATTGGGAACATTTTGTACATACCTGGTTTCAAGAGTAGTGTTAAATGTTTCTGCTTCTTGTTAAAAATGCAATTAAGTGGTTCTTTTAGTCAATTGTGAGAAAAGATTCCAGCCACTCCTTTCCTCCTGCTGCCTCACCCCTTTTGAGAAGCACCAGGAAAAGGAGGGCCATTGGTGGGTCGGAGGAGAGGCGTGGCCAGAGCAGCCATTAGTGGCACGCCTCTCTCTTCGTCTCATTTGCCGTGAGACAGATTCTGCTTTAGCTCCTCCTGGGCCAGGCTTTAGTGGGGCTTTGCCCCAGTGTGGCAACAGTTTGCACAGATAGTGTTAGCGCCTTGCTGGAGGGCCCTTTAGAGGTGGTGGCTTCAGCAGCACCAGGCGCTCGCAGCAGGGTGGCAGCAGCAGCAACTGAGGATAGGGTGGCAGTTTCCCACCTCATGGCATTGAGTCTCACAGAACATTCCCTTTTAGTCCCCACCTCTGCTTTCTTTGCCTTGATATTTTCTCCTGCTTCTCATAGCTTCGTGGGGGCATTGGGTTGGCATAGGATAGGCCAGTTTTCAGTTCTACAGGTGAAACTCAAAAAATTAGAATATCGTGCAAAAGTTCATTAATTTCAGTAATGCAAATTAAAAGGTGAAACTGATATATGAGATAGACTCATTACATGCAAAGCGAGATAAGTCAAGCCTTAATTTGTTATCATTGTGATGATCATGGCATACAGCTCATGAAAACCCCAAATCCACAATCCCAGAAAATTAGAATATTACATGAAACCAATAAAACAAGGATTGTAAATAGAATAATATCGGACCTCTGAAAAGTATAAGCATGCATATGTATTCAGTATTTGGTTTGGGCCCCTTTTGCAGCAATTACTTTAAGGGCTAAAACCATCATTGACACCCTCCATAAGGAGGGAAAGCCTCAAAAGGTAATTGCAAAAGAAGTTGGATGTTCCTAAAGTGCTGTATCAAAGCACATTAATAGAAAGTTATGTGGAAGGGGAAAGTGTGGAAGAAAAAGGTGCACAAGCAGCAGGGATGACCGCAGCCTGGAGAGGATTGTCAGGAAAAGGCCATTCAAAGGTGTTGGGGACTTTCACAAGGAGTGGACTGAGGCTGGAGTTAGTGCATCAAGAGCCACCACACACAGACGGATCCTGGACATGGGCTTCAAATGTCGTATTCCTCTTGTCAAGCCGCTCCTGAACAACAAACAACGTCAGAAGCGTCTTACCTGGGCTCAAGAAAAAAAGAACTGGTCTGTTGCTTAGTGGTCCAAAGTCCTCTTTTCTGATGAGAGCAACTTTTGCATCTCATTTGGAAACCAAGGACCCAGAGTCTGGAGGAAGAATGGAGAGGCACACAATGCAAGATGCTTGAAGTCCAGTGTGAAGTTTCCACAGTCTGTGTTGATTTGGGGAGCCATGTCATCTGCTGGTGTTGGTCCACTGTGCTTCATTAAGTCCAGGGTCAACGCAGCCGTCTATCAGGAGATTTTGGAGCACTTCATGCTTCCTTCCGCAGACGAGCTGTATGGGGATGCTGACTTCATTTTCCAGAAGGACTTGGCACCTGCCCACACTGCCAAAAGTACCAAAACCTGGTTCAATGACCATGGGATTACTGTGCTTGATTGGCCAGCAAACTCGCCTGACCTGAACCCTAGGGATGTGCATAAAACCGGTTCTCCCGGTTCGGTTCGGGTCCGAACCGGGTCCGAACGAGACCGGGGTGGTTCGGTTTTGGTTTTGCCGGAACCCCCCCGCTCCGGTTCGGATCACAAAAAGTGGCTGGTTTTGAAGGGGACCTTGTGTTCTACCTGCCACCCAAATTTCAAGTCGATTGGACCTTCCTCTGATTTTTTACAATTTTTTTTTTAAAATTAATTTTTGCCCATAACTCACAATGTGGAGCACTTAGGGGCAAAAAAGCTGGGGTGGGTGGTAGCCACCCATGGGTGACCTCCACCCCAAAAATCCCAAGGCAATTGGTGGCTCCTAGTATTATTGGTGAATTTTTGAATTTTTGAAGAAAATTTTTTTTCCATTGGCTAGAATGGGGGTTTGGGGCTGCCCCAGACCCACCTCTGTGGGGTGGCATCAACCCCATAGTGGGTCCAGGGCCATGGCAAAAATGCCCTCAGTCCCTCCCAGCAATCCCCGGAGAGATAGGAGTGATGGTTCTGTTGTTTCTGAGGTGTTCTGAGTGAGTGTGGATTCTGTGATAGCAAATGAGAGTGGATTCATGGTGTCTCATTGGAAACCTCATTAGCTATCATAGAATCCACACTCAGAATACCTCAGAAAAACAACAGAACCATCACTCCTATCTCTCCGGGGATTGCTGGGAGGGACTGAGGGCATTTTTGCCATGGCCCCGGACCCACTTTGGGGGTGCTGCCACCCCACAGAGGTGGGTCTGGGGCAGCCCCAAACCCCCATTCTAGCCAATGGAAAAAAAAAATTTTCTTCAAAAATTCACCAATAATACTAGGAGCAACCCAACAATTGCCACCCCGTCTTTTTTGCCCCTCTCTCTGGGCGCCCTAACACGTAACACCTAGTCAGTCCATCTTAATGCCTACCTACTACCACCACTCCTATCCAAGCAAGTAAGAGGAGGACACTCAGAGAGACAACACCCACTCTCTGATCTAACAAAAAGGCCACTGCTGTGCTGCCTGCCAGCACAGCAGCAGCAGCGGAGCAGCACACTAAGCACAAGAGCAGCACACACAGAGAAGAAGCAGGAGGCGGAGCAGCAGAGCAGCAGACCTGCCGCTCTTCATGATGGGTGATGTGATGCCCAAAGAAACCACCGCCTCACTCAGTGCCTGCCACTGACTAGGCCCGACAGACAGAAGCCAGCCAACCTGCTCTGCTCTGCTCTGATGCTCCCCATGGATGATGCACACACACCCTACATCTGCATCCAAATTACCAGACCAGACCAAGTGCGCAGAGTCAGCACAGGCCAGCAGCCACCAGCCCAGCAACAACAACTACTACTTTTGCTACCACCACAACCAGTGCTGCTGCTACACTAACATTCCCATTCCAGTCACGCGCGCCACAGCCTGAGCCTAGCACACAGCCAACAGCTGCTGCCAGCCAGTGCCTAGCAAGCCCAGCCAACATGAGGAGGAGAGAGCTAAGTAGACGGCGCACGCACATCACCAACCCATCACGACGGTGCAACTGCAAGGGGAGAGGGCACAATTACAGGCAGCAGGAGGAGGAGGAGGCGAGGCAATCCTTGCACAGATTTGAAAGTTTAAAATCCACCAGGACTTCTAGAATCTAGACTTCTGTTTTTTCTACCACCAGCTGCAGTGTCTAGTTAGTCAGTGCTGTGCAGCTGAGCTGAGCTAAGCTGAGCTGCGTGTGAGGAAGGATGATAGTAGCTAGTTCTTTAGTTTCAGCAGACTGAGCATTGAGCATGGGCAGTGGCCTTGGGAAGCAACACAATTACACGACACTCACCTGCTGCTGGTTCTAGAAGTTGCCTCCTCTTCTCGTCTTTTCACCTCTTCTTTGTGTGTGTGTGTGTGTGTGTGTGTGTGTGCGTGCAGTGAGTGCATGCCTTTTGCCTTGCTGGAAAGAAATGCTTCTCTGGTCCACCACCACATATTTGCTCAAGGACACAGAGGCCCAAGGCAGAGGTGGTGGCACCAGTGTGAGTGCATGTGTGCTGGTGGTGTTTGCCACCACAGGTGTTTTGTGTATGTGTATGTGTGCGCTGCTAGCTAGGAGGGGGGAGGGAGGGAGGGAGGGAGGAGGAAAGGGGAGGGGGAGAGGGATGTATAGGGATTGAAGGGGGGGAGGGTCCGGCTCAGAGTTGGTCAGCCACATATTTGTGCACACACGTGCTCACGTGTGTGCTTCGGTGGGAGAGACCAGACTCTCATCATCTGCCAGACCGGGGTTGGGGGCAGGTGAGGCGGTGGTGGGCTGGAAGGGAGGGAGGATGGAAGGTGGTGAAGAGGAAGGGGGGAGGATGAGAGGGGAGGGATGGAGGGAGGCATGGGGGGGAGGGAGTTGGAGGGGGGAGGAAAAAAACATGTAGACAGACACACAGCACACTACACACAGAAAGCATCCACACACAGAGACAGTGCTAGGCATCCATTCACACAGACAGACAGACACACAACAGGAAGAGACAGACTGAGCCTGCACCACACACACACACACACACACACACACACACACACAGACCCAATTCCCCCCCTGCACAGTTATCAATCAATATGTTGTGTTGGCAGCCAGTTCATTGCTATTCTGATGGTTTTGGGTTTATTGCCATCAGCCAACATCAACAGTGAGACCACAATCAAGATGAACATAAGATGATAATAATTCATTCGTTTCATTACAAAAAATCATCCAATTACTTTCTCCATGTAAACCAAGCCCCCCACACATGATTTCTGGTAACATGTCATTTTCAATAAAATCAATTCATTTAGCATTCATCATTTTGTAATCCCTTTGTCACCTTTTTTTCTTTCTTTTGCATAATTTTGAGGCTTGATTTTAACATGGGGTTTTTAAAGAAAAATTTATTTACATGTTTATTTACATACAGTATTTACATATTTACACTGCATTTTAGAACGTATACCCACCGCAGCCACTAAGTCTAGTACTCTGTGGGCTGTGCTACTTTGGGGGGGTGTGCCGTGCCCACGCCAGGTCCCCAAATGCTGACAGGTGGATAGATAAAGGGCCTGTGCTGGTCAGCATTGGGTTTGTTTTTAGGTGGGCGTGGGCATTGTAAGCATCTGGCCAGTCGCAGCACTACAACTACTACTACCACTGCATCTCTGTGTGGGCACACTACACGCTGCGACTGGCTGGCACGGCTCAGCATCTGTCACGTCAGCTCAGCTAGAGGTGGAAGGGGGGAGGGGAGGGATAAGCACAGAGGTCGAGCCAGGCAGGTGACCAACCATGGGGCAACCCACGGTAATCACTCGCCCGTCTCAAACTGCAGCTTGGGGTAGCCCAACAGGGGGAGGTTCACCTTAAGGAAGACCAGCTGCTCCACCAGACCAGGGTCCAAGCGGGAGCGAGAGGGTGTCACCACATCCCCGGCACGTGAAAACACCCGCTCGCTCTGGACACTGGTTGGGGGGCAGGAGAGGAGGCGCACAGCCACCACCGCCAGGTCCAGCCAGACTTGGCGGCGGCTCGCCCAGAACTGTGCGCAGTCCACGCCGTCTCCCTCCACAGGCTCCTCCAAGTACTGCTCAACGCATTGCTCAGCACTGGAGGGGGGCCTGGCAGGTCGAGCCTCCCGCATACCAGGCATGGCGCCATAGCAGAACCGCTGAAACCA
The DNA here is from genome assembly GCF_027244095.1 of Hemicordylus capensis. Taxonomy (NCBI): domain Eukaryota; kingdom Metazoa; phylum Chordata; class Lepidosauria; order Squamata; family Cordylidae; genus Hemicordylus; species Hemicordylus capensis. The sequence goes on along the minus strand of NC_069658.1, from coordinate 244,355,694 downwards.
CTGGGCGGATCTCGAGTCGGTAGCAAGTGGCTGCTGCGATGGCGCCGCCTGGGATGCCGCGCTGCTGCACTGGGAAGAGGGAGGGGAAGGGGAAGCTGACGCCGGCTGGCCGCCCATGCTGCTGCTGGGTGCGGGTTGGGCCGCGAGGGCTGCCCCCGCACCACTACCAACACCCTGGTCTCTGCGGGCCCTAGTGGCCTCCTCCTCCCTAACCTTCTCGACCAGGATGCCCCTCCACCTGGGCAATTTGTTGGCACTCACGGCATTGCCCTTGAGGGCTGGGTGACAGAGACAAGCGAGGACATACTCCTCCCTGTCTCCCAGCACATCAACGAGCTGCTTGTCAACCCCAGACCTCAGCCTCCCAGCCAGAGCACAACCCTCTGGCGTGGTCAGAGAGATATGGAGTCCACCCACCAGCTTCTCTAGACCAACAGCTGTGGGCAGCGCCTGGCTCAAGGGAGTGGTGTCGCCACACAAGCCCTTCGTGGCAAGCTGGAAGGGCTCGAGTGCCGACACCGCCTCGGACATCTGCTTCCACTCTGCGTTCGAGAAGTCGCAGACATCCAAGGACTCGTCCCTCGCCAGGGCGACAAGGGCTCTCTCCTGCTCCAACAGGCGCTGGAACAGGAGGAAGGTGGAGTTCCACCGCGTCTCCACATCCGTAGGGATGAGATGGCGAGGAAGGCCAAGGTCATCCTGCTTCTGGCGAAGCAGTCTCCTGGACTTCTCGCTGCGGTGGAAGTGGGCGGCCAGCTTGCGAGACTTATCCACAAGCGTGGCCGTGGCAGCAACAGCAGCTGGGATGGGGCGGGCCCCCTTCTCCTGGGACGCCTTCAGCTCCTTAAGGCCAAGGGCGTCCCTGACGGTCAGATGGAGCGTGTGTGCCATACACCGTATGTTCACACAGTCCATGACTGTCTCGACAGCGGCGGTAACGTTGGCTCCATTGTCGGTGACAATGAAGCCGCGGGAGAGGTGTGGACACCCGCCAATCCACTCCTCTATCTGGCGGTCGAGTACGGCCGCCACCTCCTCCGCGGTGTGCCTCGTGTCCATCGTCTCCACGTGCAGGACGGCCCACCTGTGCCGTAGTGCAGTGGGAGCCGCGCCAGACCCGGAAGCATCGCCTGCGGAGGTCCCCTCACTCTCCAGTCCCCACCAGTGGGCAGTGAGGGCCAGGAAAGAAGCGTGCATCCCACTGACACTGGTCCAGAGGTCAGTCGTGAAATGAACGCTTGCCCCGGCCGGAGCTGCACGCAGCTCGGCCGACACGAGCTCCCTGCACCGGCGGTACAGGGAGGGGACCACGTTCCGGCTGAACGTGGTCCTTGAGGGGATGACGTATTCGGGAGCCAGGTATTGGAGAATCCGGCGGAAGCCGTTGTTCTCGACCACCTGAAACGGCTGGTCATCGGTGGAAATCATCTCCCCTATGAGGCGGGTGAGGTGATGATGGTCCACGCGAACAATACGCTGGCTGCCCGAGGACTGCGTCCACCGCTGGACGGGCAGTGTAGCCTGCCTGCTGGCTGGCACACTGCCGCTGCCCGCCCTAGTGGCAGATGCACAAGGCGCACTAGCTCTGCCAGCCTGTCCCCTGAGACCTGGGTGATGACGCTCTATGTGTCTCCACATAGGCGTCGTACCCAGGTGCGCAGGATCCCTTCCACGGCTGACAAGCATCCTGCAGTGGACACAGCGGGCGTGGAATGGGGCATCTTGAGGGACCTCAAAATGCACCCATACACCACTGCCCTTGGCCTCCTGCGCCCTGGGCGCCGTCCTAGGCCATTTCTCGCGGGGTGGCTGCAGTCCTGGGGGGGGGGGCGGCCGCCGCTGCCTGCCCACTGCTGCCACCCAACCCGCCCCTTCTGCCCTCCACAGCGGAGGAAGGGCCCGGCTCAACTGGCATCGGAGAGGCAGGCCTCTTCTCCACCACCTCGCCAGACCGCTCCCCACCAGAGTGTCGGGCTTCACGAGGGGGGGCCCCACTGAGCGGCGAAAGGATAGGGGGAAGGGGCCCCAGAGGGAGGGAGAACCTGGCTGCATCGCTGCCAGCCGCACGGTCCTCACCACCCTCTACCTGCTCTTCCAACTCCACAGTCTCCTCCACCAAAACAACTGGTGGTACCTCAGCAGCACCTGGTGCCGCCGGCGAGGAGGGACCCGCCACAGCCCTAACGGTGCCTCTACCTCTGCCGCGATTGGCGGCAGCAGGCGGGGGGAACTGAGTCCTGCGCACCAAAGATGGGGCCGGAGCGAAGAATTCTCCAATGGGGAGAACTGGGGTGTCCTCAGGCTCCCCGCGTCCTCTCCCTCCCCGTGCCACAGGCACACCCCGCACCTGGCCTCTCCCACCTCTGCCTGCCAACCTTGAGCGAGCCCTGCCCGCCACACGGCGCTCAGACATGCTGCTAGGTCAGAAGGAGGGAGACTTTAGGAGGAAGGCCAGACAGGGTCAAAAAAATAATTTGGAGGGGCTTAGGGGCCAAAAAAAAGTCAGCTGATTTGGAGACGGCGGGGGGGGGGGTTGTTTTTAAAAAAAGGAAGCCAATTGGGGGGAATGGAAGACTTTTGGATATGGGGGGGAAGCCAATTGAAGTGAGGGGGAGGGTGTCCTTTTAGAATTTGGGAGTCGAACCAAGCCAATTGGGGAGATGGGTCTGGAAGGGTTTTTTTAAAAAAATAGGGGGTTGAAGGGTGGAGCCCTGGTGTGGGTGGCATGGGCAGTTGGGTGGAGTAGTTGTGGTGTGGGTGGCAAGTTTTTAACTTTTTTTGGGGGGGAGAGTGGATGGGGGGAGGGCACAGCACCTACCGGGGGTGGGGGAGGGATGCAGTCAACGCTTGGGAACCTGCAGATCAAAGGAGGAAACCCTTATTTAGTGGACTGGAACACAAAGTGTGGGTTCTGGGGGGTGGTTCTCAAGTAATGCTCCTGTGGGGGGAGCATCAAACTCAATGCAGCCTATTTAGTGACTCTAAATTGCACACAACCAAAACCAGAACCCAGTTGCACCTACACAGAGGTTGAACCCACCCACTCTGTGACTCTGCCCGCCCAATGCCATGGCAAGCAAGCAGCAGCAAACACTTGATGGCAGCATCATGGATTGAACATCATCATCATATGTGTGTATTGGCCAAGCATGTAGTGGCAGCATCAGAACCCAGGACCCCACTCAGACTGCCCCAGAGGCAAGGAAGCACTCTGGCATGGCATTGGCCCAGCATGTAGTGGCAGCATAGGAACCCAGGACCCCACTCAGACTGCCCCAGAGGCAAGGAAGCACTCTGGCATGGCATTGGCCCAGCATGTAGTGGCAGCATCCGATCCCCTGACCCCACTCAGACTGCCCCAGAGGCAAGGAAACACTCTGGAAGAAGGCACCTGTTCAAAAACCACCTGCAAGACGCATGCAATGCAACGCAACGCACAGCAGCTATTTCTTTATTGGGCATGAAGACACAAGTTACAACTACATCTCCTCTCCCTCCTCCCCACACCCAAATGCATTTCAAGATAGGGGTGTCCCTATTTAAAACCGCCAGCTAGGGAGAGAAAGGGGGCAACAAAAGGTGCACAATTGCACACGCACTAACCCCTCTTCTTCCGGTCCTTCTCCTGCCGCTCACTGCTGGTCACGGATGCGCCGCCGCCAGCCAACCCCCTGGGCTGGGACACAACAGGGTGGCCGCACGAGGCACAGGCAACCTGGGTAGTTCAACGATGGAGGGGCAGAAGTGAGGAGACAACACTATTTATGTGTTGTTGCTCAACTCACCCCCAAGCAGAGACAAATGAAATAAAACAACTTTCAAAAGAAAAAAAACCGATGGCGGGGACCTCCAGGTGAGGTCGGAGGTAGGATACTGTGTGGCTGCAGCTGTGGGAGGAAGAAGAAGTGAAGGGATGAGAGAGAAAGAGAGAGAGAGAGGAAGAAGAGAGGAGGAGCTGTAATGTAGCAGCAGGGAGGGGGATTCGGGTGTGGGAGGACAGCAGCAGCAGTGGTGACGGTCCCAAGAGGGGGAGAGACCAACAGAGGGTGTTTGGGGGGTGGAGTGTGTTTCAGGGGGTCTGGGGTATGTAGCAGGGAGTCAGGGGGGCAAGAGGGGGAGAGACCAACAGAGGGTGTTTGGGGGGTGGAGTGTGTTTCAGGGGGTCTGGGGTATGTAGCAGGGAGTCAGGGGGGCAAGAGGGGGAGAGACCAACAGAGGGTGTTTGGGGGGTGGAGTGTGTTTCAGAGGGTCTGGGGTATGTAGCAGGGAGTCAGGGGGGCAAGAGGGGGAGAGACCAGAGGGCAGGGTGTGTTTTGGGGGGATTAGTATGCGTCAAGGGGGATGAATCTGGGTGGGAGGGGGCAGGCAGGGCAGGAGTGGAGGAGGAGGAGGTGGCAGTGGGGGGGAGTGGGTTTCTGGAGGGGAGGGGGGGAAGCTGGGAGCAGAGGGCCACACAGAGAGGGGAACAATCAATGAATCAATCAAAGCAAACCAAACAATATGAAAAAAAGTCCAAAAAAGAAAACCTGGGACCCAGAGGCGTAACTAGGGAAAACGGCGCCCGGGGCAAGCACTGAAATGGCGCCCCCCCCCCCACTGCGCCCCCCCCCCAACATACTACATTATACTTAGGTTTTTCCTCACAAGCGCCCGCCGCCGCCAAGTCAGGCCACTGACTGGCCGCCAGGCGCTAGCAAAGCAATGGGGGGGCGCAGGCGGCGCGGAAGGGACCGCTCGTGGGGAAGGGGGCACCGATGTGCTCCCTTGACTGCTGCAGCGCTGCTGCACTGAGCAGGAAACATTTGTATTAACAAAAAATTTTAAAAAAAAATTTAAAAAAATTGGTCATGGCGGCGCCCCCCACGTGACCAGAAAAGATGGCGCCCGGGGCATGTGCCCCCCCTGCCCCCCCTATAGTTACGCCTCTGCTGGGACCAATGGGCAGAAAGTCTTGGGGGGGGGAGGAACCAACAACAACCAGCAGGGAGGAATGGGACACACACACACACACAGCAAAACCAGAACCAAAAGAAGCTAATTGATTTCACACAAAAATCCAACTAAGACAGGACTCAACAGACAGCAGCAGCACCAGGGAGGATGGGGAACAACACTCAGTCTGGGTGGGAGGGGGCAGGCAGGGCAGGAGTGGATGAGGAGGAGGTGGCAGTGGGGGGAGTGGCTTTCTGGAGGGGAGGGAGGGGGGAAGCTAGGAGCAGGACCACACAGGGGAACAATCAAATTTGAATCAAAACAATCTATACACAAAGTTAAAAAAAGGAAACCAAAGGGCAGCCAGAAAGTCTCAGGGTGGGGGTGGGTAACAACTACCAGGGGGAGGGACTGGGGGAGTGGGTGGGACACACACAGGGAGCAAAACCAAAACCAGAACCTAATTCCACAAAGAAATCCAAAGAATGCAAGATTCAACGGGCAGCAGCACAGGAGGGAAACAATCTTATCTGGGTGGGAGGAAGGGGGGGGGAGCTAGGAGCAGGGCCAGAGGGGAACAAATTAACAATCAAAATCAGAACACAAGGAATCAAATTGCAGCAATAATATAAACTAAATCCTCAGAAACACAACTCAGACAGGCAGCCAGCAATAACAATAGCAGAAGTTATTAATTAAAAACCAAAATCAGCAAATATATAAATTTAAACAGAAGCAATAATTGAATGAAACTCAAAAAGTGGAACAAAAGTCTGGCAAGGCACAAAAACAGGAAAGCAATGCAGAAGATGGGTGGGGGGTGGGTGGGGGGGAGGAGGGCAAGCCAAAACTTTGGGAGAAGGGTTGAGAGAGAAAGGGTGAAGACTAGAGAACAGAAAACACAACAGGAAAAGTTGGGAAAAGTTGAGGGGAAAGTATTAAAGAGGTTTGGACAGAGACAGACAGAGGGCAGATGGACAAGGTGGCACACAACAACACACAGAGAGAGCAGAGAGACAGACACACACTAATGTGACACACAGTCAGGGACTCACAGCAGACACCAGCAGCAAAAGAGCAAGCAAGGTCTCAGAGATGATCCCACAACTGCAGCCAAGAGAAGTTTCCAGAGAAGAGGCTTGGGTTTATATAGGTTTGAAATTCCCTCCTTTGGGAGCCCCCACCTTTGCACTCCCCCCACGGCCAACAGGGTGCCAGCTCTCAACAGTGCAACAGCCAAGCAGCCTACCAGACCAAAGGACTCATTCTGGCCAATCAAGGATCAATAGCGCAGCCAATACAATGCCTGGAAATAGCATCACAAAATGGATGCAAGGAGGAGCAAAAGTTTCGGGAAGGAGACACAAAATGGAGGACACACTTGAAACTTTAAAGGGACACTCCAGACACTCAATCGCACTCCCGAACCGGTTCGGGAAACCCGAGCCGGTTCGGTACCGAACCGGCTCGGATTCGGTCCGGGATCAAACCGCCGGATCCGGATCGGTTTGGGACGAACCGGTCCGGATCCGGACCGAACCGCACATCATTACTGAACCCCATAGAGAATCTATGGGGCATTGCCAGGAGAAGGATGAGAGACATGAGACCAAACAATGCAGAAGAGCTGAAGGCCGCTATTGAAGCATCCTGGTCTTCCATAACACCTCAGCAGTGCCACAGGCTGATAGTATCCATGCCACGCCGCATTGAGGCAGTAATTGCTGCAAAAGGGGCCCAAACCAAGTTCATTTGTTCATACTGTGACAAAAGCCTTAGGCAGCAAGCACACCTTATTGTGCATGAAAGAATTCACACAGGAGACAGACAACATAAATGCCCACACTGTGACAAAACCTTCACTTTAAAAATTCAACTTACTGAGCATGAAAAAACCCAAAAAAGTGGAGGTATCATATCAATGCTCACACTTTCGAGAAAGTTTCCCTAATGAATCAGATCTTCTTCTACATCAGAGGACTCACAAAGTGGAGAAACCATAGACCTGCTTGGAAGATTGGGAGAGTTTTCATCACACGTCAACTCCTTGTGCATGCCAAAGAAGCCACAGAAAGAGACATTGTTCAAATGCCTCTCTCTCTCTCCAGCATTTAGTGGAACAAGCAGCTGCTGCTTTATAGATGTTTTTAATGTCCATATGGGAACATATTTTGCTTATAAATAAAGTCGAATGTATTTTTCTCGGTTTGTTCTCCATTTATCAGACTAGTGAGTCAGAGGGCTAGAGGGTCATAGGAACGTAGGAAGCTGCCATAGACTTAATCAGACCATTAGTCTATCTAGCTCAGTATTGCCTTCACAGACTGGCAGCGGCTTCTCCAAGGTTGCAGGCAGGAATCTCTCTCAGCCCTATCTTGGAGAAGCCAGGGAGGGAACTTGAAACCTTCTGCTCTTCCCAGAGTGGCTTCATCCCCTGAGGGGAATATCTTGCAGTGCTCACACATCAAGTCTCCCATTCATATGCAACCAGGGCAGACTCTGCTTAGCTATGGGGACAAGTCATGCTTGTTACCACAAGACCAGCTCTCCTCTCTATAGGTCATCCCTTCTCTACTGCTCTGACACTATCCCTTTGGATATGTAGATTGCTAATTTCAGGGACTAACTTCCTTCCAGCCACTTCCTCCTTCTTCTCTCTTTTCCCTACCTGTCCTTCTACCTTGCAACATGGCAAGCTCCTCTCCCTGCACCATGTGTGCAGAGAAGATGCAGAATCCATCTGCATCCAGCTAGATAGATAGATTAGAGATCCTAACTCCTCACTTTCCTATCTAGAATGGAGTTCCTTAATAAATGCCTTATATATTGATTTGAAACTATGAATTGGCTCCAAGTTACTTTACTCTCAGCACACACGCATGCCTAAGTAAATTCCGCTGTGTTGTGCCTCTGTGCACTCTGCTATAATGAAAAAGGATTCTCTTACCACAGATAATTTCCAAAAGGTTATGGGAGCCCAGTATTTTGAGCTGCGTGTACTGCAACTAGAGAGTTAGGTTTGTTCCAGGAGATCCAGTGAGATCTAGCGTGGACACTTTTAATTGCTAATCTACAGCAACTGCCTTTTTTGGAGCCAGTGAGGATGGCTACTTATCTAGAGGGAAAGCTCAGGCTCACTATCCTGAACACAGACAACTATTTGGAATGGAAAACCCGACTGAGGCTTGCATTGCACGCTGAAGGACTCGAGAAAGATACTGAGGAAGACACATGCACACACACACACACACACACACACACACACACACCCCGCAGATGGAACCACAGCTGCTGAGAATACTGAAAGAGAAAAATGGCTACTCAAGGATTCTAAAGCTGGAGTTTTGATCACAGCTTCTGTGAGTAAAAATTACCTTTACACCACATGTGATCTTGGAACCTCAAGGGAAATGCTAAGCAAGCTAGATTCCTTGTATATGAAAAAGGGGTGGGCATACACCTTTAACTTGAGAAAGAAAATGCAGGATCTCCAGTATAAAGATGGGGACTGTTTTGCCACACATGTTGGACTACTTTGGGACTTTTTCTTTCAATTTAAAGCTGCAGGGGAGGAATTTGCAGAGAGTCAGAAGTTGGAAGCTCTGTTCCTAAGCATGCCCCCCAGCTATAGCAATATAATCAGCCAATTAGTAGCCCACACCACTCTAAGCTTTGAGGAAGCAGTGCAAACGATATCTTCTGAGGCAAACAGAAGAAAAGTTTTGAATTCTCGCTATGAAAGTGAATTGGCAAGTAACTTTGCTCTTAAAGCAACAATTGGTCATTCCAGAGGAAACCCAAGGTGGGTGGGAATGCTGCAAGAGGAAACTGCATGGGGCCTTCACATTTGCATACAAAGAGATCTGGCTTCGTTGCCAAGGAAACTCAGTCCAGAGAGAGAGGTCACATGACCGCCAGCAGGGAGACTGCTCCTGAAATGAGGCCAACTGGGACTAATGCCTTTAGATGTTTTCTGTGTAACCAATTTGGCCATAAGGTGGCGAACTGTCCCAAGAATGAGACAAAGGAAAGTAACTTTACAGAAAGGTATTCAAACAAGAATTTTAATGTTTGCCTGATGCAAAGCAATGAAAAGTTCATTTTTGATACTGGTTCTTCAGTTCATATATCAAATAATTTGGATTTCTATACTGAACTGTTTGATATTCCTGAAGAGACTGTTCATTTGGGCAATAATACTACAATTAAAGCCAAGAAGAAAGGCAAAGGAATTTTGTATTGCAAGTTACTGGATGGATCTGTTAAACCATTTTTTCTTAAAGATGTTTTGTATATCCCTGACTTCTCAAGCTCCTTGCTTTCAATATCCAAGCTAGAGAAACAAAGCTGTGAACTTTATATTAAAAATAGACAATGTGTTGTTACCCAAAATGGAGAAGTTTGCCTTGTAGGCTCTAAATGCAAAGGCCTATACGGTGTGCAGGAGCAACCTGTATCAAAGACAGACAGAGAAAGACCAGCCCAGTCCAAACCTGAGGCATACCAGCCTAATGAAGTGAACCTTGCTAAGTCATGCCTGCATGAAAACTGCTTGCAACTGTGGCATAGACACCTAGGACACAGGAGCTATGAGTCAATCCAGAACATGAAGGAAAAGGGATTAGCTAATGGCATTGATTTTGTACCATGTGACATTGTAACTAACTGTGTTTGTTGTCTTGACTCCAAAGCAGTTAACAAGCCATTTCCTAAGCAGAGTGAAAGGAAGACCAGAAGACCCCTGAAGTTGATCCACAGCGATATATCTGGACCACTACCAGCAACCATAGGTAATCAAAAATATTTTCTAACAATAACAGATGATTTCTCACGATACATGTGTGTGTTTCTACTAAAAGAGATATCACAGATGCTGGAGAAACTACAGGACTATGTGGCCATGGCAAGCAACAAATTTGGCTGGAAGCCAAAGATCCTATGCACAGACAATGTCCAACGCCACACAGCAGTTCCTGAGAGAACATGGAATCGTGCATCAAACCACAGTAGCTTACTGCCCGTCCCAAAATGGAATCTCAGAAAGAAAGAATAGAACTCTACTGGACATGGTAAGATGCATGCTTGCTGACGCGTACCACAAAAGCAGCCTTCAAAATTATCACCATCTTTTCAGAACGGCGTTCAGCCTGGGCAGTACAGTTTATCACGTCCACCATGAAAGCCAAAAACTTTTCCTTAGCAGGGAAACGGCAAGCTTCTCCACCAACCGTCGCCGTGGAGGAAAAAGGAACAGGGGAAGAAGAAGGAGAATTCTCAGCCTCCTCCACCGCCCCACCAACCTCCCTATATCGTTTAACAGCCGCAGAATAAGAAATGCCCTACTCTACTCTAAGCGCTTGAACCTCCCAGGCTTGTTTAGAAACCGCACAGCCACGATATCCCGGGGTATGGGCGCCACCACAGTTGCAACATTTCACAGGCAGAGAACTCTCACATTGCTTCATGGAATGCGCACCACCACACTTCCCACAGCGAACCTGACTGCGACAGACCACAGCCACGTGGCCAAAACGCTGGCAGTTATAACAGCGCAAAGGAGGAGGAATAAATGGGCGAACCTTAAAGACTTGATAGCCTATAACCACCTGTTTGGGCAACTCCGAACCCCCAAACAGAGCAAAAACCGTAAAAGAGGGGAGAGCTTTGCCCTCCCGCTTAGAGGACAGGCGTTTCACTTCAGAAACAACATCACCCCCTAAATACTTTTGAATATCATCTTCCAAGATACTAAGAGGAACGCCCAAAATAACACCCTTCCTCAAAGCCTGATACCTGGGAGCCTGAAAAGAAACCTTAATTTTACCCAGAGACGTCAAGCGAAGGAGTTTGTCTAATTGTTCTTTATGAACACACTCCACCAGCAAGTCGCCAGACTGAAGGCGCCTAGCCCTGGAAACATCTCCCAAGGCTTTCCGCAGCCACTCCGCCAACTTAATATGGCTGGTATCTCCAATCTTCACATCTTTATTGATTGCCTTCACCACAGCTGCGAGCAATAACTCGCCACCCTCCCACCTTCCCAAAACCCCAGCCTGGTAGTCCACGAAGCCACTGCGCTTCTTTTTGGCACGAGCCTCTTCAGGAGGGGGACCACCCTCCATATCCCCCCCCAAATGGCATCCATTCCCCTTCCCTTGTACCACCCCCTCAGCCTCCATCCCTTCCTCCATCAGCTCAGCCAGCAAGCAAAAACTCTCCCCTACTGCCGACAATCAAGAAACCCCTCCAAACAAAGATAAGAGCCAACTCAGAGAAAAACCTCCCCCGCCTAGGAACCAAAACCACCACACCAAAAAAGAACAGAGAAAGAACAACCTCCCCCCATCCACCACCACTCACGACCGACTGACTTTGGGTGAATAAATGTGTCTTCAGTGCCTTTTTAAAAGTTGCCAGAGGCTCATGTTCCTTTCCCATTTGCTGAGTAAAAGAAAAATAGTATCTCTCCCCGCCCCACCAGAACTTGTGTTTGAGTGGGAATGTTTTGTTGTGGGTCTCTTATGTGGGTGGTGGTGCAGTTGCTGTTAGATGAAGCAGGGGCATAGCTGGGGGAGAAGGGGTCCACGTTTACCCCTCTCCCCGACGGTCCCAGAGTGAGGGAGATAGTGAAGACAATAGGGAGGGGTGGAACTAGAAGGCCCAGGTTCTTTGAACCCATCCACTCAATTATAGCTACACCCCTGAGATGAAGGGCTTGCATAGCATTTAAAGGGATGTAAATGCCCTTTCCCCACGGAGGACAGGCACATCATTTTTTATTTTTTTTAAAGGCACGATTGTGCGTGGCACTCACTCCTCCTTGAAGATCGTGCCTAATGGCTGCCATGCTGCAGACATTCTAACAGCTTACCCCACTGTTTGGCAATGCAAGCACAACAGAGCTTGCTGGGATGTGGACACAAATGGAACAGGGAGAGGCTCTCTTGTCCTGTCAATGGAGATTGCTGGGCTGCAGTTAGACGGACATCTGCAATGTGAGTCAAGGTTAGAAACATTAACGCTTGTTTCAGCAACATCCAGTTTCAAGTTACGTGTGAATGTGGCCAGAAAAAAACTTTTGCATAGACACAAAAACCAGGAAACTAAATCAAGAGGGACTGCTGAAGAAAAAGAAAAATATGAAAGTGTTTGTGTGAATTAATACTTCAAATGTTGGCATCTGCTTTAGTGGTGAATTCAGTCAAGTAAACTGCAATAGAGTAATTGAGCAGTTGTAAAATTTGTGACAGTCTGGTAGAGCAATTCAAGCGGCTTGGTGTGGGTTTAGTACATTACACTGCCGTGAAGTTGATTTACATCTGACCGTCAGCTATGCCTTGTGTGGCTGCCATCTTGAAACAAGATGGTGGCTCATCAAAACCAACACCAGAAATCAGTATCCAAGGACCCCCTCCCATGTACTGTAAATTTCTTTGTGGTGGTGATGATCTCATAAACCACCAGAAAATTAGCTAAGAACCATGTGCTCCTGGAGATGAGCTTGAGAAGGCTGCCCTTTTTGCAGGAGGGGGTAGGTGGTAAAATTACAATGAAGTAAATCGCATATCAGTAATTTCCTTCATGAGTCTGCTGGACATCTGGTTGTGGTCTTGCAGACCACCTCACAGATGCTGGTGTGGGCTCATAACCTTTTGCATCCCTTTTCTCTTCTTCCATTCCTCGCAGTTCTGGCGTTCCACAGGTATGCTGCTGCATGTATCATTGTTCGGAACAGTTAGATAAGTTGCGTCACTCCCAAGTAATTGCTGCTTTTCCTCTTTTTTCTTATTCTAGGATTTTTAATTGGTTTTTAAAAAATCAAATCTCCTATTTGGTAGTGCTGGGGTAAGCAATATGAGGTTTTCATTTATTCTTCCTATTAAAGAGCTAAAGACTTCTATGAAAGCACAGAGTTTTCGTTTTGGCTACTATCTCTCAAGTTAGAAAACAAGGACTGGGCACGTAGCTATCACAAGGTTAGGCAGGGCGGCTGCACATGGGACACCAGTGCTGCTGACCTGCCTCCCCTTGCTGACCTGCAATGTGGACTGATGACACTTCCTCCCTTCCCCCTGTCCTTGCTGGGAAGGGGCAGTGTGCTTGTGTAGGCACGCCCTGTGGCCCAGCAAAGGGAGGCTGGTGGCAGTGGCGGAAAAGTAGGTCACTTGCTAAAACTCATGCCAGGGCCACCCTCAGCATTGCTCCAACACTGGCAAGGGTGAAGATTCTTTGGATGACTGAGGCCATGGGCTTCAATTACAGTTAACAGTTAAAATCAAAACTAAATCAATTAAACAATTAAAATCATTTAAAACTAGCATTAAAAATGTAAAACCATAAATCCAATTAAAACCATACATGTGTCTTCAGTGCCTTTTAAAAAGTTGCCAGAGAGAGGGAGTTTCTTTTTTCAACAGGGAGCGCATTCCAAAGTCCAGGGGCAGCAAGAGAGAAGGCCCATTCCCAAGTAGCCGCAAAACCCATGGGCAGCAACTGCAGGTGAACCTCTCTAGATGATCTCAACAGGCGGTGGGGCTCATTCTTACATTCTTGTGAGTTCAGTGGCTGTTTGTCCTGTCAAAAACCTGCATGTTAAAAATACTCTGTGCGTGTGTGTGTGTGTGTGTATGTGGGGGGGGGGGACTCCGGAAAATACTCCCTGTTTAAATAAGAGCATCTCCTTCTCTGCTTGCTTTTAGGATGACCCTTAAGACATACCTGTTTTCTCAGGCTTTGAACTGAAATTTTAAATTCTGAACATGCTTATATCTGCTAAGATTTTTATTTATTTATTTATTTACTTTATGTGCGTTTTTGTTATGTTTTAACTCTCTACACTGCCCAGAGATAGATATATCAGGCAGTATAGAAATAGGATGGATGGATGGATCATCCTCTTTTGAAGGCAGGTCATTAGTCTTCCACTTCTGTGCATATATTATTCTGGCTGCCATAGAAGCATACATAAAAAATATTAAGTTAGTTGTAGAAATTACACCTTGTGTTACCCCAGCAGGAAGGATTCTGGCTTCTTAGGAAATGTCATTTTAAATATTTTCTTTAACTCATTATATATCATATCCCAATAGGCTTTAGCCTTCCCACAGGTCCACCACATATGAAAAAAAAGTGCCTTCAGAGTGTCCACACTTCCAACATTTGTTTGAAACATTTTTATACATTAATGCCATTTTTTTTGTGTCAGATACCATCTATACATCATTTTATAATAATTTTCTTTTAAAGCATAACATGCAGTAAATTTTAAATCAGTTTTCCATAATTTTTCCCAGGCTGCCATTTCTATATTATGACCCACATCTTGACCCCACTTTATCATGGTGGTTTTAACCACTTCCTCTCTTGTCTCTTCCAAAAGTAGAAGTTTATACATTTTAGAAACTAATTCTTCATCATTTTCACATAATTCCTTCTCAAAGCTCAAAATCTGATCCTCAAATCCAACTTTAAAATCCTTCTTACATGCCTGGAATGGACTTTAAGATAACCGGCCTGTAATTTCCCGGATCACCCCTGGATCCCTTTTTGAAAATTGGTGTTACATTTGCTACTTTCCAGTCCTCTGGTACAGAGCCTGATTGCAGAGATAAGTTATATATTTTGGCAAGGAGGTCGGCAATTTCATGTTTGAGTTCTTTGAGGACTCTTGGGTGGATGCCATCTGACTCTGGCGATTTGTTAGTTTTCAGTTTTTCCAGACAGTTTAGAACATCACCTCTTGTCACATCTATCTGACTCAGTTCTTTAGCCTCCATCCCTGAAAAGTCTGGTTCAGGAACAGGTATATGGTCTGCATCCTCTGCCATGAAGATGGACACAAAGAACTCATTGAGCTTCTCTGAAACCTCCATATCCTCCTTAATAATCCCTTTCACTCCTTCATTGTCTAATGGTCCAACAGCCTCCCTGGCAGGTTTCCTGCTTCTGATGTATTTAAAGAAATTTTTATTATTCCCCTTTATACTTTTAGCTAAATAGTCCTCAAACTAGGGATGTGTGTTTCGTTTCGGATACAAAACGTTTTGTGAACAAAACAGGCAATTTAGGCTGTTTTGTAGCCAAAACAAAACACCCGATGCTCAAAACAGAAAATTTTGTAGACAAAACAAAACGTCCCTGTTTCGGATACAAAATGTTTTGTTGTTTCGGCTGTTTTGGAGCTCCATTTTGCATTCGCAGAAAGTCTTTCTCCTTCAGTCTCCATTTTGAGTTTTGACATCTGTTTGAATTTCGAGCCCTTCTAGCCTGCAGATTGGCCAGCGAAAGCATGGGCTGATCTGCTGGCAATTGCCTCCTTATTCCTTTTAAGCAAATTTAAGGGTAAATTTTACCCTCATTGGCCAGTGGGGCGGAATGCATTTCATTGTTGTTGTTTCACACTGTTGTGTGTAGATCAATTGCATCTCAGGCTGGGGGGGGTGTGTGGATGTGCATGACCTTTGGAAATATACCTGATTTTTTCCAAAGCTCTGCTGTTGTTGGTGTGTGATGTTGATGTTATTTGGGGTGGATTTGGGGGCAGAAAGGGGGCTTTAGGGGCAGGAGAGTGTTTCAGGTGGTAGTGCCCCAATGGGTGCCTGCTGCCACCCAGATTCCAAAGGAATAGGGCAAAGGGCTGATTTCTTAGGAATTGTTGGAAGTTTACGCTTCTTTAAGGTCCCCCCCCCCAGGGAATAATGGAGGTTTCAGCAGATGCATAACTCCACCTGGGGGGCACTGGGGTGGCTGGGAGTGAGTGGTGGTGTAGTGCACATAGGGTGCCAACCGCCCCCATGGGTTGCTAACCCATGGGGTGCTGGGTTCTGTTGTTTCTGAGGTGTTCTGAGTGTAGATTCTCTGGTAGCATATGAGATTTTCCATGACAAACCATGAATCCACTTTCATATGCTGCCAGAGAATCTGAATCTACATTCAAAACATCTCAGAAACAACAGAACCCAGTACCCCATGGGTTAGCAACCCATGGGGGTGGCTGGCACCCTTTGTGGTCTACACCACCACTCACTCTGGGCCACCCTGGTGCCTCCCAAGTGCAGTTATGGGGCAGGAATTATGGAGGTCCATCATTCCCTATGGGGAAGAACTTTACAGACATGCAAACTCCATTACATCTTTAAAAATCAGCCTTCTGCCCAATTCCTTTGAAATAATTCTGGCAGCTTCCTTGCCCCCACAAGGCACTACCACCCACCCTACTCTGCTCTGGGCCACCCCTTTCTCCCCAACATGAAGCTATACTATTTCCCTAAGGGAAAAATCCTATACTTCAAAATTTCACCAAAATCCAGCCCTTTGCCCAATTCCTCTGAAATTTGGGTGGTAGTTTCCACCCATTGGGCACTACCACCCCCACCCACTAGTTTTTCCCTGGGGCCATTTTTTAAAATCCAAAACGTTTCAGATTCGGATTTTGCAATTTCGAACAAAGAACAAAATTGTGGTGTTTCAGATTGGCTGGTTTCGAACAAAGAACAAAACAGGGGTATTTCGGATTCGGGCCAAAAACAAAACAGGAAAAAAAACCAAAAACACACAACCCTACCTCAAACTCTATTTTCGCATTACTTATTGTTACCTTGCATTCCTTTTGCCACCTTGCATTTCACTGCCACACTCAACTTTAGTTGATTTTTTTTGTAATTGTTTTTATCTGCCGTGTTTGACTTTACTCTGCATTGTTAAAAAAGCGTTTTCTTTGGCTCATTGAGCGACTAATGTTTTGAGAAACTACTAAACTATGTATCTGAAGTAAAAAGTCATTGATTTGTGAAAGATTACTGTAAAGAGCAGTAGAAAATATTGATAAAACTTCAAGGAAAAGATGGTCATATGTTATGATGTCTGATCTTGAAGATGAAATATTTTTCTCATTAATTCCTTCTGTTGCAGGTATTTATAAGAAATTATAGGCAGTAGAACTGTTTTGTTTTACCTTACAAAATCTAGAAGAAAACTTTTTAAAAATTTAAATAAATATTAAGGTATAAGTAAATAATCTGCTTGAGTCTTAATGTCTTGTCAGTTAAGCAATGGAGTGGGGGCACCATTGTTGGGCTGTGCTTAGGGCATCAGTTGCCCTTAATCTGGCCCTGGGTAAAGGCACTGAAATGGCAATCTTCCGCCCCCAAGTGCAGATGGAAAACAATGTGCATTTATACAAAGATGAAACTCACATGAAGCACTACAAAGAAGAAACTCACACGAAGCACTACGAGAGCCAGCGTGGTGTAGTGGTTAGAGTGCTGGACTAGGACCGGGGAGACCCGAGTTCAAATCCCCATTCAGCCATAAAACTAGCTGGGTGACTCTGGGCCAGTCACTTCTCTCTCAGCCTAACCTACTTCACAGGGTTGTTGTGAAAGAGAAACTCAAGTATGTAGTACACCACTCTGGGCTCCTTGGAGGAAGAGCGGGATATAAATGTAAAAATACATACAAATACATACATGCATGGGGAAGCTTCATTTCTCTTCTGCATGCAGTTCAGTAAGGCAAAGTCCTCTGACTAAAAGGGCCTTACAACTCAACAGAAAGACGTGGTGGTCTGTTGGTTTGTACAACAGGATGATGTGACCAAGGATGCAGCTCCCCAAAAGCAGAAGATGGGCACTTTAGCTGGATTTTCTCCCAACATTCAAGTACCTGTATGCATTCGGTGCTGCATGTAAATGAATAGGAAATATTTATAGTATGTGTTTTACACATGTGTATACCGCTCCAAATTCATTTCTCTCCACAGTTTACACAATAAAATACAGCATAAAAATTAAAACAAACACTGTCGTTTAATTGGTGACTAGTAGAAACAACCTCATATGTAGAAAAAAATGAAAGCTGCAACATAAATTGAATACACAGAATACCAGGAAGGCTGATGAAAGAAAACGATTGAATGGTGCGGGGGTGGGGGGGATATTCTTGGCTGGTTTGATTTCAGTTTTCTGACCAGGATTCCTACCTGACTGAGGTTTTATTTATTTATGTGTTTATTTGCTGTGAACTACAATTCCCATCAAGCCTTGCTTGCAAATCCCATGGAAATGGCAAACAGCTGGCTCCTTATCACCTGTGCAAGGTGTGGAGGATGGAGTCATTTAGTCCCTGGCTGCTCTTTGGCATGTTCTTTTCTCCTGCTCTGAAGTAGCTGCTGCTTCTTTCCTGGGTCTGGGTCATTCCACTTTTCTTAGTTCTGTAGAGTTTGGGTGAGTGAGAAGGAAAATATTTCACTTCCAAAGAGGAACCAGCAGGGAAATCCTTGCCTGTAGAGGGGGGATATAATCAGGAATGAAGGCAGATGGAGCGGGACATACTGTATTACATGGCAGAGTGAAAGGAAGGAGATTTTGTCACTTTCTCTATTCACAATCAGGGAGAGTAAATTTCCTGTGAAAAGTGGCAGAAGATCCTGAGCTGTCTTTGTTAGGCAGCTGAGTAAGAGAACCTGCAATCCAAAACCATAGGGATATATTATTTGAGTAATAAACAGGGTTACAAGTCACCTTAAGTGGTGCAGCAGGGAAATGCTTAATTAACAAGCAGAAGGTTGCCAGTTTCAATCCTCGCTGGTACTATATCAGGGCAGCAGTGATATAGGAAGATGCTGAAAGGCAACATCACATATTGCACGGGAGGAGGCAATGGTAAACCCCTCCTGTATTCTACCAAAGAAAACCACAGGGCTCTGTGGGTGCCAGGAGTCTACATCGACTCAAAAGAACACTTTAGCTTTTTACAAACGTGGTTAGTATTGATTAAGAGCTGCTAAGCAAATGAATGCAAAGGCCTGAGATTTTAGAGATAGGGAGCACAAGGCATTAAAGCAGTCCATTCACAAGACTGAACCTACCTCAGCAAGAGATGGCTGAGGAAAATGAAGTGAGCTGGAAGAGGGCCCAAAGCCAAAATGTAGGGTCAGGATAGGTTATTCAGTCCCTTCTCTGGGAGCTGGGTTTTTCCCCACTACACAAATATGTTTCCATATATTTATGATACTCTTGGATTGTATATTTAAAAAGAGAGACAAATGTCTGCCTATTACAAAGAAAGTTGACTGCTTCCTGGGATTCATTCTCTTCCCATTCCTCTTTTCATCACTATTCTGCAGGCAGAAGTTCAGCAACCTCATCTGGACTACTTTCATTTACCTTGGTGCTCTCTAGAGTGTAATGCTGTTTTTGTGAGGTGCCCTATGGAGCAAGAAAACCCCAATGGCCCCCCATCAAGCAAGGGTTCAGAAGGAACAGGAAACGGCCCTCATGCCCTCCCGGCAGGGAGTACGGGAAATTCCCCGCTATGGCGACCATGGGAACAGGTTAGCAAAGAACAGACTGGGGAACAATCTCGCACACGGGAAGCCCAACAGACAGAGTTCCCCAAGAGAGTGATGCCTCCATGGGTGCTGGCAGAGGCTGCGTGGGGTGATGACACTCCAGCACTGTCGCCCTCCTTCCGTCAAGATGCCGAAGCATGCCAGAGGTCTAGGAAAGTGTCTGCTGAGAGGCACACAAGGGAGCTGGAGAAGCAGACCCTTCTGCCAGAGGACACCCACCTCTTGATCAGGGAGCCTGGCCCACAGACCTGCTCCCCAGGAGTGGGTCTGGCTGAGGCTTCCCTGATGAGACAGCAGGAGTGCCAAAGGCAGAAACACCAGGTGAGACTCTTTTTATTATGACCTTCCTATTGGCCACAGGCAGAGATGGGCAAAATACTTCTTTAAAGTATTCTAGATATAAAATACCCGGTAAACAACCAATAAAAATACAAAATGTTGAGATAAGAGCCTCCCCATCTCCGGCAACTTTTTAAAAGGCACTGAAGACACTTTTGTTCACCCAGACTTGTAATCAGGCTTTTAATTAGATTTATAGTTTTAATACTTTCAATGTTGGGTTTTAATTATTTTAATGTGAATGATTTTAATATTTAAATCATTTTAATTGTAAACTGCTCAGACTCAAGTTTTGGGCGGTATAGAATTATGTTAAATAATACAAAAATATAAATAAATAAATAGTATTTCAAAATACATGTTAAAATACAAAATACAATGCCTGAAAAAAGGAAATAATTTTGAGATGTTTGTTACTTATCTGAACTTGTTTCTATTTAATTTAATTTAAACAATACAAGTTTTTCAAAGAATTAATCACTCATCATTTCTCCCAGGGGATGTTCTACAGGAGCAGGATAACTGTTCCACAGAACCAGTTGATGTTAGACTTGTATTATATCTTTAAAAATAGCCATTGGACAATGGGATACCCATACAACATAATAATGAGCTTAGAGTTGTCCTGTAAAGCTGCAGCTGGAGTATTTACAACTTTTTACATGCTCAATCAGATCAATAATTCCAAATCAACCTGTTTCTTTTGGCTATGTTTGCTTTTTTCTCCATTCTTGCCACCCTCCAAGGGCATCTGCACGCTTTTTTTGGAGGGAGGGAGAAATATACACCAAGAATGTCAATAGAAAACAAAACACAACAGGCTGTATCCAATGTTAATCCTGCTTAGAGTAACATAGGAAAATGCCATATACTGAGTCAGACCATTGGTCTATCTAGCTCAGTATTGTCTTCACAGACTGGCAGTGGCTTCTCCAAGGTTGCAGGCAGGAATCTCTCTCAGCCCTATCTTGGAGATGCTGCCAGGGAGGGAACTTGGAACCTTCTGCTCTTCCCAGAGCGGCTCCATCCCCTGAGGGGAATATCTTACAGTGCTCACACTTCTAGTCTCCCATTCATATGCAACCAGGGCAGACCCTGCTTAGCTATGGGGACAAGTCATGCGTGCTTCCACAAGACCAGCTCTCCTGAAATAACTGAAAGTTAGTCATGAGAAAGGCTGCAATCCTATAGCTGTGACATAGTCAAATGAGCAACAAGTTGTATTTATGGTGAAGCAATCATATAGCCTAATCATATGGGGAGGAGAACAATTCCTTTTGCCCCAATTAATCTATTCCTCCCTTAAAATAAAGAAGATCCTAACTGCCCCAGAAGTCAATGTGGTGAAGTGATTAGGTTGTTGGGTGAGGATTGGGAGACCCAGATTGAAGCCCTCACTCAGATAGATCACTGGGTGATGTTGGCCACTCACTATTTCTCAGCCTAGCCTACCTCATAGGAATGTTGTGAGGATAATAGGGGGGGGGGGGCTTGGGATAGTCTATATGGAGTCATTTGCTCCTGTGAGGCTTGCTCGCCCTCCCTCTGTCACAATGTGACCAACTTTATAGGCTGTTGTGATGGGAAAATGGCTTTTAGAACATTAGAAGCTTTTAATCCAGTCTAAGCAAATACAGCTCTTGATTTCCTGTATTGTTCTGTGTGTTCCACAGTGATTCTGAGGCTGTTCTCATGCGCAGGCTAACCCAGGCTAGGGAAGCCCAAGCCTGAGTTAGGCTGGCCGTGTGAAGTGCTGGGATCCTCGCAGATCCCAATGCTCCCATGTAGCCTGACCCCCTTAATAAACCCGCCCGTTAGCCGAGGTTAAAGGTACAGGCGCACCCTTAACCCACCTTCTGGGCATTGTGTTTCTCCTCAGGCAGCATGAAACATATGGCACACACACACCCATGCACTGCACATGGTGCATTGTGGGATACATGGTGGTCGGAACAACTAGTTCCAGCACCATGTAACATCACACTTCCCCCATGCAGTGCTGCTCATCTGGGCATGCAGGAACTTGCTGAAGATCTGGAGCTTGGTCATCTATGGGGAAGGTGAATTAAAAGTGGATTTCCCCTCCTTCTGCATAGTCCCTGCCTGCTTCCAGTGTTTGTGAAAATTGCCTCAATGTGTCCCACTCCCACCACAGCCAGGTAACCTGGAAAGCCAGCTAGGCACTCTGCATGCCCTCCAGCAATCTGACCACAAAGCTCTCTAAAGGTAAACTTCAGACAGAGAATATGCTGATGCTTGACTTCCCAGAGAGGAAAGAAATGGACATTAGTCAGTCACAGCAAACAAGAGGGGACATGGCTGGGGAGATATTTGTAAATTACTCTGCAAAACAGCTTGCCTAAGCCATAGGCAAGTTGCAAATTGACACAGAGACTGGACCAGAAGAACTCCAGCCTCCTCAGGTCATGTTTCTAGTTGCAGCATTGCAGCTAGAGGGACAGAGAAACTTTAAAGCAAGCAAACTGTGAGGAAAGGAGTTCTGTTGCATCCAAAATCAGGAGGTGGAGTGGGATCTGCTCCCTCTTGCCCTCCCCATGGACTCTCATGCCACCCCCACCCTTCATTTCCCATTTTACTCACAGGGACAGTCTCTCTCTCTCCCCTTTGATTTTCACATTTGGCTAGCTGACCAGTCAGCAGCAGAGTAAAACTATTCAAGCTTCAGTGGGCAGAGAGGGAGGAACAGAGCACACACACAAGGATGCTTGGAAACCAATGGATAGCCTGTTATGATTAAAAAAAAAAAAAGCAGCTCCTGAAGTTAGAAAGCAAAGCAGTGATGGGCTAAGATGTATTTTGGTTTTGGCAATGTATTTTAAAAATACAAAATACCTGAGCAAGTGTATTTTAGATAAAAATATAAAAGTATTGAAAATAAATATTTTAAATACTTGTATTTTAGAAACTGCCCATCTCTGGCCACAGGGACAGTTATCGAGCTGTAGTTGAGATCTCTGCCCATTTCCAAAGGGGAGCTACAGGCTGTTATGGCCTGGATATTCTGGAGGCTCCCATGTCTTATCTTTAGGCCTCAGTGTAGTGAGCAGCCTGCCTGATCTAATAGAGTTAACAGGAAGTGAACCCTTGTCCTTGGGTGACAGACGGGCAACCCTCGGTCCTAACCAATCGGTCAACCAGGTGGGTGGGACTTGAGGGCTGCTGAAAGGAAGGAACTAGAGAGTGCCAGGGAAGAGAGGAGGAATGGAGTCTCTCACATGGTGAGTTCACAAGAAATTTCTGAGGGTCAGAGATTTGCAGGGGTTTGATCTTGCCAGGGTTTGGGTGAACTTCAAGGCAGAATAAAACAAAAGTTTTGTGGCTTCAGAAGTTAGTGCCGGAGAAGGTATTTCTAGTAAGACTGTGTTAGAACTTATTTCACTTTCTGTGTTTTGCTTTGCATCCCTAAATATCTGTTTCTTGTGGGAATGAGCCGACTCTCTGCAGCCGACTCTCTGCGGGACACCTCAGCGTGAATCTCCAAAAAACACTTCAAAGCAGTTCCCGGCAATTTCATTGCAAACAAACCTGATAGTGCCCCGCACTTCAAAACGGTTCCCTGCTCTCTCCATATGGGGATTGGAAGTGAGCGAAGGAGGCACAGAACAGCCCACCCCACACTTCAAGTGACCCACACTTCAAAACAGTTCCCTGCTCTCTCTGTAGGGATGGGAAGTGCACTCCTGTCAGGATATGCAGCTAAGCTTGGCTCTAAGCCGCCTTGATTTGAATTTCTGCATTAAGACAAAAAGGACTTTGGAGAAGTGAGCCAGGTGCAGCTTTGGATATGCCAGTATTCATGCAGCTTGGCTCTGCATATTGAAAGCAGGCATATCTCCTAGCATCCTTCCTTAAGATTCCTCCTCACCAACTTTGCCCACTTCTCATCCCTATAGAGCAGGGATTCTCAAACATGGGTCCTCAGGTGTTATTGGACTTCAACTCCCATAATCCCCAGCCTCAGTGGCCTTTGCTTGAGGATTATGGGAGTTGTAGTCCAATAACACCTGAGGACCCAAGTTTGAGAATCACTGCTATAGAGAGAGCAGGGAACTGTTTTGAAGTGTGGGGTGGGCTGTTTGTTTGTGAAGAGAGAGCAGGGAGCTTCTTTGAAGTGTTTGTGGGAGACTCACTTTGAGTTGTTCCTGCAGTGTTGTGGTGTCCCACAGAGAGTTGGCCACAGAGAGTTGTCCTAGACCCATTTCTTGTAACCTAGTAAGTAATTAGTTAATCTAATTACATGCCGCCTAGAAAAGATCTGGGTGTTTTGAATTTTCTTGTAACCAAGGTAAGAGTTTAAGTGCAACCAAAAGGCTGAAATCTCACCCCAACTGGTTTGTAGCTATGTAATAAAAGGTTTTTCTCTGTTTTTACAAAGCTTCATAGAGTGATTGATTAACCCTCAGTAGAAGGAGGGGGAGAAGCCTCTAGGGCAAAAGGTCTTCAAAAGAGCTGAGCCAGCGTTCGCTAGCCCTGTCCACATGCAGCCCTACACATTGGGAAGCAATTGTTTTTATGTTTTTGCCCAATACAAAGTTTAAAGAGAGACCCTGAGCTAAAGCACTCTAGTCTAAGCGGTCCGATCTCTAAATGTTTGGAGTGTTTGGTGGCAGCAACTTAAACTACCAGAGTTTTCCTTTTCCTTTCTTTAACTTCTTAAAAATCTCAGTCAGCTGCATAGCTGAAAGAGAGGGGTGATTCAGCAAAACCTCCCTCATTAGTTAACTGGGACAGGGTCATTACACTCAGTTAGGTAAACTGGTATTCATTCCTGAATGGTCTGGAGTGACTGCAAAACACACATTTGGAGCATGCGCAGAGTCTTTGGAGATGAATTGTTACTGCCATATGAAGCATCTGAATCTTAATGTATTGCCAGAAGAGTTGTCCTATGTGTTGACATATAAGAACAGCCCTGCTGGATCAGGCCCAAGGCCCATCTAGTCGAGCATCCTGTTTCGCACAGTAGCGCACCAGATGCTGCTGGAAGCCACAGGCAGGGGTTGAGGGCATGCCCTCTCTCCTGCCATTACTCCCCTGCAACTGGTACTCAGGAGCATACTGCCTCTGAGGCTGGAGGCGGCCCACAGCCTTCTAACTGGTAGCCATTGATAGACCTCTCCTCCATGAAGTCATCCAAACCCCTCCTAAAGCTATCCAGGTTGTTGGTTCCACAAGTGGATCACACGTTGTATGAAAAAGTACTTCCGTTTGTTGGTCCTAGACCTCCTGGCAATCAATTTCATGGAGTGACCCCTGGTTCTAGTTTTGTGTGAGAGAAAGAAGAATCTCTCTCTCTCTACTTTCTCCACACCATGCATAGTTTTATAGTCCTCTATCATGTCTCCCCGCAGTTGTCTTTTTTCTAAAACTAAGTAGCCCCAGGTTCTGTAGTCTTGCTTCATAAGGAAGATGCTCCAGGCCCCTGATCATCTTGGTTGTCCTCTTCTGCACCTTTTCCAGTTCTACAATGTCCTTTTTAAGATGTGGTCACCAGAATTGTATGCAGAACTCCAAGTGTGGTCACACCATAGTTTTGTATAAGGGCATTATAATGTTAGCCGTTTTATTTTCAATCCCCCTCCTAATGATCCCTAGCATGGAATTTGCCTTTTTCACAGCTGCCGCACATTGAATAGACACTTTCAACGAGCTGTCAACCACAACCCCAAGATCCCTTTCCTGGTCCGTCACCGACAGCTCAGATCCCATCAGCATATACTTGAAGTTGGGGTTTTTCGTCCCAATGTGCATCACTTTACACTTGCTAACACTGAACCGCATTTACCATTTTGTAGCCCACTCCTCACAATCCATTTTGGATTTCACTACCTAAAAGAGTTTGGTATCATCTGCAAATTTGGCCATCTTGCTGCTTACCCCTACTTCTAGATAATTTTTTTTAAAAAAAAATTCTAAACCGCCCTGAGCCATTTTGGAAGGGCGGTATATAAATCAAATAAATAAATAAATCAAATAAAATTTATGAATAAGTTAAAAAACACCGGTCCCAATATAGATCCCGGGGGGACCACACTTCTTACTTCTCTCCATTGTGAAAACTCTTACTTCAAAGATCAAGGAAAACTATAGATTCTTGGAGGGAAAGTTGTAAGCAGGCACACTTGGTGACATTGCACAATATCATGACTGATCACGTGGCATGCCTGTTAAGGCATCAGACTTAGGCTCCAGTTTTCCAACTTTCTGCAGCTTGAGCCAAAATGAGATCACCTTATCTCTGGTCATAAACTGACAAGGTGTTTTTTGTTTTTGTTTTTTTATCATGATATACATGGTAATGGGGCTGCCAAAACAAAGTGCTGAACAGGACCGGGCACTTCCCGCAAGCCCTCATCTTGATAGGTCTGCAACCCTAATCTGAAAGGGCTCCTCTCTGTTATTGCAGGTGGCATTGGAGGCGGCTCCTCTAAGTTCCCCTGCAGCATCTCAGGCTCCTTCTGACACTGAGCAGGGACAGGTATTAACCGAGACCAAGAAGGAAGATGATGATTGTGATGCCAGCCTCTCAGGTAAGGAGAGGGGAGAGTCTTTTGGGGTCACAGTTCAGGCGGATGCCATGAACCTCCGTCCTCCATCAGCCTGGTCACTCTTGTGGCTCCTTCTCTCCCTTCAGGCAGCTCAAAGACTCCTCAGTCTCCAGGAGATGAAAGGAGGACGGCCACAGGTGATGGGGGGAAGTGTGTGCTGGAACATGCAGAACTTGAGGAACACAGTGTGAGGCTAGAAGAGGAGACTCATTCTGAGCACTGTCAGCAGGAAAGTGCCTCAGCAACTCAGGAAAGCGAAGAAGTTCCACATAAAACCCACCCAGTGGAGGAAGCCACAGAATCTGTTCCTGGAGTTGGAGGTTGCAGGATTGCCAGGGAAAGCACAGTGCTGGCAGGAACTGATACAGGTAAGCAACAGATGCCTGTGATAAATCCAGGAACACCTTTGGCAAGACTTCAGCAACCCTCAGAGCATTCAGACTGATAGAATACTTTCTTTGTAGAAAGTAAGTTATACTCAGGACTCATCCTCTGTCAAAGAATCTACACTGACGAAAGCCTTTTAAATGCTTTTTGAGTGGGAGAAGGTAATTTGACATTAAATGTAATAATAAAAAATGTAGCTGGTGGATCCTTCAAGTTCTGCTATAGCTGGGATAGGCTATATCCCATAGGGATCTGAGTATCCCTTTGAGGCATCTGATGTTATAGGGCTGGGGGTTGTGGGAAGCTCTGCCTCACTTTGAACCACAGTCGGAAACTCAAGAGATCTAATGAAAGGTTAACTGAGCCGGGATTTGCTTACTATGGTTGGGGATTAGTCAGTACTTGATGACTTCTTGAGCTGGAGCTGGAAAACCAAGACCATTAATCTGAAATGTGAATGCAAGACAGGAAAGGAGAGATGGTTGGAATCCACAACTTGCTCTCAAGGGGATCTGCCCAGGGAAATCTTTTTGAAAATCTCTGGGGATCTTTGACCAGGAAAGGCTACTGAATGTAGATGCTTACCATCTTAGGAGGGTCTTATTTGGGGGATGGGGGTTGTTTCTCCCTTGGACTCTGATCCTGTTTCTTTTTCTATCCCGGAAGGTGACCTGCAGGAGAGTGAGAATTGGGGGGTTCCAAGTGGGAGATCCTCGGAACACACTGAACAAGAAGAACAGAGAGAGAACCTCTGGAATCAAGAAGGCCCAGAGAGGCAGGCGGAAAAGCACAAAGAGGAGAAGAGGGCTGAGAAATCCACAGAAGATAACCGAACAGAAAGGGAGGAGAATGAGCAGCTTGAGCCTCAGTTGACTACCCATACAGAGGGGAAACCAAAGGAAGACTTGGAGAATGTCAGTCAGAGCAAAACCCTTTCTGGAGATAAACAGTTCCATGGAAAAGAGAGGCCCTATAAATGCTTGGTGTGTGGAAAGGTCTTCAGTTACAAATCATGGTTGAGAAGACATGTCAGAATCCACACAGGAAAGAAACCACATACATGCTTGGAATGTGGAAAGAGCTTTAGTCAGAAATGTAACCTTACTATACATCTAAGATCCCACAGAGGAGAGAAGCCATACAAATGCTCTGATTGTGACAAAAGCTTTAGGAGTTTACAAAGCCTTATTAGTCATAAAAGAATTCACACAGGAGAGAGGCCATACAAATGCTCATACTGTGAAAAAAGCTTTACTCATCCACACATTCTTATTCAGCATGAAAGAATTCACACAGGAGAGAGGCCATACAAATGCTCACACTGTGACAAAAGCTTTAGGCAGCGAATAAACTTAATTATGCATGAAAGAATTCACACAGGAGACAGACCATATAAATGCCCACACTGTGAAAAAACCTTCACTCGTAAAATTCAACTTACTAAGCATGAAAAAACCCACACAGTGGAGGAATCATATCAATGCTCCCACTGTGGAGAAAGGTTCCCTAATAAATCAGATCTTCTTCTACATCAAAGGACTCACAAAGTGGAGAAACCATAGACCTGCTTGGAAGATGGGGAGAGTTTCCATCACACATCAACTCCTTGTGCATGCCAGAGAAGCCACAGAAAGAGACATTGTTCAAATGCTCACATTGTACTTTTAAAGTGTTGGATTTAATGCAGCCAGTTCTTTGTTTGATTAAAAATGGGGAGACATTTGATGAATGAAGATTTTCCTATTGATTTCACATCTAGCAGATGTCCTCTTCTGAGAGATCTGGGCTTCCTCCCAATGGAGAAGACTGGTTCACCCTCAGGTGGTGGTGAAGACGTTTCCAGTAACTAGCCAATTCTCCATCTGATCATAAACCAGATTCTGCAATGTGAACTTATGACTGAGGAGGAAGAAAACTGTTGGTGAAATCTCTCTCTCTCTCCAGCATTTAGTGGAACAAGCAGCAGCTGCATTTTAGATGTTTTAGATGGGAACATGTTTGTTCTTGTTATGAATAAAGTTGAATGTATTTTTTTCGGTTTGTTCTCCATTTATCTTTAGAGCCCTAAAAAGCTTAGCGCTGGGTTACCTAGGAGAGCACCTTCTTCTGCACGACCCCTACCACACACTGGGATCACCAAGAGAGGTCCCTCTCTGTATGCTGCCAGCTCATCTGCTGGTGACTCAAGAGCAGGCCTTCTCTGTAGTCTGTGCTGTGGAATGTGCTCCCTCTCTTCATTTGTGGTTCAACATCTTTGCCAGCCTTCAAAAGAGCCCTTAAGACACATCTTGTTTAAGCCCGGCTTTTAATAATCTGGACGTTTTAAACTTTTACATTGCCTGTTTTAACAGTATATTGTACTTTGTTTTTCTTGTTTTGTATGAAATGATGCCTTTGTCTTTGTCACTGAAGTGATCAGTATAGCACATATCCTTCCTCTCGCTTCTAGGGGTTCCTTCTATGGAGATCAAGATAGTTGAATTTCATAAGTCAGTTTGTTGGAATCACTAATTATTAAGTAATTAATAATTACTAATAACTCCTGCCTATACTGTTGGTCCCAGGATTTGCTGCTCTCTTGGGTTTGGGATGCATGTTGCTCTGAGATGAAATTTCCTGTGAAATATGGCAGAAGACATTGAGCTGTCATTTTTAGGCAGCTGAGTAAGCTATAAAAAGATACACAGCTAAGGTAAGTTAACTTTCGTGTAAAATAAAAATACAAAAACCACTATATTAAAACCTTTGGGGACAATAAAGTAAAACCACCACTTGACAATCCCCCCCATTCCAATGTATCCTCTTAAGATTTGACCAAAAAACTGAATTCCAATGCATTCTTCAATGCTAAACAAAAGGAAGGATATAGGGAGGTTATAAATCTTCTAATTTATTGTCCCAACTTAGCTGAGTAACAAATGGAAGATTTCACGTAAAATCAAACCAAGGTCTCCATGCTGAATGCTGTTTAAACGCAGAACCCTCCACTTTCGAACTTCCGCTGGAAAAGTAAGCCAGTGGCATTTTAAAATCCTTATTCCAAAAGAAAAGAAGCACAGAAAAACTTCTACTTTCAAACTTACCCAGCAAAGGTAATAAGTTCTGTCCAGTTTCATTTATCTCTCCAGTCTAAGCTCCAGGCGATTGGTAAAAGTTCTAAAGTAAAGGATAATTATTCAGCCATTTAAAAAGAAATTAGTCAGTAATGCAAGCAACAGATACAATAAACATCCTTCAAAGCAGATCTTTCTAAGCTGAGTTCAAAAGTTACAGTGTTCTTCCATGTTAAGTGAAAGAAAAAATATTGGGAGGTCATAAATCTTCTAATCTTTGTCGTCCCAGCTCAACTGAATAGCAAATGCAGGATTACAGGCAGATTCAATCAAGGTCTCAATGCTGAATACTGTTTGCAAATAAGTACAGATAAGTACAAATTCCATCGATGGTGCTAAACAGTGTTCATCCACTGGTACTATATCAGGCAAAAAAGAGGAAAGGAAGGGAGGGAAATCCCACCGTGACTGTGGCAAACATATATACAAATGATATAAAGCAACCAAACTATGGAAATATATATTGAGAAACAATAAACGAATAGTCTGCCTCATCAAGTACAACCTTAATCAAGGCCATGATCTTATGAGTGGGGTCATGGTCCAACGGTACATAATTAGTTCTATCAGCCAATTGCCTCTCAACATCATGAATGCAATCCCTCTTATTCATAAGTACAATGGCTCCCCCTTTATCCGCCTGCTTGATTACCAAATCGGGATCCTGTTGTAAAGATTTGAGAAGTGCCGCATCAGTTCGAGACAAGTTGGAATGGTGATGGGATGTGTCTAGAAACTGTTGCTCAATCCTCCCAATGTCCCTCTCGACCAACTTTTGAAAAGTGGCAATGGTTGGAGAGTCAACAGCCCGAATAAAGGTGGATTTAGGTCTGAACTGAACAAGACCTGAATCCTGCCTATCCCCAAAAATGACTTCTGAGTTTAATTGTTCTTATTAACTTATACAAGTCAACCCAAGTTCTAAACGTCTTGTACGTAGGCGTAGGCACAAAACTCAAACCAAGCTGTAAAACACTCCATTGTTGGGGGGAGATATGTTTGGAACTCAAATTGACCACTAGGGTCTCATGCGCCCCCTGGTTCTTCGGTTCCCGCGAAAAAAATCAGAACTGTGTTCAAACCTGGTTTTTGCTGCCCTGTCTGAGCATGTCCTTCTAACCAACGATGACCTGTCAGAGTCAGATGTAGCAGACTTCTCTGACTCAGAACGTTCAGAAGAGCTAATGGGTTGCTTCCAAGTGACTGCTTTATTTGATTGATTTCTTTTAATTGATTCCGTGATGGCCCTTGTTTGTGTTTTGGGTACTATATAGGGCAGCAGTGATATAGGAAGAAGCTGAAAGTCATCGTCTCATTCTGCGCAGGAGGAGGCAAGGGTAAACCCGTCCTATATTCTACCAAAGAAAACCACAGGGCTCTGAGGGCGCCAGGAGTCAGAATCGACTCAACGGAACACTTTACCTTTAATAAACATGGTTAGTATTGCTCAAAGAGCTGCTAAGCAAATGAATGCAAAGGCCTGAGATTTTAGAGATGGGGAGCAAAAGACATTAAAGCAGCTCTATCCACAAGACTGAACCAACCTCAGCAAGAGATGGCTGAGGAAAATGAAGTGAGCTAGAAGAGGACCCAAAGCCAAAATGTTGGGTCAGGACAGGCTATTCTCTCCCATCTCTGGGAGCTGGGATTTTCCACCACTACACGCATATGTTTCCATATATTTATGATATTCTTGGATTGCTTTTTTTAAAAGAGAGAAATTTCTGCCTATTATAAAGAAAGTTGACTGCTTACTGGGATTCATTCTCTTCCCTTTCCTTTTTCATCACTATTCTGCAGGCAGAAGTTCAGCAACCTCATCTGGACCACTTTCATTTACCTTGGTGCTTTCTAGAGTGTAATGCTTTTTTTTTGTGAGGTGCCCTATGGAGCATGAAAACCCCAAAGGCCCCCCATCAAGCAAGG
Organism: Hemicordylus capensis; assembly: GCF_027244095.1. NCBI lineage: Eukaryota > Metazoa > Chordata > Lepidosauria > Squamata > Cordylidae > Hemicordylus > Hemicordylus capensis. The sequence continues at coordinate 244,324,078 of NC_069658.1, read as the reverse complement.
GTTCAGAAGGAACAGGAAACGGCCCTCATGCCCTCCAGGCGGGGAGTACGGGGAAATCCCCACTATGGCAACCATGGGAACAGGTTAGCGAAGAACAGACTGGGGAACAATCTCACACACGGGAAGCCCAACAGACAGAGTTCCCCAAGAGAGTGATGCCTTCATGGGTGCTGGCAGAGGCTGCGTGCGGTGATGACACTGCAGCACTGTCACCCTCCTTCCGTCAAGATGCGGAAGCATGCCAGAGGTCTAGGAAAGTGTCTGTTGTGAGGAACACAAGGGAGCTGGAGAAGCAGACCCTTCTGCCAGAGGACACCCCACCTCTTGATCAGGGAACCTGGCCCACAGACCAGCTCCCCAGGAGTGGGTCTGGCTGAGGTTCCCTGAGAAGACAGCAGGAGTGCTGAAGGCAGAACCACCAGGAGAGACTCTTTTTATTAGGATCTTCTCAGGGATGTGCATGAATCAGTTTTTTTGTTCAGATTTATACCCAAATTGAAACGCCCTCGATTTGTTGTGAGCCCAAATCTGACCCCCACCCCCAGCATCACCCCAGATTCAATTTGCAACCAAAATTCTCCAAATCCAAATCAATTTGGATTTTTAAAAAGGTCCCCGGGCCAAAAAGAGTGGGGGTAGTGGTAGTGCCCAATGGGTGGAAGCTACCTACCAATAATGGGGGTTTCAGCAGCCTTAGTTAGAACACCCCAGGGGAGTGGCACCGGGGTGACACAGTGTGGGTTGTGGTGGGTGGTAGTGCCCAATGGGTACAAGGAAGCACGGCCTCAGAATACTATGTGCCCTCTAAGTCTGCATGAAAGACATTTGTGAGGGCACCAGCAGCAAGCTCATCCTTGGCCACGGCTGGGGGAGGGGGTAGGTGGGTGCATGTGTGTATGTGCTGCTGCTTCAGTCACAGTCTTTCCATGGGTGGGGAAAAAACAAAGCAAAGTCTCAGATAACAAACATTAAAGAGGCAAGTGGAAGCAAGCCACATTATAAAACAGAAATGCATGAACAACTCATCATCATCATCATCAAAGCATCAGCAAGCATCATATATTTATCACATTGACGTTCATCATTTTTATTTCAGCATCAATTCAAAATAGTCAATGAAAGCAATTCTTTCATATCACCATGCATCTTCAAAAACCCTCCCTCCTGCCTCCCCGCCCCCCGCCGCCACCAACCACAGCCTCTGTGGAAGGGTGGTGGTGCTGATGCTGGTGCTGGGCCATAGTTTTGCCATGCCACGACGCACCAACCACCTCCATCATGGGCCTCATGGTGTCATGCATGGTTGAAACAAATCAAACACTATTCAACATAAAGGGAAACGAAGAAAACCCTTGGTGACAGTGTGGTGTGTGTGTGTGTGTGTGTGTGTGTGTGTGTGTGTGTGGTTCAACGTAAGCATGTGTGAGACACAGCATCCCAGAAACATTCCTGTGCCTGCACATGCAGTAGCCTGCCTCTGTGATGGATAGTGTGGTGCTTTTGCCTTCTGGCCCTCAGGACTGGGCAAGTGGGTGCTCCTGCAAGAGGGAGGGATCTACAGATGTATGCTGCTGAGAATGACTACAACTCCCATTGTCCCTAGTCTTGATGGTGGCCAGCCATTGCAACAGTGGGGGGTGGTAGTTGTAGTCTCTCTCAGCAACATCTGGGAGAATCCCTCCCTGATGCAGGGAGCACTCACTTGCCCTAGACCTGAGTGCCAGCACAGCAGCAGTGCCCCATCTCAGCATTCTCGGGCTGGCAGTGCGGCGGTGCCTGTGTGTGTGTCTGGATGTGTCAGCCTCTTGGTCAGGAAGCTGCCGTGGTATGGGAGGCACTGCATAAGGGGGTGATGCAAGTTACTCACCCTCCACGGCCAGCTCGGGGTAGCCCAGCAGGGGGAGGGTGGCCTTCAAGAAGACCAGCTGCTCGACCAACACTGCATACAGACGTGAGCGTAGAGGGGTCACCATGTTCCCAGCCATGGAGAACAACCTCTCGCTCGAGACACTGGTTGGCGGGCATGAGAAGAACTGGCCAGCAACGGCTGCCAAGTCCGGCCAGAAATGGGAACGTGTTGCCCAAAACTGGCATGGCTCCATCTCCGGGCCTTCTGCCAGCTCCTGCAGGTAGAGCAGAACAGAATGCTCAGCATGGCTGCAGGGAGGGGCAGGCTGCTTCTGTCCCCTGGGCAAGGCACCAAAGAAGCCCTTTTTGAAAGATCGGGTGGTGGAACACGGAGGTGACACTGGCCACTCTTCTGTGCCACTGCCCAAGAAACCACGCTGCTGCACTGGGAAGACATGATGGTGGTGGCAGTGCTGCTGGGGGTGGAAAGCTCACTGCCAGGCTGCGCACCAACCCCCTCCTAATGGTCGTTGTCTGCACTTCAGCGAGGTGGCCACATTTGCAGATGATACCAAACTCTTTTAGGTAGTGAAATCCAAAACAGACTGTGAGGAGCTCCAAAAGGATCTCTCCAAACTGGGGGAGTGGGCAACAAAATGGTAAATGCACTTCCATGTTGGCAAGTGTAAAGTGATGCACTTTGGGATGAAAAACCCCAGCCAAGTATACGTTGATGGGATCTGAACTCTCGGTGACTGATCAAGAGAGGGATCTTGGGGTTGGTGCTGGACAGCTCGTTGAAAGTTACAACTCAATGTCCGGCAGCTGTGAAAAAGGCCAATTCCATGCTAGGAATCATTAGGAAGGGGATTCAGGGGCATATCTAGGGTAGGGCAGGCAGGGCACGTGCCCCGGGCACCACTTGATGGGGGGTGCCATTTTTAAAAATTATCTTTTTAAAAAATGGCCACTGAAATGCCATGCCAGGCCTCACAGAGGCCATTTGAGCATGCATGGTGGCCATTTTGTGGCCACCACACATGTTCAAATGGGCCCTGTGAGGCCCTAGTGGCCAGCAAGGAGAGGGGGAACCTTTGAAGACCCCCCACAGCCTTTAGGAAGCCCCCTGAAGGGGCTACAGGTAAATAATTTTTTTTGAAAAAATTAGTATAAGTCACTGTACACATATTCAGATTGGCACTATGTACAGAGAATCAGGGCTTGTGAATACTGAGCTGAAGCTTATGAGCTAGGATTGTATTCATTTGCTCTTACTTTGCTTCTTGTGATTAGTGAGTTAAATATGATGTCTTAATAATATAGCTATTAATGGTGAGTTTGTCTTTGAATCACTGTGAGATCCTTAGGATTAAGGCCCACTGGGAGTTTCTTGCTCTCTTTCTCTCATTTTAATTCTCTTTCTGAAATACTAGAATATATTCCAAGCAGTGACACAGTATGCTCTGCATATCCTTTAATTATTTACAGAGTATCTGGGAAAAGTCAAATTCTCCATTTATTTTTAAAACGTATGTAATAGTGATGCTACAATGCATAGTAGAGAATTAGACAGGCACTTCTGTTTAGTTTTCCAAGTACACCTCCACATAGTATTTGGGTATTTCATGAGCCCCAGCATACTGAAATTTGTAGTTTTCCAGCATTTTTTTGGTCTGGCTATGTCCACTGCTAAATAGTTTTTGAAAGATTAAAAGATGAACGAGCTTGACTTGTATTTTTGAGCTGATATAATGGTAGTTATCTGAAAGCTTGGTGTCAGGTGCTTGGACAGGGGGCGCAATTTCAGTGCTTGCCCTAGGCGCTATTTTCCCTCAATACGCCTCTGAGGGGATTGAAAATAAAACGGCTAATTTTATAATGCCCTTATACAAAACTATGGTGCCTGGAGTACTGTGTACCTGGAGTACTGTGTACAGTACTGTGTACAGTCTACAGTCCAGGTGTACTGTACTGTGTACAGTACACCCAGAGTACTATGTACAGTTCTGGTTACCAAATCTAAACAAGGAGATTATAGAACTGGAAAACATGCAGAAGAGGGCAACCAAGATGATCAGAGGCCAAGAGCACCTTTCTTATGAGGCAAGGTTACAACACTTGGGGCTACTTAGTTTAGAAAAAAGATGACTGCGGGGAGACATGACAGAGGTCTATAAAATCATGCATGGAGTGGAGAAAGTGGATAGAGAGAAAGTCTCCTCCCTCTCACATAACACTACAACCAGGGGTCATCCCATGAAATGGATAGCCAAGAAATTTAGGACCAGCAAATGGATGTATTTTTTCACACAATGCATAATCAGCTTGTGGAATTCTCTGCCAGAAGATGTGGTGACAGCCAACAGCCTGGATGGCTTTAAGAGGGGCTTGGATAATTTCATGGAGGAGAGGTCTATCAATGGTTACTAGTCAGGGTGCTATAGGCCACCTCCAGCCTCAAAGGCAGGATGCCTCTGAGTACCAGTTGCAGGGGAGTAACAGCAGGAGAGAGGGCATGCCCTGCAACTCCTGCTGTAGGCTTCCAGTGGGCCACTGTGTGAAACATGATGCTGGACTAGATGGGCCTTCTTGGGCCTGATCCAGCAGGGCTGTTCTTATGTTCTTAATAATATTTTTTTAAATGAGGGGTGGGGGGAATCAAATGGCATTAAGAGCAGCCTCAACTGCACAATGTGTGCATGTTTATTTAGAAGTAGGTCTCATATTCAATGGTCCTTCCTCCCATGAAAGTATGCGTAGGTTTATATCCAAATTATTGAAGGGAAATGATGAGGTGGGAACACAGCACTGGCTGATCTAACTCCCAAATGGGACCACACAGCCCTGTTTCGGACCTAAATCATCAATATGGGGAGGTGTTGGTGCCACGAGGTGTGGCCTCTGAGGGGTGGCGGCCCGGGTTCTTTGAACCCGTCTGCTCAGTGGTGGCTCCGCCCCGATCATGTGCTAGCCCCGATCTCTTAGGATGGTGGCACAGCAGCCAACCCACATCGTGTACCCAGCTTTATATCAAGGAAAAGTGCATCCTGATCTGATCCCTCTCCTCCTTCCTGGATGTTGACAACACACAGCCATTTCTCAGGAACCTGCATACATGGGGCTTGGAGCCTGGCAGGACGCTCCAACCCAGCTCTTGGTTGTTGAGAACCAGGCTCTGTTTCCTTCCAAACTCTGGGCAACTCTCAGCAGAATGGGGAAGTAGAGAGAGTAAATCAGAAGTTTGTGAGAACAGAATTTGTCTAAAATGGCCTTATCATTCAACAGAAAGAGATGATGGTATTTTACACATTTGTAAAGTTGTGCCATTGAGTTGGAGTCGATTCCTGGCAACCACACAGCCCTGTGGTTTTCTTTGGTAGAATACAGGAGGGGTTTACCATTGCCATCTCCCCTGCAGTGTGCGATGATCCCCTTCAGCAACTTTCTATATCACTGCTGCACATAGTCTTTCCCATACTTTGGGCTACATATCAGCGGGAATTCGAACCAGCAACCTCTTGATCCCTAGGTAAGTTACTTCTCCACTGTGCTGGGTTACACATTTGTACACCAGCATGTACAATTCACGTCTCTGAGCGGTTTACATGATAAAGTGCAGCATAACAATTAGAACAGTCAAAAATTGTAATTTCATTGGTATTGCTAGTATAAGCAATCTCATATGCAGAAAAATGTGAAAGCTGCAACATAAACTGTATACACAGAAAACCACGAAGGTTGATTAAAGAAGAAGATTAAACCGACAGAAACCTTCTTAACTGCTTTGATTTCACATTTCTGACCAGGAATCCTATCTGACTGATGTTTTTTCTTGTTGTAAACTTCAATTCCCAGCAAGCCTTGCAAATCCCATAGAAATGGCAAACAGCTGGCTCCTTGTAACCTGTGCAAAGTGTGGAGTTTGGAGGCATTTAAGTCCCTGGCTTGAACATAATTCTCATCTCCTGCCTTGGAAGCACCTGCTGTTTGTTTGCTGGGGCTGGATTGTGGTCATTCTACTTTCTTTACCTCTGTGGAGTGAAAAGGAAAACATTTTATTTCCAAAGGGAAACAAACAGGGAAATTCCTGCCTGGAGAGGGAAAATATAAACAGGGAAACAGGTAGATGGAGAGGGAACATGTCCCATGGCAGGTTGAGAAGAAGGAGAATTTGTTACTTTCTCCTTTCAAATTCTGGGGGTTGGGGTGCTCCTGTTGCAGCCTCCTCTAAGGCAGGGAAAAAGAGAGGCTCATCACTCCTCCAATGAGTTTAATCTGAGGACGCTGCCATATCCTGAGTCAGACCATTGGTCTATCTTGCTCAGTAGGGTCTTCACAGACTGGCAGCGGCTTCTCCAAGGTTGCAGGCAGGAATTTATCTCAGCAGAAGGTGCCATAGAAGTTCCCAACATGTCATCTTTAGACAGTAGAGTAAGAGAACCTTCAATCCTAGGAACTGAAATCAATGGGAAATATTTTTGGAGTAAAAATCATGGTTAGTATTAATCCAAGAGCTGCTAAGCAAATGAATGCAAAGGCCTGAACCTTAGAGACAGGAAACCTGAACCTATAGCACTGATCAATAGGCACTGAACCTATAGGAAGCCTATACCATAGGCACTGAACCGAAGTCAGCTGCAGGAAGCAAAAGGGACTGAACCTGGAAGCAAAAGGCACAACCTCCAACAAGAGATCCTCTTTGCCTGAGAAAAATGAAGTAAGCCTGAAGAGGTTCCAAAGCCAAAATGTGGGATCAGGATGCAAATAGGCCTCTTCTGTTCCTTCTCTGGGAAATGTTTTTCTCACTAGATGAATATGTAGTGATGGCATGGAATAAGATATGTAGACCATAGGGGGCTATGTAGTGGTGGTGTGAATATGTAGTGATGGGGAATAGTGTTCCCCGCCCCCACTACATGAATGTGTTCGCATATTTTTATATTCTCTGATTTATTTATTTCTTTTTTAAAGACTAGTTACTGCCTTTTATAATGACAGTTGATTGCTTACTGGGATTCATTCTCTCCCATTCCTCTTTTCATCACTGTTCTGCAGGCAGAAGTTCAGCCCCCGGCTCTGGACCACTTTCATTGATCTTGGTGCTTTCTCTAGTGTGATGCTGTTCTCTGTGAGGTGCCCCATGGAGCCCTAACTCCCCAAAGACCACCCCATCAAACAAGGGTTCCGAAGGAAGAGGAAAGAGCCCTCTTGTCCACCAGATGGGGAGTATGGGGGAAACCCCACTATGGCGACCATGGGAACAGGTTAGCAAAGAACAGAATGGGGAACATTCTTTGATCTCTTCGACCAGCTAGTACAGCCTTCTGTCTGCTCTTTAAGCGGTTCTAGTCTGTTTTCTCTGAATCTTTTACACCCTTGCTCCTTAAGAGATGACATTTGCCGAACCGGATAGTGCCCAGCTCCTGTCGGCTATTCCCCAGGCGTCATTTTAAAAGCTGCTCTGCAACCTTCTTTATTTTAAGTGCCAGTAGTCTGGTTCCATCTTGTTTCAAGTGCAGCCCATCTCTTTTGTACAGGCCTTGCTTGCCCCAAAATGTATACCAGTGCCTAAACCCCTCCTCCCAGCACCGTCTCATCCATGCAGTGAGACCCTTGAGCAATGCCTGTCTCGCTGACCCTGCACGTGGAACAGATAACATTTCTGAGAATGCTACCTTGGGGATCCTGGACCTCAATATGCTACCTATCGGCCTTGGTTTAGCTGCCAGGACCTCCCGACTACATTTCTCCCCCATTGTTGGTGCTGATTGTGCACCACGGCAGCTGGGTCCTCCCCAGAACTGCCAAACAGCCTATCTAAATGCCATGTGATATCCACAACCATTGCACCAGGCAAGCAACTCACCTTGTGGTATACACACGGGTCACAGACCCATATTTCTCTACCTCTATTGAATGAATCGCCCACTACAAGGAAGCTCCCACCCCTGAAGGAGTATCCCCTGTGCGAGAGGATATAGGTGTTGGAAATTCTCTATGGTGAGAGAATCCCTTTCTCATTATAGCAGAGTGCACAGAGGCACAACACAGCGGAATTTACTTAGGCATGCGGGTATGCTGAGAGTAAAGTAACTTGGAGCCAATTCATAGTTTCAAATCAATATATAAGGCATTTATTAAGAAACTCCATTCTAGATAGGAAAGTGAGGAGTTAGGATCTCTAATCTATCTATCTAGCTGGATGCAGATGGATTCTGCATCTTCTCTGCACACATGGTGCAGGGAGAGGAGCTTGCCATGTTGCAAGGTAGAAGGACAGGTAGGGAAGAGAAGAGAGGAAGGAAGTTAATCCCTAAGAGTACCAATCTACATTTCAAAGGGATAGTGTCAGAGCAATGGAGAAGGGGTGACCAATGTCTTGACCCTCTAGCCCTCTGACTCACTAGTCTGTCCTCCACTGTCTTTTGAGACAAGAGACAGTGCAAAGTCCTTTAACTTCCAACACCCCCTCTCGATGTCTCGTGACTCAGTTCACAAGATTCATTTTCTCTCTCAGCTTTTCAAAGCGGGGTCTTGGTAGTGGCTTAGTGAGTATGTCTACAAGCATTTCATTTGTTGGGCAGTAGATCAGCTTGATTAGTCCATCTTTCTGCAGACTTCTCACTACATAGTACTTCACATCAATATGTTTGGTACGCCCCTTTACATCTTCTTGTTTGGAGAGTTGAATGCAGCTTTGGTTGTCTTTATACACTGGTATGGGCTGTGATTCATTTGTACCTAGGTCCTTCAGTAGTTGACACAGCCATTGTATCTCGTGACTGCCCTGTGCAGCTGATACATATTCTGCTTCAGTGGTTGATGATGCTACTATGTCTTGCTTTGTTCTTGACCAGCTTATGGCTCCATCTCCATAGAAAATTATGTGACCGCTGGTGGATTTCCTTTCTGTTAGGTCTCCACCCCAGTCTGCATCTATGTTTGCTTCTAGTTTTGGTTGACTGTTAGCTGGTAGCTTGAGCTTAAAGTGTGCAGTACCTTTTAGGTACCTAACAAGTCTCTTAATTGCATTCGCCAGCCGATCGCAGCCGCTCTAGGCTGCGCGGCTTGTTTGCCCTCAGCCCCACCCCCTGGAGCACGTGGCACTGGGAGCTAGCTCCCATTGGCCCGGCTCCGTCTCGGAGGCGGGGCTAGCAGCAGTGAACCGGCAGCAGGCCTGTGCCGGCTCAGTCCTTCCCTGACCAAGCAGAAGGAAGGACGTGCTGCTGCTCGGCTTCGGGGCCTCCACGTGGCCGGCTGGGTACCCGAATCGGAAGCCGGAGCAGGAGGCCCACGGGAGCGGAACGTCGGGGAGCAGTGCAGCGGCCCTTCGAGCGAGCAGCGGATTGGAGCGGCTCGGCGGCCAGGGCCTCTGTAGCCCGGCTGCCTGTGGTAACGGGCTCTGGGGGGATCACAGGAGAGGCTTTTAAGTCCTCCTCGGAACGGCCTTTGATCTTCGGGCCTCTCCACACAAGGGCTTCTAGGCCCCGGCAGGCCCAAGCTGCCCGGCATCGAGTGAGGGCAGCAGGCCGCCCCAGGCCCTCAGTAGGCCGTGCCAGGCCTTCAGCGGGGGGGCAGTTGACTAACCCGGTCATCTGGGGGGAGGGTTGATTGGACGTTGGGGGTGTTGGCTTGAACTGTGTGAACCCCTTCAACCCAGGGCCCGTTTAGGCCTTCTGCTAAGGGCGGCCTTTGCCTTTATTGTCGGGCCTGTAGGGCCTAACCCCCCACACACACCCATTTTGGGGGCCTGCATTGACTAGGCCTCCCTGGTGGGCTCGTGGGCCTCCCCAGCCGGGCCTAAGCTCCATTTGGGGGCCTTTCAGTGGGGCTGGGCCTTACCACGGCTAGGTGGGGCAGGCGCTGTGACTCATAGGCCTTCCTTGCCAGCGTAGGCCTCAGTCAGGCCTTGCGCCGGCCAGGTCACTCGTTTACGCACTTGAGGGCAGGGTACAGGCCCATAAGCTTCATCCTTTGGGACATGGGCCCTAAGAAAGCCCCAGTTAAGAAAGCCCCAGTTAAAAAGGGTGGGAAGGCTCCAGCCAAGAAGGGTGGCAAGCCAACGCGGCCACCTAAGAGGCCAAACGCACCCGCCGAATCCTCCTCCGACGATGAGGGCGATTTGGAACTGGGCGCCATCAGGGCGTTTATAGCACGGCTGCAGGCCCTTGAGAGGCAGCGCACCACTCTAGAGGGCGACGAGGCGGGCGGGGGGCCTTCGGGGGTGCCCCCACATGCAAAAAAGTCAAACAGGGCGGAAAAGAAGGCAAAACTAATGCAGGGCTTTGCTGACCGTCTAGCAGCTTTGGAGGCGGCGGCGGGAACTGCCCACAAGGAACCAGCGGGGATCACGACACAACCGGCGGACTCAGGACCGGGAGACGGCAGGGACGACAATGGTGAGTCCCCACAGGGGGCCTGGCCGTGGGGACTGCCCTTTAGCACCCCCTACGGACCATACGGGTGGTTCCCAGGGCCAGTTAACTGGGCATCTCCACACGCCACCTGTAATCAGGTCTGGCAAGGGGGGAGCGCTGCTTTGCCCACCCAGGGGCCAACGGCGCAGTTCAGCTCTGCTTGGCATACTGGGGATGGGCCCGTACCCTTGGGGGACCACCTCCTTCCAGCAGTTAAGGAACGGATTTGGAAAGGAGAGTGCATTGACGTGTTCCAATTGCTCTTCAAGGAGCCGGAGCCACTGGAGAAGGAGGGGTCCCAGGGGAAGGACAAGGAGAGGACAAAGCGGAAGCCCATTGAGCATAATTGGGCAAATTGGGTTTCGGGGTACACAATCTACATGGGTGTTCTGATGCAGAAATATCCAGAGCGGGGCCCCGCTCTCGTTAAGTATTTTGATATTATACACAGAGCCTTCATGGACTTTGCTGGTAATGCCTGGGAGCGCTACGACCAAGCGTTCCGCGAGCGCGCCTCCAGCAATGCGGGTATATCCTGGGAAAGGCAGCACCCCGAGTTATGGCTTCAGATTATGACACCCGCGAGGCCCTTGGTTGGCGAGCGCGCCGACAGCGGGCACCTCATTTCCAAAACACTGGCAGCGTCAGCGGCTTCGGCCTCAGGCGCACAGGGGGTTCAAGGTCCCCTGGTGTGCTGGGAATTTAACAAGAACGGGAAGTGTGCCCGCTCCCCGTGCAAGTACCGGCATGACTGTGGCTTCTGCGGTGGGCGGCACGCCAGTATCTACTGCCAGCGGGCCAAAGCCCTTAGGGGAAAAGGGGGATACCAAGGCCCGGGAGGGGCAAAGGGCCCAGCAGCCACGGCTGGAAAAGGGCCCCAGCCCAATTAAAATCCCGTTGCTCCGGAGGCTGCTGCGTGACTACCCCAACAGGGAGCGCGCACGCTATATTGAGGACGGTTTTGTGAAGGGGTTTAGGATTCTGTGCCAATCCAGGCGGGTCCATAGTTTTGCACGCAACCTAAAATCGGTTAGGGGGATGGAACACATAGTAGCGAAAAAGATAGCCAAGGAGGTGTCTCTGGGGAGGGTGCTGGGCCCCTTTGACAGGCTGCCACTGCCAACATTGCGGGTATCCCCTTTGGGCGTGGTCCCTAAGAAGGCGCCGGGAGAGTATAGGCTTATCCACCACCTGTCCTACCCAAGGGGCGACTTGGTTAACGATGGGATACCGGCGGACCTTTGCTCAGTACGGTATACATCGTTTGATGAGGCTGTGGCCATGATCAGGGGCTGCGGGCCTCGGGCACTGATGGCGAAGTGCGACATTGAATCCGCCTTCCGCCTCCTGCCCGTGCACCCTGATGACTTTGACCTTTTGGGCTTCGCATTTAAAGGGGGATTTTACATCGACAGAGCCCTCCCCATGGGATGCTCGGTCTCCTGTGCGGCCTTTGAGGCTTTCAGCTCTATGCTGGAATGGGCACTGCGCCGGAGGGCGGGGCTACGCTCCTCCGCTCACTATTTAGATGACTTTATTTTCGGAGGAAGGGAGGGCTCTGGCCAATGCCTACACTTACTGCGCTCATTCAGGGCACTCTGCGGGGATCTGGGGGTGCCACTGGCTAAGGACAAGACAGAGGGCCCGACCACGAAGCTTACATTTCTGGGGATAGAGCTGGACACGGTGGGACAGCTCTCACGCCTCCCCGGGGACAAGCTCGGCATCATGAGGGAATTGCTCAGGGAATGCAGAGAGGCTAGGAAGGTAACGCTACGCAAATTGCAATCGCTGGTTGGCCACCTGAACTTCGCTTGCAGGGTGGTGGCTCCAGGCCGCCCCTTTCTAAGGCGCCTGTGTGACGCCATGGTGGGGTGTAATCGACCCCATTTCCTCATTAGGGTGTCTACTGCCATGAGGGAGGATATGGGGCTCTGGCTCAGGTTCCTGGAGTCCTTTAATGGGGTGTCATTCTGGCGTTCTTCCCAGCTGCTCGAGGCCGACTTCCAGGTTCAGTCAGACGCCGCGGGCGGCCTTGGGTTCGGCCTGTACCTGAGAGGGCGCTGGTGCACGGAACGATGGCCGGGCAGCTGGTCGGAACGGGGAATCACAAGGGATCTCACCTTCCTCGAACTCTTCCCCATTGTGGTGGCGGTGCACATTTGGGCCGAGTCCTTCAAGGACTCGGTCGTGCGTTTCTGGTGCGATAATTTGGCCGTGGTTCAGATTATTAATAGCCAGACTTCCAAATCACAGAGGGTGATGGGGCTGGTGCGGGCCCTGGTTCTAACATGCCTTCGCCATAACACGCTCTTCACCGCCCAGCATGTTCCAGGGGTGCAGAACGAGGTGGCAGATGCCCTGTCTCGCTTCCAGATGCAGCGCTTCCGGAAGCTGGCACCTGGAGCCGCCAAGGAGCCCGAGCAGGTGCCCGAATGGTTGTGGAACCTTGGGATGTAGAGGCGTTTAGGGCCATCCAAGCCTCCATAGCGCCCAGGACACGGGTTGCCTACGACAAAAGGGTCAGGGCCTTTCTGCAGTTTAGAGCTCAGGTAGGATTGGTCCATGTGTGGCCTGTGCCGCCGGAACAGCTGATGCAGTACCTGGTGCACCTCCGTGCCCAGGGGCTGGCGGTGAGCACCATGGCCGGCCATTTGGCTGCGCTGGCTTTCTTTGGGAAAGCAAGGGGCCTCCCCGACCATTCTGGGGACTTCAGGGTCCGGCGCATGCTGGAGGGCTGGGCGAGGGAGACGCCCGTGCAACCTGACCGACGTAGGCCGGTCACCCCAGAGGCACTGCAGCTGGCACTGCGGCAACTTGCCGGGGTTTGTGCGTCTCCTTATGAGGAGGTCCTGTTCAGGGCGGCAGCCTTGGTTGCTTTCTTCGGGGCCTTTAGGGTTGGAGAGATGTTCCCCAGGAGCAGGCGCGGCCCCACGAGTAGGGTACTTCAATTCAGTGACCTCACCGTGGGTGCTTCCCGGGTGGTACTGCACCTTAGGTTTTCAAAAACAGATCAGAGAGGCAAGGGGCAGAGTGTCGCGCTGCATGCCGCTGGCGACCCGGGCTTGTGCCCAGTCCGTGCACTGGAGGACTACACGGAGGCCAGGGGTTCAGCTATGGGGTGCCTCTTTATCCACGCTAATGGGCGCCACGTGACCCAATTCCAGTTTTGGGCGGTGATGAGGAGAGCCTTTGTGGCGGCGGGGGTGCCTACCCAGGATCTGGCCCCCCACTCCTTTCGGATTGGGGCGGCTTCCATGGCTGCTCGGATGGGTTATTCGGGCCCGGAAATCCGGCGGCTGGGCAGGTGGCGGTCAGCGGCTTACCGCCGATACGTGCGGTAGATGGGCGCATAAATTCTGCCCCACCCCACCCCCACCCACGAACCATTTATTTGTGCCACTCCTAACGCTTTCTCCTCTTGCGCAGGGCCTCAGTCGGCTGGGCCGAGGGCGGCCGGGCAGCGCGCAAGAGTCCTCATACTGGGCCATTCCTTCATTTTCTGGGCACGCAAGTGGGCGCAGAGCGCCGACCCTGGAACCCAGCTTGGTTTGGGGCGTTGGGCCACTGTGGAGTGGCTTGGCCGGCGGGGCATGCGGAGGGCCCAGTTCCTGCCGATGCTGCACGAGTTCCTGGAAGGGAATCCTGTCCCGGATGTCCTGCTGCTGCATTTTGGAGGCAACGACCTGGTGGACCAGTCTGGCATTTCGCTCTCAAGACAGATTGCCCAGGACCTGGTGGTCGCCCTCTCCTGGTGCCCGGGGCTGGTGGTCATCTGGTCTGACATCACTCAGCGGCGAGTCTGGAGGGGGGCGGTGAAGCAGAACAAGGTAGATAGGGCTAGGCGCGGGGTGAACGCGGCCATGGCGCGCTTCATCGCCTCAAAGGGGGGTGGGTGCATCCCACACAACGACATTGCGTTCTCGCTCCCCCAGTTATTCAGGGGTGATGGGGTGCACTTGTCCCCCCTTGGTATGAGGTATTTCTTAGACGATCTGCGGCTGGGGTTGGCAACAGTGCTGTTAGGCCTGTGGGGTGGCGGGGCGTCAAGCTAGGCTGACGCCCGCTGTGGCGGGCACAGTGCGGAGGTGAGCGGTTGATGCGGTGCGGCACCTTAGGTAAGCTTTAGCTGTAAGGTGGAGGGGCAGATCCCTTGAGGCTTTACAGATCAGGGATGCTGCCTTGCTCCCACCTCCCTGCAACCGACACCCTTCCGTATGGCTTTACAGCGTCGGACAGGTGATGTAAATTGCAGGGTCCTGACCTTAGGTCGGCAACGAAGGGCGCCCCCTTCTGGAAGGTGGGCCGCCTGGAGCCGAGGTGTCTGTGCCATGAGATTCTAGGGCGGGGGTGGCCACGTGGTGGCCCCCCCCCATCCGAGCCCGCACTGTTGCTGCTCTGAATGCCAACCCCAGCTGCCATGCCTGTGCAGGCACTGTCTTAAAACCTTGTACCCCTAATAAAGTGACCAGTTCCTCCATAATACTTCTGTGTCCGTGTCTCCTTGGGTCTGGGTGCAAGCCAGCCGATCGCAGCCGCTCTAGGCTGCGCGGCTTGTTTGCCCTCAGCCCCACCCCCTGGAGCACGTGGCACTGGGAGCTAGCTCCCATTGGCCCGGCTCCGTCTCGGAGGCGGGGCTAGCAGCAGTGAACCGGCAGCAGGCCTGTGCCGGCTCAGTCCTTCCCTGACCGAGCACCCTCCCTCCCTCCCTCTGGCATAGGTTGGGCTTTGCTGGTCGCCGTTTGGGGCCGGGCAGGAATTTTTTGGGTATACGCTTGATTGGCCTTAGCGTGCACCTTTTTTCGCCTGCCTCAACCTATACCAGTTAGTAGCAAGGTTGCTTAGCGGGACTGATTAGTTAGCCAGGGAATAGCTTGTGGTCACTTTTACCACGGGGTTGGCGGGCACAGTGCGGAGGTGAGCGGCTGATGCGGTGCGGCACCTTAGGTAAGCTTTAGCTGTAAGGTGGAGGGGCAGATCCCTTGAGGCTTTACAGATCAGGGATGCTGCCTTGCTCCCACCTCCCTGCAACCGACACCCTTCCGTATGGCTTTACAGCGTCGGACAGGTGATGTAAATTGCAGGGTCCTGACCTTAGGTCGGCAACGAAGGGCGCCCCCTTCTGGAAGGTGGGCCGCCTGGAGCCGAGGTGTCTGTGCCATGAGATTCACCCCAGCTGCCGTGCCTGTGCAGGCACTGTCTTAAAACCTTGTACCCCTAATAAAGTGACCAGTTCCTCCATAATACTTCTGTGTCCGTGTCTCCTTGGGTCTGGGTGCAACAGTCCTTGACTGTTGGTGATGCAGTCTTTCTGCAAAGTAAGCCAACTGCTGTGCTAATATCTGGCCTAGTGAGTGTACTAATGTATAAAAGCTTACCCAATGCTTCACGATATCTATGGTTGTCAGATAGTGGCTCAGTTTGATCTTCTTGCTTTATGTAGTTCATTTCCATTGGAGTTGGTGTAGGATTCACATTTTCCAGTCTGAGCAGGTTTATCAAGTCTTTGATTTTCTGTTCTTGGTTGATGAGGAAACTTCCATCTTTCTCTCTTTGTACTTGAATGCCCAAGTAATGTGCAATGTTGCCAAGTCGCTTGACTTCCACATCTCTGTTCAGATAATGCATTATTTCCTTGCTGTCATCTGGATTTTCATAGGCAAGAATCAAATCATCAACATACGCCAAAATGTAGGTCCACTTGCCATCTATGCACCTCGTGTATAGGCAGGGATCCATGTTGCTTCTTTTGAAGTTTGCTTGAAGCAGCATATCATTTAGTTTTATGTTCCATGCTCTGGCAGCCTGTATTAAACCATAAATGCTCTTTTGCAGTTTGCATACAGAGTCCTCTTTGCCTTTCTCTAAGAAACCTGGTGGTTGTTGCATGTAAATGTCCTCTTCCAGTTTACCATGCAAGAATGCAGTTTTCACATCTAGGTGTTCAACATGCATTTCTTTGCTAGCAGCAATAAACAGAGTCCTTACTGTGGTATGTTTAACCACTGGTGCAAAGGTTTCATCATAATGTTCTCCATATTTCTGTGAGTATCCTTTTGCTACTAATCTGGCTTTGTAGTGCTGAATCTCACCATCAGCATCATGTTTGAGTCTGAAAACCCATTTGCAGCCTATAACTTTCCTTCCTTGAGGTAACTTAGTAAGAGTCCAGGTTTTGTTTTTCTGTAGAGCCTCAAGCTCTTCAATTGCAGCTTGTTTCCACTTCGGGGCTTCTGGTTGTGGTAGCTGGGATATTTCCTCCCATGATGAAGGTTCTGGTTGTTCCGCCATTCTTGCGAGGTAGGACAGTCTTGGAGCTGGAACACCTCTGTTTGAGTGCGTTGATTGCCTCACTTCACCCTCTGTGGTCTCTCCCATTACCTCGGGTGTGTCTTGTGGATCGCTGGGGGTCTCTGTGTCGAGTGTGGTTGGATCTGGATCTGCTGTCTCCTCCTCCTCAGTTCCTCTGAGATCAGGAAGCATAATCCAGTTATCAGGGTGTTTGGTCTGGTTGCTTGCTTCGGTGTAGGCCCCCTCTGAAGGTGTAGCTCTTTCATTCTCATCAAAATACACCGCTCTGTTTATGGTTATCTTGTTGGTGTCAGGATCCATAATTCTGTAGCCTTTGGATTGTGCTGAGTAGCCTACAAAAATCCCTTTTGTGGCCCTAGCCCTTAACTTAGTCCTTTTTTCCTTTGGGATGTATGAGTAAGCCGTGCTTCCAAAGACACGCAGATGCATCATGGACGGCTTATGACCATGCCAAAGTTCATATGGTGTTGTTCCTATAGGCTTTGTGTGCATTCTGTTTTGTATGTATGCAGCAGTCATGATGCCTTCTCCCCAGAATTTCTGTGGGAGGTGTGCGTCAGCAAGCATGCATCTTACCATATCCAATAGACTTCTGTTCTTTCTTTCTGAGATTCCATTTTGGGATGGGCAATAAGCTACCGTGGTTTGATGCACGATTCCATGTTCTCTCAGGAACTGCTGTGTGGCGTTGGACATATATTCTCCTCCATTGTCTGTGTGTAGGATCTTTGGCTTCCAGCCAAATTTGTTGCTTGCCATGGCCACATAGTCCTGTAGTTTCTCCAGCATCTGTGATATCTCTTTTAGTAGAAACACACACGTGTATCATGAGAAATCATCTGTTATTGTTAGAAAATATTTTTGATTACCTATGGTTGCTGGTAGTGGTCCAGATATATCGCTGTGGATCAGCTCTAGGGGTCTTCCGGTCTTCCTTTCACTCTGCTTAGGAAATGGCTTGTTAACTGCTTTGGACTCAAGACAACAAACACAGTTAGTTACAATGTTACATGGTACAAAATCAATGCCATTAGCTAATCCCTTTTCCTTCATGTTCTGGATTGACTCATAGCTCCTGTGTCCTAGGCGTCTATGCCACAGTTGCAAGCAGTTTTCATGCAGGCATGACTTAGCAAGGTTCACTTCATTAGGCTGGTATGCCTCAGGTTTGGACTGGGCTGGTCTTTCTCTGTCTGTCTTCAATACAGATTGCTCCTCTATACGATAAAGGGCTTTGGATTTAGAGCCTACAAGGCAAACTTCTCCATTCTGGGTAACAACACATTGTCCATCTTTAATATACAGTTCACAGCCTTGTTTCTCTAGCTTGGATATTGAAATCAAGGAACTTGAGAAGTCAGGGATATTCAAAACACCTTTAAGAAAAAAATGGTTTAACAGATCCATCCAGTAACTTACAATACAAAACTCCTTCACCTTTCTTCTTGGCTTTAATTGTAGTATGATTGCCCAAATAAACAGTCTCTTCAGGAATATCAAACAGTTCAGTATAGAAATCCAAATTATTTGACGTATGAACAGAAGAACCAGTATCCCAAAAAATGAACCTTCTATCGCTTTGCATCAAGCAAACATTAAAGCTTTTGTTCAAATATCTTTCTGTAAACTTAAAATCCTGATTTACATTCCTCTTAGTAAAATCAGTCCTTCTTGTCTGATTCTTGGGACAGTTTGCCACCTTGTGGCCAAATTGGTTACACAGAAAACATCTAAAGGCATTAGTCCCAGTTGGCCTCATTTCAGGAGCAGTCTCTCTGCTGGCAGTCATGTGACCTCTCTCTCTGGACAGATTTTCCTTGGCAATGAAGCCAGATCTCTTTGTATGTAAATGTGGGGGGCCCATGCGGTTTCCTCTTGCAGCATTCCCGCCCCACCTTGGTTTTCCACTGGAATGACCAATTGTTGCTTTAAGAGCAAAGTTACTTGCCAATTCACTTTCATAGCGTGAATTCAAAACTTTCCTTCTGTTTCCTTCAGAAGATAATGTTTGTACTGCTTCCTCAAAGCTTAGATTGGTGTGGGTTTCCAATTGGCCGGTTATACTGCTAAGGCTGGGGGGCATGCTTTGGAACAGAGCTTCCAGCTTCTGACTCTCTGTAAATTCCTCCCCTGCCGCTTTTAACTGAAAAAAGAAATCTTCTAGAAATCCCATATATGAAGCAAAACAGTCCCATCTTCATACTGGAAATCCTGCATTTTCTTAAGTTAAAGGTGTATTCCCACCCCTTCTTCATATGCAAGGAATCTAGCTTGCTTAGCATTTCCTTTGAGGTTCCAAGATCACATATCGTGTAAAGATAATTTTTACTCACAGAAGCTGCGAACAAAGCTCCAGCTTTCGCATCCTTGATCAGCCAATTTTCTTTGGCAGTTTTCTCAGCAGCTGTGATTCCATCTGCGGGGGGGGGGGGGTCTTCCTCAGTAACTTTTTGGAGTCCTATTGCTTTCAGTGCAAGCCTCAAGCGAGTTTTCCATTCTAAATAATTGTCTGCGTTCAAGATAGTCAGCCTGAGTTTTCCCTCTAGGTAAGTAGCCATCCTCACTGGCTCCAAAAGGCAGTTGCTGCAAGTTAGCAATTCAAAGTGTCCACACTAGATCTCACTGGATCTCCTGGAACAAACCTAACTCTCTGGTTGCAGTACACGCAGTTCAAAATACTGGGCCCATAACCTGTTGGAAATTCTCTGTGGTGAGAGAATCCCTTTCTCATTATAGCAGAGTGCACAGAGGCACAACACAGCAGAATTTACTTAGGCATGCGGGTATGCTGAGAGTAAAGTAACTTGGAGCCAATTCATAGTTTCAAATCAATATATAAGGCATTTATTAAGAAACTCCATTCTAGATAGGAAAGTGAGGAGTTAGGATCTCTAATCTATCTATCTAGCTGTATGCAGATGGATTCTGCATCTTCTCTGCACACATGGTGCAGGGAGAGGAGCTTGCCATGTTGCAAGGTAGAAGGACAGGTAGGGAAGAGAAGAGAGGAAGGAAGTTAATCCCTAAGAGTACCAATCCACATTTCAAAGGGATAGTGTCAGAGCAATGGAGAAGGGGTGACCAATGTCTTGACCCTCTAGCCCTCTGACTCACTAGTCTGTCCTCCACTGTCTGAGATAAGAGACAGTGCAAAGTCCTTTAACTTCCAACATCATCATCCACAGAAGGGGTCCATTCTAAAGAAGCATTTCCCTCTTCCTCAGACTGATGTCCTCCTTCCCTGAGACCTTCATTCTCCCTGACGGCTGAGGAGTTATCATCCTTGGAGTGGGATGCCTCTACCACGTCCCTGAATGTCTCATCTCCATGTCTCTCTGGCCTTCTCCAGATCCACCACCTTGGTCTCGAGGGAATGAACTTGTACCCTGAGAGCCAGGAGCTCTTTGCACCGAGGGCACACCTATTACTTCTGTCCATGGAGCAAATAGACATACATGCCACTCTGTGCAACACCCCCTTCCCTGCTGGCTTTCTATCTTCATCGCTGGTTTTGTTGGCAGTTGACAGTATGTAGAGATAGTTTATTAGAAAGATAGTTCTTGGCTGTATTGGTCAGGTATTTAATTGTCCAAACATTCTTTCTCAAAAATTGAAGGAGGAAGTGGTACTTACCTTCTCTTCCCACTGGGTTCCCTGTGATCAAGGGGACTTATTTCAGGCTGCCCCGCATACTTCCCCACTAAGTTCTATGCAAAACTCAAATGACCAGTTTGCTATCTCTGTTCACTAAGCTCTCGGGCATTCACCTCTTATCGAGAGAATGGACTTCAAACTGAAACAGGAATGTGGCTCATGGGAATGTGGCCCCTCCCACCAAGTGTGACTCACTACAGCCCTAACTGACTGCTCCCTCTGTCCCTCTCCTGGCAGAGAGAAACAACAACTAAATGCCAGCCCTTAGCCAGACACAATGGGACTTCTTCCTTCACAGAGAAACCAGCCCCTCAGAATCTCCCCTCCTCCTCTAGGTTTGTTTGAAGGGAAAGGGAGTGGTGGTTGTTTATATAGAAAAGCTTGCTTGCCTCCCCAAATCTGCTTCTGCTCTTCTCAGAGTAGGCTTCAAACATATCCTGACTCCAGACAGAGTAGGGATGATGGAGGTTTTATGGAACACTGCAGTAAATGCTGAATGACAATACTCTCTCCAGTTTCTCCCAACCCAGGGGCTAAGATCTTAGCAGTAGCTTGCCTCCCTTGTCTTTGGGACCATCAACTCAGAAGATGCTAAGAAGTGTAGAATTTCCTATAATTTGTGTTCCCATGGACTATGGGCGAGTCATGAATGACTTTTCCACGGTCCATATTTGTGTTATGTTTTTACAGCCCAGCCAGCATGCTGAATGATGGGAGAGTCCGTGTTTCTTACTCTGTATCTGGGACTACAACATCATTAGCTTTCCTGTAGTGAGATAGTAGCACTCAGATGCCTCATAAGGCATGTCAGGAGCAGGAAAAGGTGGGGCATGTTTGCTGCTGCAAACCAAAATGTGAGTTCAGGATGCAAATAGGGCTATTCTGTTCCTTCTCTGGGAATTGGGTTTTGTTTTTTTGTTTTTAATTAGTACATGGATATTCTTTGCATGTGTTTAGGATATCGCCCTCTCTCTCACCCTCTCTCTCTCTCTCTCTTTTAAACATGCCTATTAAACTGGCAGTTGGCTACCTACTTGAATTAATTCTCTCCCATTCCTCTTTTCATCAATGTTCTGCAGGCAGAAGTTCAGCAACACGAACTGGGCCCCACTAATTTTATCCTGGAACTTTCTATAGTGCAACACTGTTTTTGTGAGGTGCCCCATGAAGGACCAAAAACCCAAAGTCCACTCATCACTGCCAAACAAGGGTTCAGAACTCTTGGAGATGCCTGAGGCAGGCTTGGAATAATAAACTGTATGGCTGCCCCATAGCAATTGTTTTTCTGCATGGAAAAGGGGAGAATTGGAAAGAATACACGCAAAAAAATCCATTTTTAAACTGTGTGCATCTGGTATTAGAACAGCCTCACGTGATCAAGCTCAAGGCCCATCTAGTCCAGCAACCTGCTTCCCAAAGTGGCCCACAAGATGCCTCTGGGAAGCCCACAGGCAAGAAATGAAGGCAAGCCCTCTCTCTTGCTGTTTCTCCCCTGCAACTGGTATTCGGTGCCTTCCTGCCTTTGAGCATGGAGGTTACTATGTCTGTTCTTTACATGAGAACCCTAGAGGCATACTTGCACGGTGGGCAAATATGTAGATGGACTTTACTGCAGCTTGGAGGTGGAGTGGTGTCCTGCATGGTGAGTGACAGTCCAAAAACAGCCAGAGGACCCAAATTGTGTAGCCCTGGTGATTTCTTACTATATGCTACAGATTCACTTTCGTGAAGGATTATGTGACCACTATTACTCTTTTGTGGTGTAACACTAATTCCGCCCCCCCACTGTTACAGCCTTGTGCTATATATTCTGCATTTTTATCCTACTGAAGAACCACAGTTGTTTTAAAAAGGCATTAATAGCTGTCTCAACAGCATGTGTGCATTTTTACTCAGAAGTAAGTCTTGTTATATTCAGTGGGGCTCCTGAGTCATTGAAGGGAAATGATGGGGTGGGGATTTCAGGAACTGGTTAATTAGCAAGCAGACATCATGACCAAGGGCCACTAAAAACCACATGAAACACTGGACTTCTTCGCATGACAATCAGATGGGTAGGAGAAACGTCCAGCTAGTCTCCAAGCTGCACGTGTGTGTCTGAGAAACAGCCCCTTGTCAACAAAAATGGGGTTAGGAGGAGGGGGAAAGTGATCGTGTGCTAGCCCCAATCTGGATATGATGGTGGCATGGCAGCCAACCCACATTGTGTACACTACACTGGATCAAGGGAGGAGGAAAAGTACCTCATGCCCATCCTGCCTAGATCGCGGATAGCACACAATCACAATCTTCTCCTTCCCAGCTGCTGACAGCACACGACTGTTTCTCGGGAGTCTGCATGGATGGGGCTTGGAGCCTGGCAGGACGCTCTTCCTCATCTCTTGGTTGTGAGAGCCAGTCCCATGTTTGTTCCATTCCAAGCTCTATGCAAGTCTCAGCATACGGGGGTGGTTCAGCGAAGCAGAAGTTTGTGAGGTCAGAGGTTAAAATGGGGTGGGGAGAGACAATCTGGGTGCAGCAGTAGGGATGTGCATGGACCAGCAGGCTGCTGAACCAGCAGTTGGGGAGTTATCTTTAAGGTTCGAGGAGGGTGCTCTTACCCTCACCCCCACCCCGGCTGACCTTTCCACCACTGGCCGCATTTCCCCCACTGTCACTGTGTGCAAAATTGGTCCCACAGGGCGGCAGTGTACCTCCTTGCCGCCCCGGTGAGCATCAGACCGGAAGTGGCCGGTGTGTGGGTGTGACGTGTGCACATACAATGGCCCAGTCCAACGCTCACCGGGGCAGCAAGTAGGTACACTGCCACCCTATAGGACTTATTTTGCACACTGCACCAATGGGGAAAACATGGGGAGGGGGAAGAGCACCGTCTCCAATCCTTAACAGTAACACACACAGACACCCCCCATTCAGCTGAACGACCAGACCTCCAAACCAGTTCATGCACAACCCTATGGAGCAGTGAAGAAAGATGGACTGACTCTCTTAGTGGAGAGACAGCAGAAGGTACAGACATTGAAATGGCAATGTTCCATCTCCAAGTGCAGATGGAAAGTCATGCACATAAATACAAAGAAACTCAGAAGAACCACTACATAGGAAACTATGCATGCAATTCAGTAAGTAGCGGGGAGGGGGGGTTGTCGTCGGTCCAAAAGGGCCTTAACCTTCAACTTCCTGTGATGGTGGTCTGTTTGTTCACATGGCTGATGTGAGAAAGGATGCAACTTTCAAAAAGCAGAAAAGGGGCCCTTTAGCTGGATGTTCTTCCAACATTTAGATATGCAAAACCAGTGCTGAAGTGAAATGCATAGCCAACATTTATAGTATATATATTTTTATTTATTTAAAATATTTCTATACTGCCCAAAACATGTGTCTCTGGGCAGCTTACAATTAAAATTATTTAAAACATTAAATCAATTAATAATTAAAATCATTTAAAACCCAATATTAAAAATTTAAGCTACCGTATTTTACGGAGTATAAGACGCACTTTTTTCCTCAAAAAATATCCGCCCAAATTCAGGTGCGTCTTATACTCCGGAGCCGGGGAGAAGTTGGAAGTTTAGGGCTTGTCGGGAAAGAGAGGGGGGAGGAGGAGGAAGAGGAGGAGGAAGAAGGGCAAGCAGGGAGGATTCGCTTCCCACATCCCTTCCTCTCTCGCCGGGGCCTGCCGGGAGCAGCCTAGTCAGCCCGCCCACTGCCCCCCTCTCCGGGCTCCCCCCGGTTGCCGCCCCGATGCTGCTGCAGTGAGGGAGGCTGCTGCACCGCCGCCCTCTGAGGGGACGCGGGGCCTGACATGGAGACGAGCCCGCGCAGGCGAGTGCCAGCCCGCAGAAGCCGCCAGAGGCACAAGAGGAGGTGGAGAAGGAGGTCCCGAGTGGGCCCCGCCGGCAGCCGCGATGAGCAACAACCAGCAGCAGCCCCTGCCACCGCAGCGGGTCACCAATGTGGGCTCACTGCTGCTCACCCAGCAAGAGAACGAAAGCCTCTTCAGCTTCCTCGGCAAGAAATGTGTGACAATGTGTTCTGCAGTTATTCAGATTTATGCAGCAGATCGCAATGCCATGTGGTCAAAGAAGTGCTGTGGTGTAGCCTGCCTTGTAAAAGACAATCCACAAAGGTCTTATTTTATCAGAATATTTGAAATCAAGGATGGAAAGCAATTATAGGCATGCTTGGCAGCGGCCGCACTCACAGCGGAGCGGTCCACTTAAGCCGTTTGTGCCCTTGCTTTCTCTGTTCTGGGCCTAAGGCCCTGCAAACAAGGCACTCTGCTCTGCTCCATGGCAGAAGAAGGGAAAGGACAGAGCGGGGTGCTGTGGGAAGGCTTGGAGGGGATATGGAGGGGAGAGGAGAAGGAAAGCTTGAAAACTCTGAAAAACTGGATTAAAATTAAGGTGCGTCTTATAGTCCATAGCGTCTTATAGTCCGTAAAATATGGTATAAATCTAATTAAAAGTCTGGGTGAATAAATGTGTCTTCAGTGCCTTTTTAAAAGTTGCCAGGGATGGGGAGGCTCTTATTTCAACACGGAGCACATTCCAAACTCCGCAGCAGCAACAGAGGAGGCCCGTTCCTAGTAGCCGCCAAACTAGTTGGTGGCAATCACCAACGGACCTCTCCAGAATGATGATCTTAACAGGTGGTGAGGCTCATGGTGAAGAAGATGTTCTCTTAAATACCCAGGGCCTATGTTTAGGGCTTCATAGGTAATAACCAGCACTTTCTATTTTGCCCGGAAACGTATCAGCAGCCAGTGTAGTTCCTTCAACACAGGAATAATAGAGTCTCTCCTAGATGACCTAGAGATCAACCTGGCTGCCGCATTCTGAACCAACTGCAGTTCCCAGACTACGTACAAAGGCAGCCACACATAGAGCGCATTGCAGTAATCCAGCCTAGAGGTTACCAGCATATGTACCACCGTTTTGAGGTAGTTCATCTCAAGAAATGGACGCAGCTGGTGTATCAGCCGAAGCTGATAAACAGCACCTCTGGCCACCACCTCAACCTGGGACACCAGGGAGAGGTTTGGATCCAGAAGCACCCCCAGACTGTGTACCTGTTCCTTCTGGGGGAGCGTGACCCCATCCAGAACCAGCAGATCAAGATCGTCTCCTAATGTCCAAACTTGTACAATACGTACCTCCATCTTATCTGGATTCAGCCTCAGTTTGTTATCTCTCATCCAGCCCATTACTACCTCCAGGCAGGCATTTAGGGAGGTTATGCCTTCTCCTGATGATGTTGACATGGAGAATTAGATTTGGGTGTCATCAGCATACTGATCACACCCTGCACCAAATCTCCTGATGAGCTCTCCCAGTGGTTTCATGTAGATGTTAAACAACATCGGAGACAATATGGAGCCCTGAGGGACACCATAGGAAAGTTCAGATTTTGAAGAACAGCAGTCTCCAAGGGACACCCATCTGGAATCTGCCCAAGAGATAGGAGCGGAACCACTGCAAAGCAGTGCCTCCCACCTCCAACCCCCTCAGACGTTCCAGAAGGATACTATGGTTAATTTTATTTTATTTATTTATTTATTCAATTTCTATACCACCCTTCCAAAAATGGCTCAGGGTGGTTTACACAGAGAAATAATAAGTAAAAATATATGATGGATCCCTGTCCCAAAGGGCTCACCATCTAAAAAGAAACATAAGACAGACACCAGCAAACAGTCACTGGAGGTACTGTGCTGGGGGTAGATAGGGCCAGTTACTCTCCCCCTGCTAAATAAAGAGAATCAGCACATTAAAAGGTGCCTCTTTGCCAAGTCAGCAGGGGACAGCAATAGTATCGAAAGCTGCTGGGAGATCCAGAAGGACCAACAGAATCACACTTCCTCTGTCAATGGCCAATTGGAGCTCATCCATCAGGCCGACCAAGGCAGACTCCACCCCATAGCCCGCCCGAAAGCCAGTTTGAAATGGGTCTAGATAATCGGTTTCCTCCAAGACTGCCTGGAGCTGGAGGAAACTCATGTCTCTGGGCAGTTTACACAATAAAATACAGCATAAAAATTAAAACACATAAACACTGTAGTTTAATTGCTGTTACTAACAGCAACAACATATGTAGAAAAAAATTATAAAAGGTACAAGAAGGAGACCAGGAAGGCGATTAAAGAAGAAGATTGGATGGCAAGAAAATTCTTGGCTGCTTTGATTTCGGTTTTCTGGCCAGGATTACATAGAAAACATAGAGCCGCCATCTCCTGAGTCAGACCAGGTTCCTCTGAGGTTGCAGGCAGGAGTCTCTCCCAGGCCTATCTTGGAGATTCCTGGGAGGGAACTCGGAACCTTCTGCTCTTCCCAAAGCAGCCCCATCCCCTGAGGAGAGTATATTACAGTGCTCACACATGTAGTCTCCTGTTCATATGAATCAAGGCAGATCCTGCTTAGCAAAGGGGACAATTCATTGTTGCTAACACAAGACCAGCTTTCCTCCTTCCTGCCTGCTTGAAGGTTTTTCTTGCTGTGAACTACAATTCCCAGCATGCCTTGCAGATTCCATAGAAATGGCAAACAGCTGGTTCCTTGTAATCTGTGCAATGAGTGGAGGCTGGAGGCATTTAAGACCCTGGCTGCTCTTTTGCATGTGCTTCTCAGTCTTGGGGTAGCTGCTTCCTGGGCTTGGATCGTGGCCATTCCTCCTTCTTTAGCTTTGTGGAGTTTGGGTGAGTGGAAAGGAAAATATCTGACTTCCAAAGACCATCAAGCAGGGAAAATCCTGACTTCAGAGGGACAATTTAATCAGCAAGGCAGGTAAATGGAAGCAGACATGCTGTATCCCATAGCAGGGTGAGAAGAAGGAGAGTTCCTTACTCTCTAGGGTTGCCAACATTTCATTGCCAGAATGAGGGACACAAGGGGGGGGGGGGCTGGAGGGGCTGGGAGGTGTATCCAGTGGTAATCAAGAGCCTGAGTATTGTTGATGTATATGTAATTGAATTATAGCCTATTGAATAAATGAGGGACAAATGCAGTCCCTCTATGGACCAAAATTTCATCCTTGAAATGAGGCATGTCCTGTGGGACAGTTGTCAATGTGTAACTATAATAGGGCAATGGGAGACAGTTGTCTGGGGGCCCACTGCCTTGGGGGGGCCCCCAGCAGACAGTCACATGACTGACTCCCCCAGCCGTGCACCCACCCGGGCTTCCTTCAGTTGTATTCATGCTCCGAAACTGATGTGAGTGTTAAGACCTGGAGCTACCAGAACAGATTGTGTTTCTCTAGTACCATGAAATGACTTGCATCGTCCACAATTTACAAAACCTTTTAAAAAATAATTTAGGATGATGTTCTATTGTGGCACATAGGTGTTATATAATAAATTTTACTTGGCTTTTTGTTACCACTATTCAACCTCATTTAAGACTTCTTTACTTCATGAGCGGAGTTTGGGGGAGGGGGGCATTTTAAAATCTTGTCTCTGGGCCCACTACAACCTTGCTACACCCCTGGCTTTTGCCCTGAATCTCCTTCAGAAGTGAGCGTCTGCATTCACATACCAGCCAAACTGACCTTGAAGTCCCTTTGAGGTTTTTGGACCCACTCTACAAACTAACCAGGATTTGTAATGCAATTTCTAGCTTTTCTTGACATATGTCTGGGTTTTTTAAATGCTGGTTTTGAGCTACTTTTTCTGAAAAACACCAGGGCAAATGGGAGAGGCACTGACATAGAATCATTAGCATAATGAGAAGCTAGGATAGTCTCCTTACAAATGCAGAGCTATCTCTGCATGGAGGTCTTCCCCCCCCCCCTTTGCTAAAAGGGAAATACTGATGCTTGCCATGTGGACTGGTTTCAAAAGGGGTGGGGCTGCTTCCCTCAAGACCAGGAGTGTACTTGGAAGTGGCTTCGCTCAACGTTTACCCTGAAGCCAAGTGCCAATAACTCCCAGGCAGAGGGGAAGAGGATGAGTCCTCTTCGTGATTAGTAAATGGCACCTTCTGAGAGGAAATATTGCTGAACATGAGTTTCTGGGGAAGGGGAGGAAGAGAAGGCAGTTGCCCTCAAGCTTTGCTTTTGAGCTTCCTGGAGGCTTTTTGTTGGCTACTGTGGGAAGCAGGAGTTTAGACTAGCCTTGCTCAGTTCCCACAGGTCCTTCCTCTGGCTGTGGGGGTTCCTCCCCACACCCAAACTAGTTCATAGGATGCTGCCTTATACCTGCCCTGGTCCATCGAGCTCAGTATGGTTTACACCATTCTCGCTAAACATAGGGGGGCCCTCAGCTGTTTTTGAACAGCCCCCATAATCTCCATCCAGAGTGGCCAATAGCCAGAGATTATGGGAATTGTAGGCTAACATCTGCAGGAGTGCCAAGGTTGAGCAGCCCTGGTCTTCCGACTAGCAGTGGCTTCTCCAAGGTTGCAGGCAGGAGTCTATTTCAGTCCTATCTTGGAAACGCCAGGGAGGAAACTTGGAATCTTCTGCATGCAAACAGGCATATGCTTTTCCCAGAGTGGCCCCATCCCCTAAGAGGACTATCTTACAGTACTCACACATGAAGTCTCCCATTCAAATGCAAACCAGGGTGTACCCTGCTTAGCAAAGGGGAGCATTTATGATTGCTACCACAAGACCAGCTCTTCTCCCTCTTCATCGTCAGCAAAGCTGCTGCCTCATGGGCCCTCAGAGCTTAATTCTTCATGTCAGAGTGGCTAATTTTTTATTTATTTATTAACGTTCATTTTTCAGGGACAGAGGTCCCACAGTGGAGATCAAGGGAGTTGGTTTTCATACATCTGTTAACTCCACCTAAACATCTTGGTCCTGCCTCTGCTGTTGGTCTCAGGACTCCTTTTCCCCTGGGTGTGAATGCATGTTGCTCTGAAATGAAATTTCCTGTGCAAAGTGGCAGAAGATGCCATAGAAGTTCCTGATCTGCCATTTTTAGACAGCAGAGTAAGAGAACCAGCCATCCTAGGAACTGAAATCAAGGGGATATATTTATTTGACCAACAAACATGGTTAGCATTGAACTAAGTATTGCTAAGCAAATGAATCTAAAGGCCTGAAACTTAGGGGTCAGGAAGCAAAAGGCATTCAAGCAGCTCCAGTCACAGGACTGAACCTACCCCCCAGGAAGAGATCCTCTTTGGCTGAGAAATGTGAAGTTGAACTGAAGAGGACCCAAAGTCAAATTGTGAGGTCAGAATTCCAATAGCGCACTTCCCTTCCTTTCCTGGCATCTGGTTTTATTTTTAGTATGCTTTGCATAACTTTAGAATATGTCTGATTTCCCTTTTTAAAAATAAAAATTCTGCCCATTATATTGGTAGCTGGCTGCTTACTTGGATTCATTCTCTCCCATTCCTCTTTTCTTGACTTTTCTGCAGGCAGAAACTCAGCCCCCGGATCTGGACCACTTTCATTGATCTTGGAGCTTTCTATAGTGTACTGTTGTCTTTCTGAGGTGCCCCATGGAAAACCAAAACCAAAAAGGTCCCCCATCAAACAAGGGTTCAGAAGGAACAGGAGAGGACCTCCAGGCAGGGAGCGAGGGGGAATCCCGAAAATGGGTACTATGGGAACAGTTTAAAAAAGAAATGCTCGAGGAACAATCTCGCAGACGGGAAGCCAAACAGAAGAAATTCCCTCAGGGAGCAGTGTCTGCGCGGGTGTTGGCAGAGGCTGCGTGCGGTGATGACACTCCAGCACTGCCACCCTCCTTCCATCAAGATGCTGAAGCATGCCGGAGGTCTAGGAAAGTGTCTGTTGTGAGGCACACAAGGGACCTGGAGAAGCAGACCCTTCTGCCAGCAGACGCCTGCCTCCTGATCAGGGAACTGGGCCCACAGACTTGCTCCCCAGCTGTGGGTCTGGCTGAGGCTTCCCTGATGAGACAGCTGGAGTGCCAAAGGCAGAAACACCAGGTGAGACTCTTTTTATTATGATCTTCCTATTGGCCACAGGCAGAGATGGGCAAAATACTTCTAAAAACTATTTTAGATATAAAATACCTGGTAAACCACCAAAAATATACAAAATGTTGAGATAAAAGCCTCCCCATCTCCAGCAACATTTAAAAAAGGCACGGAAGACATATTTGTTTACCCAGACTTTTAATTAGATTTATAGTTTTAACACCTTTTTTAAAATTTAAATGATTTTAATGTGAATGACTTTAATATTTAAATCATTTTTGTTGTAAACTGCCCAGAGACTCAAGTTTGGGGTGGTATAGAAATATGTTAAATAAAATAAAAATATGAATGAATGAATAATTAAATTAGTATTTCAAAATACATCTTAAAATACAAAATACAATGCCTGAAAAAAGTAAAGAAATTTGAGATGTTTTGTTACTTATCTGAACTTGTTTCTATTTAATTTAAGCAATACATGTTTTTCAAAGATTAAATCACTCATCATGTCTACCAGGGCATGTTCTACAGGACCAACTGTTGTTAGATTTGTATTATATCTTGAAAAATAGCTGTCAGACCAGGGGTGGCGCCACCATTGGGCCAACGGGTCCAAAGAACCCGGGCCTGTGGCCAAGCAGTGGCCGCAAGAGTGGCCCCGACATGCCCCCCGCGTCTGACGTCAGACGCGGGGGTGGTAGTTTAGCTCCCCAGTGGGGGCCACGCGGCCCCTTCAGGAGCTAAGACTGCCATAGTATTCGCAACGCAGCGCAGGAGCAGCTCTTCCCTGCAGGGAAGAGCCGCTCCTGAGCTGCGCTGTGAACACAGCGCCAGCCTTCGTCTAAGTGATGCCGCACAGCCCCTTCAGAAGTTAAGCTGCTGCTGAACTCCCGAACGGAGCCTCAAGGCTCCGTTCAGGAGCCAGACCACACACCCCGTCCCCAATCGCACGTTTCCTTTCCGGCCTTGTATAGTCACCCACAGGTTTTCTGTGGAGGACTCCAGTCCACTTAGGTTTTCTAGCTTGTTAGATTCTATCCCTTCTTTAACCTACAGTGCTACCCCTCCTCCAAGGCGCCCCTCCCTGTCCTTTCTACAGAGTATATACGCAGGGAACACAGTGTCCCACCGGTTCTCACTGTTCCACCATGTTTCTGTTATGCCCACTAAGTCTATTTCTGCATTAGCAACCAAGCACTCCAGCTCGCCCATCTTGGCTCCGAGGCTTCTGGCATTGACATACAAGCACCTATATGCTGAATCTCTCCCCTGATGTATGCTATTCTTTTGACTCTTTGACCTGCTGGCACAGGCTCCCGTCTCCTCTTTTTGCGGTTCTGCTCTGTCCCCTTCTGTTTTATTTGAATTCTTTGCAGCCTCACACTTTAAAGGATGGCTTTTGCCAAAGAGGATACTGCCCAGCTCCCATCGGCTGTTCCCCAGGTGTCATTTTAAAAGCTGCTCTACAACCTTTTTGATTTTAAGCGCCAGCAGTCTGGTTCCATCTTGGTTCAAGTGCAGCCCGTCCCTTTTGTACAGGCCTTGCTTGCCCCAAAATGTGTCCCAGTGCCTAACAAATCTAAAGCCCTCCTCCCGGCACCAATGTCTCATCCACGCATTGAAACCCCTCAGCTCTGCCTGTCTCACCGTACCTGCATGTGGAATAGGTAGCATTTCTGAGAATGCTACCGTGGGGGTCCTGGACTGCAATATGCTACCTATCAGCCTAAATTTGGCTTCCAGGACCTCCCAACTGCATTTCCCCACATCATTGGTGCCGGCATGCACCACGACAGCTGTCTCCTCCCCAGCACTGCCTAGGAGCCTGTCTAGATGCTGTGTCATGTCCGCAACCTTCACACCAGGCAGGCAAGTCACCATGCAGTCAACACACGGGTCACAAACCCATCTCTCTATCCCCCTAATGATCGAATCACCCACTAGGTGAGTGGGAGGCCCCCACCCCCCCCAGAGGAGTATCCCCTGTGCGAGAGGATAAGGGCTCATCATCCATGGAAGAGGTCCCTTCTAAAGGAGCATTTCGCTCTTCCTCAGACCGATGTCTTCCTTGCCCAAGATCTTCATTCTCCCTGACAGTCAAGGAGCTACCAGCCCTGGAGTGGGATGCCTCTATCACATCCCTGAAGGTCTCGTCCACATGCCTCTCTGTCTCTCTGAGCTTCTCTAGATCCGCCACCTTGGTCTCAAGGGAACGGATTTGTTCCCTGAGAGCCAGGAGCTCCTTGCACCGAGCATTCACCCATGACTTCCGCCCATGGGGCAAATAGTCGTACATGTGGCACTCTGTGCAATACACTGGGAAGTGCCCCTTCCCCTGCTGACCTTCTATCTTCATACTGTTTTGGTTGGCTGCTTACAGTATTTAGGGAGCTTATTGTCCGTTTATTAGATAGTTTATTAGGATAGGTCTCAGCTGTAATGGTCAACTATTTAACTGTCCGAACAGTCTCTCCCAAGAATATGAGGGATACGAGGGAGGGATATGTACTTGCGTTCTCCTCTCCACCAGGCTCCTTGTGATCACAGGGGCTTGTTCCAGGCTCCCCTGCACACTTCCCGCTAAACTCCTGCAAAACTCCTACATCCTGTTTGCTATCCCTGTTTGCTATGCTCTTGGGCCTTCAACTCATATGTAGAGTAGCCTTCCAACTGTCACACAGGATGTGAGTGAAAGGAAAGGAATCTCAACCTAGCCTACCTCAGAGGATTGTTGTGAGGATAAAATGGGAGGGGGCAAACTTGGGATATTGCATATGGAGTCATATGGTCCTGTGCGGTTTGCTCACCCTCCTCCCCACCACCACAATGTGACCAACTGTATAAGCTGTTGTGAAGGGGAAATGGCTTTTAAAACATTAGGAGTTTTTACTCCAGTCTAAGCAAACATGGCTGCTTGATTTTCTGTATTCTGTGTGTTCCACAGTGATTCTGAGGCTGTTCTCATGACCAGCCTAACTCAGGCTAGGGCAGCCCAAACCTGAATTAGGTTGGTCATATGAAGTGGTGGGATCCTCATGGATCCCAATGCTCCCATGTAGCCTGACCCCCTTAATAAACCTGGCTGTTAGCAGAGGTTAAAGGTACAAGCACACCCAGAACCCACCTGCTGGGTATTGTGTGTCTCCTTGGGCTCTTCTAGCATGTTTCTCATCCTTATCCTGAATCCCCATAGAACAGGGAGAATGAAGATGTTGTTATGGGGCACTCTAGCAAATCCTGAATGACAGCACCATCCTGAGCTTCTCCCAAACTCATGGTGAAGGAGTTCTTATGCCTCCTTATTACTAGCTTGCCTTGCATCCCTTCTCTTTGGGACCATCAACTCAGAAGATGCTAAGAAGTGTAGAATTTTCTAGAATCTGTGGTCCCATCGACTATGGAAGTTGATAGAATCAATGATTTGAATTGTCTATGGTCTATATTTATTCCATTTTTAAAGTCCAGCCAGCATGGTGAATGTTGTGGGAGTTCGCATTTCTTACTCTGGATCTGAGAACAGTCTTCCCTCTAAGAGGGATTCCCAGATGTTAACTACAACTCCCACAACCCCCAAGCAAAAGCCACTGTAGCTGGGGATTCTGGGAGTTGTAGTCAACATCTGGGGATCCCACTTAGAGGGAACAGTGTCTGGGTCTACAACATAATTAGCTTTCCTGTTGTGAGACAGAAGGGCTCAGATGCCTCATGTGGTACTACAGGAGCAGGACAAAGTGGAACATCATTGCTACTGCCAGGCAGTCCATCCTCCCCATCCCAACTTGAACTTCAAAGACCAAGGAAAACCATAGATGCATGGAGGGAAAGTTGTAAGCAGGCACACCAGCCAAAATGAGATCACCTTATCTCTGGTCTTAAACTGACAAGGTTTTTAAAAATCATGATATACATAGTAATGGGGCTGCCCAAACAAGATGCTGAACAGGATGGGGCACTTCCCTTAAGCCCTCAACTTGATAGCTCTGCAACCCTAATCTGAAAGGGATCCTCTTGATAGAATCTAACAAGCTAGAAAACCTAGGTGGACTGGAGTCCTCCACAGAAACCCTGTGGGTGACAATACAAGGCCTGAAAGGGAACATGCTACTGGGGACATGCTATCTCCCTATGGATCAAAATGCTGACAGTGACTGTGAGTTGCAGCAGGAAATCAGGTTGGCGTCAAGGGGAGGCAGGGCTGTAATAATGGGTGACTACAATTACACACACATAGACTGGGTCAATTCCCAGTCAGGTCATGACAAAGAGGTCAGATTTCTAGATATGCTGAATGACTGTGCCCTAGAACAGTTGGTCTTGGAACCAACCAGAGAGAAGGCGACCTTGGACTTAATCCTGAGTGGTGCCCATGACCTGGTGCGTGATGTCAGTGTCATGGACCCTTTAGGAAACATTGACCATAGTGCCATCAAATTCAGCATACATGCGGGGAGAGAATCACCAAGGAAATTAACACAAACGAAAAAAAGATGACTGCAGGGAGACATGATAGAGGTCTATAAAATCATGCATGATGTGGGAAAAGTAGATACAGAGAAATTCTTCTCCCTCTCACATCACTAGAACCAAGGGTCATCCCATGAAATTGATTGCCAGGAAATCTAGGACCAACAAATGCAGGTTCGTTTTCACACAACGCTTAATCAACATGTGGAATACTCTGCCACGAGATGTGGTGACAGCCAACAACCTGGATGGCTTGAAGAGGGGTTTGGATTACTTCATGGAAGAGAGGTCTATCAATGGCTACGAGCCGGAGGGCTATCCAGCAGGGCTGTTCTTATGTTCTTATGTTCTCTCCCTTATTGCAGGTGGCATTGGAGGAGGCTCTCCCGGGTTCCCCTGCAGTGGAGGAAGCTTCAGAATCTGTTCCTAGTTTGGGAGGTTGCAGGACTGCCAGGGAAAGCACAGTGCTGGCAGGAACCGACACAGGTAAGCAACAGAATGCCTGTGATAAATCCAAGAAAACCTTTGGCAAGACTGCAGCAACACTCTGAGCATTCAGACTGATAGAAAATACTTTCTTTGTAGAAAATAAGTTATACTCATGACTTGTCCTCTGTCAAAGAATCCACACTGATGAAAGCCTCAAATGTAGCTGGTGGGTCCTTCAAGTTCTGCTATAGCTGGGATAGGCTGATTGTCGGGGAGTGGTGAATCTAGGGAAAATAGCGCCTATGGCAAGCACTGAAATTGCAGCCCTCTCCTCCGTCCAAATATCGACACCCATCTTTCAGATAACTTTACCATAATATCAGCTCAAAAATACAAGTCAAGCTTGTTAATTAACAAATCATGTTCACCAAGCACACACTTAAAATAATGTCCAGTTTGGCCCTAAGAAACTGCTGTAATAGGAGTCATACCACTTGTCTGTCTACACCATACCTACTTTGGCTCTCAGTCAGAAAGTCCTTCCTAGCACTGTTGCTACAGATCATGAAGTAAACAGAAATATCAGGAGTGGAGTTTGGAAACCTCTATGAAAAGCCTGTGCCCTTCCACTGAACTAAGGGTCTCCAACTTGTGAGATACCTGATTTGGTGAGATACTTAGTGGTATATTAGTTCTAATGTACCATTAAGTATCTCTAGACTCACCAAATCAAGCATCTCCCAAAACTATGGGTAACAGTTCAAATCCCTCTTCACTCAATAATGCAAGTAAATAAGGTCACTACATTTCACAGGAATTTGTGCATCGATTGACTTCAAAGCCACCTAATGGTGCAGCAGGGAAGCAACCTGCCTAGAGAACTGGAGGCTGTTGGTTTGAATCCCTGCTGGCGTGTTTCCCAGAATATGGGAAACTCTATATCGGGCAGCAGTGATATAGGAAGGTGCCGAAGGGCATCATCTCACACTGCACCAGGGGAGGCCATGGCAAACCCCTCCTGTATTCTACCAAGAAAACCACATGGCTCTGTGGTCGCCAGGAGTCAACACCAACTTGACTGCACAACCTTTCTTTCCTTTTATTGACTTCACACTCATGTCCACTTGACATTTTTCTCGAAAGGAAGCATTTTCATGTAGTATGTGACCTAGATTTCCTTTGTTATATATCATGACCCCACACTTGCTTTTGTTTTGCTGCATTTAGGCTTGCATGCCCTGGGAATGTTTCCAACATTTGCACATGCAGTGGATTGCACATGTTGCCTTGTGCCATATAAGGATGCAGACATAGTTAGCGTTGCTATATTTACATGTTTTCCATGCAGAAAAAGTGTAATGTCTGCAGTGTAAAAGTCTAAAATTAGTGGTTTCAATGTTTAGAAAACTGGCCACTTTGGGGGTTTCTTATTCCAGATCCATCACTGGATACTCCATTTAACTTTCTGATAAATGACTTTGAGATATTTAACTTTCAGATAAACTCCCCGAAGTTTAAGAAGGGCTTTGAGTGCATAGATTTAGTACATGTGTGCACCAGCTGGTCTGACATGATAAAGTAGAATAACTCTAAAGAAGTTCCCTGACAGTCAGACCAATAATCCATAAACTCAGGCAGATTTACGTAAAGAGACCATCAATGATCTTGTTCCATCCAAAAAAGAAAGAGAGCCACTTTTTTAAAAAAAATCACCTCATGCCTAAAATCTGTCAGATGGTTTCAATCCTTAAAAAGGGTAAAGAACGGAGAGTGGACAAAAGGAGCTTTCCAGCACTGAATTTACTCCAAACCATGCCTCAGCACCAGTGCTAGGATTTCTTGACTTTGAACAAATGATGTCACAACCATCATACAGTTGTTTTATGAATCTATATACATATATCTAAAAAGAAATGATAACATTTCTCAATCGCTCCCTGACACTGTAGCATAGCTTTCCCATTATTCCGAATAGCACTGACATCCCACATATCCCACCCGTCGCCCTGAATTGGAAGATAATGTCTCGCTTGTCTTGGACTCATATTGATCCTGAGCAGAAACTCGCAATAGCAACCTGGTTCAGTGGCTGTTACTAAAAATACACGTTGCCTGATACAGATCACTGATCTGAGGTGAAAACCTACAGCTTTTGGCACCTGCTGCAACCTGGAATGGATGCATGGAAGGGAAGGGAAGCAAAACCAGCACCCATCAGAGTAGTTAGGAAGCCGTTCAAAGTTCTAAAGGACCTGGTGAGGCACGTGGGGTGGGCGGGGGCGGGAATCAATCATTTCACTGACATTCTCATGCTCCCAGAGTGCAACCTAATCTCCAGCAACAGCAGCACTATCTCCTGTCCTCGCCTTCGCTCGAGTTATCTGCTTTCCCAGAATCCCACTTGCCTCCTGCTGCCACGCACAGTCGGATTGAGCACAGAAACTGAGGAACGTTTCCTGGTGCCCTGCTGAACCCCCATCTCCGATCTCAGCGCACTGGCTCCAAAGGTGTGGCAAAAGCAAGGGGTGGAGGGTGTCATGCATGCATCATGCCCAGGGGCGTAACGATAGGGGGCAGGGGGGGCACGTGCCCCAGGCGCCACTTGGCAGGGGGCGCCAAAAAGTGCCCCCACTAATCCCCTGCCTTTGGCAAAAAAGATTTTTTTGGTGATTTTTTTTCTCATTACGGAGATCTCCGGCGGGCGGGAGCTCCCATTGGCTGCCGGAGAACACATGCCGGCCATGCTGGTTGTCACAGTTCCTCCCTCCCTGCTTGCTGCACGCACGAGGAGGAGCGGAGTAGCTTGGTTTAGTTGAGAGAGCAGCTGCTGCTGGAGACTTTCTCTGACTCGGCCTGCCTGCCGTTTGCCCACCACACTGCCCTCTGGCTGAATTTTATTCTTCTTTTCTGCTTCTGCATTAACAAAGTAAGTTTCATTGCTCAAATCTCTCTCTCCCCCGTGTGTGTTGTGTGTGAGAGAATGTCCCTACTCCCTTGCATAACGTTCTCCTTTTAGCTCTTCTGTGCTTTGCATAGAATGTCCCTACTCCCTTGCATAACGTTCTCCTTTTAGCTCTTCTGTGCTTTGCATAGAATGTCCCTACTCCCTTGCATAACGCCCTCCTTTTAGCTCTTCTGTGCTTTGCATAGCAGGCTTCCCCCCCCCCAAACCGTGGGTAGTTGCCTGCAAGTGGAGCCAGTGGCGCTCTCCTGGCTTGCATTGTGTGAGTTTCTGGCTTGCATTGTGTGAGTTTCTGGCTTGCATTGTGTGAGTCCCTGTGGGATTGCAAAAGGAAACCCACGCAATGCAAGCCAGGAGAGCGACTTGTGGCTCCACTTGCATTGCAATCCCACCTCTGCAAAAGGAAACTCATTCAATGCAAGTGGAGCCACAAGTCGCTCTCCTGGCTTGCATGCATGAGTTTCCTTTTGCAGAGGTGGGATTGCAAAAGGAAACTAGTAGTACTAGTACACAAGATCTTTGCAGCTCTGCTAGTAATTACAACTTCTGGATCATCCCTTAGCATGGGGGGTGGGGTGGCAAATTTA
Organism: Hemicordylus capensis; assembly: GCF_027244095.1. Classification (NCBI taxonomy): domain Eukaryota; kingdom Metazoa; phylum Chordata; class Lepidosauria; order Squamata; family Cordylidae; genus Hemicordylus; species Hemicordylus capensis. The sequence continues at coordinate 244,285,512 of NC_069658.1, read as the reverse complement.
ATTTGGAACTCATTAATATAATTTTTGAATAATATTCAGTCTGTCTGGATTAATACTAGGTTCATTCTTTATAGCAGATTTTTATTAGCAACATACAGTCTACAGCATTTTCAGCCTTGTTCATTTGTGCCTTGTGCATATTGTAGATATTCTGTCTCCAAAACATAAGTACAGCATCTATATTTTTGAAGGGGGGGAAATCCCATTTAATACAGTGTGAACAAATTGGTCCAAAAAGTAGCAATGGGAAATTTTTCTTTCTGCCCCTGTAGCTTTAATAAGATAGAGTGCACAAATATCACTTGATTAACAGCTGCGATATTAATTTCCCTTTTTGGTTGCTTGACTCACAGTGAGAATCATGTCAAGGCAGTGGAGAACCAATTAAATTGATTTTAATCTTTGTTAGGGAAGATAACATGCCTTTTTCTCTCCTTGTTTAAATAATTAAAGTTTCAGTAGGTATTATTTCTGGCTTTAAAGAAATTGGTATCTTAATGTAATGGAATCCTTCTAATTACATACATAATAGTTTTTTAAAAGTTAATCACGGTTTTTCATTCAATGTGTATTTTGTTTTACATATTAAACTTATATTTTCCTTTGAGAGAGTTTTAAAAATAAGAGGAAACTGGGAAGGCTTTTTTAAAACAAAGAAAAATCTCACCCCTACTTATTCATGATCTTTTTGATTTGCCTGTGTTTTTATTTCAAGCAAGTCAGATGTATGTTGGGGGGTATTTATTTATGTGTATTTATTTCAAGCAAGTCAGATGTAATTGCAAATAACATGCAGAAGATCCCAGGTTCAATCCCTGCCTCCAGGTAGGGCTGGGAGAAACTCCTGCCTGAAACCTTGGAGAGCTGCTGCCAGTCAGTGTGGGCAATAGTGAGCTAGGTGGACCAGTATCTGACTCTGTAGACAGCTTCCTACGTAATCAAACCATAACTTGCCCTTACGTTCAATCCAATTGGATGCATTCACATTCACAGCTTACATCCAATAAACTGCTGAGTAAGCCCTCCAAACTAGAATCACACAGTGTGGTTTGCAATTCTGGTATATGAAGGGCCCAAACCTCAGTTTTGCTGTTCAGGTGCATAGGCAAACGGTGATTTAATTAAACTAGGAGGTTATTTATTAAGACTGTGTATGAGAGGGAAGCATAAAGAGGAGGAGATCATGGCTCAAATAATGGTGGCTGAATGTGGCCATTGAGTTTCCCAGGAATACAACCAACGTAAAGTGTGCTACAAATAGACATTATTATAGAATTAATAAACATAGAATATCTATGATAGACTAGAATATATGTCTATTATAATTTAAGTCTCTATTATAATATAAGCATAAATCTTGAATAGACTAGAATATCTATGATGGAAAAGACTAGAATACCTGTCTTGTCTTTACCATTTTGGGACACAAAACCTATTACTATGTTTAAAAGCATTTATTTTCTGGCCATGAGGACTGCAAACTTAGGCTGTTGGTGTGCAAGACATTTCTTTAAAATATATATTTCTAAAGAGCCTTGTAGCCTCATGTTTCCTTTTTCCTGTCCCAGTATACTTGCACGGATGCAGCCACAACCCACATTTGACTATGGCTGTGACACATTTCCATATTTCCGGGGGCGGCCGGGTGGGGGGAGCACGGCGGGGGGGCGCCATTTCAGTGCTTGCCCCGGGCGCCGTTTTCCCTAGTTACGCCTCTGATCATGCCCCCAGTCCCCCTCCCCTCCCAAAACAAAGCCTGACCATAAGGATGCGTGCAAGGAGCAGATTGTGCGATCCTTGCTGCATCATGTGATCGTCTCTCCCTCCCCCCCATTCAACAACAACAAATCCACTCCCTCCCTCCCTCCCCAGCTCCTCCCTGAAGGCACGTTGAGGCGATTTGTATTGGAGTTTGGTTTGCGCCCGCTGAAATGACTGTGATAAACAAACAATTCTCTCTCTTTCTCCCTTTCCCCCTCCTCTCTCTTCTTTAACAGCAACTTTAACTGTCTGCGTTAAACTGTGTTTAAGAGCAGTTTTACACTTACTTTGGAGTCAGACTCACTGGGGGAGGGAGTGTGTATGTCTGTCTGTGAATCAGTGAGGATGGGAACCAACTCAATGACTTTGGGACACACCCCAAAATCTTAAAAAAACACACACGGATCCAGCAGGCAAGCCAAAGCGGGAGGGGGGCGAGAGAGACACCTATCAGTCACGGAGCTCCCGCCAGCTCCCAGGACTCAGAGCTACGACTGCCAGCCCTCCCCTCGCCTCTGCTCTGTCCCACTCAGAAAGAGGATGTCATCTCCGCTCCAGCCCAACAACAGAAGGCTGAGCAGAGGAGGAGGAGGAGCAGGGCACATGAAGTGCTCAAGCCTCAGGCAACCCACTGCCCGCCCCCCACCATGCATGCCCCAGCCCAGCAGGCACCCACACTTCCCCCAGTAGTGGGGTGGGGACTTTCAGGCTGCACAGTCCCCCCCCCTTGCCATCCCACCTCTCCCTCCCTGGCACAGCTTTGCCTGTTGATGTTGCTGCTCCCCTCGTCCCTCCTTCAGCCTTCAACGGCGGCGGCGGAGGCAGCATCATACCCATCACGAGGGCAGCATGCTGTGCTACTCATCGCCGTCCAGCCGCATGCTCTCCTCTCTGATCACCAGGAGCCAATGGGAGAGCGCCCACCTCGGCTGGACAGATCTCGTGACTCCAAGAGGGGGAGGGGACGCCACCGCCAGCTCAGGCTCGATTAAAAAAAATCGAGTGGGGCATGGCAGGCACTTTGAGCACCCCCCCTTCAGCTTCGCCCAGGGCACGTGCCCTGCCTGCCCCCCGCTGGTTACGTGTCTGTTCACGGGGATGAGTATCACTTTGAGGCGTCTGTTCTGATAGGGCTGGGGGGAAGTTCTGCGTCACTTCAAATCACAGTCTGGGACTCAGGAGATCTAATGGAAGATTAACTGAGCCAGGATTTGCTTACTGTGGTTGGGGATTAGTCCATTCTTGATGACTTCTTGAACTGGATCTGGAAATTCAAGACCATTAATCTGAAATGCAAATCCAAGAAGGGAAAGGAGAGATGGTTGGAATCCACAACTTGCTCTCAAGGGCATCTGCCTAGTAAAATCTCTTTTCAAATCTCGGGGGATCTTTGACCAGGAAATGCTACTGAATGTAGATGCCTATCATCATAAGAGGGTCTTATTGGGGGTGGGGGGAGTGGTTGTTTCCCCTTGGATTCTGATCCCCCCCCTCTCTCTCTCTCTCCTGGAAGGTGACCTGCAGCAGAGTGAGAATTGGGGGGATCCAAGTGGGAGATCCTCAGAACAAACTGAACAAGAAGAACAGAAAGAGAACCTCTGGAATCAAGAAGGTCCAGCGAGGCAGGCGGAAAAGCACAAAGAAAAGAGGACTGAGAAAACCACAGAAGACAATGAAACAGAAAGGGAGGAGAATGAGCAGCTAGAGGCTCAGTTGACTACCCACACAGAGGGGAAACCAAACAAAGACTTGGAGAATGTCTGTCAGAGCAAAACCCTTTCTGGAGATAAAAATCTCCATGGAAAAGAGAGGCCCTATAAATGCTTGGTGTGTGAAAAGGACTTTTGTCGGAAACAAATCCTTACTAGACATCTAAGATCCCACACAGGGGAGAAGCCATTCAAATGCTCTGATTGTGACAAAAGCTTTAGGTATTCACAAGGCCTTATTTATCATAAAAGAATTCACACAGGAGAGAGGCCCTACAAATGCTCATACTGTGACAAAAGCTTTAGGCAGCAATCCCACCTCACTGCGCATAAAGGAATTCACACAGGAGACAGACCATATAAATGCCCACACTGTGAAAAAAACTTCACTCAAAAAATTCAACTTACTAAGCATGAAACAACCCACACAGTGGAGGAATCATATCAATGCTCCCACTGTGGAGAAAGTTTTCCTAATAAATCAGATCTTCTTCTACATCAAAGGACTCACAAAGAGAAGAAACCATAGACCTGCTTGGAAGATGGGGAGAGTTTCCATCACACAACTCCTTCTGCATGCCAAAGAAGCCACAGAAAGAGACACTGTTCAAATGCACACATTTGGGCTTTTAAAGTGCCGAGTTTAATGCAGCCAGTTCTTTGATTAAAAATGGGGAGAAATTTGATGAATAAAGATTTTCCTATTGATTTCACATCTAGCAGCTGTCCTCTTTTGAGAGATCTGGGCTTCCTCCCAATGGAGAAGACTGGTTCACCCTCAGGTGGTAGTGAAGACGTTTCCAGTAACTAGCCAATTCTCCATCTGATCATAAACCAGATTCTGCACCGGGTTAACTTCAATGTGAACTTATGACTGAGGAGGAAGAGAATTGTTGGCAAAATCCCCCTCTCTCTCTCCAGCATTTAGTGGAACAAGCAGCTGCTGCTTTTTAGATGTTTTTAATGTCCATATGGGAACCTATTTGTTCTGCTTACGAATAAAGTCAAATGTATTTTTCTCAGTTTGTTCTCCATTTATCTTTAGAGCCCTAAACAGCTTAGGACCGGGTTACCTAGGAGAGCACCTTCTTCTGCACAATCCCCACCACACACTGAGATCACTGAGAGAGGTCCCTCTCTGTACGCCACCGGCTTGTCTGTTGGTCACTCTAGAGTGGGCCTTCTCTGTAGTCGCTCCTGTGCTGTGGAAGGTGCTCCCTCTCTTCATTTGTGGTTCAACATCTTTACCAGCCTTTGAAAGAGCCCTTAAGACACATTTTGTTTAAGCCAGGCTTTTAGTAAACCGAATGTTTTAAACTTTTACATTGCCGGTTTTAACAGTTTGTTTTAGTGTTTCTTGTATTTACTTTTGTGAACTGCCTAGAGCCCTTGGAGTCGGGCAGTATATAAATAGAAAACATGGCCTGAACAACCCAGCAAACCTGATTTCAACTGTGGCCAGCCAGATGCTACCAGGATACTCCTAATCAGGGCACGGTGCCCATAGCTCGTTTCCTTGTTAGTACTCCACCATCTGGTGTTTTGTAGGCAAACCTGTTTCATTATTATTATTATTATTATTATTATTATTATTATTATTATTATGCTATTTACACACAGTCTACCAGATGTTGTTGACTGGATCTGGTACTTTAATTACCAGGCCCTTTCCAAGGGTCTTGGATAACAAAAGAAAAATTAAAGATAGCGTAGTATTCATGCGGTCCCAAGTAGTGTGGCCTTCTGTAGCTGATGTGTTCTAATTTTATCAATGCTCAAGGTGTCAAGATGGTGAAGTACTTTTTCACACAACGCATAATCAACTTGTGGAATTCTCTGCCACAAGATGTGGTGACAGCCAATAACCTGCATGGCTTTAAGAAGGGTTTGGATAACTTCTTTGTTTATCAAAATTCATTTTTTATTCATTTTAACAATAGCAATATTATCATTCATTACAAATACACACATAAAAGGTGGACTTCCCGCTCACATTTCTTCGTGATTTATCAACTATAAAGTTTACCCTTGCTATAATAATAATTCAAAACGTAAGTTCAAACCCTTACAAACATAATTAAACTAACCAACCTGCGATTTCTACTAAATTTCAAACCCTGCTGTCAAGTCCATAGTAGGGAAGTAATTTTTTAGATACAACAAGAATGGTTTCCAATCTTCTTTAAAACATTCCAGGTTTTGATCTCTTAATAGTGCTGTAAGTTTTGCCATCTCCGCATATTCCAAAATTTTTATCAGCCAGTCTTCTTTTGAAGGCAGTTCACTAGACTTCAATTTCTGTGCATATGTAATTCTAGCTGCCGTAGAGGCATACATAAAAAATGTTAAATTGGTTGTAGAAATAGCTCCTTGTGTTATCCCCAGCAGGAAGGATTCTGGCTTCTTAGGAAATGTCATTTTAAATATTTTCTTTAGTTCATTATATATCATATCCCAATAGGCTTTAGCCTTCCCACAGGTCCACCACATGTGAAAAAATGTGCCTTCAAAATGTCCACACTTCCAACATTTGTTTGAAACATTTTTATACATTAATGCCAATTTTTTTGGTGTCAGATACCATCTATACATCATTTTATAATAGTTTTCTTTGATAGCATAACATGCAGTAAACTTTAAGTCCTTTTTCCATAACTTTTCCCAGGCTGCCATTTCTATATTACGCCCCGCATCTTGAGCCCATTTTATCATAGTCGTTTTAACCACTTCCTCTCTTGTCTCCTCCAGAAGCAACAGTTTATACATTTTAGAAACTAATTTTTCATCATTTTGACATAATTCCTTCTCAAAATTTGAGATCTGCTCCTCAAATCCAATTTTAAGATCCTTCTTATACATCTCATTTAACTGATGATACTGAAACCAATCTCTAACTTTATCTTGTATTTCAGTTAAACTTTTTAACTTACAATCCTTTTCATGAAAATGTACCAAATCCCTATAGGTACCCCAACCCATTTGCACATTTACTTCTTTACGTGATAAAGCTTCAATCAGAGATACCCATAACGGAGTTTTAGGTTCAAACCAATTTTTATATTTTAACACACCCTCATTAAACTCCTTCTCACATAATGGTTCAAAAAATCTTTATGTATTTTACTCTTTTCATACCATAAATACGCATGCCAACCAAACCTTCTGTCAAATCCTTCTAAATCAAGAATTCTAGGATTTCTTAGCGTTATCCATTCTTTTAACCATGTCAAACAAACAGCATCAAAATACAACCTTAAGTCTGGCAAGGCAAGACCACCCCTTTCCTTTGCATCTGTTAGATTCTTAAAATTAATTCTTGGTCTTTTCCCCTGCCAAACAAACTTAGTTATGTCCTTCTGCCATTGCTTAAAACAAGTTAAGGTGTTAATTATGGGAATAGTCTGAAAGAGAAACAACATTTTGGGCAAGACATTCATTTTCACCACTGAAATTCTTCCCATTAAAGAGAGATTCATGGTTTGGATAACTTCATGGAGAAGAGGTCTATCAACGGCTACTAGTCGGAGGGCTATAGGCCACCTCCAGTCACAGAAGCACGATGTTTCCCACTTGCAAGGGAGTAACAGCAAGAGAGAGGGCATGGTTTCAACTCCTGCCGGTAGGCTTCCAGTGGCATCTGGTGGGCCACTGTGTGGAACAGGTTGCTGGTGTTGTGGGATAATCCTCTGGAATCCTCTGTTGTGGGATAATCCCCTGTTTAATTCAGTCCCTTGCTTTCATCTTTCCATCAGATTTGATAGAGAATGGGGAATCTTGGTGAACCCAAAAGGATTAGACCAAGTTCCCACAACTGAATCCGTTGCCTGACAGAACTGAGTCAAATACAATGAGGGGCTTTGTAGTTCTGGTCCCAGCTTCTCCCGCCAAGATATTCTGTAGAGGAGCAGGTGAGGGGACGTGGGCGGGGAGGTGGAGTGGCTGTGTTCTATAAGGATAACATCTCTCTTTCCAGGGTCCCTGTTAGGGTATCGGACCATATCGAATGTGTATACTTGAGTTTGGGGACCAGGAATAGATTGGGACTTCTGCTGGTGTACCGATTGCCCCACTGCCCAACGGAATCCCTTACTGAGTTCACGGACTTGGTTGCAGAACTTGTGTTGGAGTCTCCCAGACTTTTGGTGCTGGGGGACTTCAATGTTCATTTTGGGACCAATTTGTCCGGGGCAGCTCAGGAGTTCATAGCAACCATGGCGACTATGGGCCTATCCCAAGCAGTCTCTGGAGCGACGCATATTGCAGGTCACACGCTTGATTTGGTCTTTTATTCTGATCAGGGTGGTGTTCCGTGGGTGGGGACTCCTACGATCTCCCCGTTGTCATGTACTGACCACCATCTGGTTAAGGTTGGACTTACAACCGCTTTCCACTTTCGCAGGGGCGAGGGGCCTATTAGAATGGTCTACCTGAAGAAGTTAATGGATCTGGTAGGATTCCAAGAAGCCTTGGAGGGATTTAATGTTGGCTCTGCTGATGATCCTGTTGATGCCCTGGTTGAGAACTGGACTTGCTCACCAGGGCAGTAGACACGATTGCTGCTAAGCGTCCCCTCCGACCTGCTTCAATATTGGCCCCTTGGTATACGGAATCTCTACGGGGGTTGAAGCGGCAATGTAGGCGAATGGAGGGCAAGTGGAGAAAAACTCAACTCAAATCCAACAGATTACAACATGGAGCACATTTAAAGATCTATGCTCAGGCGATACGTGCGGCAAAGAAGTGGTTCTTTTCTGCCCGTATTGCCTCGGTGAGTTCACGTCCGGCGGAGTTGTTCAGTGTTGTGAGGGGACTAGTATCTGCTCCCTCTGCCTTGAACCAGAATTTGGAGGCATCAGTTACCCGCTGTGGTGTGTTTAATGAATTTTTCACAGATGAGGGAGAATAAACTGAAGCTGAATCCAGATAAGACGGAGGTACTTATTGTGCGGGGTCGGAACTCTAGAGACGATTTTGCTCTGCCTGTTCTAGACGGGGTCACACTTCCCCAAAAGGAACAGGTTTGCAGTCTGGGAGTACTTCTGGATCAACGTCTCTCCTTGGTTTCTCAGGTGGAGGCAGTGGCCAGGGGTGCTTTCTATCAGCTCCGGCTGATACGCCAGCTGCGCCCGTTTCTTGAGATCAATGACCTCAAAACAGTGGTACATTTGTTGGTAACCTCCAGACTGGACTTCTGTAATGCGCTGTACGTGGAGCTGCCTTTGTACATAGTCCGGAAGCTTCAGTTGGTCTAGAATGCGACAGCCAGGTTGGTCTCTGGGTCATCTCGGAGAGACCACATTATTCCTTTGTTAATGGAGTTACACTGGCTGCCAATAGGTTTCCTGGCAAAATACAAAGTGCTAGTTATAACTTATAAAGCCCTAAACGGCTTAGGCCCTGGGTATTTAAGAGAGCGTCATCTTTGCCATGAGCCCCACCGGCTGCTGAGGACACTTGAGGAGGTCCGTCTCCAGCTGCCACCAACACGTTTGGTGGCTACACAGAGACGGGCCTTCTCGGCTGCTGTCCCGAGATTGTGGAATGCGCTCCCTGCTGAGATACGATCCTCCCCATCTCTGGCAATTTTCAGAAAACACCTGAAAACACATCTCTTCAACCAGGCTTTCTCAGCTTTTTAAAACTTGTTTTTAAATTGTTTTGATTATGTAATTGTTTTATGATGTTTTTAATTGTTAGTCATTGTTTTATGCTTTATAATTTTTGTTTAATTATTAATTGATTTTAATGGTGTTTTAATGTAAACTGCCCTGAGCCTTTTGGAAGGGCGGTATAAAAGTTTTAATAATAAATAATAATAATAAATAAAGCGCTCCTGGCCATAGCCTCCACCAGAGATAACATGGTGAGGTCTGGATCCAAGAGCACTCCCAAGCTGCGTACCTGTTCCTTCTTGGGGAGTGTTAGCCCATCCAGCACAGGAAGATCTAACTCATCTCTTTAATTCTGATCTCCCACAATGAGCACCTCCATCTTGCTTGGATTCAGCTTCAATTTGTTATCCCTCATCCAGCCCATTATTGCCTGTAGGCAGGCATTTACAGAGTGAATGCCATTTCCTGATGATGAAGATGATGATGATGATAAGGAGAAATAGATCTGTGTGTAATCAGCATAACAACCTGCACCAAATCTCTTGATGACCTCACCCAGTGGTTTCATGTAAATATTAAAAGGCATTGGTGACAAAATGGAGCCCTGAGGGACTCCATATAATAGCTTCTGTTTCAAAGTGGAACTGTCACCAAGCTCCACCATCTGGAATCTTCCTGAGAGATAGGAACGGAACCAATGAAAAGCAGTGCAATTTTTAAAATTGTTTTGTATTGTTTTGCATGGAGTGGCTGGGTAGGCTTGTTTTAAATAGGGTTTTCTTTAAATAGAGTTTTTTTTTAATTCCACCTCCGCTCTTTTTTTAACATTTTTTTCTATTATATTTTTAAAGCCCCCGGGGTCTTTGGGAATGTCTGAGCACCATGTGGCGAGTAAAGTTTGCAGCAGGGTGGCAGGCAGAGGTAGGAGGGGTCCCAAAACTGGTGCAGGAGGCCTGGGTGGGGGGCAGAGAAGATGCCGGCATGAATTCCCACATGGTCCCCATCGGCGAATTCTTTGGCCCAGCTGAGGTGGTGGCATGAAGGCTCTCCTTTACGCAGGAGCCTGCTGCTGCTGTGAACCATGTCCTGGATGAGTGGCGGGTCCATTGGGTGGTGCAACAATGGGGCTGGTGCCCGGTGCAGAACCTAGTGGTGCAGGGAGCTCTCCTGCCAGAAAAGCTGCTTCCGTGGGGGGGTGGAGGGCAGGGGCATGATGGCTGGCAGTGCAGCCAGAGTTTCCCTCCCTCTTGCACCCCATCCAAGGCTGTTCTTGCCATTCAGTGGCGGGGGGAGGGAGGCTGATGATTCCCAGGTTGTGGCAGAGTCCAGTTCTGGGTCCTCCACATCTGGCTCCCAGAGGGAAGGGTCTGCTCCTGAAGTGGAGCGGGGAGCCCCTCCTCCAGTAAAGCTGGGCACTACTCCTTCTGTGCAGGGTGGAAGTGGGGGTGACAGTGGTGGGCAAGTACCAGCAGTCACCTAGGTCCACTGTCACCAAAAAGGCCCAAGATGGCCTCCAAAATGTTGGAGGCCACCCAGAGCTGTGATGTTTGGCGCCATTTTGAGGTGCCTCAAGATGTCCCAACCGCTGCTCGTTGCGTTCAGTGCAGGGCACAGGTCAGTCAGGGCAAGGATGCTAAGCATCTGGGGATAACCTCCATGTGGTGACACATGTGATGGCATCACCCAGATCTCCTTGACTCCACTGGCAGCGCTAGTGTGCCTACAACTAGTGCTGAGAAGAACTGTGCGCCAGCTTCCATGAAACAGGGCATGCTGCCAGTCAAGCGGTCATTGGGCAAGAAGCGCTCCGGTCACGTGGACCCATGTCTCCTCAGCCACTGCATAGGGGAACATAAGAACAGCCCTGCTGGATCAGTCCCAAGGCCCATCTAGTCCAGCACCCTATTTCACACAGTGGTCCACCAGATGCCGCTGGAAGCCTACAGGCAGGAGTTGAGGGCATGGCCTCCCACTGGTGGGGTCCGGAGAGAGAGGGGACTTCCGGTGCTGCCTCTGGCTCCAGCACGTCCCACAATGCATTTTGGCACAGGTGAGCCGTCTTGCACATGGAGACCTTGTATGTCAAGTACACCAAGGAAGGCTTCATTGTGACAGATCATGGTTCCAATGTTACAGCAGTATTTAGAGTCAGTGTTGGAGAGTGTGAACATCCACTGCATGGCACACACACTCCACCTGACTGGATTTTTGGATTCTTGGTTGCTATGTGAGTTCTCCCAATGAGTCCCTATGAAACACTTTTCATAATATATGTACAAACCAGAGAATCCACTCTGAGAGAGACAGACTGTTTAGAAAGGTCAGAATTTAAAAAATTCCGGGGGTGGGGGACTATTAACTCCACCGACTTGGGGATCCCTAGGGGGAGTTCTGGCACAACCTGCCATGCCCCCGACCCACTTTGGGGTGCCCTGGCACCCCCCAAAGGAGGGATGGGGCTGCCTCAGATCACCATTATATCCTATGGGAGAAATGCAAAAAATGGGGAGAAGAGAATCTTCCTAAAATCATTAAAAATCTCAGGAGTGTCCAAATGCTTTGGGATTCAGTGGCTGACTGGCATGATGTGGTTCTAATTTGGACCAAACAGGCCAAGCTGGTATTGTGCACATCCCTAACCCCCAGCAAGAGATCCTCTTTGGCTGAGAAGAATGAAGTCGGCCTGAAGAGGATTCAGAACCAAAATGTGAGTTCAGGATGCAAATAGGGCTATTCTGTTCCTTCCTTGAGAACTGGGTTTTTTTCTGGGGGTTTTTTAGTACATGGATATGTTTTGCATGTGTTTAGGATCTCTCTCTCTCTCTCTCTCTCTCTCTCTTAAACATGCCTATTAAACTGGCAGTTGGCTACCTACTTGAATTAATTCTCCCCCATTCCTCTTTTCATCAATGTTCTGCAGGCAGAAGTTCAGCAACACGAACTGGGCCCCACTAATTTTCTCTTGGAACTTTCTATAGTGCAACACTGCTTTTGTGAGGTGCCCCATGAAGGACCAAAAACCAAAAGTCCACTCATCACTGCCAAACAAGGGTTCAGAACTCTTGGAGATGCCTGAGGCAGGCTTGGAATAATAAACTGTATGGGTGCCCCATAGCAATTGTTTTTCTGCACGGAGAAGGGGGGAATTGGAAAGAATACAAGCAAAAAAACCCAAACATGTTTAAACTGTGTGCATCTGGTATTAGAACAGCACCACTGGATCAAGTCCAAGGCCCATCTAGTCCAGCAACCTGTTTCCTAAAGTGGCCCACAGAATGCCTCTGGGAAGCCCACAGGCAAGAAATGAAGGCAAGCCCTCTCTCCTGCTGTTTCTCCCCTTCTCCTGGTGTTCGGTGCCATCCTGCCTCTGAGCATGTAGGTTACTATGTCTGTTCTTTACATGAGAACCCTAGAGGCACACTTGCATGGTGGGAAAATATGTAGATGGACTTTACTGCAGCTCGAAGGTGGAGTGGTGTCCTGTATGGTGGGTGACAGTCCAAAAACAGCCAGAGGACCCAAGTTGTGTAGCCCTGGTGATGTCTTCCTATATGCTACAGATTCACTTTCGTGAAGGATTATGTGACCATAATTACTGTCTTGTGGTATAACACTAATTCCTCCCCCATCACTGTTTGAGGGAACGTTCGAGAAGGGTGCTCTTACCCACCCACCCACCCCCCGCATTTCCCCCGCTGTCACTGTGTGCAAAATTGGTCCCGGGGGCGGCAGCGTACCTCCTTGCCACCCCGGTGAGCATCAGACTGGAAGTGGCCGGTGTGTGGGTGTGACGTGTGGACATACAATGGCCCGGTCCAATGCTCACCGGGGCAGCAAGTAGGTACACTGCCACCCTACAGGACTTATTTTGTACACAGCACCGATGGGGAAAACATGGGGAAGGGTAAGAGCACCCTCCCCAAACCTTAACAGTAACACACACACACCCCATTCAGCTGATCCACCAGACCACCAAACTGGTTCATGCATATCCCTATGGGGCACTGGAGAAAGAGGGACTAACCCTCTTAGTGGAGGGTTGTTCAAATGTGAAATTGCCGACCTCCTTGCTAAAATATTTAACTTATCCCTGAAATCGGGCTCTGTACCAGAGGACTGGAGATTAGCAAATGTAACACCAATTTTCAAAAAGGGATCCAGGGGCGATCCGGGAAATTACAGGCCGGTTAGTCTAATGTCCGTTCCAGGCAAATTGATGGAAAGCATCCTCAAGGATAAAATTGTAAAGCACCTAGAAGAACAGGCCCTGCTGGGAGTGAGCCAGCATGGCTTCCGCAAAGGTAAATCTTGCCTCACCAACCTTTTGGACTTCTTTGAGAGTGTCAACAAGTATGTGGATAAAGGTGATCCAGTTGACATAGCCTACCTGGACTTCCAAAAAGCTTTTGACAAAGTTCCTCATCAAAGACTCCTGAGGAAACTTAGCTGTCATGGAATAAAGGGACAAGTACTTGTGTGGATTGCTAACTGGTTGAAAGACAGAAAACAGAGGGTAGGTATAAATGGAGAGTTTTCACAATGGAGGGAAGTAAGAAGTGGGGTCCCCCAGGGATCTGTACTGGGACCAGTGCTTTTTAATTTATTCATAAATGATCTAGAAGCAGGGGTAAGCAGCGATGTGGCCAAATTTGCAGATGATACCAAACTCTTTCGGGTAGTGAAATCCAAAACGGATTGTGAGCAGCTCCAAAAGGATCTCTCCAAACTGGGGGAGTGGGCGACAAAATGGCAAATGCAGTTCAATGTTAGCAAGTGTAAAGTGATGCACATTGGGACGAAAAACCCCAACTTCAAGTATATGCTGATGGGATCTGAGTTGTCGGTGACGGACCAGGAAAGGGATCTTGGGGTTGTGGTTGACAGCTCGTTGAAAGTGTCTATTCAATGTGCGGCAGCTGTGAAAAAGGCCAATTCCATGCTAGGGATCATTAGGAAGGGGAATGAAAATGAAATGGCTAATATTATAATGCCCTTATACAAAACTATGGTGCGACCACACTTTGAGTACTGCGTACAATTTCTGGTCACCACATCTTAAAAAGGACATTGTTGAACTGGAGAAGGTGCAGAAGAGGGCAACCAAGATGATCAGGGGCCTAGAGCACCTTTCTTACGAGGCAAGACTACAACACCTGGGGCTTTTTAGTTTAGAAAAAAGATGACTGCGGGGAGACATGATAGAGGTCTATAAAATCATGCATGGCATGGAGAAAGTGGAGAGAGAGAGATTCTTTTCCCTCTCACACAACACTAGAACCAGGGGTCACTCCATGAAATTGATTGCCAGGAGGTCTAGGACCAACAAACAGAAGTACTTTTTCACACAACGCGTGATCCACTTCTGGAACTCTCTGCCACAGGATGTGGTGACGGCCAACCACCTGGATGGCTTTAAGAGGGGTTTGAATGACTTCATGGAGGAGAGATCTATCAATGGCTACTAGTCGGAGGGCTGTGGGCCACCTCCAGCCTCAAGGGTGTTCCTCTGAGTACCAGTTGCAGGGGAGTAATGGCAGGAGAGAGGGCATGCCCTCAACTCCTGTCTGTGGCTTCCAGCAGCATCTGGTGGGCCACTGTGCAAAACAGGATGCTGGACTAGATGGGCCTTGGGCCTGATCCAGCAGGGCTGTTCTTATGTTCTTATGAGGGACAGCAGAAGGTACAGACATTGTAATGGCAATGTGCCATCCCCAAGTGCAGATGGAAAATCATGCACATAAATACAAAGAAACTCACAAGAACCACTACATAGGAAGCTATGCATGCAGTTCAGTAAGAGTGTGTGTGGCGGGGGGCGGAGAGTTGTGGGTCCAAAAGGGCCTTAACATTCAACAGAAAGAGGTGGTGGTCTGTTTGTTCACATGGCTGATGTGATAAAGGATGCAGCTTTCAAAAAGCAGAAAAAGGGCCCTTTAGCTGGATGTTCTTCCACTATTTTGATATGCAAACCCAGTCCTGAAGTGAAATGCATAGCCAAACTTTATAGTATATATATTTTTATTTTTAAAAAATATTTCTATACTGACCAAAACATGTGTCTCTGGGAGGCTTACAGTTAAAATCATTTAAAACATTAAATCAATTAATAATTAAAATCATTTAAAATCCAATATTAAAAATTTAAACTATGAATCTAATTAAAAGTCTGGGTGGATAAATGTGTCTTCAGTGCCTTTTTAAAAGTTGCCAGAGATGGGGAGGCTCTTATTTCAATACGGAGCACATTCCAAAGTCCGGGCAGCAATGGAGGAGGCCCGTTCCTGAGTAGCTGCCAAATGGGTTAGTGGCAACCACAGACAAACCTCTCCAGATTATCTTAACAGGTGGTGGGGCTCACGGTGAAGAAGATGTTCTCTTAAATACCCAGGGCCTAAGCAGTTTAGGGCTTTATAGATCATGACCAGCACCTTGTATTTTGCCCGGAAACGTATTAGCAGCCAGTGCGATCCCTTCAGCACAGGAGTAATAGAGTCTCTCCTAGATGACCCAGAGACCAACCTGGCTGCCTCATTCTGAACCAACTGCAGTTCCCAGACTACGTACAAAGGCAGCCACACATAGAGAGCATCGCAGTAATCCAGCCGAGAGGTTACCAGCATATGTACCACTGTTCTGAGGTCATTCATCTCAAGAAATGGATGCAGCTGGCGTATCTGCTGAAGCAGATAAAAAGCACCTCTGGCCACTGCCTCAACCTGAGACACCAGGGAGAGGTTCGGATCCAGAAGCACCCCCAGACTGCCTTCCCGTTTCTTCCGGGGGAGCGTGACCCCATCCAGAACCAGCAGATTAAAATCGTCTCCCGATGTCCAACCCCGCACAATAAGTACCTCCAGGGGCGTAGCTAGGGGGGAGGGGGCCCATGTTCATCCCTCTTTCTGGCGGTCCCCCAGAGTGTGGGAGATAATGAGGAGAATAGGGAGAGGTGGAGCTGGGGGGCCCTCAGGAGCTGGGGGCCCGTGTTCTTTGAACCCTTTCGCTCAATTATAGCTACGCCCCTGAGTACCTCCATCTTATCTGGATTCAGCCTCAGTTTGGTATCCCTTATCCAGCCCATTACTGCCTACAGGCAGGCATTTAGGGAGGTTATGCCTTTTCCTGATGATGTTGACATGGAGAAATAGATTTGGGCATCAGCATACTGATCACACCCTGCACCAAATCTCCTGATGAGCTCTCCCAGTTGTTTCGTGTAGATGTTAAACAACATCGGAGACAATATGGAGCCCTGAAGGTCACCATAGGAAAATTCAAATTTTGAAGAACAGCAGTCTCCAAGGGACACCCATCTGGAATCTGCCCAAGAGATAGGAGCGGAACCACTGCAAAGCAGTGCCTCCCACCTCCAACCCCTTCAGACGTTCCAGAAGGATACTATGTTTAAGTTAATTTGATTTATTTATTTATTCAATTTCTATACCGCCCTTCCAAATATGGCTCAGGGTGGTTTACAGAGAAATAATAAATAAAAATATATGATGGATCCCTGTCCCAAAGGGCTCACCATCTAAAAAGAAACATAAGACAGACACCAGCAACAGTCACTGGAGGTACTGTGCTGGGGGTGGATAGGGCCAGTTACTGACCCCCTGCTAAATAAAGAGAATCATTACATTAAAAGTTGCCTCTTGCCAATTATATATCCAAAATACTTACAAAAAATGGGCTCTCTTATGATGGAAAGGAAATAAGAGCGGAATTTTTAAAATATTATTCAGAATTATATAAAGGCAAAATAGTTGAAGATAAAAAAATTGAGCAGTTTCTCAGGACCAAAAATATTCCAAAACTTACTAAGGAACAAACAGAAATTATGAATGCTCCGATAACAATTATGGAAGTAATAGAAGCAATAAATCAAGCTAAGCCCCACAAGGCCCCAGGACCTGATGGACTGTCAGCTTTGTACTATAAATCATTTAAAGATCAAATCTTACAACCTCTTCAATGGACTATGAATGATATTCTACAAAAAGGGATTATGCCGGATTTGTGGAAGTACACAAATATTGCAGTAATCCCAAAACCAGATCAAGACCTAATGTCAGTTAAAAACTATAGACCAATTTTACTTTTAGATAATGATTACAAACTTTTTGCTGCTATTTTGGCAAGAAGAATGAGGGTTATACTGAGGCATTTTATCCATGAAGATCAAGCTGGTTTTTTGCCAAAGAGACAATTGAGAGACAATGTCAGAACAGTCTTGAATGTTCTGGAGTATTATGAAAAACATAATGATAAACAAATGGCGATGATCTTTTTGGATGCAGAGAAAGCCTTTGACAATATTTTGTGGCAATTTTTGGAGATTACTAGAGGTAATGATTGCTGGCAATAATTTTATTAGGGCAATTAAGACAATTTATTCGGAGCAATATGCTAAAATTATTGTAAATGGGGAACTATCAGACAATTGTGTAATACAAAAAGGGACTAGACAAGGATGTCCAATTTTCCCATTGCTTTTTATATTGGTTCTAGAAGTGCTCTGCAGAACTATCAGAGAAGATGATAAATTACATGGTCCCAAAATTGGGAAACAGGATTATAAACTGAGAGCTTTTGCAGATGATGTTGTGCTGTTTCTAGAAAATCCAATGGATAAGATCGAAAGACTCTTGGATAAAATACAACAATTTGGTCAACTGGCTGGATTCTATATAAATAAGACCAAGACTAAGGTTTTAACTAAAAATATGGACCAGAAAACTAAAGACAGATTCTCTCAAATAAGTGAGCTGAAAGTGAAGAAAGTTAAATAACTGGGGCTTTGGTTATCAAATAACAACTCCCTGTTGTTTATAAATAACTATGTAAAAATATGGAATTCAGTGAAAACTGATTTAGAAAGATGGTCCAAAATGAATTTCTCTTTAATGGGAAGAATTTCAGTGGTGAAAATGAATGTCTTGCCTAAAATGTTGTTTCTCTTTCAGACTGTTCCCATAATTAACACTTTAACTTGTTTCAAGCAATGGCAGAAGGACATAACTAAGTTTGTTTGGCAGGGGGAAAGACCAAGAATTAATTTTAAGAATCTAACAGATGCAAAGGAAAGGGGCGGTCTTACCTTGCCAGACTTAAGGTTGTACTTTGATGCTGTTTGTTTGACATGGATAAAAGAATGGATAACGCTAAGAAACCCTAGAATTCTTGACTTAGAAGGATTTGACAGAAGGTTTGGTTGGCATGCATATTTATGGTATGAAAAAAGTAAAATACATAACGATTTTTTGAATCATTATGTGAGAAGGAGTTTAATGAGGGTGTGGTTAAAATATAAAAATTGGTTTGAACCTAAAACTCCGTTATGGGTATCTCCGATTGAAGCTTTATCACGTAAAGAAGTAAATATGCAAACGGGTTGGGGTACCTATAGGGATTTGGTACATTTTCACGAAAAGGATTGTAAGTTAAAAAGTTTAATTGAAATACAAGATAAAGTTAGAGATTGGTTTCAGTATCATCAGTTAAATGAGATGTATAAGAAGGACCTTAAAGTCGGATTTGAGGACCAGACTTCAAATTTTGAGAAGGAATTATGTCAAAATGATAAAAAATTACTCTCTAAAATGTATAAACTGTTGCTTTTGGAGGAGACAAGAGAAGAAGTGGTTAAAACGACTATGATAAAATGGGCTCAAGATGCGGGGCATAATATAGAAATGGCAGGCTGGGAAAAGTTATGGAAAAAGAATTTAAAATTTACTGCATGTTATGCTATCAAAGAAAACTATTATAAAATGATGTATAGATGGTATGTGACACCAAAAAAACTGGCTTTAATGTATAAAAATGTTTCAAACAAATGTTGGAAGTGTGGACATTTTGAAGGCACATTTTTTCACATGTGGTGGACCTGTGGGAAGGCTAAAGCCTATTGGGATATGATATATAATGAACTAAAGAAAATATTTAAAATGACATTTCCTAAGAAGCCAGAATCCTTCCTGCTGGGAATAACACAAGGAGCTATCTCTACAACCAATTTAACATTTTTATGTATGCCTCTACGGCAGCTAGAATTATATATGCACAGAAATTGAAGTCTAGTGAACTGCCTTCAAAAGAAGACTGGCTGATAAAAGTTTTGGAATATGCGGAGATGGCAAAACTTACAGCACTATTAAGAGATCAAAACTTGGAATGTTTTAAAGAAGATTGGAAACCATTTTTGTTGTATTTAAAAAATTACTTCCCTACTATGGACTTGACAGCAGGGTTTGAAATTTAGTATAAATCGCAGGTTGGTTAGTTTAATTATGTTTGTAAGGGCTTGAACTTATGTTTTGAATTATTATTATAGCAAGGGTAAATTTTATAGTTGATGATTCACGAAGAAATGTGAGCGTGAAGTCCATCTTTTATGTGTGTATTTGTAATGAATGACAATATTGTTATTGTTAAATTTAATAAAAAATGAATTTGGAAAACAAAAGTTGCCTCTTTGCCAAGTCAGCAGGGGACAGCAATAGTATCGAAAGCTGCTGGGAGATCCAGAAGGACCAACACAGTCACACTTCCTCTGTCAATGGCCAATTGGAGATCATCCATCAGGCCGACCAAGGCAGACTCCACCCCGTAGCCCGCCCGAAAGCCAGTTTGAAATGGGTCTAGATAATCAGTTTCCTCCAAGACTGCCTGGAGCTGGAGCAAACTCATGTCTCTGGGCAGTTTACATAATAAAATACAGCATAAAAATTAAAACACATAAACACTGTAGTTTAATTGCTGTTACTAACAGAAACAACATATGTAGAAAAAAATATGAAAGGTACAAGAAGGAGACCAGGAAGGCTGATTAAAGAAGCAGACTGAAAGGCAAGAAAATTCTTGGCTGCTTTCATTTTGGTTTTCTGGCCAGGATTACATAGAAAACATAGAGCTGCCATCTCCTGAGTCAGACCAGGTTCCTCTGAGGTTGCAGGCAGGAGTCTCTCCCAGGCCTATCTTGGAGATGCCAGGAGGGAACACAGAACCTTCTGCTCTTCCCAAAGCAGCCCCATCCCCTGAGGAGAGTATATTACCGCGCTCACACATGTAGTCTCCTGTTCATATGAATCAAGGCAGACCCTGCTTAGCAAAGGGGACAATTCATTGTTGCTAACACAAGACCAGCTTTCCTCCTTCCTGCCTGCTTGAAGGTTTTTCTTGCTGTGAACTACAATTCCCAGCATGCCTTGCAGATTCCATCAAAATGGCAAACAGCTGGTTCCTTGTAATCTGTGCAATGAGTGGAGGCTGGAGGCATTTAAGACCCTGGCTGCTCTTTTGCATGTGCTTCTCAGTCTTGGGGTAGCTGTTGTTTGCTTCCTGGGCTTGGATTGTGGCCATTCCTCTTTCTTTAACTTTGTGGAGTTTGGGTGAGTGGAAAGGAAAATATTTGATTTCCAAAGACAATCAAGCAGGGAAAATCCTGACTTGAGAGGGACAATTTAATCAGCAAGGCAGGTAAATGGAAGCAGACATGCTGTATCCCATAGCAGGGTGAGAAGAAGGAGAGTTCCTTACTCTCTAGGGTTGCCAACATTTCATTGCCAGAATGAAGGAATCAAGTTGTGGCGGGGGGCTGGCTGGAGGGGCTGGGAGGTGTGTGCAGTGGTAATCAAGAGCCTGAGTATTGTTGATGTATATGTAACTGAATTATAGCCTATTGAATAAATGAGGGACAAATGCAGTCCCTCTAGGGGCCAACATTTCATCCTTGAAATGAGGGACATCCTGTGTAATGAGGGACAGTTGGCAATGCTATTATTTTCCCCATTCTAAATCTGAGGAAGGGGAGTTTCTTCTAGGCCCAGACTTTGGGGAAGCAGCACCGTGGTAGCCCAAAGTAGTAGAGGAGGTGATTTGTGACATGTTTATCACTTCCTGCCTTTTCTGTCCCAACATGGAACTCAAAGTAGTCTGTGCAGGGTACTTAGAGAGTGCCAACAAGCACTGAGGCTAGGAATGACCCAGCAAATATTGTATACGTGGCCTTCAGGGTGGGGGGAACCTCGTCTGACAAAGTTTGTCACCAAAGTTTTCTGAGTAAGATTATCAGGAGGCTTTACACACAGGGCTTCTGCCAGGGGTGAAACTACAATAAGGCAAGGGGAGACAGTGGTCTGGGGGACCACTGCCTTTTGAGGGCCCCAGAGGCAAGTCACATGACTGACTCCCCCAGCTATGTCCCTGCCTGGGCTTCCTTCAGTTGTATTCATGCTCCAAAACTGATGTGAGTGTTAAGAACTGGAGCTACCAGAACAGCATGTCTTTCTCTAGGACCATTCAATGACTTGCATCACCGACAATTTACAAAACCTTTTAAAAAATAATTTAGGATGATGTTCTATTGTGGCACATAGGTGTTATATAATAAATTTTACTATGCTTTTTGTTACCACTATTCAGCCTCATTTAAGACTTCTTTACTTCATGAGCTGAGCTTCGGGGGAGGGGGGCATTTTAAAATCTTGTCTCTGGGCCCACTCCAACCTTGCTACGCCCCTGGCTTTTGCCCCAAATCTCCTTCATAAGAGAGTGTCTGCATTCACATACCAGCCAAACTGACCTTGAAGTCCCTTTGAGGTTTTTGGACCCACTCCACAAACTAACTGGGATTTGTGATGCAATTTCTAGCTTTTCTTGACATATGTCTGGGGTTTTTAAATGCTGGTTTTGAGCTACTTTTTCTGAAAAACGCCAGGACAAATGGGAGTGGCACTGACATAGAATCATTAGCATAATGAGAAGCTAGGATACTCTCCTTACAAATGCAGTTCTATCTCTGCACGGAGCTCTCCCCCCCCCTCCACTCCGCCATTGGCTAAAAGGGAAATACTGACGCTTGAGAAACAGAATAGAAGGCAGTTGCCCTCAAGCTTTGCTTTTGAGCTTCCTGGAGGCTTTTTGTTGGCTACTGTGGGAAGCAGGAGTTTAGACTAGCCTTGCTCAGTTCCCACAGGTCCTTCCTTTGGCTGTAGGGCTTCCTCCCCACACCCAAACTAGTTCATAGGAAGCTGCCTTGTACCTGCCTTGGTCCATCGAGCTCAGTATGGTTTACACCAGCCTGGCTAAACATGGGGGGGGGCAGATGTTTTTGAACGACAGCCCCCATAATCTCCATCCACAGTGGCCAATAGCCAGAGATTATGGGAATTGTAGGCTAACATCTGCAGGAGTGCCAAAGTTGAGCAGCCCTGGTCTTCAGACTAGCAGTGGCTTCTCCAAGGTTGCAGGCAGGAGTCTATTTCAGTCCTATCTTGGAAATGCCAGGGAGGGAACTTGGAATCTTCTGCATGCAAACAGGCATATGCTTTTCCCAGAGTGGCCCCATCCCCTAAGAGGACTATCTTACAGTACTCACACATGAAGTCTCCCATTCAAATGCAAACCAGGGTGTACCCTGCTTAGCAAAGGGGAGCATTTATGATTACTACCACAAGACCAGCTCTCCTCCCTCTTCATCGTCAGCAAAGCTGCAGCCTCATGGGCCTTCAGACCATGCCTACACAGAGACTACACTCGATATATAGCAATGGTGAGCTCAATGGGGCTGTGTGTTTTGACATGGCTCTGGGGAGGAAACAGAGGGGCTGATCACTACTCGCATGAGCTTAATCCTTCATGTCAAAGTGGCTAATTTTATTATTTTTTTTACATTCATTTGTCAGGGACAGAAGTCCCACAGTGGAGATCAATGGAGTTGGTTTTCATACATCTGTTAACTCCACCTAAACATCTTGGTCCTGCCTCTGCTGTTGGTCTCAGGACTGCTTTTCTCCTGGGTGTGAATGCATGTTGCTCTGAAATGAAATTTCGAGTGCAAAGTGGCAGAAGATACCATAGAAGTTCCTGATCTGCCATTTTTAGACAGCAGAGTAAGAGAACCAGCAATCCTAGGAACTGAAATCAAGGGGATATATTTATTTGACCAACAAACATGGTTAGCATTGAACTAAGTATTGCTAAGCAAATGAATCCAAAGGCCTGAAACTTAGGGGTCAGGAAGCAAAAGGCATTCAAGCAGCTCCAGTCACAGGACTGAACCTACCCCCCAGGAAGAGATCCTCTCTGGCTGAGAAATGTGAAGTTGAACTGCAGAGGACCCAAAGTCAAAATGTGAGGTCAGAATTCCAATAGCGCACTTCCCTTCCTTTCCTGGCATCTGGTTTTATTTTTAGTATGCTTTGCATAACTTTAGAATATGTCTGATTTCCCTTTTTAAAAATAAAAATGAAAATTCTGCAAATAAAAATATTGGTAGCTGGCTGCTTACTTGGATTCATTTTCTTCCCATTCCTCTTTTCTTCACTTTTCTGCAGGCAGAAACTCAGCCCCCGGATCTGGACCGCTTTGTTGATCTTGGAGCTTTCTATAGTGTACTGTTATCTTTCTGAGGTGCCCCATGGAAAACCAAAACCAAAAAGATCCCCCGTCAAATCAGGGTTCAGAAGGAACAGGAGAGGACCCACAAGATCTCCAGGCAGGGAGCGAGGGGGAATCCCAAAAATGGGTACTATGGGAACAGTTTAAAAAAGAAATGCTCGAGGAAAAATCTCACAGACGGGAAACCAAACAGAAGAAATTCCCTCAGGGAGCAGTGTCTGCGCGGGTGTTGGCAGAGGCTGTGTGCGGTGATGACACTCCAGCACTGCCACCCTCCTTCCATCAAGATGCTGAAGCATGCCGGAGGTCTAGGATAGTGTCTGTTGTGAGGCACACAAGGGACCTGGAGAAGCAGACCCTTCTGCCCGCAGACGCCCGCCTCCTGATCAGGGAACCGGGCCCACAGACCTGCTCCCCAGCTGTGGGTCTGGCTGAGGCTTCCCTGATGAGACAGCTGGAGTGCCAAAGGCAGAAACACCAGGTGAGACTCTTTTTATTATGATCTTCCTATTGGCCACAGGCAGAGATGGGCAAAATACTTCTAAAAACTATTTTAGATATCAAATACCTGGTAAACCATCAAAAAAATACAAAATGTTGAGATAAGAGCCTCCCCATCTCCAGCAACATTAAAAAAGGCACAGAAGACATATTTGTTTACTCAGACTTTTAATAAGATGTATACTTTTAACACTTCTAAGGTTGGGTTTTAAATGATTTTAATGTGAATGATTTTAATATTTAAATGGTTTTAATTGTAAACTGCCCAGAGACTCAAGTTTGGGGTGGTATAGAAATATGTTAAATAAAAAAAAATATGAATGTATGAATAATTAAATTAGTATTTCAAAATACATCTTAAAATACAAAATACAATGCCTGAAAAAAGGAAAGAATTTTGAGATGTTTGTTACTTAACTGAACTTGTTTCTATTTAATTTAAGCAATACACATTTTTCAAAGATTAAATCACTCATCATGTCTACCAGGGCATGTTCTACATGACCAGAATAACTGTTCTACAGGACCAACTGTTGTTAGATTTGTATTATATCTTGAAAAATAGCTGTCAGACCAGGGGTGGAGCCACCATTGGGCCAACATGTCCAAAGAACCCGGGCCGGTGGCCAATCAGTGGCCGCAAGAGTGGCCCCGACACGCCCCCTGCGTCTGATGTCAGATGCGGGCGTGGTGGTTTAGCTCCCAAGGGGGGCCATGCGGCCCCTTCAGGAGCTAAGACCTGCACTGCGTTCGCAATGTAGCCCAGCAGCAGCTCTTCCCTGCTTCAGAAGTTAAGCTGCTGCTGAACTCCCGAACGGAGCCTCAAGGCTCCGTTCAGGAGCCAGACCACACACACCCGCGTCTGACATCAGACACGGGGGCGTGGCTATCCCCTGCATCTGATGTCAGATGCAGCAGGCGGGGCTATCGGGGTGCCTGCCACAGCCAAACACAGGCCCCCGGTGGGCTGGCTACACCCCTGTGTCAGACAATGGGATACCCATACAATGTAACAATTGTGCTTACATTTGTCCTGTAAACGCTGGAGTTTTTCCAACTTTTTAAACACTCAATCGGATCAGTAATTCCAAAACAGAATACCCTGTTTCTTATTTCTATGTTTGCTATTTTTCTCCATTCTTGCCACCCTCCATGGGCATCTGCAAGCTTTTTTTGGAGGGAGGGAGAAATATACACCAAGTATGTCAATTGCCAGCATGGTATAGTGGTTAGAGTGCTGGACTAGGAACGGGGAGACCCGAGTTCAAATCCCTATTCAGCTATGATACTAGCTGGGTGACTCTGGGCCAGTCACTTCTCTCTCAGCCTAGCCTACTTCACAGGGTTGTTGTGAAAAAGAAACTCAAGTATGTAGTACACCACTCTGGGCTCCTTGGAGAACAGCAGGATATAAATGTTGTTAATAATAATGATAATAGCAATAAAAAAACAGGATGTATCCAATGTTAATCCTGCTTAGAGCAGACCCACTGAAATAACTGAAAGTTAGTCATGACAAAGGCTGCAATCCTATAGCTGTGACATAGTCAAATGAGCACCAAGTTGTATTTATGGTGAAGCAATCATATGGGGAGGAGAACAATTAATCTACTCCTCCCTTAAAATAAAGAAGATTCTGACTGTCCCATAAGCTAATGTGGTGAAGTGATTAAGTTGTTGGATGAGGACTGGGAGACCTAGATTGAAGCCCTCACTCAGATAGATCATTGAGTGATGTTGGCCACTCACTATTTCTCAGCCTAGCCTACCTCAGGAATGTTGTGAGGAAATATGAGGGGGAGGCTTAGGATAGTGTATGTGGAGTCATTTGCTCCTGTGAGGCTTGCTCACTCTCTCTCCCCACCACCACAATGTGACCAACTGTATAAGCTGTTGTGAAGGGGAAATGGCTTTTAAAACATTAGATGTTTTTACTCCAGTCTAAGCAAACATGGCTGCTTGGTTTTCTGTATTCTGTGTGTTCCACACTTATTCTGATGCTGTTCTCATGCCCAGCCTAATTCAGACAAGGGCAGCCCAAACCTGAATTAGGCTGGTCATGTGAAGTGGTGGGATCCTCATGGATCCCAATGCTCCCATGTAGCCTGACCCCCTTAATAAACCTGGCTGTTAGCAGAGGTTAAAGGTACAAGCACACTCTGAACCCACCTGCTGGGTATTGTGTGTCTCCTTGGGCTGCATGAGACACAGAGATGGGGAAACCCACCCCACCCCCAATGCACTACACATGCTGCATTGTGGGATACATGGTGGTCAGAACAACTAGTTCCAGAGCCATATAACATCACACTTCCCCATGCAGTGCTGCTCATCTGGGCATGGGAGAACTTGCTGAAGACCTGGAGCTTGGTCATCTATGGGGAACATGAATTAAAAGCAGATTTCCCCTCCTTCCGCAAAGTCCATGCCTGCATTCAGTGATTGTGAAAATTGCCTCAATGTGTCTCACTCCCACCATAGCCAGGTAACCAGGAAAGCCAGCTAAGCACTCTGCATGCCCTCCAGCAATCTGACCACAGAGCTCTCTAAAGGTAAACTTCAGACAGAGAAAATGCTGATGCTTGACTTCCCAGAGAGGAAAGAAATGGACATTTCCTACCATTAGTCAGTCACAGCAAACAATAGGGGACATGGCTGGGGAGATATTTGTAAACTACACTGCAAAACAGCTTGCCTAAGCCTTAGACAAGTTGCAGGTTTACACAGGGACTGGTCCAGAAGAACTTCAGCCTCGTCAGGTCAGGTTTCTAGTTGCAGCATTGCAGCTAGAGGGACAGAGAAACTTTAAAGCAAGCAAACTGTGAGGAAAGGAGTTCTGTTGCATCCAAAATCAGGAGGTGGAGTGGGATCTGCTCCCTCTTGCCCTCCCCATGGACTCTCATGCCACCCCCAGCCTTCATTTCCCATTTTACTCACAGGGACAGTCTTTCTCTCTCTCCCCTTTGATTTTCACATTTGGCTAGCTGACCAGTCAGCAGCAGAGTAAAACTATTCAAATTTCAGGGGGCAGAGAGTGAGGAACAGAGTGTGTACACACACACACACACACACACACACACACACACACACAGGGATGCTTGGAAACCAATGGACTGCCTATTTGCAATTTTTTAAAAGCAGCTCCTCAAGTAAGAAAAGCAATGATAGGCTAAGATGTATTTTGGTTTCCACAATGTATTTTAAAAATACAAAATACCTGAGCAAATGTATTTTAGATAAAAATACAAAAGTATTGAAAATAAGTATTTTAAATACTTCTATTTTAGAAACTGCCCATCTCTGGCCACAGGTATAGTTATGGAGCTGTAGTTGATATCTCTGCCCATCTCCAAAGGGGAGCAGCAGGCTGTTTTTAGGCTTTAGGCTTCAGTATATTGAGCAGCCTGGCTGATCTAACATAGTTAACAGGAAGTGAACCCCTGTCCTTGGATGACAGATGGGTGACCCTAAGTCCTAACTAACAATCAACCAGGTGGGTGTATTGCCAGAAAAGTTCCATTATGAGTAGACATATAGGGGTTTGCACGGAACTCTCTGGTCTGGTTTGGTTCGAGGCCAGACAGGCCTTGAATGGAACTGGGCTAGTTTGGTCCAGTCCTCATCTACGCCACGCCACCCCCTCCCCATCATGAACTTAAAAAAAAATTAAAACTTAAAACAAATACCTGTAGTCCCTTCGGTGGTGCTTGCTGTAGCTGCACAGGGGGTCCGCATGAGTTCCCTCTCCCCCCACCGGTTATCGTCATCACCACCTCACAGAGGGCATATGTGCATGCGCGGCAGCTGCCAAAATGGCAGCCGCTTGCTTTTACGGAGGCCCGGAAGTGTCACAAAGCCTTTGCTTACCCGGCTGCGGCAGTGATGAGAAAGGCTGAAGGGGGAGAAGGAACCCGCGTGGAAACACACAAACACCCTCCGGCTACAGCAACACACACACCCCAAAGGGACTACAGGTATTTATTTTATGTTTTAATTTTTTTAAAAAAAGATTCGCAGACCCAGTGGTCCGGTTCTGGTCCAAAGGAACTGGCGGTGGTGGTCCGGTTCAATCATGAACCCGCAGACTGAACCGTCGCACCATGGATGGCCGGACCGGTTCTGTACATCCCTATAGACATATCTCTGTTGCTCACATCATTAGCTGGTAGGACAGCTTCATCTAATAGGAAAGGATCTTCTAGCATCTTTCTCATCCTTATCCTGAATCCCCACAGAACAGGGAGAATGAAGATGTTGTTATGGAGCACTCTAGCAAATCCTGAATGACAGCACCATCCTGAACTTCTCCCAAACTCATGGTGAAGGAGTTCTTATGCCTCCTTATTACTAGCTTGCCTTGCATCCCTTCTCTTTGGGACCATCAACTCAGAAGATGCTAAGAAGTGTAGAATTTTCTAGAATCTGTGGTCCCATCGACTATGGAAGTTGATAGAATCAATGATTTGAATTGTCTATGGTCTATATTTATTCCATTTTTAAAGTCCAGCCAGCATGGTGAATGTTGTGAGAGTTCGCGTTTCTTACTCTGGATCTGAGAACAGTCTTCCCTCTAAGAGGGATTCCCAGATGTTAACTACAACTCCCACAATGCCCAAGCAAAAGCCACTGTAGCTGGGGATTCTGGGTGTTGTAGTCAACATCTGGGGATCCCACTTAGAGGAAACAGTGTAGGGACTACAACATAATTAGCTTTCCTGTTGTGAGACAGAAGGGCTCAGATGCCTCATATGGTACTACAGGAGCAGGACAAAGTGGAGCATCGTTGCTACTGCCAGGCAGTCCATCCTCCCCATCCCAACTTGAACTTCAAAGACCAAGGAAAACCATAGGAAAGTTGTAAGCAGGCACACCAGCCAAAATGAGATCACCTTATCTCTGGTCTTAAACTGACAAGGTTTTTAAAAATCATGATATACATAGTAATGGGGCTGCCTAAACAAGATGCTGAACAGGACCGGGCAATTCCCATAAGCCCTCATCTTGCTAGCTCTGCAACCCTAATCTGAAAGGGATCCTCTTGATAGAATCTAACAAGCTAGAAAACCTAGGTGGACTGCAGTCCTCCACAGAAACCCTGTGGGTGACAATACAAGGCCTGAAAGGGAACATGCTACTGGGGACATGCTATCTCCCTACAGATCAAAACGCTGACAGTGACTGTGAGTTGCAGCAGGAAATCAGGGAGGCGTCAAGGGGAGTAATAGGCTGTAATAATGGGTGACTTCAATTATCCACACATAGACTGGGTCAATTCCCAGTCAGGTCATGACAAAGAGGTCAGATTTCTAGATATGCTGAATGACTGTGCCCTAGAACAGTTGGTCTTGGAACCAACCAGAGAGAAGGCGACCTTGGACTTAATCCTGAGTGGCGCCCATGACCTGGTGTGTGATGTCAGTGTCACGGACCCTTTAGGGAACAGTGACCATAGTGCCATCAAATTCAGCATACATGCGGGGAGAGAATCACCAAGGAAATCTAACACAAACAAAAAGAGATGACTGCAGGGAGACATGATAGAGGTCTATAAAATCATTCATGATGTGGGGAAAGTGGATACAGAGAAATTCTTCTCCCTCTCACATCACTAGAACCAAGGGTCATCCCATGAAATTGATTGCCAGGAAATCTAGGACCAACAAATGCAAGTTCGTTTTCACACAACGCTTAATCAACATGTGGAATACTCTGCCACGAGATGTGGTGATAGCCAACAACCTGGATGGCTTGAAGAGGGGTTTGGATTATTTCATGAGTTCTATCAATGGCTACGAGTCGGAGGGCTATCCAGCAGGGCTGTTCTTATGTTTGTATGTTCTCTCCTTTATTGCAGGTGGCATTGGAGGAAGCTCTCCCGGGTTCCCCTGCAGTGGAGGAAGCTTCAGAATCTGTTCCTAGTTTGGGAGGTTGCAGGACTGCCAGGGAAAGCACAGTGCTGGCAGGAACCGACGCAGGTAAGCAACAGAATGCCTGTGATAAATCCAAGAAAACCTTTGGCAAGACTGCAGCAACACTCTGAGCATTCAGACTGATAGAACACACTTTCTTTGTAGAAAGTAAGTTATACTCATGGCTCGTCCTCTGTCAAACAATCCACACTGATGAAAGCCTCAAATGTAGCTGGTGGGTCCTTCAAGTTCTGCTATAGCTGGGATAGGCTGATTGTCGGGGAGTGGTGTATCTAGGGAAGATAGTGCCTATGGCAAGCACTGAAATTGCGCCCCCCGCCTCCGTCCAAATATCTGACACCCATCTTTCAGATAACTTTACCATAATATCAGCTCAAAAATACAAGTCAGGCTTATTAATTAACAAATCATGTTCACCCTGCCTGGCGAAAAACCAAGCACACACTTAAAATAATGTCCAGTTTGGCCCTAAGAAACTGCTGTAATAGGAGTCATACCACTTGTCTGTCTACACCATACCTACTTTGGCTCTCAGTCAGAAAGTCCGTCCTAGCACTGTTGCTACAGATCATGAAGTAAACAGAAATATCAGGAGTGGAGGTTGGAAACCTCTATGAAAAGGCTTTGCCATTTCACTGTACTATGGGTCTCCAACTTGTGAGATACCTGATTTGGTGAGATACTTAGTGGTATATTAGTTCTAATGCACCATTAAGTATCTCTAGACTCACCAAATCAAGCATCTCCCAAAACTGGGTAACAGTTCAAATCCCTCTTCACAGGAATTTGTGGGCATCGATTGGCTTCAAAGCCACCTAATGGTGCAGCAGGGAAGCAACCTGATTAGAGAACTGGAGGATGTTGGTTTGAATCCCTGCTATATCCTATATCGGGCAGCAGTGATATAGGAAGGTGCTGAAGGGCATCATCTCACACTGCACCGGAGGAGGCCATGGGAAACCCCTCCTGTATTCTACCAAGAAAACCACATGGCTCTGTGGTCGCCAGGAGTCAACACCAACTTGATTGCACAACCTTTCTTTCCTTTTATTGACTTCACACTCATGTCCACTTGACATTTTTCTCGAAAGGAAGCATTTTCATGTAGTATGTGACCTAGATTTCCATTGTTATATATCATGACCCCACACTTGCTTTTGTTTTGCTGCATTTAGGCTTGCATGCCCTGCGAATGTTTCCAACATTTGCACATGCAGTGGATTGCACATGTTGCCTTGTGCCATATAAGGATGCAGACATAGTTAGCGTTGCTATATTTACATGTTTTCCATGCAGAAAAAGTGTAATGTCTGCAGTGTAAAAGTCTAAAATTAGTGGTTTCAACGTTTAGAAAACTGGCCACTTTGGGGGTTTCTTATTCCAAACCCATCACAGGAAACTCCATTTAACTTTCTGATAAATTACTTCTAGATATTTAACTTTCAGATAAACTCCCCGAAGTTTAAGAGGGGCTTTGAGTGCATAGATTTAGTACATGTGTGAACCAGTTGGTCTGACATGATAAAGTGGAATGACTCTGAAGAGGTTCCATGACTGTCAGACCAATAATCCATAAACTCAGGCAGATTTACGTAATGAGACCATCAATGATCTTGTTCCATCCTAAAAAGAAAGAGAGCCACTTTAAAAAAAAAATCACCTCATGCCTAAAATCTGTCAGATGGTTTCAATCCTTAAAAGGGGTAAAGAGCGGAGAGTGGACAAAAGGAGCTTTCCAGCACTGAATTTACTCCAAACCATGCCTCAGCACCAGTGTTAACATTTCGTGGCTTTGAACAAATGATGTCACAACCATCAGACCGTTGTTTTATGAATCTATATACATATATCTAAAAAGAAATGATAACATTTCTCAATCGCTCCCTGACACTGTAGCATAGCTTTCCCATTACTCCGAATAGCACTGACATCCCACATATCCCACCCGTCGCCCTGAACTGGAAGATAATGTCTCGCTTGTCTTGGACTCATATTGATCCTGAGCAGACACTTGCAATAGCAACCTGGTTCGGTGGCTGTTACTAAAAATACACGTTGCCTGATACAGATCACTGATCTGAGGTGAAAACCTACAGCTTTTGGCACCTGCTGCAACCTGGAATGGATGCATGGAAGGGAAGGGAAGCAAAACCAGCACCCATCAGAGTAGTTAGGAAGCCGTTCAAAGTTCTAAAGGACATTCGAAGAAAGGAGGTGGCGAGGCAAACAGGGGCGGGGGGGGGGAGAGTAGGGAATCAATCATTTCACTGACATTCTCGTGCTCCCGGAGTGCAACTTAATCTCCAGCAACAACAGCACGCTCTCTCCTATCCTCGCCTTTGCTCGAGTGATCTGCTTTCCCAGAATCCCACTTGCCTCCTGCTGCCCCACACAGTTTGATTGAGCACAGAAACTGAGGCACGTCTCCTGGTGCCCTGCTGAACCCCCACCTTCTATCTCAGCACACTGGCTCCAAAGGCGAAGCAAAAGTGAGGGGTGGAGGGTGTCATGCATGCATCATGGCCCGTCTCCCTTCCCCCCACAAAACGAAGCCTGACCATAAGGATGTGTGCAAGGAGCAGGTTGTGTGATCCTTGCCGCATCATGTGATTGTCTCTCCCCCCCCCATTCAACAACAAAACTCCTCCCTCCCCAGCTCCTCCCTGAAGGCACGTTTGAGGCGATCTGTGTTGGAGTTTGGTTTGCGCCTGCTGAAATGACTGTGATAAACAAACAATTCTCTCTCTTTCTCCCTCCTCTCACTTCTTTAACAGCAATTTTAACTGTCTGCGTTAAACTGTGTTTAAGAGCAGTTTTACACTTACTTTGGAGTCAGACTCACTGGGGGAGGGAGTGTGTATGTCTGTCTGTGAATCAGTGAGGATGGGAACCAACTCAATGACTTTGGGACACACCCCAAAATCTTAAAAACACACACACCGATCCAGCAGGCAAGCCAAAGCGGGAGGGGGGCGAGAGAGACGCCTATCAGTCACGGAACTCCCGCCAGCTCCCAGGACTCAGAGCTACGCCTGCCAGCCCTCCCCTCGCCTCTGCTCTGTCCCACTCAGAAAGAGGATGTCATCTCCACTCCAGCCCAACAACAGAAGGCTGAGCGAAGGCGGAGGAGGAGCAGGGCACATGAAGTGCTCAAGCCTCAGGCAACCCACTTCCCGCCCCCCACCACACGTGCCCCAGCCCAGGCACCCACACTTCCCCCAGTAGTGGGGTGGGGACTTGCAGGCTGCACTGCCCCCCCCCCCTTGCCATCCTGCCTCTCCCTCCCTGGCACAGCTTTGCCTCTTGATGTTGGTGCTCCCTTCGTCCTTCCTTCAGCCAGCCAGTTCATGAATGGCAGTGGCAGCGGCAGCAGCATCATACCCATCATGAGGGCAGCATGCTGTGCTACTCATCGCTGTCTGCCGCGCAGGCGCATGCTCTCCTCTCTGATCACCAGGAGCCAATGGGAGAGCGCCCCCCTCGGCTGGACAGATCTCGTGATTCCAAGAAGGGGAGGGGCGGGGCATGGCAGGCACTTTGCGCACCCCCCTTCAGCTGCGCCCAGGGCACGTGCCCTGCCTGCCCCCCGCTGGTTACGTGTCTGTTCACGGGGATGAGTATCACTTTGAGGCGTCTGTTCTGATAGGGCTGGGGGGAAGTTCTGCGTCACTTCAAACAACAGTCTGGGACTCAGGAGATCTAATGGAAGATTAACTGAGCCGGGATTTGCTTACTGTGGTTGGCGATTAGTCCATTCTTGATGACTTCTTGAACTGGATCTGGAAATTCAAGACCATTAATCTGAAATGTGAATCCAAGAAGGGAAAGGAGAGATGGTTGGAATCCACAACTTGCTCTCAAGGGGATCTGCCCAGGGAAATCTTTTTGAAAATCTCTGGGGATCTTTGACCAGGAAAGGCTACTGAATGTGGATTCCTATCATCATAGGAGGGTCTTATGGGGGGGGGGTGTTTTGCCTTGGACTCTGATCCCATCTCTCTCTCTCTCTCCTGGAAGGTGACCTGCAGCAGAGTGAGAATTGGGGGGATCCAAGTGGGAGATCCTCAGAACAAACTGAACAAGAAGAACAGAAAGAGAACCTCTGGAATCAAGAAGGTCCAGAGAGGCAGGTGGAAAAGTACAAAACGGTGAAGAGGGCTGAGAAAACCACGGCAGAAAACCAAACACAAAGGGGGGAGAATAAGCAGCTTGAGGCTCAGTTGACTACCCACACAGAAGGGAAACCAAACAAAGACTTGGAGAATGTCTGTCAGAGCAAAACCCTTTCTGGAGATAAACTGCACCATGGAGAAGAGAGGCCCTATAAATGCTTGGTGTGTGGAAAGAACTTTTGTCAGAAACAAATCCTTACTATACATCTAAGATCCCACACAGGGGAGAAGCCATTCACATGCTCTGATTGTGATAAAAGCTTTTGTCATCAACAATCTCTCATTGATCATAAAGTAATTCACACAGGAGAGAGGCCATACGAATGTTCATACTGTGACAGAAGATTTAGTTATCGATCAACCCTTTATTATCATAAAAGAATTCATACAGGAGACAGGCCTTACAAATGCTCATACTGTGACAAAAGCTTTAGGCAGAAAGCACATTTTGATGCGCATGAAAGAATTCACATAGGAGACAGACCATTTAAATGCCCACAATGTGAAAAAACCTTCACTCAAAAAATTCATCTTACTAAGCATGAAACAACCCACACAGTGGAGGAATCATATCAATGCTCCCACTGTGGAGAAAGTTTTCCTAATAAATCAGATCTTCTTCTACATCAAAGGACTCACAAAGAGAAGAAACCATAGACCTGCTTGGAAGATGGGGAGAGTTTCCATCACACAACAACTCCTTCTGCATGCCAAAGAAGCCACAGAAAGAGACACTGTTCAAATGCACACATTTGGGCTTTTAGAGTGCCGAGTTTAATGCAGCCAATGCTTTGATTAAAAATGGGGAGAAATTTGATGAATGAAGATATTCCTATTGATTTCACATCTAGCAGCTGTCCTCTTTTGTCCTCAATGGAGAAGACTGGTTCACCCTCAGGTGGTAGTGAAGACGTTTCCAGTAACTAGCCAATTCTCCATCTGATCATAAACCAGATTCTACACTGGGTTAAGTGCAATGTGAACTTGTGACTGAGGAGGAAGAGAATTGTTGGCAAAATCCCTCTCTCTCTCTCCAGCATTTAGTGGAACAAGCAGCAGCTGCTTTTTAGATGTTTTTAATGTCCATATGGGAACCTATTTGTTCTGCTTACGAATAAAGTCGATTGTGTTTTTCTCAGTTTGTTCTCCATTTATCTTTAGAGCCCTAAACAGCTTAGGACCGGGTTACCTAGGAGAGCACCTTCTTCTGCACAATCCCTACCACACACTGACATCACCGAGAGAGGTCCCTCTCTGTATGCCGCAAGCTCGTCTGGCGGTGACTCTAGAGTAGGCCTTCTCTGTAGTCGCTCCTGTGCTGTGGAAGGTGCTCCCTCTCTTCATTTGTGGTTCATCATCTTTGCCAGCCTTTGAAAGAGCCCTTAAGACACACTTTGTTTAAGCCAGGCTTTTAGTAAACTGAATGTTTTAAACTTTTACATTGCCGATTTTAACAGTTTGTTTTAGTGTTTCTTGTATTTACTTTTGTGAACTGCCTAGAGCCCTTGGAGTCGGGCAGTATATAAATAGAAAACATGGCCTGAACAACCCAGCAATCCTGATTTCAGCTGTGGCCAGCCACATGCTACCAGGATACCCCTAATCAGGGCATGGTGCCCATAGCTCGTTTCTGACGTTTCCTTGTTAGTACTCCACCATCTGCTGTTTTGTAGGCAAACCTGTTTCATCATCATCATTATGATGATGATGATGATGATGATGTATTATGCTATTTACACACAGTCTACCAGATGTTGTTGACTGGATCTGGTACTTTAATTATCAGGCCCTTTCCAAGGGTCTTGTTTAACAAAAGAAAAACTAAAGATAGCGTAGTATTCATGTGGTCCCAAGTAGTGTGGCCTTCTTTAGCTGATGTGTTATAATTTTATCAATGCCCAAGGTGTCAAGATGGTGAAGTACTTTTTCACACAACGCATAATCAACTTGTGGAATTCTCTGCCACAAGATGTGCTGACAGCCGATAACCTGGATGGCTTTAAGAAGGGTTTGGATAACTTCATGGAGGAGAGGTCTATCAACGGCTACTAGTCGGAGGGCTATAAGCCACCTCCAGCCTCAGAAGCAGGATGCTTCCCACTTGCAGGGGAGTGACAGCAGGAGAGAGGGCATGCTCTCAACTCCTGCAGGTAGGCTTCCAGTGGCATCTGGTGGGCCACTGTGTGGAACGGGTTGCTGGTGTTGTGGGATAATCCTCTGGAACCTTACCCCTCCTGTTTAATTCAGTCCCTTGCTTTCATCCTTCCATCAGATTTGATAGAGAATGGGGCATCTTGGTGAACCCAAAAGGATTAGACCAAGTTCCCACAAGTGAACTCGTTGCCTGACAGAATTGAGTCAAATACAATGAGGGGCTTTTTCTTCTGAGTGGGGAATTTGTCTCATGATCTTGGCTACATACAGTATCTTTTGTCAGGCTCTGGTATTTGCTACTTCTTGGCCCAGGGCCTCACGTTCTTGACTCGAACAATTCATTCTGGCCTTACATTCTGTTTAGAAGCCTGAACCAAACCTTTATACATTTAGAATCTTGAACCAAATATTTATATGCTTATTTGTATGTCTGGATCAAACATTTCGTTATCACTGGACTAGATGGGCTTTGGGCCTGATCCACCAGGGCTGTCCTTATGATTTTGAAACTGGGCAGTGTAGGAGTAAGAGAGGTGGATCTCTGGGTGATCCATGCTGATTTTGAGGTTAAAAGGTTATGGAGCTGTCTGCTTATAGTAGTTGGGTTACTCCCACAAGTATACATAAATTTGTCTCCCCACCCACCCACATCCTCAGACTTTGAGTTGGAATTTATTAGACAATTTCTTGATTTGTGCTGTGTCTTTGAGGAGTGTGTGTGTGTTGGATCAATGGGAAAATTTTTACATGCCTGGTTTTAAGAGTAGCCTTAACTGTTTCTGCTTCTGGTTAAAATAGCAACTAAGTGGCTCTTTTAGTCAATTGTGAGAGAAGATTTCAGCCACTCCTTCCCTCCTACTGCCTCACCCCTTTTGAGGAGCACCAGGAAAAGGAGGGCCATTGGTGGGTCGGAGGAGAGGCGTGGCCAGAGCAGCCATTAGTGGCACGCCTCTCTCTTTGCCTCATTTGCCATGAGACAGATGCTGCTTTAGCTCCTCCTGGGCCTGGCTTTAGTGTGGCTTTGCCCCAGTGTAGCACAGTTTGCCCAGACAGTGTTAGCTCCTTGCCGGGTGGCCCTTTAGAGGTGGCGGCTTCAGCAGCGTCAGGCCCTCGCAGCAGGGTGGGAGCAGCTAAGGATCGGGTGGCGGTTTCCCACCTCATGGCATTGGGTATCACAGAACATTCCCTTTCAGCCCCCACCTCAGCTTTCTGTGCCTTGGTATTTTCACCTGCTACCCATAGCTTAATGGGGGCATTGGGATGGTATAGGAGGTCCAGTTTTCAGTTCTATAGTTTGATTCCTGACTTGACTTGGCTCATATATATATATATATATTTGTGTGTGTGTGTGTGTGTGTGTGTGTGTATACATATATATACATATATATATATACATATATATATATATATATATGCATAGTTATATTTTATTTTGGTCCATGGTTTGATTTCCTTGCCTTGACTAGTTATTCTACCTGCTGCACGGATGTGCACAAATCAGTTCAGAGGTCCTTGTACAGGCCTCTGAACCGGTTCGAGTGTTCAGCAAGTTCAAAAGTGGGGGTTACATTTTTAAGGACTGGGGAAGGTTCTATAAGCCCCCACCATTTGCATCCCCCCCCACTGGTGCTGTGTGCGAAGAGGATCCCACAGGTTGGCAGCATACCTACTCCCACCCTGTGGGATCTTAGCACACAGCACCATACCTAATTGCCACCCCACTGCAGCCTGGGGGGGTGTGGATGTCATGATTGCACAGGCATACCAGGCACTTGTGGGCCACAGCACAGCAGGGTGGCAAGGAGGTACGCTGCCACTTCATGGACCCTCTTAGCACACAGCAAGGATGGAGGGGACATGGGAGGTGAGTTACAGCACCCTCCGCGATCCACACACAAGATAATGCAAAAAAACCCTACACCAAAGCCAGATACATCCACAGCCTAGGAAACTTTCCCTTCCAAGTCCAGGTGTGGGGGAAGTCAAAATGTCTGCAAATTTGGATCAGACACTGTCAGAAATGAAACAAATACTTCAGTCAAACGCTAATGCTCTTCAACACGTTACTTTGGATATGACTCAAGTGAAACAAAACATGCAACAAATAAATGATAGAGCATCAAATATTGAAGAAACAGTCAAAAAATTAGCACAAGATAATAAAGAATTTAAATCAAGGGTTGACACTTTAGAGAAGGATGTGGGATCACTGAAAGATGACAAAGAAAAATTATTAGATCAAATGGCATTGTTGGAATTAAGACAAAAAGAGAGGTTTTTAAGGTTCAGGGGCATCCCAGAGAAAGCTGACCAGAACATTAAAAAATTACTTGGGGAGGAACTTGCATCACTTTTGGGAATTACAGCTGGAGAGATGGAGGCACAGATTGAGACAGCTTTTCGCCTAAATTCGGACTTCGCTACAAGAAATAAATTAACTAAAGATTGCTTGGTGCAATTCACCTCCAAATCAATTACTGAGTGAATTTTTCAGGCTCATTTTGCTACAGCCCTCACAATTGAAGCTCACCAGATAAAAATTCTGAAAGAAATTCCAGGTAGAATTTTAAGAAATGTAAGGATTACAAATTTTTGACTGATGCATAAAATGCCAATGGAATACGTTTTAGGTGGGAACTACCAGAGGGAGATTCTTTCTTCTACAAGGGCAAGAAGAATAGATTCTTTTTTTTCCGCAAATTCAATTTTTATTAATTTTAACAGTAGTAATATTATCATTCATTGTAAATACACACAAAAAGGTGAACTTCCCGCACACATCTCTTCGTGAATCATCAACTATAAAATTTACCCTTGCTATAATAATAATTCAAACCCTTACAAACATAGCTAATCTACCCAACCTGCAGTTTTTTACTAAATTTCAAACCCTGCTGTAAAGTCCATAGTAGGAAAGTAATTCTTTAGATACAACAAGAATGGTTTCCAATCTTCTTTAAAACATTCCAAGTTTTGGTCTCTTATTAGTGTTGTAAGTTTTGCCATCTCCGCATATTCCAAAATTTTTATCAGCCAGTCTTCTTTTGAGGGCAGTTCATTACTCTTCCATTTCTGTGCATATATAATTCTGGCCGCCGTAGACCCATACATAAAAAATGTTAAATTAGATGTAGAGATTACACCTTGTGTTATTGCCAGCAGGAAGGATTCTGGCTTCTTAGGAAATGTCATTTTGAATATTTTCTTTAACTCATTATATATCATATCCCAATAGGCTTTAGCCTTCCCATAGGTCCACCACATATGAAAAAAGGTGCCTTCAGAATGTCCACACTTCCAACATTTGTTTGAAACATTTTTATACATTAATGCCATTTTTTTTGGTGTCAGATACCATCTATACTTATTGTTTTATGTTTTATAATTTTTGTTTTAATGATTAATTGATTTTAATGGTGTTTTAATGTAAACTGCCCTGAGCCTTTTGGAAGGGCGGTATAAAAGTTTTAATAATAAATAAATAAATAAATAAATAACATCATCATTTTATAATAGTTTTCTTTTATAGCATAACATGCAGTGAATTTTAAATCATTTTTCCATAACTTTTCCCAGGCTGCCATTTCTATATTACGCCCCACATCTTGAGCCCACTTTATCATGGTCGTTTTAACCACTTCCTCTCTTGTCTCCTCCAGAAGCAACAGTTTATACATTTTAGAAACTAATTTTTCATCATTTTGACATAATTCCTTCTCAAAATTTGAAGTCTGATCCTCAAATCCAACTTTAAAGTCTTTCTTATCTCATTTAACTGATGATACTGAAACCAATCTCTAACCAAATCTTGTATTTGAGTTAAACTTTTTAACTTACAATCCTTTTCCGGAAAATGTAACAAATCCCTATAGGTACCCCAACACTTTTGCATATTTACTTCTTTACGTGATAAGGCCTCAATCGGAGATATCCATAATGGAGTTTTAGGTTCAAACCAATTTGTGTATTTTAACCACACCCTCATTAAACTCCTTCTCACATAGTGGTTCAAAAAGTCTTTATGTATTTTACTTTTTTCATACCACAGATACGCATGCCATCCAAACCTCCTGTCAAATCCTTCCAAATCAAGAATTCTAGGGTTCCTTAATGTTATCCATTCTTTTAACCATGTCAAACAAACAGCATCAAAATATAACCTTAGGTCTGGCAAGGTAAGACCACCTCTTTCCTTTGCATCTGTTAAATTCTTAAAATTAATTCTCCTGAGTATTCTGCTTCTTCAACACATAATTAGAACTAGACAACATGGATTACAAACGAAATTACAGATTTTTTTCTTGGAACGTTAATGGCTTAAATTCAAAAGTTAAAAGAAATAGAGTTTTTCATTTTCTTAAGAAACAAAATTTGGACATTGTGTGCTTACAAGAGATCTATATTAGAAAGCAAGATAGAAAATTTTTGGTTAATAAGGCTTTAGGACAAGAATTTGTTTCTTCAGATAAGAAAAAAAAAGAAGGGTAGTATTTTATGTCAAACAACAATTTGAACCCAAATTGATTTTTAAAGATGAAGAAGGCAGGTTATTAGCATTGGAAATTCTAATTTCTGGAATTAAAACAGTGATAATTGGAATTTATGCTCCTAATGAAAATAAAGTTGAATTTTAAAGAAGATTGGAAACCATTCTTGTTATATCTAAAGAACTACTTTCCTACTATGGACTTTACAGCAGGGTTTGAAATTTAGTAAAAAAACTGCAGGTTGGGTAGATTAGCTATCTTTGTAAGTGTTTGAATTTATGTTTTGAATTATTATTACAGCAAGGGTACATTTTATAGCTGATGATTCACGAAGAGATGTGTGCGGGAAGTCCACCTTTTGTGTGTATTTGTAATGAATGACAATATTACTATTGTTAAAATTAATAAAAATTGAATTTGAAAAACAAAAACAAAAAAACATCACCTTAGAACATTGCCTGCTCCAGAGTCCAGCAGCACCTTTCCGCCCTGTCCTTGTCTGTCTTTCCACCTCCCTCACCCCTTCCCCATCCCCACAGCCAATATTTCGCACCAGCCTTTTTATTTGTTTAACCAGTGTTTTTACTTTAATTTGTTTGTTTGGGTGGGTGATTAGCTGCAAAGCTCTTCATTTTGCCCTACCACCACCACCCCGACTGTGCATGCCTGCCCGTTCTGTCCTAGCCTGCCACTGGTCTGGAATTCCTTCTTTTTCCTCCTAACCAGTGTGTGGGATAGATCTCCAGGATAATGGGGGGGGAGGGGGCGGTATAAGTCCTTACTTTTTGTTGCCCCCTTTGTTCCCTTTACTTTTGCTTAAATAGGTCCTCCTTTCGTGTTTGGGTGTGGGGAGGTATATTTTCTGTGTGTTTTCTTTACAGATTGTCTCTTGTTTGGTAGGTTGTTTCTTGTTTTCGCAGGTTCCCCCTTATTTGCCCCCCATTGTGTATTTTATTTCATATTTATTTATTTATTTTATTACATTTATAAACCGCCCCATCCAGGGGCTCTGGGCGTTGTACAACAGCTTTTAAAAAGACATAAAACCCATAATTTAAACAATGCTAAAAACAATATAAAAACAATTCAAAAATGATTAAAACTATTTAAAACCACTTAAAATACATTTAAAAACAACAACACTTTACAAGCCTTGGAAGGCCAGCCCGAATAAATAGGTTTTAGAGCTCTCTTGAAGGCCGACAGCGAGCCTAAACTGTGGATATCTGCTGGGAGTGCATTCCATAGACCAGGAGCAGCTACAGAAAAGGCCTGGTTCCGAGTCGCCACCAGACATACCGGTGGTAACTGGAGACGGACCTCTCCAGATGACCTCAACAAGCGATGGGGATCATACCAAAGAAGGCGCTCTCTAAGGTAACCTGGACCCAAGCTGTTCAGAGCTTTAAAGGTAATAACCAGCACATTGGTTTTTGCCCAGAAACATATCGGCAGCCAGTGCAGCTGTTTTAAGTCAGGCATAATATGGTCTCTCCAGGTTACCCCAGAGACCAATCTGGCTGCCGCATTTTGAACTAACTGAAGTTTCCGAACTACATACAAAGACAGACCCATGTAGAGCACATTGCAGTAGTCGAGCCTGGAGGTTACCAGCTGATGCACCACTCTTTTGAGATCGTTCTTTTTCAAGTAATGGAAGCAGCTGTCGAATCAGCCGAAGCTGATAGAAAGCGCTCCTGGCCATAGCCTCCACCTGAGATACCATGGTGAGGTCTGGATCCAAGAGCACTCCCAAGCTGCATATCTGTTCCTTCTTGGGGAGTGTTAGCCAATCCAGCACAGGAAGATCTAACTCATCCTTTAAATTCTGATCTCCCACAATGAGCACCTCCATCTTGCTTGGATTCAGCTTCAATTTGTTATCCCTCATCAAGCCCATTATTGCCTGTAGGCAGGCATTTACGGAGTGAATGCCATTTCCTGATGATGATGATGATGATTGATGATAAGGAGAAATAGATTTGGGTGTAATCAGCATAACAACCTGCACCAAATCTCTTGATGACCTCACCCAATGGTTTCATGTAAATATTAAAAAGCATTGGTGACCAAATGGAGCCCTGAGGGACTCCATATAATAGCTTCTGTTTCAAAGAGGAACTGTCACCAAGCTCCACCATCTGGAATCTGCCTGAGAGATAGGAATGGAACCACTGAAAAACAGTGCAATTTTTAAAATTGTTTTGTATTCTTTTGCGTGGAGTGGCTGGGTAGGCTTTTTAAAATAGGGTTTTCTTTAAATAGGGTTTTTAAAATCCCCCCTCCGCTCCTTTTAAAATATTTTTTCTATTATATTTTTAAAGCCCCCGGGGTCTTTGGGAATGTCTGAGCACCATGTGGCGAGTAAAGTTTGCAGCAGGGTGGCAGGCAGAGGTAGGAGGGGTCCCAAAACTGGTGCAGGAGGCCTGGGTGGGGGGCAGAGAAGATGCCGGCATGAAGTCCCACATGGTCCCCATTGGGGAATTCTTTGGCCCAGCTGAGGTGGTGGCATGAAGGCTCTCCTTTACGCAGGAGCCTGCTGCTGCTGTGAACCATGTCCTGGACGAGTGCCGGGTCCATTGGGTGGTGCAACAATGGGGCTGGTGCCCGGTGCAGAACCTAGTGGTGCAGGGGGCTCTCCTGCCAGAAAAGCTGCTTCCGTGGGGGGTGGAGGGCAGGGCATGACGGCTGGCAGTGCAGCCAGAGTTTCCCTTCCTCTTGCACCCCATCCAAGGCTGTTCTTGCCATTCAGTGGGGGGGGGCTGATGATGTCCAGGTTGTGGCAGAGTCCAGTTCTGGGTCCTCCACGTCTGGCTCC
The DNA here is from genome assembly GCF_027244095.1 of Hemicordylus capensis. Classification (NCBI taxonomy): domain Eukaryota; kingdom Metazoa; phylum Chordata; class Lepidosauria; order Squamata; family Cordylidae; genus Hemicordylus; species Hemicordylus capensis. The sequence continues at coordinate 244,241,971 of NC_069658.1, read as the reverse complement.
CAGAGGGAAGGGTCTGCTGCTGAGGTGGAGCGGGTGGCCCCTCCTCCAGTAAAGCAGGGCACTACTCCTCTGCAGGGTGGAAGTGGGGGTGACAGTGGTGGGCAAGTACCAGCAGTCACCTAGGTCCACTGTCACCGAAAAGGACCAAGATGGCATCCAGAATGTTGGAGGCCACCCAGAGCAGTGATGTTTGGTGCCATTTTGAGGTGCCTCAAGATGTCCCAACCGCTGCTCGCTGCGTTCAGTGCAGGGCACAGGTCAGTCGGGGCAAGGATGCTAAGCATCTGGGGATAACCTCCATGTGGTGACACATGTGATGGCATCACCCAGATCTCCTTGACTCCACTGGCAGCGCTAGTGTGCCTACAACTAGTGCTGAGAAGAACTGCCAGTCAAGCGGTCACTGGGCAAGCAGCACTCCAGTCACGTGGACCCATGTCTCCTCAGCCACCACATAGGGGAACATAAGAACAGCCCTGCTGGATCAGCCCCAAGGCCCATCTAGTCCAGCACCCTATTTCACACAGTGGTCCACCAGAAGCCGCTGGAAGCCTACAGGCAGGAGCTGAGGGCATGGCCTCCCACTGGTGGGGTCCGGAGAGAGACGGGACTTCCGGTGCTGCCTCTGGCTCCAGCACGTCCCACAATGCATTTTGGCACAGGTGAGCCGTCTTGCATATGGAGACCTTGAATGTCAAGTACACCAAGGAAGGCTTCATTGTGACAGATCATGGTTCCAATGTTACAGCAGCTTTAGAGTCAGTGTTGGAGTGTGTGAACATCCACTGCATGGCACACACACTCCACCTGACTGAATTTTTGGATTCTTGGTTGCTATGTGAGTTCTCCCAATGAGTCCCTATGAAACACTTTTCATAATATATGTACAAACCATCGAATCCACTCTGATAGAGACAGACTGTTTAGAAAGGTCAGAATTTAAAAAATTCCGGGGGTGGGGGACCATTAACTCCACCGACTTAGGGATCCCTAGGGGGAGTTCTGGCACAACCTGCCATGCCCCCGACCCACTTTGGGGTGCCATGGCACCCCCCAAAGGGGGGATGGGGCTGCCTCAGATCCCCATTATATCCTATGGGAGAAATGCAAAAAATGGGGAAAAGAGAATCTTTTAAAAATCATTAAAAATCGCAGGAGTGTCCAAATGCTTTGGGATTCAGTGGCTGACTGGCATGATGTGGTTCTAATTTGGACCAAACAGGCCAAGCTGGTTTTGTGCACATCCCTAACCCCCAGCAAGAGATCCTCTTTGGCTGAGACGAATGAAGTCGGCCTGAAGAGGATTCAGAACCAAAATGTGAGTTCAGGATGCAAATAGGGCTATTCTGTTCCTTCCTTGAGAACTGGGGTTTTTTCTGTTTTGTTTTTTTTTAGTACATGGATATGTTTTGCATGTGTTTAGGATCTCGCCCTCTTTCTCTCGCCCTCTTTCTCTCGCCCGCCCTCTCTCTCTCTCTCGCTCTCTCGCCCGCCCTCCCTCTCTCTCTCTCTCTCTCGCCCGTCCTCTCTCTTAAACATGCCTATTAAACTGGCAGTTGGCTACCTACTTGAATTAATTCTCTCCCATTCCTCTTTTCATCGATGTTCTGCAGGCAGAAGTTCAGCAACACGAACTGGGCCCCACTAATTTTCTCTTGGAACTATCTATAGTGCAACACTGCTTTTGTGAGGTGCCCCATGAAGGACCAAAAACCAAAAGTCCGTTCATCACTGCCAAGCAATTGTTCAGAACTCTTGGAGATGCCTGAGGCAAGCTTGGAATAATAAACTGTATAGGTGCCCCATAGCAATTGTTTTTCTGCACGGAAAAGGGGGGAATTGGAAAGAATACAAGCAAAAAAAACACACATGTTTAAACTGTGTGCATCTGGTATTAGAACAGCATCACTGGATCAAGTCCAAGGCCCATCTAGTCCAGCAACCTGTTTCCTAAAGTGGCCCACAGAATGCCTCTGGGAAGCCCACAGGCAAGAAATGAAGGCAAGCCCTCTCTCCTGCTGTTTCTCCCCTGCAACTGGTGTTTGGTGCCATCCTGCCTCTGAGCATGTAGGTTACTATGTCTGTTCTTTACATGAGAACCCTAGAGGCACACTTGCACACTGGGCAAAAATGTAGATGGACTTTACTGCAGCTCGAAGGTGGAGTGGTGTCCTGTATGGTGGGTGACAGTCCAAAACCAGCCAGAGGACCCAAGTTGTGTAGCCCTGGTGATGTCTTCCTATATGCTACAGATTCACTTTCGTGAAGGATTATGTGACCGCAATTACTCTCTTGTGGTATAACACTAATTCCTCCCCCACCACTGTTCGAGGGAAGGTTCGAGGAGGGTTCTCTTACCCACCCACCCCCCGCATTTCCCCCGCTGTCACTGTGTGCAAAATTGGTCCGAGGGGGCGGCAGCGTACCTCCTTGCCACCCCGGTGAGCATCAGACCGGAAGTGGCCGGTGTGTGGGTGTGACGTGTGCACATACAATGGCCCGGTCCAATGCTCACCGGGGCAGCAAGTAGGTACACTGCCACCCTAGAGGACTTATTTTGTACACAGCACCGATGGGGAAAACATGGGGAGGGGTAAGAGCACCCTCCCCAAACCTTAACAGTAATACACACACACACCCCATTCAGCTGATCCACCACACCACCAAATGTTCTCTTAAATACCCAGGGCCTAAGCAGTTTAGGGCTTTATAGATCATGACCAGCACCTTGTATTTCACCCGGAAATGTATTAGCAGCCAGTGCGATCCCTTCAGCACAGGAGTAATAGAGTCTCTCCTAGATGACCCAGAGACCAACCTGGCTGCCGCATTCTGAACCAACTGCAGTTCCCAGACTACGTACAAAGGCAGCCACACATAGAGAGCATCGCAGTAATCCAGCCGAGAGGTTACCAGCATATGTACCACTGTTTTGAGGTCATTCATCTCAAGAAATGGACGCAGCTGGCATATCTGCTGAAGCAGATAAAAAGCACCTCTGGCCACTGCCTCAACCTGAGACACCAGGGAGAGGTTTGGATCCAGAAGCACCCCCAGACTGCCTTCCCGTTTCTTCCGGGGGAGCGTGACCCCATCCAGAACCAGCAGATTGAAATCATCTTCCCATGTCCAACCCCACACAATAAGTACCTCCAGGGGCGTAGCTACGGGGGTGGAGGCCCATGTTCATCCCTCTTTCTGGCGGTCCCCCAGAGTGTGGGAGATAATGAGGAGAATAGGGAGAGGTGGAGCTGGAGGGCCCTCAGGAGCTGGGGGGCCCTTTCGTTCACTTATAGCTAAGCCCCTGAGTACCTCCATCTTATCTGGATTCAGCCTCAGTTTGGTATCCCTTATCCAGCCCATTACTGCCTCCAAGCAGGCACTTAGGGAGGTTATGCCTTTTCCTGATGATGTTGACATGGAGAAATAGATTTGGGTGTTGTCAGCATACTGATCACACCCTGCACCAAATCTCCTGATGATCTCTCCCAGTGGTTTCATGTTGATGTTAAACAACATCGGAGACAATATGGAGCCCTGAGGGACACCATACCGCCCTTCCAAAAATGGCTCAGGGTGGTTTACACAGAGAAATAATAAATAAATAAATAAATATGATGGATCCCTGTCCCAAAGGGCTAACAATCTAAAAAGAAAAGTAAGACAGACACCAGCAACAGTCACTGGAGGTACTGTGCTGGGGGTGGATAGGGCCAGTTACTCTCCCCCTGCTAAATAAAGAGAATCAGCACATTAAAAGGTGCCTCTTTGCCAAGTCAGCAGGGGACAGCAATAGTATCGAAAGCTGCTGGGAGATCCAGAAGGACCAGCAGAGTCACACTTCCTCTGTCAATTGCCAATTCGAGATCATCCATCAGGCCGACCAAGGCAGACTCCACCCCATAGCCCACCCGAAAGCCAGTTTGAAATGGGTCTAGATAATCGGTTTCCTCCAAGACTGCCTGGAGCTGGAGCAAACTCATGTCTCTGGGCAGTTTACACAATAAAATACAGCATAAAAATTAAAACACATAAACACTTGTTTAATTGCTGTTACTAACAGCAACAACATATGTAGGAAAAAAATATGAAAGGTACAAGAAGGAGACCAGGAAGGCGATTAAAGAAGAAGATTGAAAGGCAAGAAAATTCTTGGCTGCTTTGATTTCGGTTTTCTGGCCAGGATTACATAGAAAACATAGAGCTGCCATCTCCTGAGTCAGACCAGGTTCCTCTGAGGTTGCAGGCAGGAGTCTCTCCCAGGCCTATCTTGGAGATGCCAGGGAGGGAACTCAGAACCTTCTGCTCTTCCCAAAGCAGCCCCATCCCCTGAGGAGAGTATATTACAGTGCTCACACATGTAGTCTCCTGTTCATATTAATCAAGGCAGATCCTGCTTAGCAAAGGGGACAATTCATTGTCGCTAACACAAGACCAGCTTTCCTCCTTCCTGCCTGCTTGAAGGTTTTTCTTGCTGTGAACTACAATTCCCAGCATGCCTTGCAGATTCCATCGAAATGGCAAACAGCTGGTTCCTTGTAATCTGTGCAATGTGTGGAGGCTGGAGGCATTTAAGACCCTGGCTGCTCTTTTACATGTGCTTCTCAGTCTTGGGGGTAGCTGCTTCCTGGGCTTGGATTGTGGCCATTCCTCTTTCTTTAGCTTTGTGGAGTTTGGGTGAGTGGAAAGGAAAATATCTGACTTCCGAAGACAATCAAGCAGGGAAAATCCTGACTTGAGAGGGACAATTTAATCAGCAAGGCAGGTAAATGGAAGCAGACATGCTGTATCCCATAGCAGGGTGAGAAGAAGGAGAGTTCCTTACTCTCTAGGGTTGCCAACATTTCATTGCCAGAATGAGGGACACAAGTTGGGGGGGGGGCTGGTTGGAGGGGCTGGGAGGTGTATGCAGTGGTAATCAAGAGCCTGAGTATTGTTGATGTATATGTAATTGAATTATAGCCTATTGAATAAATGAGGGACAAATGGAGTCCCTCTAGGGGCCAACATTTCATCCTTGAAATGAGGGATGTCCTGTGTAATGAGGGACAGCTGGCAATGCTATTATTTTCCCCATTCTAAATCTGAGGAAGGGGAGTTTCTTCTAGGCCCAGACTTTGGGGAAGCAGCACCTTGGTAGCCCAAAGTAGTAGAGGAGGTGATTTGTGACATGTTTATCACTTCCTGCCTTTTCTGTCCCAACATGGAACATAAGTAGTCTGTGCAGGGTACTTAGTGAGCATTTAGGCTAGGAATGATCCAGCAAATATTGTATATTTGGCCTTCAGTGTGTGTGGTAGGGGGGCCTCTTCTGACCAAGTTTGTCACCAAAGTTTCCTGAGTAAGCTTACCAGGAGGCTTTACACACAAGGCTTCTGCCAGGGGTGAAACTATAATAGGGCAAGGGGAGACAGTTGTTCCCCCCCACCCCCGAGGCAAGTCACATGACTGACTCCCCCAGCCATGCACCTGCCTGGGCTTCCTTCAGTTGTATTCATGCTCTGAAACTGATATGAGTGTTAAGACCTGGAGCTACCAGAACAGCATGTCTTTCTCTAGGACCATGAAATGCCTTGCATCACCCACAATTTACAAAACCTTTTAAAAAATAATTTAGGATGATGTTCTATTGTGGCACATAGGTGTGATATAATAAATTTTACTATGCTTTTTGTTACCACTATTCAGCCTCATTTAAGACTTCTTTACGTCATGAGCTGAGCTTCAGTGAGGGAAGGGGGCATATTAAAATCTTGTCTCTGGGCCCACTACAACCTTGCTACGCCCCTGGCTTTTGCCCTGAATCTCCTTCGTAAGAGAATGTCTGCATTCACATAGCAGCCAAACTGACCTTGAAGTCCCTTTGAGGTTTTTGGACCCACTCCACAAACAAACTGGGATTTGTGATGCAACTTATAGCTTTTCTTGATATATGTCTGGGTTTTTAAAATGCTGGTGTTGAGCTACTTTTTCTGAAAAAACGCCAGGGCAAATGGGAGAGGCACTGACATAGAATCATTAGCATGATAAGAAGGTAGGATACTCTCCTTACAAATGCAGATCTATCTCTGCAAGGAGCTCACCTCCCACCCCCCCACCCCGCCCTTGGCTAAAAGGGAAATACTGATGCTTGCCATGTGGACTGGTTTCAAAAGGGGTGGGGCTGCTTCCCTCAAGACCAGGAGTGTACTTGGAAGTGGCTTCGCTCAACGTTTACCCTGAAGCCAAGTGCCAATAACTCCCAGGCATAGGGGAAGAGGATGAGTCCTCTTCTTGATTAGTAAATGGCACCTTCTGAGAGGAAATAATGCTGAACATGAGTTTCTGGGGAAGGGGAGGAAGAGAAGGCAGTTGCCCTCAAGCTTTGCTTTTGAGCTTCCTGGAGGCTTTTTGTTGGCTACTGTGGGAAGCAGGAGTTTAGACTAGCCTTGCTCAGTTCCCACAGGTCCTTCCTCTGGCTGTGGGGCTTCCTCCCCACACCCAAACTAGTTCATAGGAAGCTGCCTTATACCTGCCCTAGTCCATCTAGCTCAGTATGGTTTACACCATTCTCACTAAATGTATGGGGTGCCCCCAGCTGTTTTTGAACGACAGCCCCATAATCTCCATCCACAGTGGCCAATAGCCAGAGATTATGGGAATTGTAGGCTAACATCTGCAGGAGTGCCAAGGTTGAGCAGCCCTGGTCTTCAGACTAGCAGTGGCTTCTCCAAGGTTGCAGGCAGGAGTCTATTTTAGTCCTATCTTGGAAATGCCAGGGAGGGAACTTGGAATCTTCTGCATGCAAACAGGCATATGCTTTTCCCAGAGTGGCCCCATCCCCTAGGAGGACTATCTTACAGTACTCACTCATGAAGTCTCCCATTCAAATGCAAACCAGGGTGTACCCTGCTTAGCAAAGGGGAGCATTTATTATTGCTACCACAACACCACATATATTTATTTGACCAACAAACATGGTTAGCATTGAACTAAGTACTGCTAAGCAAATGAATCCAAAGGCCTGAAACTTAGGGGTCAGGAAGCAAAAGGCATTCAAGCAGCTCCACTCACAGGATTGAACCTACCCCCAAGGAAGAGATCCTCTTTGGCTGAGAAATGTGAAATTGAACTGCAGAGGACCCAAAGTCAAAATGTGAGGTCAGAATTCCAATAGCGCACTTCGTTCCTTTCCTGGCATCTGGTTTTATTTTTAGTATGCTTTGCATAACTTTAGAATATGTCTGATTTCCCTTTTTAAAAATAAAAATAAAAATTCTTCCCATTATATTGGTAGCTGGCTGCTTACTTGGATTCATTCTCTCCCATTCCTCTTTTCTTGACTTTTCTGCAGGCAGAAACTCAGCCCCCGGATCTGGACCGCTTTTGTTGATCTTGGAGCTTTCTATAGTGTACTGTTGTCTTTTTGAGGTGCCCAATGGGAAACCAAAACCAAAAAGGTGCCCCGTCAAACAAGGGTTCAGAAGGAACAGGAGAGGACCCCCATGACCTCCAGGCAGGGAGCGAGGGGGAATCCCAAAAATGGGTACTATGGGAACAGTTTAAAAAAGAAATGCTCGAGGAACAATCTCGCAGACGGGAAACCAAACAGAAGAAATTCCCTCAGGGAGCAGTGTCTGCGCGGGTGTTGGCAGAGGCTGTGTGCGGTGATGACACTCCAGCACTGCCACCCTCCTTCCATCAAGATGCTGAAGCATGCCGGAGGTCTAGGAAGGCATCTGTTGTGAGGCACACAAGGGACCTGGAGAAGCAGACCCTTCTACCAGCAGACACCCGCCTCCTGATCAGGGAACCCGGCCCACAGACCAGCTCCCCTGCAGTGGGTCTGGCTGAGGCTTCCCTGATGAGACAGCTGGAGTGCCAAAGGCAGAAACACCAGGTGAGACTCTTTATTATGATCTTCCTATTGGCCACAGGCAGAGATGGGCAAAATACTTCTAAAAACTATTTTAGATATCAAATACCTGGTAAACCACCAAAAAAAGACCACATGTTGAGATAAGAGCCTCCCCATCTCCAGCAACATTAAAAAAGGCACAGAAGACATATTTGTTCACTCAGACTTTTAATAAGATGTATACTTTTAACACTTCTAAGGTTGGGTTTTAAATGATTTTAATATGAATGATTTTAATATTTAAATGATTTTAATTGTAAACTGCCCAGAGACTCAAGTTTGGGGTGGTATAGAAATATGTTAAATAAAATAAAAATATGAATGAATGATTAAATTAGTATTTCATAATACATCTTAAAATACAAAATACAATGCCTGAAAAAAGGAAAGAATTTTGAGATGTTTGTTACTTAACTGAACTTGTTTCTATATAATTTAAGCAATACATGTTTTTCAAAGATTAAATCACTCATCATGTCTACCAGGGCATGTTCTATAGGACCAGGATAACTGTTCTACAGGACCAACTGTTGTTAGATTTGTATTATATCTTGAAAAATAGCTGTCAGACCAGGGGTGGCGCCACCATTGGGCCAACGGGTCCAAAGAACCCGGGCTGGTGGCCAATCAGTGGCCGCAAGAGTGGCCCCGACACGCCCCCCGCGTCTGATGTCAGACGCGGGGGTGGTAGGTTAGCTCCCCAGTGGGGGCCATGCAGCCCCTTCAGGAGCTAAGACTGCCATAGTATTTGCAACGCAGCGCAGGAGCGGCTCTTCCCTGCAGGGAAGAGCCGCTCCTGGGCTACGCTGTGAACACAGCGCCAACCTTCATCTAACTGCTGAAGGGGCCGCACAGCCCCTTCAGAAGTTAAGCTGCTGCTGAACTCCCGAACGGAGCCTCAAGGCTCCGTTCAGGCGCCAGACCACACACACCCGCGTCTGACATCAGATGCAGGGGCGTGGCTATCCTGTTCGTCCGATGTCAGATGCAGTGGGCGGGGCTATCGGGGCGCCTGCCGCGGCCAAACACAGGCCCCCGGTGGGCTGGCTACACCCCTGTGTCAGGCAATGGGAGACCCATACAATGTAACAATGTGCTTACATTTGTCCTGTAAACGCTGAAGTTTTTCCAACTTTTTAAACACTCAATCGGATCAATAATTCTAAAACAACAGAATACCCTGTTTCTTTGTTCTATGTTTGCTCTTTTTCTCCATTCTTGCCACCCTCCATGGGCATCTGCAAGCTTTTTTTGGAGGGAGGGAGAAATATACACCAAGTATGTCAATTGCCAGTATGGTGTAGTGGTTGGAGTGCTGGACTACGAACGGGGAGACCTGAGTTTAAATCCCTATTTAGCCATGATACTAGCTGGGTGACTCTGGGCCAGTCACTTCTCTCTCAGCCTAGCCTACTTCACAGGGTTCTTGTGAAAAAGAAACTTAAGTAAGTAGTACACCGCTCTGGGCTCCTTGGAGAAAGAGCGGGATATAAATGTTAATCATGATAATAGCAATAAAAAAACAACAGGATGTCTCCAATGTTAACCCTGCTTAGAGCAGACCCACTGAAATAACTGAAAGTTAGTCATGACAAAGGCTGCAATCCTATAGCTGTGACATAGTCAAATGAGCACCAGGTTGTATTTATGGTGAAGCAATCATATGGCGAAATCATATGGGGAGGAGAACAATTAATCTACTCCTCCCTTAAAATAAAGAAGATTCTAACTGTCCCGTAAGCTAATGTGGTAAAGTGATTAGGTTGTTGGGTGAGGATTGGGAGACCCAGATTGAAGCCCTCACTCAGATAGATCACTGGGTGATGTTGGTCACTCTCTATTTCTCAGCCTAGCCTACCTCATAGGAATGTTGTGAGGATAATGGGGGAGCATGGGATAGTGTATATGGAGTCATTTACTCCTTTGAGGCTTGCTCGCCCTCCCTCTGCCACAATGTGACCAACTTTATAGGCTGTTGTAATGGGGGAAATGGCTTTTAGAACATTAGAAGCTTTTAATCCAGTCGAAGCAAATACAGCTGCTTGATTTCCTGTATTGTTCTGTGTGTCCCACAGTGATTCTGAGGCTGTTCTCATGTCCAGCCTAACCCAGGCTAGGGAAGCCCAAGCCTGTGTTAGACTGGCCGTGTGAAGTGCTGGAATCCTCACAGATCCCAATGCTCCCATGTAGCCTGACCCCCTTAATAAACCCGCCTGTTAGCCGAGGTTAAAGGTACAAAGGCACCCTTAACCCACCTGCTGGGCATTGCGTTTCTCCTCGGGCTGCATGAAACATATGACACACACACACACACCATGCACTACACATGGTGCATTGTGGGATACCTGGTGGTCAGAACAACTAGTTCCAGCACCATGTAACATCACACTTCCCCACGCAGTGCTGCTTAACTGGGCATGCAGAAACTTGCTGAAGATCTGGAGCTTGGTCATCTATGGGGAACGTGAATTAAAAGTGGATTCCCCCCCCCTTCTGCATAGTCCCTGCCTGCTTCCAATGATTATGAAAATCGCCTCAATGTGTCCCGCTCCCACAACAGCCAGGTATCCTGGAAAGCCAGCTAGGCACTCTGCATGCCCTCCAGCAATCTGACCACAAAGCTCTCTAAAGGTAAACTTCAGACAGAGAATATGCTGATGCTTGACTTCCCAGAGAGGAAAGAAATGGACATTTGCTACCATTAGTCAGTCACAGCAAACAATAGGGGACATGGCTGGGGAGATATTTGTAAACTACACTGCAAAACAGCTTGCCTAAGCCTTAGGCAAGTTGCAAATTTACACAGAGACTGGACCAGAAGAACTCCAGCATCCTCGGGTCATGTTTCTAGTTGCAGCATTGCAGCTAGAGAGACAGAGAAACTTTAAAGCAAGCAAACTGTGAGGAAAGGAGTTCTGTTGCATCCAAAATCAGGAGGTGGAGTGGGAGCTGCTCCCTCTTGCCCTCCCCATGGACTCTCATGCCACCCCCAGCCTTCATTTCCCATTTTACTCACAGGGACAGTCTCTCTCTCCCCCTTTGATTTTCACATTTGGCTAGCTGACCAGTCAGCAGCAGAGTAAAACTCTTCAAATTTCAGTGGGCAGAGAGGGAGGAACAGAGCACACACACACAGGAGGCTGCTTGGAAACCAATGGACTGCCTGTCTGCAATTTTTAAAAAGCAGCTCCTGAAGTAATAAAGCAAAGCAATGATGGACTAAGATGTATTTTGGTTTCCGCAATGTATTTTAAAAATACAAAATACCTGAGCAAATGTATTTTAGATAAAAATACAAAAGTATTGAAAATAAGTATTTTAAATACTTGTATTTTAGAAACTGCCCATCTCTGGCCACAGGGATAGTTATGGAGCTGTAGTTGATATCTCTGCCCATCTCCAAAGGGGAGCTGCAGGCTGTTTTTAGGCTTTAGGCTTCAGTGTACTGTCTTTAGGCTTCAGTGTACTGAGCAGCCTGGCTGATCTAACAGGAAGTGAACCCCTGTCCTTGGATGACAGATGGGCGACCCTAGGTCCTAACTAAGGATCAACCAGGTTGGTGGGAATTGAGGGATGCTGAAAGGAAGGAAGCAGAGAGTCCCAGGGAAGAGAGGAGGAATGGAGTTTCTCACATGGTGAGTCTGCAGGAAATCTCTGAGGGTCAGAAATTTGCAGGGGCTCGATCTCACCAGGGTTTGGGTGAACTTCAAGGTGGAATGAAATCAAGGTTTTGTGGCTTCAGAAGTTAGTGCAGGAGAAGGTATTTCTAGTAAGACTGTGTTAGAAGTTATTTTACTTTATGTGTGTTGCTTTGCATCCCTAAATATCTGTTTCTTGTAACCTAGTAACTAAGATTAATTATGTGCCATCTACAAAAGATCTGGGTGTTCTGAATTTTCTTGTAACCAAGCTAAGAGTTTTTAAGTGAAACCAAAAAGCTGAAATCAAACCCCAACTGGTTTGTAGCAATGTAATCAAAAGTTTTTCTCTGTTTTTACAAAGCTTCATAGAGTTACTTGTATTTTTAAGCCCGTTAAATAACGGGCGCTAGTAGGGGCGGGGCGGACCCGCTGTCGCCGCCTCTGGCCTTCGTGCGGGCGGGGCGGACCCGCCGCCTCTGGCCTCCCGGCCGGGCGGAAACTTCTCTGCCCTCCCCACCTCTGCCCTCCCCGCGGCTGGCCCGGACCCACCGCAGCCGCCTCTGCCCTCCTCTGCACTTTATTATATAGGATTAACTATCAGTAGAAGAAGGGGGAGACGCCTCTAGTGCAAAAGGGTCTTCAAAAGAGCTGAGCCAGCACTCTCTAGCCCTGTCCACATGCAGCCATACACATTGGGAAGCAACCGTTTCCCAATACAAAGTTTAAAGAGAGACTCCAGACTTGAGTCTAAGCAGTCCGATCTCTACAGGTTTGGAGTGTTTGGTGGCATTAGCTTAAACTACCAGAGTTTTCCTCTTCCTTTCTTTAGCTTCTTAAAACCCCAGTCAGCTGCATAGCTCAGAGAGAGGGGTGACTCAGCAAAAACCTCCCCTGTGGGTTAGCTGGGACTGGTTCATTACACTCAGTTAGGGAAACTGGTATTCATTCCTGAATGGTCCGGAGCGACTGCAAAACACACATCTGGAGCATAGGCAGAGTCTTTTGAGATGAATTGTTACTGCCATATAAAGCATCTGAATCTTAATGTATTGCCAGAAATGTTCTATTATGAGTAGACATATAGGGGTTTGCACGGAACTGTCTGGCCCGATTTGGTTCGAGGCTAGATAGGCCTCGAACGGAACTGGGCTAGTTCAGTCCAGTCCCCATTGACGCCCACCCCCACCCCGGTCATGAACTTTAAAAAAAAATTGAAACCTGCAGCTTGCTGTAGTTGCACAGGGGGGTCCGCATGGATTCCCTCTCCGCCCGCCGGCCTTCCTCCTCACCACCTCACAGAGGGCATTTGTGCATGTGCAGCAGCCAGCAAAATGGCAGCCACTTGCTTTTACAGAGGCCTGGAAGGGCTAAAAAGGCTTTGCTTACCTGGCCACGGCGGTGATGAGAGAGGCTGGCAGAGGGAGAGGGAACCCACGTGGACACACACACACGGCTACAGCAAGCCCCCCAAAGGGGCTACAGGTACTTGTTAAATGTTTTAAATTTTAAAAAAAGATTCGTGGATCCCGTGGTCCGGTTCTGGTCCAACGGCAGGGCCGGATTAACATAGTAGCAAATGTAGCATTTGCTACGGGCCCCGCGTTTTCTAGGGCCCCGCATGCCTGGCTTGAACGTCTGCCCCTTCTTTTGCTCTCTATTTGGTGCTCTCTGCTGACTCTCCTCATTGCCTGCTGCTGCCCATTCTCTCGCCTCGCTCGAGGGCATTTAAGCAAGGTCTTCCTGGCACCATGGTGTTGATTGGGTTATCTATTATGTTAAGAAGCAGCGGGGGGGGGGGGGAGAGCAGTAAGAACAACAATAGGAACAGATAGCTTGCAAAGGGGTCTCAAAGATAACTTATCTGCCAGGGAGTTGGTCTTTATTTGTTTAAACTGTAGAAGTTTTTAAAAACATACCCAGAGAGTAAAAGAAATAAAATCAGTTTAGATTAAAAAACAACTAACTATTAATGCCAGGTGGAAGAAAGGAAGCTAACGAAGATGCTAGTTGAATGTTGCCAGTGTTTTCCGACTGACTGGGAGAGGGTAAAGATAAACAATGAGAATGTGTACCTTTAAGAGGAAAAAGAAAGCCGGAAGTAACTCAGATGCATGGCAAGAGGAGTCTCAAAGTTTAGTGGATCAATTGAGGGGAGCTTATATCACAGTCTTGTTGAGTAAGGTCACTTATATCCTCCTTTAGTATCTAGTGCTGTTGGGAGGGAATTTGTGATCATTGCTTTTCAAGGAACTGCCAAATTTAAGGTGAGCTCCTTTCCTCTCCTCTAGAACTGGAATAACTACTGCTGCTTACATTGGGATGCCCGTTGAAATTGTCCAAAGATAAACAGAGGCTGCAAACCTAAACACACTTACTAGAGAGTAAGGCTCATTGAATTCAGTGGGACTTACTTCTGAGTAAACATGCTTAGGGTTGCATTGAATGATTTGTGCATTTCCTCCTTTTAATATTAAGCATGTTAGTGTAATTTAGATTGAAAGAGGCTGTGCCTCCTGCCAAAAGATTGTCTTTTGGATACTTCTGTTTTCATGGAAGTTGCTAATGCACCTCATCATAATCACATTCATTTGCAATGCATCAACTATTTTAAATATACATCTGCTTTCCTGTCAGGCTTGCACAAGAGGTTAAACATATATTCTTAATATTGTCAAATGGCCCTTTTAATGTGATGGCTGCTGGGATCCCATATGTTCTGCACACATTGGAATCAAACATCCACTGTTGTGTGCCAAAATTGCTAATAGGTTCAGATTTCTCAAAGTACAGAATTCCTGAGAACCTTTTAATTTAAACATTCAGAGTTTTGTTCCCCACCCCATTTCTCTTTGTGAAAATAACTCCAAAGGAGAACCCATGGTCAGGAGTCACAAAAGTGTGTGTGTGTGTGTGTTGCAAAGTTTGTTGACTGGCTGGCTCAGCTGGGTGGAGGCATGGGGTGGTTGGTGGGGGGACACTAGGCAAATGAAAAAATTGAATTACTTTACTATGCAAGTAAATAATTTATGTTTTAATATTTATGTGCATTTTTTTTAAATTTGGGGCCCCTTCATAACATATGCTACAGGCCCCACACTAGCTTAATCCGGCCCTGTCCAACGGAACTGGGGGTGGTGGTTCAGTTTGATCATGAACCCCCAGACCGAACCGTGGCCGGCCAGACCGGTTCTGCACATCCCTATAGACATATCTCTGTTGCTCACATCATTAGCTAGTAGGACAGCTTCAACTAATAGGAAAGGATCTTCTAGCATCTTTCTCATTCTTATCCTGAATCCCCACAGAACAAGGAGAATGAAGGAGATGTTACGTGGCACTCTAGCAAATCCTGAATGACAGCACCATCCTGAGCTTCTCCCAAACTCATGGTGAAGGATTTCTTATGCCTCCTTATTACTAGCTTGCCTTGCATCCCTTCTCTTTGGGACCATCAACTCAGAAGATGCTAAGGAGTGTAGAATTTTCTAGAATCTGTGGTCCCATCGACTATGGAAGATGCTAGAATCAATAATGATTTGAATTGTCTATGGTCCATATTTATTCCATTTTTAAAGTCCAGCCAGCATGGTGAATGTTGTGGGAGATCATGTTTCTTACTCTGGATCTGAGAACAGTCTTCCCTCTGAGGGATTCCCCAATGTGGTTAATGACAACTCCCACAACCCCCAAGCAAAAGCCACTGTAGCTGGGGATTCTGGGAGTTGTAGTCAACATCTGGGGATCCCACTTAGAGGAAACAGTGTCTGGGACTACAACATATTTAGCTTTCCTGTTGTGAGATAGAAGGGCTCAGATGCCTCATATGGTACTACAGAAGCAGGACAAAGTGGAGCATCATTGCTACTGCCAGGCAGTCCATCTTCCCCATCCCAACTGAACTTCAAAGACCAAGGAAAACTATAGATGCACGAAGGGAAACTTGTAAGCCGGCACACTTTGTAACATTGAACAACACGACTGGTCACATGACATGCCTGTTAAGTCATCAGATGTAGGCTCCAATTTTCCAGCTTTCTGCAGCTTGAGCCAAAACGAGATCGTCTTATCTCTGGTCTTAAGCTGACAAGGGTTTTTTTTTCCCCCACTTTAAATTTTTATTGATTTTAACAATATCTTAACATTCACATCACATTACACAAATGTTGACTTCCCGCTCACACCTCCTCGCGAATCCCCAACTATAGAATTAACCCTTGCTATAACAATAATTCAGAACATATATCTTAAACCTTACAAACTCGATTTTAATCCACTCAACCTGCTAATATTACTAAATTTCAAACCCTGCTGAAAAATCAATATTAGGAAAATAGTTCTTTAAGTATACTAAAAATGGTTTCCAGTCTTCTTTAAAGCATTCCAAATTTTGGTCTCTTATCAGTACTGTAAGTTTTGCCATCTCCGCATATTCCAAAATTTTTATCAGCCAATCTTCTTTTGAGGGGAGTTCATTGCTCTTCCATTTCTGCGCATATATTATTCTGGCCGCAGTGGTAGCGTACATTAGGGGTGTGCACGGAACCGCGGAGCTGCGGTCTGGCACTGGGGTGGGGGGTTCCATTAAGGGCGGGTGGGGGCTTTACTTACCCCTCCCGCGCTTTCCACACACTGCCGCCGTAATTATTGAAGAAATTGCTCCTCCGATGGCTGTTCCTATTTTTAAAAATGGCTGCCCCCTTGAAGCCCTGGCCCCCTGCTGCTGCCTTGAAGCCCCCTCCCACCCCCTTAAATCTCGCCCCGGGCCCTTAAATCATGCCCCGATAACATTAAGAGGCGGGCGGCGGGGAGATGTCCTCCCGCCCCCTTCCCTGCTAGGCTGCAAAAGACTTTAGGAAGGCTTCTGCGCAGAAGCCTTCCTAAAGTCTTTTGCAGCCTAGCAGGGAAGGGGGCGGGAGGACATCTCCCCGCCGCCCGCCTCTTAATGTTATCGGGGCATGATTTAAGGGCCCGGGGCGAGATTTAAGGGGGTGGGAGGGCGCTTCAAGGCAGCAGCAGGGGGCCAGGGCTTCAAGGGGGCAGCCATTTTTTAAAATAGGAACAGCCATCGGAGGAGCAATTTCTTCAATAATTACGGCGGCAGTGTGTGGAAAGCGCGGGAGGGGTAAGTAAAGCCCCCCCCCCGCCCTTAATGGAAGCCCCCAAACTCCCCACCCGAACCAAAACCACCCAGTGACCGGACCGGTCTGGAGGCCTTTAGAATGGCCTCCGAACCGGTCTGTGCACATTCCTAGCGTACATAAAGAATGTTAAATTTGTTGTAGAAAACACTCCTTGTGTTATTCCCAGCAGAAAGGATTCTGGCTTCTTGGGAAATGTCATTTTAAAAATTTTCTTTAACTCATTATATATCATGTCCCAAAAGGCCTTAGCCTTCCTACAAGACCACCACATATGAAAAAAAGTTCCTTCAGAGTGTCCACATTTCCAACATTTGTTTGGGACATTTTTATACATTAATACCAGTTTTTTAGGTGTCAAATACCACCGATACATCATTTTATAATAATTTTCTTTTAAAACATAACATGCAGTGAACTTTAAATCAGTTTTCCATAATTTTTCCCAGGCTGCCATTTCTATATTATGCCCCACATCTTGAGCCCATTTCACCATAGTCATTTTAACTACTTCATCTCTTGTCTCCTCCAAAAGCGAGAGCTTATACAAACTGACAAGGTTTTTAAAACCAGGAGCCCCTGGTGGCGCAGTGGTAAAACTGCTCCACCAGGAGCCCCTGGTGGTGCAGTAGTAAAACTGCCGCCCTGTAACCAGAAGGTTACAAGTTCGATCCTGACCAGGGGCTCAAGGTTGACTCAGCCTTCCATCCTTCCGAGGTTGGTAAAATGAGTACCCAGAATGTTGGGGGGCAATATGCTAAATCATTGTAAACCGCTTAGAAAGCTTCCAGCTATAGAGTGGTATATAAATGTAAGTGCTATTGCTATTGCTAAAAATCATGATATACATAGTAATGGGGCTGCCAAAACAAGATGCTGAACAGGACCGGGCACTTCCCTTAAGCCCTCATCTTGATAGCTCTGCAACCCTAATCTGAAAGGGATCCTCTTGATAGAATCTAACAAGCTAGAAAACCTAGGTGGACTGGAGTCCTCCACAGAAACCCTGTGGGTGACAATACAAGGCCTGAAAGGGAACATGCTACTGGGGACATGCTATCTCCCTACGGATCAAAACGCTGACAGTGACTGTGAGTTGCAGCAGGAAATCAGGGAGGCGTCAAGGGGAGGCAGGGCTGTAATAATGGGTGACTTCAATTATCCACACATAGACTGGGTCAATTCCCAGTCAGGTCATGACAAAGAGGTCAGATTTCTAGATATGCTGAATGACTGTGCCCTAGAACAGTTGGTCTTGGAACCAACCAGAGAGAAGGCGACCTTGGACTTAATCCTGAGTGGCGCCCATGACCTGGTGCATGATGTCAGTGTCATGGACCCTTTAGGGAACAGTGACCACAGTGCCATCAAATTCAGCATACATGCGGGGAGAGAATCACCAAGGAAATCTAACACAAACAAAAAAAGATGACTGCAGGGAGACATGATAGAGGTCTATAAAATCATGCATGATGTGGAAAAAGTGGATATAGAGAAATTCTTCTCCCTCTCACATCACTAGAACCAGGGGTCATTCCATGAAACTGATTGACAGGAAATCTAGGACCAACAAATGCAAGTTCATTTTCACACAACGCATAATCAACTTGTAGAATACTCTGCCATGAGATGTGGTGACAGCCAACAACCTGGATGGCTTGAAGAGGGGTTTGGATTACTTCATGGAAGAGAGGTCTATCAATGGCTACAAGTCGGAGGGCTATCTAGCAGGGCTGTTCTTATGTTTGTATGTTCTCTCCTTTATTGCAGGTGGCATTGGAAGAAGCTCTCCCGGGTTCCCCTGCAGTGGAGGAAGCTGCAGAATCTGTTCTTAGTTTTGGAGGTTGCAGGATTGCCAGGGAAAGCACAGTGCTGGCAGGAACCGACACAGGTAAGCAACAGAATGCCTGTGATAAATCCAGGAAAACCTTTGGCAAGACTGCAGCAACACTCTGAGCATTCAGACTGATAGAACACACTTTCTTTGTAGAAAGTAAGTTGTACTCATGACTCGTCCTCTGTCAAAGAATCCACACTGATGAAAGCCTCAAATGTAGCTGGTGGGTCCTTCAAGTTCTGCTATAGCTGGGATAGGCTGATTGTCGGGGAGTGGTGTATCTAGGGAAGATAGTGCCTATGGCAAGCACTGAAATTGCGCCCCCCCGCCTCCGTCCAAATATCGACACCCATCTTTCAGATAACTTTACCATAATATCAGCTCAAAAATACAAGTCAAGCTTGTTAATTAACAAATCATGTTCACCATGCCTGGTGAAAAACCAAGCACACATTTAAAATAATGTCCAGTTTGGCCCTAAGAAACAGCTGTAATAGGATTCATACCCACTTGTCTGTCTACACCATACTTACTTTGGCTCTCAGTCAGAAAGTCCTTCCTAGCACTGTTGCTACAGATCATGAAGTAAACAGAAATATCAGGAGTGGAGTTTGGAAACCTCTATGAAAAGCCTGTGCCCTTCCACTGAACTACGGGTCTCCAACTTGTGAGATACTTGATTTGGTGAGATACTTAGTGGTATATTAGTTCTAATGTACCATTAAGTATCTCTAGACTCACCAAATCAAGCATCTCCCAAAACTATGGGTAACAGTTCAAATCCCTCTTCACTCAATAATGCAAGTAAATAGGCTCACTACATTTCACAGGAATTTGTGGGCATCGATTGACTTCAAAGCCACCTAACGGTGCAGCAGGGAAGCAACCTGCCTAGAGAACTGGAGGCTGTTGGTTTGAATCCCTGCTTTTGGCACCTGCTGCAACCTGGAATGGATGCATGGCAGGGAAGGGAAGCAAAACCAGCACCCATCAGAGCAGTTAGGAAGCCATTCAAAGTTCTAAAGGACATTCGAAGGAAGAAGGTGACAAGGCAGACAGGGGTGGCGGAGGGGGAGGAGGGAATCAATCATTTCACTGACATTCTCATGCTCCCGGAGTGCAACTTAATCTCCAACAACAACAGCGCTCTGTCTCCTGTCCTCGCCTTTGCTCAAGTCATCTGCTTTCCCAGAATCCCACTTGCCTCCTGCTGCCCAGCACAGTTTGATTGAGCACAGAAACTGAGGCACATCTCCTGGTGCCCTGCTGAACCCCCACCTCCGATCTCAGCACACTGGCTCCAAAGGTGAGGCAAAAACGAGGGGTGGAGGGTGTCATGCATGCATCATGCCCCCTGTCCCCCCCCAAAACAAAGCCTGACCATAAGGATGCGTGCAAGGAGCAGATTGTGCGATCCTTGCCACATCATGTGATTGTCTCTCCCACCCCCACTCCCATTCAACAACAAATCCCCTCCCTCCCCAGCTCCTCCCTGAAGGCACGTTTGAGGCAATCTGTGTTGGACTTTGGTTTGCGCCCGCTGAAGTGACTGTGATAAACAAACAATTCTCTCTCTTTCTTCCTCCTCTTTCTTCTTTACCAGCAACTTTAACTGTCTGCGTTAAACTGTGTTTAAGAGTAGTTTTACACTTACTTTGGAGTCAGACTCACTGGGGGAGGGAGTGTATATGTCTGTCTGTTAATCAGTGAGAATGGGAACCAACTCAATGACTTTGGGACACACCCCAAAATCTTAAAAACACACACACACATCCAGCAGGCAAGCCAAAGCGGGAGGGGGGCGAGAGAGACGCCTGTCAGTCACGGAGCTCCCTCCGGCTCCCAGGACTCAGAGCTACGCCTGCCCGCCCTCCCCTCGCCTCCGCTCTGTCCCGCTCAGAAAGAGGATGTCATCTCCGCTCCAGCCCAACAACAGAAGGCTGAGCGGAGGAGGAGGAGCAGGGCACATGAAGTGCTCAAGCCCCAGGCAACCCACTGCCAGCCCCCCACCATGCATGCCCCAGCCCAGCAGGCACCCACACTTCCCCCAGTAGTGCGGTGGGGACTTGCAGGCTGCACAGTCCCCCCCGCTTGCCATCCCACCTCTCCCTCCCTGGCACAGCTTTGCCTGTTGATGTTGCTGCTCCCCTCGTCCCTCCTTCAGCTAGCCAGTTCATGAACAGCCGTGGTGGCGGCAGCAGCAGCATACCCAACACGAGGGCAGCATGCTGTGCTACTCGTTGCTGTCCAGCCACGCGGGTGCATGCTCTCCTCTCTGATCACCAGGAGCTAATAGGAGAGCGCCTGCCTCGGCTGGACAGATCTCGTGACTCCAAGAGGAGGAAGGGGGCGCTGCCACTGGCCTGGACTCGATTTTTTTAAAAAAATTATAAAATGTTGTGGTGGGGCATGGCAGGCACTTTGCACACACCCCTTCAGCTGCACCCAGGGCATGTGCCCTGCCTGCCCCCCTCTGGTTACGTGTCTGTTCACGGGGATGAGTATCACTTTGAGGCGTCTGTTCTGATAGGGCTGGGGGGAAGTTCTGTGTCATTTCAAACCACAGTCTGGGACTCAGGAGATCTAATGGAAGATTAACTGAGCCGGGATATGCTTACTGTGGTTGGCGATTAGTCAAGTCTTGATGACTTCTTGAACTGGATCTGGAAACTCAAGACCATTAATCTGAAATGCGAATCCAAGAAGGGAAAGGAGAGATGGTTGGAATCCACAACTTGCTCTCAAGGGGATCTGCCTAGGAAAATATTTTTGAAAATCTCTGGGGATCTTTGACCAGGAAATGCTACTGAATGTAGATGCCTGTCGTCATAAGAGGGTCTTATTGGGGGTGGGGGGAGTGGTTGTTTCGCCTTGGATTCTGATCCCATCTCTCTCTCTCTCCTGGAAGGTGACCTGCAGCAGAGTGAGAATTGGGGGGATCCAAGTGGGAGATCCTCAGAACAAACTGAACAAGAAGAACAGAAAGAGAACCTCTGGAATCAAGAAGGTCCAGAGAGGCAGGCGGAAAAGCACAAAGAGGAGAAGAGGGCTGAGAAAACCACAGAAGAAAACTGTGACAAAAGCTTTAGGAAGAGAGCACACCTCATTGTGCATGAAAGAATTCACAAAGGAGACAGGCCATATAAATGCCCACACTGTGAAAAAACCTTCACTCAAAAAATTCAACTTACTAAGCATGAAACAACCCACACAGTTGAGGAATCATATGAACTAGCCAACTTGCCACTCTCTCTTGTCCCCTCTCCTCCCCTCACTCGCCACTCTCTTTTGCCCTCCCTCCCCCTCCCAGCCCTCTCTCTCTCCCTCCTGCCCCAGTCTCTCCTGCCCTCTCCCCTGCTCCTCTCTCCTGCCTTTCCCCTCTCCCCTCCCCCCACTCTTGTACCCTCCCCTCCCCCACTCTCTCTTGCCCTCCCCTTCCCCCATCGCCCCTCCTTATTGCCCTCCCCCTCCCCCCTCCTTCTTGTCCGCCCCCGCCCCCGCCCAACTCTCTCTTGCCGTCCCCCCTGCCCCACTCTCTCTTCCCCCTCCTCCCTCCCCCTGCATTTCATTTTGCGGTACACACCAGGCAGCGTCCGCCGCCACCGCTCCTCCACCCGGGCGGCGAGCAGGGAAGTCCCGCCACCCAGATCCCTCCCACCCCAGCCTCCTGCGGGCGTCTGGCCTCAGCGGCCGTTTCCGCCACCTGGCCATGAACTGTCTCCGCGGCTGGGCCCAGCGCCTCAGCGGCCTGGCCCGCCACGGGGCCGAGTGCTGCCTTTGCGGCCGGGCCTGCCAGGCCCATTGCCACCGCTTGCTAGCCACTGCCACTGGTCTCCTCTCCCCCTCCCCCACCCTCTTGCCCATACTGCCGGTCCAAGTCCCGCTGCTGCGGCCGGGCCCGCCGCCGCCTCACCTGGGCCCGCTGCCTCTCCTCCGTGGCCAGGCCAGGCCTGCAGCCACCATCACCGCCCGCAGCCTGGCCCACCGCTGGTCAAATTCTCCTGGATGTGCTGCACCAGATGCTCACACTGTGGAGAAATTTTCGCTAATAAATGAGATCTTCTTTTACATCAGAGGACTCACAAAGAGAAGAAACCATAGACCTGCTTGGAAGATGGGGTGAGTTTCCATCACACATCAACTCCTTGTGCATGCCAAAGAAGCCACAGAAAGAGACATTGTTCAAATGCTCACATTGGGCTTTTAAAGTACTGGGTTTAATGCAGCCAATTCTTTGATTAAAAATGGGGAGAAATTTGATGAATGAAGATTTTCCTATTGATTTCACATCTAGCAGCTGTCCTCTTTTGAGAGATCTGGGCTTCCTCCAAGTGGAGAAGACTGATTCACCCTCGGGTGGTAGTGAAGACGTTTCCAGTAACTAGCCAATTCTCCATCTAATCATAAACCAGATTCTACACCGGGTTAACTGCAATGTGAACTTATGACTGAGGAGGAAGAGAATTGTTGGCAAAATCCCTCTCTCTCTCTTTCTCCAGCATTTAGTGGAACAAGCAGCAGCTGCTTTTTAGATGTTTTTAATGTCCATATGGGAACCTATTTGTTCTGCTTACAAATAAAGTCGAATGTATTTTTCTCGGTTTGTTCTCCATTTATCTTTAGAGCCCTAAACAGCTTAGGACCAGGTTACCTAGGAGAGCACCTTCTTCTGCACAATCCCCACCACACACTGAGATCACTGAGAGAGGTCCCTCTCTGTATGCCACTGGCTTGTCTGTTGGTCACTCTAGAGTGGGCCTTCTCTGTAGTCGCTCCTGTGCTGTGGAAGGTGCTCCCTCTCTTCATTTGTGGTTCAACATCTTTGCCAGCCTTCAAAAGAGCGCTTAAGACACATTTTGTTTAAGCCAGGATTTTAGTAATCTCAGTGTTTTAAACGTTTACATTGCCATTTTTAACAGTATGTTTTAATTTATTTTTCTTTTATTGTATTAAATGATGCCTTTGCCGTTGTCACTGAAGTGATTGTCCGCCTCCAGCACAGATCCTTCCTCTCTCTTCTAGAGGTTCCTTCTATGGAGATCAAGATAGTTAAATTTCATAAGTCAGTTTCCTGGAATCACTAATTATTAAGTAATTAATAATTACTTATAACTCCACTTAAATTTGGTCCTGCCTATACTGTTGGTCCCAAGACTGCTGCTCTCTTGAGTTTGGGATGCATGTTACTCTGAGATGAAATTTTCTGCGAAAAGTGGCAGAAGACCCTGAGTTGTCATTTTTATGCAGCTGCGTAGGAGAACCTGAAATCCAAAATCATTTTTAAAGGAGTTTATAATGCTTTTATTAGAACAATAGAAACAGAAGAAGTTACATCTCTGAGATCCTATATGATTACAAACATGCTCTTACCCACAGGGGTGTAACGATAGGGGGGGCAGGGGGGGCACGTGCCCCAGGCGCCACTTGGGAGGGGGCGCCAAAAAGTGCCCCCGCCAATTCCCTGCCTTTGGCAAAAAAAATTTTTTTTGTGATTTTTTTTTTTTTGTCATTACGGAGATCTCCGGCGGGCGGGAGCTCCCATTGGCTGCCGGAGAACACATGCTCACCATGCTGGTTGTCTCAGTTCCTCCCTCCCTGCTTGCTGCACGCACGAGGAGTGGAGCGGAGTAGCTTGGTTTAGTTGAGAGAGCAGCTGCTGCTGGGGACGTTCTCTGACTCTGCCTGCCTGCCGTTTGCCCACCACACTGCCCTCTGGCTGCCTTTTATTCTTCTGTTGTGCATTAACAAAGTAAGTTTCATTGCTCAAATCTCTCTCTCCCCCGTGTGTGTTGTGTGTGAGAGAATGCCCCTACTCCCTTGCATAACGTCCTCCTTTTAGCTCTTCTGTGCTTTGCATAGCAGGCTTCACCCCACCCCCACCCCTAAACCGAAGGTAGCTGCCTGCAAGTGGAGCCAGTGGCGCTCTCCTGGCTTGCAATGTGTGAGTTTTTGGCTTGCAATGCGTTTCTGGCTTGCATTGTGTTTCTGGCTTGCAGTTTCTGGCTTACATTGTGTGAGTCCCAGTGGGATTGCAAAAGGAAACTCACGCAATGCAAGCCAGGAGAGCGACTTGTGGCTCCACTTGCATTGCCCGAGTTTCCTTTTGCAATCCCACCTCTGCAAAAGAAAACTCATGCAATGCAAGTGGAGCCACAAGTCGCTCTCCTGGCTTGCATGCATGAGTTTTCTTTTACAGAGGTGGGATTGCAAAAGGAAACTAGTAGACTAGTACACAAGATCTTTGCAGCTCTGCTAATAATTACAACTTCTGGATCATCCCTTAGCATGGGGCAGCAAATTTAATTTGGAACTCATTAATATAATTTTTGAATAATGTTCAGTCTGTCTGGATTAATACTAGGTTTATTCTTTATAGCAGATTTTTATTAGCAACATACAGTCTACAACATTTTCAGCCTTGTTCATTTGGAGCATATTGTAGATGTTCTGTCTCCAAAACATAAGTACAGCATCTATATTTTTGAGTGGGGGGGGAATCCCATTTAATACAGTGTGAACAAATTGGTCCAAAAAGTAGCAATGGGAAGTTTTTCTTTCTGCCCCTGTAGCTTTAATAAGATAGAGTGCACAAATATCACTTGATTAACAGCTGCGATATTAATTTCCCTTTTTGGTTGCTTGACTCACAGCGAGAATCATGTCAAGGCAGTGGAGAACCAATTAAATTGATTTTAATCTTTGTTAGGGAAGATAACATGCCTTTTTCTCTCCTTGTTTAAATAAGTTTCATTAGGTATTATTTCTGGCTTTAAAGAAATTGGTATCTTAATGTAATGGAATCCTTCTAATTACATACTTAATAGTTTTTAAAAAGTTAATCACGGTTTTTCATTCAATGTGTATTTTGTTTTACATATAAAACTTATATTTTCCTTTGAGAGAGTTTTTAAAAATAAGAGGAAATTGGGAAGGCTTTTTTAAAACAAAGAAAAATCTCACCCCTACTTATTCATGATCTTTTTGATTTGCCTGTGTTTTTATTTCAAGCAAGTCAGATGTAATTGCAAATAACATGCAGAAGATTCCAGGTTCAATCCCTACCTCCAGGTAGGGCTGGGAGAAACTCCTGCCTGAAACCTTGGAGAACTGCTGCCAGTCAGTGTGGGCAATAGTGAGCTAGGTGGACCAATATCTGACTCTGTAGACAGCTTCCTACGTAATCAAACCATAACTTGCCCTTACATTCAATCCAATTGGATGCATTCACATTCACAGCTTACATCCAATAAACTGCTGAGTAAGCCCTCCAAACTAGGATCACACAGTGTGGTTTGCAATTCTGGTATATGAAGGGCCCAAACCTCAGTTTTGCTGTTCAGGTACATAGGCAAACGGTGATTTAATTAAACCAGGAGGTTATTTATTAAGACTGTGTATGAGAGGGAAGCAGAAAGAGGAGGAGATCATGGCTCAAATAATGGTGGCTGAATGTGGCTATTGAGTTTCCCAGGAATACAACCAACGTAAAGTGTGCTACAAATAGACATTATTATAGAATTAATAAACATAGAATATCTATGATAGACTAGAATATATGTCTATTATAATTTAAGTCTCTATTATAATATAAGCATAAATCTTGAATAGACTAGAATATCTATGATGGAAAAGACTAGAATACCTGTCTTGTCTTTTCCATTTTGGAACACAAAACCTATTACTATGTTTAAAAGCATTTATTTTCTGGCCATGAGGACTGCAAACTTAGGCTGTTGGTATGCAAGACATTTCTTTAAAATATATATTTCTAAAGAGCCTTGTAGCCTCATGTTTCCTTTTTCCTGTCCCAGTATACTTGCACGGATGCAGCCCACAACCCACATTTGACTATGGCTGTGACACATTTCCATATTTCCGGGGGCGGCCGGGGGGAAGGAGCGCGGCGGGGGGGGGGGGGGCACAATTTCAGTGCTTGCCCCGGGCAGCGTTTTCCCTAGTTACGCCTCTGCTTACCCAGCACATATATGATTACAAACAAGCTCTTAACCATCAGCAGAGAAAACAAGAAAGATACAATAACAGTAATTAAATGTATATGAATGTGTAAATATCAATAAAAGATATGAACCTCACCCAGAAACACAAATCCCCCATGAACTAATTAATCATATAGTAATTTTGTACTTAGGCACACTAATGGTATGATAAAAAGGATTGGTCAGCAAGGAAGAAAAAACTGATAATGCCATAACAAAAATGATGTAAATATTATAACCACAGAGCCATACAAAATGTTTTAATTGATGAGAATTAATTAAACCTTTGACTGCCTCCACCCTCATATAATAAAGGATCTACAAAAAATATTTAAAATATCATGAAGGGGGAGACTTGGTACTGCCGGAACTAGGTTTTACAACTAGGCCAGAGCGAATAGGTGATCAGGTTTCAAAACAAAGTTGGATTCCTCAAAACCGCTATAACAAGACCTTCTAAGATAGTTTTGGATTAAAGCCACCAATAATCAGTTCCCCCCCCCCCCCCGCAATTCCAGTTTATTTTTCTCAACTTCTTCCACTCATTTGTAATGCCTGCATCTCAACAGTCAGACAGGTGTTATTGACTGGTTTGTTTTATCCAGACATTGAGTCCTTCCCAAGGACCTGGGATGGCTGAGTTTTATTGTCATAGATATCATCGCAGAATATAGGCTGTATTGAAAGGCTGTATACTGTGGCAGCAGTAAGCTGTTTTTATTATTACTATTTAGGGAATTCTATTTAAGGATTAACATTGATAATAACCCAACTGAGAATTTGACTCTTTATGATGTGCTCGATAATTTAAATGACTTAAGAAATCCTCACGCAGAAGCCATTAATTTTTTTTTTTTAAGGGAAGAAATGAGAACATATTAAGAATTAGGAAAGAAATGAAAACATACTAAGACTTCTTTTCTTCTTCCTCCCCCCCCCCCCAATGTTTCTTTCCCTTTTTTCCCCCTGGTATGTGATTAATTTAGGGACTCATTTATGGGTTTTTAATTTGGGCATAACTAAATAGTATACTTAATACTATTATACTTAATAATAATAATAATAATAATAATTAATAATAATAAAAACAGCAGTAAACACTGGGGATACATTGGGAAGGCAATGTATATAAGGTATACTGGTTAATTATGCCCAAATTTAAAACCCTTAAATGAATCCCTAAATTAATCACATATCAGTAAAGAGAAAAGGAAAGAAATGTCAGAAAAGAGGACAAAGAAGAGAGGGAAAAAAGATTAGCACTGAATCATAAACTCTAAAAAAAGAGATGACTCTATTGTATTGAAAATATCTCGGCAAGGAGAAGCACTAAAGACTGAGAATGATAAGCCTATCATACGACCTTACACGGAAACAGGATGATAGAGAAGCCAGCTGCAGCAAATTCAAATCAGTGGAAATTAATTAAACATTTAGAAGCCTCGCCCTTCACTTCACAAAGGGTTAACATAGAAACAGTATCTCCTGAGGGGGGAGACTAAACACTGCTGGAACTAATTTTTGTAACTTACACCTGGGAGGAAAAGTAATCAGGTTTCATAAGGCAAAGTTTCCAAATCAAAATCCTTCCGATCGAAAGGTCTCCCCATAAATTCCAAAAACCAAATAATTCCAAAAACCACAACTTAATGAAATGCAAGAAAAAGATACACAGCTAAAGTAAGTTAACTTTCATGTAAAATAAAAATACACAAACCTACTATATTAAAACCTTCTGAGATAATAAAGTAAAACCATCACTTGACAATCCCCCCCATTCCAATGTATCCTCTTAAGATTTGACCAAAAAACTGAATTCCAATTCATTCTTCAATGCTAAATAAAAGGAAGGCTATAGGAAGGTCATAAATCTTCTAATTTATCATCCCAATTTAGCTGAGTAACAAATGCAAGATTTCAGGTAAAATCAAGTCAAGGTCTCTATGCTGAATGCCGTTTAAACACAGAATCCTCCGCTATCGAACTTCCCGTGGAAAGGTGAGCCAGTGGCATTTTAAAATCCTTATTCGAATAGAAAAGAAGAACTGAAAAACTTCTACTTTCAAACTTACCCAGCAAAGGTAATAAGTTCTGTCCGGTTTCTTTTATTTCTCCAGTCTAAGCTCCAGGCAATTGGTAAAAGTTCTAAAGTAAAAGGATAATTATTCAGCCATTAAAAAAGAAATTAGTCAGTAATGCAAGCAACAGATACCATAAAAATCCTTCAAAGCAGATCTTTCTAAGCTGAGTTCAAAAGTTACAGTGTTCTTCCATGTTAAGTGAAAGAAAAAATATGGGGATGTCATAAATCTTCTAATCTTTGTCATCCCAACTCAACTGAATAGCAAATGCAGGATTACAGGCAGATTCAAATCAAGGTCGCAGTGCTGAATACTGTTTGCAAATAAGTACAGATAAGTACAAATTCCGTCGATGGTGCTAAACAGTGTTCATCCACTGGTACTATATCGGGCAGCAGTGATATAGGAAGATGCTGAAAGGCATCATCTCATTCTGCACGGGAGGAGGCAATGGTCAACCCCTCCTATATTTTACCAAAGAAAATCACAGGGCTCTGTGGACGCCAGGAGGCAACACTGATTCGACAGCACACTTTACCTTTAATAAACATGGTTAGTATTGATCAAAGAGCTGCTAAGCTAATGAATACAAAGGCCTGAGATTTTAGGCATAGGGAGCAAAAGGCATTAAAGCAGCTCCAGTCACAAGGTTGAACCTACCTCAGCAAGAGATGGCTGAGGAAAATGAAGTGAGCTGGAAGAGGACCCAAAGCCAAAATATAGGGCCAGGATAGGCTATTCTGTACCTTCTCTGGGAGCTGGGTTTTTTCCCCACTACACGAATATGTTTCCATATTTTTTTTTATATTCTTGGATTGCTTTTTTTAAAAAGAGAGACAAATTTCTGCCTATTATAAAGAAAGTTGACTGCTTCCTGGGATTCATTCTCTTCCCATTCCTCTTTTCATCACTATTCTGCAGGCAGAAGTTCAGCAACCTGATCTGCACTATTTTCTTTTACCGTGGTGCTTTCTAGAGTGTAATGCTTTTTTGGTGAGGTTCCCTATGGAGCATGAAAACCCCAAAGGCCCCCCATCAAGCAAGGGTTCAGAAGGAAGAGGAAACGGCCCTCATGCCCTCCAGGCGGGGAGTACGGGGAAATCCCCACTATGGCAACCATGGGAACAGGTTAGAAAAGAACAGACTGGGGAACAATCTCATACACAGGAAAACCAACAGACAGCATTCCTCAAGAGAGTGATGCCTCCATGGGTGTATCTAGGGTAAGGCAAGCAGGACACGTGCCTCGGGTGCCACTTAAGGGGGGTTACCATTTTTTAAAATGAAAAATATTTTTTAAATGGCCAACGGAAACAAAATGGCTGCCATGCATGCTCAAATGGCCTCTGCAAGGCCCTAGGGCTAGGCCATGCCAGGCCTTGCAGAGGCTATTTGAGCATGCATGGTGACCATTTTGTTTTTGGCAGCCATTTTTAAAAAAAAAATTTTTTTTTAATGGCCACCACACATGCTCAAATTGTCCCTGCGAGGTCCTAGGCCTTGCCCGGCCTCATAGAGGCCATTTGAGCATGCATGGCAGCCTCCAAAATGGCCACCATGCCGATCTTTGCAGGCCCAAACAGGCCCCAAAATCAGCTCGGGACTGGCTGAGGCTGTGAATTAAGAGGTCGACTGGGTTAGGGGGAACCTTTGCAGACCTCCCCCCACCCAGCCTTTAGGAAGCCCCCCCAAAGGGGCTACAGGTTAAAAAAAATAAAAAAATTAATATAAGTCACTGTACACATATTCAGTTTGCCATTATATACAGAGAATCAGGGCTTTTGAATACTGAGCTGGAGCTTATGAGCTAGGATTGTATTCATTTGCTCTTACTTTGCTTCTTGTGATAAGTGAGTTAAATGTGATGTCTTAATAATATGGCTATTAATGGTGAGTTTGTCTTTGAATCAGTGTGAAATCCTTAGTATTAAGGCCACTGGGAGTTTCTTGCTCTCTTTCTCTCATTTTAACTGTCTTTCTAAAATACTAGAATATATTCCAAGCAGGGGCGTAGCAAGATTGGAGTGGGCCCAGAGACAAGTTTTAAAATGGGCCCCCCACTCACTGAAGCTCAGCTCAGCTCATAACCTATGTGCCACAACAGAACATCATCCTAAATTATTTTTTTAAAGGTTTTGCAAATTGTGGACAATGCAAGTCATTTAATGGTACTAGAGAAAGACATGTTGGAGAGGAGAGCTGGTCTTGTGGTAGCAAGCATGACTTGTCCCCACAGCTAAGCAAGGTCTGCCCTGGTTCCATATGAATGGGAGACTTGATGTGTGAGCACTGCAAGATATTCCCCTCAGGGGATGAAGCCCTTCTGGGAAGAGCAGAAGGTTTCAAGTTCCCTCTCTGGCTTCTCCAAGATAGGGCTGAGAGAGATTCCTGCCTGCAACCTTGGAGAAGCTGCTGCCAGTCTGTGAAGACAATACTGAGCTAGATAGACCAATGGTCTGACTCAGTATATGGCAGTTTCCTATGTTCTGGTAGCTCCAGGTCTTACCACTCACATCAATTTTGGAGGATGAACACAACTGAAGGAAGCCCGGGCAGGTGCATGTCAGTCATGTGACTTGTCTCTGGGGGGTCCCCCAAGGCAGTGGGCCCCCAAACAACTGTCTCCCCTTGCCCTATTATAGTTATGTCCCTGATTCCAAGTAGTGACACAGTTTACTCTGCATATCCTTTAATTATTTTCAGAGTATCTGGGAAAAGTCAAATTCTCCATTTATTTTTAAAACTTATGTAATAGTGATGCTGCAATGCATAGTAGAGAATTAGACAGGCACTTCTGTTTAGTTTTCCAAGTACACCTCCATATAGTATTTGGGTATTTCATGAGCCCCAGTATACTGAAATTCATAGTTTTCCAGCATTTTTTGGTCTGGCTACGTCCACTGCTAAATAGTTTTTGAAATATTAAAAAAATAACGAGCTTGACTTGTATTTTTGAGCTGATATTATGGTAAAGTTATCTGAAAGATGGGTGTCAGAAGTTTGGACAGGGGGCACGATTTCATTGCTAGCCCTAGGCTCTATTTTCCCTAGATACGCCTCTGCAGGGGGGAATAAAGGAAGGCTGGAGATGTGCTTTTTTCTCTTTAAAGTAATATCAAGAGGTTGCTTCTGCTTCCCACCTTGAAGTTTAGTTTGCTCCAGATTCGTACTTGATATGATTAGTGTACGAACCTGGTTAACTACAGCTGCTATTCCACCCTCACTACCCCACACTCTCTTCTCTCTATTAAGGCAAAAGAGACAACTAGAGTCTATTTTATTGATGCAGCTTGATGAATTTCGCACCCAAAGGAAAAATCCAGTCTGCCTTGCTTGCTTAGAAGTAGCCTCAATGGACTGAGACCTCTTGCCCAGGAAATATGTTATTTGCCAGTTTTGATTGTGGCACGAATTCTTGTGGAGCAAGAGGCCACAATTAAAACTGGATTTAAAAACCATTATATCCTTATCCTCCAATGTGCATCCCCAATCTTGGGAACGTAGGAAGCTGCCTTATTCTGAGTCAGACCATTGGTCCATCTAGCTCAGTATTGTCTACACAGTGTAGAAGGGAGAGATTCTCCCTGTCATTCATCTCTTGGTTAGGTAATTTTCACCAGACACCAGTATCACAATTCCAAACAAAGTTTTATTCATTCATTGCTAGCAAAAAGCTTCTGGGTGCAGTTGGCCTGCTCTGGCAAATTCCTTCATCTTATATACTGGGTAATCAACACATTCCACACCTGCACATTGTATACAAGCCAAAGTGTTACTTTTAACACTTTTAACACTAAAGGCTCTGATCTACTCCCAAGTGTGATGTTTCTCACTCATCGGACCTCTGAAAAGTATACAGTGTACTGTGCTTGATTGGCCAGCAAACCCGCCTGACCTGACCCCATAGAGAATCTATGGAGCATTGCCAAGAGAAGGATGAGAGACATGAGACCAAACAATGCAGAAGAGCTGAAGGCCGCTAATGAAGCATCCTGGTCTTCCATAACACCTCAGCAGTGCCACAGGCTGATAGCATCCATGCCACGCCGCATTGAGGCAGTAATTGCTGCAAAAGGGGCCCAAACCAAGTACTGAATACATATGCATGCTTATACTTTTCAGAGGTCCAATATTGTTCTATTCTTCAATCCTTGTCTTCTTGGTGCCATGTAATATTCTAATTTTCTGGGATTGTGGATTTGGGGTTTTCATGAGCTGTACGCCATGATCATCACAATTATAACAATTAAGGCTTGACTTATCTCGCTTTGCATGTAATGCGTCTGTCTCATATATCAGTTTCACCTTTTAATTTGCATTACTGAAATTAATGGACTTTTGCACGATATTCTAATTTTCCGAGTTTCACCTGTAGGGAACAATGGGAGATAACAAAACAACCAATTGTTCCCCATGGATAGCTCCTAGACACCAAAGTGGGTTGGGTGGTAGGGTATGATGGGTGGTAGGGTATGATGGGTGCTACCTACCCACCCATGCACCCACCCACCCACAAAAGAAATGGGCAAGCAGTCGATTATTAACTTTTACCCAAAACCCCAATAGAATCCTATGGGGGTTTGGGGGAAAAGGCTAAAAATGTGTTTAAAATTGCCCCCAGCTTTTTATTAATCAGTGGCACAGTACTGGTCATCCAGCATCATCCCATTCCCAGGATGAGAAGGGAGAAAAGGTACAAAATCCCCTATTCTATCATATTGTGAAAGGTTGGGGGGGGGTATTTATTTATTTATTTATTTATTTAAGCATATTTCTATACCACCCAAAATGCAAGTTCTTTGAGCGGTTTACAGGACAATAAAAACAACCAATAAAAAGATTAACATATTTCAACAATTAAAATTTAAGAAGTTGAAACTATTAAAACACAATTGCCTTACCTTATTTATTTAGTATATTTTAGAACACCCAAAACTCATGTCTGAGTTTTACAATAAAACAAAATGGGTGGTTACAATAAAACACAGATTAAAAAACAAAGTTAAAAACACTAAACAATGCTAGATTCAATAAGTCTAATTAAAAGCTATAGTACCTTAAATGTGGCCACCCCAGACGGATAGTGCGACAGGACCAGAGGGCAGAGGGGTAGGAAAAAATATTAAACAAAGCACAAATGCAGGATTTACCGGGGGCGGGGCGGGGCGAGCCCACAATCACAGATACTCGGGGCACAAAAGATACTTGTATAAGACTAGTCGTCCTGGAGACACTGCAACCAGTGGAATTCTTGCTGGTATCAAGAGTTTCCAGATTCATGAAAACACCCTGGGCAGTCATAGGGGTGACAGCATAAAATATGGCTTGTATTAAAGACTGTAAGCATTTCTATTTTAACTCCCTCATGTGACTTCTTTGATGTAAAGTAAAGGAGTCACCTCGATGGAAGTTCTTTCCACACTCCAAGCATTTATATGGTTTCTCCCCTGTGTGGAGTCGCTGATGTCTAGTAAGACCTGCATTTGTACTGAAGATCTTTCCGCACTCCAAGCATTTATAAGATTTCCCTCCCATATGCATTCTTCGGTGTGAAGAAAAGCAGCCACGCTGAGCAAAGCTCTTTCCACAGTCTGAGCATTTATATGCCTTTTCCCCTGTGTGGATAATTTGATGTGTAGTAAGGGCTGAGCTCTGACTGAAGCTTTTGCCACACTCCAAACATTCATAGGGCTTCTCTCTGGTATGAGTTCTTCGGTGTGAAGTAAGGTGTGCCATCTGACGAAAGTTCTTTCCACATTCTAAGCACTGATATGGTTTCTCCCCTGTGTGCATTTTTTGGTGTAAGGTGCGGTATTTCTTATCACGGAAGCCCTTTCCACACTCAGAACATTTATATGGTTTCTCCCTTGTATGAGTCTTCACATGTTTAGTGAGGCTTGAGCTCGACCTGAAGCTCTTTCCACATGTCAGGCATTTATATGGCTTCTCCCCTGTGTGAATTCTTTGATGTGTAGTGAGGGTTGCGCTCATACCAAAGCTCTTTCCACATTCCAAACATTTAAACGGCTTCTTTCCTGTGTGGACAAGCTGGTGAGTAACTAGGCTTCCCTTTACACTAAAGCTCTTTCCACACTCCCAACATACATATGGTTTCTCCCCCATGTGTAGTTTTTTATGTTTAGTAAGGTATGCTTTCAGATAAAACCTCTTTCCACACTCCAAGCATTCATGGGGTTTCTCCCCTGTGTGAATTATTTGATGTTTCTTAAGGCTGAATTTATCACAGAAGCTAATGCTACACTCTGGACATTTATACGGTTTCTCCCCTGTGTGGATTCTTTGATGCCTTGTGAAATGTGACCTATAAATGAAACCCTTTCCGCACTCTGAGCACTTAAATGGTTGCTCCTCCATATGGATTTTCCAGTGAGCTTTCAGGCTTGTTTTACGACTGAACGTTTTCCCACACATGGTACATATACATGATTTTCTTTTGTCTATTTTTGCTTGGATTGGATCAGAGTTACCACCCTGGGGATCATCAGATTGTTCCCTCCTCTTCGACTGCGCATTCATGTTTCTCCCCTGACGGGTCGTCTTGTTGGGTCTGGTTCTTTCCAGTAGCTCCCCAGGTGGATTTCTGACATTCTTTTCCCCCCACTCACCACCTACTGGAATTAAGAAAGAAAAATGTTAAGGCACTGTTAGAAAAGCTGCCTCAAATTACTCAACAGCCCCTATTAACTGTTCTGATATATGGAAGAACAGGAAAGACTTAAGAGGGGAGGCAGATTCTGCTGTGTATTCTACCAGCATGGTCAAGAAGCTGCTGCTGTGTAAATCCTCTTTGAATTATGGAGAACTGGGTTCAGCTCTCAGCTCGCAACTTATCTTTAAAAAAAAAAAACCCACCAAATGTCTTTCCTGCTGTATCTGCTAAGATACTGCTGATTGCTAAGGGAGTCCATGGATAAGCACAGAGCCTCTAAAAGCTCCCATTATGGGGATGGGGTGGCATTTAGGGGTGTTGGAAAGAACCACAAACCATGCCCCAAAATGCTGTGGGGGTTTTGGGGGGTGGCTATACCGCCCCACTGCCCAAACCACCTCTGAAAAACCAGCTTATTTTATTATTTATTTAACCAACATTTTTATACCTCCCAAAACTTGCGTGTCTGGGTGGTTTACAAAAAAACACACAGAGAAAAGTTAAAACCTTGATTAAAATAAATGACAGCAAAAAGTGAACACATTACAACAATTTTAAAATTTTAAAACAGTGTTAGAACTATTAAAGTAGTATTTAATTAAAAGCCTGGGTAAACAGATTTGTCTTTAAATTTTATTTTTTTTTTTTATTGTCAGAGATGGGGAGCAAGGAGCACGTTCCAAAGCTTCAGGGCAGCAGCAGAGAAGACTCGTCCCTGA
The DNA here is from genome assembly GCF_027244095.1 of Hemicordylus capensis. Classification (NCBI taxonomy): domain Eukaryota; kingdom Metazoa; phylum Chordata; class Lepidosauria; order Squamata; family Cordylidae; genus Hemicordylus; species Hemicordylus capensis. The sequence goes on along the minus strand of NC_069658.1, from coordinate 244,205,991 downwards.
GTAGTCACCAGACAAGCCGGTGGTAACTGCACTCTCCTGATGATCTCAGTGGGTGGTAGGGTTCATGACAAAGAAGAAGTTCTCTTAAATACCAGGGTCCAAGCCATTTAGGGCTTTATAGGTTTTAACCAGCACCTTGTATTTTGCCTGGAAATATATCGGTAGCCAGTGTAGCTCTTTCAATACTGGAGTAATATGGTCTCTCCAAGATGACTCAGAGACCAAGATGACTCAGAGTACATAGTTTCCAGACTATGTACAAAGGCAGCCCCACCAGTGTTCTCTCATTTTTTTCATCTGTGTGCAGAATGTTTTATTCTGGGCAGCAGTATCAAAGTAGGGTGTACGCACATGCATTCAGAATGGGGCCCTTCTGATTCAACCTGAGTGGGATCTAAAGTTAATTGAGCAGACATCAAAAAACTTGTGAACGTGCACACATCTTAGAGGAAACACTGAGCCCCACATAGAGCGCACTGCAGTAATCCAGTCTGGCAGTTACCAGCATATGTATCACTATTCTAAGGTCATTTATCTCAAGAAATGAACGCAGCTGGCATATCAAGCCAAAGCTGATAGAAGGCACCTCTGGCCACTTCCTCAACCTGGGACACCAGGCAGAGGCTTGGATCCAGAAGCCCCCCCAGATTGCGTACCTATTCCTTCCGGGGAAGTGTGACCCCATCCAAAACAGGCAGATCAAACTCATCTCCCAAGTTTCGACCCCACACAATGAGTACCTCTGTCTTAGCCGGATTCAGTCTCAGTTTGTTATCCCTCATCCAGCCCATCACTGCCTCCAGGCAGGCATTTAGGGAGTTTATGCCTTCTCCCAATGATGCTGACATGGAGAAGTAGATTTGGGTGTCATCAGCATACTGATAGTATTCTGCACCAAATCTCCTGATGATCTCTCCCAGCAGTTTCATGTAGCTGTTAAACAACATCGGAGACAATACGGAGCCCTGAGGGACACCATACAAAAGTTCAGATCTTGAAGAACAGCAGTCTCCAAGGGACACCCATCTGGAACCTGCCCGAAAGGTAGGAGGGGGACCACTGCAAAGCAGTGCCCTCACTCCCAACCCCCTCAGATTTTCCAAAAGGATACTATGGTCGATAGTATGGAAAGCCGCCGGGAGGTCCAAAAGGATCAACTGAGTCACACTTCCTCTGTCCATTCCCAATTGGAGATCATCCATCAGGCCAACCAAGGCAGTCTGCACCCCATAGGCTTTATTTAGGCTTTGCAGGTGAAAACATCAATAACATGGACATTCATATAAAAGGAAGCCTATACTGGCATCAAAAGGCTATAGTCCATGTTGATTGAGAAATGACAGAAGAGATCAACATTCAAAGAGGAGTGAGACAGGGGTGTGTTCTATCACCTGTATTATTCAGCATGTATTCTGAAGCAACATTGAGAAGCTTGCAGGAGAGACAAGAGGAGAGACAACATCTGCTCCCAGGTAGGCCCTAGGGTGTGAGACTGGGTGCCTGCCTGTTTGCTTGTCCTGCTGCCCCCCTGTCTGTTATCTGCTGCCCAGGACTGGTTGCTGTGCTGAGGTGAGGCCTTACAGGATTGGGGCCAGGGAGGAGGGTGACTTGGCAGTTTCCTGCATTCCAGCTGCCTAGAGCTGCCTGCTCAGGGCTATATAGGCTTCTGCCAGTGGCGGCGGGCCCGCCACTGGCAGGGTTGCCACCAAAGGCGGTCACCCCTTTGGGGAAGCCACTTCGGAGGACAACGAGGGCGATGGCCAGATCTCTTGGCCTAGATATTTGTATGGGAGGGGGGCATTTAATAGTAAAACTTCTGTTTTAATTTGTCCTGGGTGAGACTTTCTTAGAATGTGTCTGGGCTTAACTGGAGATGGGGAGACAGGGTGTGTGTCCACTGTGGGCTGGCCATTCCGGTCATGGTGAGGAACAGAAGAAGGAACGCTGGCAGGTCAGCGGGCCGTTACAGGGGAAGTGTTTCCCCTTCCGGCTGTCCTGCCAGCTCTTTGACCTTGGGGAGCTGTGCCAATCATCCTTGGAACCTCACCTTGCTCCTCTGTAATGCCAGGTCGGTCCAGAACAAATCAGAAACCATCCATGATTTGATTCTGGATGAAGATGCCGACCTGGTATTATTACAGAGACCTGGCTGGGGGAGGCTGGGGGCCCAGTGTGGTCCCGGCTTCTTCCTCCAGGCTACTCTGTTGAGGAGCGGGTGAGGGACCGTGGGCGGGGAGGTGGAGTGGCTGTGGTCTATAAGAATAACTTTTCCCTTACCAGGATCCCTGTTAGTGTCGGACCATATCAAATGTGTGTACTTAAGTCTGGGGACCAGGGATAGACTGGGACTTCTGTTGGTGTACCGATCGCCCCGCTGCTCAACAGAGTCCCTAACTGAGCTGACGGACTTCGTCTCGAACTTGATGTTGGAGTCCCCCAGGCTTGTGGTGCTGGGGGACTTCAATGTTCACTTTGGGACCAATTTGGGACACCCAAATCTATTTCTCCATGTCAGCATCATCGGGAGAGGGCATAACCTCCCTAAATGCCTGCCTGGAGGCAGTGATGGGCTAGATGAGGGATAACAAACTGAGACTGGCTCCATCTAATCCGGCTAAGATGGAGGTACTCATTGTCCGGGGTCAGAACCCGAGAGATGATTTTGATCTGCCTGTTCTGGATGGGGTCACACTTCCCCAGAAGGAACAGGTACGCAGTCTAGGGGTGCTTCTGGGTACGAGCCTCTCCCTGGTGTCTCAGGTTGAGGCGGTGGCCAGAAGTGCCTTCTATCAGCTTTGGCCGATACGCCAGCTGCATCAGTTTCTTGAGGTGAATGACTTCAAAAAAGTGGTACATCTGCTGGTAACCTCCAGACTGGATTACTGTAATGCGCTCTATGTGGGGCTGCCCTTGTACGTAGTCTGGAAACTACAGCTGGTCCAGAATGCGGCAGCCAGGCTGGTCTCTGGGTCATCTCGGAGAGACCATATTAGTCCTGTATTGAAGGAGCTACACTGGCTGCCAATATGCTTCCGGGCAAAATGCAAGGTGCTGGTTATAACCTATAAAGCCCTAAACAATTTGGGCCCTGGATATTTAAGGGAACTCCTTCTTCTGCATGAACCCCACCGCCCACTGAGATCTGCTGGAGAGGTCCGTCTGCAGCTGCCACCAGCTCATCTGGTGGCCACTCAGGGACGGGCCTTCTCCGCTGCTGCCCCGAAGCTTTGGAATGCGCTCTCTAGTGAAATAAGAGCCTCCCCATCTGACAGCTTTTAAAAAATCTTTTAAAAACACATTTCTTCACCCAGACTTTTAATTAATGTTGTTTTAATGGTTTGAATGCTGTTTTAAAATATTATTTTAATTTTTTTTAATTGTTGTAGTGTGTGTGTTCCCCACCACCACCACCACCATTTTTGTCTCAACAAATGTTTTATTTTGTTTTTATTCCGTTGTAAACCACCCAGAGATGCAAGTTTTGGGTGGTATAAAAATGTTTTAATAAAATAAATAAAATATTTACTGTAGCATTTATTTGAACAAGGTGGTATTATTATCAATGGCAAAGCAGTAAATAATATTTATTATGCAAACAATACTGTCGTGCTATCAGACAACATAACCGATCTGCAAAAGTTTTTGGAATACATAGATGAAGTCAGTGTAGAATATGGGCTGAGAATGAATTTGAGAAAAACTAAGTACATGGTCATCAGTAAATGACCTTCCATTGCAACAAACCTAACAATCAACAACACCCGAATTGAAAGAGTTTCACATTATAAACACTTGGGGACATGGTTAAATGACCACACAACAATAGTACACAAGAAATAAACATCAGGATTGAAATGGCAAGAGTGGTTTTTGTAAAAATGAAACATCTGCTCTGTAACAGGGATTTCAGTACAGAACTGAAAATTTGCATGGTGAAGTGTTACATCAATTCAGTCCTGATTTACAGAAGGCCTGCTCAACTTAGGCCTCCCCCCAACTCCCATAATTCCCAGCCACAGCAGCCAATAACCAGGGAATATTTTTTTATTTCATTGTTATTTAACTTTACATTTTATATCCTGCTCTTCCTCCAAGGAGCCCAGAGCAATGTACTACATACTTAAGTTTCCCCTCACAACAACTCTGTGAAGTAGGTTAGGCTGAGAGAGAAGTGACTGGCCCAGAGTCACCCAGCTAGTATCATGGCTGAATGGGGATTTGAATTCTGGTCTCCCTGGTCCTAGTCCAGCACTCTAACCACTACACCATGCTGGCTCTGTGGTGTATGAGAGTTGTAGACCAACATCTGCAGCAGGGCCAAAGTTGAGCAGGCTTGCTTTATGGAATGGAAGTTTGGACACTTAAAACACAGAATATGAACAAACCCAAATATTTTGAGCTGTGGATATATCGACGTATATTAAGATTATCATGGGTAGATAGAATTACCAACAAGGAAGTTTTGAGAAGAATGGCAAAAGAGAAAGAGCTAGTTAACATTATTAAGAGAAGAAAACTTGAATATCTTGGCCAAGTTATCAGAGGGGGAAAATACTCCTTACTGCAGTTAATTATGCAGGGAAAGATTAAAGGAAGGAGTAGTGTCGGAAGACAAAGAACATGCTGGCTGATGATGGACATCCTTACAACCTTTTAGAGCAGCGGCATCCAAAGTCAGAATAGCCTTAATGATAGCTAGTAGGAGATAGCACTTGAAGAAGAAGCAGGCATGGAATGCACAAATGAAGGTTTGACAGAGCCTTACCCAGAGAGGCCACAAGGCCAGAGATCTCCTCCATGACTGCCCTGTGCAAGGCTCTTTGGTCCAGATCCAGTAGCGCCCACTCCTCCTGAGTGAAATGCACGGCCACCTCCTCAAAGGTCACAAGGCTGTGAAAGAGAAAAAATAACAGGAACTTTGGAACATAGGAAGCTGTCATATACCGAGTCAGACCATTGGTCCATCTTGCTCAGTATTGTTTACACAGAACGTGAGAAGCTTCTCTGAGGTTGTAGGCAGGAATCTCGTTCAGCCCCGTCTTGGAGGAGATGTCAGGGAGGGAACTTGGAACCTTCTGCATGCAAGTGTGCCAGTGCTCTTCCCAGTGTGGCTCCATCCTTTAAGGGGAATATCTTACTGTGCTCACATGTAGTCTCCCATTCATATGAAACCAGGGCAGACATGCTTGCTACCACAAGACCAGCTCTCCATATGAATAATACAACAGTTCTTCTATTCTGCAAGTCTACTATTCTATTCTACTAGTCTGAGGGCTACAGGCCACCTCCAGCCTCAAAGGCAGGATGCCTCTGAGTACCAGTTGTGGGGGAGTGACAGCAGGAGAGAGGGCATGCCCTCAACTCATGCCTGTAGGTTTCCGGTGGCATCTGGTGGGCGCTGTGTGAAACAGGATGCTGGACTAGATGGGCCTTGGGCCTGATCCATCAAGGCTGTTCTTATGACTAATAAGACCCAAAAGCGTATGTAATGTGAGGTGGCTGAAGGTTCTCCTGGAAGACTGCAAGCTTCGTGAGCAGTCATCACTGCCTCACTCATGGGGAGCTTTGACAGAAGTCAAGCAGGGGAAAGATGGATTCTTTTAGGTGCAGTGGGGACAGAGGCACTCATAATGTCCCCTTCCCAGCTCACACATTAATCCCTGCCCTACCTGATCCAGCTGCACAGTTTCCACTTCACCACAAAGGAGGAACGGTTGAGTTCGTATCATTGCATTACCTGCAAGGGAGATAAACTGCATTGGAAGACATGATATTCTTTAGACACATGTTAGATTTCTGTTTACATTTTAATATTTATTATTAATTTAACACATTTGTATACCACCAAAAACGCAAGTCTCTGGGCGGTTTACAACAAAACAATAAAAACAGATAAAAAGATTAAAACATTACAACAATTTTAAAATGTTAAAGCTATTAAAAACACAATTAAAACGCCATCTAATTAAAAGCCTGGGTGAACAAATTTGTCTTGACTGACTTTTTAAAAGAGATTGGGAGGCTCTTATTTAAACAGGAAGTGTGTTCCAAAGCCTCAGAGCAGCAACGGAGATGGCCTGTCCCTAAGTAGCCACCAGACAAGCTGGTGGCAATGGCAGACGAACCTCTCCAGATGATCTCAATCGGCAGTGTGGTTCATAGCCCCTGCTAACTTGGCAAAGAGGCACCTTTTAACATGGTGATTCCCTTTATTTAGCAGGAGGAGAGTAACTGGCCTTATCCACCCCCAGCACAGTACTTCCAGTGACTGTTGCTGGTATCTATCTTGGGTTTCTTTTTAGATTGTGAGCCCTTTGAGGACAGGGATACATCTTATTTATTTATTATTTCTCTGTGTAAACTGCCCTGAGCCATTTTTGGAAGAGTGGTATAGAAATCAAATAAATAAAAATAAATAAATAGCAAAGAAGATGTTCTCTTAACTACCCAGGGCCCAAGATGTTTAGGGCTTTACAAATTATAACCAAAACCTTGTATTTTGCCTTGAAACTTATTGGCAACCAGCATAGAACTTTTAAGATAGGAGTGATATGGTCTCTCGTATCCAATATTCCACTTGTGCAAAAAATAAACTTATCTCTCCATGGTGGATCTTGGGCACAATTAAAATGCTGATAAGATCTGAGTTTGGTCCCGAAGTATGTAAGATCAGGGGGCATTAGGGCCGACTTTTAAACCAGCTAATTGTCTCTTCAATTTAACAATTCCGAAATTGAGAAGAGCATTAGCCAGGGCCTGATTTGAAGTGCAGGTCAGCCCTAGGCATGTGCACGGACCGGTTCGGAGGCCATTCTAAAGGCCTCCAGACCGGTCCGGACACGCGTGGTTTTGGTTCGGGTGGGAGGTTCTAACAAAGTACGGGGGGGGCTTTACTTACCCCCCAAAGAACGTCACCGAATTCTTTTGAGTAAGCGGGCGGCATACCTCCCTGCCGCCGCTTCATTCCCCCTCTGGCGCAGCTCTGTCTGTCTCCTTTAAATTCTTCATCGGGCGGCAGGGTATCTTCCAGTCCCTGCCGCCCGGCTCTTCAATGTCCCCGATCGGCTGGCGGCCGCCCGCCCCCTGTGCAGCCTCAAGACCCCTGCCGCCCCTTCCCTTCCCATTTCAAGGGGTCGGCAGGAGAACTCCCCTGCCGACCCCGTCCCCTTCCCCGGCTGCACTGCAAATGGCTTCTAGGAAGCCTTTTGTGCGCCTGCGCAAAAGGCTTCCTAGAAGCCATTTGCAGTGCAGCCGGGGAAGCGAGCGGACGGCAGGGAGTTCTCCCGCCGCCCGCTCGCTAAAGTTTACACTTGTAAGCTTTAGCGAGCGGGCGCGGGAGAACTCCCTGCCGTCCGCTCGCTTCCCCGGCTGCACTGCAAATGGCTTCCTAGAAGCCATTTGCAGTGCAGCCGGGGAAGGGGACGGGGTCGGCAGGGGAGTTCTCCTGCCGACCCCTTGAAATGGGAAGGGAAGGGGCGGCAGGGGTCTTGAGGCTGCACAGGGGGCGGGCGGCCGCCAGCCGATCGGGGACATTGAAGAGCCGGGCGGCAGGGACTGGAAGATACCCTGCCGCCCGATGAAGAATTTAAAGGAGACAGACAGAGCTGCGCCAGAGGGGGAATGAAGCGGGCGGCAGGGAGGTATGCCGCCCGCTTACTCAAAAGAATTCGGTGACGTTCTTTGGGGGGTAAGTAAAGCCCCCCCCGTACTTTGTTAGAACCTCCCACCCCAGTGCCGGACTGCAGCTCCGCAGTTCCGTGCACACCTCTAGTCAGCCCCTCTAATAGTAGATATCAAAATATTCCATATGCAAATCGAACTTGCACATGTGTAAATCCAGAGGTCAAAAAAATAGGCCACGTTCTTTCTCTTTTACAGGGACATACAATATAAGATAATTTTACCCTTTCTAAATAAGCATCCAGGGAGATCTTTTATATCATATCCCTCCTTTTCTGACCAGTATTTGGATATCTCATGTAATGTTGCTAAGTTTTGTGTAGTAGTCTGCAGAATCTGTAAGAGTTGTGTTAATAATGAATAGGGCAAATTATAACTTGTATAATTTAGACTAGAGGTTCCCAACCTGTGGTCCTGCAGATGTTGCTGAAGTACAACTCCCATCATCCCCAGCCACAATAAATTATAGCTGGAAGCACCTAGGGGCACAAAGCCAGGTTGGGTGGCAGGCACCCAGGGGTGCCTACCACCCACCAAACCCCAAAGCAATCAGACACTCCTGTGATTGTTAATGAATTTTAAGATTTTTTCAGGTTTTTTATTTCTCCCATAGGGAAAAATTGGTATTTGAGAATGCCCCATTCCCCCCTTTGGGGGGTGCCTGAGCACCCCAAATTGTGTCTGGGGGCATGGCAGGTTGTGCCAGAACTTCTCCCAGGCAGCCCCGTCTGTGGGGTTTACAGGGTTTTTTTCAGGAATTTTTTTAAGTTAAGGCCTCTCTTAACAGTCTATCTCAGAGTGGATTCTCTGGTTTGTATATATTATGAAAAGCTCTTCAGAAGGGCTGCCTGTGGGGAGTTCTGGCACAACCTGCTGTGCCACCAGACCCACTCTGAGGTGCCTAGGCACTCCCCAAAGTGGGGAAATGGGGCAGATGGGCCACCTCAAACCCCAATTGTTCCCTATGGGAGAATTGGGGAAAAAATGCAGTTTTTAAAAAATGACATAAAATCATCATTGCTTAGGGGTTTGGTGGGTGGTGTGCACCCATGGGTGCATACCACTCACCCCAGGTCTGTGCCCCTAGCAGGCCACACTACCAACACAACTAAAAAGACACCCAGCTAAGAACCAAAAAACCACCACAGAAACTGAGCTGCTGCTGCTGTGCCCACACAACTGCAAAGCCAAGGGAACCAAACCAAACAGCATTGACTACACAACAGCCACACAAACCAACCTACAAGACCTATCAAGAAGCAGCGCAAGGCAGTAAAACCAACCCGGCATCACGCAAACTGAAAAGAAAGAGGAGCAAGGTAAAAACACACCACGGTGAAGGAGGAGAACTTACAGTAACACATGAAAACCATTTTTTCTGCTCTTCTCTTCAAGCATGCATTTTGCAAAATACAGCCAAGTCTGCCAAGCAGATTCTCACCACCACCACCAGCAGGCCAGAAGAAAGCCAAGCCCTGCAACCACAGGGATTTTGCTAGGCCAGACTTGACTTTAAAGAGGATTTGAAACTCCCTCCTTTGGGAGCCCCCACCTTGGCTTTCCCCCCTGGCCAATAAGGTGCCAGTCTCAAGGACTGGCACTACTCCAGAGCCTACCAGAGAGACAGACTCATCTGGCCAATCAGGAAAGCATGAGCTCAGCAAAGGAAAATCAAGCAAAACAAGTGACACAAAATGGAGGATAGGACCTAAAATGGCCTCTAGAAACTTCAAACTGGCTCAAACAGGTTCAAATTAGAACTGGCTCTAAAGGTCTAATGGGGACTCGAACCAGCCCATTATTCCCTATGTGGAGAACCTAGGGGCACAAAACAGGGGTAGGTGGTAGGCCTACCACCCACTAAATGCCAAAGCAATTGGACACTCCTGTGATTATTAATGATTTTCTTAAGATTTTTTTTTTCAAATTTTGCATTTCTACCATAGGGAATAATGGGGGTTTGAGGATGCCCCATTCCGCACCTTTGGGAGGTGCCAGACCCCAACAGGGTCTGGGGGCATGACAGGTCTGGCCTCAACTTGCCTCAGGCAGCCCCAAGTTTGTAGGGTGTATTGTGGTTGTTGTTGTTTTTAATTAAAATGTTCTTTCATTGCAATGCATAGGAGTATCTCCCCATTCATAAGCAGAACTGTGTGTGACCTTAATTGCTGTGAACTCTGAGTTCAGAGTTCACAGCAATTAGGGTCACTCTCACTGTTCTACTTATTTGAAGACAGTTTTCACATTGTGTCACATTTAAATTGTGTTAATGTGTTGTTTCAATTTGTATTGTTTTTATTGTCAACTGCCCAGAGACACAAGTTTTGGGTGATATATAAATCATGTGGCAGAGAAATTCCACAGAGTAATTATGAGCTGTGTGATCAAGTCTGTCCTAACTGAAAGTCTGTCCTTGCCAATCAGCTTCATCGAATGAACCCTGCTTCTAGTGTTCTGTGAGAGGGGGAAACTAGCTCCTAACCCACCACTACTGTGCTGCAGCCTTTCCCAACTCAGTGTTAGTGAAGAACTACTGTCTTTTGCCTGTCCTTATGTAAAAAGGTTAGGACCAATTAATCATCTTATTAATCCAGGGGTTCTCAATCTTGGGCCCTCAGATGTTGATGATTACAATTCCCATCATTCCCAGCCTAAAGACCATTGTGACAGGGGGTGACAGGACTTGTAGTCCAGGAACATCTCAGGACCCAAAATAGAGAAACCCTGGGTTAATACAACAACACATATTTATATACCGCTTTTCAACAAAGTTCTCAAAGTGGTTTACACTGAGAAATAAATAAATAAGATGGATCCCTGTCTCCGAAGGGCTCACAATTTAAAAAAGAAACGTAAGGCGGACGCCAGCAACAGTCACTGGAGGTACTGTGGGTAGATACCTCCCCCTGCTAAATAAAGAGAATCACCATGTTAAAAAGGTGCCTCTTTGCTCAGTTAGCAAGGCCATTGAATCTGTAATCCTAGTTTACATCTATTTAAATGGAAGAGACCTTCTAATTTTGGGAGGGGACCCCTTGATTTGGATGCTGTGGGAAAACTTCAGATAATTCAGCTGCACTGCTCACCACTCTAGGGCTGAAATGGTTGAATGGGGCCTCTCTGTTTCTTTTCTCACCTCCTCCACTCAGCATACTTTTGTATTTGTCATAATAAAGAAATATACATGTAGAGACGTTTTATTGATTAATACATCTCGGCTTTAAATCCAACCAAAGCAAAGGGGCCAGGTGGCTTTGCCGGGAGGAGTGGGGAAGAAAGGAACTACCTGATCTGGATGTTTTGGAGGGACGCCTGAAAGATCAGATACACAGACACACGCCCCTCCCCCTCGCTTTGGGGTGAAACTGTGGCAGGCCGGTGGGAGACAACTAGCTCGTTCTCTCCTCATCTGTTCTCAGCCTCCCAGGGCTACAGCTGCCTCCTTGCCCTTTCCTGGTACCACTATCTGGGTTTTAAACCTGAGCTTCTCCCCCACGGAAATCTTCCCATTTCCCCACCTTGGATTTCCCGCCCACCATTCCTACATTGCAGCCCTGGGGCTCCCCTTCACCCGGGTGCAGATGGGACTCACCAAGCCCCAGCAAGAGACGCTCCTGCTCCACATGCACAGTACAATCCAACAACACCACTTTCGAATTCGAATCGAAACTAAGGGGAGGCGGGGCAGGAAGTGACTTGCCTTTACTAATTCCTTCCTTCTCTTCGCCTCTCTAGGGGTCTGGGCTCGTTTATCTTGAAGCCTAGAGTGACTCTCCCCAGAAAGCGAAAATGAAACTGACTCCTTTATGCCTCTACAGAAGAGAGAAAAGCAGCAGCGGTGTACTGAAGCGTTCATTCACTGGCGGAATGGGGCGATTCATTTGTTATGGAGGCACCCCTCACTTCCCAAAATTTCCTTCTTAGATTCAAGGGTAGGCAACCGAGGCTCTTCCGCTGCTGTTGTTGAACTACAGCTCCCATCATCCTCGGCTAACATAAATTGTGAGCTGAGTTGATGGGAGTTGTAGGCAACACCAGCTGAAGAGCCAAAAGTTGCCTGTCTCTAAAGGAAGGGAATTTGGAGGGATGAGGAGGAGAGTGTGTCTTCCCAGCTCCACTGGGGCACCCCTTCATTTGGGCTGCTTTCAAAAAAGAAAAACACAGGAAGAGACTCCCCCTTCGAATCCTTTCATTTCTCCCTGTAGGAACCCATATTAACCCTTTGATTGACTCTCATCAGAAAGCAAAAGTAAACCGCTGTATGCCTTGCCCCCTGAATACGAGAAAGAAATGCAACTGTGTGAGTGTAGGATGATGGACTGGTGCCCTTGGAACCAGCACCAACTGGAGTCTGAGGTGGAGCAGGCAGGAGGTTTGATTCCTTGTGTATTATGACCTGCATGTATGTATGTAACCTCCCGCCTCGGGAACGTGATCTATAACATAGCTGCATGCTAGACAAACCATGCCAGCACAGCGGCGGACCACGCCAGGAACTCCTGCTGACAATGCCCCTGGAGGACCCCCTGGACCTGGAGAAGACCCTTCGCCGTCAAGGACCTCACGCCCAGAGGCTGCAATTGGCAGAAGAAGACTGGCACAGCCCTGCCGGCCACACGCAAGGTGAGGCTGGGATCTGACCCTCCCTTGGACCTTTTGGACATTCCTCTCACTGAACTCTTTTAACCGGACTCTACCCAGACCCATAGGAACTTGCGTACAGTGCTATAATCTCTCTACCATTGCAACCACACATTTATTAGTACGCGGCCGTGTTTTATCGGCAAATTCTGTTCACTGTTGCTTTTGTAAACCATATGTTAAACATCCTCTATAATAGAGAGCTAAAGTGTGCGACCGTGTCTCTGTGCCCGTGTCTTTCTCGGGCATTCTGGGCATGCGCAGAGCACATGATCAGAGCGCCCGAGAAAGATACGGCCGCAGGGACACGGGCAGCCATGTTGGAGGAGGAGAAGCAGCGGGCCGAAAATGGCCGAAAGGGACAGAGGTGGCGGCGGGGGGTTCGGACCGACTGCGGGGCAGGGAAAGACGGTGGTGGCGGTTCCGACCCGACTGCGGGGGAGGAGAGGCGGCGGCGCCATCACCGCCGAACAGGGTGAGGAGGCAGCGGGGAAAGGGGCCGGGGTTGCTGCCACTAACAGATGGAGGGAGGAGCTGGCAGGGGAAGCCGGCCAAGGCGCCGCCGCACAGAGGAAGGAGGCAACCGAAGAAGCTGGGCAAGGCAGAGCCACCTACGACAAACAGGGGAAGAAGAAAAATACTAACTGCCTCCAAGTCCAGAACAGCCTGCAGCCCACATTCATCCCCGCAAGCCGCCATCTCCAAACCCGCCTGCCGCCGCTTCAGACCTATATTGTGCGGCCTGCTGCTCAAGCACCTCCTGCTCCTCCTCTACCTTCTCCTCAGCTTCAGAGGAGCCCAGATACTGGGGCGGAAGGTGCGGGGAGAAGGCTACTAGCGCCCGTTATTTTAACAGGCTGAAAGATACTAGTTCTCTAATAAAAGTCAATCTGTTCTGTGTAACTGCCGATTTTTCCCCCAAGCAGCACAGACAGACATGCATGCAAACCCTTCCCCCCCACCCACCCACCAATCATGGCCCATGATCAGTGTGGACTGATGGCCTGGCAGGTCAGCCAATCTGAGACCAACTTACACCAGACACAAAAAGAAGACTTTTGGTCAGAGGAAAATATATGATTGGTTTTCTGTTCTCAGCAGCACTTTTTATAATGCAGTCTGGTGTTGCTGGGTCTCTAATGGAGAAAGGCAGAACTTTGGGTGCCTATCTTACTTTACTTGTGGTGGTGGTGGTGGTGGGGTTTTTTCATGAGATGAGAATCAGCTCACTGTGTGTGAGATTTCTTGGTGACTGCTGTGAGCGCCATGTCTGGCCTTGTACTTCACTCACTGCTCTGGTGGCTCTGCTCTGCGATCTGATTCTGCACTGGCATTGCAAGGTGCAGTACTCTTAAAATGTGGCTGAACTGCAAGTTGCTCTCTGGTGGTCTGCTCTGACTGCAACCTGCATTGCAAGGTGTACTCAGTCAAAAATGTGGCTGACGCTGAAGAGGTTGTTCTAGCTTATGGCTATGCTTGCAATGCAAAGGGTGCTGCTGCTGTTGGAGTCACACTGTGTGTGTCAGTGTGTGAGAGAGCAACTTGTGCCAATGATGCAGCGTGAGCACCCAGCACTGTGGCTGGCAGAGTCTGGGTCAGTGATTCTTTTTTTTTTTTTTTAACTATGTTTTACATGCCGTGTGGTGTTCTGTGCTGGGAGATTCACGTTTTGTACTGTGTTTCACCCATAGGGAATAATAGGGACTTGAACCAGCCCATTATTTGCCGTGGATAGCACCTAGGGAGACCAAAGCAGGTTGGGTGGTACGGCATGATGGGTGCTACCTCCCACCCAACCCACAAAACAAGAGAGCAATTGGGTGATATTTTTGATTTTTGTTGTTGTTGTTGTTGTTGTGGGTCTGCAGGTCAACCCTAAGTTTGAATTCAAACTGAACCAGTTTATTGAACCCATGGTCTGGTTTGAATCCAAACCGAACCATGGAAACCAGTTCCATCACACCTCTACAACTCAAGGAAGGAAGACTCAAGTTCTGCCTTTGCCACTCTGAGATCCAGCAAAACCAGATAATTATAGCAGCAATAGAACAGCATATTATACTCAGTGCTGAGAAAAGAAAACCACAAAATTCCTAGTTCCAGCACCAGGGTTGAAATGGGCTCAGTTACCATTCACAAGTAAAAGCCTCATTTAAGAAATACATTTTAAAAATCCATCTTTTTTGTGGGGGGAAACATGGCAGATATCCTGACTAAATTAAAGGATCTATTGATATTAAATAGTCCTTTAGAATCATTCCCAAGTTGCACTATTGAGTAACTTAGACAAATCAAATCAAATCTTTATTGATATAGTCACAGACCAGCAAACTGCCCCAATACAGGTCGAACAAAAGAAAACAAGTGTGAGATCATAATACAATAAGTACAATTGGCATAAAACTTATACCTAACAGTATCTACCAATACTATACAGAGTATGTTTAAACCCCCTACACGGAACCTGTACTGGCTAATAGGAATGTGCATGGAACGAAACAGGGGTATCTCAATAGCGGGCGGGGTCTCACTTTAAGACCTGCATTTGCACTCACTTCCCTGCCGGCCCGTTTGTTTCTTGGCCAGAATTAGCTGGTGCACGTGCACCTACCGGGCGCACATCACACTCATGCATGTCGGGCAGGCACCTTTTGCCCCTTTTCCAGTTCTACAATGTCTTTTTTTAGATGTGGTGACCAAAACTGTACACAGTACTCCAGGTGTGGCCGCACCATAGTTTTGTATAAGGGCATTATAATATTAGCCGTTTTATTTTCAATCCCCTTCCTAATGATCCCTAGCATGGAATTGGCCTTTTTCACAGCTCCCGCACATTGAGCCAACACTTTCAATGAGCTGTCCACCATGAGCCCAAGATCCCTCTCTTGATCAGTCACCGATAGCTCAGATCCCATCAACGTATACTTGAAGTCGGGGGTTTTCGTCCCAATATGTATCACTTTACACTTGCCAGCACTGAACCGCATTTGTCATTTTGTTGCCCACTCCCCCAGTTTTGAGAGATCCTTTTGGAGCTCCTCACAATCCGATTTGGATTTCACTACCCGAAAAAAGTTTGGTATCATCTGCAAATCTGGCCACCTCGCTGCTTACCCCTACTCCTAGATCATTTATGAATAAATTAAAAAGCACCGGTCCCAGTACAGATCCCTGGGGGATCCCACTTCTTACTTCCCTCCATTGTGAAAACTCTCCATTTATACCTACCCTCTGTTTCCTGTCCTTCAACCAGTTAGCAATCCACACATGTACTTGTCCCCTTATCTCCTGACTGCTAAGTTTCCTCAGGAGTCTTTGATGAGGAACTTTGTCAAAAGCTTTTTGGAAGTCCAGGTAGACTATGTCAACTGGATCACCTTGATCCACACACTTGTTGACACTCTCAAAGAAGTCCAAAAGGTTGGTTAGGCAAGATTTACCTTTGCAGAAGTCATGCTGGTTCTCTTCCAGCTGGGTCTGTTGTTCTATGTGCTTTACAATTTTATCCTTGAGGATGTTTTCCATCAATTTGCCTGGAACAGACGTTAAGCTAACTGGCCTGTAATTTCCCAGATCACCCCTGGATCCCCTTTTGGAAATCAGAGTTACATTTGCTACTTTCCAGTCCTTTCCTGTGTGGTCTAGCTGGTGAGTGACTAGGCTTCCCTTCACATTAAAGCTCTTTCCACACTCCCAACATACATATGTTTTTTCCCAACATACATGTGCTGTGGAGTTTTTTTATGATTAGTAAGGTTTGCTTTCAGACTAAACCTCTTTCCACATTACAAGCATTCATAGGGTTTCTCCCCTGTATGAGTCTCTTGAGGCTGGAGTTTTCACAGGAGCTACTGCTACACTCTTGACATTTATACAGTTTCTCCCCTGTGTGGATTTTTTTGGTGCTTTGTGAAATGTGACCTAATAATGAAACCCTTTTCGCACTCTGAGCATTTAAATGGTTGCTTCTCCATATGGTTTTTCCAGTGAGCTTTCAGGCTTGTTATATGACTGAATGTTTCCCCACACATGGTACACATACAGGATTCTTTTGTCCACTTTTGCTTGGATTGGGACTTCATGCAAATTACCACCTTGAGAGTCACCATGTTTTTTCCTCCTCTTCTGTTTTGAATCAGTGTTCCTTTGCTGATGTGCCTTCTTAAGATCATACATCTTAAGAAGGCACATCAGCAAAGGTACACTGATTCAAGTTATTTCCAGCTTCCCTGCCAGGTGATTCTCTGTCGTTCTTGCTCTCCCATCCGTCCCTTGATGGAATGAGGAAAGAAAAATTTTAAGAGACTCTCAGAAAATCACTTTCAAAACCACAGAGCAGCCCCCATTAGCTGCTGTAATACACAGATTCACTGAAAAGGCTCAAAGAGGGAGAGATAGATTATGCCATGTATTCAACAGCTTCAGTTGAGTTGTATTAAGAGAGGTATTATGTTTGAATGATGGTGACCTGGGTACAGCTCTCAAATCATCTATTATATTATCATCATCTTCATTTTCTTATTAAAAATATTTTCTAAGTGCATTTCCTGCTGCATTTATCAAGATATTGCTGACTAGTAAGGGAACATGTGGATAGGCACAGAGCTTTTGAAAGCTCCGATTAAGAGACGGGAGGCATTTGGAGGTGTTGGGAGGATTCAGAAGGTATGCCCACAACTGTTTTGTAGGAGGGAGGCTGGACTTCCCTTCAAACTGAAAATGATTTCCAAAGAAGCAGCGAGCACACACTCTTTGCAGCCATGGAATGCTTAAAAGAAGATTCTGAAAAGAGGTTCTTCACCTTTTGTCAAATCAACAGGGCAGTCAACAACACTAGAAGTTTACACAGAGGGAGAAAGAATCGGGAGAAGGGAGAGTGGGAGCAAAGACCAGATCCAATGCAAAATGTTTGTCACAGGTTCCACTTAACAAGCAATCCAGAGTGGCTAATAACTAGGCAATTAAAACACATACAAATTACACAGAAGAAAACCGGAAATGGACAGACCAGGTCTCACGGGAGGAGAGCTGGTCTTTTAGTAGCAAGCATGGCTTGTTCCCTTAGCTAAGGGTCCACCCTGGTTGAATATGAAAGGGAGACTAGAAGTGTGAGCACTGTAAGATATACCCCTTAGGATGAAGCTGCACTGGGAAGAGTAGAAGGTTCCATGTTCCCTCCCTGGCATCTCCAAGATAGGGCTGAGAGAGATTCCTTCCTGCAACCTTTTACACAGCTTTTAGTAAGCTTGTTAAATCTTGGCTTTTTATCCAGGCTTTTACATAATTGTTTTTATTGCTCCTTCTATGCGTTTTTACCTGTTGTATCATTTTTATGCTTGTATTTTATAGATTTTAAATTTGGTTTGTTTTTATATTTTTAGCTTAATACTTTTATTGTCATTTTATTGTATGTTTTTTAACTTTTGTAAACTGCCTTGTGATTGTTTTTAATGAAAGGCGGTATATAAATGCAACAATAAATAAAAATACATAAATAAATATTGAAAAAGCGGCTGCCAGTCTGTGTAGACAATACTGAGCTAGATGGACCAATGGTCTTACTCACTATATGGCAGCTTCCTATGTTCCTATGACAGAGCAGCAGAATAGAAAACAAGCTTCCTCAAAGGAAGAAAACACTTCCTCAAAGGTCACCAGGCTCTAAAAGAGAAGGGACAATTTGCACTCTGTATGGGGAATGCAAAGGTTCTTCAAAGACTAGCAAAATCCAAAACAGTACATCATGCAGGGTGGCTGGCAGTAGGGATGTGCAAACCAGTTTGATGTTGAACCGATTCAACATTAAACCGATTTGGATCAACAGTTTGTGGTCGAGGCGATCCACTCACACACACCTGGTTTGGCTCGACCCCAGACCGAACCCCTGACTATTCGGGGGGGTTCGCAAGTTAGGAGAGGTTCTGGGGGGCTTCTAAGGCCACGGGGGGTGGAGGTAGTGCCAGTCTGTGTAGACAATATTGAGCTAAATGGATTATTTATTAATTATTATTATTATTATTTATTTACACAATCAGACAGGTGTTATTGACTGGTTTGTTTTATCCAGACATCAAGTCCTTCCCAAGGACCTGGGATGGCTGAATGTTATTGTCAATGTTGTTGCTGTTGTTATAGATATTGTTGCAGAATATAGGCTGTTCCCAGCAAAGTTGCTTTTTGTAATTGGCTGGTGGTGATTTCTGTGGCCCCTATGGTGTTGAGGTGCTCTTCAAGGTCTTTTAGAACTGCACCCAGGGCGCCAATTACCACTGGGATTATTTTGGTCTTTTTCTGCCACAGCCTTTCAATTTCAATTTATAGATTTTGTTATTTTTTCTATTTCTTTTTCTTCTATTCTGCTATCCCCTGTTGTTGTTGTCTGCTATCCCCTGTTGTTGTTGTTGTTGTTCTACATTTTATATCCTGCTCTCCCTCCAAGTAGCCCACAGTGGTGTACTACATACTTAGGTTTCTCCTCGCAACAACCCTGTGAAGTAAGTTAGGCTGAGAAAGAAGTGACTGGCCCAGAGTCACCCAGCAAGTATCATGGCTGAATGCAGCGTAAGGCAGCTTCCCATGTCCCTAAGCCTCTTTTTATATTTTTGCTGAGCAGTCACCAACATCCAGAGCAATGCACTGTGGATGCACCCGGAAGACACATCATGCTGCAGGAAACTTTCTGACTACCATTGTGCCCACAGCAGGTGGGGGAGTGGGATTCTGACTATTTGTGCTGCCTCTGGAAGTGCCCAGTGTCACCCAAAAATATGTCCCCAAGGGTCATCCAACCCTCAGATACATATTTTGGGGTGAAACAGGGCACTTCCAAAGGCAGCACGAATAATCAAAAATCACTCTCTCCTGCTGCACACCTGACACTGTGCTAGGAAAGCTTCCTGCAGCATGGACATATCTCCTTGGTGTGTCCACAATGCTGAGTGTCAGCCAGTGTTCTTAGATTGCTCATTGTGGTTTTGCTTTCTGTGAAGGTGCAGAATATTGACTGATGAAGTGCCGTCAAGTCGGTGTCGACTCTTAGCGACCACATAGATGGATTCTCTCCAGGATGATCCCTCTTCAACTTGGCCTTTAAGGTCTCTCAGTGGTGCATCCGTTGTTGTAATATTCAAGTCCATCCAACTTGCTGCTGGTCATCCTCTTCTCTTTCCTTCAATGTTTCCTGGCATTATGGACTACTCAAGGGAACTGGATCTTCACAAAATGTGTCTGAAGTATGATAGTTTGCGCCTAGCCATTTGTGCCTCGAGTGAAAATTCTGGATTGATTTGTTCTGTGATCCATTTGTTTGTTTTCCTGGCTGTCCATGGTACCCGCAAAAGTCTTCTCCAGCACCAAAGTTCAAAAGCGTCAATGCCTTTTCTATCTTGCTTCTTCAAAGTCCAGCTTTCGCATCCATAGAGTAGAGCAGAATATAGTAAAATAAATAAATAAATAAAACTCAGTACATTTTTAAAGTGACTGCAGACAAAGGTTTCTTCCTCCAAAAGGCTCAGGGGATGGTAAAAGCAGAGCCAGGTTTCAAGCAAACCTAAGCCCAAGTGGAAACATACTTCCAACATGAGGCAAAATGGATATAGACTTCCCCATTAAGCCTTACCTAGCAAGGTGGCATGTTGATCACCCTCCTGCTCAATCCACCTGCACAGTGTGCTTTCCCTGGGGTCTACTGGAGCCATCTTGGTCTCGGGGAAATCAGCAACCACTTCCACTAATGACACCCACACTTAAAACAGAAGAGGGGGTCCCAGGATGTGGATTAGATGATAAACAATGCAGGCAAAGACTTGGGGTGTTGAGAGATCCTCTCTTTGGATGGTTTCTAGAAACAGTTGGATAAGAACATAAGAACAGCCCTGCTGGATTAGGCACAAGGCCCATCTAGTCCAAAATCATGTTTCACACAGTGGACCACCAGATGCTGCTGGATGGTTTATAGAAATGGTGGGGAATTTTAGGAAATAGCCTTGCTCACATTCTCAGCCCTTTGGAATAACCAGGATGAACTGCTTTCTCACCGGCTGCTCTTGCTGCTTAGGAACATAGGAAGCTGCCATTTACTGAGTCAGACCATTGGTCTATCTAGCTCAGTATTGTCTTCACAGACTGGCAGCAGCTTCTCCAAGGTTGCAGGCAGGAATCTCTCTCAGCCCTATCTTGGAGAAACCAGGGAGGGAACTTGAAACCTTCTTGTTCTTTCCAGAGCGGCTCCATCCCCTGAGGGGGAATATCTTACAGTGCTCACACTTGTAGTCTCCCATTCATATGCAACCAGGGTGGACCCTGCTTAGCTAAGGGAACAAGTCATGTTTGCGACCACAAGACCAGCTCTCCTCTTCTCTGCCTGGCTCAGCAGGAGCTCTTGTTAACGAAACTGCTCCAGGGTGATTGGCGTACACCCCGAAATCTACCTTTTGGGCTCACGTGGGGAAATTAGCTCAGAAAGAAAGTTTCACTTTAGCTGTAATTTGCACAACGTTGTGGACTTGAGAAATGACTGGACTGAGACAAGATTTAAGTTTCCAAAGGATATTTATTGTAGGGAGGGGTACAGAGAAGAGAAATGTGTGGTTAAAGCAATATTACTATCAAAAAATACACTTAACTGCAATGAGGCATTTTAGCTTAAAGTCCTAATTGTGTAAGTTCCCAGGTGGGCAAGAGAAAAAGGTTTTTAGAGAAGGAGGTGGTTGGATTTATGAAAGTGGGGTAGAGATAGAATCTGGGCCCAAGGAGGGGCGAAGGCTCACATCACCTGGTCTGGACAAAAGGCTCCAGGACCACCGATGAACTTCATTCCTCAGGAACAGAGCGGGCCAAGGCAGGTGCACGAGGTTTAGAGGAGTTAGTCAGCCAGTGGAGGTGAATCCAAGAGGGTGCTTTCTCCTTGGGCCCAGCTTCCCATGTTAGCGAGGAAAAATGGGCAGATCAGGCTGGACAAGAAAGCCGATCTGGAGAGTGACACGAAACACTCAACACAGCCTTGTGAGATGGCCTGTGGACAGTAAGTCACCCAAAATGCTGTTGGTAACCCCAAGAGCTGGTCTGTAGAGAGCACAAAGATCACAAGGAGCATGTGATGGAGTCCCAAGTGAAGTGCCCAAGGGAGCACACTGGATTATGCAATTGGGGGTTCTTATACCCAAATACATATCCTGGGGGTAAATTCCAATTGACTGTTGCTGTCTGACACGTGTGTTGGGAGGGACCCGCAAGGATCTCATTGTTGCTGATCTTTCTTCCTGAGTGTTACAATGTGGGAATTGCCCAGGTATGCCAAGGCTTTTGTCATGAGAACAGAGTGCATAGACGTGAGAGAGCTCCAGCTCGCTATGCAGGGGGATCTGCATAGACGGAAAAGTCCAGTAATCTAATCTGTACTTTTAATGGGTACAGCTCTTAGGTTCGTATCACTTGCTCAACCTCATTTGTGAGGAGGGGAGATTTACCTCCACAAGCCTTAGCGATGTTCTTCCAGTTGAGAGAGCTGGCACATTTAGCTGGCTGCTATCCTTTTCGTGAAAGGCGGGGAAGACAAGGTAATTCACTCTGAGGGCAGAGCGGCCTTGGCAGAGAGTTAACATGCTTGTAGTTAGCTCCTGGGGTCTACTTAGGATATTAGGGAGGGCGTGCATCTGCTCCCCTTTACCATTTGCTTGTTAGGAGCCAAATCTAGGGGTGACTGGCCCACTGTCACTAAGTAACCTGTCCCCGTGTGTATAAATGGAGAGCTCACAATGCAGTGAGGTTCCTGAGCATATAAAGAGTGAGATCTCCAAGCCAGGATACTCAAACACAACGAGTGGGCTCCTGGGAGCGGGCAGAAAAGCTTTGCTGGCAACACCCTTCGGCCAGGGCCACTGCCTGGGAAGTGGTTTCTGGTCTGCATTCTCTGACCCAGCTCTCCATCTCCAGGGGCAGGACTGCCAGGAACTGCTCCAGAATCACCAGGTCCAGGGTCTGATTTTTCATGTGCTGCTCTGGTTTGAGCCACTGATAGCAAAGACTGCAGAGCTGCTTGCAAAGCTCTTGGCCTCCTGGCAGCAGAACTGCTTGAAGCACTGGCGCTGTACATCTGAGCTGGCAGTATCCTTACCCAGGATCATCTGTGCAGTTCCTGCCCAGAATTCCCCACTGCCTCCCACCAGCATGGCATCAGTTGCCTTTCCAGCTTCAGGGTAAGCCGAGTGCCATTCTCCCATCTCTAGTCTGTGCTCCAAGGCAGGTTTTCAGTGTGGCTGAAAGGCCACCCTTCCTCTCCCTCCACTTTCTGTCTGAGGGCAAGAACTGCTCAAATCAGTCGGGGTGATCTAGTACTGCAAAGCCAAGACATCATTCTGTGAGTAAATTATAGCTCTAGATCAGGGTAGCCAGCCTGCAGCTCTCCAGCTACAGTTGGACTACATCGCCCCAGCCTCAATTTACTGTAGGTGGAGATTATGGGAGTTTTAGTTCAACAGACTATGGGAAAAACCTAGATCGGGCAGCAGCGATATAGGAAGATGCTGAAAGGCATCATCTCATAATGGCAATGGTCAACCCCTCCTGTATTCTACCAAAGAAAACCACATGGCTCTGTGGTCACCAGGAGTCGACACCGACTCGAAGGCACAACTTTACCTTTACTTTAGTTCAACAACAGCTGAAGAGCCACAAGTTGGCCAACCCTACACTTGAGTCTAGAACACAGTTGCTTAACTTCAGCCCTCCTGCAGATATTGGCCTACAACTCCCATAATCCCTGACTATTGGCCACTGTGACTGAGGATTATGGGAGCTGTCATCCAAAAGCAATGGGGGGGCGGAGTTTGGCAGGCCTGGTCTAAAAAGATTATTTACACAACAAATGTGAAGGATTTCATCTAGTGACTAGAGCTTTCCCCTACAAGATAGGCAGGCAAATGCTGAGACTGATGGGAATGAACTGGGAATGTGTCCGGGTTTATTGGAAGCCTTCCCCCGCTCCCACAACTACATGAGAAACCAGTGCAGGCCCTGCCCCTTTTCCAGTCTGCAAGCACCTCCTAAACTGGTTGTGCCTTACAAAGAGTGGATGAGATTATCTTCTTTCCAAACTATAGCTGAGGACAGAGACCATTTTTTCTATTTCTATAACTCTGTCCCTTACTAAACCTCCATATTCCTAACTGCACAAAATGTTTTCCCACTGCACAAAATGCGCCCCTGAAATGTGGGAAGGCTCCTTCAACTGAGGTCCAAAGACCAAAGTTTTTGTCTGGTTAGTGGTCACATGATTCATGTGTGGATTGGTAACTGGTTGAAAGACAGGAATAAGAGGGTAGGACTAAATGGACAGTTCTCCAAGTGGAGAAGAGTAAGAAGTGGGGTCTCCCAGGGATCTGTACTGGGACAGGTGCTCTTTAACTTGTTCATAAATGATCTAGAAGTTGGGGTAAACAGCAAGGTGGCCAAATTTGTAGATGACACCAAACTATTTAGGGTAGTGAAAACCAAAACAGATTGCAGGGAGCTCCAAAAGGATCTATCAAAACTGAGGGTGGGGGCAACAAGATGGCAAATGAAGTTCAATGTAAGCAAGTGTAATGTGATGCATAATGGGGCAAAAAACCCCAACTTCACATATATGCTGATGGAGTCTGAGTTGCCGGTGACTGACCAGTAGAGAAATCTTGGAGTCGTGGTGGACATCTCGTTGAAAGTGTTGACTCAGTGCACAGCAGCTGCGGAAAAGGCCAGTTCCATGATTTATTGAAAATAAAACTTCTAATATTATAATGCCCTTATACAAATCTATGGTGTGGTCATATTTGGAGTTCTGTGTACAGTTCAGGTCACCATATCTTAAGGAGGATATTGGTACAGAAATGGGCAACCAAAATTATCAGGGGCCTAGAGCACCTTCCTTACAAGGCAAGGCTACAACACCTGAGGCTTTTTAGTTTAGAAAAAAGACAGCCAAGGGGATACATGATAGAGGTCTATAAATCATGCATGCTGCAGAGAAAGTTGAAAGAGAGAAATTTCTCTCCCTCTTTCATAACACTAGAACCAGCAGTCATCCCATGAAACTGATTGTCAATAAATTTAGGACCGACAAGAACTACTTTTTCCACACAGCACATAATTAATCTATGAAATTCTTTGCCATGGGATGTGGTAATGGCCACTAGCTTGGATGGCTTTAAAGGGGGCTTAGACCAGGGATTCTCAATGTGTGGGTCCCCAGATGTAATTGAACTTCAACTCCCATAATTCCCAACCAAAGGCTACTGGGGCTGGGGATTATGGGAGTTGAAGTCCAATAACATCTGGGGACCCACACGTTGAGAAACCCTGGCTTAGACAGATTCATGGAGGACAGGTCTATCACTGGCTACTAGTCTGAGGGTTGTAGGCCACATTCAGCCTCAGAGGCAGGATGCCCCTAAATACGAGTTGCAGGGGAGTAACAGCAGGAGAGAAGGCAAGCCCTCACCCCCTGCCTTTGGGCTTCTGGGAGGCAACGGGTGGGCAACTGTGTGAAAAAGGATGTTGGACTAGATAGGCCTTAAGCCTAATCCAGCAGGACTGTTCTTATGATGGTGCATCAACAACAACTGCATACATTCCATCTCTCAGCCTTTATTTCAGCCCCTGTCACTGTTTCACTTCTTTTCTTCCCCAAGGCCCCAGCTGGACCCAAGGAATCTATTCATTTTGCAAATCTGTAAAACAAACAAAAATCAGATATTTTCTTGATTTTTATGCCAAACAATTTAAAAAGCAACTTTTCTCTCCATCACCAGATACTCAGACTGCCACTCTACAAGGATGCTCCATTACTAATTATCACTACTATGACCTGCCTCACTGGAGCAGACGGAAGGTTCACTCAGGACACCATCCTTTGCCTGGCACTGACCAACCCTTGGTTTCAGAGAAGCCCACAAGTTCAGTGCCCCACAACTGGGGTTCACCAGCTGTAGTCTATTCATGTTTCCTACTCACCCCCCCCCCCACACACACACACACATTTCTATTTTAATTTTTGTTCTCCTGTCATATTCTGCTTGAGTCATTTCTCTGCCACCTGCCATTTTCTGCAAGTGTGCATTGAAACAAATGTGAAATGCTGCTAATAATATCTTATCCTGCTAGGGCTCTGTTTATTTCTGAGCCAGATCATATTTAGGGACCCATGAGCCTGACTCAACTTCACACAGAAATGCATCAGAGGACTTGGAGTGGGGAAAGTGCCCGATTAACAGAGGCACTGCTTTTGATCAATGGAGAAAAGTTTAATTGGATGAATTAGTTCAATTTATCAAGCCAGTGCTTCCCTAAAAGCACCAAAGACAGGAACTTTTCAATGGTGACACCACAATTACAAAATTCATTTCCAGGAAGCTCAGAATGGCTTCCTCTCTTTCTACGCTTAGGCAGAGGGCACAGGCATTTTTATTTCAAAAAACAGTTTTAGCTCTGTGGTTTCACTGGTCTTAATTAATCTTCAGATTTTAAAAAATGGAATTGTTAAATGGCTGGCATTTATTTTGATAACTGTCATGCTTTATTTGTGTTTTTAATATTTGTTATGAATGTCTTGACCATTTTGGTTAAAAGAGAGTGGTAGGTCAGGAATGGAAAGCTAAAACTCTACCAGATGTTAAACTGCAGGTGGTTGATTCAGTGGACCTGACCACTAAAGAGCAGGAAGCCAGTGACAATTTTCAGAGCATATGGGGAGAATTTTTTGATCTGTTTGCAAACTGGCTAATTGTGAAGCAGCAAATATACCAGCTGGGAGGAACAGTTTATGTCTTAGGTGCCTGTGTGTCTTACAGTTATATTCTTTCTAACCTCTCTTTCTTTTTCCTCTTTCCTCTATTTTGCACCACAGTCTGAAAGATTATTAAAATCGAGGGGAAGGAGGAGTAGTGAGGAGGAGAGGAAGGGTGTGGAATTTGGAATGAAAATTTGACAGGAAATAAGTAAGTTGTTCTCTTGCAATTTATTTATTTTGTGAATAGTTGCTTCCTTTTAAAAAAATGTGATGCACTTTTAGTAACAAAGATAAGCAGAATATAAATGAGTTAAATAAATAAGCAGCAATCGCACTAGCATCAGAGGACTCTTTTGGCTTTGTAAAAAGGTTGTTACATAGGAAGCTATCTTATGGGGTCAGACCTTTGGTCCATTTAGTTCAGTATGGTCTACTGAACAGTATGTTTGTTTGTTTGTTTGTTTGTTTGTTTGTTTGTTTGTTTGTTTGTTTGTTTATAAACCGCCCCATCCAAAGGCTCTGTGTGGTGTACAACAACTTTAAAAATACATAAAAACACACAATTCAAAACACAGTGCTAAAAACAATATAAAACCAATTCAAAAATAATTAAAACCATTTAAAACCAATTAAAATGTTTTTTAAAACACTTTACAAACCATGGAAGGCCAGGCCAAACAAATAAGTTTTCAGGGCTCTCTTAAAAGCCAACAAGAAGCCTAAACTGTGGATATCTGCCAGGAGTGCATTCCATAGACCAGGAGCAGCTACAGAAAAGAGATGGCTCTGAGTCACCACGAGACGTACCAGTGGTAACTGGAAACGGACCTCTCCAGATGACCTCAATGAGCAATGGGGATCATACCAAAAAAGGCGCTCTCTAAGGTAGCCCGGACCCAAGCCGTTCAGAGCTTTAAAGGTAATAACCAGCACTGGAAACATATTGGCAGCCAGTGCAGCTGTTTTAAGACAGGCATGGTAAGCCAGCGTGATGTAGTGATTAGAGTGCTGGACTAGGACCAGGGAGACCCGAGTTCAAATCCCCATTCAGCAATGATGCTTGCTGGGTGACTCTGGGCCAGTCACTTCTCTTTCAGCCTAACCTACTTCACTGGGTTGTTGTGAGGAGAAACTTAAGTATGTAGTATACAGCTCTGGGCTCCTTGGAGGAAGAGCAGGATATAAAATGTAATTAATAAATAAATAATATTTTCTCTCCAGGTTACCCCAGAGACTAATCTGGCTGCCGCATTTTGAACTAACTGAAGTTTCTGAACTATGTACAAAGGCAGTCCCTACTGGCAGCAGCTTTCCAGGGTTTCAGTCGAGGGTTTTCCCAGTCCTACCCTGCAATGCTGCCAGAGATTAAAACTGAGACCTCTTGCATGCAAAGCATTCTACTGAGCTACCATTCTTCCTCAGTCCACCTTAAGTGGAGCAGCAGGGAAATGCTTGACTAAAAAGCAGAAGGTTGCTGGTTCGAATCCCCACTGGTATGTTCCTCAGACTATGGGAAACACCTATATCAGGCAGCAGCAATATAGGAAGGTGCTGAAAGGCATCATCTCATACTGCGCAGGAGATGGCAATGATAAACCCCTCCTGTATTCTACCAAAAGAAAACGACAGGGCTGTGTGGGCGCCAGGAGTCGAAATCAACTTGACGGCACACTTTACATTTACCATTCTTCCCCAGCCAGTGTTCCCTCCAACAGGCATTTCCAGATGTTGACTACAACTCCCATAATCCCCAAGCAAAAAACATTGCAACTGGGAGTTGTAGTCAACAACATCTGGGAATCCCTATTAGAGGGTACACTGTCCCCAACATAGGAAAGGGCCTTCTATTGAACCTCACTCTTGAAGTCCATCTAACTCAGTATTGTCTACACTGATCAGGAACAGTTCTATAGGGTTTCAGATGGGTTTTCCCCCAGCCCAACCACGAGATGCTAGAGAGCAAACCTGGGACCTACTACATGCAAAGCAGGTGCTTTCCCAAACCAGTTTTATGCACTCCCAGGAGGATTAGGAGGGTAGCTTTAAGGACAGGGAAACCACTGCCTCCCTGTCAGCCCCCCCACCGCCCCCCCCCCCTGGCGGCCTCAAAAGAGTGGGTGCAATAGTAAAGCTGCAGCGTTCCTGCTTGCCGATACACACAGCACACATTCACATGCATCAGCCATGGGCGTGGCCATGCTGATCGAGGCTGTCAGCAGGAATGCTTCAGCCCAGCACACCCACTCTTTTTGGAGGGTGCCAGCAAGAGAAAAGCAGCAGAACTGGTTCCGTGCACATCCCTACAACAAGCTATGGTTCTTTGAACATAAGAACATAAGAACAGCCCTGCTGGATCAGGCCCAAGGCCCATCTAGTCCAGCAACCTGTTTCGCACAGTGGCCCACCAGATGCCGCTGGAAGCCACAGACAGGAGTTGAGGGCGTGCCCTCTCTCCTGCCATTACTCCCCTGCAACTGGTACTCAGAGGCACCCTGCCTTTGAGGCTGGAGGTGGCCCACAGCCCTCTGACTAGTAGCCATTGATAGACCTCTCCTCCATGAAGTCATCCAAACCCCTCTTAAAGCCATCCAGGTTGTTGGCTATCACCACGTCCTGTGGCAGAGAGTTCCACAAGTGGATCACGTGTTGTGTGAAAAAGTACTTCCGTTTGTTGGTCCTAGACCTCCTGGCAATCAATTTCATGGAGTGACCCCTGGTTCTAGTGTTGTGTGAGAGGGAAAAGAATCTCTCTCTCTCTCCACTTTCTCCACACCATGCATGATTTTATAGACCTCTATCATGTCTCCCCACAGTCATCTTTTTTCTAAACTAAAAAGCCCCAGGTGTTGTAGTCTTGCCTCATAACAAAGGTGCTCTAGGCCCCTGATCATCTTGGTTGCCCTCTTCTGTACCTTCTCCAGTTCAACAATGTCCTTTTTAGGACATTGTCACCGACAGCTCGGATCCCATCAGCGTATACTTGAAGTTGGGGTTTTTTGTCCCAATGTGCATCACTTTCTCCCAGGGGAAAGAAAGGCACTCCTTGCTGGGAATGGACGAGTCCCCGATGAGTCAAGTCGCACAGACCACCACCCTTTGGGCTGAAATAGGGATGCTTTCAGACTCCCCTCTCCTTCATACCCTGCATACACTGAGGAAAGATCTGGTCTTGTGGTAACAAACATGAATTGTCCCCTCTCCTAAGCAGGGTCCACCCTGGCTTACATTTTGAATGAGTCTTCCCTGGCATCCCCAGTCTTCCCTGGCATCCCCAGCTGGAGAAGCCGCTGCCAGTCAGTGAAGACAATACTGAGCTATATGGACCAATGGTCTAACCCGGTATATGGCAGCTTCCTATGTTTGGAGGTCTTCCTTCCTTCCACCCCACTCCTCACTCTTCTACTTCGCAGCTTCCACCCACCATCCCCTGCAGCTTTGGGACTCCCTTTCCCCACAAACCCACTTAGAATTCACCAAAGGGACTCTAATAGAAGTTTACAGAAGACAGGAAGTGACGTGTACACAACAATCCTCTGCTGTACCTTCCTATTTGCCTCGCTAGGAATTAGAGCTCGCTGTCTTTATTCTTCAAGTGGGCGGCCAAGCTGATGCTCTCTGGCAGGAAGAGTTATTGCAAGGAACATAGGATGCTGCCTTATACCGAATCAGACCATTGGTCTCTAGACTCTATCTAGTTCAGTGCTGTCTGCACAGACAGGCAGCGGCTTCTCCAAGATTGCAGGCAGGATTCTGTCTCAACCCCATCTGGAGATCCGAGGAAGGGGACTGCAGCTGGCTGGCCCTCTCTCTCACACACTGAGACACACACTCACACACATACATCCCTTTATTGTGTTGGGGTGCTGTTAATCTGAAAGGCCCCTCAACATGCATTCCAAAGTGCTCTGCACACAGTTCAAGGACATGCCAGGAGGACATCATGACAGGTGGGCTCTCAGCACCTACTCATGAAGGCAGGGATAGTATCATCTGTACCTGCTCACAGTGGTCCACCAGATGCCTCTGGGAAATGCATGCCTCCTCTTCCACTGCAACTGATACTCAGAGGCATGTTTAGCCTAGAGGTTACATTTAGACATCAAGACTACTTGCTGTTGAGAGGCTTGCCCTCGGTGAATTTGTTGGATCCCTTTTTAAAGCCATCTAGGTCAGTGACCATCACCATTATCTTGATTATGCACTGTGTGAAGAAATGCTTCTTTTGCCTCTCCTAAATCTCTTCCCAATACATTTCATGGGATGAAATTTCCCCTTCTGAGCAAAGAGGCACTTTTTAAAAGTGATGATTCTCTTCACTGAGCAAGAGAGCCACTGGCCCTATACAGCCCCAGCACAGCATCCCTCTATTATTATTATTATTATTATTATTATTATTATTATTATTATTTTGCATTTATATTCCATTGGCTGTTGCTGGTGTTGATCTTATGTTTCGTTTTCTAGATTGTGAGCCCTTTGGTGACAGGGATTCATCTTTATTTTATTTCTTTATGTAAACCGCTTTGGAAACTTGTATTGAAAAGCAGTATATAATTTTTTATTTATTTATTTACTTTTTATATCCCACTCTTCCTCCAAGGAGCCCAGAGTGGTGTACTACATAAGTTTCTCCTCACAACAATCCTGTGAAATAGGTTAGGGTGAGAGAGAAGTGACTGGCCCAGAGTCACCCAGCAAGTCTCATGGCTGAATGGGGATTTGAACTCGGGTCTCCCCAGTCCTAGTCCAGCACTCTAACCACTATACCACGCTGGCTCTCATTTGTCGTCATCATGCACTGTGTAAAGAAGTGTTTCTTTTGCCTCTCCTAAATCTCCCCCCAATAAATTTCATGGGATAATCCTGTAGTGTTGTGAGAAAGGGAGACTAACTTCTCTCTATCTACTTTCCTTGCACCATTTATCAATTTTATAACCATGTACCCCAATTTAACCCCTCTCACCTGCATTTAAAAGTCCCAGCTGATGTAGCCTCACCTCATATGGAAGCTGCTCCAAGCTTTTTTGCTTGCCCCACTTCTGCACTCCCCGCCCGTGCTAGGAGATCCTTTCTGACATGTCATGATCACAACTGAACACAGTAATCCAAATGTGGATAAACCATGAATTTGCATAAAAGGAGATTATATCACAAGAATTTTTTTTCTAGGCCCTTTCCTAATAATCCTTATATTAATCAAAATAGCATGAGAAAACAACAACAAGCGGAAATGAATTCACAAAGTGTTAGAAAGAAATGACAAGCTTTTCATCAAATTATGCTGTTGATTTATCTCCTCCCGCTCCATCTCACATTCATTACTTAGAAGTCCTAAAATTCCTGGTAAAGGGGTGGGGGGAGAAACAGTCTAAAGGCATTCACACTTGTTACATGAAAATAATTGGAGGACACAGAAGAACTGTTTAAAGTACCAAGAAATTCTAACAGCCATTCTGAACTCATATCTTGTAACCCCTTAGCAATTTATCTAACAAATTAACATATCTGTAAAATTTTATTACAAATTAACATGTACATAAAACTAATCTTCAGTTATACGAGATCTAAGCATTCTGTAAATCCTCTAGGAAAACAGCTTATGAGTGTTGGGCCTTGTAGAGAGAGAGAGAAAACCTCCTATTAAAAATGAAGCTTTTAGAAAAAATTTTAAAAGCCAGATCTCCAACTAAAAGTGAAGCTTACGCCTAAAAAAGAAGATGGAAAACAACACTTCAAAACCCTTAAGGAGAAAAGAACAGGAGCAAGGAACCCAGAAGTTGGGCTTCCTCGCTTGAAGGTGAAACCCCAAAACGAAGAAGGGTTAAACACGCAGCAGTGGGGAAAAAATTAAGTTACATCAAAGCGTCAAGAGGTAAGGCCAAATGTAAAAATCAAGAGAATAATACAGACATCGCCATAAGGAAAAGAAAGATTTGCTGAAAAAGAGAAAATGACAGAACCAGGGAAGGAATCAATCCATAAGGAAGGCTTTCGCCCCTAAGGGTACAAATCAAAAGGAATGGGGTGTGGAAGATAAATCAGAACCCCCTTGCATTAGTAACCCATTGTGTTTATACCTCAACCAGATCACCCTATATTTTCTGGCATTCTCATTGGTTCTTCTCTCATTGAGTAACTTAGCCATGTTCATACTTGAACAAAATAAATTTGGTATTGAGTAACAATATCTCAAGCCATTTTCAAATATTAACTCTGTTCTAAAAATTTTCATTGTGGTCACCCAAGTAAGATCAAATTGATCAAAGTAACTGCTCAAGAAGGCTGTTTAATCTAGACCCTGTGGTTCTCTCATCTGTCCAGCTAGCTACAAGTTAGTCAGGGTCTTCCTACTGGATTCAATTGAACCTGTGTGGTTTCTCACATCCCAGAGTTAACCTATCAAAACATGCAGCATTGTTCTCACTTCACCCAACTGAAAAAGAAATAATGGCTCAGAATTGTCACTTCTTGACTCACGATGACAAAAGATGGATCCTGGCAGGTCAAGCCTTTTTCTTGACATAGCAGAAGCTAAAATCCTGCCCTGGCTTACTATCTGAAGAACTCTTCTAGATATGATCCTAAAAGTAGTTAAAATTCAGTCTGCAGAAGGTGAACCGTTTCCTAGACAGGAGCACCAAATGGTGGCTAAGGAAAATATAGTTATCACATAAAGACACAAGTACCAAAAGGAGAGCTATCCTACAACCTGCTTTTCTAGGGTTCACACACTTTATTAACAACAGATACTATGTATTAGGCCTGTGAGTGTCAGTAAAAATCAGAATTCCAATGGCAGAATTCCCTGCTCCCACCACCAGGAGGTATTAGACAGTGGGGCAAGTGCCCCAGGTACTATCATGGGGGGGAGTGGGGGCTGTTAACTTCTCAAAGGGAGAACTCCTGCAAGAGACTCCAATCCCCAGAAGCCCACATGTTTTTCCAGCAGCACACAGGCTTCCCAAGGAGCAGTTCCACACTCCCTGCCCACCCAAGTAACTCTGTTCCACCCAGCCACCCACACGCCAGTGCTGGGTGATGAATGAAAGGGCCCCCACCACCAGGACTCTAGCCGGGGCACTTGCCCCGTGTTCTAATGCTTCCTGGTGGAGGGGTGGGAAGGGAATTCCGACATCAGAATCCCGATTTTACTGACCACACAGACGTAATATGTATGCTCTTCTTGCAAAAAGATCCAAACACATCAAACTAAGTTTCACAACCTGTATGGGTGAGGGTCAGTAGATAACACTGCTGCTCTGCAGCACTTAAACTACTACTAATAATATATCACTTTTCAACCTTCTCAAATTGGTTGCCATAGAAAAATAAAGTAAATAAATAGAGTAAATAAATAAGATGGGGCGGGGGGAACCCAGAAGGCAGCTGGACTAATGCTTCAGTGTTGAGCTTGAACTGCATTACCATTCATAACAAATGATTATGAATGGTTAAGAGGTCGAACCTCTTATATCAATTAAACTCCACAAAAGCCCATGCCAAAATCCCAGTTTATATTTAAAGTGTCATCGGATTCTTTGTTGTCGATGTCACAGCAGATTAATCTGGCCCTTTTCCTGGAATTCATTTACAATGTGAAACACCAGTGTGGGTTCTTCGATGTGAAGTAAGGGAGTGCCTGTGACAGACCCTCCTTCCACACTCCAAGAATTCACATGGTTTCTCCCCAAATGAAGCCTTTGATGTGAAGTGAGGCTTGTCCTTTGACTAAAGTTCTTTCCACACTCCAAGCATTTGTATGGTTTCTCCTCAGTGTGGGTCCTTTGATGTAAAGTAAGGATGTCAGCTCGAGTGAAGCTCTTTCCGCATTCCAGGCATTTATATGGTTTCTCCCCCGTGTGAATCCTTTGATGTAAAGTAAGGGAGTCCGCTCGAGCAAAACTCTTTCCACATTCTAAGCATGTATACGGCTTCTCTCCAGTGTGGATTCTGAGATGAGAAGTGAGTGTTCCTCTTTGACTGAAGCTTTTTCCACACTCTGAACATTTGTATGGTTTCTCCTCAGTGTGGGTCCTTTGATGTAAAGTGAGGGCATCGGGTCTACAGAAGCTCTTTCCACATTCCAAGCATGTGTATGGTTTCTCTCCAGTGTGAATTCTTTGATGAGCAACTAGTTTTCCGCTATGACTGAAGCTCTTTCCACACTCCAGGCATGTATATGGTTTCTCTCCAGTGTGAATCTTCTGATGTGAAGCAAGGTGCGCACGCCTACTAAAGCTCTTTCCGCACTCCAAGCAATGGTATGGTTTCTCCCCAGTGTGAATCCTTTGATGTAAAGTAAGGGAGCCAGCTCGAGAGAAGCTTTTTCCACATTCCAAACACGCATATGGTTTCTCTCCAGTGTGAATCCTTTGATGTAAAGTCAGGTGAGAACTCACACTGAAGGACTTTCCACATTCCAAGCATGTATATGGTCTCTCTCCAGTGTGGGTTCTTTGATGTTTATTAAGATTTCCGCTGTGGCTGAAGGTCTTCCCACACTCCAGACATTTATATGGCTTTTCCCCAGTGGGCGTCTTCCACTGTGGGTGAAGGTTTGGTTCAAAATTGAAGTTTTTCCTGTACACAGGGCCTGTTTCATTTTCATTGTTGTCTTGGATTAGGATTTCATGGAAATCATCATGCCGAGAAGCAAAAGATCCATTCCTCCTCTCCTGCCTTGCTTCAGTTTTCATTTCCTGTTGTTCCCTGTTTTGACATATGGCACTTCCCAACAATCCTCCATGGGGCTCTTCCTCATACTCACTCTCCCACCTGTCACCTGCTGGAATGGAGACAGTAAACTGGTCAGAACCTGGGATAGCAAAAGAGCCTCAGATCAATGGAGAGCCCCCACCCCCGCTGCATGCTCTCTCAATGGGAGAACAACAAAGCCAATCTGCTGAGTATTATTGTTGGTGGGATGGATACAGAAAGCAGAGTCCTTGCTGTGGCCATCTGGGTTCTCACACACCAGCGGCAACCCAGGCTCGATGGGCAGGAAAGTATCATATTGCAAACCGGGTTAGGTAGCCCCCTGATTTCCAGTGTGTGAACCTGCTGTGGGTATAGTTTGCATACAGTGATGTTTCTCCATGGGCTGACCAAGGAGACCTCAGGGTGGTGTTGATCCTCCAGGCTAGTTATCCTGGGGGATTTCAACATTCACTTCCAAGGCCTCCTTGTCTGGTGTGGTTCCAGATTTCATGCTCACCGTAGCCCCCAAGATATATCTGGCCATACATCTTTGGGAGGGGAAACTCAGGGCTCCTCATCTTCGGCTCTCCTGCAGATGTTGGCCTACAACTTCCATAAACCCTGACTATTGGCCACTGTGGCTGGGGATTATGGAAGATGTAATCCAAAAAAAGATGGAAGACCAAGTTGAGCAGCCCTGCTCTAGATTTTGCTCCACTCTCTGGGCAATTCTGTGGAAGATGATGGAGATTCAAACTAATTCCTTACTCAGAACATTACAGGGACCTTGGAACTGAGCCGGGGCTGGGAATCAGTGATGGACACCATGAGTCTAAACAAGCTGGAATATAATCCAGACCAGGCAGATCTAGGGGGACATCCAAGTAGGAGATTTACAAACACAGAATTGGTTCACAGCTTTGGCTGCAGCTGCTGGGCCCAGCTGGGGACTTGCCCTTCCTTGAGGGCAGGCACCTCACAGAACTTAGTTTGCAATCTGCTGCTCAGGTGAGAGTCCCGTTACATAGCTGAGAGTGAGAACTTTCTCCCAGGACCAGTGTCTGCACCGACGCCGCTGGATCTCCCCCTCCTAATACCGTCAAGAAGCCTGAAATCTTCCTCCCTTTAGTCTGTCAAACTCCTTAGGAACAGACCATAGCTCAGGGGCAGAGCACCTGCTTTGCATGCAGAAGGCCTCAGTTTTAATCTTCTGCAGCACCTCCAGGCAGGCCTGGGGAAATCTATGCCTAAAACTCTGGAGAGCTGTTGCCATTCAGTGCAGAGAAGACATAAATCTGGACTGAGCAGGGCTGCAAGAGTACCACCAGCTTCTGTTTTACACCATCTCCCCAGAGCCTTAGTACTGAGAGAAGGGCCGAGTTTCCTCACCTGGACTTCCCCTCCCTTCCTCCCCACAGAAGAGCTGGATTACATTGGGGTATGCCTGTGCAGTGCTGCCATCAGCTGGGGAAAGAGGGAAAGGCAGGGGTGCGCATGCATGCACGCTGGTGGGGCATCTGTCGTCAGGCTCATTCTGGAGTGACGGCTGGTCTTGCTTTGCTGGGAAGCAAGAGAGAGGGATGAGCACAGACCGTGGCAAAGAAAGAGCACCAAAAGGAGATCAAACACATCCAAAAAGGGTGCTCTCTTTCTCCTAAGGGGGCAGAATTGGGGGTCTCTTCCTATTATGTTAAGATTATATCCTGTACCATACGGAATATAATTTTAACTGAAGGGGGGGGTGCGGGAACGAAGTCATACTTGGTGGTTGGTACTGGCTGGGTCAGTGGTGAAGAAGCAGATGAGACCTTTAAAGCAGGCCTGCTCAACTTCAGCCCTCCTGCAGATGGTGGCCTACAACTCCATTATGGGATTATGGGAGCTGTAGTCCAAAAACAATGGAGGGGGAGGGGGCAAAAGCTGGGCAGGCCTGCTTTAAAGATTCACAAAACGTCCCACTACAGCCACCATGTGCTGCTGCCCAGCCCCTGCACGGAACCTGCCCCTGCTGGTTGGTGCCAACGCCCCCACCCGCATTTGAGGGCTCAGTCCAGCAAAGTTGTTTACCG
The DNA here is from genome assembly GCF_027244095.1 of Hemicordylus capensis. Taxonomy (NCBI): domain Eukaryota; kingdom Metazoa; phylum Chordata; class Lepidosauria; order Squamata; family Cordylidae; genus Hemicordylus; species Hemicordylus capensis. The sequence goes on along the minus strand of NC_069658.1, from coordinate 244,169,142 downwards.
GGCTGGCCCATCAAATGGCTGCTGTGTGTGCACATCGGCCAGCTGAGCGGTGGAGACAGGGTGTGCAGCGGGGGCAAACTCTGTGCGGTGCAGGGCAGTGGTGTGGGAGGTAGAAGGGTCAGGATACCTAATGACTTCGAGAGTATAATCTGCTTCCTCACTGCCCCCATGGGAAATGGCAGCACACACACACACACACACAAGATTTGACCATCCCTGATTCCAATTGAGATGCCACCAGAGAGAAGCTGAGAAGAACACACTCAAAACAGCCTGTCAGATCTTTGTTGTTACTACCTTCTTATCATCTGCACAAGAACGCCTACATTTTAATCTCTCTGCCTCTCTCTCTCTGCAAACTTTTATATTAGTGAAGTTTCTTACTCCTGACATTACTCAGAGTCAATGCTGCTTCCCTAAGGGAGCACAAGAGCAGCCCTGCTGCATCTGAGGCCACCTCCAGCCTCAGAGGCAAGATGCCTCTAAATACCAGTTGCAGGGGAGTAACAGCAGGAGAGAGGGCATGCCCTCCCCCTCTTGCTTGTGGGCTTCCCAGAGGTACGGGGTGGGCCACTATGTGAAGCAGGATGATCCAGCAGGACTTTTCTTATGATCAGACCAAAAAATCATCAAATCCAGCATCTGGGTCCCCACAGTGGCCAACTGGATGCCTCTGGAAAACCCACAAGCAGGGCATGAAGGCAAAGAGCCCTCTCCTTGCTGCTGCCCCACCAGCAACTGGTATGCAAAGGGACACTACCCTGTTGCAGGTACATGTTCTCCCTTTTTCAGAATGTAAAATAGCTATTAAAAGTGTGTGTAAAAGGTGAAGCTGTCTCTCCCAACTCTACCAGAGAGACACATTTTAAAAAGGAAAAGTTGGGAATCTGGCTCATGGCAGTTTAGGAAGGCAACCACTCCATTCCTAGCACCAAAATGATTGAGAAACACTTGCGTAGAGAACACTGAACTAGATGGACCAAGAGTCTGACCCCATATGATAGATTAGATAGATTAGATAGATATAAGGCAGTTTCCTATGTTCAGGGTATCTCAAAGACTCTTATGGTTTTATTTCTTACATTTATATCCCATACTTCCTCCACTGTGTGTCCCTTTTTATTCTTTTTAACCCTATGAGATAGGTTAAGCTAAGAGATTCCCAGCCCAAAGCAGGTCAATAACCTTCATTATGGAGGGTATTTGAATCCAGATCTTCCGGGTTCTAGTTTGAGACTAACTACTATACTGTACATGGATCAAATTCACAACCTTAGCATTATTTGCACCACACTCTCATAATCTGAGCGAACCATCCCAATCTCTCCCACTCTCCCTTTTAAAAAGATTGTTACAAAAATGTTTTGGCAAATACATAAATGAATAAAATAAAAGTCCCACAAAGCTGTGAGAAGAGGATGCAAGAAGAAGAGGAGGAGGAGGAGGAGGAGGAGGAGGGGAGCTATTTTAAAGCACTTTTAACACAGACTTTACCTATCATGGGAAAGAATCTTACCCAGAGAGGCCACCATCGCAAAATTCTCCTCCATGACTTCCCTGTGCAGGGTTCTTTGGTCTGGACCCAGCAGAGCCCACTCCTCCTCTGTGAAATACACGGCCACCTCCTCAAAAGTCACAAGTCCCTGAAAGAGAAGAAGAAAACATTTTTTATTTTCCAGATCATGTAATGATTACTTCCTTTCTAAGCACAACTGAAAAGGGTCCAGTGAAAAGGGTGGGAAATTATCCCTTGCAGGGTTAGTAAGAACAGCTCTATGCTGCTTTTTAACAAAAAAGTTCAAAGTGGTTTACATGGGGGGGGAACCCCAAAAGGGCAGGGGGGGGCAGGATGCTTCCCAGTCCAAAGGGGCTTAAAAGTCTTATTGAAAAGGCACAAATGAGAAGCCAATAACAGCCAGTAGATAAGTCACCAACCTGAGATGCACAGTTGCTCTCGCCCTGTTAAATATTTGAGAGCCCTTTCAAAGGCACCGCCCTGCCCAGTTAGAAAGATTTACGCCTTCATGAGTGGCACTGACAGCTTTACTAGCAAGCAGCTTTGACAGACATCAAAAGAAAAAGAGCTGCCTTCAAGCCCAGGGAGATGTGGAAGTGATATAGGTAGGCTACCTATAGTGATATAGGTATCCATCCCCCTCCCCCTCCCCAATAACAACAAATATTTATATACCGCTTTTCAACAAAAAAAAGTTTCCAAAGCAGTTTACACAGACCCCTGCCTCCTACCTGAGCTGATTGTATTGAAACTTCTTCCATTCCACTGCAAAGCAGGGATGGCCAAGAATAGATTGCCAGCATAGCTGCAAACCCTGTGAAGGACATAAAAGTGATGGGAAGATGTAGAATGAAATACATAGATAATCAAGTAGAAAGATGCATTCTTTAAACCCATTTAGTATTTGTATATTTCAGCTCCATGACAAAAAAAAGTATCCAAAACACAGATTTGGATAAAGCCTAAAATTGCTGTAATTCTACATATATTTAAATTGGGGTGGGGTGTGTGTTTGTGTGCATGGAAGACAATGCCCCCTTCCCAAAAAGCAAAACAGACAGACTCAGGAGACTATAAAACCAGGGAAAGGATTTCAGAAGCCTCCCTCCATCAAGGGCATGTTAAAAATCTCCCATGAATCCTTAAGCTGCCCTCCTGCAAGACCTCCACAATATCAGCTGAGGCCCAGGTGTCCAATGCTTCTAATCGAGGGAAATCAGAAGTGACTTCATAGGAACATAGGAAGCTGCCATATACTGAGTCAGACCCTTGGTCCATCTAGCTCAGTATTGTCTACACAGACTGGCAGCGGCTTCTCCAAGGTGGCAGGCAGGAATCTCTCTCAACCCTATCTGGAGATGCCAGGGAGGGAACTTGGAACCTTCTGCATGCAAGCAGGCAGGTGCTCTTCCCAGAGCAGCCCCACCCCCTGAGCAGTGTTCCTTCTAAGGTGTGCGCATGCTCACAAGTTTTTGTACGTCCGCTCAATTAACTTCAGATCCTGTTCAGATTGAATCAGGAAGGCCCCACTCTGAGTGCACGTGCGCGCACACTGCCTTGATACTGCTGCCCAGAACAAAACTCATTCTGCACACAGATGGAAAACATTAGAAAGAACATTGCCCCTGAGGGAAATATCTTGCAGTGCTCACACTTCTAGTCTCCCATTCAAGTGCAACCAGGGCAGACCCTTCTTAGCTGAGGGGGCAACTCATGCTTGCTACCGTACCACAAGACCAGCTCTCCTTCTTCCTATGGCCCCTGCACTCAGAACAGAAGATCCCAGACAAGAAGCAATACAAAGTGCCGTCATCATCATGGCAAGTATTTAAAAGAGAAACAGGACAAGGAAAGGATGGGGGTCAGTGGATGGGGATATTCCTCCCCCCACCGACCCACCCAGAAAACCTGCATGATTCTAGCTAGCCTCAAGCTGGTCTTCCCCTTGCAGGCAAATGCCAATGCAGGATAAAGTAGAGACTTATAGATACGGGCGAGGGAGGGGGCGGTAGTTCTTTCCTCCAAGGCCTCCAGACCAAATCCTCCTCCAGTCTTCTGGGGGAACGGGCAGGGTCCCATAATGGAGCATCCTTGTCTGTCCTAGAAGCAGGAGTAAGCAGCAAGATGGCCGAATTTGCAGATGATACCAAACTCTTTCGGGTAGTGAAATCCCAAACAGATTGTGAGGAGCTCCAAAAGGATCTCTCCAAACTGGGCGGGGGGGTGGGGGGGAGACAAAGTGGCAAATGCGCTTCAATGTTGGGAAGTGTGAAGTGAAGCACATTGGAACGAAAAACATCAACTTCAAGTATACGTTGATGAGATTTGAGTTGTTGGTGACTGACCAGGAGAGGGATCTTGGGGTCACGGTGGACAGCTCATTGAAAGTGTCGACTCAATGTGCAGCAGCTGTGAAAAAGGCCAATTCCATGCTAGGGATCATTAGGAAGGGGATTGAAAATAAAACTGCTAATATTATAATGCCCTTATACACAACAATGTTGTGGCCACACCTAGAGTACTGCACACAATTCTGGTCACCACATCTAAAAAAGGACATTGTAGAACTGGAAAAGGTGCAGAAGAGGGCAACCAAGATGATCAGGGGCCTAGAGCACCTTTCTTCTGAGGCAAGACTACAACACCTGGGGCTTTTTAGTTTAGAAAAAAGATGACTGCAGGGAGACATGATAGAGGTCTATAAATCCATGCATGGTGTGGAGAAAGTGGATAGAGAGAAATTCTTCTCCCTCTCTCATTACACTAGAACCAGGGGTCATCCCATGAAATTGATTGCCAGGAAATTTAGGACCAACAAACTGAGGTACGTTTTCACACAATGCATTATCCACTTGTGGAATTCTCTGCCACAAGATGTGGTGCCAGCTAACAACCTGGATGTCTTTCAATGACTACTACTCTGAGGGCTATGGCTCACCTCCAGCCTCAAAGGCAGGATGCCTCTGAGTACCAGTTGCAGGGGAGTAAGAGCAGGAGAGAGGGCATGCCCTCAACCCCTGCCTGTCAGCTTCCAGCAGCATCTGGTGGGCCACTGTGTGAAACAGGATGCCGGACTAGATGGGCCTTGGGCCTGATCCAGCAGGGCTGTTCTTATGTTCTTATGGCCTCTGCCCCAAATAACCCCGCCCTCCGCGCACCCTCCCACTCTCAGCCTTCCCTTGAGCTCCTTCGAGCGCAGCAATGTAGAAAACCGGGATAGAAGTGGAAAGGAAAGCCGTCTGGTCCCCCATCCGGAGGGGAAGGGGTGAAATGGAAGGGAGGGGGGCTCACTTTGCCCTCTCACCACTGTTCCACCCAAGCATCAGCTGCCTTTGCCCTCAGTTCACCCCGCTAGGCTTCTATCCCCACCCACCCTCCGGGATCTCTCTTTCTTTCCTTCTTCCTTCCCTCCCACCCACCCCTCATTCGCCTGCCTCGCATTTCTCACCCGGGGACTCCCCTTCACCAAGATATATTTGGGACTCACCAGATCCCAGAAAAGGGGAACCCTGCCTGATGCCGCTGACGGGGGCGGAGATTGCAGCCAAGGCCGTTCCGCAGCGGACGGCAGAGGAACAGGAAATGACTTCCGCCTTCATTCCTTTCTTCCTACTTGCCCCTCTAGGAAAAAGGATTCCTTCACTTTAACCCTTAGATGGACTTTCACCAGAAAGCAAAGACGAGCCTCTTGGTGTCTTACCCTGTAGAGAACAGCAGGGCGCGCTTCTCTCCAGGACAAGACATCAAGAGGCCAGAAGGGTTTCAGGTATATATATAAAGTATGTCATTCATCTGGCAAGAATGTATTCCCCCCCACACTCTTTTTTAAAAATACTTTGGGATTACCTGAAAATACTGCTATTGCTGCTTTGTGTTATACGATTATATTTTATTGTTTGAATTTTTACTCCTTTACAAAATTTAATAAATTTACCATAATAAAATAATAATTATAATATAATAGAGAGAGTTTAGTAGAGCAGCCCAGCTGTTTGTTTATTTTATTTATTTATTGTTAAATTTATATACTACCTTTTACTACATTAAAAACAATCCCAAGGTGGTTCACATAGAAAAATTAAAACAAGACTTAAAAAAATTTACACATTTAAAATATTAAGCTAAAATATAAAAACAGAGATCTAACTAAAAAGATTTTAAAATACATGCATAAAATAACCATACACAATACACAAAGAAGCAGCAGTGGAGACAATCACATAAAAGCCTGGACAACAAGCAAGTTTTCCCATGCTTTCTAAACACCATGATGGAGACTGAGGAGCAGGGGCAGAACCACCATTGGGCAAACGGGTTCAAAGAACCCAGGCTGCCACCAAACGGGGTCATGAGTGTGGCCGCAGGCACACACCCTGCATCTGACATCATATGTGGGGGCATTATTTCGATCCCAAACAGGGCCACGCAGCCCCATTTGGAGCCAAGATCGGCCCACGCTGCATTAGGCAGCGTGGGCTGATCTCCCTTCCAAACAGGGCCACACGGCCCTGTTTGGGAGGGAGGCCACATCCCCCGTGTCTGACATCAGAAGTGGGGGCATGGCCAGCCAGATGGGGGGCCAGGGGGCCATGGCAGCGGCCACACATGGGCCACTGCCAGCCTCCCTACACTCCTGCCAAGAAGCAAATATCTACTGGGAGAGCTATTATTTGTCTTGGCTGCCCAGAGACGTAAGTTTGGGTGGGGTATAAGTTTGATAAATAAATACATAAATAAAATAATAGCTGCATTCATCGCCTTTATTCCACAAATAAAAACTCACCTTTAAAAGCATTTGCACTCAGGAGATAAGCCACATTTCCCCTGCATCCCCACCTCCTCCACACAGTTTTGTTCTCTAGAAGTCTATCACATAACCCATAGAAAATCAAGCAGCAGGACTTTAAAAACAGCATCAAATGAAACAACCGATCCACAGCTTCTTCCAGCCTTCTTCTGGCCTTCTTCTGGATGCTGATGCCGCCAAAGTGGCAGTCAGATCCTGGATTTGGTGGTCCCAGTCCCAGAGCAGGGGAATAGCTCTAATTGAATAAGCAGCAGGGTATGGCGGCGGGGCAGGGGGGACGACAAATATCTTTGTTGGGTGAATATCAAATATCTTTGCTCTTTCCCTCTCATCTCCCTGTCTAATTGTTGGCTCCTGCTCTAAGGATTTCTCAATTTCAAGCATGACAAATCCTTTCCATGAGGAGAGGGGGTAGGAGGTTCAGGCAGCATCCCAGCATCCCTCCCTCCCTCCCCTTCTGCTCTTGATTGGCAGGCAAGTGCAGGTTCAACCCACTAGTACTCCAGCATCACTGAGGCTCAAGAGTGAGGAAAATGTCAGTAAATATATATCTCTCAGTCAGTCAGCCAGCCAGCCAGCCTGGCCTGGGAAGAAGGAGAGATGCCAGAACCTCAGGGGTATACTAGTGAGTCAAATGGGCCGTAACCCAGAATTTGGCTTTAAAAAAGCCAAATCTGGCAACAGAGCGACCTCTCCCCTTCCTTCCCCCTGAAGCCAAAAAGATCAAAATATCTTCCATTAAAAGATCATAGGAACATTTTTTAATCCTGCCTTTATTAAAAAAGAGCAGGAGAGGAGAACCCAGGGGAGTGCAGGAGCCAACTTCAGTTTGGATCTCAAGGTCCTTTCCAGCCTTGCTACGTCCCTGTCCCAGAGCAGTTCTTGGCCATCCTGCCCCTGGAGACAGAGAACTAGGCTGGAGACACTGGAGCAGAGACCAGTTCCTAGGCTGTGGCTCTGGCAGAAGGTTTCCTCCTGAGCCAGGTGAAGGACAAGAAGCAGGAGGAGATGAGGGAGCTGTTCATCTTTCCTGGGAGTTGTGCAAGGCTGAGAATGTGAGCCAGAAGATCTGGGGACAGAGGATCCAAACATTGCCCAGAGAAGTAACTTAGGAATCACTTGGTGACATGAGCCACCCATCCCATCCTTTTTTAGGCCTTGCCCTGTCTTTTTCCCTCTCTAATCTCTCTCCGCCCTGTTCCCTGCCTCGGATCTCCTCTGCTCTTTAAGATAACAAGGACTGTTGTCAAAAGTGACCCCTGATTTTCCTGAGATAAAGAAGGCTCCATTGGACAGCAGGGAGCAGATGCTTTCCAGGGGGATCTTGCAGGAGGGAGATGGAGGTGCCTCCTAGGTGGGTAAGGAGGAATGTGACATATGTCCCCTTGGTCTCCCCTCTCTCTCTCTCTTTAAAATATTCTTTTATTTTATTTTATTTATTTGATTTATATATCGTCCTTCCAAAATGGCTCAGGTTTAATGTATGGTCTGCTGATATGTTCCCCTCATTACCCCGTTTGAGGATGCTCCTCTCCAGCCTCTTGCACAGTTGTAAAAATCTTTCATTTCAGCAGTTTAAGAATGTATAATCCAAAATTACACTTTCAGAGATTGTGGGGAAACATTTTTTCTTTTGTGGAACTTAGATATAAAATGTGTACAAAAATACAAATGGTATGTAAAAAATATACCATTCATTGGTGGAAAGTTTTCTCCTCTTGGCCACATCTTTACGATCAGGAGCTCCTTCCTCATAGTACCTCCAACCCCATTTCTGGGCCCCTGAACTCAGGGGCAGAGCCACAATTGGGCGGATGCGTTCAAAGAACCCAGGCCGCCACCAATCAGGGGGCACGAGCGCGGCCCCAGACACGGCCCCCGCATCTGATGTCAGTTGCAGGGGCATTATTTCAGTCCCAAACGAGGCATTGGCAGCGTGGCCAGAGTGACTCTACCTGCCTTAAAGGCAGGGAGAGCCACTCCTGGTCTCTCTGCCAACGCAGCGGGGCTGATCAATCTCACAGCCCTGTTGTGGGTAAGCCAAGGGGCTTCCCTTCCCTACCTGTGATACCTTGGTTTCCTTGGCTTCCCTTCCCTACCTGTGATACCTTGGTTTTCCCTTTCGGGCAGGACGTCCTATCGACGTTCCAAGACCTCACTCACCTGCAACTTCGTGGTACCATGCCTTGTTCCTCCTTTTCTTTTCAAATTTCGATGTGGGGACTGTTTTTGATAGTCTGAAACTGGTGTACCTTTAAAGGCGACCTCTTTACAGCCCAGATGTGCCCAGAGACTCACCGACTGAACACCTCTGGAGACAAAGGTCTCCTGTGCCGGCTGGTGGACATCGTGGAATCCCGGGGCAGTCGTGGGCGACCAAGAGGTCCCGGCGAAGGAATCGCCAAATTGTTGTGGGTAAGCCAAGGGGCTTCCCTTCCCACCTTTGTTCGGGTCTCTTGGTTAGGTAAGTTGCCAGACACCAGTATCAGAGTTTCAAATCAAACTTTATTGTAATAACACAGAGCTCTCAAGAAAGGCGGCCGCCCCGGGAATCTGGGGCAACCTCCTTATATAGCATGCTGTTTACAATTTATTCTTGCACCTGCGCACTTTTGCTCTATTGGTTCCTATATCCATGTATGGTTATGCACTTGGTCCTACAAGCCTTGATTTGCTGAGATAGCTCTTATTGTACCGTTCCTATACACGTGTATTATTCCTCCCCCATCGAGAAAGGGCAGGCCTGTTTCTTGCAATTTTCTAAGTTACTGCATATTGGCGTGTCAGCATCTTTAGCTAAAGCTGAGTTTTGTATCTGCTTAGCAAAACAGTCACCCTTTTTTGAACCTTTTGCAGTCGAGCCATATCCTGTCTCAGAGAGACAGACGGCGACAAACCGCATCCTGTTACAAAGAGCTGAATGTACACTTAATATCACATCAACTTAAGCACTTAAGCTAGAGCAGGAAAATATTTTTTAGCTCCAGCATGTTTTTAAAAGTGATCACAAATCCTGTCAGCACAGGAGGCTATCACGTATCCCATTATCCTCCAACAGCCCCATTTAGGAGAGAGATCGGCTGGTCCTGCATTGGCAGCACAGCCGGAACGGCTCTCTCTGCCTTTAAGGCAGGGAGAGTCGCTCCGGCCCATGCTGCCCAACGCAGCACACAGGCTGATCTCCCGTCCAAACAGGGGCCGCGTGGCCCCGTTTGGAAGGGACACTACGTCCCCCACGCCTGATGTCAGACATGATGGCGTGGCTAGCTGGGTCCCTGCATCGGACATCAGACGTGGGGGGCGGGGTTAGGGGGCTGCCCTGGCCTCCCTACGCTCCTGCCTGAGCTCGCTCAACAGAAAGGCATTTTACTGCTTCCCAGCAAAAGCATTTTAAACACACAAACCCTCACCCCACTAGAATGACAATAGGGTTGCCACATGTCCAGGATTCACATGGACAATCCAGGAATCTGAGATCTTGTCCAGGTATTTTGAGTGGAAAGATTGCTTTGACACATTTCACCAGTTTTTCTGCTGCTTCTCTCAGAGGTGAACCTAGGTAATTTTGGAGCCTGGACCTAAACGCTTTTGGAGCCAGAACCGCCCCTACCCCCACCCCACCCCATCCCCCTTCTACAAGTTAAGCATCATCCCCCTACACACTCAGACGGAGACTGTGACACACACAATATTTTTAACACAGGTCTTCTTCTTGAGGGCACAAACAGAAACTGAACTCACAAGATTGTAAGAATATAAATAATGCATATTTATGCAAATATGCATTATGCATTTCAACATGCAACTCAACATATTCCCACCCCACATATTTCTTTCCGCACTCCCCACTCTGCCTCTAAAGCAGAGGTCACGCTCAGCCGCTGGCAGCATGGTGCAGTGACCACACCTGATTAAATTGGATTTGGGGCCCCCCAGGGAGTGTGGAAGCCCTGGACCAGGCTTCCCCAAACTGCGGCCCTCCAGATGTTGATGAACTACAACTCCCAGCATACCCAGCCACAATTGTGGCTAGGGATGCTGGGAGTTGTAGTTTAGCAACATCTGGAGGGCCACAGTTTGGGGAAGCCTGCCCTGGACCTTCAACCCAAAGTACAGGGCTAAGAGTGCCTCTGGCTTATCTCCAGGCATTGTAGTGACATATTGTCAATTAGGGATGTGCAGAACATTCGGAGCTCAGAACTTTCTGACTTGAAATGGGCCATTGATTTGTATGATAACAAGCTAACCAAGAAGCTATCAGAGGCCAATGCAAAAACAAGTCAGCAAGGGGGAAACACACCTCCAAAATGGTACTCGGAACACTCGGAACGTTCTGAGCTCATGCCGTCACCATAACTGGCTCACCCAGTGGAGGAGTGCCTTGGAGATGGACTAGCACTGTATGTCAGGGAAGAGATAGAATCTAACAAGCTAGAAAACCTAGGCGGACCAGAGTCCTCCACAGGAACCCTGTGGGTGACAATACAAGGCCTGAAAGGAAATGCGCTAATGAGGACGTGCTATCACCTTCTGCATCAACACGCTGACAGTGACTGGGATCTGGAGCAGGAAATCAGGGAGGCATCAAAGAGAGGCAGGGCAGTAATAATGGGTGACTTCAATTACCCACACATAGACTGGGTAAATTTACAGTCAGGTAATGATAAAGAGGTCATATTTCTAGATTTGCTGAATGACTGTGCCCTAGAACAATTGATCTTGGAACCAACCAGAGAGAAGGCAACCTTGGATTAATCCTGAGAGGCACCCATGACCTGGTGCGTGATGTCAGTGTCATCGACCCTTTAGGGAACAGTGACCATAGTGCAATCAAATTCAGCATACATGCAGGGAGAGAATCACCAAAGAAGTCTAACACAGACACTTTGAATTTCAGAAGATGAAACTTCTCCAAAATGAGGAGTATGGTGAAAAGTAAGCTGAAAGGAAAAATCAGGAGAGTCACTTCGCTCCAGAATGCATGGAGTTTACTCAAAACCACAATACTAGAAGCCCAGTTAGATTGTATAGCCAAAAGAAGGAAAGGTACCACTAAGTCCAGGAGGATGCCAGCATGGCTAACGGGTACCGTCAAGGAAGCCATAAAAGGGAGGAAGACTTCCTTCAGAAATTGGAAAGCCGGTCCAAACGAAGAGAACAGAAAGGAACACAAACTCTGGCAAAAGAAATGCAAGGTGACAATAAGGGAGGCGAAAAGAGAGTTTGAGGAACATTTAGCTAAAAACATCAAGGGAAATAACAAAAACATCTTTAAATGCCATCAGATGGAGGGAAATTGCCAGGGAGGCAGTTGGACCATTAGACAATGAGGGAGTGAAAGGGCTTATTAGGGAGGATATGGAGGTTGCAGAAAAGCTCAATGAGTTCTTTGCGTCCATCTTCACGGCAGAGGATACTGAGTATATATCTGTTCCTGAAACAGGGTTTTGGGGGATGGAAACCATAGGTTTCCAGCAGCATCTGGTGGGCCACTGTGTGAAACAGGATGTTGGACTAGATGGGCCTCGGTCCTGATCCAGCAGGGCTTTTCTTATGTTCTTAATGGTATCAAATGCCATTGAGAGGTCCAGCAGAACCAACAGGGATGCACTCCCACCATCTAGTCACCAGTGAGGGTCATCCATCAGAGTATCCAATGCGATTTAGTCAAAACCCAGGGTGGAAGCCAGATTGGAGGGGGTCTTGTGTATATATAGAGCAGGGCTGCTCAACTTCAGCCCTCTTGCAGATGTTGGCCTACAACTCCCATAATCCCTAGCTATTGATCACTGTGGCTGGGCAGGAGTTGTAGTCCAAAAACAGCTGGGGGTCCAAAGTTGAACAGGCCTGGTCTAGATAATACATATCATCCATCATTTGCAGTTTCACAGCCACCGCATGCTCCAACATCTTGCTTTAAAAAGGGAGATTTGAAACAAGCCAGTAGTTCATATAGTAGCTGAAAGAGGCGATTGTGGTGGGTGGTTGGTTGGTTGGCTGGCTGGCTGGCTGGCTGGCTGGGACCTAGCTTGGTCACCATCATAGGCTTTCATAGTCTATAGGCCCATATCAAAGGTGAACATTTGTGAAAATCTTGTGCGGTGGGTTCTGTAAGAACATGTATTTGAAAATTTTGGACATTGTTTTGATTATGGCTAGGGGCCTGAAAGCTGGAAGTAGGCTGTGTTTCTTTGGAGCTCAGAGAGGGACTTGACAGAGAGCTCTGGAGGAAGAGGACTCAAAGAATTAAGGAAAGAAGGCAGCCCAGAGAGGATGTGAGCGTGTATGTACTTCACACATCCTGGAGCGCTGAAGTGCCTTTCCATGATCGTGAGGGGTGCTCAGACTACCTAAGCTGAACTGTATCCATTACCAGGAGCAGGGGTGGAGCCACCATTGGGCGAACGGGTTCAAAGAACCCGGGCCACCACCAGTCAGGGGCCGTGAACGCCAGCCACCCTGTCTGACATGAGATGTAGGGGCATTATTTCGGTCACAAACAGGGTCGCGCGGCCCCATTTGGAACCCAAATCGGCTTGCGCTGCATTGGCAGCGCTGCTGGAGTGACTCACCCTACCTTAAAGGCAGGGAAAGCCGCTCCTGATCTAGCTGCCAATGCAGTGGGGCCAATCTATCTATCTACCAAACGGGGCCACGGGGCCCCATCTAGGAGAGAGATTGGCCACGCTGTATCGACAGCACAGCCGGAATGGCTCTCCTTGCCTTTGAGGCAGGGAGAGTCACTCTGGCCACTGCTCACTGCAGCGCTGGCCGATCTGCCTTCCAAACGGGGCCGCGACTGGGCCCCTGCATTGGACGTCAGACATGGGTGGCAGGGCCAGGGGGGCGCAGCAGCCGCACACAGGCTGCCACCAGCCTCCCTATGCTCCTGACTAGGACGACAAGATGATGCCAGAGGAAAGAATACTAACCTTAACATAAGGCTACAGTCATATTCTAGGTTGGAGGGGGGGGATGGATACTGAAATCAAGGGACTCCTGATGTTGGAATCAAAGAAAGGACCACATGTGGGTGTGAGCTTTCAGGAAACCCTAATGTTGTACTCTGCATCAAGGGGGAGGAGCTGACTGTGGGTTTCAAGGAGCCCAGGCAGTGGGTTCGAGACTTAGGGAAGGATGTGACCACAACTGAAGAGTTTAAACCTGAATTAAAGAGGGAAACTACACATGGTATACTAAATGCAAAGCCACATTTTTTATTTATTAAGCATATTTACATATCATTGCAAACTCACTGGGCATTTTATTATAAAAATTTAAAAAGTAAAACAAAAATTAAAACATTAACTCTAAGACAATTTAAAACAATGTCAAATAATGTACATCTAATCATAGCCTGGATGAACAACTGTGTCTTAAAAGCCCAAGATGGGCAGGTTGTTATTTCTGCAGGGAGAGCATTCCAACACCTGGGGGGCAAGTGAGAAGGCCCATCCCTGAGATCAACCACACACATTCTCACAATGCCTTCACTTAACTACTAAGCCTATCAACTTAATTCTTTCATGGGGTTTATTTTACCCACTACACAGTTGTTAGGTACTCCCCACACCCAGCCTCAAGGCACAGCCTTGACTGCAATAGTACCTGTCAGTGGGGAGGAGTGTAGCACAAATTCAGGGGGCAGAAATTGCAAGGGATTCCTCAGCCCCTTCCTTACAGTGCTGGCCAGACACAGTGCAAAGGTCGGGCTCTGTTCTTGTTGTCTCTCAGGCAGTGTGTGCATGTTTCTCAGGCAGTGTGTGCATCTCATAAGTGGAAGGATTCTGCTCTTGGGTACCTCAGAGTACCTCTTTTGTAGTTCCAACTGGGCAGAGAACAAGTGCAGTGACTTTCCTAACTGATCCAAAATAGCATCCTCTCTCTCTTCTTGCACCCACCCACCTGCGTCACAGTGTCCAAGTTAGGGGTGTGCATGGTCCAGTGCCCCCCTGGTCCAGCACGGGGGGGGAATGTTACTTTAAGTGGGGGGGGTAGTACTTAACCACCACCCCCGCCGCTCTTCCCCCTCCGGTGCTGGTCTTTTGAAAAATCTTCTTGGGGCTACAGCGCGCACGCGGCAGCATCAGAGACGAGCTCGCGTGCCGAGGAGGGCGCATGCACGCCGCTAACGCTCGTCTCTTTTAACCCTTTACAAACGACGATGGGGGCAGGGGCTGCAGGGAGGAACTCTGCCGCCCCAAGAAGATTTTTCAAAAGACCAGCGCCGGAGGGGGAAGAGCGGCGGGGGGGGGAAGAGCGGCGGGGGGGGAGAAGAGCGGCGGGGGGGGAGAAGAGCAGCGGGGGGGGAGAAGAGCAGCGGGGGGGAAGAGCGGCGGGGGGGGGTAAGTACTACCACCACCACCCGCTTAAAGTAACAGTCCCCTGCCCATCCGGACCGGTCCGGCGGTCTTTTCTATTGTGCCCGGACCGAACCGTGCACACTCCTAGTCCAAGTGTCTGGCGGGCAGTCCTGGAGCTGGCCCCAACGGCCCTACCATCTCTGCCAGAGCAGTAGCAGCGCAGTAGGAGGGTGCAGAGAATGATGGTGGTGGCGGCAGAGTCTGGACCAGCTGGCATCCAGCAGGGACGATGGGAGCATGGGAGGCTCTCATCGGGCGATTGCCTGAGCAGGCCACCGGCAAGGTGCCGCCAGAGGTGTTCCTCGTAGCAAGGGAGGAAGGAACACAGGGATTGGGAGCAGCTGCCTGTAAGGAGATCCAAAGGTAGAGTTGCCTTGCCTCCCCTCCCACAAATTCTAGGTTTCACATGGTAATGATTGTTCCCTATTGCTACTGACACGACTCCTTAATTTCTAATTACACTGCAAGCTCACCAAAGCGTATATTATGCTATTATATTTTAAAGCATCAAATCATATAGATTTCTCAGAATTAGCTTCAGCAGCTGTCTTATACTAAACATTCCCTTATTAGCTGAATATTCATTTTCCTATTACCCCGCTTTTGGACTTGTAATGGTTTTTCTGTGGGCTTCCCTATCCAGTTGAGCACTGGAGTAAGGCAGGGGCTACTGTTGCAAGAAAGCTGCAGTGCCCACCACCTGCCAGAGAGAGAAAGGCCCACAGCCTCTCCCAACTGTAGCCAACAGAGGCTACTCCTGGTTTGATTCTGAGTTCATGGGCAATCTGGAGAGAGAGAGAGAGAGAGAGAGAGAGAGAGAGAGAGATCACACACAAGACTGTAGTTTTAAAGGCTTTATTCAAAGGCTAATGAGTACATGTGGGACAAGCATGCAAGCAATTTCAATCAAATGTTTCACTGTAGTGTAGAACAATGTTTCAGAGAACAGAGCAGTTTGTAATTAACTCTAGCAATTTCACTTTTACCTTACTAGATACAAGGAGTTTCAACCAAGTTCATATCTGACTCAAACTGCTGGCAAAACCCTGTTTCCTAGGCAATAGTTCCCTTATGAAAACATTTGTAGCTAGCATTCTAGTCAAAGGTCACAGCATAAGCGGGAGTGGGGGAGAGGGGGGGAATGCCCAGCCTGTCAGTGGATGAGCAGGAAAGCTGAGAGGGGAGAGAGCTCATTCTGACATGTTAATAATGAGCCAAAAACAGAGGGAGGGAAAGGCGGTGGGGGTGGAGACAGAGTGGGGAGGAAGGCGACGGCAAGCCAAGAGCTAGCAGAGAGAGCTTCAGGAAAGGAAAAGATCCTACAGTTGAACAATTGTGTCTACTGCCCTTTTGAGCAAGTTGTTCCAATTCTCAACCAAGGCATCAACAGGATCACCGGCAAAGCCAACACTGAATCCCTCCAAAGCTTCTTGGAATCCTAACAGATCCAATAACCTCTTTGGGTGGACCATTCTAATAGACCCCTCGCCCCTACAGAGGTGGGAAGTGGTTGTAAGTCCAACCTTAACCAGATGGTGGTTCGTCCATGACAATAGGGAAATCACAGGAGTCCCCACACACAGAACACCACCCTGATCAGAGTAAAAGACCAAATCACGTGTGTGACCTGCAATATGTGTCGATCCAG
Organism: Hemicordylus capensis; assembly: GCF_027244095.1. Lineage (NCBI taxonomy): Eukaryota > Metazoa > Chordata > Lepidosauria > Squamata > Cordylidae > Hemicordylus > Hemicordylus capensis. Next base: position 244,152,808 of record NC_069658.1, on the reverse strand, counting down.
AGACTGCTTGGGATAGGCTCATAGTTGTCATGGCCGCTATGAACTCCTGAGCTGCCCCGGACAAATTGGTCCTGAAATGAACATTGAAGTCCCCCAGTACCAAAAGTCTGTGAGACTCCAATGCGAGTTCTGCGACCAAGAAGGCATTATATTGATGCCTTCTATTTGATGCCTCATTGTAAGTCCTGTGCAATGAGTGGAGAATTGCCTTAAGCATAAGTTTTAAATGCCTGGATTAGAGTCCTTTTTGCAGCTCGACACTCAAGTGTCAAACCAGGGGCGAGAAGGATATTTTTGACACTTCCTAAGAAAGGGTTGTGAGTTAACAAACACAGGAAATAAAAGACCCAATAAACTATTATAATACTCAAGCATGGAGGTTTCGGAATTCTGAACTTCCCCAGCAACTAGGACATCCCACAGATAGCAAGCATCCAAGGAGTTAAGGTGACTCAGCTGAGCTGAGAAGGGGTCCATCTCACTCTATGAAATCCAGACCTCTCCTCATTACAAGGAACCTGTCTGCAGTCTAGCCATACAGAACCTTTCCAGCCAATATACATAATTAGAGGAGATTGGTAACTCTCTGGGCAACTAATAACTTGAAAATTCCTGATAAGCGGTGCCAAGCTATGGGATATAACCACACCATCAATTAAAGAAGGTCTTGATCCCATCCAGTGAGTATATTCGGCAGTGAAGTCGGTGGATGCTGCCCCATTAAGCAGGTGCGGGTCCATCTTGTTAAATGATAGCAGGAGGTTTAAACCACAAACATTACCTTTGGTGTCTTTAGATTGTCTGACAAGTAAGTAAAAGAGATATCCGAGGGTGAGGAATAACAGTGAAATTTTGCATATAGAGTATTATCATCTGGCCCAATACAGGCATTAAAGTCCCCAGCCACAATTAAATGGGCAGCGGGTTGGGTAGCCTGAATATCAGAGATATATACCTCCAGTTTAGACCATACCTCCTTCGCTTGTGCGTGGGAGCCAATAGGGGGTATATAAACATTAATCAACATGATATTAAAATCCCCAATACTAAATAGTACCGCTAGTGCATAGGGATGCAGGGTACCAAGGAACAGCAATTTACACTGGAGAGAGGTGGAAACAAGCACCGCCATACCTCCCTTGTATCTACTTCTTCTGACACTGACCTTAGCATCTAATAGGAGAGACGTGTAGCCAGGTAGAAGTAAATTGCTTGTTAACCAGATTTCTTGAACCATCAAAATATCAAATCCAGAAATAAAAGTTAGAAAGTTAGGATCTCAGTTAATGTGGAGTTTGTTGTGAACCAAGCCTGATCTGTATACCAGATATGCTCAGGAGCTAGCATACAAAATTAGGCTTGTTTCACCAGTGTCACAAAGTGACCAGTTATTTTATACAGTGACCATGTAGGATCAGGGCGCGTAAACAGAGAGAGAGACACACACACACTCAGAAAGTTCAATGGGCTGTATTATAGAAAGTTGCACATCAGGATAAAATAATCCACATTAAAACATGTTTCCGATTCAAAGTGTAGTGTAATGTGCCTAACTAATATGTGTGTGTGCAATCAGTAATTACAGCTATCTAACAACCTAACAAATCCTAATAAAATATTTAGAGAGAAGCAGAGAAAGAAGAAAGGAGGAAGGGAAGGCTTAGGAAGGGAGTGGCACTAATTAGTAGCGAAGAGGGAAATGGAATCCAAGGCTTGTGGAGCAGCATATTACCAGGGTCAGAGGCTTGAGAGCGGTGAGGCTTTCAGCTGAAGGAGAGAGGCTGTAGCTGGAAACAGGAGCTTGGGAGCAACAGTCAAGCAGGCAGTTTTCTCAGAGCGAGGCAGAGAGTGAGAGCACCATGGCTGGGGAAATCTTGACTTCTCACTGCACAGTAGAAGTCACAGACAGTTCCTGTCCATGGACAGAGTTCCTGCTTGTTGCCCCACGGCTTAGCAGCAAACTCTGGGATGGCTCTTGAGCAAGTATGCTTGTTAGGCAAGATTGCTGACTCTGTCCAGTAAGCCTCATTCTTTATAATTGTATCTTCCTTTGATCTCCACAGAGGTTATTCAAAATGTCCTCATCCTCCTGGGTCCCCAAAAAGGTGACAATTTGCTGTTACCTTCTGGATATTGTCTTTTAATTTTTCAGGATATTAGCTCAGTCCAGGGAGATCTGAATCCCATCTTCTGTTCGCTGCTATCTTGGGGAGGGGACGTTCTATTTTGCCCAAAGCAAATTTGCATCTCTGAGCTGCAAATGGGCATCTTCTCTTGTCCCCAGATTTCTGGTGCTTGGTCCCAGAAGGTGTTAAAAAGATGTTAATAAAATAAGAATTAAAATCTATAGGTGTTTTCTTTGTGTGCATTTACCTAGAGTAGAATTTCTATAGACAGCAATTGAGTATCCCTCATAGCAGAGCAATCATTGACAAGGACTAACATAGATCTTGCAACAGGAAAGGAGAGCTCAGCCTCTGGAGTTTTCCACAGACATTATCTGATAGTAAGTTACATTTTAGCATATTGATAGCTCAGGCCTAGCCCTTGTGTTTCTGTGAGTGCCCATTTCACAATACAATGCTGGCTTGCCTCCTCTCTCACAGAACAATTAGTATCAGTCTCAGAGGCAAGTCATGTACTGGTCAGTTCACCTTGAGTTCAGGCATTAATTGATCTCTTAATAAAATTGGAGTCAAACACAGGCCTGGATCCTACACAATTCTGGGCTGGTATTCTGGGTTTAAAGTTGGGGTGGGGACCCCCCCAACAAGTTCTGGTGAAAGCTGTGAATCAGAGAGTGTGTTCATCTCTTTGGTATGCACTGGCCCATCATTAAAACCCTGGGTAGCTGTCAAATTCGTTGGAAGAAGGGCTTCACAACTGTTCTTTCCCAAGGTGGTCAAGTCATCCACTATTTCTAACAGAGAATTTGAACTATCTCGAAGTTTGATAAGTGAGTGAGAAAGAGTGTCTATAAAATCCTGGGAGAGAGCAGTGGACATTACGACAGTGGAAGGATTTGGAATTACTTCTTCACTCCATTTCCTTTGTTTAGAGAGTTTGTTTGGATAAATGCAGGAGGATTGACCTTGAGATCTGGCTTGAGCTGCTATCTGAGTTTCTGGTATTTTCCTTGTTTGCTTTAGACTCTCTGTAATGAGCGACCAAGTGCAAAGTGCTGGAGGCTGCTTTTTTAACTCCCTCATGACCAGGAGATTTACAATGGAATTGGTGAAGCATCTTTGGGTTTGTATTCCCAATCTACCCAAATACGCCTTCATCTGGCAATGCAGACCTGGAATCCTCAGGTCCTTAAAAGTAAGTAAAAGCCTTTAGCTGAAACCCACATCAGGCAAATGCTCATACTTTGTAAAATCCTGATTTGAGATGGCACAGGATGTTAAGAGTCTTAAAGAACGTAAAATAACAGCTCTATGACTCCAATTGTAATGGTTAATTGGTAAATGGGCGATGATGAGCAAAATGCAATTAGGCTGTAAACAGCAGTTAAATTTGTTGTCAATTGCGGGGAAAGATAAATGGCTAACCATCCAAAGGTTAGACAAGAAGTTTACCTTTGCATTAGTGCTGCCTTCGATATTGTTTGGCGGAACAGGCTGTCTCTGTTAGGGACATCCTTAATGCATCAAATTTTGTTTCCAGGTGTTGTAGACTTTGCAGTATGTACTGCAGCGTGCCTGTGGTTAAGTTGCAGAATTGGGATAAAAGTACATTCTGATTTGTCCCACTCTGGGACTCTTTCGAGGGACCGCTCGGCAGGGGATCAGAAATTGTTTTCCCATCAATGACTTCTGCAGAATCACAGGAGTCCTATAGAGAAGCAAATCTATTTTGTATTGGTAAGGGAAATGAAGGACTTACAGTAGAAGTTAAAAAATGATCCATCCTCAATTTCTTAGATCGTCTCTCCGAATCCACTGGCTGGGCAGAGGGACTAGCTCTTGCACGCCATCTTGACAGTCTTCATTAATTTCTTGAATGTAATCAGGAGGATGAAAGGCTGTCAGGCGATTGGGTCAGATAGGATAATGGGTCCACTCAGCAGAGTAAACAAAAAAAAGGGGGGTGGGGAGACTTTTACAAGGGAAAAACAAAACAGTAGTGGAGGAGCTAGGAAACATTTTGCCATCCAGATGCCATGTTGGCTCCTCCCCTGACCTCAGTTTAGCCTTTTGGGCCTGCAAAGTTGGTCCCAATTCCACCAGCCTGTTCACCACACTACTGATCCTTGCTCCAAAATACACTCTAGGCCAAAAAGACAAGCTCCAAAACGGAGCACTATCATGTTATGGAGAGAGAACTGCCTGACTGGGCTTCAGGCCCTTTATTTCAAAGGGATAAGTTGTGTGCTCTTCTTGCAAAAAAACTAAAACTTATAGACAAAGTAATGAAATGTGTGCATGGGGGCGGATCAATGGAGAACACTGCCACGCTTGGTCACTTGAAAAGAGAGGAGACTAGATGAGTGCTTCAGTCCAGAGCTTGAACTGCACATTGAAACAATACATTTCATAAGCAAAGCCCTTTAAAAAAAAAATCAAATCCACCCCCGCAAAATGTTATGCCACAATAAAATGTTAACTTTTTGAAGCATTACAGGATTCTTTGCTATTCTTGCTAGAGCAGATCAATGTGACTCTTCCTGGAATTCACTTATGACATGAATAACCAGAGTGGGTTCTTTGATGTGATGTAATCGGGTGCTTCTGCTGGAACCTCTTTTCACACTATTCCTATGGTTTCTTCCCACCATGCATTCCTTGATGGTTAGAAAGAGTTTCACTCTCTGAAGCTTTTTCTACACTCCAAGTATTTATATGGTTTCTCCCCCCATGTGAATCCTTTGATGAGAAACGAAGCTTCTACGCTCACTGAAACTCTTCCCACACTCCAAGCATTTATATGGTCTCTCCCCCGTGTGAACCCTTAGATGAGAAGTGAAGGATGAGCATTGCATGAAACTCTTCCCACACTCCAAGCATGTATATGGTTTTTCTCTTGTGTGAAACCTTTGATGTAAAGTAAGGCAGTCAGTTTGACTGAAGCTCTCTCCACATTCCAAGCATTTATATGGTTTCTCCCCAGTGTGAATTCTTTGATGAGAAATAAAGTTTGAACTGGAACTGAAACTCTTTCCACACTCAAATCATTTATATGGTTTCTCCCCAGTGTGAATTCTTCTATGTTTAGTCAGGGATTCGGCTCGAGTGAAGTTTTTTCCACACACTATGCACTGATATGGTTTCTCCCCAGTGTGAATTCTTTGATGGGAAATGAGAGTTGTACTTTGCCCGAAACTCTTTCCACACTCCAAGCACTTATATGGTTTCTCCCCAGTATGGGTTCTTTGATGTATAGTAAGTTTCCCTCTCTGAGTGAAGTTCTTACCGCACTCCACACATTCATAAGATTTCTCCCTGGTATGGGATCTTTGACGTGTAGTAAAACCTGTTCTCCCTCTAAAGCTCTTTCCACACTCCCTAGCATGGGTTCTTTGATGTTTTCTAAGATTTCCATTATAGCTGAAGGTCTTCCCACATTCCAAACATTTGTAAGGTTTTTCCTGTGGGTGCATTTTCCATTGAGACAAAAGGCTTGGATCAAAATCAAAGCTCCTCCTGTTCACATGGCACAGAGTTCTCCGGGCTTCCTTTTCTTTTTTTTCTTGAATGAGAATTTCATGAAAGTCACTGCACTGAGACGCACAAGATCCATTCCTCCTCTTCTGTATTGCTTCAGTTGTCCTTCTCTGTTGTCCTCTCTTTTTAGATGGGGTACTTTCCAACAATCCTCCGTGGAACTTTCCTTCATTCTCACTCTCACACCTGTCACTCCCTGGAATGGAGAGAGAAAATTGGTCAGATCCTGGAATAAAAAAGGAGCCTCAGATCAATAAACAACTCCAGTTACATTTCCCAACAATGGAAGAACCACAAATCCAATCTGCCATTTATTGATATGTTGGTGGAATTGGCAGAGAGAGTCCCAGCTGTGTCCATCTGGGAGCTCATGGCAGCATCAACCCAGGGTTAACTGGTGGCTAACTATTAGGATTTCATCTTCCTTCTGGGTACCACATTGGGCAACCACCTGATTTCCAGGACAGTTCCAGCAAAACTACAAAAGCGATATGGGACTGGATCTTCTAGCGGTGTTCCTTAACATTTTTAAAAGATTTTTTTTTAATCTAGGGAAAGAGGGAGTCTTACCCAGAGAGGCCACAATCCCATAATTCTCCTTCATGACCTCCCTGTGCAGGGCTCTTTCGTCCAGATCCAGCAGAGCCCACTCCTCCTGGCTGAAATGCACAGCCACCTCCTCAAAAGATACCAGAATCTGAAATAACAAGGAAAAGAAAGCATTTACTACCTAGCAGATACCATGATGGTTCTTCCCCTCCTAAGCACAATCTAAAAGAGTCATTCAGGTGAGGTGGTGTGAGAAGGGCAGGGGATGTCCCCTTCTAAATTTGGGTAGTCACACCTTCAAAGGTGCCTCCTTGCCCAGTTTGCAAGATGCAAGCCTTCAGAGTGGCCTTCACAGTCTTCCTAGCAGACAGCTTTGCCAGCAGCCAAAGGAAAGAAAGATTTTTCCAACCCCAGGAACATTCCCAGACAGAAGGCTTTACTGCAAGTTCGAAGCTGCCGCCCCCAGCCCCCCAACGATGCAAAAAGTGCTTTTTACCCTAGACATAAATCGGGCTACACTCTTAACATGCCATGAAAAACCCAAATCATGTGGAAGTGCTCCCCAATAGCTCACAGGGACTTCGGGGCAGATTTGGCCAATATTTGAACACACACCCCTCCATTCCAGAGGAGATGCGAACTAAAAGTTCGTCCAGAATGCAGCAGCCAGCCTAGTCTCTGGGTCATCGCAGAGAGACCATATCACTCCAGTGTTGAGAGAGTTACACTGATGCCGATGTTTCCAGGGAAAATACAAGGTGCTGGTTATAACCTAAAAAGCCCTAAACAGCTTAGGCCCTGGGTATTTAAGAGGTTGTCTTCATCATGAACCCCACCGCCCACTGAGATCATCAGGGGAGAGTCGTCTGCAGTTGCCACTGGCTCATCTGGTGATCTTAATAGGCGACAGGGTTCACAATAGAGAAGGTGCTCTCAAGTACCCTGGACCAAAGCAGTTAAGGACTTTATAGGTAATAACTAGCATTTTGTATTTCATTTGGAAACATATCGGCAGCCAGTGCAGTTCTTTTAGAATCAATGTTATATGGTCCCTTCTGGTAAACCCATAGTCAGACCAATCTGGCTGCTGCATTCTGTATCAACTGTAGTTTCCGAACTATGTACAAAGGCAGCCCCACATAGAGTGCTTTTTACCCTGGACATAAATCGGGCTACACTCTTAACATGCCGTGAAAAACCCAAATCATGTGGAAGTGCTCCCCAATAGCTCACAGGGACAAATAGTCAAGCCTAGAGGTTACCAACATATGTACTACCGTTTTAAGGTTATTTCTCTCCTGAAATTGACATATCTGGCATATCAGCCGAAGTTAATAAAAAACACTCCTGGCCACGGCCTCAACCTGAGAAACCAGAGAGAGTTTGGGATCCAGGAGCACTCCCAGACTACGAACCTGATCTTTTAGGGGGAGTGTAACCCTATCCAGAACAGGCAAATCTAAACCATCTCTTGGATCCCGACCCCCTACAGAGAGTAATTAGATACTGTTTAGATAGATTTTAACCATGTTTTAAATTTTAAATTATTGCGGTTTTAGCTTTTTAAATTTTGTTGTAATTTGTATTTTATTGTAAGCCGCCCGGAGATGTAAGTTTTGGGCAGGATATAAAAGTGTCAAGCAAACAAACAAATAAATGCTGGGTGTGAAAAACTGCCAGGGGGATGTTCCAGGAACAGAGGTAACTTGTCCATCCTCATTCCCCAGTGATCCCTCCCCTACCTGATCTGCTTGTAGTGAAGCTTCCTTCACCTCCACCAGAAAGAAGAGATGGCTGAGAATGCACTGCCAACCTAAGCCCGGTTCCTACAAAGGACACAAAAGTGATAAGATGTAGGTGAATGGGATATATAGAGAACTGAGTACAGAGTAAAAGGAAACATCTTGACATTGGGTTTGTTCACAACTCAAAAATGGACACATAAAATGGGAGGTTCCTTCACTTGGGGACTGCAGACCAAATCCTTCTATCTGAACACAGCACAGCAGCCTTTGAGTCACCTGGCCAACAGGGGTTTGCAGAAACTGTGCAGATGCCATGTGCGCGCTGGAGCTGTGCAGGGGTACTTGGAAGGTGCACCACTCCAACAGGAAGCCACATGGGCAGCGGTTGGGTTGCCATATTCTGGCTTTCCAAATCTGGGTACCTAATTTATAAATTGGCTTGAAAATAATTGAGCAGAATAGCGATTGCATGTTTTGCTCCATAACTCTGAACAATCTCTGAAAGGGCAGCACAACTTCTGAAAGGGCAGGTTCGGATGCACAAATTCTTAAACTGCTCAAATGAAATATTTTTTAAATCTTGCAAGGGACTAGAGAGAAGCTTCTTCCTCAGAAGGGCTCAAGGGACTATCAGAGCAGACCACAGGAGAAAAGAATGTTTGAGAGAGAGGGAGACCAAGGGGACATACAACACAACCCTCCTTACCCTGCAAGGGGGCACCTTCATCCACCTTCTGCAAGTTCCTCCTGGAAAGCATCCACTGCCTGGTGGTGTCCAATTGAGTCTTTTCTGCCTCGGGAAAATCAGGGGCCGCTTCTGAGAACACTCTTTGTATCTGAAAGAGAGGAGAAGTTTGCAGGCAGCAAAAGGGGAGGATGGAGTGTAGAAAGGGAATGGTGCAAGGAAAGACCTGGAAAGGGATTGGGATGGGTGGCCATCCCTTGAGTGATTTCCAAGTTGCTTTCTTGGATGTCTTTTAAGCTATCATATCTCACACTCTCAGCGCTTTACAACTCCCAACAACAGAGATGGGGGATGAAAAAATGTCCTTTTCTAAACATTCACTGGCCAACATCCAGATCTGCAGCATAACGGGCAATTTTCACCATCTTGCCTAAACTCTGAAGCGCATAGTGCATCACCTAAATATGTCGCTCAGGAGTACGCAGTCCTCAGGGACATATTTAGTGATGCTCTGGGAGAAAGGGGAAATAATAATAAGAAAAACATCCCTTCCCCCACTCAGGTGACAATGCAGCGGTAATCTGGAAGTGCACCAGTATGGAATGTGCATGGCTATACACACCCAATGCTAGTCCAGATGTCAATCTATAGTTCATAAAATTCATTAGTAACAATCAGTGGATGCCAATGCCATATTAAGCAAGTTTGACAAAGTTGCAATTAATGTTTTTCTAGCTAAAATTTCTAGGAAGCGTGAGAGAGAGTGTATATGTGTGTGTGTGTATATATATGTGTATATATATATATATATATATATATATATATATATATATATATATATATATTATATTGATTTCTTAATAAATCAGTAATTAATTTGAAATGATATCTTTCCATATTAAGCTTCGAATTTGTTTCAGTATAAAATCAAATCCCACTGAGGATTTAAATTGGATTTCCCACCCACACCATATATTTCAGTTCAACTACTCGGCTACTTGAAAAACCTTTGAGGTACAGCATGGAAATGAACATGATAGGGGCTGTTTTACTAAATAAATAGTGTCAAATGAGATCACAATCTATTTAGGGCATCAGGAACATTTGCACAACAAAATTTCCAGAGGAAAAAAAATTAATGCCTATTTTATGCAAACTTGCATGGCAACATTTCGATAAAGTTTTCCAATTCAATTTTTTTCAGAAAACTAACCTCTCTGCCCAGGTTGAGTGGCTCTCACTTGTTGTTTCTTGTCCTCCGCCTGGCTCAGGAGGAAACCTTCGACCAGGGCCACCACCTGGGAGCTGCTCTCCAGTTCACATCCTCTGACCCAGCTCTCCATCTCTGGGGGCAGGAAGGACAGTAGCTGCTCCAGGACCAGCAGGTCCAGGATCTGATTCTTGGTGTACTGCTTTGGTTTCAGCCACTGATGGCAAAGGCGGTGAAGCTGACTGCAAACCTCACGAGGCCCCTCAGCCTCCTGATAGTGCAACTGCCTGAAGTGTAGGCGGGATACATCTGAGCTGGTGGTGTCTTCTCCCAGGATCTTTGGTGCCGCCCTGTCCCAGAATTCCCCATTGATCCCAGCTGGGGTGACATCCGGGCCTTTCCCTGCTCCGGGGCCAGAAGAGCCCTCCTCTCCCATCTTTGATTTGTGCTCAACACAGATTCCAAGAAGGTCGAAAGATCTCCTTGTTCTACACTGGAAGATAAAGGGTTTTTTTTAATTGTGAACACTGCAGATCAGCCTAGACAACTCTGAGCTCGATGGACTAATCATTTTACTCAGAAGGCAGTTTTGTAGCTGATAGGGCTGCAGCCAGGGCCCTATGGTAAGGATCAGTCAAATGAATTGTATTCTGCCATAAACAAAAATCAGAGACGCAGTATGTGCTATGACGTACAAATAGAAAACACTTCATTTTAAAACGTGGCCGTGCAGGAGAAATTAGTTTGAGTAGGAGCCATGCTGATTTTGAGGTAGAAAACATTAGAAATGGCTTGCTTATCAAAGTTTAAAGAATGACCAGTGAGCCCAGCAGTTTGACAGGTGCTAGTCATTTTATTTCTCATGAGCTTTTCTGAGATCGGCCTACATGAGGATTTTTGAACTCTGTCTTTTGGGAAATGGTTTATTTTATTTATTTATTTATTTATTTATTGTTACATTTGTATACTGCCTTTCATTAAAACAATCCCAAGGCGGTTTACAGCAAAATCTAAAAACAAGATTGTAAAAAAGACACCATTAAAATATTAAGCTAAAAATATAAAACAAATCTGATAAAAATTTAAAATTTGTTGTGTAAGGCAAGAGGAATGTGGAGCCATCCAGCAGGCCTGTAGCCAGCTTAAATGTCTGGCTGGGGGCACCACAAAATGGGGGTGGGCCAGGTTATATGGCCTTTTTAAAACAATTTATTTTAATAAAATAAAATAATATAATTTATATACCACCTGACTCCCAAGGCTCTAGGCAGTTCACAACAATGAACACAAGAAAAACAAAATATGGCAAAATGTTAAAACAATTTGAAGCATTCAAAGATTACTAAAAGCTTGGCTAAAGTAATGTGTCTTAAGGGCTTTTTAAAAGGCTGGTAAATTAGGTGCAGTGGGGAAGCAGCTTGCCTAGAGTGCAAAAGGCTGTTAGTTCAAATCCCCGGAGTGCTTCCCAGACTGTGCCTAGTAAATGCATTTCCAGTCACCTGAATTGGGCAGCAGCGACATAGGGAGGTGCTGAAAGGCATCATCTCATACTGCATGGGAGGAGGCAATGGTCAACCCCTCCTACCAAGAAAATCACATGGAATGTGAACGCTAGGAGTCGACACCGACTCAATGGCACAATTTCAATCTCAATCAAAGATGTTAAACCACAGACGTCTAGAGGGAACACATTCCATAGCCCAGGAGCAACTACAGAGAAGGCCTGTTCCCGAGTCACTGCCAGACGAGCTGACGGCATCCAGAGTTGTGATGTAATGTGCAGTGGGGATCATGCAGAAGAAAGCACTCTCCCATGTTACCCAGTCCTCCTACGCCGTTTAGAGCTTTAAAGGTAATTACCAGCACTTTGTATTTGGCCTGGAAACCTATTGGCAGCCAATGCAATGCAGGTATCATATGGTCTCTCCGAGATACTCCAGAGATGAAGTTAGCCACTGCATTTTGGACCAACTGCAGTTTCTGTACAAAGGCAGCCCCACATACAGGGCATTGTAGTTATCAAGCCTCTGTTAGGGAGCCTGCTAACCTCTGCATTTTAAAAAAACAATGCCTTTAATAAATTCAGTACAGATTCACATAGTTTAAACAGTAAGCAGTTTTCCTTAAACAATTACAACACAGGCATGCTTATCATTTATAACAAATAAAAGTCCACCCTCCCCAGACAGCAGTGAAGCTGGAACTAGCCACAGCATAGGAAACCATGCCACCTCTATATTGCCCAAATAATGTGCCTCTTATATTAAGGGTGCAGCCCTCCTTAACAACTGCCATTTTCTGGCATTTCAGAGTTCGAGTGAACATCCAAAGCCCTAAATAGAGCACATTAAACTAACAAGGTTCCCCCCCCCACTTTTTTTTACAAGCCAATTTTTTTCAACAAACACAGCACATGTGTAAAAACTGTGCATCAATGGAAAAGAACAAATGGGAGAGAAAAATATAAGCCAGAAATTAAGAGCCATTGGAGGTTATACGCGTGTTAAGAAGAGATTGTGGGTTGCATGCAGGAAAAACCTGATAGGAGACAACTGAAAACAAAATTCAAGAAAGAACATCATTCCAAAATTTGATTTGAGTGGATGGAGGGTTGCAAATTGACCATCCCTTATTGACATTTTCAATAAATGGAAACCATATTTCCAAAAACTTGTCTTGTTTTGTTATTCCTCTAGCTAACCTGATTTGATGGGTTAGCTTTTCAGATAATGTGATCTTCCAGACCCTAATGAACCAATTTTTAATGGGTTAGACCCTTTGAGGATTTCCAGTGTTTAGCTACCTCTATCTTGGCTGCTGCCAGCAACAGAGTAATTCGATCTTAATGAGATATATTTTTGTGAGTAATTTTGTAAATTGATAAAAGTGGTAACACTGGATCAGGCTGAAGATCGAGTTGGGCTATTTCAGAGATGATATAAAAAGTGTTTTTGTTAATGGATCCCCCTGCCCTCGCCCTTTAGCTCTCTATTTCAGAAAATGGAAATAGCTGGAAACCAGTTCAGATCAAGGAAAACGAGCTTTGCAGAGGAAACACACTCTAAGTGCTGGAGAGAAACCTGGGAGGGGAGGATATTTCAGTAACTTTTCTACCCATATCCCCCCTTCCACCCCATCAGCAGCTGCATTATCTTACTGCCTGTGTTCTCTCTCCCCTCCTAGCCTGCATCTAGGAGGGGAGAGCACCCCTTTCATTTGCCAGCCTGCACTGGTCACCAGCACACCCCCAGCCTCCAAAGCACACAGGACTCACCAGATCCCCCGTGGGAGCAGGGCGTGTGGGGAAGACAAGGGTCCTTCTCTCCCCTCAGCTTCAGCTTCTTCTTTGGGTGCTTCGTCGTGCAGCTGCATGTGGAAGTAGGAACAGGAGAACTCTTGGCTCTTTCCGGACACCCACCTCCAGCTTCACCTTCCTCCCTCCAAACAAAGGCACACAGCAAAAGTGTGTTGCTTGGCGAGAGACATCAGGTGTAGCAATGTTCTTTCCTACTCCTCAACGAACCCTTCCCTCTGCATCTGAGCATGCTCATAAGCATTGGAGCATGCTCAGTAGGGTCAAATGAAGCTCCTTTTCTTTTTCTGCCCAAAGCTAGGGGTGTGCACGGAACCGCACAGCTGCGGTCCGGCACTGTGGAGGGGGTCCCTTTAAGGGCGGGGAGGGTTTACTTACCCCTCCCGCCGCTTTGCCCCCTCCAGCGCCCGTAGTTCTTGTAGAAATTGGGGCGGCAGGATACCTCCCCGCCGCCCCTTCTTCTTCTGCAATGCAAAGGCTGAAAGAAGCCTTCTGCGCACGCGGCACGGCGCGAAAGCTTCACATCTACCCGATGAGACGGGTAGACCGGGCCTCCAATCGCCGGAGGCCCGGTCTACCCGGCCGTCCCGGCGGGTAGACCGGGCCTCCGGCGGTTGGAGGCCCGGTCTACCCGTCGCATCGGGTAGATGTGAAGCTTCCGCGCCGCATACGTGTGCACAGAAGACTTCTTTCAGCCTTTGCATTGCAGAGCAAGAAGGGGCGGCGGGGAGGTATCCTGCCGCCCCAATTTCTACAAGAACTACGGGCGCTGGAGGGGGCAAAGCGGCGGGAGGGGTAAGTAAACCCTCCCCGCCCTTAAGGGGACCCCCTCCACCTGGACCGGCCAGGTCCGAACTGGTCCAGACGGTCCGGAGGCCTTTACAATGGCCTCCGGACCGGTCTGGACCCACCCCTACCTAAAGCCCATCTCACGTTTTCATTCCTGCTTAAAATATTGAAGACAGGCAATCCACAGAGGCGTATCTAGGGAAAATAGCACCTAGGGCAAGCACTGAAATTGCACTCCTGTCCAAACATCTGACACCCATCTTTCACATAACTTTACCATAATATCAGCTGAAAAATACAAGTCAAGCTTGTTAATCTTTTAATATTTCAAAAACTATTTAGCAGTGGATGTAGCCAAGCCAAAAATGCTGGAAAACTACAAATTTCAGTATGCTGGCCTGGGGCTCATGAAATACCCAAATACTATGTGGAGGTGTACTTGAAAAACTGAACAGAAGTGCCTGTCTAATTCCCTACTATGCATTGTAGCATCACTATTACATAAGTTTTAAAAATAAATGGAGAATTTGACTTTTCCCAGATACTCTGAAAATAATTAAAGGATATCAGGGGCGTAGCAAGGTTGGAGTGGGCCTAGAAACGAGATTTTAATATGGGCCCCTCACTGCTCCACGGGGTCTCTTACTAACTGAGGAGTCAGCAGGCTCCATGTCTCTCCTCACAAACATGCCCAAAGCCCCAATCAAGGAGGACACATGACAGTAAAATGCCTCTGTTCCCAGTTAGTTCACCCCCTCCCCCTCCAAAAAAAAGAGCCTGCAGCCTAGTATTTATTTCTAGGCCAATAGAAGAGTTTGAGATACTACCACTGTGTCATCGATAGAACATTGCACTAATACTGCAAGAATGAATTGTAAACAGCATGCTATATAAGGAGATTGCCCCAGATTCCCGGGGCGGTCGCCTTCCTTTCGAGCTCTGTGTTATTGCAATAAAGTTTGATTTGAAACTCTGATACTGGTGTCTGGCAACTTACCTAACCAAGAGACCCGAACTAAGGTGAGAAGGGAAGCCCCTCGGCTTACCCACAACACTACTACTCATTGATGAGAGGGGATATGCAAGGATCTAATGATTGGAGATTTACTTTCAGGTTATTTTATCTCTTTCTACAGAGATGAGTAACTTATTCATTACTCATAGATATTGAAATGAAAAAGCAAAGCAATACAACTCTGATCTTGCAACTGGTTGTGTATAGCCCAAACACTGGAGTTCAACAGAGGTATATTTCCTAGTAGATATTTTACTATCTAAAGTCAATATTTAGCTTTTATAATATAAAGACTACTAAGTTTCTCTTGAAACTTGCCTCGCAAGAGAGCTTTGTGTTCCCATTAGTGCTGTAGACAGAACCAGCTAACTGCTAGATTTTGTGTTTTCAAAAAAAGGAGGGGGGGTAGCCATTTTTGTTTTAACTTTGTGATACTGGAATTGAGCCTAAAACCCTGAAGGGAAGCCCTACTGAACTCTGGGATTTACATATGCACAGGGGCTGCTGCCAGATATGCAGATATGAAAGGGAGATTGACCTTGGAAAGCAAGGCCTGAAAGGCGGCAGTCCTTTATAGACTCACCTGAAAACTCTGTACCAATAAAGCTGTGTCATTTCCATGCAAGCCCTGGAGTCAGGCGGCTATTTCTTTCTTTCCTCTGTTTATTAAGGTTGTGTTTCTGGCATGTTTTCTTTCTGGATAAGCTCAGATGGTCCCAAACAAAGTGGATTTCCCTATGTAAACAGGCTAACCTACCAGACAGCAAAGTGGTATCCAGCCTCGCCTTCCCCACCCCAACTGCTGTTTGCTCAACAGATTATTCATTTTCTTGCGGGGGGGGTTTCTTGCGGGGGGGGGGACCCCACCCTCACCACCACCCCATCACTCACACAGGCTCCAAAAGCGGTTGGGTCAGCATGTGGTAGATAAGAATTACCAAGATACCCCGAGGCCTGTTTGTAACTGCATAACAGGAAGCTCTTGTCACCAGTTTCAAAAAGGGTATTGTAAGAGTACAGAAGGAGGTTTCCCAGGCTCGGGGCTTTCCTGCGAGAGGAAGTAAGCCTCTCGCTTACTTGCATGAGATCAAGCTCCTGCACAGCTGCAAAGTGCACCCTGCCCTATTTTCTCCTGACCATTTCCAATGAAAAGCAGCCCGTGAGAGCCTTTGGCTTGGCACTTGCCCAAAGCTTCCCAAGCTCTGGCAGGGTGGTCTTCTTGCCAGAGGACTGCTGAGGTTGAGGAATCAGTTTAAATCCTTAAGGAAGCCCCCCTTCCCCGCCCGGTCCCTGCTCAATCGCCTTCCTTTTCCTTCTGAAACCAACTTCTCTTGCCATGGAACACCAGCTCATGAAGGTGCCCAAAGAGCACACGAGAGGAGTCCTCCCCTTTCTTCCTCAAAGGCAACTAGGATGAGACCTGCTGCTACTACTTGGTGGGAGGGGGACAAAGGTGGGGGGGAGGAGCGAAATGTTATGTCTCCTTTTCTCCTGGTTTCCTTTTCTCCGGGAAGGAGGGGGTGTTACCGCCTCCTCTCGCTTCCCTGCCATTGCCCACCGCCTGCTTCTCCGGCTGCTCGCCCAAGCCTCCAAGCCGCCTCTGACGGAGCTGTGACGCGTCGCCATGCGCGGGAAACTCTAAGCGCTTGAAAGAAATGCTCACACACAGAGACACCCAACACCAATGCCTTTCAGCTGGGGACTCACCCGGTGCTTGGCCACCACAGCATCGTACACGCGCGTACAGCAGAGGGATGGACCAGGAAATTTGGGGGGGGGGGGCAGAAACTATTGCTGTACAGCTTGGCACGCAAAGAAGAGGGAAGAGGAGGAGAGACCCCCCTCAGAGGAATGGGGCTTTCGGGGCCGAGCTTTAACACCCCCGTCCGGGCCAGCCCAGAGACGGTGAACAGCAGGGGGGTGGGGGGCCAGAGAGGCTCCGCGGCAGCAGCATCAACCTAAGCAAGCACAGCAGTCCCTCCCTCCGTCCCGCTTCCGCCCCTCACTCACCCCATGCATGAATGATCCATTACCCTCCCAGGGAGGGCTGAGGCCAGGGGCGTAACGAGGCTGGAGTGGGCCCAGAGACAAAATTTTAAGATGGGCCCCTCGCTGATACACACACACACACACACACACTCACTTCACATGTGACTTGCCTCTGGGGGGCCCCTCGAGGCGTGGGGGCCCCCAGGCAGCCGCCTCCCCTTGCCTAATGATAGTTACGCCCCTGGCTGAGGCCAGGGGCTGGGAGGGCAGAGACGGCAGAGCTAGGCCAGGGCCAGGCAGCAGGCCGCCACGTGCACGACTCGCCTCTCCGCCGGGACTTGCCTTTCTCTCCGCTGCCCGGTCATGGTGAGTCACCGGCCGCTCCTCGCACTTGGTGGTGGTGTCGCTGCTGCTCGCTCGCTCGCTCGCACGCAGGCGCACTCTCTCTCTCTCTCTCTCTCTCTCTTCTGATGTCTTCGGTGAAGGGAGGGAAACTGATCTGGTTGCCGTCGTGTGAGTGTGAGAGAGAGAGAGAGAGAGAGAGAGAGAGCGCATGCCGACGCGGGCTCTTTAAAGTGGCCCGGGCAGCCAGCACCTCGTGATGTGTGCACAGGGCTGGCTCAGCTATTGGTCGGTGGGGTGATTCGGGTCCTGGCTGCAGTCAGTGGTCAGTGACGAGGCTCTACGGGATTGGTGGTTGTTTTCTGGGGACGGGGTGTGTGTGTTTTTTGTTGTGTGTGTGGCTGTGAGATGGAGGAGTCAGGGTGATAGGCTGATATCACTGATAGCCCTAAGTTGCCCTCTGCCCTCCTCCTGCCCTGCAGCCAAAGTTGGGGAGGGGCAAGAAGAAGCCAAAGCCAAAACGCAGCCAAAAAAGCCAAGGAAAAGCCACACCAAAGCCAGAAAAACCAATCCAGGTTTCCTCAGCCAGAAAAGTGGGGGGGGAAGCCAGAAATAAGCCAAAGAGCCAGTAGGATTTCGTGCAGCCAGAAGCATTTGAAAACAGCCGGATTTCTGAGTTTTGGCTTTTTAAAAGCCAGTCTGGGGCAGGCACATGCCCTGCCTGCCCCACCCTCATTATGCCCCTGCCAGAGGGGCCATGATACCTGATGCAGTGAGAACACAAGAAGGCTTGTGGCACTTTCAAGATTAACTCACTTTTTGTAGCACAGCCTTTCATGAACTAGATGAAGTGAGCTCAAGTCCACAAAAAGGTTAGGCTTTAATTGCCATGTTAGGTGCTGCAAGACCTCCTTGTTTATTCTGAAGTAGTTACTTAGCTATGTGAATTTAAGCAATTTACTTCTCATATACAAATGGTACCTCTACAGTAATAACTTTATTTTTTTTAAAGTAGATGGGTATCATCAATCAGATAAGGAAACTATGGCAGAGGGCAGCTTCTGGCTTTATACAGCAGTAAGCACAGGGGGGAGCAGGGTCCAATCTAGATTTCCTGGCAAACATACCTGAACGATTGTATATATCCCATGTAATGGAAAGCAGTGCTGGACTAGGACCGGGGAGACCTGAGTTCAAATCCCCATTCAGCCATAATACTTGCTAGGTTGCTCTGGGCCAGTCACTTCTCTCTCAGCCTAACCTACTTCACCTAACCTACTTCAAATCTAAGTTTCTCCTCACAGAAACTTGTGAGGAGAGGAAAGCTGGTCTTGTGGTAGTAAGCATGACTTGTCCCCTTAGCTAAGCAGGGTCCACCCTGGTTACATATGAATGGGAGACTTGTGTGAGAACTGTAAGATATTCTGCTAAACCACCCCCCCACCCCCACCCCCACACACCTAATGAAGCAGCTTTGTGAAATCTCTCCATGTGCCAGAGGCGTAACTAGGGAAAACGGCGCCCGGGGCAAGCACTGAATTTGCCTCCCCCGCCGCGCCACCCCGCCACCCCCTCAACATACTGTGCATACATAACACATGTTTGCCCACCATAAGCAGAGTCCTACATCAGATGCCAACATGCAGTATATACTCCTATGTTGTGGAGGAGGAGAACTGGTCTTGTGGTAGAAAGCATGACTGGTCCCCTTAGCTAAGCAGGGTCCACCCTGGTTTGCATTTGAATGGGAGACTAGAAGTGTGAGCACTGGAAGATATTCCCCTCAGGAGATCAAGCCACTCTGGGAAGAGCATCTAGGTCCCAAGTTCCCTCCATGGCAGCATCTCCAAGATAGGGCTGCAAGAGACTCCTGCCTGCAACCTTGGAGAAGCCGCTGCCAGACTGGGTAGACAATACTGAGCTAGATAGACCAATGGTCTGACTCAGTATATGGCAGCTTCCTATGTTCCTAAATACTACTGCAGCACACACACAAGACACCTGTCCCATCCTGACACTCAGCCAACTTCCATAATCAAGATCCTACACACACACACAAACACACACACACACACACACACACCAACAACTGCCTACTCCTAGATTTACAAGGAATACAAGCCACACCTAATGGCACAGCAGGGAAGTAACTTGCCTAGGGAGCAAAAGGTTGCGGGTTCGAATGGAAACACCCATATCAGGCAGCAGTGATATAGGGAGAAGCTGAAAGGCAACATTTCATACTATGTGGAAGGAGGCAATGGTAAACCGCTCCTGTATTCTACCAAAGAAAACCACAGGATTCTGTGGTTGCTAGGAGTCAAAACCAACTTGATAGCACAAGCCACACCAGGGCTACCAACTTTCCAATAAGCCTCTGTACCCCCTTCTCAGTGTTCCAACAAGCCAGCAGCCAAGTCAGGTATAGAAACATCAAATTGCATTTGACTGGTATTGCATGGTACAGTTACTGTACATACAGTGTACATACATATTGTTATTTATATTAAACACGTGTACAATATTAAACTTTTATCTTCCCCCTGCATTTGAGCAAGCATTCACCTAGGTTCACTTTTTAAATGAATGCATATACAATCATACAACATGTACATATGCACATACACCTGTATACACTTACAATGTAATGTATGAATGTAGATAGGATGTTCAATGCATGTACAATCTGTGTACAGTGTACATGCATGCAGATCTGTACCCATGTACAGTTATTCACAAATTATGTTCAACACACATACAGTAGTACACTTCCTAGCTGTACCCTACATTTGAGGGGACTTGTATCCAGATTCATTTTTAAAATAAACTAATTTAACCTACATATGTACAATGTAATGTCTTAATATGGTTTATGCGTTTCATGGATACATCTACAGGTCATCTTCCTTAGTTTTCAAATATATACATGCTGGCTGCAAGAAGGAACTTTCTAATTATATGCACTAAGTTGATAGAAGTCAATAATCCCCACACTAACATGTACTAGTGAGAACTAGAAAATTTGCTTCACCTTGGCCTGGCAACAATTCAAATTAAAAAGGATGATCAGTCAGCAAGAACTTTCCAAACTCCCACCTTTTAGACTACTTCAAACATCACAGTGATCATTTTACATGTGAAAAAAGTTTATCTAACTGCATCATCCACCATGTAACTTGTTCTTACACAATCCTATGAGCTGAAATTTTAGATTCCGTGAACCAGATCTATGAACAAGCAGATCTATGAACAAGGGAGAAGAAATCCCTGCTGATTAACCTAAAAACCTTCGTTTCCTACCTTGCAATCCTTCCCAAGAAAATGATCTACCTCTGGCAGGTAGGAGTCACCTGCTTTTTTCAGCAAGTTAACGGTGGGGGGGGGTGAGATAAATCCTAAGCAGGTGCTCGGCTTATACAAGCAAATCTGTTTGCAAATCACCACAAAGGCTCAGCAAAAGGGTGGTGGGGGGAGACACGTTGTGAATCTGGGAGGAAGGTTTGCAGCAATGATAAACTGATATAAACAGACACAGCCTGCTCAGCTGTGTCTCCTTCCTAGCACGCCGCTGGTAGGGAAGCAACACGGTGCGGGTGCCTCCTCACACGAAACAGAGACGTAGTTCACACCTTGTCGACACAGAGAAGAAGAGAAGTAGTTCACACCTTGTCGCTGGCTTATACAAGCAAATCTGTTTGAATTGCAAATCACCACGAAGGCTCAGCAAAAGGGTGGTGGGGGGAGACACGTTGTGAATCTGGGAGGAAGGTTTGCAGCGAGCAAAGATAAACTGACGATAACAGACACAGCCTGCTCAGCTGTGTCTCCTAGCACGCCGCTGGTAGGGAAGCAACGACACGACACAGAGAAGTTAGTTCACACACCTTGTTGCCGAGTGCTGCACGCTTTAATTAAGAATAATGATGACGCAGACAGACGGCCGAGTCGAAAAGTGCCCGTGTGGGGGGGGGCTGTGTCTGTCTCCAGACGTGCTGTCAGCAATGTGTTTCCTTTGGGACAGATGGCTGCAGGGGTAGTCCTGGAAGGAACATGCTCAGAGGTGCTGTTTATGTACGCCCCCCCCCCACCATTGCTCTGGGCGCCGCCGCGGCGCGGGCGCCTAAAGTTACAGTGACTCCTCTTCTCTCTCGTTCCCCTCATAGCTGGACTCCGAGCAGCTGAGCTGCCGCCGCTAGGAAGCGGGAGGCCCCCGCTGCCCCCGAGCAATCCGGGGCTTCCAGTTCCAGAGGATCTCTGTCCCTGCTTCTCCCCCTCCCCTAGCCACAAACCCCTCGGCCCTCGCCTTGCTTTCTCCATGTCAGTCCTGCGAATTAAACAAAGGTGCGGTCCACATGCGACACAGCACTGACAGAAGCCACTGAGGAAGGCACGCTGGGGGACCTTCCTGCTAGCAAATTGCGCGGCGCGCACCCACTCTCTGCTTTGGAGAGAGCAAACTTTGCAAAGTAATAAGATTAAGAAACAAACACACACCTTGTTATCCTTGGCTAACGCTTGCTTTATTGATTGAACAGGCTGAGGCAGATCCTTCCGCCGACCGCGCCTGTGCTGCACAAAGCGCTGGTCTCTCCCACACCCTGCCTGCCTCGTTGTGGTCGCTGCCGCGCTGCGTGAGGAAGGAAGACGAAGTCCACGAGGCGGCAGACACGCATGCGCGACTGGTGTGGGGGGGCGCCACGGGCGGGGACGGCATGTCAGCGAGCGGAGCGGAGTGATATTGATGTGACTGACTCGACGCCGATTCGCCGAAGGGCAGCAAGCAGGCAGGCACTCACTGAAACTTTAGGCGCTCGCGCCGTGGCGGCGCCCAGAGCAATGGGGGGGGGCGCCGGGACCCAGGGAGGGGGAGGGGGACTGCTAATGCGTCCCACACACTGCTTGCTGCGCAAAAAAAAAATCGAACAAAAAATTTTGTTAATGGAAAGGTAGGGGCTCGAAGGGGGCACTTTTTGGCGGCCCCCACGTGGTCAAACAGAGTGGCGCCCGGGGCACGTGCCCCCCCTGCCCCCCCTATCGTTACGCCCATGCCATGTGCTAATACTAATGAAGATCCTCCAGCACAATTAAAATCACAGCCAGTGGCTGAAGAGGAAACACAAAACAATAGCATCTCTCTAGATGTGCATATTATTTTGATGTTGCAACCAGCTTTTGTTCAGGTCAGGTCTAATGTTAAAAACCTTCACATTTCAAATGGCCCTTGACAGTGCAAAGCATTGTCAGCAACGTACATGCTCCAATTTCAGAGTGCAAGAGCACATCCTCTTGCAATAGTCTCCACCACCACCCCACACCACACACATTTCTAGGTAAAGTATGTTCTTGGCTGTATTTTAAGCCTTTACTTTTATAATTTACAGGAAGCAATTCTTTGTTTGCAGTCTACTTTAACCCTGATTTAGCTTGACTTTTACGCCAGAGAGAGAGAGAATGATCACATGTATAGTAAACTACTGAATCAGGTCAATGTTTTTTCTTTTTACAAATCACACACAGAGATATATTTCATTTTTTAAAATCATACTAGCAGTGGATCAAGAATACTTTCATATGCAATGACAGAACTCTATGATCCCAATTCTAATCACATTTCCTTCAAGTCAGTGTAGTCTTACTTTTAGTAAGTGTTTTTTGAGTATCACTGCAGTAAGTGTCCTTCTTAAAGCAACCCACATTTTAATATATTTAAAACAAACCAGTTATTCTCTTTTGATTTCTTTGGGTGTTATTTTCTTCCTGTAAGGATGATGAGTGATGAAAGGGACTGTTTTAGTTGGTGGGTAAAGCGTTGCTTTTGATAGCAATGCCACATGCCCTGCCTCCCCATTCTACTTTTTGAAGCATTCTGTGTAACTGGACAGCTTACACACTCCTACACCAAAAAGAGCTGGTCCAGTGTCTCTGAGTCTGTTTTACTTTGTCCCCGAATGTTAATATTTAGCTTAAACATAAGTGGTCTTTAAGAGTTGTGCTCACGAATGCATGTACTTTCTCAGCCCAAGATTATCATTTACAGCCCCACTCCCAAACTCAACTTGCAACTTGAGGGGACGTGTGAGTGTGAAAGAGAGAATGCACTTTGAAAAGCAGGAATGTCTCATCTTGTGGTTGGTGCTAGACTACTCATTGAAAGTGTCAACACAATGTGCAGCAACTGTGAAAAAGGCCAATTCCATGCTAGGGATCATTAGGAAGGGGATTGAAAATAAATCTGCTAATATTATAATGACCTTATACAAAACTATGGTGCGGCCACACCTGGAGTACTGTGTACAATTCTGGTCACCACATCTAAAAAAGGACATTGTAGAACTTGAAAAGGTGCAGAAGAGGGGGCAACCAAGATGATCAGGGGCCTAGAGCAACTTTCTTATGAGGCAAGGCTACAACACCTGAGGCTATTTAGTTTAGAAAAAAGATGACTGCGGGGAGACATGATAAGAGGTCTATAAAACCATGCATGGTGTGTAGAAAGTGGATAGAGAGAAATTCTTCTTTCTCACACATAACACTAGAACCAGGGGTCATCCCACTAAATTGATTGCCAGGAAATTTAGGACCAACAAACAGAGGTACTTTTTCACACAACGCATTATCCACTTGAGGAATTATCTGCCACAAGATGTGGTGACAGCTAACAGCCTGGATGTCTCTATAGAGGGGTTTGGATAACTTCATGGAGGAGAGATCTATCAATGGCTACTAGTTGGAGGGCTACAGGCCACCTCCAGCCTCAAAGGCAGGATGCCTCTGAGTACCAGTTGCAGGGGAGTAACAGCAGGAGAGAGGGCATGCCCTCAACTCCTGCCCGTAGGTTTCCAGTGACATCTGGTGGGCCACTGTGTGAAACAGGATGCTGGACTAGATGGGCCTGATCCAGCAGGGCTGTTCTTAGGTTCTAGGATCTGTTGTTGGAGGGGGGCTGGGGTGGCATTCTTAACTCAAGTGGCGGGCACATCTCTAAAGCAGGATGATTCTTCCCTTGGGCATCTATGAGTTCCTCTTTTATAGTTTAGGCTGGTCAGATAACAAGTGGGGTGCGGACCCGTGGCCAGGGGGTGACATTCCCCACCCCAAATGTTTCTCTTTCCCCCCCATCAGATGCAGTCCCCCCAAGGCAAGTTCTCTGTGTCTCCTGATCTCTCTTTTTTCAGTCAGGAGGGCAGCAGCTGCAGAGAAAGGAAAATGTTAAAAACCAGCCCTGTCTTTGTGCAGCACCAGCAGCCATCTCTGATTGGTCCTCCTTGCCTTGCACACCTCCCCCACTGGACAGTTGAATGCAGCTGCTGAGCAAAGGATCTGGAAGCTGTCTGTCTGTTGAGCTCAATTAGCAAGGAAAGTCAAACAAACAACCCTGATCTGTTTGGTTTTTTGTGTGTGGTTTCTTCCCCTCAGAAGCCAATGTGTCGTCCCCCCCCCCCGCCGCTTCCCACATTTATGGACCATGTGTATGAAAGTCTGAGAGAGATATTCTGTCCCCAATTGAAAGCCTCCCTCTGTGTCTTTCCCCCAAGCCCTTCTTTGTGCCTGAGATATTTTTAACTTGTTTTCAATGATGAAAAATGACTGGGTCCTTCCTTCTAAGTCCTGGCCCATGTGATCTTTCCCTCAGAACTTGCAATGAGTCATTGTCCTCTCCATGGAAAGGAAAGAGCAGGAAGGAAGAGAGGGGTGTGGGGGCCAGGTTATTGGTTGGTCTGTGGTGCTGGTGGTTGGAAATATATTCAGTTGTTTTTCAACCAAACAAGTTCTCAAAATGGTATACACAGCAAAGCATTTTAGAAAAAGTTCCTTACTCCCAGAATGGCTCACAATACTTGAAAGCTGGGGAAGAGTGGGGCTAGCATCCTGGATTGTTTGCTAATTTTAAACTGGTTTGATTGGATATCCACACACACACCCCACACACACACATCCCTCTCCCTTTCCTTTCTCTATACACACACATCACTTTTAAACAAAAAAGTCCCCAAAGCAGTAAGCCCCCCCCATAAAGATATGAAAAACGGTTATCTGCTCCCATATGAGCAGATAACTATACTAGTTCCTCAAAAGAACTAGTAGCTTAAAAACGTTTGCTCAGTGCTTATAATAGCTAGTTCATGTATAAATCATTGATAGAGGGGAGCAGCTGTGATTACAAGGAACTTCTAGATGTTTTAATATGCTTTAATTAAGCCTTAGGTGCTACTGTGCCCAAGTTCAGCACGGTACTGAGCAAAGGGGCACCTTTTAAAAGTGGTGGTTCACTTTATTTAGCAGGGGGAGTAACTGGTTATATCAGTCCCCAACACAGCATCCTTCCAGTGGCTGTTGCTGGTGTCTGTCTTAGCTTTCCTTTTTAGATTGTGAGCCCTTTAGGGACAGGGAACCATTTTATTTTATTTATTTACATCTATGTAAACCACTTTGGGGACTTTTGTTAAAAAGCGGTATATAAATATTTGTCATATTCGTATTGTCGTATTCGTATTCAACATTGCAAATAGTGTATCAAGGAGAAATTTATTGCATTCATTATTTTTATTTATTTATTTATTTATTTATTTATTTAACATATTTTTATACCGCCCCAAACTTACGTCTCTGGGTGGTTTACAACAAAATAAAAACAGAAAGTGAAACATTAATTAAAACAAAAACAAAAAATTTAAAACATTAAAACAATTTAAAAATTTTAAAACAATATTTTAAAACAGCATTAAAATCATTAAAACAATATTAATTAAAAGCCTTGGTGAACAGATGCATCTTTAAAGACTTTTAAAAAGCTGTCAGAGATAGGGCGGCTCTTATTCCACTAGGGAGCGCATTCCAAAGCCTCGGGGCAGTAGCCAAGAAGGCTACTGAGAAGTTACCGAGAAGCCCTGAGTGGCCATCAGACAAGATGAGACACTGATTCAGAAAATTGCAATTTCTGTTGACTTTTGCACTACTTCAAAACAACAAAATATGTCTAACAGAATATGTGGGTGTGGGTCAATGGATAACATTGCTCCTCTCGGCCACTTTAAGAGCAAAAGAGGCTGGATGAGTGCTTCAGCGCTGAGCTTGAACTGTTCAATGAATCCATTCATATTCATAACCAAAGACCTTCTTTCTTCAATCACATTCCCAAACAGCTCATGCCAAAATCAAATTTTACATTTTTAAATTACAGGATTATTTGCGGGTTTTGCCACAGCAAATTAATGTGGTTCTTTTCATGGAATTCATTTACAGGGCGAATCACCAGTGTGGGTTCTTTAATGTGATATAAAAGAGTTCCTGTGACAGAACCTCTTTCCACACTCCAAGCATTCATAGGATTTCTCCCATGTGAATCCTTTGATGAGAAGTGAGAGTTGCTGTTCTTATGTTCACTCTGTAATACTGAGATATTCAATACAAAAGCAAAAACCTTAAGGTGAGAGTTAAGATCCTTTCCATTTTTACTCATGGTCCAGAGAACATGGAAATAGCAAGTTAAGGTGCTTATCTTAATCTCTGCGCCATATAAGTTATAAAAACTTTGTACAATATTGAACATTATGCTCCTTAGGAATGAGATTCCATGTACCCATCTTTACACATGAGTAGACCTTACCCGCATTTGCAAATACATCCCATGTCAGTTGCAAGTAGACCCACAACTTTACTCCTAAGGAAACACTGCAGTCTTGGTTGCACATATACCTCATCTTTACTCATGAGCAGACCTTCCACTCCTGCTCACTGGTAGACTGTCAACCTTTCTTATGAGAAGTCCCCACACTTATGGGAAACATTGGGGGTCTATTAATGAGGAAGTCTGACCATCTAGTCCTGACTAGAAATAGTCACCAGTAAAACCCCACCTTCACTCACAAATAGGCTGCACACATACTTGTGAACAGACCTGCAACCTTACCCAGAAGTAAACTTTCCATTCTCTCTCAAGAGTAAACCTTACAAATAAGAGGGAGGTGCATGCAAACGTTTGAGGGCGAGATCATCAGGGGATTTGGAGCTGGGTGTTACCAGTATGCTGATGACACCCAGATCTGCTTCTCCATGTCAACTACTTCAGGAGTTGGCATATCCTCCCTAAATGCCTGCCTGGAAGCAGTAATGGGCTGGATGAGGGAGAATAAACTGAAGCTGAATCCAGATAAGATGGAGGTACTTATTGTGTGGGGTCGGAACTCTAGAGACGATTTTGATCTGCCTGTTCTAGACGGGGTCACACTTCCCCAAAAGGCACAGGTTCGCAGCCTGGGAGTACTTCTGGATCAACGTCTCTCCTTGGTTTCTCAGGTTGAGGCGATGGCCAGGGGCGCTTTCTATCAGCTCCGGCTGATACGCCAGCTGCGCCCATTTCTCGAGATCAATGACCTCAAAACAGTGGTACATTTGTTGGTAACCTCCAGACTGGACTTCTGTAATGCGCTCTACGTGGGGCTGCCTTTGTACGTAGTCCGGAAACTTCAGTTGGTTCAGAATGCGGCAGCCAGGTTGGTCTCTGGGTCATCTCGGAGAGACCACATTATTCCTTTGTTAATGGAGTTACACTGGCTGCCAATAGGTTTCCGGGCAAAATACAAAGTGCTAGTTATAACTTATAAAGCCCTAAATGGCTTGGGCCCTGGGTATTTAAGAGAGTGTCTTCTTCGCTATGAGCCCCACCGGCCGTTGAGGTCATTTGAGGAGGTCCGTCTCCAGTTGCCACCAACCCGTTTGGTGGCTACACAGAGACGGGCCTTCTTGGCTGCTGCCCCGAGATTGTGTAATGGACTTCCTGCTGAGATACGATCCTTCCCATCTCTGGCAATTTTCAGAAAACACCTGAAAACACATCTCTTCAACCAGGCTTTCTCAGCTTTTTAAAACTTGTTTTTAAATTGTTCTGATTATTTAATTGTTGTTTTATGATGTTTTTAATTGTTAATCATTGCTTTATGCTTTATAATTTTTGTTTTAATTATTAACTGATTTTAATGGTGTTTTAATGTACAACCGCCCTGAGCCTTTTAGAAGGGCAGTATAAAAGTTTTAATAATAAATAATAAAAATAATAAATAAATATTGGTAAGATAGGATGCATTTGTCACAAGTTGGAGGGTAAACATGAGTAGGCTGATGGTCTACTCACAAGTAAAGATGTGAAATCTACCCATACATAAGATTGAGGGGCTACCCATAAGTAATGTATTTACTCCAAGAATAGTTCCCCCACCAAGTTCTTTCATGTTAGAAATTTGGGGATCATCTTAAATTCAGAGTCCCCTTCCTTTTGGGTAAATATAGGTTTAACCTGTATCTAATCTCTGTTTTTTAAGGGGCTTGTCTTAAATTCAGAGTCATCTTGTATTTGAGTAAACATGGTAAGTTGAGGTCTATTCATGAGACCTCTTGCAAGCAAGGATTCAAGATTCTAATGCAGGGCGTAATAATGGAGGATGATGATGGTGATAATGCTGGTGTAGGCAACCTTCAGCACTCCCAGTGTTGCTGAACCACAACTCCCAGCATCCCCAGCCACAATGAATTGCAGCTATGGATTATGGGAGCTTTAGTTCAGCAACATCTGGAGTGTTGAAGGTTGCCTGCTTCTATTCTAATGAGTAAGGATATGGGGTCTACACACAAGTAAGAGTATGTTTTACTTATGTGTAAAGGTTCCAAGCTATACTATAAAACATGGATTTTTTAAAAAGTCTCTTTTAAAGACACATCAGACAGAAATATATGCAATATGTCTGGAGGAAGTTATTGCAACTACATTAGGAACGTCTTGAATTTTTGGCTACACATACTATTCAGGTGGCATTTTGGAAAACCATTGTGCCTTGTATTATTATTATTATTATTATTATTATTATTATTATTAATAACATTTTATATCCCACTCTTCCTCCAAGGAGCCCAGAGCGGTGTACTACATACTTGAGTTTCTCCTCACAACAACCCTGTGAAGTAGTTTAGGCTGAGAGAGAAGTTACTGGCCCAGAGTCACCCAGCAAACTCATTTGAGAAACCATCTATTGAACTTCTGCCAGGATGCATCCCTCCCCAGCCCAATCTCAAGCTGAAAGATTCAAGTAAAGTGAGGGTGCTGGAGCCTCATTTCTAAAACAGAATTTATCAAAATCTTTACAGCTTTTATGGTGCACAAAATAAGATGGGTCATTAACATAATCTTACCATCCAATATTCTTATTGAATCATGATTTTAAAACATGGACCACCATCCTGGCTACATTGATAAAGATCAATCAGGATGTTTAAAAGGATAAATTCACAACATCAAAATATCTCAAAAAAATTCTGGTGCTTTATTATTTAAAGGTTCTCATCTTTAAAACCCTTCAGGGCTTAGCGCCTGCTTACCTTCAAGACTACTGTAAAAACCAATAAAATTTAAAAATGCAAAAAAAAAAAAAAAAAGGACCACCTCTTCCGGCCAGTCCCACCCTGTGAGATCTTCTCAGGTTGCCCTTCTTTGGGTCCCTGGTCTTAGAGAGGTCCATAGTACTAGGGCCTGCAGAAGGGCTTTCTCTGTTGCTGCCCCTCTACTTTGGGACTCTCTTCCCCGCCAGTTTTGGTCTGCCTCCTCTCTTTCAGCTTTTAAATCCTTATTGAAGACATTTCTTTTCCTCCAGGTTCTGCCCTTTAATTTAAGGTGTGTTTTGTTGTTGTTGTTGTTTAAATCTCGGATGCTGTTCTTGCTTTGTACACCACCCAGAGTAGGTGGATTGGGCAGTATATTAAATCTTATATAAGTTATTTTTGTATGCAGATACAGCTTTCCCACAGTGATCCAACAATAACCTTTCCATTGGCTATATCATTAT
Organism: Hemicordylus capensis; assembly: GCF_027244095.1. Classification (NCBI taxonomy): domain Eukaryota; kingdom Metazoa; phylum Chordata; class Lepidosauria; order Squamata; family Cordylidae; genus Hemicordylus; species Hemicordylus capensis. The sequence continues at coordinate 244,122,675 of NC_069658.1, read as the reverse complement.
TAAAGGAATTTGTCTCTATATCTGGCAAAAATCAATTATACAAAGTCTACTTGGATGGATATCAATATGACTAGACAGCAAAAAGATGAATTTGCTTGAAATTAGCAAATTAACTGGCAAACATCTGGTGTTAAATATTTAGGGATTTGGTTGTTTGAAAATCTGGAAGAACTAGTAGAATTTAATCACAAAAAGCTATACCAAATAATACAAAAAGTTCTAAATCAATGGTCCAAACCGAACTCAAGTTGGATGGGACATATATCTATGATTAAGATGAACATATTACCAGAAGTGTTGTGTTTATTGATCAATAACAATAAAATACTGATTGTTAAAGCTGGCAATCATTATGTACTTCTTTCATATGGCAAAAGAAAAGATCTAGAATAGCATGGAACTCCTTATGTAAGCCCTGGAAGAATGGTAGTGTTAGCTTACAGAACTTTATATATTACTATGAAGCTTGTAGGCTATCAAATATTTGAGACTGAGTTAATGGTACTGGACTAGAACACTTTGAATAGAATTTTATATATCCATCCCTTTAGAATGCTCTTTGGTATTGCACTTTAAAAGACCTTGATATTATTTCACATCATCCATCTGGTAAAACAATATTTCAGTTCTGGAGGAAATAGAAATCTAGGTTGGCACCTGGGCTTTCTCCATATAGATCATGTCAATATAATGAACAGATCAAGGATAGCACTATTTTAGATGATATGTCCAAATGGGAGGAAAAGGCTACAGTAACGTTAAAAGATCTTGTGGAAAACAGGGTGGTGGTTCCATTTGAACAACTCCAGGATCAGATGAGATTGTATTCCCCAAAGATGTGCCAATTTTTTCAAACAGGACATGCAATTCTAGCCTTAATTAGGAAATATGGACCACTCAGATATCCAGCTAAATTTGAATTACTGCTATTTTAGAAAACTAATAAGGGGTTGATTGGCAAAGAGGCGTCCCAAAGAGGCGTAGAAGCTCCGGATCTTTCTTTAGGCAGCTTCGTGCAGCAACTCCGCGCTGGCTGAAGACCCAATGAGGAAACTCTTTGCTCTTTACAGGCTTTGCAGTGCCCCAGGGTGGGAAGGGCGAAGATTGGGGAGAGGGGGTGGAGTACACATGTCACCACTTCATGCCAAGACTCGGCCTTCTAAGGAGGGGCCAATTTCTCTACAACTTCCCCGGCCCTGCCGTGTGTCCCCCCCTCCCCATTTCCTTCCTCTTGGGGTCAGAGCGTCTTCTTCTAAATTATCCCGCTGTTGCCCTGCACACAGTGGGAATCCTGCTGTGTGCCTCTTGCCTTTCTCTCTCTCTATGGTGCTCAGCTGAGAGGTCTCTTTTGTTCTTCTCCCTGGAAAGGAGGAAGCAACCGAGCGGCAGAAAGCAAAGAATTAATCTGCAATATTTCGGAGGTCGTTTGCGGGGAGAAAGAAGATGCTGCTTGGGGAGCAGGAGAGCAGATCTCTTCCTGATGCTCCCCACTCCACTCCGCCGCCTCATTTGACTGAACTCCTCTCTTGCAGACAGGGGCATATCTAGGGTAGGGCAGGCAGTGCACGTGCTCTGGGTGCCACTTGAAGGGGGGCGCAAATTCCTAAAATTATTTTTTTTAAAAAAAAATAGCCACCAAAAACAAAATGGCCACTGCACATGCTCAAATGGTCTCTGCGAGGCCCTAGAGGCCAGCAATGGGAGGGGTAACCTTTGCAGATGCCCCCCTCCCACGGCCTATAGGAAGCACCCTGAAGGGGCTACAGGTTAAAAATAATTTAATTTAATAGAATATAAGTCACTGTGCACATATTCAGTTTAGCACTATGTACAGAGAATCAGGACATGTGAATACTGAGCTGAAGCTTATGAGCTAAGATTGTATTCATTTGCTCTTACGTTGCTTCTTATGATAAGTGAGTTAAATGTGGTGTCTTAATAATATGGCTATTAATGGTGAGTGTGTCTTTGAATCAGTATGAAATCGTTAGTATTAAGGCCCACTGGGAGTTTCTTGCTCTCTTTCTCTCATTTTAACTATCTTTCTGAAATACTAGAATATATTCCAAGCAGTGACACAGTTTACTCTGCATATCCTTTAATTATTTTCAGAGTATCTGGGAAAAGCCAAATTCTCCATTTATTTTTAAAACTTATGTAATAGTGATGCTACAATGCATAGTAAAGAATTAGATAGGCACTTCTGTTTAGTTTTCCCAGTACACCTCCACATAGTATTTGGGTATTTCGTGAGCCCCAGCATACTGAAATTTGTAGTTTTCCAGCATTTTTTGGTCTGGCTACATCCACTGTTAAATAGTTTTTGAAATTTTAAAAGATTAACGAGCTTGACTTATATTTTTCAGCTGATAGTATAGTAAAGTTATCTGAAAGATGGGTCCGTCAGATGTTTGGACAGGGGGCGCAATTTCAGTGCTTGCCCTAGGCGCTATTTCCCCTAGATACGCCTCTGCTCTTGCCGAACCTAATACCCCATGACCCCACCACACAGTGTCCTAAAAATGCCCAGGCCCCCGCCTCACATTAAGGAGGTGAGGAGTTGCTCCTCAAAGGTTTCTTCTGCACATCTGTTGGAGAGACCCCAATCCTTCTGCCAACATCTTGGAACTTCTCCTTTAATCCCACTGCAAAGTGGAGCCCGAATGCCCTTGTTTCCAGGGCAAGATCCTTCTGCAACCCCCTTTCAGGGACCTCTCTCCAGACTCCTGGGGGTTATTGGTCTCTATCCCTCATTTTTGGCTGATAACATGCTGCCTGGGGTGGTGAAAGTAGCCAGAGAGACTTTTTCTCAGTCTCTCATAATGCTTGGACTCTGCGTGATCAATTCTGTTTTTTGGCTGCAGGTTCAGGACAGGCAAAAAATAGTACTTCATCTAAGGCTTATATTTAACCTGGGGAATTCACTGCCACAAGATTTACCCCCTGTTATTGTAAATTGCACCAGGCACAGGGAAGGGACACCACTTGCTATGAGGAAGGCGATTTATCACAGTGATTAGGCATCCTATCAGATTGGTGGCAATGGGGAGACCCCTTTACTAACTGCTGGTCTGGGAAACTGCACACAAAGAATGTACTGGTCCATGACTCCAAAAACGTTGAGAGTCACTGGTATAGAGTGTCCCCCTGGGTATTGATGGGGCAAGCCTTTAGAGTAGCTAACTCTTGGTTTTGGTTTTGTTTCCCAGAGGGGTAACAGCCCTGTTAGTCTGTAGTGGCCTGAACACCAAAGCGTCTTGTGGCACCTTAAAGACTACAAATTATAAACATGTATTAATTATGAAACCTGCTGCTACAATACATGAGTTAAATCTTTACGGTACCACAAGATTCTTTTTAGAGAGTCATTCATTTATCCCCATCTGTCGCAGCCAAATATTTTCAGGTCCCCAATGTGTAGATTTCTCCAGAGACAACACAACTGTGTCCCTTACCTTCAGAACTGCCTGTAGACTGGAAGTAGAGTTCTGGGAGTAGGATCGGAAGGCGATAACTTGATCTTGTCCCTGAACTGATTGTTTTGGAAAGGGAGAGATGGAAAACAAAACCAGACACATCCCTAGCCCTATTCAAACATTGTTCCACTTGCACACAGATATCTATACACACATACATGTTTCTGTGTGTGAATGAATGGAGAGAAGAGCTGGTCTTGTGGTAGCAAGCATGAATTGTCCACTTTGCTAAGCAGGGTCCACCCAAGTTTGCATTTGGATGGGAGTTTATATGTGAGCACTGTAAGATATTCCCCTTGGAGGATGGGGCCACTCTAGGGAGAGCACCTGCCTGCTTGCATCCAGAAGGTTTCAAGTTCCCTCCCTGGCATGTCCACGATAAGGCTGAGAGAGAGAATCCTTCCTGCAACCTTGGAGAAGCCGCTTCCGGTCTGGGTAGACAATACTGAGCTGGATGGGCAAATGGTCTGACCCGGTAGTAGACAGCTGTCTATATTCCTAGTGTATGTGCATTCACTTTAATAGTGAACCTGTATAAAGGCTCCCTCAGATGTTACGTAGGAAATGTACCACTGAAAGTGTGTTGCACAAATAATGGCACATGTGTACAGATTAATATATGCATACGCTGTGTACAGATTGCACATGCATTGGAACTTTCCAAACAGAATGTGCTCCAGGCTAGTGATAATTTTGGTTCTCCCATTCTGCACCTTTTCCAGCTCTGAAGTATCCCATCTGAGATACCACAAGCAGAATGGTTATGCGATTCCCAAATGTGGCTGCACCATGTATTTGTATAAGAACATAATCATATTAGGAGCTTGATTTTTGACCACTATTCCTAGAACGGAAAATGCTGTTGTACAGTGGTGCCATGTTTTCTTGGAGCTATCCATCATGTTTTCTTGGAGCTATCCAAGATCTCTCTCCTGGGACAGTAGGCCAGCACACGGAATCAGGATGTGAGAGTGTATGTATTTCACATATCCTGGAGTTCTGAAGTGCCTTCCCATGATCATGAGGAAAACACGGATTGCCTAAGCTGAAACGTATCCACTACCAGGAGGACAAGATGATGCCAGAGGAAGAAATGCTAACCCTGACATAAAGCTAGAGTCAGATTCTAGGTTGGTAGGAGAATGGATACTGAAATCAAGGGACTCCTGATGTTGGAATCCAAGAAAGGGCCACAAGTGGGTGTGAGCTTTCAGAGAGCCCTAACGTTGAGACTCTACATCAACGGAGAGGAGGCTAGCTGTGGGATTTTTTAATTTTTTGTGGGGGGAGGGTTACATTTTATTGGTTTTATTTAGTAAAAAGTATAATAAAAACATAATTACATCCAAAATTTCCAAATAACTGCAGTTACATAAGGCATTTCAAGAAAAAACCACTGCCAACCTATCACTAATCTCCGAGATAACAAAATAATAAGAACTTACTGTATATAAAAGGAACTTCACACAAGATTTAGTAAATTAACAGAAAATAAAGAGCAGACAAGTACATCCCAAATCTATGATCACAGCATTATAATAATAGAAACAGTGTCTAATTTAGGAGAAATAGCTCAAAAAGAAATTATAGACTGGAATGTGTGTTAACTAGATTTTACTATGCAATAAGGTAAAGTACTATTTAATTTGTAATAAGGTAAAGTAATATTACAAAGCTGTCTCAGTCATAACTAGAAACGAGTAAGGGTATATTATATTGCTACTACATAAGAACATAAGAACAGCCCTGCTGGATCAGGCCCAAAGCCCATCTAGTCCAGCATCCTGTTTCACACACTGGCCAACCAGATGTCGCTGGATGCCTACGGGCAGGAGTTGAGGGCATGCCCTCTCTCCTGCTGTTACTCCCCTGCAACTGGTACTCAGAGGCATCCTGCCTTTGAAGCTGGAGGTGGCCTATAGCCCTCCGACTAGTTAGTAGCCAATGATAGACCTCTCCTCCATGAAGTTATCCAAAACCCTCTTAAACCCATTCAGGTTGTTAGCTGTCACCACATCTTGTGGCAGAGAATTCTACAAGCTGATTATGTGTTGTGTGAAAAAGTACTTCCATTAGTTGGTCCTAGATTTCAAGGTATATGTAAAATTTTGGTATCTAAATGATATGTTTAATATAAAAATTTGAGTATCTAAGTACTATATTCAGTGCCTATGTCAGTGTTATAATTTATTTATATGTCGTTAAGATCTAAAGCAGGCTTCCCCAAACTGCGGCCCTCCAGATGTTGCTGAACTACAACTCCCAGCATTCCGAGACACAGTTTTTTGTGGCTGGGAATGCTGGAAGTTGTAGTTCAGCAACATCTGGAGGGCCGCAGTTTGGGGAAGCCTGATCTAAAGTGTGTAAGCCTACAAACACTAATGAAGAATGGTAAAAAAGGAAGAGAAAAACAATATTTTTAAAAAAAAAAAACATCCAGCTGTGTTTATTCTTTCCGGTCCAAAAATAATGGAAGCCATTATACCTCAGAAAATGTCTATATCCCAGTCTTCAAGAATGACCTCAAGCCAAAAAAGCACTGACCATCTGAGTTTGCAACTTGGTTTTAGGAAACCAGTCATGTCATTTTGCAACAGATTTCTTGAAGTGACAAAATCTATTTCTTTGGTTGATCCATACCAGAGTATGGATACTAGAGTACCATACTAGAGTTCAAAGAAACGATTCTGTCCTTGTCTTTTCTGGAACTGAAATTATTATTATTATTTCTTGTTTACACAGTCAGACAGGTGTTATTGACTGGTTTGTTTTATCCAGACATCGAGTCTTTCCCAAGGACCTGGGATGGCTGAATTTTATTGTCAGTTGTTATAGATATCGTTGCTGAATATAGGCTGTTCCCAGTAAAGCTGCTTTTTGTAATTGGCTGATGGTGATTTCTGTGGCCCCTATGGTGTTGAGGTGCTCTTCAAGGTCTTTTGGAACTGCACCCAGGGCGCCAATTACTACTGGGATTATTTTGGTCTTTTTCTGCCACAGCCTTTCAATTTCAGTTTGTAGATCTTTGTATTTGGTGATTTTTTCTATTTCTTTTTCTTCTATTCTGCTATCCCCCAGTATTGCTATGTCGATTATTTTCACTTGTTTTTCGATTATTATAGGAGGCAGGTTCACCTACTTCACAGGGTTGTTCTGAAAGAGAAACTCAAGTGTGTGGTACACCACTCTGGGCTCCTTGGAGGAAAAGCGGGATATAAATTTAAAATTTAAAATTGTGGTTGTGGGGCTTGTGTGCTCTGATGAAGGTGAGAGCTATGCCAGAGAGGTCCAACCATACTGGACAGGTCTCACCAGAGGAGCCAGACAAAGAGTGCCTCTCCCATCAACAATATGGTGAGACATAGCTTTAATAAATCTATACCAGATCGGTCGTCGCCCGGGTCAACAAGGACCGCGCCAGATGCTATAGTCCCTGGACATCTGGTGGCAAGTGGGCTGCAGGACTCAGGATCTTCAGCTGCGCAACCAGGGCTGGAGACAGCAAAGTTTCTGGAAGAAAAGTCGCTTAACCGAAAAAAATATACAAAAAATGCCAACAAGGAAATAATGATCTGCTATTACAAGTCTAGTCCAACTAGAAGAGGTTATTTTAAAAAAAGAATGTACCAAATTTGGAAAGAGAAGCATCCAGATACAGAAATAACAGAACAAACGCTAGCAGACCAGAGAAGATACATAATCAAAAATAAAGTATTCACAGGAGTTGAGCTGGAAGAACTGCAAAGAGCAACACAGGCTCAAGATATGGAAGAAGAATTACCACCAACTGAAGCAGTTGCTCAGGCGCAGGTGGAGGAGGTGTTGGAAATAGAGGATGCCACTGTTACTGAACTGTTTCAAAATCAAAACCAGGTAACCACCCCTTTGCCTTCACCTCAAAAACCCAAATGCCGTTTAACAGAAAAGCAACAAGAAATAAAGCAAAAAATAACTGAGCACATGAACCAAACAACCACCAGGGTTCGACTTCCAGCTCTAAAAACAGTTGCCAAAAAACAACTTGCTCAGGCATTAAAAGATGTCAATGCTGCACTTGCAGAAATAACAACCAATAATTTGCAACAAACCAACTAATGTACAGTGCAGCAACAATAACAACACAAGAGCTCGGATATAAGATCAGTGGACCTGTAAAAAAAGAAAGCAGTACAACACCTAAATGGAAGATTAGATTAGAAAATAAAATCTCCACGCTTAGATCAGATGCTAGTAAATTGAAAGATATGAAAGACAAGAAGCTGAAGAATGAAAACACCAAACAGTATCTGATCCAAAAATACCACCTAGATTCAAGGAAAATTAGAGAAGTCCTGGAAATAATAAAGCAGCAAATAACAGCAGTGTCAAAGAAGATTAGCAGATATGAAGCCAGAATTACACAACACAGGCAGAATCTCCAATTCCAGTCGAATCAGAGACGTTTCTACCAAAGCATAGAAGGAGAAACTGCAAGAAATGTAGAAACACCAAATAAAGAAGAAACAGTGCAATTCTGGCGGAAATTATGGGACAATCCAATAGATTATAATAAAAAAGCAGGCTGGATGAAAGAGGTCAAAAAATGTAACCAACAAATGCAAGATCTAATAATAACACCAGAATTAATAAGTGAAAGAGCAAAGAAAATTAAAAATTGGACTGTGCCAGGCGACGATGAACTGCACGGCTTTTGGCTTCAACACCTAACAAGCCTTCATAAACAACTATCAAAACAGTTCAATCACATTATGAAAGGCGGTGATATTGAACAATGGCTAACAACTGGGAAAACTCATCTCATCATGAAAGACCCAGCAAAAGGTGCAGTTCCAAGTAATTATAGACCGATAACCTGCCTGCCAACCATGTTCAAATTATTAACTGGAATAATAGCAGATGAAGTGATGCAACACTTATTAACTAACAAACAGCTTCCAGTTGAACAGAAAGGAAATTGCCCAAACACCAGAGGCACAAAAGACCAGCTGCTGATTGACAAAATGATTTTAGAAAACTGCAAGAGAGGAGGTGAAGAAGGCTTGAGGGTTTGGCTCTCTTTTCCTCCCTCCCTCTCTTCCTCTCTCCCTCCCCCCCTTCACCACCCGGACTTTACATCTGGCCCCTCTGGGTTTGTGTTTCTATCTATCTTACCCTGACGAGGAGCTGCCTACCAGCTGCTGTCTTCAGAAAGCCTGACAACTAACACCTGTGTCAGCCGGCAGCCCTTTGTGGCAGAGGGGGCTGCTGGGTAGCTCTAGAGTCTTATAAATACTGCTGAAGACATGCCGGCGGCTGCCAAAGGGGGCCGCCAAAGGGGGCTGGGCCTTTGGGGCCGGGCCTTCGGGGGTGGGACTGAGGGCTGGGGGATGGGGGTTGTTTGTGGGTGGATTTCTCTTTCTTTTGGGGGGGGGTATGAATGCTGCTTTTATTATTGTCCTGAGTTGTACCAGGCCTAGTTGACGGGATGTGTTTGGGTTCTCCTGAGGGGGCGGAAGTGGGGGGTGCGCCTGACGGCCTGGGGGCGGCTATTGCTGTAGTGGTGGGGAATAGAAGAATTGGCGCTGGCAGAACAGCTGGCCGTTACAGGGGAAGAGAAATTGGTAATTTAGTGACTATCTCTACTTCCAACTGTTCTGACAACTCTCAGGCCTTGGGGAACAGCACCAATTACCCACAGAACCTGACCTTGCTCCTTTGTAATGCCAGGTCGGTTCAAAATAAGACCGAAATTGTTCATGATTTAATCATGGATGAGGGAGCTGATCTGGTGTGTATAACTGAGACCTGGTTGGGGGAAGCGAGTGGCCCAGTGTGGGCTCAGCTTCTCCCTCCAGGTTACTCTGTTGTGGAGCAGGTTAGGGGAAGTGGGCGGGGGGGTGGAGTGGCTGTGGTCCATAAAAACACTATCTCCCTTACCAGGGCCCCTGTGAGACAGTTGACCTATATTGAGTGTGTATTTTTGAGGCTGGGAACTAGGGATAGATTGGGGATTCTGTTGGTGTACCGTTCACCCCGCTGCCCAACTGACTCCCTAACTGAGCTGTCGGAGCTGGTCGCGGAGTTGGTGATGGAGTCTCCCAGGCTTTTGGTGCTGGGGGACTTCAATATCCACTTTGGGGCTGGCTTGTCTGGTGCTGCTCAGGAGTTCATAGCGGCCATGACAACTATGGGCCTATCCCAATTAATCTTTGAACCAACTCATGTTGCCGGCCACACACTGGATTTGGTCTTCTGTTCGGATCAGGGGGGTGTTCCGTGGGTGGGGAATCCGTTGGTTACCACATTGTCATGGACGGATCACTACCTGGTTAAGGTTGGTATCGCGGACACAACCCACCCCTGCAGGGGTGACGGACCTATTAGGATGGTCCGTCCAAAAAGGCTGCTGGACCCAGCAGGTTTCCAAAAGGCCTTGGAGGGTTTCGATGTTGGTGCGGCCGGTGATTCTATCGAGGCCATGGTGGGAACATGGAACAGAGAACTCACCAGGGCAGTAGATATTATTGCTCCTAAGCGTCCCTCCAGGCCTGCTTCTAAGATGGCCCCCTGGTATACGGAGGAGTTGCGGGGGATGAAGCGGCTTGGTAGGCGACTGGAACGCAGGTGGAGGAGAACTCGGCTCGAATCTGACAGGATGCAGCATAGAACCCATTTGAAGACCTATGCAATGGCGGTGCGTGTGGCAAAAAAACAATTTTGGTCGGCGCGAATTGCGTCTGCGGGCTCACGTACGGCAGAATTATCCCGGGTGGTGAGGAGTATAATTTCTGCTCCTTCTGCCTCAAATCAGTTCCCGGAGACACTCTGCTGTGACGCCTTTAGTGGGTTCTTTGCAAATAAAATCTCCTGTATTCGGGCCGACTTGGACTCCACTATTTCTGCAGGGTCCGGGAGGGAGGTATCTAGCAATCCCTCTTGCAGTGTTAGGATGGATCAGTTTCAATCTGTGACTCTTGATGACGTGGACAGACTGCTTGGGGCGGTGCGGCCTACCACTTGTTCTCTGGATCCTTGCCCGACCTGGCTGCTTCAATCTAGCGGAGAGATTGTTGGAGATGGCCTGGTTAATATCATAAATGCATCTCTGGGGGAGGGTAGGGTGCCTTCTTGTTTGAAGGAGGCAATAGTTAGACCTCTTCTTAAGAAGCCTACCCTGGATCCCTCAGTGATGGACAGTTATAGGCCAATCTCCAATCTCCCCTGGCTGGGCAAGGTAATCGAGAGGGTGGTGGCTAACCAGCTCCAGGCGGTTTTGGAGGAATCTGATTATCTGGACCCATTTCAAACTGGCTTTAGAACGGGCTATGGGGTTGAGTCAGCCTTGGTCGGCCTGATGGATGACCTTTACCGGGGAATCGACAGAGGGAGTGTGACTCTGTTGGTCCTCCTGGATCTTTCGGCGGCGTCCGATACCATCGACCATGGTATCCTTCTGGGTCGCCTGGAGGGGTTGGGAATAGGGGGCACCGCTTGCGGTGGTTCCGTTCCTATCTCTCGGGCAGATCCCAGATGGTGGAGCTTGGTGACAGTCGCTCCTCAAAGCAGGAGCTGTTATATGGAGTCCCTCAGGGCTCCATTCTGTCACCAATGCTTTTTAATATCTACATGAAACCGCTGGGTGAAGTCATCAGGGGATTTGGTGCTGGGTGTTATCAGTATGCTGATGATACCCAAATCTACTTCTCCTTTTCATCTTCAGGAAATGGCACTCAGTCTTTAAATGCCTGCCTACAGGCAGTAATGGGCTGGATGAGGGAGAACAAATTGAAGCTGAATCCAAGCAAGACGGAGGTGCTCATTGTGGGGGCTCAGAATCTGAGGAGTGAGTTAGATCTCCCTGTGCTGGATGGGGTTACACTCCCCCGGAGGGAGCAGGTGCGCAGCTTGGGAGTACTCCTGGACCCAGGCCTCACCCTGGTCTCTCAGGTGGAGGCCGTGGCCAGGAGTGCTTTCTATCAGCTTCGGCTGATTCGACAGCTGCGTCCATTCCTTGAGGAGGATGACCTCAAAACAGTGGTGCACCAGCTGGTAACCTCCCGGCTTGACTATTGCAATGCGCTCTACGTGGGGCTGCCTTTGTACGTTGTTTGGAAACTTCAGTTAGTTCAGAATGCGGCAGCCAGATTGGTCTCTGGGGTAACCCGGAGAGACCATATTACGCCTATTTTGAAACAATTACACTGGCTGCCAATATGTTTCCGGGCAAAATACAAAGTGCTGGTGATTACCTTTAGGGCTCTGAACGGCTTAGGTCCAAGTTACCTTGGAGAGCGCCTTCTTCTGCACGATTCCCACCGCACATTAAGGTCATCCGGGGAGGTTCGTCTCCAGTTGCCACCGGCTCGTCTGGTGGCGACTCGGAGGCGGGCCTTCTCTGTGGCTGCTCCGGAGCTGTGGAATGCGCTCCCTGCAGAAATCCGTAATTCGAGTTCTCTGTTGGCCTTCAGGAGGGCCCTTAAAACATATTTGTTTGGCCTGGCCTTTCAGGGCTTTTAAAGTATATATATATGTATATGTATATATATATATATGTATGTATATGTGTATATATATGTATATATGTGTGTATGTGTGTTTGTATATGTATATATATATATATATATTCTAATTTTTTAATTTTTTAATTTTTAACTTGATTTAGTGTTTTTAATGACTTAATAACCCCCCCCCCCCGCCTTGTGCAGATGGGAGGGAGTTTGTCACAGCCTGTCCTGCGCGAAGCCCAGGAAGGGTTCCGTTTGACCTCTTTGGTCAAGGGGTGGGGTTTCTGCCAGGATTGACCGATCCCGGCCCCATCCTCCATTTTCCATTCTCTCTTCAGTTGGGGTCAGGCAATCACAGGAGAAGGGGCTTTCCCCTCCCTCCCTCCCCGGTGCAGAGCGGGTCTAGCGACTGGCCGCCTGAGGGGGCTGAGTAGGAATTTTTTGCTCCCAACGCATTGGCCACTGTTGGGGGTTTTTTCGCCTACTCCGTTCTGTGTCCTGGGTGCGTATTTAGAGTTAGGTCAACCACAATGGCAGGAACAGTGCGGGCGGGGTGGCAATTTTGAGGGTTAGAACATCGGTGAGCACCCTTGGATATGTAAAAGGGGTGATTGGTTAATCGCTCCTTTGTAGCCTGTGCGGCACGGGGAGAATGATTGCCATGAACCCTGCTTCAGGACTTCTCTAACCTTTGGGCTGTGCGGTCCGGGGTGGACGAATGCCTAGAAGTATCCAGACCCTCTCTTACAGAAGGGGGGGTTGGCTTTGAAGGAATTGGGTGGGATGTACCTGCCCATTCCCGAGCCAGGGTGTGTCCCCCCAGTAGGGTGCTGGGTAGGATTTCAGAGTTCTGACCTGCTTCTATTGGCCCGCACTGTTCTTTAAGGGTGATTAATCACCTGGTGTTCCAGTCTGCCATGCTGTGTGTAATAGTTAACAAAGTTGTGGCCCTTTTCCTCTATACTGAGTCTACGTTTTCTTGAGCTGGGGTCTGGGGATAATGTTTTATTTTTGTTTTAAAATGTTTTAAATTGTTAGTTGTTGTTTTATTGTTTTAATTTGTTTTAGCTTTTTACTGTTTTATAAGTTGTTTTAATTGTGAACCGCCCTGAGCCATTTTGGAAGGGCGGTATATAAATCAAATAAATAAATAAATAAATAAATAAATAAATAGATAAATAAGAGAAGAAAAACCAATCTAAGTGTTGCATGGATTGACTACAAGAAAGCCTTCGATTCATTGCCTCACACATGGATACTAAAATGTTTAGAAACAACTGGTGTCAGCAAAAACATTCAGATATTTATTTAAAAAGCAATGAGCATGTGGAGTACACAGTTAACAATCAATGGCGAGGCACTTGGACAGGTTAGCATTAGAAGAGGCATTTTCCAAGGGAACTCACTATCCCCTCTATTGTTTGTAATCGCCAGGACCCCACTTTCACAAATACTAAACAAAACAGACCTCGGATACCAAACATCTAAAACATCCAGTAAAATCAACCATCTGCTGTACATGGACGATCTGAAGTTGTATGGAAAGTCCCAGTCAGAAATTGAATCACTACTAAACACTGTCCGTATATTCAGTAGCGATATAGCAATGGAGTTTGGACTAGACAGGTGTGCTGCATTAATAATGAACAGAGGGAAAATAACAAAAACAGAAGGAATAGAACTGCCCAATGGAAGCAACATAAAAAACCTGGAAGAGAAAGAACCTTACAAATATTTGGGCATTCTCCAGGCTGATAACATCACACACACTGAAGTTAAAAGAAAAATTGGAAGTGAATACATCAGGAGAGTTAGAAAAATCCTCAAGTCCAAACTCAATGGCGGGAACACCATACAAGTCATAAAAACCTGGGCTATACCTGTTATCAGATACACTGCAGGAATAATAGACTGGACCCAGGCACAGCTAGAGACGCTAGATCGCAAGACCAGGAAAATCATGACCATCCATCATGCTCTGCACCACTGCAGTGATGTAGATAGGCTATACCTCCCCCGCAGCTCAGGTGGAAGAGGAATGCTGCAAGTCCATCAAACAGTAGAGGAGGAGAAAAGAGGCCTTGAAGAATATATAAAGGACAGTGAAGAAGATGCACTTCAAATGGTCAAGAACGCGAAACTATTCAACACCAATGAAACAAAGCAGGCCTACAAGAAAGAACAAGTCAAGAACCAAGCAGAAAAATGGAGAAATAAGCCACTGCATGGTCAATATTTGCACAATATAAGTGGAAAAGCAGACATCACCAAGACCTGGCAATGGCTTAAGAATGGCAACTTGAAGAAAGAAACAGAGGGTTTAATACTGGCTGCACAAGAACAGGCACTAAGAACAAATGCAATAAGAGCAAAAGTAGAAAAATCCACAACAAACAGCAAGTGCCGCCTTTGTAAAGAAGCAGATGAAACAGTGGACCACCTGATCAGCTGTTGTAAAAAGATCGCACAGACTGACTACAAACAAAGGCATGACAAGGTAGCAGGGATGATACACTGGAACATCTGCAAAAAATACAAGCTACCTGTAGCCAAGAATTGGTGGGACCATAAAATTGAAAAAGTTGAAGAAAATGAAGATGTAAAAATATTATGGGACTTCCGACTACAAACAGACAAACATCTACCACACAATACACCAGATATCACTGTAGTTGAGAAGAAAGAAAAACAAGTCAAAATAATCGACATAGCAATACCAGGGGATAGCAGAATAGAAGAAAAAGAAATAGAAAAAAAATCACCAAATACAAAGATCTACAAATTGAAATTGAAAGGCTGTGGCAGAAAAAGACCAAAATAATCCCAGTGGTAATTGGCGCCCTGGGTGCAGTTCCAAAAGACCTTGAAGAGCACCTCAACACCATAGGGGCCACAGAAATCACCATCAGCCAATTACAAAAAGCAGCTTTACTGGGAACAGCCTATATTCTGCGACGATATCTATAACAGCAACAACATTGACAATAAAATTCTGGCATCCCAGGTCCTTGGGAAGGACTCGATGTCTGGATAAAACAAACCAGTCAATAACACCTGTCTGACTGTGTAAACAAGAAATAATAATAATAATTTGATATAAATGTAAAATTAATAATAATTATTATTATTAATTTTACATTTATATCAATATATTATTATTAATTTTACATTTATATCCCGCTTTTCCTCCAAGGAGCCCAGAGTGGTGTACCACATACTTGAGTTTCTCTTTCACAACAACCCTGTGAAGTAGGTGAACCTGCCTCCTTCCTTCTCCCTCCACCCCGGCATACTGCAAATAGTGGCTCCCAGCCCTAGTCCCACCTCTGCTTCCAGAAAGGGGTCCCAGGCAGTGCTCACTGCAGTCAGCAGTATGCAAGCTATGGGGCCATTGGCCAGGATTTGCGCTTCCCAACTCTGGCTTCAAAACTTTCAAGCGGAAAAATCAACATTCAGAGCCCTGTGTTGATTTTACTTTGTTCTTATGGGGAGTTCAAAGGCTAGTAACTCAGGAAATACTGGACCACCCCCCACCCCCCAAAAACACCACAGATTTCTGCTGCAGCATATAGCTGAAGCTTTGAAAGCATTTTAAAGAACATTGAAAATAAATTAGATGTGTTCTCTGCTGGCAAAAGGAGTGATATTTGAACTGAGCCACTTTTCAGTGTATCTGCACCAAATTGATGGATTTCGATAAGCTTCAACTCCCCTTCTTGCTACAGGAAGTGACAAAGCGAAAACAGCCATCAAACTGAAGATCCTGGACATGCAACGACAGGTGGACCTAAGTATGGGGCCTGGCCTCAGACAGCTCTAGGTTCACGGTATCCCCCCCTACATATTTGACTCAGCTGAAAATTCCAAGCCACAGAAGGGCGTTCACCCTTGCCTGCTGTCACGCTCTTCCATCCACTGTGCTGAAAGGCAAATATAGGAAGATCCCATTAACAGAAAGGCTTTGCTCCAGGGATGTGCATGGAACCAAACCTGACTCGAACTTGACTGACCCAGTTCGGTTCTGCACCCGCTAGAACCCACCGCCTCAGTTCAGTTGGGGTATGCGAATACATTTTTTTAAAATATATATATATTTTTTTTAAGGTCACCGCACATGCACAAATGGCCTCTGTGAGGCTCTGGGCCATGCCAGGCCTCGCAGAGGCCATTTGCACATGCACGGCAGCTTCCAAAATGGCCGCTGCGTTAATATATGGAGGGAATGATTACCAAGGCCAGCGGGGGGAGGGGGAACCTCCGTGGACCGCCCCCCCCACGAACTCCCCCGAAGGATGGAAAGGTTAAAAACAATAGTTTGAATTTTTTAAAAAACTGCAAACCCTCCCCCCCAACTGTCATGGTGGGTTTCGTTTTGACCCTGAACGGTGATCATGAGAACGGTGACAAAGCAGCCCAGAACTACACGGGGGGAACTTGTCAATGATCTCAGGGCAGCTGGAACCATAGTCACCAAGAAAACAATTGGTAACACACTACGCCATGAAGGACTGAAATCTTGCAGTGCCCGCAAGGTCCCCCTGCTCAAGGCAGCACATGTACAGCCCCTTTTGCAGTTTGCCAATGCACATCTGAATGATCCAGAGGAGAACTGGGCGAAAGTGTTGTGGTCAGATGAGACCAAAATCGAGCTCTTTGGCATCAACTCAACTCACCGTGTGTGGAGGAGGAGGAATGCTGCCTATGAGCCCAAGAACACCATCCCCACCATCAAACATGGAGGTGGACACATTATGCTTTGGGGGTGTTTTTCTGCTAAGGGGACAGGACACCTTCACCGCATCGAAGGGACAATGGACGGGACCATGTACCGTCAGATCTTGGGTGAGCACCTCCTTCCCTCAGCCAGGGCATTGAGAATGGGTCGTGGATGGGTATTCCAGCATGACAATGACCCAAAACACACAGCCAAGGCAACAAAAGAGTGGCTCAAGAAGAAGCACATGAAGGTCCTGGAGTGGCCCAGCCAGTCTCCAGACCTTAATCCCATAAAAAATCTGTGGAGGGAGCTGAAGGTTCGGGTTGCCAAACATCAGCCTCGAAACCTTTCTGACTTGGAGAGGATCTGCAAAGAGGAGTGGGACAACATCCCTCCTGGGTTGTGTGCAAACCTGGTGGCCAACTACAAGAAACGTCTGACCTCTGTGATTGCCAACAAGGGTTTTGCCACCAAGTACTAAGACATCTTTTGTGAAGGGATCGAATACTTATTTCCCTCACTACAATGCAAATCCATCGCTGACTTTTGGGCACTGGGCTTTTGAGGGTTTGTTTGTTGTTATTCCGTCTCTCACAGCTACAATAAACCTACCATTCCAATTATAGCCTGGTCATTTCTGTGTCAGAGGGCAAACGGACAAAATCAGCAGGGGATCAAATACTTATTTCCCTCACTGTAGTTCAGAAAGTTCAGTTAATTCAAAATGCAGCAGTCAGATTGGTCAGGGTTTCACAGAGGAACCTTAGTATGTGCATTTCAAAACAGCAGCACTGACTGCCAATACGTTTCTGGGCAAAATACAAAGTGCTCCTAATTACCTTCAAAGCCCTTAACGGCGTAGGGTAGAGTTAACTGGGAAAGTGCCTTCTTCGGCATGATTCCCACTGCACATTAAGGTCATTGATAGAGGCCCCTCTCTAGCTGCCACCAGCTCACCTTTTGGCGTCTCAGGATCAATAGCTGCTCCTGGGGTGTAAAATGCACCTCCTGGTTGTAGCCGAGGTGTAAGAATCTTGCCAGCCATTCAGAGCCAAAAACACCCCACATCTTTTTAGCTTGGCCTTTATTGTTTCTAAAATGATTTTATTTTGCTGCTTTAATGGGCTATTGATTGTGTTTTTATCTGTTTTATTTATGTGAACCCACCAAGAGCCATCTGCGTGGATGGTAGTATAAAAATGTAATAAATTGGGAGGGGCGTTGTCTTGTGTCACCTAGTGGCTGTATGCTTGACCGATGGTTTTGATTTTAGGACAAATAGAACATTCAGATCTTATTGTGGTAGAAGGTAGAAACCTCCCTCCATCTTCACTATACCAACACTACTGTGCCAGTATATTCAGGGAGCTAGAGCTTCCATCCCTTTCCTCGTGATCGATCCCTAGTGTGGAATTCCACTTTTTCACAGGTGCTGCACACTGGGTGGACATTTTCAATGACCTATCCATCACAACCCCAAGGTCTTTTTCTTCAAGTTGGGGTGGACCACCCAGCCTACCACCTGTTTTGGGAATGCAGACGTCTTTCTACCTCTCCCAGAGGATCAGAGTGCTTTTCGTCTGAGTGACCAGAGGATTCTTCTGTGCCATTCCTCTACACATTGCCCAAATGCTAGTTTAAACTCAAGCCCCAAAGGCTGAAACATTTCCTGGACCAGACAGTGCCTGTGGAGAGTACTGTCATTTAGAGAAAAAAAATTGGGGCCAATACAAGCACTAACACGGGAGTACGACCCAACCACCTGGTAATGAAGAGAGGGGAACTAGCTTTCAGGAGTCCAAGACTATTTTAAAAGAAAAGGGACTAGATGTGTGGTCTGTTATGGGAGGAGGCCTGAAAAACCATCATCAAAATGAAATTTTACAGAATGCATGATCAATGGATAATGTTAATGCGCTGCGCCATTGTAAAATAGAAAGCAGCTGGATGGTGCTTCACCAGCGAGATGGAGATAGAGACGAAAACATTCCCATTCACAGGAAAGAGCCCTCTCTTGTCAAATACAACCAACAGAAGCTCATGCCAAAATCAAAAGGTGTATACATTTTTTAAAAATAAAACTTTTAAGCTGCAAGCAGATTAAAAATAGCTCTTTTCTAAAGTGAATTCCATTACAATCTTCATCACTGGAAAGGATTATCTGGTGAGGAGTAAGGGAGTGCCTCTCACCAAAGCTCTTTCCACATGCCAAGGATAGATATGGCTGCTCCCCACATAACTGAGAACTCTTCTATGAAGTGAGGCTTGTAATGTACTTTTGAGAAACTCTCTCTCTCTCTCTGCTGTTTTTGTCAGAGCAGAATAATGTGGCTCTTTTCCTGGGATTCATTTACATCAGTCATAGAGTAGACTATTTGATAAATGACTTCCTGTGAAAGAAGCTCTTTTCACACTATAAGCTGTTACATGGTTTTTCTCTAGTGTGAATCTTGTGATGCGAAGTGAGGTGTGAGCTCCGACGGAAGCACTTTCCACACTCCAAACATTTATAAGGCTTCTCTCCTGTGTGCGTTCTTTGATGTTTAGTAAGACTTCCCTTATCCCTGAAGCTCCTTCCACACTCCAAGCATTTATAGGGTTTCTCCCCTGTGTGAATCCTTTGATGAGAAGTGAGGGCTGGTCCTCCCCTGAAACTCTTCCCACATTCAAAGCATTTATAGGGTTTCTCCCCTGTGTGAATCCTTTGATGAGAAGTGAGGGCTGGTCCTCCCCTGAAACTCTTCCCACATTCAAAGCATTTATAGGGTTTTTCCCCTGTGTGACTCTTTTGATGAGAAGTGAGGAGGGAGCTTTGAACGAAACTCTTTCCACATTCCAAGCATTTATAGGGTTTCT
Source organism: Hemicordylus capensis (assembly GCF_027244095.1). Lineage (NCBI taxonomy): Eukaryota > Metazoa > Chordata > Lepidosauria > Squamata > Cordylidae > Hemicordylus > Hemicordylus capensis. The sequence continues at coordinate 244,103,143 of NC_069658.1, read as the reverse complement.
CCCCAGTGTGACTCCTTTGATGTAAAGAAAGGCTATCAACTCGACTGAAGCTCTTTCCACATTTGAAGCATTTAAATGGTTTCTCTCCAGTGTGAATCCTTTGATGTTTAATGAGAGAGGCATGCCGAGAGAAGCTCTTTCCACATTCCAAGCACTGTTTCTCTCTAGTGTGGTTTATTTGGTGTTTAGAAATACTACTAGTATCTTTGAAGGTTTTACCACACTCAAAGCATTTATATGGTTCCTCCCCTGTGTGTATCCTTTGATGTGAAGAAAACGAGTCTGCTCGGCGGAAGCTTTTTCCACACTCCAAGCATTTATGTGGTTCCTCCCTTGTGTGTATCCTTTGATGAGAAGAAAGCAAGTTTGCTCGGCGGAAGTTTTTTCCACACTCCAAGCATTTATATGGTTTCTCTCCTGTGTGGATACTTTGATGTGAAGTAAGGGAGTCTTCTCTAGTGAAGCTTTTTCCACACTCAAAACATTTATATGGCTTCTCCCCAGTGTGGATTCTTTGATGTATAGTAAGTTTTGCACTCTGCCTGTAGCTCTTCCCACACTCAAAGCATTTATATGGTTTCTCCCCAGTGTGGATCTTTTGATGTGCAGTAAGACTTGATTTCCCTCTGAAGCTCTTTCCACACTCCAAGCATTTATATGGTTTCTCTCCTATGTGGATACTTTGGTGTAAAGTAAGGGAGTCTGCTCGAAGATAGCTTTTTCCACACTCAAAACATTTATATGGCTTCTCCCCAGTGTGGATTCTTTGATGTATAGTAAGTCTTACACTCTGCCTGTAGCTCTTCCCACACACAAAGCATTTATATGGTTTCTCCCCAGTGTGGATCTTTTGATGTGCAGTAAGACTTGATTTCCCTCTGAAGCTCTTTCCACATTCCAAGCATTTATATGATTTGGCCCCTGTGTGGATACTTTCATGTGAAGTGGGATGAGAACTTGCACTGGAACTCTTTTCACTCTCCAGGGATTTATAGGATTTCTCCCCAGTGTACCTTTCCAACTGAGGTGGAAGGCTAGATTTGATAGTGAAGCATTTCCGGTAAATAGGACCCAGATTTCTTTCTGTTTCTTCCTCCATTTTTTCCTGGATTGTGATTTCATGGCAGTCACCATGCTGAGACGCAGAAGGTCCATTCCTCCTCTTCTGTTTCCTTTCAGTTTTCATCCTCTGTTTCTCCTTTGTACGTCTGGCACTTCCCAACAATCCTCCATGGGGCTTTCCCTCATTATCACTCTCCCATCCTTCACTTGCTGGGATGAAGAGAGAAAACTGCTCAGAGCCTGGGGTAGAAAAAGAGCATCTGATCAATCAACAGTCCCCAGTTTTGTGTTCTAGAAGTGTTCGAATAAACAAGCCTGCCCAATCTATACGCTGATGGGATTTGAGCTATCAGTCAGTGACCGACCAAGAGAGATCTCGGGGTCGTGGTGGACAACTCCTTGAAAGTGTCGACTCAATGTCAATAACTCAAGCTGTGAAAAAAGTTAATTCCATGCTAGGAATCATTAGGAAGGGGACTGAAAATAAAAATGCTAATATGATAATGCCCTTATACAAATCTATGTTGTGGCAAGATCTGGAGTACTGCGTACAGCTTTGGTCACCGTATCTTAAGAAGGTTATTGTAGAACTGGAAAAGGTACAGAAGAGGGCAACCAAAATGATCAGGGGCCCGGAGCACTTTCCTTATGAGGCTAGGCTACAGCATCTGGGGCTCTTTACCTTGGAAAAGAGGCGACCAAGTGGAGACATGATCGAAGTGTATAAAATGATGCATGGTGTGGGGAGGGTAGAAAGAGATAATTTTTTCTCCCTCTCTCACAACACTAGAGCCAGGGGTCACCCCATGAAACTGAAGACTGGGAAATTTAGGACCGAGAAGACAAAGTACTTTTTCACACAGCACATAATTAATCTATGGAATTGTTTGCCATTGGATGTGGTGATGGCCACCAGCTTGGATGGCTTTAAAAAGGACTTAGACAGATTCATGGTGGACAGGTCTATCAATGGCCATTAGTCTGGTGGCTGTGGGCCATCTCCAGCCTCAGAGGCACGATGCCTCTCAATACCAATTGCAGGGAAGCAACAGCAGGTTGCACATACCTCTTGCCTGTGGGCTCCCCAGAGGCATCTGGTGGACCACTGTGTGAAAAAGGATACTGGACTAGATAGGCCTTGTGCCTGATCCAGCAGGGCTGTTCTTATGTTCACTCTGTAATACTGAGATATTCAATACAAAAGCAAAAACCTTAAGGTGAGAGTTAAGATCCTTTCCATTTTTACTCATGGTCTAGAGAACATGGAAATAGCAAGTTAAGGTGCTTATCTTAATCTCTGCGCCATATAAGTTATAAAGACTTTGTACAATATTGAACATTATGCTGCTTAGGAATGAGATTCCATGTACCCATCTTTACACCTGAGTAGTCCTTATCCGCATTTGCAAATACATCCCATGTCAATTGCAAGTAGACCCACAACTTTACTCCTAAGGAAACACTGCAGTCTTGGTTGCACATATACCTCATCTTTACTCATGAGCAGACCTTCCACTCCTGCTCACTGGTAGACCGTCAACCTTTCTTATGAGAAGCCCCCACACTTATGGGAAACATTGGGGGTCTATTAATGAGGAAGTCTGACCATCTAGTCCTGACTAGAAATATTCACCAGTAAAACCCCACCTTCACTCACAAGTAGGCTGCACACATACTTGTGAATAGACCTGCAACCTTACCCAGAAGTAAACTTTCCATTCTCTCTCAAGAGTAAACCTTACAAATAAGAGGGAGGTGCATGCAAATGTTTGAGGGACTACTGGTAAGATAGGATGCATTTGTCACAAGTTGAGGGTAAATATGAGTAGGTTGATGGTCTACTCACAAGTAAGATGTGACATCTACCCATACATAAGGTTGAGGGGCTACCCGTAAGTACTGTATTTACCGGAATCCAAGATTAGTTCCCCCACCAAGTTCTTTCAAGTTAGGAATTGGGGGATCATCTTAAATTCAGAGTCCCCTTCCTTTTGGGTAAATATAGGTTTAACCTGTATCTAATCTCTGTTTTTTAAGGGGCTTGTCTTAAATTCAGAGTCATCTCGTATTTGAGTAAATATGGTAAGAACATAAGAACAGCCCTGCTGGATCAGGCCCAAGGCCCATCTTGTCCAGCATCCTGTTTCGCACAGTGGCCCACCAGATGCCGCTGGAAGCCACAGACAGAAGTTGAGGGTATGCCCTCTCACCTGCCGTTACTCCCCTGCAACTGGTACTCAGAGGCATCCTGCCTTTGAGGCTGGAGGTGGCCCACAGCCCTCTGACTAGTAGCCATTGATAGATCTCTCCTCCATGAAGCCATCCAAACCCCTCTTAAAGCCTTCCAGGTTGTTGGCTGTCACCACATCCTGTGGCAGAGAGTTCCACAAGTGGATCACGCGTTGTGTGAAAAAGTACTTCCGTTTGTTGATCCCAGACCTCCTGGCAATCAATTTCATGGAGTGACCCCTGGTTCTAGTGTTGTGTGAGAGGGAACAGAAGTTCTCTCTCTCCACTATCTCCACACCATGCATGATTTTATAGACCTGTATCATGTCTCCCCGCAGTCTTCTTTTTTCTAAACTAAAAAGACCCAGGTGTTATAGTGTTGCCTCATAAGAAAGGTACTCTAGGCCCCTGATCATCTTGGTTGCCCTCTTCTGTACCTTCTCCAGTTCAACAATGACCTTTTTAAGATGTGGTGACCAGAACTGTACGCAGTACTCCAAGTGTGGTCGCACCATAGTTTTGTATAAGGGCATTATAATGTTAGCCGTTTTATTTTCAATCCCCTTTCTAATGATCCCTAGCATTGAATTTGCCTTTTTCACAGCTGCCGCACATTGAGTCGACACTTTCAACGAGCTGTCCACAACAACCCCAAAATCCGTCTCCTGGTCCGTCACCGACAGCTCGGATCCCATCAGCGTATACGTGAAATTGGGGTTTTTCGTCCCAATGTGCATCACTTTACACTTGTTAACATTGAACCTCATTTGCCATTTTGTCGCCCATTCCCCCAGTTTGGAGAGATCCTTTTGGAGCTGCTCACAATCCGTTTTGGATTTCACTACCCGGAAGAGTTTAGTATCATCTGCAAATTTGGCCACATCGCTGCTTACCCCTGCTTCTAGATCATTTATGAATAAATTAAAAAGCACCGGTCCCAGTACAGATCCCTGGGGGACCCCACTTCTTATTTCCCTCCATTGTGAACACTCTCCATTTATACCTACCCTCTGTTTCCTGTCTTTCAACCAGTTAGCAATCCGCACATGTACTTGTCCCCTTATCCCATGACAGATAAGTTTCCTCAGGAGTCTTTGATGAGGAACTTTGTCAAAAGCTTTTTGGAAGTCCAGGTAGACTATGTCAACTGGATCACCTTGATCCACACACTTGTTGACACTCTCAAAGAAGTCCAAAAGGTTGGTGAGGCAAGATTTACCTTTGCGGAAGCCATGCTGGCTCACTCCCAGCAGGGCCTGTTCTTCTAGGTGCTTTACAATTTTATCCTTGAGGATGCTTTCCATCAATTTGCCTGGAACGGACGTTAGGCTAACCGGCCTGTAATTTCCCGGATCGCGCCTGCATCCCTTCTTGAAAATCGGTGTTACATTTGCTACTCTCCAGTCCTCTGGTACAGAGCCCGGTTTCAGGGATAAGTTAAATATTTTAGCAAGGAGGTCGGCAATTTCACATTTGATTTCTTTGAGGACTCTTGGATGGATGCCATCCGGCCCTGGTGATTTGTTAGCTTTCAGTTTTTCCAGACACTTTAGAACATCATCCCTTGTCACTTCTATCAGACTCAGCTCTCTAGCCTCCATCCCTAAAAAGCCTGGTTCAGGAACAGGTATATGCTCAGTATCCTCTGCCGTGAAGACAGATGCAAAGAACTCATTCAGCTTCTCTGCAACCTCCATATCCTCCTTAAGAATCCCTTTCACTCCCTCATTGTCTAATGGTCCAACTGCCTCCCTGGCAGGTTTCCTGCTTCTGATGTACTTAAAGAAGTTTTTGTTATTCCCCTTGATACTTTTGGCTAAATGTTCCTCAAACTCTCTTTTTGCCTCCCTTATGGTCACCCTGCATTTATTTTGCCAGAGTTTGTGTTCCTTTCTGTTCTCTTCGTTTGGACAGGCCTTCCATTTTCGGAAGGAAGTCTTCTTCCCTATTATGGCTTCCTTGACGGTACCCGTTAACCATGCTGGCATCCTCCTGGACTTAGTGGTACCTTTCCTCCTTTTGGCTAGACAATCTAACTGGGCTTCTAGTATTGTGGTTTTGAGTATACTCCATGCACTCTGGAGCGAAGTGACTCTCCTGATTTTCCCCCTCAGCTTTCTTTTCACCATACTCCTCATTTTGGAGAAGTTTCCTCTTCTGAAATTCAAAATGTCTGTGTTAGACATCCTTGGTGATTCTCTCCCCTCATGTATGCTGAATTTGATGGTACTGTGGTCACTGTTCCCTAAAGGGTCGATGACACTGACGTCACACACCAGGTCCTGGGTGTCACTCAGAATTAGATCCAAGGTCGCCTTCTTTCTGGTTGGTTCCATGACCAACTGTTCTAGGGCACAGTCCTTTAGCGTATCTAGAAATTAGCATATCTAGAAATTTGACCTCTTTGTCCTGAGGTCTATTCATGAGACCTCTTGCAAGCAAGGATTCAAGATTCTAATGCAGGGCGTAATAATGGAGGAGGAGGATGGTGATAATGCTGTTGTAGGCAACCTTCAGCACTCCCAATGTTGCTGAACCACAACTCCCAGCATCCCCAGCCACAATGAATTGCAACTATGGATGATGGGAGCTTTAGTTCAGCAACATCTGGAGTGTTGAAGGTTGCCTGCTTCTATTCTAATGAGTAAGGGTATGCGGTCTACACACAAGTAAGAGTAGGTTTTACTTATGTGTAAAGGTTCCAAGCTATACTATAAAACATGGATTTTTTAAAAAGTCTCTTGTAAAGACACATCACACAGAAATATATGCAATATGTCTGGAGGAAGTTATTGCAACTACATTAGGAACGTCTTGAATTTTTGGCTACACATACTATTCAGGTGGCATTTTGGAAAACCATTATGCGTTGTATTTATTATTATTATTATTAACATTTTATATCCCACTCTTCCTCCACTGGAATTAGCTCTTAGGAACTGTCAACAGATAACTGGTATTAAGTGTCAAACAGAAGTTATTTTTGTATGCAGATACAGCTTTCCCACAGTGATCCAACAATAACCTTTCCATTGGCTATATCATTATTAAAGGAATTTGTCTCTATATCTGGCAAAAATCAATTATACAAAGTCTACTTGGATGGATATCAATATGACTAGACAGCAAAAAGATGAATTTGCTTGAAATTAGCAAATTAACTGGCAAACATCTGGTGTTAAATATTTAGGGATTTGGTTGTTTGAAAATCTGGAAGAACTAGTAGAATTTAATCACAAAAAGCTATACCAAATAATACAAAAAGTTCTAAATCAATGGTCCAAACCGAACTCAAGTTGGATGGGACATATATCTATGATTAAGATGAACATATTACCAGAAGTGTTGTGTTTATTGATTAATATCAATAAAATACTGATTGTTAAAGCTGGCAATCATTATGTACTTCTTTCATATGGCAAAAGAAAAGATCTAGAATAGCATGGAACTCCTTATGTAAGCCCTGGAGAATGGTAGTGTTAGCTTACAGAACTTTATATATTACTATGAAGCTTGTAGGCTATCAAATATTTGAGACTGAGTTAATGGTACTGGACTAGAACACTTTGAACAGAATTTTATATATCCATCCCTTTAGAATGCTCTTTGGTATTGCACTTTAAAAGACCTTGATATTATTTCACATCATCCATCTGGTAAAACAATATTTCAGATCTGGAGGAAATAGATATCTAGGTTGGCACCTGGGCTTTCTCCATATAGATCATGTCAATATAATGAACAGATCAAGGATAGCACTATTTTAGATGATATGTCCAAATGGGAGGAAAAGGCTACAGTAACGTTAAAAGATCTTGTGGAAAACAGGGTGGTGGTTCCATTTGAACAACTCCAGGATCAGATGAGATTGTATTCCCCAAAAATGTGCCAATTTTTTCAAACAGGACGTGCAATTCTAGCCTTAATTAGGAAATATGGACCACTCAGATATCCAGCTAAATTTGAATTACTGCTATTTTAGAAAACTAATAAGGGGTTGATTGGCAAACTATACATTATGCTTGTTGACTTTCATTGTAATCAACAATCTTCCTTCCAAAATAAATGGGAAAGAGATTTAAAACAGATGAAGTATGGAAATGGATAGGAGAAAATGTGAGTAAGAACTTGATTTCTATCCATTTAAAAGAGAACTATTTGAAAGTATTACATCAAAATTATTTAACACCATACAAACTGAAAATATATAAAACTACATGCAGATTTACATATTTTCTGAACATGTTGCAAAATCAAGCAATATTGGCAATTGATATTGTTCTATATGAACCAAGTAACAGGTTATCAGTTACCTGAGGATCCTTTAAGAATTTTACTGAATTACCTAAAAGGTGTTGTATATAAAGATGATGTCGAAATGATTATCAAATTATTGACTGCTGCGAAGATTTCCATAGCAGCATATTGGGAAAAGAATATAAATCCTCCTTTCCCTGATTGGTTTTTTAGGATATGGGCTTTAGCTCTGATGACAAACTTATTCATTATATAAGTGTTTGTGGGATTTCCCACAAACATTCACGGGAGCCCTGTAGCCCCTCGCAACCCACCCCACCCCACCCCAAACTCCAGTATATGGGACTCACCAGACCCCTGGGTCATGAGGTTGCGGGGGTGGTCCGGCAAAAGCCACTCTCCCTCCCAAAGAGGCGTAGAAGCTCCGGATCTTTCTTTAGGCAGCTTCGTGCAGCAACTCCGCGCTGGCTGAAGACCCAATGGGGAAACTCTTCGCTCTTTACAGGCTTTGCAGTGCCCCGGGGTGGGAAGGGCGAAGGTTGGGGAGAGGGGGTGGAGTACACACGTCACCACTTCATGCCGAGACTCGGCCTTCTAAGGAGGGGCCAACTGCTCTACAACTTCCCCGGCCCTGCTGTGTGTCCCCCTCCCCGCCATCACCATTTACTTCTTCTTGGGGTCAGAGCGTCTTCTTCTAAGTAAACGATCCCGGTGCTGCTCCGCACACGGTGGCCGCCAAATGGGAACCCTACTGTGTGCCTCTTGCCTTTTTCTCTCTCTATGGTGCTCCGCTGAGAGGTCTCTTTTGTTCCTCTCCCTGGAAAGGAGGAAGCAACCGAGCGGCAGAAAGCAAAGAATTAATCTGCAATATTTCGGAGGTCGTTTGCGGGGAGAAAGAAGGTGCTGCTTGGGGAGCAGGAGAGCAGATCTCTTCCTGATGCTCCCCACTCCACCCCGCCGCCTCATGTGACTGACCTCCTCTCTTGCAGAACCCAATACCCCCACCACACAGTGTCCTAAAAATGTCCAGGCGCCCCCCCCCTCAAATTAAGGAGGTGAGGAGTTGCTCCTCAAAGGTTTCTTCTGCACATCTGTTGGAGAGACCCCAATCCTTCTGCCAGCAACCTGGAACTTCTTCTTTAATCCTGCTGCAAAGTGGAACCTGAATGTCCTTGTTTCCAGGGCAGGATCCTTCTGCAACCCCCTTTCAGGGACCTCTCTCCAGACTCCTGGGGGTTATTGGTCTCTATCCCTCATTTTTGGCTGATAACATGATGCCTGGTGTGGAGAAAGTAGCCAGAGAGACTTTTTCTGAGTCTCTCATAATGCTTGGACTCCACATGATCAATTCTGTTTTTGGGCTGTAGGTTCAGGACAGGCAAAAAATAGTACTTCATCTAAGGCTTATATTTAACCTGGGAAACTCGCTGCCACAAGATTTCCCCGTTATCTAAGTTGTCCCAGGCTTAGGGAAGGAACACTACTTGCTATGTGGAAGGCAATTCATCATGGTGATTAGGCATCCTATCAGATTGGTGGCAATGGGGAGACCCCTTTACTAACTGCTGGTCTGGGAAACTGCACACAAAGAATGTACTGGTCCATGACTCCAAAAACGTTGAGAGTCACTGGTATAGAGTGTCCCCCTGGGTATTGATGGGGCAAGCCTTCACAGTAGCTAACTCTTGGTTTTGGTTTTGTTTCCCAGAGGGGTAACAGCCCTGTTAGTCTGTAGTGGCCTGAACACCAAAGCGTCTTGTGGCACCTTAAAGACTACAAATTATAAACATGTATTAATTATGAAACCTGCTGCTACAATACATGAGTTAAATCTTTAAGGTACCACAAGATTCTTTTTAGAGAGTCATTCATTTATCCCCATCTGTCGCAGCCAAATATTTTCAGGTCCCCAATGTGTAGATTTCTCCAGAGACAACACAACTGTGTCCCTCACCTTCAGAACTGCCTGTAGACTGGAAGTAGAGTTCTGGGAGTAGGATCGGAAGGCGATAACTTGATCTTGTCCCTGAACTGATTGTTTTGGAAAGGGAGAGATGGAAAACAAAACCAGACACATCCCTAGCCCTATTCAGACATTGTTCCACTTGCACACAGATATCTATACACACATACATGTTTGTGTGTGTGAATGAATGGAGAGAAGAGCTGGTCTTGTGGTAGCAAGCATGAATTGTCCACTTTGCTAAGCAGGGTCCACCCTAGTTTGCATTTGGATGGGAGTTTATATGTGAGCACTGTAAGATATTCCCCTTGGAGGATGGGGCCACTCTAGGGAGAGCACCTGCCTGCTTGCATCCAGAAGGTTTCAAGTTTCCTTCCTGGCATCTCCAAGAAAAGGCTGAGAGAGAGAATCCTTCCTGCAACCTTGGAGAAGCCGCTTCCGGTCTGGGTAGACAATACTGAGCTGGATGGGCAAATGGTCTGACCCAGTAGTAGACAGCTGCCTATGTTCCTAATGTATGTGCATTCACTTTAAAAGTGAACCTGTATACAGGCTCCCTCAGATGTTATGTTCACATAGGAAATGTACCACTGTAAGTGTACTACACAAATAATGGCACATCTGTGCAGATTAGTACATGCAGCTGCCTATGTTCCTAGTGTACAGGTGAAACTCGGAAAATTAGAATATCGTGCAAAAGTCGATTAATTTCAGTAATGCAAATTAAAAGGTGAAACTGATATATGAGACAGACGCATTACATGCAAAGCGAGATAAGTCAAGCCTTAATTTGTTATAATTGTGATGATCATGGCGTACAGCTCATGAAAACCCCAAATCCACAATCCCAGAAAATTAGAATATTACATGGAACCAAGAAGACAAGGATTGTAGAATAGAACAATATCGGACCTCTGAAAAGTATACAGTGTACTGTGCTTGACTGGCCAGCAAACTCGCCTGACCTGAACCCCATAGAGAATCTATGGGGCATTGTCAAGAGAAGGATGAGAGACATGAGACCAAACAATGCAGAAGAGCTGAAGGCCGCTAATGAAGCATCCTGGTCTTCCATAATACCTCATCAGTGCCACAGGCTGATAGCATCCATGCCACGCCGCATTGAGGCAGTAATTGCTACAAAAGGGGCCCAAACCAAGTACTGAATACTTATGCATGCTTATACTTTTCAGAGGTCCGATATTGTTCTATTCTACAATCCTTGTCTTCTTGGTTCCATGTAATATTCTAATTTTCTGGGATTGTGGATTTGGGGTTTTCATGAGCTGATCATCACAATTATAACAAATTAAGGCTTGACTTATCTCGCTTTGCATGTAATGCGTCTGTCTCATATATCAGTTTCACCTTTTAATTTGCATTACTGAAATTAATCGACTTTTGCACGATATTCTAATTTTCCGAGTTTCACCTGTAGTCCAGCATCCTGTTTCGCACAGTTGCCCACCAGATGTTGCTGGAAACCTACGGGCAGGAGTTGAAACGGGCAAGCCCTCTCTCCTGCTGTTACTCCCCTGCAAGTGGTACTCAGAGGCATCCTGCCTTTGAAGCTGGAGGTGGCCTATAGCCCTCCGACTAGTTAGTAGCCGATGATAGACCTCTCCTCCATGAAGTTATCCAAAACCCTCTTAAAGCCATTCAGGTTCTGTCACCACATCTTGTGGCAGAGAATTCTACAAGTTGATTATGTGTTGTGTGAAAAAGTACTTCCATTAGTTGGTCCTAGATTTTAAGGTATATGTAAAATTTTGGTATCTAAATGATATGTTTAATATAAAAAATTGAGTATCTAAGTACTATATTCAGTGCCTATGTCAGTGTTATAATTTATTTATATGTCGTTAAGATCTAAAGCGTGTAAGCCTACAAACACTAATGAAGAATGGTAAAAAAGGAAGAGAAAAACAATAATTTTTTAAAAACCATCCAGCTGTGTTTATTCTTTCCGGTCCAAAAATAATGGAAGCCATTATACCTCAGAAAATGTCTACTGTATATCCCAATCTTCAAGAATGACCTCAAGCCAAAAAAGCACTGACCATCTGAGTTTGCAACTTGGTTTTAGGAAACCAGTCATGTCATTTTGCAACAAATTTCTTGAAGTGACAAGATCTATTTCTTTGGTTGATCCATACCAGAGTATGGATACTAGAGTACCATACTAGAGTTCAAAGAAACGATTCTGTCCTTGTCTTTTCTAAAACAAAATTATTTTTATTATTTTTAGTATTATTATTATTATTATTTTACATTTCTATCCCGCTTTTCCTCCAAGGAGCCCAGAGTGGTGTACCACATACTTGAGTTTCTCTTTCACAACAACCCTGTGAAGTAGGTGAACCTGCCTCCTTCCTTCTCCCTCCACCCCGGCATACTGCAAATAGTGGCTCCCAGCCCTAGTCCCACCTCTGCTTCCAGAAATGGGTCCCAGGCAGTGCTCACTGCAGTCAGCAGTGTGCAAGCTATGGGGCCATTGGCCAGGATTTGCGCCTCCCAACTCTGGCTTCAAAACTTCCAAGCGGCAAAATCAACATTCAGAGCCCTGTGTTGATTTTACTTTGTTCTTATGGGGAGTTCAAAGGCTCTCAGGAAATACTGGACCACGCACCCCCACCCCCCCAAAAAACCCAACACAGATTTCTGCTGCAGCATATAGCTGAAGCTTTGAAAGCATTTTAAAGAACATTGAAAATAAATTAGATCTGTTCTCTGTTGGCAAATGGGAGACTTACTGTAACTTCTTAGGAGTGATATTTGAACTGAGCCACTTTTCAATGTATCTGCACCAAATTGATGGACTTCGATCAATTTCAACTCCCCTTCTTGCTACAGGCAGTGACAAAGCGAAAACAGCCATCAAACTGAAGATACTGGACATGCAACGACAGGTGGACCTAAGTATGGGGCCTGGCCTCGGACAGCTCTAGGTTCACGGTATCCCCCCCTACATATTTGACTCAGATGAAAATTCCAAGCCACAGAAGGGCGTTCACCCTTGCCTGCTGTCACGCTCTTCCATCCAGTGTGCTGAAAGGCAAATATAGGAAGATCCCAGTAACAGAAAGGCTTTGCTCCAGGGATGTGCATGGATCCGAACCTGACTCGAACTTGACCGGCCCAGTTCAGTTCTGCACCCCCTAGAACCCACCGCCTCAGTTCAGTTGGGGTATGCGAATAGATTTTTTAAAAAAATTTAATGATTTTTTTTAAAAAGGTCAAACCACATGCACAAATGGCCTCTGTGAGGCTCTGGGCCATGCCAGGCCTCGGAGAAGCCATTTGCACATGCACGGCGGCTTCCAAAATGGCCGCTGCGCCAATATATGGAGGAGATGATTACCAAGGCCAGCGGGGGGAGGGGGAACCTCCGTGGACCCCCCCAATGAACTCCCCCGAAGGATAAAAAGGTTAAAAACAATATTTTGAATTTTAAAAAAAACTGCGACCATCCCACCAACTGTCATGGGGGGTTTCAGTTTGACCCCGAACGGTCGAACCAAACCCGTTTGACCTTGAATAGGTTCAGGGTCGAACCTGTTTGCACATCCCTACTTTCCTCCTGTGCCTCTGAGGAGGTAGAAACCACTGAACACGTTCTCTTTTCCTGCCCATTTTATAAAGTTGGCCAGGAGAAGCTTATCTTTCCTCTACTTCTCACCTACCCTGGCCGCCCCAGTCCAGCCTACACTAAGATGCTGCTCTCAGATGTAAAGTGAATCTTCACATATATGGTTGCTAGGTTCTGTGCGGCAGCGTGCAAGATCCATCGGACTATGACAGCTAGCCAAGAATCCATGATTTTAACTACTGGATATCCTAATATGTCTCTTTATATACCTCTGTTTTCTCAGATGCATTTAACTCATAGATAGTTAACTTTAAATAATTTTACTACTCATCCTACTAGAGTCGTATTTTAATGGACCAATTTTTACATATTATTTATATTAAGTTATCTTATCAGTTTTATTACTTATCAGTTAGCTGTCTTATTTTTTAGCTATCTCTTTTACCCTTTATTATATTTTAAAGCCTATTTTATACTTTTTAGACATTTTTACTCATTGATAGTTGTATGCATATATGTAGAAATTTTCAATATGGCTCTATTAGCTAAATAATAGATAATATTATCTATTATCTAAATAAATAAATAAATACATACATACATACATACATACATACATACATACATACATACTCTACTGTATTATTACCTATGCTGGTCTCTGACTGTAATGAAGCTGATTCATTGATCAACTTCAATGGATCTCTATCAACTTTGGCTGATACAAAAGCTGCATCCATTCCTTGAAAATGATCTGAAAACCTGTGGTGCACTTACTAGTAACCTCAAGGCTTGACTACTGCAATGCACTCCACATGGGGCTGCCTTTGTATACAGTTCAGAAAGTTCAGTTAATTCAAAATGCAGCAGTCAGATTGGTCAGGGTTTCACAGAGGAACCTTAGTATGTGCATTTCAAAACAGCAGCACTGACTGCCAATACGTTTCTGGACAAAATACAAAGTGCTCCTAATTACCTTCAAAGCCCTAAACGGCGTAGGGTAGAGTTAACTGGGAAAGTGCCTTCTTCAGTATGATCCCCACCGGCACATTAAGGTCATTGATAGAGGCCCCTCTCTTGCTGCCACCAGCTCACCTTTTGGCATCTCAGGATCAATAGCTGCTCCTGGGGTGTAAAATGCACCTCCTGGTTGTAGCCTAGGTTTAAGAATCTTGCCAGCCATTCAGAGCCAAAAAAAACCCCACATATTTTTAACTTAGCCTTTATGGTTTCTAAAATGATTTTATTTTGCTGATTTAATGGGCCATTGATTGTGTTTTTATCTGTTTTATTTATGTGAACCCACCAAGAGCCATCTGCGTGGATGGTAGTATAAAAATGTAATAAATTGGGAGGGGCGTTGTCTTGTGTCACCTAGTGGCTGTATGCTTGACCGATGGTTTTGATTTTAGGACAAATAGAACATTCAGATCTTATTGTGGTAGAAGGTAGAAACCTCCCTCCATCTTCACTATACCAACACTACTGTGCCAGTATATTCAGGGAGCTAGAGCTTCCATCCCTTTCCTCGTGATCGATCCCTAGTGTGGAATTCCACTTTTTCACAGGTGCTGCACACTGGGTGGACATTTTCAATGACCTATCCATCACAACCCCAAGGTCTTTTTCTTCAAGTTGGGGTGGACCACCCAGCCTACCACCTGTTTTGGGAATGCAGACGTCTTTCTACCTCTCCCGGAGGATCAGAGTGCTTTTCGTCTGAGTGACCAGAGGATTCTTCTGTGCCATTCCTCTACACATTGCCCAAATGCTAGTTTAAACTCAAGCCCCAAAGGCTGAAACATTTCCTGGACCAGACAGTGCCTGTGGAGAGTACTGTCATTTAGAGAAAAAAAATTGGGGCCAAAACAAGCACTAACACGGGAGTACGACCCAACCACCTTGTAATGAAGAGAGGGGAACTAGCTTTCAGGAGTCCAAGACTATTTTAAAAGAAAAGGGACTAGATGTGTGGTCTGTTATGGGAGGAGGCCTGAAAAACCATCATCAAAATGAAATTTTACAGAATGCATGATCAATGGATAATGTTAATGCGCTGCGCCATTGTAAAATAGAAAGCAGCTGGATGGTGCTTCACCAGCGAGATGGAGATAGAGACGAAAACATTCCCATTCACAGGAAAGAGCCCTCTCTTGTCAAATACAACCAACAGAAGCTCATGCCAAAATCAAAAGGTGTATACATTTTTTAAAAATAAAACTTTTAAGCTGCAAGCAGATTAAAAATAGCTCTTTTCTAAAGTGAATTCCATTACAATCTTCATCACTGGAAAGGGTTATCTGGTGAGGTGTAAGGGAGTGCCTCTCACCAAAGCTCTTTCCACATGCCAAGGATAGATATGGCTGCTCCCCACATAACTGAGAACTCTTCTATGAAGTGAGGCTTGTAATGTACTTTTGAGAAACTCTCTCTCTCTCTCTGCTGTTTTTGTCAGAGCAGAATAATGTGGCTCTTTTCCTGGGATTCATTTACATCAGTCATAGAGTAGACTATTTGATAAATGACTTCCTGTGACAGAAGCTCTTTTCACACTATAAGCTGTTACATGGTTTTTCTCTAGTGTGAATCTTGTGATGCGAAGTGAGGTGTGAGCTCCAACGGAAGCACTTTCCACACTCCAAACATTTATAAGGCTTCTCTCCTGTGTGCGTTCTTTGATGTTTAGTAAGACTTCCCTTATCCCTGAAGCTCCTTCCACACTCCAAGCATTTATAGGGTTTCTCCCCTGTGTGAATCCTTTGATGAGAAGTGAGGGCTGGTCCTCCCCTGAAACTCTTCCCACATTCAAAGCATTTATAGGGTTTTTCCCCTGTGTGACTCTTTTGATGAGAAGTGAGGAGGGAGCTTTGAATGAAACTCTTTCCACATTCCAAGCATTTATAGGGTTTCTCCCCAGTGTGACTCCTTTGATGTAAAGAAAGGCCATCAGCTCGAATGAAGCTCTTTCCGCATTTGAAGCATTTATATGGTTTTTCTCCAGTGTGAATCCTTTGATGTTTAATGAGACAGTCATGCCGAGAGAAGCTCTTTCCACATTGCAAGCATGTGTACTGTTTCTCTCTAGTGTGGGTTCTTCGGTGTTTAGAAATACTACCAGTATCTTTGAAGGTTTTACCACACTCGAAGCATTTATATGGTTTCTCCCCTGTGTGTATCCTTTGATGCGAAGAAAGGGAGTCTGCTCGGCGGAAGCTTTTTCCACACTCCAAGCATTTATATGGTTTCTCTCCTGTGTGGATACTTTGATGTGAAGTAAGGGAGTCTTCTCGAGTGAAGCTTTTTCCACACTCAAAACATTTATATGGCTTCTCCCCAGTGTGGATTCTTTGATGTATAGTAAGTTTTACACTCTGCCTGTAGCTTTTCCCACACTCAAAGCATTTATATGGTTTCTCCCCAGTGTGGATCTTTTGATGTGCAGTAAGACTTGATTTCCCTCTGAAGCTCTTTCCACATTCCAAGCATTTATATGATTTGGCCCCTGTGTGGATACTTTCATGTGAAGTGGGATGAGAACTTGCACTGGAACTCTTTTCACTCTCCAGGGATTTATAGGATTTCTCCCCAGTGTACCTTTCCAACTGAGGTGGAAGGCTAGATTTGATAGTGAAGCATTTCCGGTAAATAGGACCCAGATTTCTTTCTGTTTCTTCCTCCATTTTTTCCTGGATTGTGATTTCATGGTAGTCACCATGCTGAGACGCAGAAGGTCCATTCCTCCTCTTCTGTTTCCT
Source organism: Hemicordylus capensis (assembly GCF_027244095.1). Classification (NCBI taxonomy): domain Eukaryota; kingdom Metazoa; phylum Chordata; class Lepidosauria; order Squamata; family Cordylidae; genus Hemicordylus; species Hemicordylus capensis. The sequence goes on along the minus strand of NC_069658.1, from coordinate 244,086,288 downwards.
TTCAGTTTTCATCCTCTGTTTCTCCTTTGTACGTCTGGCACTTCCCAACAATCCTCCATGGGGCTTTCCCTCATTATCACTCTCCCATCCTTCACTTGCTGGGATGAAGAGAGAAAACTGCTCAGAGCCTGGGGTAGAAAAAGAGCATCTGATCAATCAACAGTCCCCAGTTTTGTGTTCTAGAAGTGTTCGAATAAACAAGCCTGCCCAATCTATACGCTGATGGGATTTGAGCTATCAGTCAGTGACTGACCAAGAGAGATCTCGGGGTCGTGGTGGACAACTCCTTGAAAGTGTCGACTCAATATCAATAATTCAAGCTGTGAAAAAAGTTAATTCCATGCTAGGAATCATTAGGAAGGGGATTGAAAATAAAAATGCTAATATGATAATGCCCTTATACAAATCTATGTTGTGGCAAGATCTGGAGTACTGCGTACAGCTTTGGTCACCGTATCTTAAGAAGGTTATTGTAGAACTGGAAAAGCTACAGAAGAGGGCAACCAAAATGATCAGGGGCCCGGAGCACTTTCCTTATGAGGCTAGGCTACAGCATCTGGGGCTCTTTACCTTGGAAAAGAGGCGACCAAGTGGAGACATGATCGAAGTGTATAAAATGATGCATGGTGTGGGGAGGGTAGACAGAGATAATTTTTTCTCCCTCTCTCACAACACTAGAGCCAGGGGTCACCCCATGAAACTGAAGACTGGGAAATTTAGGACCGAGAAGACAAAGTACTTTTTCACACAGCACATAATTAATCTATGGAATTGTTTGCCATTGGATGTGGTGATGGCCACCAGCTTGGATGGCTTTAAAAGGGACTTAGACAGATTCATGGTGGACAGGTCTATCAATGGCCATTAGTCTGGTGGCTGTGGGCCATCTTCAGCCTCAGAGGCACGATGCCTCTCAATACCAATTGCAGGGAAGCAACAGCAGGTTGCACATACCTCTTGCCTGTGGGCTCCCCAGAGGCATCTGGTGGACCACTGTGTGAAAAAGGATACTGGACTAGATAGGCCTTGTGCCTGATCCAGCAGGGCTGTTCTTATGTTCACTCTGTAATACTGAGATATTCAATACAAAAGCAAAAACCTTAAGGTGAGAGTTAAGATCCTTTCCATTTTTACTCATGGTCTAGAGAACATGGAAATAGCAAGTTAAGGTGCTTATCTTAATCTCTGCGCCATATAAGTTATAAAGACTTTGTACAATATTGAACATTATGCTGCTTAGGAATGAGATTCCATGTACCCATCTTTACACATGAGTAGTCCTTATCCGCATTTGCAAATACATCCCATGTCAATTGCAAGTAGACCCACAACTTTACTCCTAAGGAAACACTGCAGTCTTGGTTGCACATATACCTCATCTTTACTCATGAGCAGACCTTCCACTCCTGCTCACTGGTAGACCGTCAACCTTTCTTATGAGAAGCCCCCACACTTATGGGAAACATTGGGGGTCTATTAATGAGGAAGTCTGACCATCTAGTCCTGACTAGAAATATTCACCAGTAAAACCCCACCTTCACTCACAAGTAGGCGGCACACATACTTGTGAATAGACCTGCAACCTTACCCAGAAGTAAACTTTCCATTCTCTCTCAAGAGTAAACCTTACAAATAAGAGGAAGGTGCATGCAAACGTTTGAGGGACTACTGGTAAGATAGGATGCATTTGTCACAGGTTGGAGGGTAAATATGAGTAGGCTGATGGTCTACTCACAATTAAGATGTAACATCTACCCATACATAAGGTTGAGGGGCTACCCATAAGTACTGTATTTACCGGAATCCAAGAATAGTTCCCCCACCAAGTTCTTTCATGTTAGAAATTGGGGGATCATCTTAAATTCAGAATCCCCTTCCTTTTGGGTAAATATAGGTTTAACCTGTATCTAATCTCTGTTTTTTAAGGGGCTTGTCTTAAATTCAGAGTCATCTCGTATTTGAGTAAATATGGTAACAACATCAGAACAGCCCTGCTGGATCAGGCCCAAGGCCCATCTAGTCCAGCATCCTGTTTCACACAGTGGCCCACCAGATGCCGCTGGAAGCCACAGACAGAAGTTGAGGGCGTGCCCTCTCACCTGCCATTACTCCCCCGCAACTGGTACTCAGAGGCATCCTGCCTTTGAGGCTGGAGGTGGCCCACAGCCCTCTGACTAGTAGCCATTGATAGACCTCTCCTCCATGAAGTCATCCAAACCCCTCTTAAAGCCTTCCAGGTTGTTGGCTGTCACCACATCCTGTGGCAGAGAGTTCCACAAGTGTATCACGCGTTTTGTGAAAAAGTACTTCCATTTGTTGAGCCTAGACCTCCTGGCAATCAATTTCATGGAGTGATCCCTGGTTCTAGTGTTGTGTGAGAGGGAAAAGAATTTCTCTCTCTCCACTTTCTCCACACCATGCATGATTTTATAGACCTCTATCATATCTCCCTGCAGTTGTCTTTTTTCTAAACTAAAAAGCCCCAGGTGTTGTAGTCTTGCCTCATAAGAAAGGTGCTCTAGGCCCCTGATCATCTTGGTTGCCCTCTTCTGTACCTTCTCCAGTTCAACAATGTCCTTTTTAAGATGTGGTGACCAGAACTGTATGTAGTACTCCAAGTGTGGTCGCACCATAGTTTTGTATAAGGGCATTATAATGTTAGCCGTTTTATTTTCAATCCCCTTTCTAATGATCCCTAGCATTGAATTTGCCTTTTTCACAGCTGCCGCACATTGAGTCGACACTTTCAACGAGCTGTCCACAACAACCCCAAAATCCGTCTCCTGGTCCGTCACCGACAGCTCGGATCCCATCAGCGTATACTTGAAATTGGGGTTTTTCGTCCCAATGTGCATCACTTTACACTTGTTAACATTGAACCTCATTTGCCATTTTGTCGCCCATTCCCCCAGTTTGGAGAGATCCTTTTGGAGCTGCTCACAATCCGTTTTGGATTTCACTACCCGGAAGAGTTTAGTATCATCTGCAAATTTGGCCACATCGCTGCTTATCCCTGCTTCTAGATCATTTATGAATAAATTAAAAAGCACCGGTCCCAGTACAGATCCCTGGGGGACCCCACTTCTTATTTCCCTCCATTGTGAACACTCTCCATTTATACCTACCCTCTGTTTCCTGTCTTTCAACCAGTTAGCAATCCGCACATGTACTTGTCCCCTTATCCCATGAACACTAAGTTTCCTCAGGAGTCTTTGATGAGGAACTTTGTCAAAAGCTTTTTGGAAGTCCAGGTAGACTATGTCAACTGGATCACCTTGATCCACACACTCGTTGACACTCTCAAAGAAGTCCAAAAGGTTGGTGAGGCAAGATTTACCTTTGCGGAAGCCATGCTGGCTCACTCCCAGCAGGGCCTGTTCTTCTAGGTGCTTTACAATTTTATCCTTGAGGATGCTTTCCATCAATTTGCCTGGAACGGACATTAGGCTAACCGGCCTGTAATTTCCCGGATCGCCCCTGCATCCCTTCTTGAAAATCGGTGTTACATTTGCTACTCTCCAGTCCTCTGGTACAGAGCCCGGTTTCAGGGATAAGTTAAATATTTTAGCAAAGAGGTCGGCAATTTCAGATTTGAGTTCTTTGAGGACTCTTAGATGGATGCCATCCGGCCCTGGTGATTTGTTAGCTTTCAGTTTTTCCAGACACTTTAGAACATCATCCCTTGTCACTTCTATCTGACTCAGCTCTCTAGCCTCCATCCCTAAAATGCCTGGTTCAGGAACAGGTATATGCTCAGTATCCTCTGCCGTGAAGACAGATGCAAAGAACTCATTCAGCTTCTCTGCAACCTCCATATCCTCCTTAAGAATCCCTTTCACTCCCTCATTGTCTAATGGTCCAACTGCCTCCCTGGCAGGTTTCCTGCTTCTGATGTACTTAAAGAAGTTTTTGTTATTCCCCTTGATACTTTTGGCTAAATGTTCCTCAAACTCTCTTTTTGCCTCCCTTATGGTCACCCTGCATTTATTTTGCCAGAGTTTGTGTTCCTTTCTGTTCTCTTCGTTTGGACAGGCCTTCCATTTTCGGAAGGAAGTCTTCTTCCCTATTATGGCTTCCTTGACGGTACCCGTTAACCATGCTGGCATCCTCCTGGACTTAGTGGTACCTTTCCTCCTTTTGGCTAGACAATCTAACTGGGCTTCTAGTATTGTGGTTTTGAGTATACTCCATGCACTCTGGAGCGAAGTGACTCTCCTGATTTTCCCCCTCAGCTTTCTTTTCACCATACTCCTCATTTTGGAGAAGTTTCCTCTTCTGAAATTCAAAATGTCTGTGTTAGACATCCTTGGTGATTCTCTCCCCTCATGTATGCTGAATTTGATGGTACTGTGGTCACTGTTCCCTAAAGGGTCGATGACACTGACGTCACACACCAGGTCCTGGGTGTCACTCAGAATTAGATCCAAGGTCGCCTTCTTTCTGGTTGGTTCCATGACCAACTGTTCTAGGGCACAGTCCTTTAGCGTATCTAGAAATTAGCATATCTAGAAATTTGACCTCTTTGTCCTGAGGTCTATTCATGAGACCTCTTGCAAGCAAGGATTCAAGATTCTAATGCAGGGCGTAATAATGGAGGAGGAGGATGGTGATAATGCTGTTGTAGGCAACCTTCAGCACTCCCAATGTTGCTGAACCACAACTCCCAGCATCCCCAGACACAATGAATTGCAACTATGGATGATGGGAGCTTTAGTTCAGCAACATCTGGAGTGTTGAAGGTTGCCTGCTTCTATTCTAATGAGTAAGGTTATGGGGTCTACACACAAGTAAGAGTAAGTTTTACTTATGTGTAAAGGTTCCAAGCTATACTATAATAGATGGATTTTTTAAAAAGTTAATACAAAAAGTTCTAAATCAATGGTCCAAACCGAACTCAAGTTGGATGGGACATATATCTATGATTAAGATGAACATATTACCAGAAGTGTTGTGTTTATTGATCAATAACAATAAAATACTGATTGTTAAAGCTGGCAATCATTATGTACTTCTTTCATATGGCAAAAGAAAAGATCTAGAATAGCATGGAACTCCTTATGTAAGCCCTGGAGAATGGTAGTGTTAGCTTACAGAACTTTATATATTACTATGAAGCTTGTAGGCTATCAAATATTTGAGATTGAGTTAATGGTACTGGACTAGAACACTTTGAACAGAATTTTATATATCCATCCCTTTAGAATGCTCTTTGGTATTGCACTTTAAAAGACCTTGATATTATTTCACATCATCCATCTGGTAAAACAATATTTCAGATCTGGAGGAAATAGAAATCTAGGTTGGCACCTGGGCTTCCTCCATATAGATCATGTCAATATAATGAACAGATCAAGGATAGTACTATTTTAGATGATATGTCCAAATGGGAGGAAAAGGCTACACTAACGTCAAAAGAGCATGTGGAAAAAAGGGTGGTGTTTCCATCTGAACAACTCCAGGATCAGATGAGATTGTATTCCCCAAAGATGTGCCAATTTTTTCAAACAGGACATGCAATTCTAGCCTTAATTAGGAAATATGGACCACTCAGATATCCAGCTAAATTTGAATTACTGCTATTTTAGAAAACTAATAAGGGGTTGATTGGCAAACTATACATTATGCTTGTTGACTTTCATTGTAATCAACAATCTTCCTTCCAAAATAAATGGGAAAGAGATTTAAAACAGATGAAGTATGGAAATGGATAGGAGAAAATGTGAGTAAGAACTTGATTTCTATCCATTTAAAAGAGAACTATTTGAAAGTATTACATCAAAATTATTTAACACCATACAAACTGAAAATATATAAAACTACATGCAGATTTACATATTTTCTGAACATGTTGCAAAATCAAGCAATATTGGCAATTGATATTGTTCTATATGAACCAAGTAACAGGTTATCAGTTACCTGAGGATCCTTTAAGAATTTTACTGAATTACCTAAAAGGTGTTGTATATAAAGATGATGTCGAAATGATTATCAAATTATTGACTGCTGCGAAGATTTCCATAGCAGCATATTGGGAAAAGAATATAAATCCTCCTTTCCCTGATTGGTTTTTTAGGATATGGGCTTTAGCTCTGATGACAAACTTATTCATTATATAAGTGTTTGTGGGATTTCCCACAAACATTCACGGGAGCCCTGTAGCCCCTCGCAACCCACCCCACCCCACCCCAAACTCCAGTATATGGGACTCACCAGACCCCTGGGTCATGAGGTTGCGGGGGTGGTCCAGCAAAAGCCACTCTCCCTCCCAAAGAGGCGTAGAAGCTCCGGATCTTTCTTTAGGCAGCTTCGTGCAGCAACTCCGCGCTGGCTGAAGACCCAATGGAGAAACTCTTCGCTCTTTACAGGCTTTGCAGTGCCCCGGGGTGGGAAGGGCGAAGGTTGGGGAGAGGGGGTGGAGTACACACGTCACCACTTCATGCCGAGACTCGGCCTTCTAAGGAGGGGCCAACTGCTCTACAACTTCCCCGGCCCTGCTGTGTGTCCCCCTCCCCGCCCTCACCATTTACTTCTTCTTGGGGTCAGAGCGTCTTCTTCTAAGTAAACGATCCCGGTGCTGCTCCGCACACGGTGGCCGCCAAATGGGAACCCTACTGTGTGCCTCTTGCCTTTTTCTCTCTCTATGGTGCTCCGCTGAGAGGTCTCTTTTGTTCCTCTCCCTGGAAAGGAGGAAGCAACCGAGCGGCAGAAAGCAAAGAATTAATCTGCAATATTTCGGAGGTCGTTTGCGGGGAGAAAGAAGGTGCTGCTTGGGGAGCAGGAGAGCAGATCTCTTCCTGATGCTCCCCACTCCACCCCGCCGCCTCATGTGACTGACCTCCTCTCTTGCAGAACCCAATACCCCCACCACACAGTGTCCTAAAAATGTCCAGGCGCCCCCCCCCTCAAATTAAGGAGGTGAGGAGTTGCTCCTCAAAGGTTTCTTCTGCACATCTGTTGGAGAGACCCCAATCCTTCTGCCAGCATCCTGAAACTTCTTCTTTAATCCTGCTGCAAAGTGGAACCCGAATGTCCTTGTTTCCAGGGCAGGATCCAGGGGCGTAGCAAGGTTGGAGTGGGCCCAGAGACAAGATTTTAAAATGGCCCCCCCCCCAAAGTCCAGGGCCTCCGCACACCCCAGGCCCCCAAGGATTTAAGTCTGATATTCCAAAATAAGTATGCTGCCTGCAAATACATTTCACTGAATACACACACACACATCACAATATATAGTGATATACATTGAGTACTATACATTTGTATTACTTTTAATGCCTAGAACACACTAGAAAGATGAATTATTAAAATGGGCCCCTCGCTGCAGATTAGCAAAGGAGACTTTCAACCATGCAGGGTGAGCCTATGTTTGTTTTCCCAGAATTCTGAACAAATTCAGTCAAGTTTGATTGCAGGAGGTTTTTCACAGGAGGCTTTTAAAGCCCTTTAAGACACATCTCCTCTGGAATGGAGGTGCTGCATTCACATGTTGGCCAGATTGACCCTGAAGTCCCTGCAAGTTATTGGGGAGCAGTTCACACACAAGAAAAATAAAATAAAAGCACCACACATGCTTCACAGTTCTCACTCAGACCTTCTGGGTTGCAAAACAACTTGAACATAAGTGCATTTATAAATGAATGAATGAATAAATAAAATTAATAAAATACTGTTCCAGAAGTTTTTGCAATTTTCTGCCATGAAACAAGCCACTTATAGGACTTTTTAGATAGTTTTTTTAAGTCAGCAAATTTTCCAAGCTGTTTCAAAATAAATTTTCAGAGACTTCTCGGTCCCTCCCCCCCCCATATCCAAGCCCTATGGCAAGCAGATCCCTATATATGGGGGGGGGGGCGGGAAAGGTAACCACAAAAAGGAGTTCACACTCTACCTGGCAAATGCTGGTCTGGGTTAAGCAGGGCACCAAGGGGTCTTCTGCTGCAGAGAACACTCTGGCTGCCTCCTCCTTCCTGGCTTGCTTGGGCCCTACTCGAGTTCAGGCTTCAATGCGGCCTACATGGAGGCCTCCGTGGAAGCCCCGCCCACCCGCCGATCAGCTGAGAGGCGGGAGAAAAGGAGCTCTTTGCCGCTTGCCTGCTGCTTCGATTGCGGGCCAGCAGAACAAGCAGGAGAGACAGCGAACAGGGCAAGTGGCTGAGAGGCTATGGGGCTGGGCAGGGGGCAATGGGGAGTCACATGAGGTGCCTCTGGGGTGCCCCTCCAGGCAGTGGGGCCCCCAGACAACTGTCTCCCCTTGCCCTATCATTGTAACGCGCCTGGCAGGATCCTTCTGCAACCCCCTTTCAGGGACCTCTCTCCAGACTCCTGGGGGTTATTGGTCTCTATCCCTCATTTCTGGCTTATAACATGATGCCTGGTGTGGAGAAAGTAGCCAGAGAGACTTTTTCTGAGTCTCTCATAATGTTTGGACTCCACATGATCAATTCTGTTTTGGGGCTGTAGGTTCAGGACAGGCAAAAAATAGTACTTCATCTAAGGCTTATATTTAACCTGGGAAACTCACTGCCACAAGATTTCCCCGTTATCTAAGTTGTCCCAGGCTCAGGGAAGGAACACTACTTGCTATGTGGAAGGCAATTCATCATGGTGATTAGGCATCCTATCAGATTGGTAGCAATGGGGAGACCCCTTTACTAACTGCTGGTCTGGGAAACTGCACACAAAGAATGTACTGGTCCATGACTCCAAAAATGTTGAGAGTCACTGGTATAGAGTGTCCCCCTGGGTATTGATAGGGCAAGCCTTCACAGCAGCTAACTCTTGGTTTTGGTTTTGTTTCCCAGCGGGGTAACAGCCCTGTTAGTCTGTAGTGGCCTGAACACCAAAGCGTCTTGTGGCACCTTAAAGACTACACATTATAAACTTGTATTAATTATGAAACCTGCTGATACAATACATGTGTTAATCTTTAAGGTACCACAAGATTCTTTTTAGAGAGTCATTCATTTATCCCCATCTGTCACAGCCAAATATTTTCAGGTCCCCAATATGTAGATTTCTCCAGAGACAACACAACTGTGTCCCTCACCTTCAGAACTGCCTGTAGACTGGAAGTAGAGTTCTGGGAGTTGGATCGGAAGGCGAGAACTTGATCTTGTCCCTGAACTGACTGTTTTGGAAAGGGAGAGATAGAAAACAAAACCAGACACATCCCTAGCCCTATTCAGACATTGTTCCACTTGCACACAGATATCTATACACACATACATGTTTCTGTGTGTGAATGAATGGAGAGAAGAGCTGGTCTTGTGGTAGCAAGCATGAATTGTCCACTTTGCTAAGCAGGGTCCACCCTAGTTTGCATTTGGATGGGAGTTTATATGTGAGCACTGTAAGATATTCCCCTTGGAGGATGGGGCCGCTCTAGGGAGAGCACCTGCCTGCTTGCATCCAGAAGGTTTCAAGTTCCCTTCCTGGCATCTCCAAGATAAGGCTGAGAGAGAGAATCCTTCCTGCAACCTTGGAGAAGCCGCTTCCGGTCTGGGTAGACAATACTGAGCTGGATGGGCAAATGGTCTGATCCGGTAGTAGACAGCTGCCTATGTTCCTAATGTATGTGCATTCACTTTAAAAGTGAACCTGTATACAGGCTCCCTCAGATGTTATGTTCACATAGGAAATGTACCACTGTAAGTGTACTACACAAATAATGGCACATCTGTGCAGATTAGTACATGCATACACAGTGTGGTGTAGTGGTTAGAGTGCTGGACTAGGACCGGGAGACCCGAGTTCAAATCCCCATTCAGCCATGATACTTGCTGGGTGACTCTGGGCCAGTCACTTCTTTCTCAGCCTAACCTACTTCACAGGGTTGTTGTGAGGAGATAAGTATGTAGTACTCTGGGCTCCTTGGAGGAAGAGCGGGATATAAAATGTTAAAAATAATAATAATAATATGCTGTGTACAGATTGCACATGCATTGGAACTTTCCAAACAAAATGTGCCCCAGGCTAATGATAATGTTGGTTCTTCCGTTTGCCACTTTCTCCAGCTCTGTAGTATCCCATCTAAGATACCACAAGCAGAATTGTACAGAGTTTTCCAAATGGGGCCGCACCATGTATTTGTATAAGAACATAATCATATTAGGAGCTTGATTTTTGACCACTATCCCTAGAATGGAAAGTGCGGTTGCACAGTGGTGCCATGTTTTCTTGGAGCTATCCAAGATCTTTCTCATGGGACCAGTGAGCCATCACATGGTATCAGGATGTGAGGGTGTATGTATTTCACACATCCTGGAGTGCTGAAGTGCCTTTCCATGATCATGAGGAGAACTCAGATTGCCTAAGCTGAAACGTATCCACTACCAGGAGGACAAGATGATGCCAGAGGAAAAAATGCTAACCCTGACATAAGGCTAGAGTCAGATTCTAGGTTGGTAGGAGAATGGATACTGAAATCAAGGGACTCCTGATCTTGGAATCCAAGAAAGGGCCACAAGTGGGTGTGAGCTTTCAGAGAGCCCTAACTCTGGGACTCTACATCAACGGAGAGGAGGCTAGCTGTGGGATCCAAGCAGCCCAGGCAGTGGGTGTGAGACTTAGGGAAGGATGTGACCACAACCGGAGAGCTTTAACTGGAGCCAAAGAGGAGAACTACACATGATATACTGAATGCAAAGGCATTTATTTACTTAGCAAGGATGTGACCACAACCGGAGAGCTTTAACCGGAGACAAAGAGGAGAACTACACATGATATACTGAATGCAAAGGCATTTATTTACTTAGCATATTTATATACTGTTCCAGTCCAAACTTGTGTCTCTGGGCGGTTTACAACCACATCATAAATTGAAACAGGAATTAAAACGTTAAGCATAGAACAATTTAAAACAATGGCAAATTCTGTAAATCTAATTAAAACCAACTCAACAGACATCAACGGCTGGCTAGCTGATGCCGCCAGGCTGCTCGCCAGAAGGCAAGTGGCCCCTCTCTGAGTGGACATTGCAGCGTTTGGGAGCCACTACCAAAAAGAGGTCTACCCTGTGCTGAACCATAGGAGGGATGGACTGTCAGTGCTCAGTGACACAGTAGCTATTTTGCATGCTGACAGTCCCAGGTTCAGTCCCTCATATTACTACTACTGCTACTGTGAACATTTATATACTGCTCTTCAACAAAATTCTCAACACAGTTTACATAGAAAAATACATAATACATAAATAAGATGGTCCCCTGTCCCCAAAGGGCTCACAATCGAAAAAGAAACATAAAGGTAAACACCAGCAACAGCCACTGGAGGGGTGCTGTGCTGGGGATGGATAGGACCAGTTCCTCTCCCCCTGCTACATATAAGAGAGCCACCACTTTTAAAAGGTGCCTCTTTGCTCAGTTAGCACACGACAGGTGTTAAGTTAGCACAGCAAAGCCAAGAATCCTAGAACGTCAGAGTCGGAAGGGACCTTGAAGGTCTTCTCGTCCAACCCCCTGCTGAGAGTTGGAATCTACTTCAGCATCCCTGACAGATGTCCGTCCAGCCTCTGTTTGAAGACCTCTAGCACAGGAGAGCAGCACCATTGCAAGAGGCAGACTATTCCACTCTTAAAGGCTCTTACAGTTAGGGAATTCTTCCTAATCTCTAACCTGGACCTGCTTCCTTGTAATTCCCACCCACCGGTTCTAGTCCTGCATTCAGGAGCCACAGAGAACAAACCCACTCCGTCTTCTCTGTGACAGTGCTTCAGATATTTGAAGATGGGTATCATGCCTCCTGTTAGTCTTCTCTTCTCCAGACTAAACATAACCAACCCCATCAGAAAAAAAAGTGTCTCTCTAGCCACTTTCTCCAAACCAGGCATCCTTTTATAAACCAAAGACAGAGGCAAGAGATCTATAACCCCACTGGAATGGGGATACCCTTCACCTGAGAGAGGCTGGCAGAAAGGGCAGTTGGATTTCTTTGTTTTTATTTATCAAATTTATCTTTCTATCATATTCCTATTCCACCTGATATATGCATCTCTAGGCAGTGTACATAGGAACATAAGAAGCTGTCATATACTGAGTCAGACCCTTGACTGAGCTAGAAGCATCTAGCTCAGTATTGTCTACACAGACTGGCAGCAGCTTCTCCAAGCTTGCAGTCAGGAATCTCTCTCAGCCCTATCTTGGAGATGCTGCCAGGGAGGGAACTAGGAACCTTCTGCTTGTTTGGTGTAATGGTTAGAGTGCTGGACTAGGACTGGGAGACCCGAGTTCAAATCCCCATTTAGCCATGTGACTTGCTGGGTGACTCTGGACCAGTCACTTCTCTCTCACCCTAACCTACTTCACAAGGTTGTTGAGAGGAGAAACTTAAGTATGTAGTACACCGCTCTGGACTCCTTGAAGGAAGAGCGGGATATAAAATGTAACTGTAAATATGCAGATGCTCCTCCCAGAGCAGCCCCATCCCCATTCAGCCATGATAATTGCTGGGTGACTCTGGGCCAGTCACTTCTCTCTCACCCTAACCTACTTCACAGGGTTGTTGTGAGGAGAAACTTAAGTATGTAGTATACCACTCTGGGCTCCTTGGAGGAAGAGCGGCATATAAAAAGTAAAGTAAAATAAAATAAAATAAAATCCCCTAAGGGGAATATCTTACACAGTGCTCACATATGTCTCCCTTTCAAATGCAAGCCAGGGCAAACCCCTGCTTAGGAAAGGGGACAATTCATGCTTGCCACCACCACCAGCTCTCCTTTCTCCTCGATTCTCGCGAACAAAGCAAAGCCTGAGCCTCAACAAGGCAAGCCGATTTCTCCCTCTACAGACAGGAGGGAAAAGGCGCATCATCCACTGGGGACCATAGAGCTAGGAAAAGACAAAAGAGGCAGCGTTTCGTTCCGGCTCCCGTCCCATTACACAGCCGCCACCTGCAGGCCGGCTGCATAATGTAGCTCGGCGGCGGGGAAGGCGCAGGAGGCTCTCCATACCTTCCTTGGCTCTCTGACCTCGAGAGGAAGGAAATCAAAGAAGGAAGGAAGAGGAGGGAGCAGGGCAGGACGGGATGCCTGGTGGCGGAGCGGCCGCTGCACCTCCGCTGCTTTGTGCGTTTCCACCTCGGGGCGGAGCTGGAGGTCGATTCCCGGAGAGAGCGAGCCAAGAGTTCCTGCTTCCCCACGAAACTGCACAAAGGCCCCCCGAAGGAGGAGCAGCGGAGTCTCCTAGACTTCTTCTGTAGGGCGGGGGGGAAGCGGGCCTTGTTTTCTAGTCTCCCCGCCCCGGGATTTGGTGAGTCCCACGTTCATTCGAGGGAAGGGGCAAGCGGGCGGGGGCTGGTTGGTGGGAAGTACCAGGTGGGCGGGGGGGGAGACCTAGGAAAGGGTGGGGGGGGGAGAAAGAGAGAACAAAGGCAGGCAAGGCAGGCAGCTGCTGCTAGGCATGGGCGCGGGGGGAGGCTTGAATGAGCAAGTTCGATTCCGCCCCTTCCAGCTCGCTGGAAGATGCTTTGTGGCCCATTTCTGCCCCTGCACCCAGATCGCGCGGAGCTTCATTTCCTCCGCCCGGCAAGGCCGCGAGCGCCCTCCTCTCCGGGCTGATGGGTCCAAAGCATTTTAAAGCCCTTCCTGTTGGCCATAAGAAGAAAAGAGCACGCAGGGAACATCTGGGGAGGTGCCCTCTGCCGAGTCCGGCCTTGGTCCGTCTAGCCCAGTATTGGCTGCGCGGACTGGCCAGTCGCTCTCCTCCGGGTTTCCAGGCAGGGGTCTTTCGGGCGGGTGTGCTGAGGATGGAAATAGAGCTTTCTGCAGGCCAAGCGCAAGGCCCGGCTCCTGAGCGGCATCTCAAAAGGAGGAGGAGGAAGGAGTCCTGGATGGGGGCTGTTGTAGAGGAGAAAGGGTGAAGCAGGTGCAGCTGTGGTGAGAGAGGGCTCAAAGAAAGGCCCCCCCCGGAGGTGGGGGAAGGGTGTTGCACTGGACTGAAGGCTTTGGCTTTGCAGCTGGAGGTGGCCTGTAGCCACCAGACTAGTAGCCATGGGCAGGTCTATTAGTGGCTTCTAGTCTGGTGGCTATAGGCCACCTCCCGCCTCAGATGCCTCTAAATGCCAGTGGCAGGGGAGCAACAGCAAGAGGGAGGGCATGCCCTCAGCTCTTGCCTGTGGGCTTCTCAGAGGCATCTGGTGGGCCACTGTGTGAAATGGGATGCTGGACTAGATGGTCCTTGGGCCTGATCCAGCAGGGCTGTCCTTATGGAAGAAACTTACCCATCCAGGTCCCCCCACACTGCCTTTCCAGTTTATCTTTGACTCTTGGCAGGGGTGTTGCTTGGTACTGAAAAGATCCAAGGTCTGGGCAAACAACACTCTCTACCAGTTTCTGATAGATTGATTATGATTAATGATTACCATTAATCACTAGGGCATCTTAGTTATATTTGGCATTATTAGACCGGGGCATTGCTTGGGCCCTACTAGGATTGGGTCCCTGGCCCACAGAATTAGCTTTGTTTTCAAATTCCCCTCCCTCTTGCAATTCAGTCACAATCCATATTGTCTCCGATGTTGTTTAACATCTACATGAAACTGCTGGGAATGCTCATCAGGGGATTTGGTGCAGGGTGTTATCAGTATGCTGATGATACCCAAATCTATTTCTCCATGTCAACATTGTCAGGAGAAGGCATAACCACCCTAAATGCCTGCCTGGAGGCAGTAATGGGCTGGATGAGGGATAACAAACTGAGGCTGAATCCAGATAAGACAGAGGTACTTATTGTGAGAAGTTGGAAATTGGGAGATGAGTTTGATCTGCCTGTTCTGGATGGTGTTGCACTTCCCCAGAAAAAACAGATACGCAGTCTGGGGGTGCTTCTGGATCACAACCTCTCTCTGGTTCCCCAGATTGAGGTGGCAGCCAGAGGTGCCTTCTATCAGCTTCGGCTGATACGCCAGCTGCATCTATTTCTTGAGATAAATGACCTCAGAACAGGTACATATGCTGGTAACCTCCAGGCTTGATTACTGCAATGCGCTCTATGTGGGGCTACCTTTGTACGTAGTCCAGAAACTGCAGTTAGTCCAGAATGCGGCAGCCAGATTGTTCTCTGAGTCATCTCGGAGAGACCACATTACCCCTATACTGAAAGGGGTATAGGCTGCTGATAAGGTTCTGGGCAAAATACAAGGTTCTGGTTATAATCTATGAAGCCCTAAACAGCATAGGCCCTGGATATTTAAGAGAATGCCTTCTTCACTATGATTCCCACCACCCATTAAGATCATCTGGAGAGGTTTGTCTACAGTTGCCACCGGCTCGGCTCATGGCTATTCAGGGACGGGCCTTCTCCACTGCTGCCCCGACCCTTTGGAATGCGCTCCCTGCTGAAATAAGAGATTCTCCATCTCTGACAACTTTTAAAAAATCAATTAAGACACATTTCTTCACCCAGGCTTTTAATTAGATTTACAGTTTTAATATTTTTTAAACTTGTTTTAAATTTTAAATTGTTTTAAAGTGTAAATGTTGTGTTCATTGTGAACTGCCCAGGGCCATATGTTTTGGGTGGCATATAAATTTATTAAATAAATAAATCCAACTGCTGGGCTCAAAGGAGTGAGTGGGGGCAATGGCCCAAGAGAGAGAGGTGGGTAATATTCCCCCAAAAAGAATGCTTAGCTAACCCCAAAAAGTGTTTTTATGGTTTAGAAATCTTCTTAAAGCCACTTCAAAAAGAGAGAGGTTGAGGGGTGAAATAATTATTTCACCCCTCAATCTCTTACTCTTTGTAGTGGCTTCCCCACCCCAGTTTTCACATATTGACAAACCTGTTGCAAGTAGTGATTGCAAGGGCAGGGGGAAACTGAATATTAGGAGTATTTTAATATGCTGCTACTGCATTTAATTTAAATTTCCCTTTAAACAAGACCTGGCCAAAAGCCCAGCAAAACCTACCTACTTCACAGGGTTATTGTGAGGATAAAAATAAGCATGCTCCTTGGAGGAAGAGCGGGATATAAATCTAAAAAATGGGGAGAAAATGAAAAGGGATCTTTCTCTAATTGTTTACTCTCTGGAGAATAAGATGCAAATCAAGCATAAGAGTAACATTTGTAACATTTATTGCATCACTTGGCAATGCGCAGATACAAAATAGATTACAACATCAAGCTTATGACAGACAGCATGCATACATATATTCTGGGACTGACAAAACTGTCAATCTTGTTTCTTCATCCAGTTACATTTTATAATCCCACCTCATTGGAATCAAAGATCATATTCAGTGATGTGTTTTGTTCCCTTTTATGGCTGATTTATTTTGACCAGGCGGTTCTTCCTTGTACTCACCCGTTTCTTGTGATTGGTCCATCTCTTGTCTGGATCTGGTAATAAAATCTCTTCTTGTAACTCCCATCACTGGGCATGTCTTTGGTCAAGTTGTTTGTTATTTATTCTTTAACTCATCCTGAGGTTTGTCTCCTAACGGTGACCACATGGCAGATTCAGTGATGTCTTGCTAAACCTTGTGCTCTGTGGTCAGCTAGCGTGAACCTACCCAGTTGTGTGGAGAGTGTTACAGCCATTTCTCACCCAGAAGTCCAAGGCCTAACTGTGCTTTATATGTTGATCCCTACAAGCAACAGGGAAATGACTTGACTAGCAAGCTAGAGGTTGCCGATTCGAATCCCTGCTGGTATGTTGCCCAGACTATGGGAAACGCCTATATCGGGCAGTAGCAATATAGGAAGATGCTGAAAGGGATCATCTCATACTGCATAGGAGATGGCAATGGTACACCCCTCCTGTATTCTACCAAAGAAAACCACAGGACTCTGTGGGCGCCTGGAGTCGAAATTGACTTGACGGCACACATTACCTTTAGAGAGAGTGGATAGCAGGAACTTCTTTTCCCTTTCTCGCAATACTAGAACCAAGGGTCAACCAATGAAACAGATAGCATTCCTATCCCCCTCTTCCTCTAAGGAGCCCAGAGCAGTGCACATGGCTGTATTTATCCTCACAACAACCCTGTGAGGTGGGCTAGGCTGAGAGAGAAGTGACTGGCCCAGAGTCACCCAGCGAGTTCCATGGTTGAATGGGAATTCGAACTTGGGTCTCCGCAGTCTGTCCAACTCTGCACAAGGAAGTACTTGTGTATAATTAATGTCTAGAATTCTCTGCCATGGGATGTGGCAATGACCACCAGCTTGGATGGCTTTAAAAAGGGCTCAGACAAATCCATGGAGGAAAAACCTATTGGTGGTTAACTAGTTTGGATGGCTGCAGGCTAGCTCCAAGTTCAGAGGCAGGAGACCTCTGAATACCAGTTGCAGGGGAGAGGAGATGCCTTCATCTGCTTGTAGGTTTCCCAGATATCTCCTGCCAACTGAGTAAAGAGGCACTTCTTAAAAGTGGTGATTCTCTATTTAGCAGGGGGAGAGCAACTGGTCCTGTCCAGCCCTAACACAGCATCCCTCCAGTGGCTGTTGGTAATGGGGCTATTCACACGGTGACAAACCCACCTGTGAAGCCTCCCTCTTAAATGAGGTTAAGGGAGCAAGCACTCCTTTAACCTCATTTTTTTGATCGTGTGTCAGCTGCTGCTGCTTGCAGCCTTGGCTGACACACTCTGGAGAGCCCAGCGGGGGGACCCCACTTGTGCAGTGCATTACTTGGGCTCTGGGGGGTGACCTGCTGTGGGGCGTCCCAGCACCCCAACTTCCATTGCTGCAGGGGAAGCCGTAGGATAGCCCGAAGCGAGCTACTGCTCGTCTGGGCAGGTGATCTGCCTGCCCAGGGAACCACAACTGATCGTCTGCAGGGAAGGTAAGTTAAACCTTCATCCCCACAGACAGCCCCGGAGCTCTTCTCCGTGATCGTGAGAAGAGCTCCAATGTCTATCTTATGTTTCTTTTTTAGATTGTGAGCCCTTTGGGGGCAGGGAGCCTATCTCTCTCTCTCTCTCTCATCTATCTATCTATCTATCTATCTATCTGTAAACCACTTTGGCAACATTTGTTGAAAAGCACTATATAAATATTTGTCCACCTTCTTGACCACTGTGGGAAACAGGATGCTGGATTAGACAGGCCCTGGGCCCGATCCAGCAGGGCTTTTCTTATGTTCTATGTTCTTACGTCCTGGTTTACCTTTCAAACAATCAGAAAATTTTGAATTTTTCTGGCAATCTCAAATGAGAGGGATACTTGGAGAATAGTTCTGTCTTATCTTTACTAGGCACGGGCTGCATAATCTGAGCAATAAGGGGCCTTCCAGCTCAGTCTGTTCATAATTTGCTGTAGCACATACTTTAGATGCATTGATATAATTCGGCATAAGTGTCCATGCAAGGAGGTATATGGGATTTCTCTTGTACCATCAGCTGCTTTTGTATGTATGTATTTATCTATCTATTTATTTATTTCTATACCGCCCTTCCAAAAATGGCTCAGGGCAGTTTACACAGAGAAATAATAAATAAATAAGACTAGTCGACCCCGCACAGAGCATCTGTGCGCTCTTTGGGGCCAGTGGTTACCTCTTCCCTCCCACCTTCTGCCCCAGTCTCCACTTCCAGGCCCAGCCACCTCTTCTCCCCACCACCACTTCTGCCCCTCCAACTTTCTCCCCCCCCCCCCAAGCCTTGCCTCTGTGGCTGGGCTGGGCCCGCTGCTGCCTCTACGGCCAGGCCTGCCGCTGCCGTGGCGACCAATCCTCCTGGGTGCGCCTCAGCCAATCAGGCCCGTCTGCCGCCCAGCCAATCAGCTGGGCGCTGGGATGCACATTCTAAGGCACACCCAGGAGAATTAATAATATAGATAGATGGATCCCTGTCCCCAAAGGGCTCACAATCTAAAAAGAAATACAAGATAGACACCAGCAACAGTCACCGGGGGTACTGTGCTGGGGATGGATAGGGCTTGTATGTTTTGTTATAATTTGTAATGTTATGTAGTTCAACAAAATTATTAAAATAAAATTTAAAATGGAGGAGGCTGTGGGCCCAAGCCATACCCTATGCACCCGAGCCTGAGATCCTTTAAGTACCCTACACCCTTGCTCCTTTGGAACAGAGAACCTTTAAAAAAAAACACTATTCTTTGTTGTGTAAACCACTTTGAATGTTTTTATTGAAAAGCAGACTATAAATGTGCTTTCTAAACCTGCTGGAGAATATCCCCTACTCATCTTATGTGACCTCATCTTAAAGAACTTTCTGGATTGTGCTTAGAAGGGAAAGAACCATTATGTGATCTTCAAGGGAGAACATGTTTTCTTCTTCTTGTTTCAGGTGGCCTTTGAGGAAGTGGCTGTGCATTTCAGCGAGGAGGAGTGGGCTCTGCTGGATCTGGACCAAAGAGCCCTGCACAGGAAAGTCATGGAGCAGAACTTTGCTATTGTGGCCTCTCTGGGTAAGACAGCTTCTTCTTCTTCTAGATCAGGGCTATTCAGCTGTGGCCCGCCTACAGATGTTGGCCTATTACTCCCATGAACCCCACTGGCTGGGGATTATGGGAATTGTAGTTCAAAAACAGCTGGAGGGCCCAAGTTGAGTAGCCCTGCTTTAGAAGATACAATCCTTTTTTGAATAGCAACACATACACACAACCTTTTTTTTTTTTTTTTTTGTATGCACATCCTCTTCTTGTGGCTTTGCAGGATTTTTATTGTATTCATTTATGTATTGTTAAAATATTTTTGTAGCAGACTGTGAAAGGTGAGAGTAAGGGCTGGTTCACTCAGCTGGTGGGAGCATGGTGCAAAAAATGCCAACACTGTGGGTTTGGTCCATGAACAGGCCAGAGAGCCAGTGTGAATCAGTTGTTAGTATCAAAATAGAAGCTGGGAAATCGAGATTCCATCACCCCCTCAGCGATGAAGCTCATTGAGTGGCTTTGGGCCAGGAATCTCTCAGCCAAACATACTTCAAAGGGTGGTTTTGAGGATAAATCCTCAGAAGAATACTTGGAAAAGAATACAGTGCTCATATTTAGCAGGGAGGGAGAGACTGTCCCTATCCAGGCCCAGAACAGTGTCCTTTAAGAGGCTGTTGCTGGTATCTTCCTTGCATTTGTTTATAGACTGTGAGCTTCTTAAGAACAAGGAACTGAGCAAAGAGGCATCTTTGTAAAATGGTGGATATCTTTTATTTAGAAGGGATAAAACCAACTGTTCCTATTCAAGCCGGCACAGTGATTCTCCAGCAACTGTTGCTGGCTTCTCTCTCTCTTGTGTTTCTTTTCATAATGTGGGCCCTTTTGGTACAGGGAACCATGTTATTCCTTTTTCTATGTTGAGGACTTTATTTTTGAAAACTAGTATATAAACATTAGGAGCGTAGGAAACTGTCTTATATCGAGTCGGACCATAGGTCCATCTACCTATGGTCCGACTCAATATAAGGCAGTTTCCTATGCTCCTAATGTTTATATACTAGTTTTCAAAAATAAAGTCCTCAACATAGAAAAAGGAATAATATGGTTGTGACTTCTCCAAGGTTGCAGGCAGGAATCTCTCTCAGCCTTATCTGGAGATGCTGCCAGGGAGGGAACTTGGAACCTTCTGCCTGCAAGCATACAGGTGCTCTTCCCAGAGCAGCCCCATCCCCTAAGGGGAAGATGAGTCTCCCATTCAAATGCAAACCAGGGTAGACCCTAGCATTGGGGACAATTCCTGCTTGCTACCACAAGACCAACTCTCCTCCATTCTTGATAATGAGGGAGGCACATGATGGAGGAAGTGTGGCATATAAAAGCAATAAACAAAACTGTCTGAACCTGAGTTGGGAGGTAGATTTGGTCTTAGAGGGATCATCCTCCCCCTGAGGGACAAAGTTTGTAGTAGGGGTGTGCACGGAACCGCGGAGCTGCGGTCCGGCACTGGGGTGGGGGGTTCCATTAAGGGCGGGGGGGGGCTTTACTTACCCCTCCCGCGCTTTCCACACACTGCCGCCGTAATTATTGAAGAAATTGCTCCTCCGATGGCTGTTCCTATTTTAAAAAATGGCTGCCCCCTTGAAGCCCTGGCCCCCTGCTGCTGCCTTGAAGCCCCCTCCCACCCCCTTAAATCTCGCCCCGGGCCCTTAAATCATGCCCCGATAACATTAAGAGGCGGGCGGTGGGGAGATGTCCTCCCGCCCCCTTCCCTGCTAGGCTGCAAAAGACTTTAGGAAGGCTTCTGCGCGTGCGCGCGCAGAAGCCTTCCTAAAGTCTTTTGCAGCCTAGCAGGGAAGGGGGCGGGAGGACATCTCCCTGCCGCCCGTTTCCCTGCCGGTCTGCAAAAGTACTTTTACTTTTGCAAAGAACTTTGCAAAGGAGAAACAGTTCTTTGCAAAGTTCTTTGCAAAAGTAAAAGTACTTTTGCAGACCGGCAGGGAAACGGGCGGCGGGGAGATGTCCTCCCGCCCCCTTCCCTGCTAGGCTGCAAAAGACTTTAGGAAGGCTTCTGCGCGTGCGCGCGCAGAAGCCTTCCTAAAGTCATTTGCAGCCTAGCAGGGAAGGGGGCGGGAGGACATCTCCCCGCCGCCTGCCTCTTAATGTTATCGGGGCATGATTTAAGGGCCCGGGGCGAGATTTAAGGGGGTGGGAGGGGGCTTCAAGGCAGCAGCAGGGGGCCAGGGCTTCAAGGGGGCAGCCATTTTTTAAAATAGGAACAGCCATCGGAGGAGCAATTTCTTCAATAATTACGGCGGCAGTGTGTGGAAAGCGCGGGAGGGGTAAGTAAAGCCCCCCCCCGCCCTTAATGGAAGCCCCCAAACTCCCCACCCGAACCAAAACCACCCAGTGACCGGACCGGTCTGGAGGCCTTTAGAATGGCCTCCGAACCGGTCTGTGCACATTCCTAGTTTGTAGCTTGGAGCTTCACCTGGACCCAACACTGTCCCTGAAGACACAGGTGCAGGAGTGCCTTTTGCCAGCTATGGCTGGTACACCAGTTGCAACCCTACTTTGAAAAGTCTGATTTTGACCTCAGTCACCCAGGTATCAGTGACATCCAGATTGGATTACTGTAATGCGCTCTGCGTGGGATTTCCCCTGAAGACGGCTCAGAAGCTGCAGCTGGTCCTGAATGCTGCCACAGGGCTTCTCGTGGGCACTAATCACTTCATGCGCAGCGAATTCCAGACGTTGTTGGCTACAACTCCCAGCATCCC
Organism: Hemicordylus capensis; assembly: GCF_027244095.1. Classification (NCBI taxonomy): domain Eukaryota; kingdom Metazoa; phylum Chordata; class Lepidosauria; order Squamata; family Cordylidae; genus Hemicordylus; species Hemicordylus capensis. The sequence goes on along the minus strand of NC_069658.1, from coordinate 244,064,188 downwards.
CAGCTGGGACGGCCTTTGGCTGAGAATTATGGGAGTTATAGTCAACAACATCTGGGATCCCCTGTTAGAGGGAGCACTGTATCATGAGTATTACACCCATCCTGCAGTGCTTTCATTGATCACCAATTTGCTTCCGAGCTATATTCAAAGTGCTGATTTTGACCTTTAAAGCCCTACGCAGTTTGGGGTCAGGATATATGTTGGACCACATCCACTGATGTGAACCTACCAGGGCCCCTCCATTCTACATCTCAACCCCTGTTCGCAGCCCTGCCATTGACTGAAATCCAGTTGGTGGGGACCTTCTCATTTGTGGCCCCTCGGCTTTGGAATGCCCTCCCCAGTGAGCTTTGCCATGCTCCGTCCCTCAGGGTGTTTGAGAGAAACTTAAGAGACCCATCTTTGTAGAGAGGCATTTTAGTTTTATATTTATTTATTTTATTTTGATCTCTATACCATCCTTCCAAAAGTGGCTCAGGGTGGTTTACACAGAGAAATAACAAATAAATAAGATGGCTCCCTGTCCCCAAAGGGCTCACAATCTAAAAAGAAACACAAGATAGACACTAGCAACAGTCACTGGAGATACTGTGCCGGGGGTGGATAGGGCCAGTTATTCTTCCCCTTATAAATAAAGAGAATCGCCACGTTGAAAGGTGCCTCTTTGCCAAGTGAGCAGTTTTAACCTTGTATGTTTCTAACAGGTTGTTAATTTGTAAATCTGATTTTAGTTGGGTCTTGTTCTTAACTGAATTCTATTAATTTTATACTATTTTATTAGCTTTATTATCTGTGAGCTGCCCTGAGCAGTATTGTACTAGATACAAATACTTCAAATAAATAAATAGACCCTGAAGATATGAAGCTGCCTTATGTGGGGCTGGACTCTTAGCCATCTAGTTTAGCAGTCTCTACTCTGACTGGGGCTACCTAATGGCGCAGCGGGGAAGCAAAATGCCGAGAGAGCAGGAGGCTGTTGATTTGAATCCCCGCTGGTGTGTTTCCCAGACTATGGGAAACTCCTATATCAGGCAGCAGTGATACAGGAAGATGCTGCAAGGCATCATCTCATACTGCGCGGGAGATGGCAATGGTCAACCCCTCCAGTATTCTACCAAGAAAACCACATGGCTCTGTGGTCGCCAGGAGTCGACACTGACTCGACAGCACAATCTTTCCTTTCCTATTCTGACTGGAAACAACTTTCCAGGGCTCCAGACAAGAGTTTTCCTAAGCCTACTTGGACATGCTGCCAGAGTAATAAACAGAGACCTTCTTCAGGAAAAATAGATGTTCTAATGGTGAGCTTCTCTTTTGACAGCTCTAAAGGAGTCTTGACAGATGAGAGGGAGGGGGGTTTCAGCTTTCTTGAGCATGTTGGGAGAGGGAGAGCCAGCATTTGCTCAGAGAGTTTGGTAGGAGAAGGTTCCCCCTGTAATAAAGGGACAGTCACCTGAGCAGAAGATTGCCAACTAGATCCTGTGAGGTGCCTGCCATCAAGGGCAAACCTCCATCAGGCCCTGCTGCTACAGCCAAGCCTGTGAAGCAATACTATGTGTGTGTCAAGTGTCTATAAATCTCCTGCTCAGATTTCCCAAAAGGCCTGTCTGATCCAGGGCAGCCTTCGGCATGAGTGTGGTGCGTGGTTGCCCAGGACACCAGCCTGAAGGAGGCAGCAAGCTGAGCTTAGTGGCTCACTGTTTGCCGAGTGTACTAATTGCTGTGAGCTGGAAATGAGAGAGACAGACAGATGGGATAAATGAACTATGGGGAGCTGGAACCAAAGATGCTCCCCTCTCTCCGGGCACTATTTAACCAAGAGCTGGCCCTGATCTGAATTAAGTTCCAGCTTGTTCATGCTCCTTGAGTCCATCTCTGATCCTCAACCTCTGCAGTGTCTCAAGGCTGCTTTAAGCCCCAGATAAAAGGGAAGAGAGCTGGTCTTGTGATAGCAAGCATGAATTGTCCTCTTTGCTAAGCAGAGTCCACCCTGGTTTGCATTTGAATGGGAGACTCCATGTGCAAACACTGTAAAATATTCCCCTTAGTGGGTGGGGCCACTCTGAAAAGAACATCTGCACTCTTGCATGCAGATTCCAAGTTCTCTCCCTGGCAAATCCAGATGGGGCTGAGAGAGATTCCTTCCTGCAGCCTTGGAGAAGCTGCAGTATTGTCTGCTCAGATGGACCAATGGTCTGACTGGGTATAAGGCAGCTTCCTATGTTCCTATCTTTCCATGAGCAGAGAGTTATATTAAAGTGCCCTTATCCACACAACTGTCTATACTCACGCAAAACACCAGATCCAGAGTGTGCCCTGCTAAAGATATAGCACCAGATACATATCATTATCCATCCATGGAGGCCATGAAATCCAAAGCCACACAAATCCAGGCAAGGGCTCCCCTGCTTTGGGTTTTTGCCGCATTTGGGTCTTGTCTCCAAGAACTTCAGAGCAGGATGCAAGGGGTTGTTCCAACAACCTTATGAGGCAGTTTTGGCTGAAGGAGAGTGACAGGCCCCAACACTACCCTGAGAGTTGAGAGACGTTTTTCTCCCTCTCTCATAACTCTAGAACCAGGGTCATGAGATTGATTGCCAAGATATTTAGGACTGACAAAAGGAAGTACTTTTTCACACAACGCATAATCATCTTATGGAATTCTATGCCACAAGATGTGGTGACAGCCAACAGCCTGGATGGCTTTATGAGGGGTTTCGATAAATTCATGAACAAGTCTATCAACGGCTACTAGTTGGAGGGCTAAAGGCCACCTCCAGCCTCAGAGGTGAGATGACTCTAAATACCAGTTGCAGGGGGGTAACAGCAGGAGAGAGGGCATGCCCTCAGCTTTTGCTTGTGGGCTTCCCAGAGATACCTGGTAGGTCACTGTGTGAAACAGGATGCTGGACTAGATAGGCTTTGGGCTTGATTGAACAGGGCTGTTCTGATGAGTTTCATGGATCATAAGGCAGCTTTACAGGTTGCCATTCCAATTTCCAGGTTGCCAGTCCAAAGCTGTCAGTTAATGCCATCAACAGAGGTGGTTTCAATACACAGAAGGGATTTCCCTTCCTAGAAAGCCTCTGTTGTTGATCCATTATCAGAAGATTTACCAGGTGGGGGATGGTGGCTGATCTGAGGCTCCTTCTCTCTCCCCCACCACTTAACCATTTTCCCCCTCTTCATTTCAGCCATTGACAGATGGGAAAGTGAGAATGAGGAGAAACCCCATGGAGGGTTGTTGGGAGGTGCCACATGTAAAAGGAGGAAACAGAGAACGGTGACTGAAGGAAAACAGAAGGGGAGGACTGGATCTTCTGCTTCTCAGCAGGGTGACATCCATGAAATCCTAATCCAAGAAAAAATAGAGAAAGCAGAAGAGAGAAGTCTGTGCTCTGTGAGTAGGAAAAGCCTCAGTTTTAAATCAAATCTTAAACCTCAGTGGAAGATGCACACAGAGGAAAAACCATACATGTGCTTGGAATGTGGGAAGAGCTTCAGTCAGGGGGCAGTTCTTAGAAGACATCAAAGAATACATACAGGAGAAAAACCATTTACATGCTTGGTCTGTGGAAAAGGTTTCAGTGAGAGAGGGAATCTTACTATACATCGAAGAACCCACACTGGGGAGAAACCATATAAGTGCTTGGACTGTGGAAAGAGCTTCATTCGATCTGACTCTCTTACTATACATCAAATGAGTCACACTGGGGAGAAACCATATAAATGCTTGCAGTGTGGAAAGAGCTACAGCTCACGCACACTCCTAATTAGACATCAGATTATTCATACAGGAAGCAAACCATATAAATGCATGGTGTGTGGAAAGGGCTTCAGTCAGAGCTCATATCTTCCTATACATCAAAGAATTCACACAGGAGAGAAGCCGTATTCATGCCTGGAGTGTGGGAAGAGCTTCAGTAAGAGCTCAGATCTGGCTACTCATCAAAGAACTCACACAGGAGAAAAACCATATAAATGTTTGGAGTGTGGAAAGAGCTTCAGTCAGAGTTCAGATCGTACTAGACATCAACGAACCCATACTGGGGAGAAACCATATAAATGTTTGGTCTGCGGAAAGGGCTTCAGTGAGAGTGGGAAACTTAGTAAACATCAAAGAACCCACACTGGGGAGAAACCTTATACATGCTTGGAGTGTGGAAAGGGCTTCAGTCAAAGTTCAGATCTTACTAAACATCAACGAACCCACACTGGGGAGAAACCCTATAAATGCTTGGAGTGTGGAAAGAGTTTCAGTGAGAGTGGAAAACTTAATAAACATCAAAAAACCCACACTGGGGAGAAACCATATAAATGCTTGGAGTGTGGAAAGGGCTTTGGTGAGAGTGAAAAACTTACTAGACAAAGGACCCACGTTGGGGAAAAACCATATAAGTGCATCCTCTGTGGAAAGAGCTTCGGCGAGAGTGGAATGCTTGATGTCAAAGAACCTGCACTGGGAAGAAACCATATGAATTCTTGGAAAGAGGCTCCATCACAGTCAGCCCCTTACTTCTCACCAAAGAACCCACGCTGGTGATTCACGTTTTAAATGAACTCCAGGAAGAGTGCCACACGGCTCTCCTGTGGCAAAAACAGCAAAGAATGCTGTTACTCCTTGCAAGTCTTTTTTTTTTTTTAATGTGAGCTTCTGTGGGGTGCATTTGACAAAAGGAGGGGCCTTGCTTATGAAAGCTAATGCTTCAGTCTGCAGTTCTACCCCAGAGCTGGTGGATGTATATCTCCAAGCATGTCTCCATCTCTTTAAAGCAGTGGCAATCGACCACGTTATCCCTTGACCCACCCCACCCACTGCCTAAAATATGAGTTGATGATGTTTCTAAGACTTCTTCATACAACAGAGCAGGCACCTTTTCACTTTTTAAAAACTAAGGTGTGAACCCCAGAAAGGCAGTTCTCCCCTCTCCATTACAAGTAGGATATATACAAGGAGGAGACTATACTCTCCACAAGCACCATATGGTTCTCTCTCGTTGGAGATGCTTCAACCTCTGCAGCCTGAGCGTACAATTGCTCTATAGCAGCATGGGCAGGATGTGGTTCTGGACAGCTGAGAAGAGAAAAAGGTTGCTTCCATCCTAAGGGCATTTCCATGAAAACAGTAACATAGAGGTGAAAAACTAAAATGGTGTAAACTGACCAAAGTTGGTGTCGTAATACAGAGTCTGAAGATATGCCTTGGCCATAGTTAGGTTTGCCACGTTTGTCGAAGAGAATTCCAGGACGCAACTGTCAAAAGAGGGGTGTGTGCAGATTTAAAAAACCTTTCTTTTTTTTTTTTTTCTTTTGGCCAGGATTGGGAAGGTTGCTTGATCTTGGGGCTTGTTTCATGCATTTTTCTATATAGTGTTCTTTGCACTGGAGTGGGTTAGGCATGTTTCATCTCAATAAACACAATCAAATATGTGAAATACTGTCATCAAATTTAACAGAAGTGAAGTGGAGAAATTAAAGAAACCTGTACTAAGGGTTTTGTTTAATAACAGTTTATAAAATGGCCATTGTTTAAATGAGGGGAAGGGGTTTACTGAGTCATATGTAAGCCCCTTCCCCTCAGCCAGTCAGCAGCACTGGTACCAAATAAAGGGTAAGAATTTGGGGCTTTTAAACACTGATACCATGTAAGCTACAGTGCCTGGAGAGAAGCACCAGAAAAATGGTACAATTAATTAAAGCAATCTTTCCACTCAAATTCCTGGACATTTTGTAATCAGCGGGACATTTTTCTTACATTCTGGACAGACTGTCTGATTCCTGAACTGTCCAGGCCGAAACTGGGCACGTGGCAATCGTAGCCATAGCATTGGCCAGGAAGCCTGAAAAGTCTAAGAAAAATGCAGCACTCATTGACAACAAATATGCCAACTTATTAAAATGGATAGTAAAGAGAAATAAGTAAATTATACTAAATGTGCATGATGGATTCTAAAGAGGGCACTTAAGGTTTTATTTTTATCCAGTCATCGAGTTTTTAAGAATTGAATGTGGGGGCGATTACTGTGTAAGCCATAGAGAATTACTCCTGATTCCATTACCATAAAAGTGCCTGAAGTCTTATTTTTAAGTGTAACTGCAAAGAAAAATCCAACTTACTGTAAGCAAAGACAGTTTTCATGACTTAACTTGCTGCGATATTTGCATTTATTATATGGTTTAACACGTCTCAAGAATACGTAGTAAATGATTCCCCGCCCCACCGTAGCAGAATCGATAATTGAATCGGCATCCTGTTTGGTTTGAGATTTCTCCATGCACAGGCCAAGAAAACGTGGTAAGTCTTCTATGCGTGACCACCAGTCACAAGACAATTGCCAGTCGTTTGCAATTAGGTCTACTTCAAATATTCTTTATAATTCTTTGTGTGGCATAATTGCTTTGAGTTTCTAAATAGCTCCTGGGAATATAAGTGTATGTGTATAATGTTATGTATATGTAAAAAAGCATTATTCTGAATAGTTAGGATATATAAATAAAGTAGCTCTAAATAAGGTTGGCAGAAACGTTGGCTGACATGCAGACTAATGGTGCATGTGTGCAAGAGCAATGTTCCTCTGGGCTTCTGAAGCATGAACACTCTTGCGCAACAGGGGCAATATTTGCTGAGCTCCACATGCCCCGCAAGTGCTCCTTGACCTGCGGGATCATGACCCTGAGGGCTGTGCAGCCCTCCAGGATGTGTGTCTGCTGCCAAACAGTGCTTCTTGAGCATGGGAAGACTGGTGAAAAATCACCTCCCATTGTGCAAGATCACTTATGCTTTGGAAGTGCAGAGGCTAGCGCAGAGTGCACACTTTTGTTAGAAGCATGCCCGTAGCACTAGTCTGCATATCAGTCATTAAGAGGCCCTAGCCCAGGGGTGGGCAAAGCTGGCCCTTCAGCTGTTGTTGAACTACACCTACAACAATAAATTGTGGCTGGGGTGTTGTCGTTCAACAACAGCTGGAGAGCCAACTTTGCCCACCTCTGCCCTAGCAGGAAAAGTGTAACAATTTATGAGAGCCGAAGAGACTGCAAAATGTTGACATGAAGACTAATGGTTGACCCAGTTGCTTTGAGACAGAAATCCAGCGACAGCTTTATTGTAAACCACCCAGAGACATGGGTTTGGGGCGGTATATAAATGTGTTAAATAAATAAACAAGGCATCTCCAAACAGAAATTAGAACTGAAACCAGTCTCAAAACTGAGGAGAGCTCTTCGTCTGTAGTGGCAAAAATGTGGCTATCTCTTTGGAAATTGCCTCTGCAGGTTGCGAAACTATGCTGCTGATTCCTGCCGAAAAGCAGAGGCAGAACCGCCAAATATTGAAAGTCAATAAAACATTGAAAAATACACTATTATGAAGAGGTTAAAAAGAAGGATCATGAATGCAAGGCAACTAGGATGAAGTTAATCGCCAATAACCAGACTAACACGATGCAGGTGCTCTAAAGTTGAGTGCGTGTTACATGGGAGAAGCAATTTTCATCAGTCTCTCCTTCCCTCTGAAGCATGCTGTACCTCCAGAAAATGTGCCCCTGAGGATCATGCAGCCCTCAGGGACATTTTCAGAAGCTTAACGGGCTTCAGAGGGAAGGAGAGCTCTATGAAAATTGCTTCTCCCATGTAATACACATGCAACATTAGAGCACCAGCATTGTGGTAGTTTGGATGTCAGCCAGTGTGTGTGCATTTTAATCCATCCAATGGAAACATACATTGATGAATACAGATTGTACTCTTCCTGTTCACACAGACAGATGCATGCATATCGCAATCACCAAAAATAAGCCAGCTACCAATTTTTGTCACCAGTCTTGAAAGCTGTGTGGGCTACTACTACAGCTCACCAGTTTTCCTTGTGCAGTATCTCAAAGTTAAGCAATGTGTTAATGATATTAAATATTGAATTAACGTCAAATGGATATATATGCTTCAGGATTTGCGTGCTTTTCTTCCTATTAATGATTTACCTTGATGGCTAGTAAGCAACACAACAACCTGATGCTGTTACCAGTATGTTGGCTTGTCTTCTGATTTAAATTAGAACATGCAGAGAAAAACTGAGCTTAAACTAATTCTTCCACCAAGACCTCTTTATTGTGCAAAGATGAAATGCCACCCATCAGATGTTAAAAATTAAAACAAAACCGGTTTCATTGTCAAATTCTCGGTTGTCTGAGCAACTGAGGATGGTGTATTTGACACTGAAACCAGTTTTGTTTTAATATTTGATGAGTGGTATTTTATCTTGCGCAATAAAGAGGTCTTGATGGAGTAATTGCTTGGAGTTAATATGTGTATAGCATCGCCAACTTATCCACTTATCCTGAGTTTAAACTTTGAATACTGAGTGCAGTTAGCTGTCCAAGACTGCATTGGGCTGAATTTAGATATAACTAAGTACAGAAATTGATGTCCAATCATTCTGATTCTGTTACCAACACATTTTGCATGTTTCAGACACTTTCTAATACTTAAGGGTGTTTTTTTTTTTAAAGGCCTTATAGAAGATGTTCTCTTGCCTGTGGGTATATATAATATCAGCTTGAAAATTAGTTCATGGCTACAATCTTTGAAAAAGTGGCAACATGCCTGATTCCTTTACCTTGGAATTTCCTTTAAGCATTCCTGTGTCGTGCAGGGAGAAGATGCATCCCCTGCAATCTTTGTCCAATTTAAACTTTCTCCACTGGGTTTCAATATGTTCTGTCTGCTCCATGTTTTTTTTTTTTTAACCCAGATTCTGAAAGATTTGAATTTAAACATTTTTAATTTTGTGAAAGTATTTGTTTTAGTAGCCAGTCCAGTTTTATATCAACTGTAGTTGCTTACACAGATGCAAACACTAAATGACTAAGAATCACTGTAGCCTAAATCTAGTACTTGTAAAGAAACAGAACAGACACAAACTTTTAAAGATCATAAGGGAAGATCATAAGGGAACATAAGGGAACATTCTCCTTATACCAAGTCAGACTGTTGGTCTGTTTAGCTCAGTATTCTATCTATACTGACTGTCAGTGCCTTCTCCAAGGCTTCAGGCAAGAGTCATTCCCAGCCCTACCTGGAGATACCAGGGATTGAACTTGAGGCCCCTTGCATGCCAAACAGATGTTCTGCCACGGAGCTACAGCACCAAATCTTGCAATGAGGTTGTACCGTAGGCCTGTATTACTATTACTACTGTATTACGTAGGCCCATATTGCAGATAGAAGGGCTTGTATAACACTACCCGGTTAAATCTGAACCCAGGTCTTCCTGATCTGTTGCTGACAATATGATGGTTTAATGTTGCGTAAGCTCCTGTGGGTGAGAGCCCACTTCATGAGTTGGTGGGCTAGTACTGGAGAAATGCAGCAAAGCAGAGCATGATAACACTGAAGGCTGGTTCACCCAATCGGAAATAAGATAGGAGATGCCTCCCACCCTTATTCGGGAGCAGCGTGGGAGATTAAAACAAGGTCAGAGGGAGAGGAAGCGAGTGATGGTCTGCAAGGCTTGTGTTAGGTTGGAGGGCTCTATCCTGCCCAGCAGCTGTACCCAGCCTTTTAATGAGCCCTCCAACCCAACACAAGCCTTGCAGATGATCACTCCCCCTGCCTCGGACCTTGTTTTTAACTCAAATATAATCAGGAAATGGGAGTATGCATAGCTCCCAGACTAGGGGAGGAGGTGTTATTTTCCCACCTGATTCATCAATGTGAGAGTGGCCCTCAAGACTCTTAAATAATAATAATAATAAATAATAATAATTCGATTTCTATACCGCCCTTCCAAAAATGGCTCAGGGCGGTTTACAAAGAGAAATAACAAATAAAGGGGCAGGGACAAGGGGTTAAAATACAACAAGTGCAGTCCTCAATAGTGACAGGAAACCATCGTCTCCAATCCTTGTTTAATGCAGTCAAGTTTTCTGATCACTTCCCGCCCCGCCATTTCCTGCTCCGCATGATTTCCAGAGTCGATCTTTTTAATCTACTCTAAACACACACCCTCAGATCCATGGCACTGCGACCCCTGCATGTCAAAGTGCTTGCTGGTGGGTTTCTTGGTCATTGTACTTCTTATGTCAGATTTAGATCTACTCAGTCTTTAAGGGACAACCTCGTTACATATGACTGATGGGGATTTGAAGCCTGATATTACATATACCACACTCCTTGATGCACATGTGTATGAGCCGTGTATATAGGGCTCGCCATACAGAATACTTCTTATTAAGAGGCACAACTGGCATCTGGGCTTGTTGCATGGTCTGGCGCCATGTAGTCTATTTGATAAGATGGGTTGTTTGTTGGTTAGCATGAGCTTCAGATTAGGTGGTTGTCTCTATGATAGTAATGGCATGCCCCCTATAGATTCTTTGAGATAGGGATCACTTTCAATAATGGGTTGTAGTTCTTTTATGATGTGTCTAAGTAGATAGGACTGAGAACTGTAAGTTGTAGCAAGAGGATTCCTATCTTCTCCTTTTTGCTGTGTGTATCAATATCTCAATGAATATCTATCACAAAAATAAATATCTTATACCACTATTTATGGCTTGTAACTTAGTTTGGTTCTTTTGTTGTTCCATGCCATGTGCTGCTCTATGGCAAAGGTACCTCTGGTCCTTGGGGCATAGCATAGTTGGAGTGGGCCCAGGGACAAGAAGTGAAGAAGGGTCCCTGCTCCCCCTAAATTCTTCCCCGCCCTCTGTGTCTTTGCGGAAGAAGAATGGGAAGGACATGGTGAGAAAAGCATGCTATTTCTCCCCATGCAAAATAATACCGCACACACCCCATGCATGCAGACACTGTTTTAACTTTTAACAACCTATACTACTAGCACCTCATATTGTAACATCTACAACACTTATGTCTATCATGTACACACGCACATAGCCCAGTCAAAAGTTTAACATGGGAAACTGTTCTGGATTCTGCCCCCACCCCCACCCCGATGTAGGAATAAGCTGAACCCAGCTGCTAGGGAATATGTATGGGGTGGGGAGAAAAAGATTATAATGGCTTAGCCCTAATGTTTTTAATGAGAGCAGGATTAAAAAAGGAGCCCTATGCTTGTTGACTTGGAGATATTTTCAGCTCTGTCTTGGCTTCAGGAGAGGGGGAGGAGTGTCAAGCAGCATCCCTCCCTTCTCTTCTTTTTATGACTGACTGATGCTCAGCAATTTTTTCTTCGCAGTTGAACTTATCAGTCAAGCTTAGGTAAGGCTGAACCTAGCACTTGCCGGCCAATCAGGATAAGGGAGGGATGCTGCCCAGATAGGCACCGGATAGGATGCTGCCCGGAGGGAAGGCACTCCTTCCCTCCTGGATAGAACTTGTCTCACTTGAATCCGAGACATGTCCTCTCATCAGGAGCCAACAGTGTGCCAGAGTGTTGGGGAGAGGAAAGTGAGCTGTCACCTTGACAGTAGGCACCACCCTCATCTCCAATTATAGCTACACCCCTGCCTGGTCCCCTAAAAGCAGTTATCTCCCCTCACCCTGTCCTTCCAAAAAAGCACATCATTCCAACAAAAACACTAAAAGTCAGGTTGAATCAAAGTCTACCAGTAGCAGAAACTTCAATGGACTAAAGTCCATTTCATTGGAAGTATCAAGTGTTATCCTCCAATAGGGATGTTCATGAACCGGTTTGGAGGCCCTTTTACGGACCTTGGACCCAGTTTGAAAATCTGCCGGTTTGACAGCAGGGGGGTTACCATTAAGGGGCAGGGAGTGTTCTCTCCCCACCACCACTGCACTTCCCCTGTTGGCGCTGTGCTTTAAAACAGTCCCACTGGGCAGCAGTGTACCTTGCCGCCCTGGTGCATGGCGGCCTGGAAGTCCTCAGTGTGCATGTTGCAGGCGCACCGGACACTTCAGGTCCACCACACGCTGGGGCAGCAAGGAGGTATGCTGCTGCCCCATGAGACTATTTTAAAGCACAGCGCCTGTGGGGGAAATGCGGCAGGAGGATAAGAGCACCCTCCTTGCTCCTTAAAGGTAAACACACACACACACGGCTGTTGAACTAGTCATTGCCAGTTCCGTGCACATCCCTAATCCTCAGAAGGCAGGTATTCGCATAGAAGCTCCAGTATAGTTAAGGCAATAATTTGTTTCAATATTCTCCCATGATAGTCCCTGAACATTCCATTTGTCATAAACTCAAAACTGTCTGTTCAATCTATCTGCATATATTTGCAGACATTAATTAGGTGACAAGTAAAACCACCAAAATGTGAGGCAGATAGAATATAAGAACAGTCCTGCTGGATCAGGTCCAAGGCACATCTAGTCCAGCATCCTGTTTCACACAGTGGCCCACCAGATGCTGCTGGAAGCCTACAGGTAGGAGTTGAGGGCATGCCCTCTCTCCTGCTGTTGCTCCCCTGCAACTGGTATTCACAGGCATCCTGACACTGAGGCGGGAGGTGGCCTATAGCCCTCTGACAAGTAGCCATTGATAGACCTCTCCTCCATGAAGTTATCCAAACCCCTCTTCAAGCCATCCAGGTTGTTGGCTGTCACCACATCTCATGGCAGAGAATTCCACAAGTGGATTATGTGTTGTGTGAAAAAAAATACTTCCGTTAGTTGGTCCTAGATTTCTTGGCAATCAATTTCATGGGATGACCCCTGGTTCTAGTATTATGTGAGAGGGAAAAGAATTTCTCTATCCACTTTCTCCACACCATGCATGATTTTATAGATCTCTTATCATGTCTCCCCACAGTTGTTTTTTTCCTAAACGAAATAGCCTCAGGTGTTGTAGCCTTGCCTCATAAGAAAGGTGCTCTAGGCCCCTGATCATCTTGGTTGCCCTCTTCTGCACCTTTTCCAGTTCTACAATGTCCTTTTTTAGATGTAGTAACCAGAATTGTACACAGTACTCCAGGTGTGGCCACACCATCATTTTATATAAGGGCATTATAATATTAGCAGCTTTATTTTCAATCCCCTTCCTAATGATCCTTAGCATGGAATTGGCTTTTTTCACAGCTGCCGCACATTGAGTCCACACTTTCAACGAGCAGACCACCATGACCCCAAGATCCCTCTACTGGTCAGTCACCGACAGCTCATATCTCATCAGTGTATACTCGAAGTTGGGGTTTTTCATCCCAATGTGCATCACTACACTTGCCGACACTGAACCTCATTTGCCATTTTGTCACCCAGCCCCCAGTTTGGAGAGATCCTTTTGGAGCTCCTCACAATCTGTTTTGGATTTCATTACCCAAAAGGGTTGATATCATCTGCAAATTTGGCCTTTTAAGGGCCTCCTAACTGGTTCGAACAACTGGCTGTTGGGCCGGTTCAAAGGTGGGGGGGGAGTCATAACTTTAAGGGTGGGGGAGGGTGCCCATATCTCTCCTGCTGCATTTCCCCTACCAGCTCTCCATTTTAAAAGTGTCCGTCCAGGTGGCAGGATACCTCCCATCCACCCCGTGTCCTCTTCGTTTGCAAGTAACAGGAAGTACCCAGTGCATGTGCATGCCAGGAGCGCGCATGTGTACGTTGCGTTCGCTTGCATGTTGGGCGCACGTGTGCCGGGTGCTTCCTGTTACTTCCAGCTGAAGAAGACATGGGTCGGCAGGGAGGTATGCTACCAACCAGATGGACACTTTTAAAATGGAGCACCAGTGGGGGAAACACGGTGGGAGGGCTAAGGGTACCCTCCCCCGCCCTTAAAAGTATCCCCCGCGCCAGTTCCATGCACATCCGTATCCCTGGTATATAGGATTGGTAAAGGTAAATTGTGCTGTCAAGTCGATTTCGACTCCTTGTGCCCACAGAACCCTGTGGTTCTCTTTGGTAGAATACAGGAAGGGTTTACCATTGCCTCCTCCCATGCAGTATGAGATGATGCCTTTCAGCATCTTCCTATATTGCTGCTGCCCAATAAACAGGTGAAACTCGGAAAATTAGAATATCGTGCAAAAGTCCATTAATTTCAGTAATGCAAATTAAAAGGTGAAACTGATATATGAGACAGACGCATTACATGCAAAGCGAGATAAGTCAAGCCTTAATTTGTTATAATTGTGATGATCATGGCGTACAGCTCATGAAAACCCCAAATCCACAATCCCAGAAAATTAGAATATTACATGGAACCAAGAAGACAAGGATTGTAGAATAGAACAAGCGGCAGCATTTTTTAAAATGATTTCTATGGCCTCCGCTCCACCCCCGGTCCCGGCCTCAGAAAGGTAAATTTAAAAAAAAAAAAACCCTAAAAGGCATGAGAGAAAGCTAGCGCCCGTTATCATAACGGGCTTAAAAATACTAGTTACCTATAAAGCCCTTAATGGCTGGGATCCAGGGTATTTAAAGAGAACACCTCCTTTGCCATGAACCCTCCCACCTATTAAGACCATCTGGGGAGGTCCTGTTACAGTTGCCACCAGCTTGTTCAGTGGCTCCTCGGGGACCTGGCCTTCCCTATGGCTGCCCTAGGGCTCTGGAATGCACTCCCTGCCAAAATAAGAGCTTCTCCATCTCTGGCCGCTTTCAAAGAGACCAGGGGCGTAACTACCATTAGGCAAGGGGAGGCGGCTGCCTGGTGCCCCCCATGCCTCGAGGCCCCCCCCCCCCCAAGGCAAGTCACATGTGAAGTGAGTGTGTGTGTATCAGCGAGGGGCCCATTTTAAAATTTTGTCTCTGGGCCCACTCCAAGCTCAGCCTCGTTATGCCCCCTGAAAGAGACCCAAGACACACCTGTTTTTTCCAGGCTTTTAGTTAATAAATTAATTTTTAAAAGTCCTTGTTTTATTTTGTAAAATCATTTTATCCTGTTTATACTTGTATTTTAAAGTATGCACTCTTCTCTCCAAGACCGTTTGATTGCATGGATTAACAGAAAATTAAAAACTACAAATAAAGAACAGACATTTTGACATACAGACGTCAACTTCAGTGTTCTATGTCTCACTGTTTAAAATCCACACTCTTATATCCTGGATACTCTCTTACATCCCAGGAAGCATATCTGGGATATACAGGTGAAACTCGGAAAATTAGAATATCGTGCAAAAGTCCATTAATTTCAGTAATGCAAATTAAAAGGTGAAACTGATATATGAGACAGACGCATTACATGCAAAGCGAGATAAGTCAAGCCTTAATTTGTTATAATCGTGATGATCATGGCGTACAGCTCATTAAAACCCCAAATCCACAATCCCAGAAAATTAGAATATTACATGGAACCAAGAAGACAAGGATTGTAGAATAGAACAATATCGGACCTCTGAAAAGTATACAGCGTACTGTGCTTGATTGGCCAGCAAACTCGCCTGACCTGACCCCATAGAGAATCTATGGGGCATTGTCAAGAGAAGGATGAGAGACATGAGACCAAACAATGCAGAAGAGCTGAAGGCCGCTAATGAAGCATCCTGGTCTTCCATAATACCTCATCAGTGCCACAGGCTGATAGCATCCATGCCACACCTCATTGAGGCAGTAATTGCTGCAAAAGGGGCCCAAACCAAGTACTGAATACATATGCATGCTTATACTTTTCAGAGGTCCGATATTGTTCTATTCTACAATCCTTGTCTTCTTGGTTCCATGTAATATTCTAATTTTCTGGGATTGTGGATTTGGGGTTTTTAATTTGCATTACTGAAATTAATGGACTTTTGCACGATATTTTAATTTTCCGAGTTTCACCTGTAAAGTGAAGGTAAAATGTGCCATCAAGTCGGTTTCTACTCCTGGCGCCCACAGAGCCCTGTGGTTTTCTTTGGTAGGATACAGGAGGGTTATGTGGAAAGGTGCTCCTTCTCAGTTGGGTTCTTCTCAGGCATGCAGCTGCGTTTGACTGGGAGCCTGAAATGTTATAACTAGCGTCATTGTGACCCTTTGGGGCTTTAGATTGCCAGTTAATTTATCCATTAGGGGACCAAGCTGCAGAAACATTCCTCCCCATCACATTCATCACTACAATTATGTTCTATTTGGACAGGACGTTATGAGATGTTCCGCTTCTTGGGGGGAAATTAACCCCCCCCCCCAAAGCAAAATGAGAGTCCCTCCTTGTTCAGTCTGGGGAGGAAATATTAAGAAATAAGAAGCAAGCAGTTGAAGTGAACAAGACTTGGTGGCATGCCTGTTTAATGGGATGCTGCTTTTACACCCAGAAACACACGCCCGTCCTAGGCACGTTTACTCATAAGCACATTGCACTGTCTCCAATGGGACTTACTCCTCCTCCCACGAAAGTCTGCCTTGACTAGAGCCAGGAGAGACCCAGAGAGAGGCTTCGGCTGGACTTTTAAGGGTTAAAGGCGTAGAGCTCATATTCCTAGAGAAGAAGGGAGCTGGGCATCTTTGTACCCTGCAGAGGGATTTTCATTACACAGGCGCTGGAGGTCGGTGTGAGTTTCTGTGTTTCTGCTTCAACGCGGAGCTGCATGAAACCCCCTGAAGAAAGAGCTGAAGTATCCACGCCACTGCTTCTGCCCTCTTGGTGGGGGAACGGGGAGGTCTGCTCCGCTCTTGTCTTTCCCACGCAGGGGGATCTGGTGAGAACCCAGGTGGCTACAGGGGAGGGTTGGTGGGAAATGCCAGGTGGGCAAGTCAGCTGATGAATAACGGGGGGGGGCGAGGGGGGGAAGTATGCAGTTCAGCTGCTGGTGGGGACTCAGAAGAAATGAGCTCTCTTTCACCCTATAGAAGGGGCAGGCAACCTTGTCTCCCCAGCTGTTGTTGAACTACAGCTCCCATCATCCACAGACACAATGGCTGGGGATGATGGGAGTTGTAGTTCAACAACAGCTGGGGAGCCAGGGTTGCCTACCCCTGCCTTATAGGAAGCTTGTGTGTCCGTGTCCCGGTAATAACTGTTCTGTTTACTGTCCAGTTCTGATACAAATCACATTTACAGTATGTGGCAGGGGATCCTGGGGGATCCTGATGAGGTGGATCTATCTATGACGTCTTCAAAAGAGATGACAATAAACATATTATGTGGGAGTAATAGACATTATGTGTTTATATAAATAAAATAAATTTATAAGGACCTCCTCTTTTTCAAAAAAAAAAAAACAGTATTGGGGGGTGGTAAATAGTTGACAAAAGCCCAGTTTACAAGAAGGCATGCCTAGTCCGGTCCTAGTCTAACACTCTAACCACTACACCACACTGGTTAGTAGCCATTGATAAACCTGTCCTCCATGAATTTGTCTAAGCCCCTTTTAAAGCCATTCAAGTTAGAACCAACCCATCACCACATCCCATGGCAAAGAATTCCATAGATCAATTATGCGCTGTATGAAAAAGTTCTTCCTCTTGTCAGTCCTAAATTTACTTTGGAAAAGAGGCAACTAAGGGGAGACATGACATGATCAAGGTGTATAAAATTATGCATGGATGGAGAAAGAGGACAGAGAGAAATTTTTCTCCCTCTCTCACAAGACTAGAACCAGGGGTCATCCCATGAAACTAAAGGTCGGGAAATTTAGGGCCGACAAGAGGAAGTAATTTTTCACACAGCGCATAATTAATCTATGGAGTTCTTTGCCACAGGATGTCTTGATGGCCTCTAGCTTGGATGGCTTTAAAAGGGGCTTGGACAAATTCATGGAGGATAGATCTATCAATGGCTACTGGTCTGGTGGCTGGTAACAGCCCTGCTGGATCTGAGGCCACCTCCAGCCTTAGAGGAACAATGCCTTTCAATACCAGTTGTAGGGGAGCAACAGCAGGAGAGAGAACATGCCTTCGCCTCTTGCCTGTGGGCTCACCAGAGGCATCTGATGGGCCACTGTGTGAAACAGGATGCTGGACTAGATGGGCCTTGGGCTTGATCCAGCTGGACTGTACTTATGTTCTTATGTAAATTTCCCTACCTTCAGTTTCATGGGATAACTCCTGGTTCAAGTGGTGTTAGAGAAGGAGAAAAATCTCTCTCTGTCCACTTGCTTTACTCCAAGCATAATTTTATACACCTTGATCATGTCTCCCCATAGTCTCCTCTTTTCCAAACTAAAGAGCCCCAGATGCAGTAGCCTTGCCTCATAAGGAAGGTCCTCCAAGCCCCTGGTCATCTTGGTTGCCCTCTTCTGCATCTTTTCCAGTTCTACAATATCCTTCTTAAGATATGGTGACCAGAACTGTACGCAATACTCCAGATGTGGCCGCACCATAGCTTTGTATAGGGGCATTATAATATTAGCATTTTTATTTTCAATCCCCTTCCTAATGATCCTTAGCATGGAATTTGCCTTTTTTACCACTGCCATGCACTGAGTCAACACTTTGAACGAGCTGTCCACCACAACCCCAAGTTCTCTCTCCTGGTCAGTCACTGACAACTCAGACCCCATCAGTGTATTTGTGAAGCTGGTGTGTTTTGCCCCAATATGCAACACTTTACACTTGCTTACATGGAACAGCATTTGCCATTTTGTCCCCCAGTCCCCCAGTTTGGAGAGATCTTTTTGTAGCTCCTCACAATCTGTTTTGGATTTCACTACCCTAAATAGTTTGGTATCATCTTCAAATTTGTCCACTTGGCTGCTTATCCCAACTTCTAGATCATTTATGAACAAATTGGAGGTCTTTTGCCCAAGTAGCCCCTGATTGAAAAATAGTGAAGGTCACTGACTTAGAGGAATAACTGTTAGCTTATTGTCAAAGTTGGTTTTTTCCCCCTTCCAGGGTCCAGTGACTTTTGAGGAGGTGGCTGTGCATTTCATGGAGGAGGACAAGGTGCTGCTGGATCTGGACCAAAGAGCCCTGCACAGGAAAGTCATGGAGGAGAATTTTAAGAATGTGGCCTCTCTGGGTAACATTTCCTTTTCTCTTTCACATGTAAAAATTTTATAGAAAGATACCTACACACACACACACCCAAAAAACTAGGGCGAATGGCATTGTTTGCATTCTTGCTATATTTCAGCTCCCTGGTTTCTTGTTCCAGCCTGGTGGAATCGTGGAGTCTCTATTTTTAGCAAGAGGGAGCTCTTAATTGCTGGTCCTTTATAGGAAGCTGCCTTAAACCAAGCCAAACCATTTGCCCATCTGATTTAGTACTGTCTACACTGATTGGCAGCAGCTTTCCAGGTTTCAAACAGGGGTTTTCCCCAGCCCCACCTGGAAATGCCAGGGATTGAACCTGGGGCCTCCTGCATGCAAAGCAAATGCTCTGCTACTGAATTTATGGCCTCATCCCCATGGAAAATATGTCACAGCAGACAGTGCTCATATGGAATCACCCATCCAGAGGGAAACCAAGGCAGACCCTGCTTAGCAAAAGGCACAATTAATGCTTGCTAGGAGGACTGGCTTCTCTTCCATTTTCTAAGCCACATCGGATGGGGTCAGTCTGTCTGACTGCCACCTTGCTGGCTTTGGGAGGAAGTGAGATGCTCTAAGGCAGCTCTTCCCCCTGCTACCTGAGGCTCTTTTTCCCTGTGCTGAGCCAAAGTTGTAGCTGGTTCCTTTTCCAAGAGAGCTCGCTTGCTTGCTTATTTGTTTAATTTAGTACGTTTGTATGCTGCCAAAAACAACTGTGTCATGGTAGCGTCCAAAAAATGAAACAATTAAAAACCAAGCAATTAACACAGTCAAAAATAATTTAAAAACAGCAATAACGACAATAAAACTAACCTACAGCTGGTCAAAGGCTTGATTAAATCCATGAATTTTAAGAGGTCGTTTAAAGGCTACCAGAGATGGGGAAGCTCTTTCAACAATAGGGAGTTCATTCCAGAGTCGCAGGGCAGCTATAGAAAAGGCCTGGCCCAGAGTTGCCCATTTCAAAGCAAGCTGCACAAGCAGCGGCCACAATCCAACACCAGATAGGTGTTCCCAGTCCAAGAAAGACCCCAACACTCACCAACAGTTGGGGAACTGTTTGGGGGCATGCAGCTACTATGATTAGCTTATTTACTAAATGTATCTGTTGCCTGTCATCATAAGAGCCTCTAAGCAGCTAATAACATCCATTGGTAATGCTATAGTTACTAAAAATGTTCAGTGTGCAATAAACATTTATTTAGAGGACAGAATAAGAAAATATGTGTGTCCCACTTTTCTCTAAGATTCCAAGTGGCTCACGCCCACAAGGATTAACACAGTTCTACTGTTCACATCTGAAAAACAATAAAAAGCAAATTCCACACCACATCAGGAGAATAACACTTCAGCAGTGTGAGTTAGTGGTTGATGTAGTGTTGGCCTAGGTCTGGGTTCAAATCCCTCCTCAACCCTGGGAGCTTCCTGGGTGACCTTGGCCCAATCACTCTCTCTCTCTCTCAGCCTAACCTATTTCATAGGGTTGTTGTGAGGACAGAAGTGGAGAGGGAGAACAATGGACACTGGCCTGAGCTTCTTGGAGGAAGGACAGGATATAAGCATCATAAATAAATACCAAGTCAGAAAGATGTGCAGCTTGCCGAAATTCCAAGTTTTGGCTAATGTCTGGAAAAATAGGGGAGCAAGTATAAGGGTGGGAGTTCTATCTAACTGAGAGAAGAAGCACCTTTTAAAGTGGTGATTCTCTGTATTTATCAGGGGGAGAGCAACTGGCCCTATCCATCCCCAACGCATCCCTCCAGTGGCTGTTGCTAGTGTCTAACTAAGTTTCCTTTTTAGATTGTGAGCCCTTTGGGGACGATGAGTCACCTTTATTAATTCTTTATTTTTATGTGTAGTAATAATTTATTGTTTGTGGCCAAAGGCCATTACAATATTTTTCTATATAAACCACTTTGGGCAGTATATAAATACTTGTAGTAGTAGCTTGAAGGGGCTGCCACAGAGAATTCATTTATTATTTCATTTTCTATGTAAACCGCTTTGAGCGGTATATAAATACTTGTAACAGTGGTAGCTGTTGTCACCATCGTAGTAGTTGAAAGTGCTGCCACGGAGAAGGCTCTACCCCATGTGGCCAGGGGTGTAGAAAGGTTGGAGTGGGCCCAGAGACAAGATTTTAAAATGGGCCCCCCTGCTCACTGAAGCTCAGCTCATGAAGTAAAGAAATCTTAAATGATGCTGAACAGTGGTAACAAAAAGCATAGGGTGTGTGTGTGTGTGTGTGTGTGTGTGTGTGTGTGTGTGTGTGTGTGTGTGTAACCTATGTGCCACAACAGAACATCATCCTAAATTATTTTTTTAAAGGTTTTGTAAATTGTGGATGATGCAAGTTATTTAATGGTGCTAGAGAAAGACATGCTGTTCTGGTAGCTCCAGATCTTAACACTCACATCAGTTTCGGAGGATGAACACAACTGAAGGATCCCCAGGCAGGTGCACGGCTGGAGGAGTCAGTCATGTGACTTGCCTCCCGGGGGGGCCCAAGGCAGTGGGCCCCCAGACAACTCTCTCCCCTTGCCCTATTATAGTTACACCCCTGCATGTGGCTGCTTCAGGGCAGCATAGGCAAGGGAGTGTCCTTACAATATCCCATGGGTCAGGCAGTTTAGGGAACCTAGGAAGGTGCATTATTCTGAGTCAGACCGTTGATCCATCTAGCTCAGTATTGTCTCAGTATTTGTGGTTGATGTTGTTGTTGGTTGGGATAGCATCCAGGGCACGGTCAGAGAGCAAACCTCTGACCCAATTCAGCTATTTCCAACAAGCTGAGATATATGACAGTCTGTAGCACCAACTTCAAGTCCCCCCCATATCTCAGGCTGGGGAAACTGGCAATTCCCCACTGTGTGTAAACTCTTACCAGTTTTTCTCCCTCCTCTCCAGGAGGTGACAAAAGGAAGAATAAAGGAGAAGCATGTTGGGTGTTGTTGGAAAGAGCCAGATGCAAGCAGGAGGGACAGCAGAGAAAGAAAGGTGAAGGGGAACAGGAAAAGAAAACTGAGTCCTCTGCTTCTCATGGTAGTGTCTTCCATGAAATCCCAATCCAAGAAAAAATAGACAAAGGGAACGAAAAGCGTAAATACACTCTGTGTGCTAAAACTTTGAATTGTAAATCAAAATTTAACCCTTATTGGAAAACCCACACCAAAGAGAAACCATTTAAATGCCTGGAGTGTGGAAAGAGCTTTGCTCGAGCTGACACCCTCAAATCGCATCAAAGAATCCACACAGGGGAGAAACCATACAAATGCCTGGAGTGTGGAAAGAGCTTCAGTGTGAGCACAAACCTCACTTTACATCAAAGAATCCACACAGGGGAGAAACCATACCAGTGCGTGGAGTGTGGAAAGAGCTTCAGTCAAAGTGCAAACCTCACTTCCCATCAAAGAATCCACACGGGGGAGAAACCATACCAGTGCTTGGAGTGTGGAAAGAGCTTCAGTCAGAGCACAAGCCTTACTTCTCATCAAAGAATCCATACAGGGGAGAAACCATTTAAATGCTTGGAATGTGGAAAGAGCTTCACTGTGCACCAAAGCCTCACTGCACATCAAAGAATCCATGCAGGGGAGAAACCGTATAAATGTTTGGAGTGTGGAAAAAGCTTCAGACAGAGCACAAATCTTACTGCACACAAGAAAATTCACACGGGGGAAAAGCCATATAAATGTTTGGAGTGTGGAAAGAGTTTCAGTTGCAGCACAAGCTTATTGTCACATCAAAGAATCCACAGAGGGGAGAAACCATATAAATGCTTGGAGTGTGGAAAGAGCTTTAGTTGCAGTGCCAACCTAAAGTCACATCAAAGAAACCATACAGGGGAGAGGCCATATCAATGTTCAGAGTGTGGAAATAGCTTCAGTAAGAGTACGAGCCTAATGTCACATCAACGAATCCACAGAGGGGAGAAGCCTTACAAATGTTTGGAGTGTGGAAAAAGCTTTAGTTGCAGCACAAATTTAAAATCACATCAAAGAAACCACACAGGGGAGAGGCCATATCAGTGCTTGGAATGTGGAAAGAGCTTCAGTCAAAGCGTAAGTCTAACTTCTCATCAAAGAATCCACACAGGGGAGAAACCTTATAAATGCTTGGAATGTGGAAAGACTTTCAGTCAGAATTCAAACCTCACTTCCCATCAAAGAATCCACACAGGGGAAAAACCATATGTGTGCTCAGAATGTGGAAAGCGCTTCAGTCGTTGTGATTCTCTTACTTCACATCAAAGAACTCACAAAGGGGCAAAACCATAGAAGTGCTTAGAGTGTATAATGATCTCAAGTTCCAATGCTAACCATATTTTACATGAAAGGACCCACAGAGGAGATGCAGTGTACAAATAAATTCCAAACAACAAATTGTCAACCTTAGTTTTGCTTCCTCAGAATGTTTGGATGAGAGGACACAGCCTTCTTCCCAGGTGGGAAATTTCTGGCCCCTCATTGGCCCAGAGATCTGTTCTTTCAACTAAATAAGTAGTTCAAGCTACAACTAACAGAGCTTACTTTCCACTTCTTTTAACATGATGACAATACCATATAAATGCTTGGAATGTGAAAAGAGCTTCAATCAGAACTAGGACCATTCCCATTTCTATGGGAATGGTCCTAGTTTATATCCAACTGTCAGCACATAAATTACAAAGCAGTGTTGCCTATATTTTGAGTGACTCTGCCATCTTAAATCAACATGGCAGATGGGCAAAAAAATATCCCCCTAGGACCACCTCTTATATGCTGTGAATTTATTTGTATTGGACTGTAATGCAAAAGTTATTAGAGGGGAACATATACAGAGACATTGGTGATCTCAGAGGCTGCCTTATTTTTGGGAAGTTGGTGGAAAAGTGGCTAACTTACAGGGAAGACAGTTTCCAATATGGTTTAGGAGACCACCAAGTGTGGAAATAGGTTAGATCAGGTGACTTCTATTCTCATGATAGTCAACATTTTGCTGCCATGTGTCATTGCTCTAGAAGATCTTTATGTAGATAATCAGGCTCCTTTGGCTTGGTGAGATGGAACCACATTGGTTTGGGGCCACTTGTGATCTTCCATGATGATAGTAGGGCTATTCTTATGACCTGAAACAGGGTCCAAGGGGTACCCGGTAAGGAAGTTGTGCGCATTCCCAATTAGCAAAGATCAAGGGAGGAGGCGGGGAGAGAGATTGTGTGGGAGGAGACAGAATGTGGTCCCTAGCATTTTATGATTGCACCTGTCCTGCCCAGCTCATGGCTTCCCACCCATATAGGGGTGCACCAAGGTAATCTGGGTACCCAAACTGCCCAGCTGCAAGCCCCCCGCTGTGCGCAAGGCCACCCCCCAAACCTACTTTGTGGGGCTGGCCCCGCCAAAGCTCCGCTAAACAAAAAACTCTTACCGTAGCCGAGGGGTGACTGCGGTGGGGGAGAGCAGAGCAGTCCTTCTCTCCTCCCCTGGTGGCGGTGGGGTGGGAGCAGGAGCGACGCTGTGCCCATCCATTCGGGCCAGCGACTTTAAGCAGCTGTGAGTGTGAGGCATGCCTGAAGTTGAGAGATCGTCGCAAGTCCGTGACATCATGGGCTTGCAACTATCTCCTCTGCTCAGCATTTGCTTAAAGTCGCTGGTCCAAACGGATGGGCTCAGCGTCACTCCTGCTCCCACCCCAGTGCCGCCAGGGGAGCGGGGGAGAAGGACTGCTCTGCTTTGCTCTGCTCCCCACTGCTGCCACTGCGCGGCTGTGGTAAGAGTTTTGTTTTTGTTTTTTAAAGTGGAGCTTTGGTGGGGCGGGCGCAGGTTGGCTACCAGAGGGCCCCGGCTATTTGGAGCTTCCCCCGGACCTTGGAGGACCGGACTGGGTCCCCAAGGTCTGGGGGATAGTGCACCTCTGCACCCATATGATCAGGGCCGTAGCAAGGTTGGAGTGGGCCCAGAGACGAGATTTTAAAATGCCCCCCCTAAAAGTCCAGGGCCTCTGCACACCCCAGGCCCCCAAGGATTTAAGTCTGATATTTCAAAATAAATATGCTGCCTGGAAATACATTTCACTGAATACACACACGCACACTTCACAATATATAGTGATATACATTGAATACCATATTTTTGTGCTACTTTTAATGCCTAGAACACACTAGAAACACTAATTATTAAAATGGGCCCCTCATTGCAGATTAGCAAAGGAGACTGTCAACCATGCAGGGTGAGTTTATGTATGTTTTCTCAGAATTCTGAACAAATTCAGTAAAGTTTGATTCCAGGAGGTTTTTCACACGGGGCTTTTAAAGCCCTTTAACACACATCTCCTCTGGAACGGAGGTGCTGCATTCACATGTTGGTCAGATTTACCCTGAAGTCCCTGCAAGTTATTGGGGAGCAGTTCACACGCAATTCAGGTTTTTCACTGCTCGTTAGAGTGTAGCTTGATTTATATCCGGAGTATTTAAAAAAATCCACTATTTTGCATTGGTTCTTTGGGACAACAATTTTGCAATAAAGCTTTCCAGTAAACTTGCAGTAAAGCCTGCTGTGTGTGAAAGTCCCAGGTAAGTGTGTGGAGAATTGCAGCCTCAGGCAGCAAATCTAACCACATTTAGCTGGAAGTACATTTCATTGAAACCTAAAGGACTTACTAGCAAGGCAAGCATGTTTACTTAAAAATAAACTCCATTGCATTCAACTGTCTGAGATCCTTCCCTGGTAAGTGCATATAAGTTTGCACATGCTCAAGGATGTAAAGCAAACCAAACTAATTTGTGCTCCCAGCATATTTTGCTCCCTATAGGAGACCAGTAAGTCCCACTGAAGCAAGTAAGATAGGTGGGGAGAAATAGAGAAAAGAGCAAGAATTAGCACCATTCCTCAGGAGGAAAAGCGGGGGGGGGGGACAGAATGAGGAATCTGCCTCTTCTTGGTAAAATTTTAAGATAGATGAGACATGCCGGGGCTCAAGGAGCTCCTGAAGTTACACCCTAGTCTGTCCTAGAAGTCATTTTCCCTGCTCCTCAATGTGGAAGTAGGGCTGGTTGTGGTCTCTCACTGTACTGAGATTAAAAACCACTCTCTCAAGTGCTCAGAAGCAGGGTCATCCCTAGTGGGGTGAAGCACCGGAAATCAGCATGTGCAGGGCCTCCTTAACATTTCATATCATTACAGAATCATACTGACTGATGACAATACAGTGTAAATAGTGTGAGTGAGGTTTTTGGACATGTCCAACCAGCTTGGCATTTCTAAAGAAAAATAAAATAAAAGCACAACACATGCTTCACAGTTCTCACTCAGACCTTCTGGATTGCAAAACAACTTGAACATAAGTGCATTGATGAATGAATGAATAAATAAATTAAATTAAATTAAATTTTGTTTGTTCCAGAAGTTTTTGTAATTTCTACCATGAAACAAGCCACTTATAGGACTTTTTAGATAGGTTTAAAAAAAAAAAAAAACCAGCAAATTTTCCAATCTGTTTCAAATATTCAGAGACTTCTCAGTCTCTCCCCCCACCCCCCATATCAAAGCCATATGACAAGCAGATCCTTATATATGGCGGGGGGGGGAGTAACCACAAAAAGGAATTCACATCATACCTCCACTACTAAGCAGGCAAAAGCTGGTCTGTGCTGGGCAGAGGGTCTGCAGAGAACTGTGGTGGCTAAAATGCAGCCAGCGATGGCCACTCTGCCTGCCTCCTTCCTTCCTTCCTTGCTGCCTGCCTGCCGGGGCACTCGAGCTCTCTAGCAGCTTGCAGGCTGGCTGCTTAGATTGCCAGCCAGGAGGGCTGGCTGAGGGGCCTTGGGGCTGGGTAGGTGGGCAATGGGGAGTCATGTGACATGTCTCTGGGGGCCCTTCAAGGCAGTGAGCCACCAAACGACTCTCTCCCCTTGTCTAATCATAGGTACGCCCAAGCTTCCAGCCCCTGCATCCTGGTGACAAGTGGGTCCCTAGCAGAATTGTGCTTCTCTCGCTTCTTGCTGTTCCTAACTGGAAATGTAAGGACTGCGTGAGGCTTCTTCATTTGCCCGTGAGCACCAGTGAAATGCCTAAGCCTGAGATAGGAAGAGGAGTTATTAGATATTTACTAGGAATATCTCCACCTTACCAAAACAACACCCCTCTATTTTATACCTAACTGTCTGAGTGCAACCACCAAAGACCCCTGGGGATTGTAGTTTTGTGGAAGTGCTGAGAACTGTTGGGGATGGGGTGACCCCCTTGCTGAATTACAATTATTCCCAAGGTTTCCCTACTAACACAGCAGACAGGCACCCTTTAACGTGGTGATTTGCTTATATTTAGCAAGTGGGAGGCAGCAGAGGCGCTCTAACCCCTGGATCTTGGGGCCCCAGTCTGTGGCCTCCAAGGTTCGGGGGGCCTCAAAGGTTCGGGGGGCCTCCAAATGGCCAGGGGTCTTCCTGCAGTCACCTCATGCCTGCCCGCTGTGCCACGGCTAACCTACGTACCTTTAAAAAAAACACCAAAGCGGTGCTGGGCTGCGGGGGGGGGGGAGTCCACCTCCCCCCGCTCATGACTATCTTTTTCTGAACTGCGCAGGCATGCCTCAAAGTTCACAGCAACCGTTGGGCAGAGAGGACGCGCCTAGCGGTTTCTCCCCCCCATCACCCCCACTGGTGGGGGGTGGGGGGGAGGCTGACTACTCAGCTCACCCATTGCAGCCACCCCTCGGCTGCATGGCGGCTTTTTTTTTTTTTTTTTTAACGGCATGTAGGTTAGCCACTTTTTTAAAAAGTAGGTTTGGGGGGCCTCACAGAAGGGCTGGTCTGGGTGCCAAAATAATCGAGAGTGAAGATCTGCCTGCAGCCTTCCATGCACAGTTTGTTGCCAGTGATCCTGTGGCCACGTTCATTCTGCCACAGATATAGAAGTTCTCACCGATCCATTTCTAAAGTGCTGAATATGTCTGAGACTTCCTTGAAAGTGATTCACTCCCATCTTTGCTGGTTAAGCTTTATCATAGGCAGGAAATAAAAAATTGCACACACACACCCTTTGGAACTTCTAGCTGGAGTTCCCTGCATTTTGAGGGGACTTCCTTTAAAAAATCAGAAGCGTCCCCAAAGGAAGGGGATTGCTGTGTTTTGCCAGTTTTAGGGTGGCTGCATTGCTTCCTGATCCTGTATCTGATGTTGCATGTTGGTGTCAAGAATGGATGCCTCCTCTCTCCCTTTCCTTTCACACACACGTGACCTGCCATTGAACCCCGGGAAGGGTTGGATGGCACATGTTCAGCACATAATGAGCTAGATCAGGCCAATTGGGGGGCTCATTATTAAAGCTGGAATTGGAATGGAATTCCAAGATGGAACCCATCTTATCTTATTTATCTCATTTCTCTGTGTAAACAGAGAAATTTTATTGCCTTTTTATTGTATGTTTTAACTTTTGTAAACCGCCTTGGGGTTGTCTTTTAACGAAAGGCGGTATATAAATGTAAAAATAAATAATAAATAAATAAATAAACTGAGCCATTTTTGGAAGAGCGGTATAGAAATTGATTGATTGATTGATTGAATAGTTAGAAAAACAAGCCTGACTGTGGCAGAATATGCAAGGGAAAGTCTAACCTGTCCATCATTTAAACATCCCTAACATATCAGCCAGCCACCTAATGGTGCAGCGGGGAAATGCTTGACAATCAGAAGGCTGGTATGTTTCCTAGACTATGGGAAACATCTATATGAGGCAGCCGCGATATAGGAAGATGCTGAAAGGCATCATCTCATACTGCGCGCGGGAGATGGCAATGGTACCCCCCGCCACTCCTGTATTCTATTATGGACAACCCACAGGGCTCTGTGGGCGCCGGGAGTCGACACCGACTCGATGGCACACTTTAACAAGAATCAGCACTAGGCTAGAAAAACACTGATCAGAAGAGCGCCGACGACCCTTTGGTTTGTGGCTGCTTGAAACACCCAGGAGGAGAGTCCTGCAGCTGCTTGGTTTCCCCCACAGGCTAAGTGTAGCAAACAAGGAGGCAGATTCCAAGAAAAAGAGCGCGGTCCTCCTTTCTGTTCTAGGACTAGGCAGCCAGCCAGAGCTGGTCTTCCAAGTAATCTAACGGGAGTCCTTCTAAGGGGGTGAAGAAGGGAAGGGATCTCGTTTCCTAGAGTGGAAGGGATGAGTGGGACCGCGTCACTTCCAGCCCCCGCTGGCTCTGCGGAGTGGCCCGCCCACCATTAGCTCCCTTCCTTTGATACCGGGTGAGCCCCACGTGTGTGTTTGGGTGGGCGGGAGTTGCAGTGGGGCTGCAGGGGGTGAGCAATGCAAGGCGGGCAAATGAGAAGTAATTGGGAAGAAAGAAGGAGGGAAAGACACGCGAGCAGAGAGATTTGCCGGGTGTGCAGCACGGAGGGGAAAGGCAGCTGCTGCTTGGGAGGAGCGCTGCTGAGACTGGGAAAGGGGGTGCTCCTCCCCCTCGCCCCGTTTCGCACAGAGGGGTGGGCAGCTTTTCTTCCCTTTTTCCATCTCTGTCCCGGTTTTCTCAAAAGGAGCTTAATGGAAAGTCTGCATTTAACCGTTCGAGGACTAAGCTGCAGAAGCATCGCTGTGCTCAAAGGAGCCCCAGGGCAGGCAGGCTGAGAGTGGGAGGGAGAGAAATGATTGGGGGCGGAGGACATGCAGGGTCGCTTCATTGTGCGATGATCCCTCCCCCCGGCTGAAGGACTTGGTC